>NW_026988425.1:84635000-86072500 GCF_030222135.1 Aotus nancymaae | reverse complement strand
AGTTAGGAGAACATTGGACTTTCATTCAGCACTTTAAAACATACAGGCATAACTAAGTATGAGGAATAGTAAAGTTAATGAGATAAATCTGCTCATCCTTAGACCATGTAATAAGGAGTTACCTGTTGGATTTTCTAAATTCACTTAGGGATTTTGATATATCATTGACTAGGCAACAGTTTTAACTTCTTTTTAGTTTAATATGTAAATGTGTGGGTATAACTTTGTGTCATTTTATGAGAATGAGAAGCAAAAAATATAAAAGATTTCCTAAGACTGTGGTATTAAATCATATTTCTGTCCTCAAAAATGAATGGTAAATATATTAACAGTACTATTGTGCATTTATGGAATCCTTCCATAAGTGAACTATTGATGAATAAGAGAGAAATTTGCAAAATTTAAGCAGCATAATATTCTAAAACCCAGGAATAGTTAGAAATGGAGTGGGTGATAATATGGGTAAGTGCAAAGTGAATGTTTTAAAATAAATAATAGTGCCTGGATGACCTGACATGTCAGAACTGAAGACAAGGGTGTGTGTTTGTCAATATATCCTTCATGTTTTACAGACTCCTAAGGGAACAAGGGAAGATACAATTTCACCTTTTCTGTGCCAAAACATTTTAATTATATCTTCTTCCAACTACAGCGGTTCAGTAACCAAGGAGCTGACATTGATGCATGTGTTGATAAAGCTGCAAACATTCAAAATGAGATTAACAAAGATTTTGAGCAAAGGGTGACAGCTAATTTTGCACAGTATTCTGCATCTAATTCAGGCCAGCGTAATAATAGAATATTTTATAACTGTTTTGTTATTCAAAAGGACTTTTATGATACATTTTTGTTTATGGGTATCTTTGTATCATACTCAAGAATTTATCTGTTGTATGGCTTAAAACTATTTGCATCTATGTTGTAACCCTTACACAATATTAAGGGGAAAAACTCTCTTATTGTAAGTTATTTTTTGTTTGTTTGTTTGTTTTTATAAATTATATTTCATCCTTGGAACTCTTTGCCTTACCTTAACTAATCTTGAGCACACTAGCTGGAGAAGGTATAGAGATGCCAAACACATATATATTGCTTAGTATGCACTAATAAAATGGCCAAGAAAAGTTATATTCATTTAATTAATAAAACTATAGTTTCTTTATTTTCTTGAGCTCCTTTGAGCACATTTCAGTGTATTTCTTTTCTATTCTCTATTTGAAGGCAGCTGACAGTCTTCTTTCACTTTTCTTTTTGTTTGTGAAATTTTCTTTTTTTTTTTATCCACTCACTTCTCCATCTGCTTTCACTTTTGTTTGCTTGGGCCGTCTCTCATCCCAACTTGATAATGAGGAATGCAGTGTGACCCTGACCTCTATCAGCCCATGCATGACCTTCTGACTCTACCATATAGCCTTTGACCTTCTCTTTGACAGCTTGATTAATTACCCTGTGTTATGATTTATGAGTAAGTGCTATGTAAAAATAATAGACAACAGGTGGTCCTCTGAAAACTTTTTGTGGCATGTTTTCTTTTACTGACTAACTTGATGAGCTATTTGAAGTTGGAAATTTAACTGGGATAATCTGGGTTGGTCCATATTATGGTATTTTTATACCATGGAACACACACAGTATTAGAATTCATGAAGCTACAAGTTGAAGTATGGTTGTGAAGAACGTTTTACAAAATATTGGTAGGGTGCTGTTACCTAAATGCACATTGAGAAGAAACACAAAACAGAGTCAAGTGACATTTCACGCGTTTCAGTCCCAGGTCACGTCTTGAGAAAATTGCTAAAATAATGGAGGGGGCATTTTTCAAGCAGAGCTGCAGCTCCAACAGCTATGTTTACTTTAACGCTTCACTAGTGACTTCTGATTGGTTGTCATGACCTCATCTCACTGTTGCACCTAGGATGTTGCAACAGTGACATATACATACCCTTCTTGGAAAAAGGTGAGAATAAATACAACATACATCTTTCAGAGAAGATGAATGGACAGTGGTTTGTCTATGGGTAGATGTTGTTTATAGATAAAGCACTTTGAGTTTTATTTCCCTTGAGGATGAGCACCTATCTTCTTTCAAACCAAGCAGATAAAATGCTGAACTTGAGAAATATGATTGATAAATTTGTGTAAAATGATCTCTTACTGAGCTTTGCCTGAAGACCAAAACAGATAGTTCCGTAGGTCAAAGGATTCTACTCTGACCACTGACCCTCTCTGGTCACATGTGGCTTTCGGTATTGTCAGGTTAATATGCAGAGCCAAGTACTTTCAGCTGATTTTTTATTTAGCCAACCACAAGATACTTGAAAAGATGTAGAATTTGCTCCTGTTTTCCATTTTTCTTATAATTGGTAATTACTAGGCAAATTAACATGGATAAGTCTTCAGTTTTAGCAAGAGTTCATTTGGAGTCAGAAGACTGGTTTTGGTCAGACATTTTAAGATTTTATCTGTTTACAGAATCTTCTTGATAAGTGCATATTTGTTCTGATATAATTTGCCTATCAAAGTTTTCCTTTTTGGGTTTGGCATCACCTGTTTGTTTTGGACCTCTCTGACCTAAGCCATCATCTATAGACTTCAAAGTAAAGAAGGCCTAAAGACCTGTGTATTCTATTTAAATCACAAGTACTTGTGCTGAATAAAATGCTATGTGTGGGAATGTACTTTTGAGGGTTTCTGTTTAAGACCCCATAGTTTATACCTTATAACACAGTTTATACCTTATAAACACAGATCTGAAAATGAAACTAGTGTTATAGCTACGAAAGTATAAAAAATAGAATGAGATGAATTAAAGATATAAATCTTACCTTTACCAATATATATCCGCTTGATCACCTTAATTTCTACTAGACTGTGATCAAACATGAGTTAATTAACAACTTTATGTATGCTTTGTCTTTTGAAATGTTGGATATTGGAATTGATTTGGTAAATCATTATAAAGATGCCAGAAGTTTTATTTATTTAGTTGTAGAATGCTAATCGATTTGATCATTTTATCTTTTCAAAGATAAAAGGTTTCGATATGTATTTGAAATGACCTAACTTTTTATATTATGAGAATGTAACATACTCAAGGAATAATTAAATATAAAAGAAATACTTCAATATAAAATGTTTAAGAGTCTAAGCATAAGTTATGGAGCCTTCCTTAGTAGCGTAGCAATGCACAGTTCTTTTAAGATATACTTGATGCCTGATTTTATAGTGCAGTTACATAAAACTTTATGGGCACATTCGTTAAAGGTCACACTAGCATCTCTTTTTACTAATTTTGTTGTGTACTGATTGAGTTATTGGGAATAGAAAGCATCACTTTTTGAAATGGTAGTCTGATTTTTGAAGAAGTTGATATTATTCAGTTTAAAACAGTGAAATTTACTGACATTTTGTCTTTGCTTTGTTTTACTTTATTTCCTTTGACTCCTTAGTTCCCATATATTAATGTTGACGTGGCAAAAATCTTTGTAGCTTATATCAAGGAATTTTTTGGCAGTGTTATATATAACAGAGAAAAGGAGGAAATCATTAGGTTTTACTTTTTATCTGTGGTTAGAGCACATAGGTGGGATAGTTAACTTTATTTTCTTACTCCTGCTTTCTCCTACATTATAAAATGGTTATGAATGATCTCTGAATATTGCATTAATTAATTTATCAGAAATGGTATAATTGAAAATGTTAGTTTTTTAAAGAATGGTAATTGAATTTACAACAAAGACATTTATTAAAATCAGATCTCATTTCTACAGAAAATGTTCCTGAGTATTTCTTGATTGTAGTCATACTAATTAAATTGACTATCTGAAATATCTCAAGGATAAAATATTTTCTAAATAGTTTAGCTATTTAAATAGAAACGTTCATTGTTGAAATCTAAATGATAGCATATCTTCAATGGATTTGAAAATAGAATCATTTCTCATCTGTTGATGCCTAAGTGAAACACTGACATTGTGCCTTTATGATATTGAACAAATGAGTCATGTAATTTTCAGTTACATAATCAATAACTTAGACAAATATGGCTTCTTTGATGATTTATAAATGTCTATTTTTTATACTTATTTAGATGGAACATATCAAATTTCAGAGTGTATTTAAAATTAAGTAGGCACAATAATTTTTCAATCTATGATTTCTAAAAATTGAAGTTTAAAGTTCTGCTCAAATAAGCCATATGAAAATATTATTTGTATTAAGTAAAATTAAGATAATAGTTTTACAGTTCTAGTGACTGTAAATTTTGTTCAAAGAGTTTACCTTTATTTGAGATTTATTCATTATACAAAGATGATGGCATGTTATATCAATTTATTAAAGTCCCACATTTTTAATTTAAAATTTTTCATATTATCGTTAAATGTAGTATATCACTGCTTTCATGTGTATGAACTTTAAGATTCTATTTTGGTCTTGCTAACTTTAACTCCTGAGTATGAGAGGGTGTGTGTGTATGCGTGTGTGTGTGTGTGTGTGTGTGTGTGTGTGTGTGTTTGTGTGTTTAAAGTTCAATTCACTAAGAGAAGGCAGGGAAGAAACATGACAGGAGACCACTTACTCACGGTACAGAATCTAGTAAGGAGGCAATTTTCTTTTTGGCCTATGGTGACCTTTTTTACTATGTTCCTTACACCAGAGACAGTGTACTGAATGCCTCTATTTCACCCTGTTTAGCAGAGTGCAACAGTGTTCTTTAACTTACTTTTGGTGGGAGGAGAAGTTATAGCTGAAATTTGAGAAGGGCGTGAAAAGTTGTAAGAGGCACAAGGAAGAGGGGTAGGAACTTCCTTCAAATGTGATTTTAATAACTAGTCAAGTGTGTCCAACTGTAGAAAATCACCAAGTGACAATCTGTCTACCTGACAGTGATCACAATGAATTACAAGACTTTTGAATAGCTGTACAGATTAGAATAAAGCAGGACCAAATAAAATATCTTTTGTTGGTAAAACTTTTGACTTAGAGCTAAGAAACTTTTAAAAAAAAATTCTCTTGTGCTTTGATGTAGAATGTTTAAATTACAAAATTTGTAAAGTGTTTTATAAGCCTTTTGTGAAAAAAAGCATTATTCTGAAACCTTTATTTGAACATCTGTTGAAGAATGGGTGGTGTTTTGTAAATCAGTTTGCTATATATTATTATATAGTTTTCACGTATATGTAAGATGACTATATCTTAATTAATAGTCCAATCATTAAAATCAGAACTTCAGTGATCTTGTAAATTTCCAAACTAAATCATGGTTTTAGACAATAATATCATCTGATTGGAGGAAAAAATACTAAAAATTCCAAGGAAGTTTGTTAAGTAGTTTGTGAAATCAACTGTTTAATAAAACCAACCATGTGCAGCAATGCAGCATATTTTAAAATAAGATAATTGAGTCTATACTAATACTAGTTTACTATTGCTGCTGTCATCAATTTTTTAAAATCATCTTATGGTTGGTTTGCCAAAAAAAGAGTTTAAAATTTAAACTTCAAGTAGAAGATTCTATAGTTACAGTCTTGACAAACTATATATAGTACCTTTTTAAAGTACGGATGAGATTTTTATAAGTTTTATTTTATGTTAAATAGATTTTAATATAAACATTTTGTATAGCTCTTATGTTTTTATTATAACATCATACATCTTTTAAATATGACCTTATAGTATTTTACAAGGACATGATTGGGGCACCCGCAACACAGAATTGAATAAGAAGACAAGATATATTATAGCTTCAAAAATTTGTGTTACCCATGCTTGTCAGTGGTTATTATCTCTCTTTATTTTCTCATGGTTAGCTTATTCCATTATACATAATGTAAATATCAAACGTTTTCTTAATTATAACCATAGAAATGTTTCCCAGGCTTGAAAGAAATGAGACAGGAAAACATGTTTTACAAATTTTTTTGAAAAGCCTTAATAGCTCAACAAGCTATATTTTTTAACTTTGGAACTTTACTTATTTCCTGGTTATATTTTCAGATAAGCAGAGTTTTTATGATAGTTTGAGAAACAAAAGAAATTTTAAGATTAAAGACTTGCTTCCATATATTATAGTAAGACAGTGGCTTATTTTGCTTTCTGATTTTTCTGGCCTTCTCTAAGAAAATAAGTGAATAAAATTCAAGATTCGCAGGTAGATGTTATGTGTTTATGACAATATAGATATGGATGGATTTGGAATGTTAAATCAGATTCATTTCTTTACCTGCTTATTCTTTTTCATTGTTCAGACAAATAAAAAATGCTCATTAAAGGGCCATTGCAAAGAAAAATATACAAAAAAAAGTAGTTTGAATTGTAAACTTCAATTTCAAAGGTTTTCTCAAAGCAGATAATATAAATATTAATATAATTTGAAAGTATACTTGTTATTTGCTAATTTATTTCAATTATTTTTTGGGTTCTGAGAGATCTGAATTGCTTTTTAAGTTTTGTAATCTTTGTGTTGCAATTATGTTTTTTGTTTTTGTGAGTAATACACGCTTATTTATATATACAACAAAGGCAAACAATTTTAAATGACTTCCTGTTGAAAAAAATAAAATCATAATCTTGCCTAAAGGAGTAATTTACTGAATATGCAGCTTTATAAAAATTGCGTAGTCTGAGATTTTAAGAACTTTTTTGAAAATTGAAATGGATTATAAGATTTAAATTATGCTACCTTCTTTCATTTCAAAACAGGAAGGATATGGAGTAATAGTACTAAATCCCAATGAAAACTATATTGAAGTAGAAAAACCGAAGATACATGTACAGTCATCATCTGATAGTTCAGATGAACCAGCAGAAAAACGGGAAAGAAAAGATAAAGTTTCTAAAGAAACAAAGAAGCGACGTGATTTCTATGAGAAGTATCGTAACCCCCAAAGAGAAAAAGAAATGATGCAATTGTATATCAGAGTGAGTGAGATCACTTCTTTTCTTTACTATTTTCTTTACCTTATATATATCTTATTTTATACAGACTTGTTTTTCTTAAACTATTATTATTTTTTTTTTCATCATTTATTTCTCATGGTTGTCTACTTGGATTAAATTTGTTTTTTATTCAAAATTATAAAACACATCATTCTTATTTGAGTGTGGCATTTTATAGAAGTCACAAATGCAAATTCTATTTCCTTTTGTGTCATAAAATAACTCAAGAAAAATTTTCTAAAATGATTTTATTGTGATAGATGCAGAAAACTTGTCAAATCAGTTTCCAACATACTGTTTCTTTCAGGAAACATAACATATCTTTAAAATAGCATAACATGCTGTTATGTTGTCCATAAGAGAGAGTACATGTAGCCTAACAATTCTAAGACATATTACCTGCTGAATTAATAATACTGCATACAAAACATTCATCTTGGGGGGTAAGGTTTACTGGATGAAGCATTGTTTTATGATGAGCAACTATCTATAGTGTCTCAGCCTAATGTCTAAAGGCAGATAGAGGGAAGAAGAGTAATTAATATCTTAATAAATACTTAAGCCAAAATAATTTAGGGATAGTGTGTAATGAGGGAACTCTGTCCTTTTTGCTTGTCCTACCCAGGGAACCTTTGCACTTTGTAGTACTAACAGTATGGGATCATTAGAGCAGTGCTGCCTGAGGATTTCTAATTCTGTAGGGGGCACAAACAATTTTATTTTCACTTGGACATATTCAGAAGCTTGACATACATACTGTAAATTATATATATAAGACATTTGTGAATTTTCAAAGCCCTTATTATTATGGATGCTAGAAGTTTAATAGTATAACATGTCAAAAATGCTACTAGGTAAGAAAAATAGCATATTGAAATATTCCTCAAAAGTGAGCAATTCAGAACATTTAAACATAGAGAAAATAACATTTTTATATTTACTTTAAAAGATCATTAATAAAATGTTTCATACTGCCTTTTAGGGGATATATATTGCTTTCTAAGTTTTTATTTTCTATTTTATTCTTCTAGTTCATGGCATAATCACTCTACTTTTTTGAATTGTAGTTTAAACATTCAAAACATTTTATTTATAGGTCATTCTAATGAGTAAGTTATGACAGTTAAGCAGTGGTGATAACAGTGGTGATAAATTTTCAAGACCCAAAAAAATGTATCCTGTCAAAGAATTCTCAAAGCACTTCATACAATGAATCAAGCAGATTACAATATTTAAATTTTTAGAAAGCATCTCACTATTTAATATATTGTTTAAAAAGCAAGAGCACTTATTATATTTGGAAGTAATAAGTAGCTTGTTTGTTCCCATGTGATTATATTACTCCCTTTCTTTTATATGATTACATTGGGGTCATGATGTTACCATCTTCTTTATTAGTTGTACTAAGCTTCCTTCTATATGATCCAGTCTGTGAACCACCATCTTATGATAGGTTAAAATGTTTTAAAGGTTACCTCTGATATCTAGATTCCAGAAATAAATTGTATAAGGCTTCTGAAATATAAAATCATAGAGTACCTACTTGTTTATGTGAAATGCAAACCAAATAATATTGTATATTGTTTATTTCTTCTTAAACAATTTATTTGCCTATGACATGTACAGATTAAGCATCTATCTCAGATATCAGACATCTTTCCTATAAGTTTATTTCTTCCTTTCTGTTTTCTCTTTATCTTGTCACCATTGCTTTGATTTTTTCTTTTGTTCTCTTGTATGCATGCATTTTCTTTCTTCTGTTTTTCAGATCTGCTTTGTTTATCCTCACATCCACTTTTCTTATATCAAGGAAACAACATTCTTTTTATGTTGCTTCATTGTTAAGACCTGCTATCTTTCCTTTTGTTTTCTTTTTAATTATTTTCTCTCTTTTACACTCCTGTCATTTTTCCCTCTTTTCTAAGTCTTTTTGCCTCTTTGTCCCATTTCACTCGTCAATCCAGGTTCCCAACAAAAGCACCAAAAGACAAAAATAGGCCCAAATACATAATACAACTTTGTATCTGATGGTCTTAGTTATGAAATGTTGTTTTTTTAGTAAACCTCATTTATCTTAAAATCTTCTGGAATTTTGCAGAATAGCAGAGATAAGCTCTCATTCTTCAAACATACTTCTAGATAGTAAGATTTGGCCTTGTAGTGGGAAAGAGAAGAATAGTTCATTTTGTGTAAGGCACATTAATTCCTTAGTAATTTTTATCCACTCTAGAAATGACTTCTAGTGCTCTTCTTCTCTGTACATATCTCCAAATACCAAGTGTTTGTAATTTTCAGACACAGAGCATTTTATATGATGGAACTAAATTAACTTTTATTTATGTACTTCTTAACAATTTACAATTTGAAATTATCTTCTGTTCTTTGTGACAACCTAATAGGTAGGTGAATCACATCATTTTATCCTTATTTTATAGTTGGAAACTGTTACATAGATGTTTGTCTAGGATCACAAAGCTAGTAAATGGTAGATAATAAACCTACTTTTTGAAACCAGACTTGTAATTACTGTAGATTCTTTCCTTCTTTCTTCTTTACCACATTGTTCTATAGATTGAAAACATAATATGTATTTAAAATTTGAAAATTAAGCCATGTATAGTAAATGTATTTTACAATATAGTAAACAACATTTGATAGCAAAGATAGATTTTTGACCAGTTATTATTTGATGGACTCTATTAAATGTTTATAAACAATTATAAGTATAAATATTTCTATAAATATGTATATATTTATATATTATCTACAAATAGTATCACTAATACTGATCCAGATTCACAGATGAGACTGTGGGTCAAACACTTTTAGCTTTTCAATGGTGGAAATTCAGTCTGGGGACGCTGCCCCAGGAGTGGGAGCTATCATATCCTCTCCTCTGCCAATTTCCATTGCAACTAATAAAGCCTGTTTGTATCATAAACACACACATCCAGACACACGCACACCCACATAGAACTTCGAGTAATTTTTCCAAGGTTACATAGCTCTTAATATAAGATGCATGAGGGCATGTACTTGGTCTGTTTTGCTCATTGCTGTATCCCAGAGCATAGAACAAAGGCTTCATAATAAATATTTGCAGAGCATATCTTTCACAATAAATTTTAAATAAGGTTGTAGACCCAGGATTAAAACCCCACACTATAACTACTACTTTTAAAAATATGTTCTGCATTATTAATGTATGCTACTTGATTTTCTGTGGGGAAACATTTCAGTAACCCAAGACAAGAAACAAACAGCACTACAATTATTGACTTCTCACTTAATCCAGTAGCTGAGATTACAATCCAAAAATTAATGGTAGAAGTTATTATTTGATACTTTGAAATATATATTTTCATCTGAATATATAAAAGTAGAATATACTGTTTTCTTTTTGAGCTATATCATCATACTGCTAAAATTATGGATGAAAATGGAAATGTTTCAACCTGACCCATTGCAATTTCTGTGTTATACATTTGCTCTTAAGAGTACAGCCAGGCTGTTGGGCTTACTCTACCCTGTACACATTTGATACTTTATGTAATCTTTATCTTCAGTTCCTGTTCTTTCCTGAATCCAAATTCTACCCACATTGTAAGTGCCTAGCTGTACCACCTCTTCCTCTCACTATAGCCAGTGACCTCTCCTTACTGAAACTCATGGAATTTATAATTATTAGCTAATTTATATGGAATTTACCAGGTACTATCTTGATGTGTCCCTTGTATTTTTGTCTAATAATTTAATTATTATTAGCAGTTATTTTCATGCCTCTTCACTAGATCTCCCCATAATCCTTTAGGTCTTTGAGCATGCTTTAAATATTTTGGCATTGCATGTCTATCCTTAAGAGCAGATATGTGCTGCTTTTTGCATTAGTACAGAGCATATTATGAGGGAGTCAGGAACTGATTCTAGAATTTAATCCCTTGGACGGAGACCAAAGCTAGAAGATTAGGCCTTAGTCTAGAGATACCTAGGTAAAGGAACCTGCAGCATAGGAATGGAGGTTATTCTGGTATCAAACTAGAGCATAAGAGGACAATTAAACCGAGGAAGGTCACTTAATAGAATTTTAGAGACTATGGGTAGAGTATAGGCAAAAGTGACTTGATGCTGATCTGTCTAATGTTGGGTTGAAAGTGCTTGAACATCCCTTTCCTAAAATGAGACTTATTTGTGGACTATGCTGATGGGAAGTAAAGGAGAGGAATTAGACCCAGCATGTGAAAGAAAGCAAAAACAGATGCTGAGGAAAGAGGGGAAGACAGTTACATGGACCCAAAGTGAAAAGTCCAAATGTGGAAGAGACATTTACAGAATAGAAATCTTAGCAGAGCCTGGCATTGCACATAGAAGATACTTAAATGTTTATCAACTGCTTGTTGACACTCATCAAAAATCTTACTCTTTAATATGTAAGCTATTTGGTGTTGTCTAGTTTTCTGATTGATTATTTTTCAGCATTCATGGGAATTTTTGCAATTGTTTAGAAACAGTCAACTCTGATAAACTTTCTTTCAAAAAATATGTCTGATGTTCTGACTTGGGTATGTTCACAGTTCTGAATCTCTTCTGTGCAAATGCTACTGAAGTCATTTTTATCTAGTGTTTCAGCAACCAAGTTCAATTTATTTGTATTAAAACAATGATTGTTTAATTTTTGATACTATTTTATTTTCCCAGTATATTCAAGTATTTGGATTTTCTTTTCTTTAATATCTTATAAATAGCCAGTCTCCTTTCAAATTTTTGCAAATATCTAGTATACACAGGCAAAAGTAAAGAAGAATTTGGGTCTAAAACTTTAAGATTAGCAGTGTATAATTTTATTTTACTTACTAAATGAGTATAAACAGATATGACTAACTAGTAGATTATGTAGCACTTTTCTGAGACATTAGGAGCAAAGCATGAGAGATCAAAGAACTTACTGTTTCATGTGGCAAGTTTCCTTAACTATGAAATAGTGTACTTGCTAGCATATATTATGGCTTATTAAGGGGATTGATTTGGTCTAGGCAATAAACATCATGTCAGACATGCCTGGCAGGAAAACCTGCTTAATATGTTTTGTAATAAGATGGAATTTTTTGTTCTCAAAAACATCTGCCAACTGAATTTAAGAGTGAAGACAGAAAATGTCATCAATTTAGTGGTAATCCTATAAATTTAGTTTCTTTTTGAGCAACACATATCAAGACACACAAAATTCCCAGTGTTAATCACCACTGGTTATAGTACTTTGTAAAATGATGAAACAAAAACATTTTATTTTTGTATAATGTGTTAATTAATTCATAATGAATTTTAATATTTCTACTGATAAAATTTTAACAAGCATCTTGGCAACAGATCATTTTTTAAAGCATCTGTTTTTTAATGTGTTGGGTTGAGAACTGAGTCAAATGGCTAAATATGTACATATATTCTTTAAAAAAACATATTTTCACCCCCCGTAACTACAGATACACTATTTTTCCCCTTAGACCACAAGGGGCTGCTGCTATTCATATTGGATTTTGCTTTCCTTAGACACTTGAGTACGCCATTTAACTATCTTTAGTCTTCTTTTTTTTTTTTTGGCCCCCAGGCCTTTTAAAATATAACTGGAAAGAAGAAAAGGGGCTTGGTTAGTATCTTAATAATCAACATAAAAATGTATTATTGTACATGTTTTCTATAATGCATTCCAGGGCATTTATATTTTTCTAAATCAACTTAAAGCTTGTAGTCACTGAAGGCAAATTGTGATAATAACTATTTTTATTTCCTGTTTTTAGTGTATGAATAAAGTTCTGAATCATACCATTGTAGAGATACAGTATGGAGAAGAGATTAAAAATGCAGTCCGAGGCCAGGCACAGTGGCTCACTCCTGTAATTCCAGCACTTTGGGAGGCCCAGGCAGGCAGATTGCCTGAGGTCAGAAGTTTGAGACCAGATTGGCCAACGTGGTGAAACCTTGTCTCTACTAAAAACACAAAAAGTATCTAGGTGTGGTGGTCAGCACCTGTAATCCCAGCTACTCGGGAGAGCGAGACAGGAGAATCACTTGAACCTAGGAGACAGAGGTTGCAGTGAACCAAGATCACACCACTACGCTCTAGCCTGGGCGACAGAGCAAGACTCCATCTGAAAAAAAAAAAAAAAAAGGCAGCAGTCTGATAGACCTGACTTTGAATTCCAGCTCTTCCATTTAATATAGTGTGAACTCCGGTTAACACCCCTGAACTTAAGTTTTTGTCTGAAAAGTAGAGTGAAAATAATATATGTAACCAGGTGCTGTAGCATGTGGCTATATAGTCCCAGCTACTCAGGAGGCTGAGGTGGGAGCATCTCTTGAGCCTAGGAGTTTGAATCTAGCAAAACTCAAACCTGATAAAGCAAGACTTCATCCCTAAATAATAATAATATATGTAAAGCAATCATAGCATCTGGGACAGTGTTGGGGCCTTGGACCAATAAATAACATCTTTTCTCAAGTTGACAGGCAACTGAGAAATAATCCAATTCTTAAGGTCCCTGGCCCTTTTACCTTTCAGTATCTTTCTGAGGTGTTTTCTATGACACCAACCAATTCTGCAATTTCTGGCACCAAGTTGGTGTCCAACATTTCAATTCAATTCTGGCATTATCTACCTAAAGAGTTCAGTTTCACAAGACAGCCCCTATTTCAGACTACAGTCATAAGTCCTGGAGGAGCCACTCATACTCCTGACCTACTGAATATAGATTAGGGGTGCTCCCTACCACCTCCTCAGTTTCAATAACTTGCTCGAATGACTCATAGAACTCAGGAAAATACTTATGTTTACCAGTTTATTATAAAGGATGCAACTAAGGGACAACCAAATGGAAGAAATGCATAGAGCAAGATATGTGGGAAAGGGCACACTGAGCCCCACCCCCTCTCTCAGCATGCATGCCACCCTCCCAGCAACACATCAATGTGTTTACTAAGCTGGAAACCCTCCCCTTCCTGGACGCCAGTGGATGAGGCTGAAAGTACCCTCTAATCACTGGGTATTTCTGGTGACCAGTCCCAAACCGAGGCCATCTAAAGGCCCCAGTCTAAATCGCCTCATTAGCATAAACTCGGTGATGGATTTTTTTCAGGGGGTTGTTATGAATAACAAAAGACACTCTTATGACTCATGAAATTTCAAGTGTTTTAGGAGCTCTATTCCAGGAACCAGGGACAAAGACCAAATATGTTTTTGTATTACAGCGTGACATTGTTCCAAAATAATACCTCAGTGCTACACTTTGCAGTTTGGAACTCAGTGAGCAATATTACATAGGAATCAGACAAAAGGAAACAAAACACCAAGATTAATAATTGATGTAGTTCAACTGGAAAATTTGATTTAGATCTGTAGCTAATGGACTTCCTGATATATTCCCCCAAAATGAATTTTCCCCTTATCCTGCATTCTCTTTGCCTTTCATGTGGTAGAAAGCAAGCTAGAATTCATCCTTTCTGCATCCTATTTGAAAGATGCCCTGAAGAGCTGAGGTGAGCATGTTCAGTTTGTTTTCCCAAATGTTCTAATCAGATTAAGTCACACTCTTCCTGAGGGAAAGAAAGAATGGGCTATGGGGAGATAAACTAAGAATGTTACTCTAGCTGAAGTGTCTCCATATGATGTCAGGAGAGGAGTAGTTTCTACCTTACAAGATCACTATTACATACATTTTCTAACAATTCAATAAGGCAGTCTTAAAATATAATCATTAACTGTTCACTAAAGCATATATGTTTCTTCATTTTAGAGTTTTCACTTAAAAGGGAAACTGTGATCAAACCTGATTAATTTTAAAGCCTTAAAAGGGCCATGATTCTGTTTTTAATTACCGGAAATTAACCTTTGTATTGTCATGTTTTATATTTCCAAAGCCTAGTAATGTTTTTCTAGGTACATGCCTGTAGACCCAGGTGCTAGGGAGGCTAAGGCAGAATTGCTTGAACCAGGGAGGCCGAGGTTGCAGTGAGCCAAGGTTACACCACTGCACTCCAGCCTGAGCGACAGATCCAGATATAAAGAAAAAAAGGGGACACTACAGTCCAGTAGATTTTTCTCCTTCCCTTTCCCCTTCACCTTCCTCTTCTCCTTCCCCTTCCCCTTCCCCTTTCCTTTTTTTTCTGTGTGTGTGTGTGTGTGTGTGTGTGTGAATCAGTCAGGGTCTTACTCTGTTACCCAGGCTAGAGTGCAGTGATGGAATCATAGCTCTCTACAGTGTAGAACTCCTGGCCTCAACCAATCTTCCTGCCTCAGGCTCCCAGGTAGCTGGGACTACAGGTGCATGCCACTACACCTGGCACGCAGCAGATTTTTTAAATAAAGATTTGATTAATGAATATTACTTGTTTACATGAACCTATGAAGACAGACCTTTGCTTATTTGTATAAATCTACTCTTTGGTCTTGAGTAGCATCAGATTGTAAGAACTGTTGTATATTATCCTGAAGTGTGCTGACACCAAAAATAGTACATTGTGTTGTAAACTCAGTTATTAACCATTATTAAGTGTATCCTACCTTCTTTGGATTTGGTAAAACAAGCCAATAATGAAGAATTATAAATCAGTTCAAGAATTAGATCTTTGGATTTTGAACAAAAATTATGATAAAGACCAAAGCTCTCCATTTGTGGGTTTTTGTTGGACATTGACCAGTTGATGTGTGCTGGGGGTCTGTCATAAATATGATATGGTGAAAAGAATAAAAACTTCAGAATCAGAAATACATACTATAATCTTAATTTTTTTTGCTTACTGACTGTGACTTTAGGCAAAAATCACTGTTTCAGTTCCTATATCTGTAAATTAGGGATAATCATAACTATTAGACTTTTGTAAGGAATAAATGATGTAAATTAATGTATATGAAAACCACCAGTGGGGCCAGGTGTGGTGGCTCACACCTGTAATCCCAGCACTTTGGGAGGCCAAGGCAGGCAGATCACTTGAAGTCAGGAGTTCAAAACCAGCGTTGCCAACATGGTGAAACCCCGTCTCTACTAAAAATACAAAAATTAGCTGGGTGTGGTGGGGCACGCCTGTAGTCCCAGGTACTCAGGAGGCTGAGGCAGGAGAATTGCTTGAACTGGGGAGATTGATGTTGCAGTGAGCCAAAGTCACACCACTGCACTCCATCCTGGGCGACAGAGCGAGACTCTGTCTCAAATAAAACCTTTTCCTTTCTCATCCTTCCCTACCTCCTTTCCCATAGGAAACATGGAAAGAATTATGGCAGAATAAGGTATTTTCCAACTGGTTTATGTTTAACTTTTTTAAGGTAGCTACAGGGTTTTTGTTTATATGGGTTATATCTTTTGATGTTTACTATTGAAAGGACTTAAAAATGAGAAGATTTTAAAATATTTATTTAAAAATAACAATAAACCTATTATATGATGACATAAATAGCATTTTATGAGATAACTATTTTTAAAACAAAAAACACATAGTGAAAAGTATGGCATTTAAAAAAAAATCTCTTTAATGTCTGGCTTAATAGAAGGCAGCTAAATTCTTAAATTTGTTTCCGTATTTCCTCTCTTATAATTTGTTGTCTTCCTTGATGTTTATGAGGAAAACTTGGCCTCACACAGATAAGCAATTGTAAAAGAGAGGTCTATTTTAATAGCTTTTTCAGATAATTTTGTATATTCTTCTTTGATGCTACCCCCACATTCAAAAGGAAGTTGTTTCTTAAAGATTAGCTGCAGTATGGAATCTAGAACACATTTTATACTCATAAAAATCCATTGTTCTGTCTTGTACTTTGAATGGATCTTTTATCCATGTATGATTTTGTAACATCAGACATTGGTCATTTGGAAAATATTTTTTCACTTAGTTACATAAATCATCTAAATGTTGACACATTTTATTACGCAGTATAAAAAAATCCTACCCATTAATATTACTATCAGTATCATCAGAAAAGTTTTAAGAATCAAAAAACTATCAAAGTTATCAGGGATGATAAGTTTCCCAAAATTTTAACAGGAAAGCTCAGTTTGTATCATTGACCACAAATACCATCATTTGTTTTTCTTTGATGGGACTATCGGGCTTACTTTGTTCATTTTCAAGAAAATGCCTTCCACATACCCAAATCTCAATAATCATAATTTGTCTATCCGTCTTAAAAGTACAAATTCTACTCCATTAGAAAGGTAACTACTTTACCTCTAAACACAATCGAGTACACAACTGCTTTTCCTCCAGACTATCATCATAGCATATTTTGGTATGCAAGTGCTTTGTGTATACTGTCCTTTCATCACTCATAATATTAAACAGATATATACTTATGGATTGAGATTTAACAGAAGTAAATTTTACTCTTCATTGACATTTAAATGTAGTTGGCTTCCCTCCAACCCCCACCTCCACCCTGTATGTGGCAGTAAAAAATATGACTACTAGTGTAGCTTGTATTGCTCCCATCATAGGTGCTAAGTCACAGGCAGTTTTATTCTTCATTGCTTTTTAATGATTAAGGGAAATGTCAATACAATGAAATAGATAATGTCTTAATATTATAATAAAATAATTTTGACCTTATAGGCCTCCTGAAAGGGTCTAAGGAACGTCTAGAGGTTTGTGTATCACATTTCTGAAATCACTGGTTTTTGCTTCTTTTCTGAAGTTGAACAGAGAATGACAGAAAGCAGTTTATTAAAATTTATTTATAAAAATAAAAACCATATTTCAGTTGGCCTGTTAGGTAATGCAAAACTAGGTGAATCAATATATCAGCGGCTGTATAAAGTGAAATAGAGAACTAGAATAAGGTAGGACTGGCTCATTGAGACATTCAGATCTATCTCATTTTAACTCTTTTGATCTGGACTCAGGGAGCATTGTGTATACACTACTCCAGCTGTTCCCCCTCCTTTCTGCCTCCTCCCTTTGGTGAAACTAAGATAATGTCAGTCTATAGGGACCCAGCAGGTGGAATTTGAGGATTAGAATTTGTTTTCTACTGCTCCACTTTCAGCAATAGAAGGCCCTGGAGAATCACTTGCCCATTTTAGGCTTTAGCAACTACAACTTTCATTCCCTTGTTTCCTCTAAAATGAGTGGCTTCCTGCTGAGAGAGTCCAGATGTCTATGCCTGATTTCTAGCTATGGTCTAATTTACTACCATATTTTGCTCAGCCTTTACTGGTGTTGTCTCCCTGTTTAAAGTTTACCTTGCTCTGCATTGGACTGATTCTATAGTGGTTAAAAGTTGGGTGTTGGTGTCTGGCACAGATGTGGTTCGGGTTGAGCCTTTGCTAACTATAATACTCACTCAGGCAAATCACTTAATTTAAACCTAATTTTATGATCTGAAAAATAGGGTTGTTAGAATTAAAGATGTAATGCAATTAAGTACTTAGTACTGCTTTAGCACGTAGTATGCACTCAGTAAATGTTATTTGTAATTATGTTATTATTATAATAATTGATTTACAGTTTAAGTTGCCTCTAACCATGACTATTTCTGAGGACAAACTCTTCCTAGTTCTTTAGATTGGGCTCCCTTTGTTTAAGGTAACATTTTTTTGTCTAAGATAATATTTGACAGTAACTGTGTAAAATACAATTAGATGGATTGTGTCTCAATTTGAATTTGGTTATGCATATTTGCCCTTTTCTCTGCTCCCACAACCTTCACTTACTTCTTGAGAAGAAGGCAACTGAAGACCCTCTGTCTCCAGCTCACTCCCCATTGCTGGGGCCCTTGTCAGGTTAAAAGTAGTAGTAGTTTGCATAATCCTCACAGTAGTCTCATATATTACCCTGATGTTACAGATATGTACAATGAGGCCTAGAGACATAAACAGACTTACTCATAGTTATACCCCTGGTAAGAATAACCAAACCAAGGTTTCAGCCCAAGTCTGACTGCAAAACCTGTGTTTTTCCCACTACACTACATTGCAATAGTGAATATTTTCTCTAATTGGTTCTCTAAGATTTCTCTGTGTTTATATTATAATATAAAATATGTATACAAATGTGACTAGATAAATGGAGTTTCCTTGGTTGGTAAAGCAGTCAAAATGTCACTAGATAAATGGAGTTTTCTTGGTCGGTAAGGTAATCGCTCTGATAAAAGACTAGTAGTAGTTCCCTCAATACAATGGTGTATTCAAAGACTATTGCTAGAGGGTTGCCTTGGGCAGATATATTGGTTCTAGAATCTGGGATCCACATTTTTTTCTCATCAGGAGTGAGACACCCTTGCATTATTATTTTTGCCTAAGCCCCAAACTGTTCATCTGGGTTTTGTGAGACTTATAGGTGGGGATGAAGGAAAACCTAAATCAGTTTTATGTAGTTGACCCAAAAGTGCTTTGTTTACTTAGGGTATCTTTTTTATCCTCACTTTGATTTCAGCTTGTCTTTGGCTAACTTTACCTGGTTCTCAGCAATCAGCATGTTGCTCCCCACTCCTCCACCCCTTGGTGTTTAGCCAGTTCCAGTACTCATGCATGTACACTGTGGATTTATCAATGGATGTACACACTTCTGTATGCATCCTTCATGTGTGACATAGCATGATAATGTAATGTTTACTGAGTGACTTGAGTATTTCCCTAGTAGACTTATCTCATTTCTTTTCTTGTTGTTGTTGAGATAGTGTCTCGTCTTGTCACCCAGGCTGGAGTGCAGCGGCATGATCACAGTTCACTGTAGCCTTGACCTCTGGGCTCAGGTGATGCTCTCACCACAGCTTCCCTAGTAGCAGGAACAACAGGCATGTGCCACCACACCTGGCTAATTTTTTAATTTTTTGTAGAGACGAAGTCTCACTCTGTTCCCCAGGCTGTTCTGAGACTCCTGGGCTCATGCAGTCCTCCTGCCTTGGCTTCCCAAAGTGCTGAGATTATAGGTGTGAGCCACCATGCACAGCATCTCAGCTGTATTTGAATTATATATGTGTATTTGCAAATGTGAAATTGTATGTTTAGATTTATTTGTTAGTAACATGAAATTTCAGCTTAAAACATTATCAGTTCTACCTTATATAATATTAATTTTATTCTCAATATTATTTTCATTAATACGAGAAGAAAACATTAGATTTTTTTCTTGAAAAGTAATAGATTATATATCATAATTAGTGACTCATTTAGGAAATATATGAAGACAAAGATAAAATTAGCCTTGAATATTAATCAAAATGGTCATCAACCAAGACTTTCCTTAATTCTTGTTCTCCTAAATATAATTCTTATACCTGAATTTGTTTTTCTAAAATCTTTAACATAACTTACTGTCCAATAATTGTTATTTCTCTGTGAAATTTCAAAAATCCCCTCTCTCCCTTAAGGGAATAAGAAGAAAGATTACAGAACTCTGTCAGTTTGGATGCCATGATATTTAATAATTCTAAAATAATTTGACGTTTATAAACAGTCACTATTTTTCGTTTAGAATCTGAACCAAAGTATCATGATTCTGTCATAGCAATAATAATAACAATACCTTTCAAAGGGATGTAATAGATGAATGATTTTATAAAACACAGACTTTCAACCGTTATATACAAATTTAACATTAGAACTAAGATTTTACACTGATAAATTAAGTAAATCTACTAAAAGTAAAATCTGTTTTAGTCTTTATTGAGAAGAGGAACTCATGTTTTTGTAATGTTGCTATTCTAAATGTTTGGCAATGAGACTTTTTTTTCATATTAAAGGGGGTATGTGCAATTCATTCAGGCCATATTTGTTTACTGTTTTATGGAAAGAATATGTTTAGGAAGAAAGAACATTTTTAATAGAAGGATTCTACCAGAATATGTTGCCAAGTGATGATATCTAAAACTTAGTAGATAGTTTTTAGACTCTTACAGCCCATCTATTTCATTTGTAGATATAGATAAGGAAACTGAGATTAAGAGAAATTATACATAGTCATCCTTTGCTATACTAAGGTAACTGATTCCAGAACCCCTGCATAAACCACAGTCCATGCATACTGAAGTCTTACAGTTGGCCCTGTGGAACCATGGATATGAAAAGTAGGTAATCTGGTTTATGCAAAACCTCCATAACAGACGGCCTACTTTTCAACCTGGCTTTAGTTGAAAAAAAAAATTCTCATATAGGTGGACCCACACAGTTCAAGTCCCTGCTCAAAGGTCAGTTGTAACTTGCAGTAGGTTGCACTGTTATTAGTGTCAAGGCTGGCATTGGGACTTAGGTTTTCAATTTACCATTCTGGTTATTGATATTTTCATATTAGGGTTTTCCCTCCTTTCATATTCTGAAGTGGCCTATCCTCTGGCTTTTGTCTCAGCAACTGTGTGTATGTGGGATGTGAGTGTGTGTGTCTTTATTAGGCAGGGAAAGGGAGAAGTGCCCATTAAGTAATTTAGGCTTGAACCTAAAAGTTAGTTGAAAACACTATTCCTCACATAATCAATTTTAAGAAATAAGTGGAAGAATATAAATTTGAAAATCTTGGTGCATTATATCTGAATTGTGAAATTAACTGTTCTTCATTCACTTCTAAATTTTGACTTCACAAAGGAGAGTGAAAAAATTCTCTCAGAAATTCTTGTATAGATTGCTGATAAAATGATGCCATCAAAGAAAGGCCTGTTGTTTGTACATATGTATCTCAGTCAATTGAAGACTGCTTGTACTATCCTCTTTTTTAATTGGTCCTAAAACATTTTATCACATTTTAACATCTCTGAATTTTGGATGCTTCTTAAAAATTAATAGCATATTATAGATTATTCAGCAACATTTTTTTCTCTTCATTATACTTTCAGTTACATAACTCTAAGGGGATATAATTTTTACTAGCAACCCCTGGAGTTGTGCTGTGTGTACACTGAGTGCCCTTATGGGGCAGCCCTCTTAGAGATAAGGTGGAGGTTCATTCTTTTTCCTACATTTTACCTCATATTTGACCTCACAAATTGTGTAAATACCACCTGCCTACTATTTGGCAATTAGTGACCCCTCTATACATGTTGATTTACTTATTTATGCATCATTATAGTCAGTTTTGTTCCTTTATTTTCCAAAGCATATTGAGAGCAGGTTTAAACTCCTTTCAATACTAGATGTCATATTATCGAGAAGAGATAGATCTTTAGTGATAAATCTAGATGATAAAGCTAGGAAGTAAACAGCCAGGTTAAATAAAATGTTAGCCCAAGATTCCTAATTGTTTCCATATGCTTTTTACTTTTAAAATTTCTTTTAGTACTTTCAAGATACCTAGAATAACTATTAGTGTGATAAAAGTACGATGTCAGTTATAGGTTACATTGTCTTAGTATATCTTCATCAATTTTGTACTATGTCACGAGTGCTAGATATTAAAGATATAACATAGGAGAAGAATAAAACATACAATTTCTACTCAAGGCACATGAAATTAGCCAGGATAATATATCAAGATATCAAATGTATCTTGAAACTGAAGAAATGTATCCTGTTTAGTAGCACATGTTGGAATAGATCTCTTCACATTTCATTTCAATAGTTGAGCACTATTTATAAAATACTGTGCTAGTCTATTGTAAGATACACAGAAAAGCCGGAATCCCTCTTTTCGAGCAGCTCACAGTATAACAGGGAGGCTACAATATTCCTAAGCAACTCAAATATTAGGCAGATTATGGTATGTATTTTGACATAATTCATACGTTATAGGATTTGAGAAAGGAAAATTTTGTTTTCCAATGAGAAATCTAAATGTTCTTTCATAACTTGATATATCATTACTAATAAAAGTCCAATACTTAGAGATTGTTGTAAACCACATTGAATATTAAAATTTGAGAATAACTTTATACATTTTCTATACTAACTACAGCTTATCATTGCAATGAGAACCTCATTTGTGCAAATTATTTATATAAAATTTTTTTGCATAATGTTATATAACATGATTTTTTGTTGATTATTAAAAACCACTTCAAAATTTGGCACTTAAAAGGAATTAATTTGTTGGATGTTTTTGAAAACATTCTGAAAACTGAAATATTTCAATTTCCAGTGATGTATTGGTATTTATTCATGATGCTTAAAATTGTTTTGCCCTTACTTTTAGTTCAGCTGAAGCTAATCAACATATAAGGAGATTTAAAAACCTGTCACAACCATTTAATGTCCCTTAACTATTATTTTCTTCTTTTGCTTTCACCTCTTCCATCAAATGATATATTCATTGTGGTATATTCATTTTACAACACTCATTGCTTAGGAGAAATAATATAATTCATTAATAATTGCACTTAACCTTTTTTTTTTTTTTGAGACGGAGTGTCGCTCTTGTTACCCAGGCTGGAGTGCAATGGCGCGGTCTCGGCTCACCGCAACATCCACCTCCTGGGTTCAAGCAATTCTCCTGCCTCAGCCTCCCAAGTAGCTGGGACTACAGGTGCGCGCCACCATGCCCAGCTAATTTTTGTATTTTTAGTAGAGACGGGGTTTCACCATGTTGACCAGGATGGTCTCGATCTCTTGACCTCGTGATCCACCCGCCTCGGCCTCCCAAAGGGCTGGGATTACAGGCGTGAGCCACTGCGCCCGGCCCACACTTAATCTTTTAATAAAGTTTTACAGTTCACTAAATATTTTCATCTACATTTTATCCTTTAGGAAATATTATATGAAGTTAATAATTAGCAGTTTTCATAAAAAAACATTATTCATTATTTCTGTTTAGATTTTTTTTACATTTTCTTAATTGCTTATGATATTAATGACATTTGGTAGGTAGGTCCTTCTTGTGTGTGGGCTTAAATAGTTACTTTTGGCAAAAGTTCTAGCCAAGCAACTTTTTTCAAAAAATATTAAAATGATAAATTAATCTTTATAGGAGTCTTTGGTGGTCTTGCTCTACTGTAAATGACTGTTAACTGTTGGAATATCTTACATAATGTAGTTTAACTAGGAGAGTTTCAGAGGAAGTCATGTCTAATACTAAAATAACGGTGCTCATCCACAAACACATGCCTCTCTTTTTTATACTCCTCCCTACCCACCATGACTCTAACTTTAGTTTTTACTAGAAAAGCTTTCATGTAAGTTATTCCCTGTGTGGGAATAGTGTTAGCTTTATTTCAATAAAGATTCTGAGTTATTAATCTTTTTGTACACTGTATCATCTAACAAGTTGCCATGAACATACATTATCCTTAATCAAAGTTTTGGATGAATAAATGAGATTTGGCTTTATTTGGACAATGATCATAAGAGAAATGCCTGTTCCTTACCTCTCTAATCTCATTTCCTGTTCCTCTCTTCTTCACTCATTCCATTCTAGCAATGCTGGCCTCCATTCTGTTCTTGGGATATGCCAGGCATGCTTCTGCCCTTCATTCTTTGCACTGGCCATTCCCTCAGCCTGCAGGTGTTCTGCTCCCAGATATAGCTAACTTCCTGAACTCTTCAAGTATTCTCTTCAACATCATCTCAGTAGAGGTATACCTTCACCACCCTAATTGAAATTACAACCTGCCTAACTCCAAACACTCCCCTTACCCATCTCTACCTCTTCCTTTTTCCTTAATACTCATTGCCTTCTAACATACCATATAACTCACTTATCTGTTAAATATTGTTTATTTTTTGTCTCCCTTGTTAGAATGTAAGCCCCAAGAAGGTAGGTATTTTTATTTTGTCATCATTGTGTCACAAGTGCTTGGCACTGCCTGGCACAAAGTAGGCACTGTATTAGTCTATTCTCACACTGCTATAGAGTAATACCTGAGACTGGGTAATTTATAAAGAAAAGAGCTTTAATTGACTCAAAGTTCTGCATGGATTACATAAAAATACATTGTATTGTAATGTTTTTCCATTACAATAATGGAAGAGGGGAAACACATCTTACATGGTGGCAGGAGAGAGAGCAAGCAAGAGCAGGGAAAACTGTCTTATAAAACCATCAGATCTCGTAAGAACTCACTCACTATCATGAGAACCGTATGGGGGAAACTGCCTCCATGATCCAATCACCTCCTACCTGGTCCCTCCCTTGACATGTGGGGATTATGGGGATTACAATTTGAGATGAGATTTTGGTGGGGACACAGAGCCACACCATATCAGGCACTGAATAAATATTTGATTTACTCAGTGATTGAATCTATAAGCCAAAATGTACTGTTTAATTTGGATTCTCATATACCAATGAATATTGTCTTGTTAATAATTTATTGTATCTGATACCCTTTTTTGAGAATTTACTATGTGCTAAATACTGTTCTAAGCACCTTGTATATACATCTAATTTTAGCTTCAGTTAGCCCAGTTTTCACCATATTGGGAGTTACTTATGTTCTTGTGTCTTATACTTAGTTGAATATTCACCCTGTGTTATTCTTCTTTGCATCTACAGTGTCTGGTACATAATGGCTACACCAAATATTAGTTAAATGACAGAGTGATCAATATATTTTTTTATTTTGACAAGTATGGAAAACTGATGTTCTTATTGGCAAGCCCATATAATGGAATCTAGTGACTAGAGAAAATAAATACTTTTTTAAAACTCTAAAAAACTAAAACAAAATATTTTTAAATTTTAAAGGCAATATTTTAAAATGTATTTTAATATGAAGAAATGTATTTAAATATGAAGAAATTGTAAGTGGTATATTAAATTATGTTAATAGTTTGAATAGCAATAGTAACCATTGAGCTAAAATTATGTAACAAATAATTGCTTGTTAACCTAAGATATTTCAACATTTTTAAAAAATTAGTAATAAAACATGCCATATTTTAAAGGCCTTAGTGTGAATCATCTCTCCACTCTAGTTCAGGGGATACTCAGGAGGCCAAAGTAGTGCTATAAAAAAAGCCACTCAGCCAGGTGCAGTGGTTCACACATGTAATCCCACCTTCTCAGAAGGCTGAGGCAGGAGGATCACTTGAAGCCAGGACTTCAAGAACAGCATGGGCAAAATAACAATACCTTCCTCTCTAAAAAGATGTATGTATTTATATGGCATGGTACTGTGCCGGTAGCCCCAGCTACTTGGGAGGCTGAGGTGGAAAGATGGCCCAGGAATTTGAGGCTGCAGTGAACTATCATTGTACCACGGAACTCCAGCCTGAGTGACAGAATGAGACTCTATCTTACTTAAAAAAAAAAAAGCCACCAAAGTGAACCCATCAAATCCAATCAGCTGTGCCAGGCTCTATTTCCATCCTATTTCTGAGGAGTGTTTGTCGTTGCTGGGTTTCCTTTGGCTTCATACCCAGATTCTGCTTGCCCTATATAACATGGATGGTCTGTCCTTTGTTTGGTAGCTGCCCAAGATGCTCCTTGCCCAGAGCTAGAGCCTGTGTGGCAAGGGGCATCTCTTCTCTCATTGGTCAGAGCTAGGTGGTTGGAAGTCGATATTCTGGATTCATCTCTCCAGGCCCTTACTTCCAGGAAAAAAAAAAAAAAAAAAACAAGCAGTTACTCTAAATTAATATGTTAATATAATTCTCAAAATTAGCACAGAACGATTACACAGTTAGTTTTTAATGGTTATTTTTAGACATTTGAAAGGAAATATTTATTTCATAATACTCAATTAAACACTTAAAAGTTGACCATTATTAAGGAACATCAGTATTGTAAGGTATATTGCCGAGTTAAAATGAGGAAACTGAGGCCAGTGTGAGAAAATGAGAATCCAATTTATTCAGCTCCCGGGCGAGGTTCTGTGGTCCGGGAAGGGGCCAGAGAAGTCGCACTGGGCTTCTCAGGGTGTGGGGTTTTATAGGGAGTGGAGGTAATTGATTGGTCTTTAGGGAAACAAAGAGCAGACAGTTTCATTGGTGAGGAGGGTTGATTGATTATTAGGGAAGCAAAGAGCAGACAGTTTCATTGGTGAGTTTCATTGGTGAGGGGGTTTGACGGATTACTAGGGAAACAGAGCAGAGAGTTTCATTGGTGAGGGGAAGTCAAGGTGCTGATGGGGCGAGCTGCCATTGGTTGCCAGGCGGGACTACTGGTGGGCTGACCGGCTGGGGAGGTCAATGTTAAGCTGCCATTGGACAAATCTTTGGCGGGCTTTTTAAATTTTGAAGGGGTCGAGTGAGGAATGCAGGAGTGGGTGTGTGGAGCCTACATAGAGAGACCAGATAGGAGTGGGTGTAGGGAGCCAGCATAGAGAGGCCAGCATGGGGAGAGATAAGTGTGTCAGCATGGAGAGGCTGGCATGGGGAGAGATAAGTGTGTCCATTTAACTCCCGGTGAGGCAGCCGGCCTTACAAGTATTATTGGAGATTTTACAAGATTCTATTCAAATTCTAAAACATTATCCAGAAAGTACTCGTCTTATATCCAATACCTAAACTTAATGTCCTCTCCTTTGTTAAAACTTTTCTTGACCCTCTCTCTCTCTTCCTGTGCCTTTACAAAGACATGCATGCACACGGGAACACACACATACACTAGTCTGTAATTACAGCCTCCTTTTTGCCAGCATGTGTATTGCATTTCACATAATTTTTAGCATTTTCCCAAATTAAAGAAATAGTTGAAAGCTTATATATTTATTCCCCAAAATAGGTATCTAATTATTTAAAGGAAAGGCTTATATTTAATTCATCTATGTTTTGGGGATGGAATTATTTGATTCATACTGTAATCTCTGGTTCATTTTTCTGCTTATAGAATTAAGTTTGTATTGTGGTATATTATGCAGATTGTCCAGATGACGCTGGTTAAGACTTTCAGGGGAACTTATTGTTGGTGCTATTGTGATGTGGAAATGCTGTTTCTACTTCAGTAACATTACCACTGAAACCTGATATAACTTATGTACTTATTAACAAGAAATGTGTAGATAATAGCTCCAACATTTGAAGCATCATTGAATTTGAATGAATTTCTATTTGTAAATATATTCTGTCATAAATACCATTGAATATATTTTACTACATGATAAATTTTAAAATTAGGGAAGTAATAAATCATAACACTTAATTTTAAGATTAAGAAAAGGTTTTATTAGTTTTACCTGTCTTTATTTAAATGTTCTAATATATATTAGTTCCACATTCTCTATTGCCTCTAAATAGAATATACATGATCAAAAGAGTATGTCTCTTTCTAAATGAGAAAAACTTTATAACTATGTTATAAATCCAGTGATATGGATACTGTCTGTTGTTTTGTTTTGTATGGTCTAATGTATATCAGTAAACTAAATAGACTTAAATTATGGCTGGATTTTGACTGGGAATATGGGAAGAAAGAAACAGGTGAGATCATGTATGTGACCAAATACAGCATTGGCACTAAACTATGGCCTCTGTGCATGTTAGTGTAACTTATATTTTGTAGCCAAAAACTGTATGTATCAAGCTCCAACCAACTATCTATAATAAAGTTTATGGTTCAATTCTAAGATTGCTAACCAAGTGATTTTTTTTCCAGAAAAGTTTTAAAAAAGTACCTTCAACCAATAAATTCTTAAACATTTCATCAAATAGTTATTGAACAGCACTGTACTAGGCACATGGGATATGAAAATCAAGGGAGACATGACCCTTCCCATAGCAACTCAGTGATAACAATGATAGGGAACTACACTGGATTCTACATAGTACCTGGATTCGGGACACAAGTCGGACATAATCCAGTTAGTGGGCGAAGTGGAAAATCCAGGGAAAATTTTGTAGAGGAAGTGACACTTGAAATATATCTTAAATAAGTTAGTCAAGCTAAAAAAAAAAAAAGTAAAGAAAAGAAAAAAAGACAGTGGAAGTTAAAAGGAATAGATGGAACAGGGTATAAAAGGGTATTCAGGTATGAAGAAATTATATAAGCAAAGTCACAGAAGCAAGAAATAGTATGTGTGTTTGGGTTCAGAGAAAGATGGTTTGACTAGAAAGTTTAACATTAGAAATAAAATTATTCGTTTTACAAATAATGCCTAAAAGAATATGTTGGTTTTCAAAACAGATACAATGATTTTTGCTTAGTTGCTTGTACATCTTGAAACCAAACTGGAGTTCAGCTATTTATTGTGTTCATTTTAGCATAAGCATTACAAAGTCCTTCTCTAATTAATCAGGTTCACACTACACAACTAAGAAAATAGAAGTGATTATTTAGCATGGTGTCTAGTACAGCTGATTCTTCACCATAGAATCAAATATACCAGGCACTGTCCTAAGTATTCACTTAGGTTTACATCTAGTCTTTTTATTATTTTACTAGCATATAAGTATTTTTAATTTTTTTAATGAAATATACAACAAATATGTATGGCTTAAAAAATAAAATGAACACCATAATACCCACCCAACGTATTATAAGAAACAGAATCTTACCACTACCACAGAAAATTGACATGTTCTTACCTTCATTCACATCTTTGTCCCTGTCTTTCAGAAGTATGAATTTTGTCTTAATATTCTTTTCCTTTTCATTATAGTTTACTAAGTATGTATATTTTTCTAAATAACATGTTTATTATATTGTTTGGTTTTGCTTGCCTTTTATCATTTTTTTTACTCCTGGAGTTTGCTATTTTGTATATGACATCCATTTATATGTTTAGCAATAATTCATTTTTACTTCTGTATGGTATTTATCCACTTTACTATTGATGAAGATTGGTGGTTTGCCTTCTAGTGGTTTTGCTATTATAGTATAAGATTCTAACGAACATTCTTATGCATGCTTCCTGGGAGTCAGAGGCTTCCTGGTGCTCTAGAATCTATACTTACGAGAATTGTTGGGTCAACTTTACTGGGTAATACCAGATTGTTTACCAAAGTGATTGTATGATTTATTCTGATCACCATGCATGACTATTCCTGTTGTTCTATACCCTTCTCAAATCTTTGTGTTACTGTACTGTTTAATCTTTGCTAGCCTGTATACTCTAATATGGTATCATATTGCAGTTTTAATTACCATTTTCCTTATTCTAATTAGGTTGTATATCCATTTTTCATTGGCCATCTATGTTTCATTTTCCTTATTACTAATTAGGTTGTATATCCATTTTTTAATTGGCCATTTATGTTTCATTGGCCATCTATGTATAACCATTTTTCATTGGCCATCTATGTTTCTTCATCTGTGAATTGCCTATTCATGTGTTTGCTCGTTTTGTTATTTTTAAAAAAAATCTTTTTTTATTGACTTCTGGGTGTTATTTACATATTGCAAATCACTCCACTCTTTGGCTTTTCTTTTCTCATATATTTTAAAACATTCTTAATTTTAACATACTAAAATGTATCTTTTTTTTTGGTATGATTTAACCTCTAATATATTATTTTAAAAGTCCTTACCTAGTCTAGGTGATACAAATATATTCTCCTTTTCTTTTTCATGTGCCTTAGAGTTTTTTCTGTCACATTTAGATTTATATTCTGTCTAGAATTAACTTTTATGTTTGGAGTTAGGTATGAACCCAATTTCCTTTTTTTCCATATTGATAATTATCCTGACTCTATTTATTTGAGAGACTATCTTTTCTTCAATGATATGTAAGTGTTTAAGCCACTAGAAATTTGTTTTTATCTTTATTTATGGATAGGCCTCATTAATTTTTTTCTAAATGGTTAATCAATTTTCCTAATAGCATTTTTAAAATAATACATTGTTTTTTCCACTGATTTGAAGTGCCACCTTTAACACAGATTGCATTCTTACATTCTTGCCTTTATTCCTGGGTATTTTTCTGTTCCTTTCAAATGTCTATATACATTTGTCAGTGCTATTCTTATATAATTATTGAGATTTTATAGAACATTTAGTATTTGGAAGTATCTCATTTTAATCTTCTACCCTCTTTCTTCCTCACACACTAATTTAAAGTTAGAATTTTAGCTGTATTATACTGCCACTACCAACAGCAGTCTCTTCCTTCTCTTTTTTCTCTTCCTTCCCCTAATTTCTGTCTTTATTAACATAATGTTACATTATAAAGATGATAATTTTTACATTAAAGTATTTGTTTTTCTAGAAGAATTCCTTTACATTTGCAATCAGGTAAATAACTATAATGATTATTTGTCTTTCTAATATTTCAACTCTCACTGCCAATCTTTTTACACTATCACTTCATGCATGTATGCTTTATTTTTCTTCCTAGGCAATTGAAATAGATGATGGACTCTAGAAGTAGTTAGGGTGTGAGTTTAGAAGCACAGTGTTAAGATAGTGAATGGCAGGATATGCTGATTGATTAGATAAAGGTTAAAGGGGATGGACATATGTAAGTGGTCTCCCAGGACCTGTCTACTCCATTGGATTGTAATGACAATCAAGAAGTGAGGTGAGCAGGCCTGAGTTGGCTATCCTTAGAAGAGTCTGCCTGCCAAGCTGGCCTTTGATTGGCATCTGGAAACTTGGATTTCAGGAAGGTTTCTGCCACCCTAACTGACAAAGAAGGCTCACTGGGCCCAAATTGATTATGCAAACAATGTGGTCTTTGCTGAACACTTGCTTTCCTTCTGGAAGTCTGAATTCTGGGTGCTGGGTAGGGAGTGGCTTTGTGACAAGCCTCCAGTATAAACCCTGGGTTCCGAATCTCTAATAAGCTTCCCTGGTAGATAACTTTTCACATGTGTTGTCATAATTCATTGCTGGCACAATTATGCACATCCTGTATGACTCTACCAGAAGAAGATTCTTGGAAGTTTGTACCTTGTTTCCTCTGGATTTTTGCCCTATGTGCCTTTTCTCTTTACTGATTTTGCTTTGGATGTTTTGCTGTAATAAATCATGGCCATGAGTATGACTAAAGAAAATTAGAAGCGAGATACGTTAAGTCACTTTAAAGACTTATAAAATACATGTAATGTTATATATGTTTGTGTTCATACCTCTATAAGAACTGAAATTTCAACCAACAAACTTACTACCATGACCAGCAAGATATAATGGACAGGTCATATCATACCTGTTGGGCCAAGTTTGTTCCTCTATAAAATACATAGGAATGCAAATAGGCAGGAGGCCGTGATTTCTAAACTTCTGTTATTGCCTGAAATAATGAAATAATTTTTATTTAAATATTCATTTTTTTCCCTTGTATCCTTAAAATGAGCTACTTTGCTAAGAATTTCCACAGGTTTTAATAAAGGAAAAAGAATACCAGGTTTCATTTTATCAGTCAGTTGTACTCTGTAACAGTCTCTGAAATATAAAAATACTTAACTGGGTCCATCTGACAAAATGAATGAATCCTACTTTGCCCTTAGTGTTAATATTTCAGTGCTACAGACCACACTCTTGGAGGGAAAAGAAAAAAAAACACCCAAGGACTAAGAATCCCTAATATTTAACCATAAACACAATTAATAGAAAATATACTGAATTAATTTAGAAAATTTGCTTTTAAATATTGGAGATTACAGTTATTTAAATAGAAAATTTCTTGCCACTTCACAGTTGCCTTCATAAAACATATCTAGAGGGAACATTTTGCTCAGTTAATTAGTAAGGTTGCAATATGTAAAAATGTTCATATTGACTCCAAATGTTAAAAATATATGGTATTAATCTTGCCCATTCTGCTTTGTAGCACATTTGCAAATAACAGCCATTAGATATTATTTCAAAAAGAGCCTAAATTTTAATTTCTAGAACATGTTCATCACAAGTTTGATGGTGAGTTCCAAAAACAGACCATTACATTTCTTTAATGTAGTTAAGAATAAAAAAACTTCACTGCTCACAGGCAACCAAAGAGCAGAGGACTCAGTGGCATTCTCTAATCAGCTGAAGCAAGCTTCTCTGGCCCTCCACTGTCTACAGGCCTGCTGCTGCTCACAACATCCTGATCATAATAAGGATCCTATCAGCCATTTGAGGGCGTCAGTTTTCCTCCACCCCATACATACCCGCACACCTACCTACGTCTCCCTCAATAATTATATGACTCCTCCCATCTAAGGTTCTGGAAGCTCTAGTTGTATCTGCTCCTTAGATCCAAATTATTGATAATAACTCTGATCTCTTCCTCAGTGTATACTGTGAATTAGAATAATCGAATATCAGTTTTCCAGGAATATGCATGTTTTAGGTCTAAGATCTATTTTTACAACTAGAAAGACTTTCTTGGATATATACATGCACACATATACATACACACATTTATATGTGTGTAGATACTTAAATAAAAATTACTGTAGGGTTAATTTAAGATCATGGGGTCTGAAGTTAAACTGCACTAGCTATATTATGTTGGGCAAATGAATTAAACTCCTCAAGTATCAGTTGCCTTATCTATAAAAAGTAGATAATAATCATAATGACTGCCCAGGGTACTGTGAGGATTAAATTAATTAGAACATATTAAGCATTTTACACAGTATCAAATACAGAGTCAGCACTTAAAAAATGTTGGCTGCTGTTATCACTGTTTTCATGGGTTTAGGATTTCTTGAAAATCCCAGGCTTTTTCATTTTTCTTATCCTTTTGAGCTGGCTTAATTTTCACTCAGTATTTTTTTCATCCTCTGTGACATTCTCTTAAATTTTAAAATAGCTAAATAATGTAGCAGATTTATAGCAATAGGAAGAAAAATCAACTATAAAAATATTTTACCTTTGGGACAAAAATTTGCATATGTCAGTCACTGTTGAAAATACTATCTGATCTATTACTGGATTCACCAAAGTATTATATTCCTCAATTAGGAGGGGATTTTTTTCAGTCTTATTCATACTCAGATTTATAAAGAAAATGATTTGATAAAGAATGATTATTGGTAACTGATTATATAAAGTTACAAAGGTTTAAACAGAATATTCATCAAGTAGAAGATATGTATCCTGTGTGTGTGTGTGTGTGTGTGTGTGTATTCTTCCTGAAATTCACATTTTAAAATTATTAAATATTTCCTCATAGCATACTATTTCTAGCTGTTTAACTTTAGTACAATGCAATAATAATCTCATCTTTTGAACTCAGTAGAAAATTGTATTCTTTTTACATTGTGTTTTTATGTTTAGAATAATTTTGTTTTAAAATTAAGTTCCAAGTTACACATTCCTTTGTTTCATAAACTCTGCTTTTCAGAAGTATCTGTGGAATTTTTTTTTCAATTATTTGTTGGTATCCTATCCCAAGACCCCCAAGGGTTGGCCTGTGCTTTTTGAGCTAAGATGTGCTCCCAATCTTCCAGTTAGGTCAACCACAAAAATTAAGATATGATAGAAGGTCAGTGGAAGAAATTCATATCAAAACAACTCCTCACCATGTCATTATGACAGCCTGCTGTAACAAATGTGCTTCTGTTTTAACTTATGACAATTAATTGCTAAAAGTAATTTAATCTGACAGAGGCAGGGTGTTGAAAGGCTCCTGGAGATGTCATAAAAGCGACCTTTCTGCCCATGTGCTGCCAAAAGCCATTTTTAACAAGGAGCTAAGGAAACTGTGCAACTTCTTTTGTACTTTGTTAATTAGTTATTGATTTGAAACAATGCACTTCCAAATACTGTTAGGTATGTTAGATGCCAGCAAGGTCACTATGTGACAGTTTACTCTTAACAATCTTGATAGCATATGAGAATTCTTTGAAGCCCTTTGTTCTGTTATCCTAAAATTGGGATTGCCTAGTTTGCTAAAATGATTACAGTTTTATCATTCATCTTTTCAGTTCAAAATATTTTATATATGAGTAATCTGATACTTAGTCACATTTTATTATACAAAGTGTTTGCAATCATCATAATTCTTATTTGTGAATTTAGGCTCAAATAAGCACATATTCTACAGTGAAAATATTTATGGCTTGATTAGTGATTCCAAAGAGAAGAAGAAAATAATATTTTAATCTTAAAAAGGAAAGCAAGATAGAGGTTCTTGAATTCATTTATTGAACATGTTAGTCTTAGTCTCTCTCTTTCGCGCGCGCTCTCTCTCTCTCTCTCTCTCTCTCTCTCTTTTGTGTAAGACAGAGTCTCACTCTGTCGCCAGACTGGAGTGCAGTGGCATGATCTCAGCTCACTGCAACCTGTGCCTCTCAGCTTCAAGTGATTCTCTTGCCTCAGCATCCCCAGTAGCTGGGACTACAGGTGCACACCACCACGCCCAGCTAATTTTTGTATTTTTAGTAGAGACAGGGTTTCACCTGGTTGGCCAGGAAGGTCTCCATCTCTTGACCTTGTGATCCACCCGCCTCAGCCTCCCAAACTGCGGGATTATAGGCGTGAGCCACCACTCCCAGCCTCTCTTTTTTAAAAAAAAATTAGGATATTTAATTTCAGTTTCAATGATTTTCTAATATTGTCAACAGAAGTTAAGTAAGGGTCTCATAACTCTTTGAGGAAGTCTTCAGCCTGTTTTAAATAACATTTCTTAACAAAGCATTTAAGTACAAGTTAAAACTGCAGGTCTTGGTGTGAATGGCAGGGTGCTATGGAGGATAGAAAAATCGGAGGGTGAGTTAGCATAGCACAGGGATTAAAAGTAGGCATTTTAAATTCAGACATCTCATGCTATAATCCTGAATTACACTAATTAGCTATTTAGCCTAGAATAAGCTACTCAACCTTTCTGTGGTTCATCCATACAATCAATGGGAACCATAGTAGTTAGCTTAATATGTGTTAATACATAATACATGTAATGTATGTACATAATGCACGTAGAGTGCTTCATCTAAAGCTGGTAAGTAGTAACTGCCTGATAAATGTTACCTATGCTATAATTAGTAAAATAATTAATAGTAACAAGATATATGCCCACCCCTTCATTTTATATTTTAATATATGCAATGTTTTCAACAGACCACAGTAAATATAATTATTTTTCTTAGTTTTTCAAATATTTTAAAACTACGCAAACTAGAATGTGTTTACTATACGTGAGAAATTTTTTAAATAGTATGGTGAAGTTCTGTTTGCATTTTGTGATGGACCATAAAGGAAACATTTGGTGTGCCCTTATTCTTTTTTTTTTTTTTTTAATTGCATTTTAGGTTTTGGTGTGCCCTTATTCTAAAATCAGAACTGCTAATAAAATATTCTGGTTTGTTATTTTACTAAAATGTATTAAGTTTTTAAGTTGAATTGTTTACATGGTAAGAAATCTAGCTTTGCTGTAGATAAAATGTTTTTCTTAGAACAGAAAATTCTTACCGGGCATGGTAGGTGGCTCACTCGTGTAATTCCAGCACTTCATGAGGCTGAGGTGGGGGAACGCTTCAGCCCAGGAGTTCAAGACCAGCCTGGGCATCATGGCAAAACCTCATCTCTATAAAAAATAAAAAATTAGCTATGCATGGTTGGAGATATTCAGGAGGCCAAGGTAGGAGGATCACTTGAGCCTGGGAGGCAGAGGATGCAGTGAGCTGATTGTGTACTACACTCCAGCCTGGGTGACAGAGGAAGGCTCTGTCTAAAAACACCAAAAAAAAGTGAAAAATTCTGAAATGCCTATTTATTAAAACTTTTGCACTAATTGGGACAACTTTTAAGATTTTTAAAGTTAAATTATTTCTGTAAATATATAATATTACTATACAAATAGTTAGAACTTCATGAAGAAGTATACTGTACTAAGCACTGGTGCTATGATAATGAATAATTGTTTAATATCTCCATTAGCAAGGAAATACAAATCAAGGTACCAATATTTACAACTATTAATCGACAAAAATCTGAAGGAGCTATTATAACTATTGTTCGTTAGATGTAAAGGAAAGAGTCCTCTCACATAATATGGTGGTAATGTGAGAAAGCAGTCTAGTAACACTTATTAAAATGAAAAATACCTAAACCTTTCAACCTGGCATTCCTGTTCCTGAGAATATATTCTACTAAAGTAAAACCATTACTAATTAAATATATATTAGAAATGATTTTAAAAGATCATTTGATAGCCAAAATTTAATATCCAAATTTAAAATCATCTGAGATGGAATAAACTTCTAATACATGAATTTTATTAATGGTGCCTTGTCTTCATTTTTGAAGGATAAAATACTACTTAAATTCATAAGTTTCATAAATTTGTAATGTTAAAGTTTGTTTGAATGAATTAGACTTTACTATAATGCATTTAGAGGATGGGTCAATGGTGCAGCAAACCACTGTGGCACACATATACCTGTGTAACAAACCTGTACATTCTGAACATGTATCCTGGAATTTAAAGTAAAATAGAAAAAAAGAAAGGAAACAAGTCTCTAAAATCCTGATGTGGAAGCTGGAGCAAGTTATCCAGAACGTTTAACTAAGATCATTGATGAAGTTAGCTACAGATTTTTCAATGTAGACAAAACAGCCTTCTATTGGAATAAAATGCCATTTAGGACTTTCATAGGTAGAGAGAAGTCAGTGCCTTACTACAAAGCTTCAAAGGATGGGCTGATTCTCTTGTTAGGGGCTAATGCAGCTGGTGACTTTAGTTGAAGCCAGTGCTCATTTACCGTTCCAAGAATCCTAGTGCCCTTAAGAATTATGCTAAATCTACCTTGCCTGTGCTGTAGAAATTGAACAAAAAAACCTGGATGAAAGTAAACCTGTTTACACCATGGGTTTCTGAATACTTTAAGACCACTGTTGAGACTTACTGCTAAAAAAAAAAAAAAAAAAAAAAGATTCCTTTCAAACTATTACTGCTCACTGATAATGCACCTGGTCACCCAAGAACTCTGATGGAAATATACAAGGAGATACATGTCGTTTTCCTGCCTGCTAACACAACACCCATTCTGCAGCACATGGATCAAGGAGTAATTTTGACTTTCAAGTCTTATTATTTAAGTAATATATTTTGTCAGGCTATAGCTGCCACTGATACTGATTCCTCTGATGGATCTAGGAAATGTAAATTGAAAACCTATTGGAAAGGATTCACCATTCTAGATGCCATAAAGAACATTTAATTCATGGGAGGAGATCAAAATATCAACCTTAACAGGAGTTTGGAAGAAATTGATTCCAGAGGGATTCAAGACTTCAGTGGAGAAGGGAAATGCAGATGAGGTGAAAGCAGCAAGAGAATGAGAATTAGAAATGGAGCCTGAAGATGTGACTGAATTGCTGCAATCTCATGATCAAATTTGAATGGATAAGGAGTTGCCTGTTATGGATGAGCAAAGAAAGTAGTTTCATAAGATGGAAACTACTCCTGATGAAGATGCTGTGAACATTGTTGAAATGACAACAAAGGATTTGAAATATTAAATAAACTTCATTGGTAGAGTGACAGGTTTTAGAGAATTGGCTCTAACTTTGAAAGAAATTCTACTATGGGTAAAATGCTATCAAACAATGGTGCATACTACAGAGAAATCTTTCATGAAAGGTTGAGTCAATAAATGAGGCAAACATCGTTGTCTTATTTTAAGAAATTCTCTCTCCCACCCCAGCTTTCAGCAACCACTTCACTGTTCAGTCAGCAGCCATCAACATTGAGGCAAGACCCTTCACTGACAAAAAGATTATAGTTCAGTGAAGGCTCAGATGATTGTTAGCAGTTTTTAGCTATAAAGTATTTTAAAATTAAAAAAAGAAATTATGTGTTTGAAGTAATGTTATAGTATTAATAAGTGTATTTTCAAGGTGTTTTAAGTTAATTTATGACTAAATTATAGCAAGTATATAAATAACTTAATTATACCTTTGTGATGTATCCCAAAATAAATCAAGCATTTATTATGTGTTGTTTCCCAGGCCTCTTATTTTGCATCTCTCCAGTCTTTCTTTGTTTTATTTTTATTTTTATTTAGAGACATGGTCTTGCTCTATTGCCCAGACTGGAGTTCAGTGACACAGTCATAGCTCACTGCAGCCTGGAATTCCTGGGCTTAAGTAATCTCCCACCTCAGCCTCCCAACTAGCAAAGACTACAGGCACATGCCACCACACCTGGCTAATTTTTTTTTTTTGGTAGAGACAGGTCCCACTATGTTGCCCAGGCTGGTCTCAAACTCCTGGGCTCCTCCCCACTCAGCCTCCTAAATGGCTAGGATTATAGGCGTGAGCCACCACTCTAGCCCAGCCTCCCTTTGGATAGCAACTCTGGTTCTCTTTGTTTCCAAAGCTTTGCTTTTCTTTTATTATCAGAAAAAGATAGAACTTTAGAGATCCCTTAGGTTAACCTCTCATGGACAAATGGAGAGTTTGAGCATCTAAGAGGGTAAGTCAAAGTCATAAAGCTAATTAATTAGCCCTGTCTGGTTGTAGTGTGATATTGTGTGTGTGTGTGTGTGTGTGTGTGTGTGTGTGTGTGTGTGTGTGTCTCACAGAGAGACTAAGAGGAAATATGTTTGGCAGTTGTAAATGATCTTCGTGAAGTTGCTAAATTAATCATTAATTCTTTGGAGTCAGTGTGCTCATTTCCTCTACAGCTATAATTATAGCTTTAGATTCAGATAGAGATACTACAAGGTATGTTTAGCTTCTAACTTTACCATTTTGTCTATAGAATGTTCTAGATTGAACTGTCTGGAATGCCTAATCTTTTGCCCCCTCCAGCACACACAGACACAGACACTCCCAAAGGTGTTTCTTTCACCTCTCACTCTGCTGTGGTATATTCATTAAATGGCAGTAGTCAGATCAGTCTTGGTGAGCAAGATGCATGCGTGTTTTTGGGCCTGTGTATATCTGCATCCTTGCCATTTTGACTTTGTTGGTCATATCCTGATTGTACCAGTACAAATCATTTAGTGACAGAGTTCAACAAATATAAACTGGCTGAGCCATTCTGTCTTCTTGGTTTTTTACTGCCTCTTCTGTGACAGATACTCTCTGATGAATGACAGCTGAGATCTTCACTTAGTATAGGCCATTACTTTCTTCAAGCTTCTAAGAACAATTTTGGCAACATTTTAGGAGTATCTCCCAGTGTTCTTGCTAGGTTGTTGTGATAGGGAGAATAATAGCCTCCAAAGATGGCAAATCTTAATTCCTGGAGCCTTTATGTTACTATACGTTCTCCTAAATAGCATGTTGTTTAATATGACACATTAAGCGGTGAGCACAGACCTGGTAGTATAAGGAAAGGAAAATATTGCCACTATTAGATGAAAACTCCTAATTGAAGATAAGTAAAATAGATACTCTGGATCATGATCTGACTTCAGATTCCCTAAGCACTTACAAGATCCCTCTTATAGGGATATCAGTGGACAATGTAGTCTTGAAAAATAGCTTTTCGTAGTTGGAGCATCTGGAAAGCAAAATCATCAGAAATATGACTAGAGGGAGTTTGCTGCTCTGTATTTTCTAAGTTTTCCATGGTCTACCTGTAGCTCCTAGTTTAGTGAAAACCAACATTTTCATGAATTGTAATAAATGTCCTCAGGTGATACAGCAGCAGAATATGAATGGGCAACACGAATCTCAACAGTATGTGGTTAGGAAAAGCCAAATAAAAATATAAATCCAGGTCAAGCTCATTAGGTCATTATATTTAAATGATGATGTCACAGTGAGGGTCTTGGTGATAACAACTCTCAACATATCTATCTTTCGAATCACATTAGTATCACCTGTCTGCTTGCCTGCTGTATCTGGTATCCAGCTTAGCATTTTCTTTATTCTTCTGAAGATTCATTTTGTTACTCTCTTGTGTTACTCTTGTTTCGTGTACTTCATGTCTTCCTCTTTCTTGGTTTATTTCTTATTTGAAGGTGCATATCTCCCAGTTGTTTCTTTAGAAGAAGGGAATGAGGTACAAATTTTTTGATTTTCTGTGTTCATCTTACATTTATATTTGTTGATATTTTGACTGGATATAGAATTCTAAGTTAGAAATTATTATTTTCCTTTTGTGTGTGTGTTTTTTTTTTTTTTTTTTTTTTTTTTTTGGAGCTGGAGTTTCACTCTGTAGCTCAGGTTGGAGTGCAGTGGTCCCATCTCAGCTCACTGCAGCCTCCACTTCCTGGACTCAAACAATCCTCCTGTCTCAGCCTCCCAAGTAGCTGGAACTACAGGCATGCACCACCACACCTAGTTAATTTTTGTATTTTTAGTACAGACAGGATTTCACCATGTTGACTAGGCTGGTCTTGAACTCCTGAATTCAAGGAATCCACTCGCCTGAGCCTCCCAAAGTGCTCGGATTACAGGCATCAGCCACATGCCTGGCTAGGGCTTTTGAATTTTAGACTTTTTTTTTTAATCATCATCTTGCTTCCACTGTTGCTATTGAAAAGTCCGAAATTGCTCTGAATCTTAATATTTTATGTTTCTTTCTTAAAACTTGTAGAATCTTCTCTTTGTTCCTGGGTTCTAAATTTTGCAGTGATGTACCTTTCTGTACATCTATTTCATTCATTATGCTGGGTACTTAGCCACTTTAATCTATTGGCAAATGTCCTGGGAAACTTTTTATTTTATTGATAATTTCCTGCCTTCTGTTTTCTCTGTTTTCCCAATGTACAACTTTGCTTTTTGGATGGTGGATCTCCTAGACTTATCATCTGGTTTATTACTTTTCTATTTTTCATATCTTCTTGATTTCTTTAATTTAGTCATTTAACCCTTCACTTGAATTTTTCACTTCTGTTGTTTTGCTTTTAATTTGAAAGAGCTCTTTTTATTCTTCAAATATTTATTTTTAATAGTACCTTTGTCCAGCCTGGGTAACATAGGGAGACTCTGTCTCTACAAAACAATTGAAAATTAGCCAGGCATGGTGGCATGTGTATGTAGTCCCAGCTACTCAGGAGGCTAAGGCCGGAGGGTCACTTGAGCCTGCGAGGTCAAGGCTTCACAGTAAGTTGTGATCACGCCACTGCACCCCAGCCTGGGCAATAAAGTGGGACCCTGTCCCAAAAACAACATACCCTTGTTCTAGTTTTATATATGTACTAGTATCTCTGAAGATAATAATGGAAGTGTTTTTGAAATTTTTCTCTGTCTGCAAAGTTTCCATTTCTTTCAAGTTTCTATTTGTTCTGGACTCTATATTTTGTATTTGTAGGCATTTTTCATATGTCTAATAATGTTTGGCAGTCTATTCATATTTATCAGTAGGGATTAAAAAGCTAATTGGAATCTCTAAGCATCTGAGTGGGACTTAATATGTTTGAGCTTCACTATAATCTGAGTAGTCTATTTGTTGGGAACTTTCCCCTGTGCAACTCCGATCCATCTATATCTTTAGAACTTTTTTTCTTATTTAGCCTGGTTTGATTTTCCAAAGAAGTCTTCCAGTCTTTTGCCTGAAGACTAAGGGTCTGACTGCCAATAGTCTGGAAGTTTAGAAGGAATGAAGCCCCGGGGGTTGGGGGATGGTGGTGATGAGAGTGGAATAGGTAACTACATTCCACATTCAATTTGCATATGGTCACTTTATCTCTGTTTTTCATCTGAAGCTGATGCCAACTGTTACTGATATCCCCATTTCAAAACCTCTCCTGTCAGGATGTGCAAAGACATTTGCCAAGCACATGGAATGGAAGATGGGAAAATAACTACTTCTCAAACAGCCTTATTTTAGAATATACATGCCACTCTCCTTCAATCCCAGAGACACCTGGAATCCTATCCCCGTGCTTTGGAGGATTCTGCAGTGTAAATGGAGTTGGTTCTCAGCTTTCCCACTGCCAGTTGAGACTGGACTTTGTCAGATGTGCTAAATTAGTTACCACTCTTCTATCTTCTTTCTTTCTTTCAAAATGTTGTCATTTTTTCCCCTTCCTTGTTCTCCTAATCCTTGATGATTTATGTCTATATTTAAAAAACTTCCAGTTAGTTTTGTGGTGTTTGGGGAGATTATCCAGTGAGATATGGATCTTTAATTTGCCATCCTGTGCTGGAACTGAGATCATAATTATTTAGAGAAAGGATCAACAAACTTTTTCTTCAACTACTTTAGTAGGCCACACTGACTCTGTCTCAGTTGCTCAGCTCTATTTTTGCGAGGTGAAAGCAACCATAGATGATACATAAACAAGTGTACGTGACTGTGTTCCAGTAAAATATTATTTACAAAAACAGGCAGGCAGTTTGCAGCTCATTGTTTTCTAACCCATTACTTCCATCACCCCCAAAAAGTTTTCTTTTGTACCTCTTTGTAGCCAGTCTCTTCCTCCCATGTGCTGACCTTGCTGACCACTAACCTGCATTCAAACATTATAGTTTTGGCTTTTCTAGAATTTCCTATCAAAACATACTGCTTTTGTGTCTAGCTTCGTCTTAGCTGTATTTTTTATTTTAGGTTAATAAATTGCAGAAAATTAATAATAGGTTTTAAGCTAGATTCAATGTCTCTCTTTTATGATGGCAAAAGCTATTCAAGAAATAGGACACATTGAACTTTCAGAAAACAGACTCCTTCATTTCACAGAGAAGATCTTTTTTCATGTCAATCTGACCCACAGTACTGATAGCAACGTAAGCAACACTCGCTTCCCTTTGTCTTAGTGGCCCCTCACTGTTTTGTTCATTACTATAAAGAATAGCTACACTTGTTATGCCTGCATGGAGAGAAGGATATTAAATGTTTTTTAGCAGAGTTTTATAAAGTGATTAAGATTATAGATATGAACTCAGACGACCTAGGTTTGAATTCTGGCTCTGCCAAATACAGTTTTCTTGAGTAAGTTTCCTAATCATTCTTTACCTGTTCATCTGATTATGGGGATAATAAAATACCTAGTTTATAGGATTAAATGACATAAATAATCATCTTCAGTATCCGTAGGGGACTGGTTTCAGGACAGCCCCCCACGCTTTGCCCCTCAGATACCAAAATCCACAGATGCGCAAGTCCCTCATGTAAAATGGCATAGTATTTGCATGTAGCCTATACACATCCTCCCATAGACTTTAAATCATCTCTAGACTACTACCTAATATGTTATAAATACTATGTAAATAGTTGTTAATACCGTATTATTTAAGAAGTGATAACGAGAAAAAAATGTCTGGCCATGTTTGGTATAGATGCTACCATTCTTTCTTTTTCTCAAATATATTTGATCGTTGGTTGGTTGAATCCACTAATGTAGAACCCACAGATAAGGTGAGTCGACTGTTTTATGGTCAGTGTGTGCCACAGTATGTGCTGTAGAGGCATTTTCAGTTAACATTATTATGCTTGCATTGTAGATTACACTAAAAGAAAAGACCTAAGTTTTATTAAAGTGAGTAGGATTGTCTGTATTTACTTTGATGGAAATTCCCACTAGCCAAGTGGACCCCAGTTTTGGAATTTAAGGATCCTACCAGTTCTGTCTGCCTCCTATTCTAGGCCACACTCATTTTGTGGCAGTATGACCCAATCACAAAGTATTTGTCATCCTCTCTGTAAATAATGGGTCATAATTATTGGTTTAGTCTTTTTTTTGTTGTTATAATACTTATTTTTACTAACCACTTCTTTAATTGGGTTTAAATTTTATATTCAAATAGATAAAAGACAAGTTTTTATGTCAGCCCAGTATCACAGCCATTTGTTAACATTTTAATACATATGATTTAAAAGGATAGTATAGCATAGAAGTACAAACACTAGAACCACATAGACTGGCTTCCAGTCACACTGGTTGTATGACCTTGAGCAAATTAATTAATCTGTATAAATTGCTACATTCAATGAGAGAAAGCATGTAACCAGTTCAAGCGGCTAGTGTCAAAGACAAGAGATGACAATAAGGGTATTAAGAATAGGAGTTGAGATAAGTTTATGAATTCTAGAAATATTTCAAAGGATAAGTTAAATTCGATACATATGGGTGATAGAGGAAGAGGAAGATGTCAAGGGTGACTTCCAGATTTTTGGCTTGAAAAAACCAGGTGGGTGGAGATGCCGCTTAACAAGTTGGGAAAGAATAGATACTGTGGTTTTGGGAATTGAATTCAGAGTTTACTTTTGGACATGGTAAGTGTGAAATATCTGCTAAATTCAAATATTTTTAATATGGTTCTGAATACTTATCTTTTATCAGTTATATTTACTGCAGATGTTTTCTGTGCATAACCATTTATAATTTCATTAATGTAGCCATATTGACCAGTAACATAGCCTTGAATCTGTCTTCAAGATTGAGTGCTGTCAAAAATCAAGAAATTATTTGAAACTAGTGAGAACAGAGATACAACATACCTGAATTTCTGGGACACCGCTAAGGCAGTGTTAAGAGGGAATTTTATAGCACTAAATGCCCACATCAAAAAATTAGAAAGATCTTAAATTAACAACGTAACCTAGAGGAACTAGAGAAGCAAGAGCAAACCAACCTCAAAGCTAGCAGAAGAAAAGAAATAACCAGAATCAGAGCCGAACTGAAGGAAATTGAGACATGAAAAACCATACAAATGATCAATGAATCTTAGAGTTGGTTTTGTGAAAAAATTAATAACATAGACTGCTAGCTAGCCTGACAAAGACAATAAGAGAGAAAATCCAAATAAATATCATCAGAAATGACATAGGGGACATTACCACTACCCCACAAAAATACAAAACACCATCAGAGACTGCTATGAACACCTGTATACACACAAACTAGAAAACCTGGAAGAAATGGATAAATTCCTGGAAATATACAACCTCCCAAGACTGAAGAAATTGAATGTCTGAACAGACTAATAATGAGTTCTGAAGTTGAATGTGTAGTAAAAAGCTTATCAACCAAAAAAAGCCCAGGACCAGATGAATTTATAGCCACATTCTAACGGGTGTATAAAAAGAACAGCAGTCACCATTCCTACTAAAACTGTTCCAAAAAATTGATGAGAAGGGTCTCCACCCTAACTCATTCTATGAGGTCAGCATCATCCTGTTACCAAAACCTGGCAGAGACACAGCAAAAAGAAAAATTCAGGCCAATATCCTTAAGGAACATAGTTGCAAAAATCTTCAGTAAAACACTATCAAACCAAATCCAGCAGCACATCAAAAAGCTCACCCACCACAGTCAAGTGGGCATCATCCCTAGAACATAAGATTGGTTCAGCATATGCAAATAAGTGAATGGATTCATCACATAAAACTAAAGACAAAAACCACATGCTTACCTAATATGTGCAGAAAAGGCTTCCAATAAAATTCAACATTCTTAATATTAAAAACTCCTCAGTAAACTAGGCATTGAAGAAACATTCTTCAAAATAATCAGAGCCACCTATGACAAACCCACAGCCAACATCATACTGAATGGGCAAAAGCTGGAAGCATTCCCCTTGAAAACTGGAACATGACACAGATGCTCTCTCTCACCACTCCTATTCAAATAGTATTGGAAGTCCTGGCCAGAGTAATCGGACAAGAGAAAGAAATAAAAGTCACACAAATAGGAAGAGAATTCGTATTATCCCTGTGTGCAGATGACATGATTCTATACCTAGACTACCCATAGTCTTCTGCCAAAAAGCTCCTTGATCTAATAAACAATTTTAGCAAAGTTTCAGGATGTAAAATCAATATACAGAAACGAGTAACATTCCTATATGCCAAACAGCAGTCAAACTGAGAGCCAAATCGAGAACACAGTCCTATTCACAATTGCCCCAAAAAAGAATAAAATACCTAAGAATACGACTAACCAGAGAAGTAAAAGCTCTCTGCAATGGGAATTACAAAACACTGTTCAAAGAAATCAAAGATTACACAAACAAATGGAAAACCTTGGCATGCTCATGGATAGGAAGAATCAATATTGTTAAAATGGCCATACTGCCCAAAGCAGTTTACAGATTCAATGCTATTCCTATTAAACAACCAAAGACATTCTTCACAGAGTTAGAAAAATACAATTTTAAAAATTCACATGGAATCAAAAAAGGGCCTGAATAGCCAAGGCACTCCTAAGCAAAAAGAACAAAGGTGGAGATATCACATTACCACTTCAAACTCTACTACGAGGCTACAGTAACCAAACAGCATGGTATGGATACAAAAACAGATACATAATACCAATGGAACAGAATATAGAACCCCAAAATAATGCCACACACCTACAACTGTCTGATCTTCTACAAAGCCTACAAAAACAAGCAATGGGGAAAGGACTGTCTATTCGATAAGTGGTGCTGGGATAACTAGCTAGCCATATGCAGAAGATTGAAGCTGGACAGACATCATATATACTGATCAATTCAAGATGGATTAAAGACTTAAATGTAAAACTTAAAACTGTAAAAACCCTGCAGGAAAACCTAGGATATACCATCCTGGATATAGGACCTGGCAAAGATTTCAAGACAAAGACACCAAAAGCAATTGCAACAAAAACGAAAATTGACAGGTGGGGCCTATTCAAACTAAAGAGCTCTGCACAGCAAAAGAAACTATGAACAAAGTAACAGACAGTCTATAGAATAGGAAAAATATTTGCCTACTATGCATTTGATGAAGGTTTAATATCCAAAATCTGTCAGGAACTTAAAACAATTTATAAGTAAAAAACAAACATCCCCATTAAAATGTGGGCAAAGTACACGAACAGACACTTTTCAAAAGAAGGCATATATGTGGCCAACAAGCATTTGTAAAAATGCACAACATCAGTAATCATTAGAGAAGTGAAAGTCAAAACCACAATGAAATACCATCTCACAGCAGCCAGAATGGCCATTATTAAAACGTCAAAAAATAACAGATACTGGTGAGACTGGGGAGAAGATGGAACACTTATGCACTGTTGGTGGGAGTGTGAATTAGTTCAGCCTTTGTGGAAAGTAGTGTGGCGATTTCTCAAAAAACTTAAAACAGAATTACCATTTGACCCAGCAATCCAGTGGGATTTATTTTTATAGTGGAATGTATCATATTCCTTTGGGTATACTGGATATAGAAATCATTCTACTATAAAGGCACATGTATATGTATGTTCATTGCAGCACTGTTCACAGTAGCAAAGACAGAATCAATCTAAATGCTCATCAATGGTAGACTGCAGAAAGAACAAATGGCAGATATACACCATGGAATACTACACAGCCATTGAAAAAGAATGAGATCGTATCCTTTGTAGCAAGGATGGAGCTGGAGATCATTATCTTGAGCAAACTAATGCAGGAACGGAAAACCAAATACCGTATGTTCTCACTTATAAGTAGGAGCTAAACGGTGATAACACATGGACACAAGGAGGGGAATAACAGATGCGAGGGCCTACTTGAGGATTGGGGTGGGAGGAGGGAGAGGATTTTTTAAAATACCTATTGAGTACTATACTTATTACCTAGGTGACTAAATACTCTGTACACCAAACTGCACCACACACAGTTTACCTGTGTAACAATCCTTTGCATGTGTCTCTAAACCTAAAATAAAAGTTAAAAAAAGATTGAGTGTTGCCAATAATATCTTGACACCTAAAGGGTAGAAACAAATTAGTTTCAAGGTATCTCCAGCTTATACATTATTTTGTCTATTTTCATTATGTTTAAGGTTGAATCTTATGAAATTGCTATTTTTCAAGGTCAAAAATTTCTAATACTGGTAACTTATATGGTTCAATTTAGTATTTTGAGACTGAATAATGGTCCTTCAATTTTAATATGTTTTCAGTGTATACATGTTATACTATTACTTTTATGCATCCATATATACACCTAGTATTTTAATCATCATTAAATACAAATGCACATAATTAGTAAAAGAGAATATATTTAAAATATGCCAAAATGAAGAAAACATTTTAATCTAAATTATTTAATTGGAGAAAATAAAATTACCTCTCACAATGTAAAATATATGTGACATATAACTGTTCTTATAAATCTTTTGTTCTATATTAATGCACAATTTATTCTCTTAATATACAAAAGAGTTAAATAACAGAATCATCTAAAAGTTTAAAGCTTAAAGCTAAAGCATAAAATTTCCTTCTGTGTGTCTTTCTGGATTAGAGCCATATCTGTGTTCCATTTCTTCTGGAAAGATACTCCACTGGCCAGTTGCTGAAAACAGGAATTTTCTTTCATCTTTTCCTTGTGGATTGGTTGGGTATAAGATGGTAACTTACATTTTTGCATCTTCCATCCAGCAGACTAGAATATCTACCTTCAATATGGATTTTATTGAGCCATACTTTTCCCATTGCAAAGCTTTAGCTTTTTAGAAGAAAGAATTTCACTTTGTAAATTTTGTCATAAAACAGGTGTAATTTCTCCAGTTGATATCACCAATGTAAATAGCAAATCTGTGGCAATACTAAGGGCAGCTGGTAGAGTGTGGAGTGTGTATATGTGTGTGTGTGTCTGTGTCTGTGTGTACTTATACACATATATATTTATATACATATTTATATGACATGTGGACATAACTGAAATTTTGACATAGATATGTGCTAAAGTCACAAAGGTTAGATTTGATTAGTCATAAATAAATTTTGTTAATAGATGTGCTTACCAGTATAATTACAGAAAGATTTATATGAAATAAAAAAATCATGAATTTTTGACTTTAAAATTGGACATTTACAAAACCTTTACATCTATTAAATTTTCAGTTTACTTTTTCTAAAATAAGTTATAAATTCAAAGTGTATATTATAGGAGTACTCACTTTTTATAACTTTGTTGCAACAGGTTAGCTGAAGAAAAATCTGTCAAATTTGGCAACAGTTCAGAAAATATGTGAACCTGTCACTGTAAGCAGTCTCAAAGGGCAAAATGCATTACAGGAGCTAATTAACCTTAGAAAATAATTACACAAATATGCAAATGTTCTTCAGATAATTCCATGTGCTATCAGCTCAGGTAGTCCATCATAAATGCAGACCTTGCAATGGCTAGGTAGCAGAATCTGGCATAGATGATAAGGCTTTGGTTACTGCATCACTGCTGTTTGGCATTTAAGGATTAATGATGGCAAAAGTACATTAGGAAATTCAACCTGTATTCTGAATGTAGCAGAATTCTGGTGTAAATATCCTGTACACTCTACCACCAGCAAACACTAATTAATGGATTTAGTTCTTTTCAGGCACTTTGTACGTTAGCATATTCTAAAATTATCGAGCTTAAATCAAGTTGCTCAATACAAAATGCACTCTAATGTGAAATTCATGGGGAAACCTGTGGAATAGATTTAGTATGTTTGCATTTCTGTAATTGAAGCATATTAGAAAGGCTTTCCTATTGGAATCTGTTTAGTCTCAAAATACACTGCTGATAATATACACTCTCTGGATTGTAGTTTATAAATATATAATGATGTAGACACAATGTGGACTGTGGGTTGGAATGACACAAATTTGCCTTGGAATAGCTTCACCACATTTATAAAACTGGGATTTTAGTATGTATTATTAGTAATGTAATATTCCAGAAATAGATACACATATATATTTAAAACTACTCTAAGTTTATTAATTTCTATGTTTAACATTTGTAGAAGGCTGCAAATATTTGGCAGAATTTGTTAAATCCTAAAATGATGGGAATCTAGCTTTCTTAAACACTGTAAATAGTGAAAAGCCTTAATTTTGTGAAAGCCTTGGGAAGTAACACATATGAAAGTCTAAAATTTTATAACTAAGGCTTATCTCCCTTACATTTTGTTATGTAAAGTAATATTTTGAATAAAACTATTTAATTGTATGTCACTAGTCTTTCAAAAATGGAGTTCACATAGCATCATTAGCCTTCTTGAAATGACTCTGTCACTGTCGTGCTTGCCAGTTATTGTGCTTTGAATGTAGCACTGCCCTTATGTTGCTCATAGCAATACTTGTAGTCTCACACTATGTACTACATGTGCTCTTCTAATTTTTCTGTTCTTCCAGTTTCTTCAGTTAGTAGCAAACTTTCAACTGTCACTTACTATTCTTACTTCTTCTTACTCTTAAACCTATTTGAAACAACCTTTCTCATTTGCTGGTTGGAAATGCTCAGTGGGTTTAGACCATATATTTGGTGTACACATGTTTTCCTGTAATATGGGAGCTAAACATTGGTTACTCGTGAACGTGAAGATGGCAACAAAGACATTGGGGACTACCAAAGGCAGGAGAGAAGTAAGGGCAAGGGTTAAAATACTAACTGTTGGATACCACACTTACTACCTGGATGATGGGATCATTCATATCTCAAACCTCAGCACTATACAATATACTTATGTGTCAAACCTGCACATGCATCCTCTGAATCTCAAATAAAATTTAAAATTATTTTTAAAAAGATATGAAGTGGGCCGGGCGCGGTGGCTCAAGCCTGTAATCCCAGCACTTTGGGAGGCCGAGGTGGGTGGATCACGAGGTCAAGAGATCGAGACCATCCTGGTCAACACGGTGAAACCCCGTCTCTACTAATACAAAAAAAATTAGCTGGGCATGGTGGCGCGTGCCTGTAATCCCAGCTACTCAGGAGGCTGAGGCAGGAGAATTGCCTGAACCCAGGAGGCGGAGATTGCGGTGAGCCGAGATCGCGCCATTGCACTCCAGCCTGGGTAACAAGATTGCGAAACTCCATCTCAAAAAAAAAAAAAGATATGAAGTGTAAAAACCCTGCTTAGCTGCCATTTCATCCTAAAAAGGCATCAGTAATTACTAAGTGGTATTTCTGATTGTACTGTTGTTTACTTGTTTTACTATAAAAAGCATGCATTTTGTAGAAATTCTGGACAGTTCAGAAAAGTGTGATGAAACTAAGAATAGAAAACTACTCATAATCCCACCATCAATACACAGCTCAACTGCTTTTAGTGTTTTATTTGATTCTTTTTAAGTCTTTTTCAAGCTTTTTTATATAGTAAAAATTATACTACATATCACATTAGGTAAGTTCCATGTATTATAAACTCAAATAGCTACATAATATTTTATTCAACAGATAAACTATTGTTTATATTTTCATTATTGGATACTTATGCTTTATCCAAAGTTTTGCTTTTATAAATGAGACAGTGATGAATATCTTTGACTATCAATCCTTTGCCACTTTCTAGATTATTAGAAGCTGGATTCCTGAAACGAAGTTTAAATACTCATTTGTTTTTATTTTTGAAATGTACTTCAAAATATTTTGTCCACAGTATCATTGCCAATAACACTAGCATTGTTAATTATTTTTTGAGTGCCTGTAGCATGCCTTGTATTCATAGTTTGAATTAAAAAGGTAATCTATTTTCAACTTGGTTATATTCTAGAAGGAAGGAAAAGCAACTTGATATTAAACAAACAGAATAGAGAAGAACCAATGAAATAGTATGGGATTCAAATTAAGCCACCATAGCTGATGGTAGAGCTGGCAGGTAATCTTGAGCCAACAATATTCGGCAGTTTGTTTTTTGGTTTTTTTTTGAGACAGAGTCTCACTCTGTCACCAGGCGCCAGGCTGGAGTGCAGTAGCGTGATCTTGGCTCACTGCAACCTCCGCCTCCCGGGTTCAAGCAAAGATCCTGCCTCAGCCTCCTAAGTAGCTGGGACTACAAGCGCACGCCACCATGCCCAGCTAATTTTTGTATTTTAGTAGAGACAGGGTTTCACCATGTTGGCCAGGATGCTCTTGATCTCTTGACCTTGTGATCCACCCACCTCAGCTTCCCAAAGTGCTGGGATTACAGATGTGAGCCACCGCACCCGGCCTCGGCAGTTGTTTTAAACATAGGCATGATAATAATACAGCTAAATAGTTAAAAATACTTCACATATTTCTTAGAAGACATTGTAGTAAATAACCGGTTCCATTTCTGAATGAGATTCTGACCTTCAGCTGACTCTCTGGCTCTTACCCTGGAAGCCTGATATGGTGGTGTGTTAGGTTGAGTTTCCCAGATAACAACTTTTGAAATGGAGGTTTGTATGCAGGAAGATTGTTGAGGAGTCCTCTTGGGATCAGCACTTGTAGGGGAGTGAAAAAAATAGAGTTGGACAATGAGTAAAATGCACTGTAGTCACAACAAAGTCCTCAGCTAACCCCATGGTAGTCTCTGGATATGAGATGACTTTTCAAATATGTTCTGCCTTAGGCAAGAGACCAGGGGTAGGACTGTAACCTTAAGCAAGGTTGCTTTTTGACTGAGGGCAATTTCTAGAGAGTGCCTTAGCTAAGGCCAACACTCCCACAGCTAAGGAAATGAGTGCCTTATAACTGAAGGGATTCTGGGCAGCACGCCATAGCATTCACTTTAAGTGGATGATTGCTAGACAGTATTGCCTGTGGGAATTAGAACATGATATACCATAGTTTTGATCTTCCCTAAGAGTAGTGATTCTTAGAATTGAGCATGTCTGTTAGGGGATGGGATCCTGAAAGCCATACCTATGGAGTTATTGCAAAAGGTATTGGCTTCTCTAGGGTATAAGATTTTTAAGCCAGGATAACTCCTCATCTGCCCAAGGTGAACCTGACTCCCTCACTTCTAAGTTAACACCCCATGTTCCAAAGATAGTAAGTCCTCAGAGGCTCTGAGGGTTGCCACAAGGACTGTTACAAGGCTTCCACTAAAAAGTAGTGTTGGAGGGCTCCCAGATAGCCGAGAGGAGACAACAGTGGAATGCAGGTCCAAGCAAATGAGACGCAGGGGCTAGAAAACTTCACCAGGCATGCACAAGTTTCAACAGCCAAATGGATCAAGCAGAAGAAAGGATATCAAGAGATAGAAGATCAAATCAATGAAATAAAACAAGAAGGCAAAATTAGAGAAAAAAGTGAAAAGAAATGAACAAAGCCTCCAAGAAATACAAGATTATGGGAAAAACCTAATCTATGCTTGATCAGCGTACCTAAATGTGAAGGGAAGAATGAATCCAAGTTGGAAAACACTCTTAAGGATGTTATCCAAGAGAACTTGCCCAACCTAACAAGGCAGGCCAACATTCAAATCCAGGGAATACAGAGAAGACCAAAAGATAGTCCTCAAGAAGAGCAACCCCAAGGCACATAATCGTCAGATTCACCAGGGTTGAAATGAAGGAAAAAATCCTAAGGACAGCCAGAGAGAAAGGTCGAGTCACCTACAAAGGAAAGACCATGAGACTCACAGCAGATCTCTTGGCAGAAACCCTACAAGCTAGAAGGGAGTCAGGGCTAATATTCAACATGCTTAAAGAAAAGAACTTGCAACCCAGAATTTCATATCTGGCCAAACTAAGCTTCATAAGTGAAGGAGAAATAAAATCCTTTATGGACAAGCAATTGCTGAGAGATTTTGTCGCTACAAGACCTGCCTTACAAGAACTCCTGAAGGAAGTACTAAACATGGAAAGGGACAACCAGTACCAACCACTACAAAAACGTACCAAATGGTAACTAAACATAGAAAGGAACAACCAGCACCAGCCACTCCAGAAACGTACCAAATGGTAAAGAGCATCGACACAATGAAGAGACTGCATCAACTAATGGGCAAAATAACCAACTAGCATCAAAATGACAGGATCAAATTCACACATAGCAATATTAACCTTAAATGTAAATGGGCTAAATGCCCCAATCAAAAGACACAGACTGGCAAATGGATAAAAAAAGTAAAACCTATTGGTGCGCTGTATCCAGGAAACCCATCTCACATGCAGGGACACACATAGGTTCAAAATAAAGGGATGGAGGAAAATTTACCAAGAAAATGGAGAGCAAAAAAAAGCAGGAGTTGCAATCCTAGTCTCTGGTAAAATACGCTTTAAACCAACAAAGATCAAAAGAGACAAAGAAGGACATTACATAATGGTAAAAGGATCAATGCAACAAGAAGAGCTAACGATTCTAAATATATACACACCCAATACAGGAGCACCCAGATACATAAGGCAAGTTCTTAATGACTTACAAAGAGACTTAGACTCCCACACAATAATAGTGGGAGACTTTAATATTCCACTGTCAGTATTAGATTAATGAGGCAGAAAATTAACAAGGATATCCAGGACTTCAACTCAGATGTGGACCAAGGAAACCTAATAGACATCTACAGAACTCTCCACCCCAAATCCACAGAATAAACATTCTTCTCAGCACCACATCACATCTACTCTAAAATTGACCACATAATTAGAAGTAAACCCCTCCTCAGCAAATACAAAAGAAAAGAAATCATAACAAAGAGTCTCTCTGACCACAGTGCAAACAAATTAGAACTCAGGATTAAGAAACTCACTCAGAACTGCACAACTTCATGGAAACTGAAAAACTGGCTCTTGAATGTTGACTGGATAAACAATGAAATGAAGGCAGAAATAAAGATGTGCTTCCAAACCAACAAGCATGAAGACACAACATACCAGAATCTCTGGGACATTTAAAGCAGTGTCTAGAGGAAAATTTATAGCAATTAATGTCCACATGAGAAGCAAGGAAAGATCTAAAATTGACACCCTATCATCAAAATTGAAAGAGCTAGAGGAGCAAGATCAAAAAAACTCAAAACCTAGCAGAAGAAAAGAAATAACTAAGATCAGAGCAGAACTGAAGGAGATAGAGACACAGAAAACCCTTCAAAAAATCAATAAATCCAGGAGCTGGTTTTTTGAAAACATCAACAAAATAGACCTCTAGCCAGATTAATAAAAAAGAAAAGAGAGAAGAATCAAATAGATGCAATGAAAAACGATAAAGGGGACATCACCGCCAATTCCACAGAAATGCAAACTACCATCAGAGATTACTACAAACAGCTCTATGCACATAAACCGATAAACCTTGGAGAAATGGATAAATTCCTGGACACCTGTACCCTCTGAAGCCTAAACCAGGAAGAAGTTGAAACCCTGAATAGACCAATAACAAGGGCTGAAGTTGAGGCAGCAATTAATAGCCTACTAACCAAAAAAAGCGCAGGTCCAGATGGGTTCACAGCCTGATTCTGCCAGACATACAAAGAGGAGCTTGTACTACTCCTTCTGAAACTATTCCAAACAATCCAAAAAGAGGGAATCCTTCCCATATCATTTTATGAGACCAACATCATCCTGATACCAAAACCTGGCAGACACTCAACAAAAAAAAAAAGAAAACTTCAGGCCAATATCCATGGTGAACATAGATGCAAACATCTTCAGTAAAATACTGGCAAACCGATTGCAACAGCATATCACAAAGCTTACCCATCACAATCAAGTAGGCTTCATCCCAGGGATACAAGGCTGGTTCAACATACACAAGTCTATAAACATAATCCACCACATAAGCAGAACCAAAGACAAAACCACATGATTATTTCAATAGTTGCAGAGAAGGTTGTCAACAAAATTCAACAGCCTTTTATGCTAAAACCTCTCAATAAACTAGGTATCGATGGAACATATCTCAAAATAATAAAAGCTATTTATGACAAACCCACAGCCAATATCATACTGAATGGGCAAAAACTAGAAGCATTCCCTTTGAAATGTGGCACTAGACAAGGATGCCCTCTCTCACCACTCCTATTCAGTATAGTATTGGAAGTTCTATCTTCCAATCAGTCAAGAAAAAGAAATAAAGGGTATTCGGTTAGGAAAGGAGGAAGACAGATTGTCTCTATTTGCAGACAACATGATTGTATATTTAGAAGACCCCATTGTCTCAGCCCAAAATCTCCTGAAACTGATAAGAAACTTTAGCAAAGTCTCAGGATACAAAATCAGTTTGCAGAAATCACAAGCATTCCTATACACCAATAACAGACTTAAAGAGAGCCAAATCAAGAATGAACTGCCATTTGCAATTGCTACAAAGAGAATAAAATACCTAGGAATACAACTAACAAAGGATGTAAAGGACCTCTTCAAGGAAAACTACAGACCACTGCTCAAGGAAATAAGAGAGGACACAAACAGATGGAAAAACATGCTCATGGTTAGGAAGAATCAATATTGTGAAAATGGCCATACTGCCCAAAGTAATTTATAGATTCAATGCTATCTCCATCAAGCTACGTATGACCCTCTTCACAGAACTGGATAAAACCACCTTAAACTTCATATGGAACCAAAAGAGAGCCTGCATAGCCAAGACAATTCTAAGCAAAAAGAACAAAGTTGGAGGCATCACACTACCTGACTTCAAACTATACTACAAGGCTACAGTAATCAAAACAGCATAGTACTTGTACCAAAACAGATATATAGACCAATGGAACAGAACAGAGGCCTCAGAGGCAACACCACACATCTACAACCATGTGATCTTTGACAAACCTGACAAAAGTAAGCAATGGGGAAAGGATTCCCTGTTTAATAAATGATGTTGGGAAAATTGGCTAGAACTGAACCCCTTCCTGACACCTTACACTAAAATTAACTCCAGATGGATTAAAGACTTAAACATAAGCCCTAATACCATAAAAACCCTAGAAGAAAACCTAGGCAAAACCATTCAGGACATAGGCATAGGCAAGGATTTCATGACTAAAACACCAAAAGCATTGGCAACAAAAGCCAAAATAGACAAATGGGATCTAATTAAACTCCAGAGCTTCTGTACAAAAAAAGAAACAATCATTACAGTGAACTGGCAACCAACAGAATGGGAAAAAATTTTTACAATCTACCCATATGTCAAAGGGCTAATATCCAGAATCTATAAAGAACTAAACAGATTTAGAAGAAAAAAGCAAACAAACCCATTCAAAAGTGGGTGAAGTATATGAACAGACACTTTGCAAAAGAAGACATTTATGAGGCCAACAAACATGAAAAAATGCTCATCATCACTGGTCATTAGAGAAATGCAAATCAAAACTACATTGAGATACCATCTCACAGCATTTAGAATGGCGATCATTAAAAAATCTAGAGACAACAGATGCTGGAGAGGATGTGGAGAAATAGGAACACTTTTACACTGTTGATAGGAGTGTAAATTAGTTCAACCATTGTGGAAGACAGTGTGGCGATTCCTCAAGGACCTAGAAATAGAAATTCCATTTGACCCAGCAATCCCATTACTGGATATATATCCAAAGGATTATAAAGCATTCTGTTATAAAGACACATGCATACATATGTTCACTGCAGCACTGTTTACAATAGCAAAGAATTGGAACCAACCCAAATGCCCATCGAGATAGACTGGACAAGGAAAATGTGGCACATATACAGCATGGAATACTATGCAGTCATGATAAACAATGAGTTTGTGTCCTTTGTAGGGACATGGATGAATCTGGAAACCATCATTCTCAGCAAACTGATACCAGCACAGATGATCAAACACCACATGTTCTTACTCATAGGTGGATGTTGAACAATAAGAACACTTGGACACAGGGAGGGGAGCATCACACATTGGCGTCTGTTGTGGGGGAATAGGGGAGGTACAGTGGGGGGATGGGGAGGAATAACATGGGGAGAAATGCCAGATATAGGTGATGGGGGGATGGAGGCAGCAAACTACATTGCCATGCATGTACCTGTGCAATAATCCTGCATGTTCTGCACATGTACCCCAGATCCTAAAGTGCAATAAAATGTATATTAAAAAAAAAAAGTAGTGTCTGGTGTTGCTCTACTAGCAAGGTTGATTCCTTTTCTGTATCTTTTTTAGTCAATGGGTGTGGCCTAGAAATAGTCTTATGAGTTTGATGGTTTAGTTGAGCCTATAAAAGACCCCCTAGTGGATTTTGTAGACATTTTTCAGTTGGGTCTCACTTTTTAGCATGTTTGGTTTAAAAGTCTAAAGCTAAAAACTCTAATCTGATGACCTTAGTCAAGCTGAAGATATTTAAGTACTTGAGGCACGTGGAAACTTGAGGTTTCTCTTTCCTACTGCTGAGAGGCCATTAACAGATATTATCTCCATAGACTGTGGAGGAAAAGACTCAGCTATAGTACTATTCTCTGTAAGCAGTAGAAACAACTGCTGGTTCTTAGAGCTCCTTTAGTCATAGCTGGGCCTGGCTGGCACTTTCTCTCAAATCTTGTGACTCACAAAATTTTGCTCATTTTTCTTTCATGATGATTCATTCTAACCCTTTCTCTCCATTCACTCTGCTACCACCCTGAAGAGTATTATAGTGTTTATCATTTCATATATATATATATGGATGTACTGAACTACTCCTTGCTTTTAGGCTTTGTGTAATCTGGGCTGCACTGCCTGTGTGATCCTAGACCGAGTTGCATGACAGAGTTTTGTCTAGGGTTTTCAGACTATTAATGTGTATTCCAGATTTGCCTGGAGCATAAGATCCCTGGAAAAAGATAGTGAGAGGGAAAGCTAGAAAGGTAGATTTACAGAAGATGTTGGCTAACGAGTTCCAGTTACTTTGTAGGCAAAATCATTTTGGTAAATGACTTTTTTTTTTTAGCAGTAGAGTGGCTTGATCAGAGCAGGACTTCAAAAAGATTGATCTGGCAACAGTAAAGGGAAAGACTAGAGCAAGGTTCCCCAACCCCCATGTTACGATTTATACCAGTCTGTGGCCTGTTAGGAAATGGCTGCACAGGAGGTGAGCAGCAGGCGAGCAAGCCAAAGCTTCATCTGTATTTACAGCTGTTCCCCATTGCTTGCATTACCACCCGAGCTCCACCACCTGCAGTACTAGATTCTCATAGGAGCATGTACCCTATTGTGAACTGTGCATATGAGGGATCTAGGTTGTGCACTCCTTATAAGAATCTAATGCCTGATGATCTGTCTTCCATCACCCCCAGATTACTGTCTCCCATCACTCACCCCCAGATAGGACAACCTAGTTGCAGGAAAACAAGCTCAGAGCTCCCACTGATTCTACATTAGAGTTAGTTGTATAATTATTTCATTATATATTACAATAGAAATAAAGTGCACAATGAAGTTAATGTGCCTGAATCATCCCGAAACCATCCTTCCCGCTCTGTCTGTGGAAAACTGTCTTCCACAAAACTGGTCCCTGATGCCAAAAAGGTTGGTGACCACTGGACTGGAAAAAAATGAGACTAAAGTCTAATGTAAGAAAACCTAAATAGTGGTGAGAATGGGAAGAATGAGACAAATAGGATCCCAACAGTATAAAGGAAGAATAGGTGACGGTGAGGAGACAGCAAGGAGAAACTCACTGAGGTCTGATAGTATGGATTTGTAATGGGCCCATTAGCCTTGGTGTCAGGACAATCCAACAGGAACAAAAGAAGTAATACTCCTCACACACTACTGCTTCTGAAGTCTTCATGTGTTAATACCTCTAACTTATTAAAGGCTAGGATCATGGGATACTTATCATTCTTCCACCTCCACTTCCAGCACAGAGCTTAATGGAGACAGAGTAATCTATGCGTATCTAATATATATACATACATACATACATATATATATACACACACACACACACACACACACACATATATGTAATCCTGTCCATATATGGAGTATTTAGGACCATCACAGGTATTTAAAATGGTTAGTTATGCCATTTTATGCTATCAATTGGTGGAAACTCTGCTAACTCTCCTTTTATTTTGTTTTCATATTTTGTTTATTGTGAGCTATAACTAGGGTGATCAAGTGTCCAGGATTTTTCTATATAGTCCCAATTTAGACCTATTTTCTCACTACAATTACTGATAGTATCTCTGTTCACTCTCAAAAGTTTGAATAACAAATTGTATGGTCACTCCAGATATGTCTACAGAAAAGTGCTAAATATGTATGGTTAGTTTTAAGAATAACTATAAAGAAAACACTGATATAACTATCATCCCAGACAAGAAATGGAACACTAGCAGCCACTAAAAGTCAGTTTCTTAGTCACAACTTCATTCCCTTTCTTAAAGTTCACCACTGTCCTCATTTTTATGATAACCATTTTCTTACCCTTTAAACTAATAAGAGCTAAATTCTCAAAGCCTAAAATCCCTACAAGATTTTCCTTCCAACTGTTTTATTCTATCTTCAGTGTGGGTAATTTCATATTTATGTTACTAAGAAATGTCTTTGGAAGTATGTTTGTATTTTAATATATGACTACAAGGTTGTAGGTAATCAACCTGAAGATAAATGTGTTTTTGTTATTCATTTATTACACTAAGTTTTAATAAACAAGAAGACACAGCTCTTGGCCTCAAGAATTTGATAATCTAACTTGTAATTACAATACAGCTCCTTCAGTGCAATAATAGGAAGCATTCACAAGTTGGTGTTAGAAGACATTACCTAGTCCTTGGGAAAAATAGGGCAGACTTTCCAGAGGAAGTGATATCTCATTTCAGTACTGAAGACAAGTAGGGAGTATGCAGTAGAAGGTGGCATGGGAAGTGAGATCACTTTCTGGACAAATGCAATACTCCATAGATAAGCAAAATATGGCACCATTACATTACTTCAGGTTGCTCCCTACAACTGAAACAAAGCAAATGTTCTCTTTATCTTCTCGGGGCAAAGGGATGTCTTTGGGGTTAAGGTATTTTGTAGGGCAGTGGTTGAAAGATATAGTTCAATAGACAATGCTAGATCATAAAGGGCCTTGAATGTCATACTAAGGAGTTTGAGGGCCAGGCACAGTAGCTCATGCCTGTAATCCCAGGACTTTGGGAGGCCAAGGTGGGTGAATCACCTAAGGTCTGGAGTTCGAGACCAGCCTGGCCAACATGGTGAAACCCATCTCTACTGAAAATACAAAAATTATCTTAGCGTGGTGGCACATGGCTGTAATCCCAGCTACTTAGGAGGCTGAGGCAGGAGAATTGCTTGAACCTGGGAAGCAGTGAATTTGCAGTGAGCCAAGGTGGTGCCACCACACTCCAACCCTTGCAACAGAGCAGGACTCTGTCTCAAAAAAAAAAGAGATTGAGGGAGAGAGATCCAAGATGGCTGATCACTAGCACCTCGGTCTCGTAGTTCCCAGTGAAAGCACACAGAACGAGAGGACGCCACACTTTCAGACGAATATTAGTTGCTCACGGACCAGGAGATTCCCAGCAGAGGAGCCCCACAGGTCACCAGGGCGACTCTTGTGGCCGGCGCGGCAGTTTTGCTGGTGCCTTAGTGCGCCAGTTTTTGGTGCAGAGTCTGGAGATTCCCGGGCAGAAAAGCACCATCAATCTTAACACCGCTATTTTGGCCAGTGCAGTGGATTGCTCAGATTTCGGCACTGGGAATCAACAAGTTGGACGTCTGCTCAGAGACCTAGTTAGAAAGTCGGTAATTACAAAGACAACAGATGGATAAATATATAATGAAGGGAAGAAATCAGCGTAAAAAGGCAGAGAATACTCAAAATCAGAATGCCTCTCCCTCTACAGGGGATCGCAATTCCTCATCAGTAATGGAACAAGGCTTAATGGAGAACGAGTGTGTTCCAATAACAGAAGCAGGTTTCAAAAGGTGGGTGATAAGAAACTTCAGTGAATTAAAAGAACTTGTTCTAACCCAATGCAAAGAAACTAAGAACCTTGAAAAAAGGTTTGATGAAATGTTAACGAGAATGGACAATTTAGAGAGGAATATAAGTGAATTGATGGAGCTGAAAAACAACACGAGAACTTTGTGAAGCATGCACAAGTTTAAACAGTCGAATTGATCAAGTAGAAGAAAGGATGTCAGAAGTCGAAAACCAGCTCAGTGAAATGAAACAAGACAAGATTGGAGAAAAAAGGATGAAAAGGAATGAGCAAAGTCTCCAGGAAATATGGGACTATGTGAAAAGACCCAATTTATGTTTGATAGGTGTACCTGAATGTGATGAAGAGAATGAATCCAAGTTGGAAAATACTCTTCAGGATATCATTCAGGAAAACTTTCCCAACCTGGCAAGGCAGGGTAATATTCAACTCCAGGTAATACAGAGAACACCACAAAGATATTCTTCAAGAAGATCAACCCCAAGGCACATAATTGCCAGATTTATTAGGGTTGAAATGAAGGAGAAAATACTAAGGGCAGCCAGAGAGAAAGGTCAGGTTATCCATAAAGAGAAACCTATCCGACTTACAGCAGATCTCTCAGCAGAAACCCTCTAAGCCAGAAAAGAGTGAGGACCAATATTTAACATCCTTAAAGAAAAGGACTTTCAACCCAGAATTTCCTATCCAGCCAAACTAAGCTTTATAATCGAAGGAAAAATTGAATCCTTTGCGAACAAACAAGTACTTAGAGAGTTCACCACCACCAGGCCTGCTTTATAAGAGCTTCTGAAAGAAGCACTATACATATAAAGGAACAACCAATATCAGCCTTTCCAAAAATATGTCAAAAAGAAAAGAACATTAACACAACGAAAAATTTACACTAGCTAATGGGCAAAACAGCCAGCTAGCATCAAATGCCAGTATTAAAGTTATGTATATTCTAATCGGATAAAAAGCCAAAACCCATTGGTATGCTGCATCCAGACCCATCTCACATGCAACAATACACAAAGACTCAAAACAAAGAGAAGGAGGAAGATTTATCAACCAATCAGAGAGTAAAAATAAACAAATAAATAAAAAGCAGGAGATGCAATTCTCACCTCTGATAAAGTAGACTTTAAAGCAACAAAGAGCAAAAGAGGCAAAGAAGGACATTACATAACAGCAAAAGGATCAATGTAACAAGAAGAGCTAACGATTTTACAGATCAACGAGACAGAAAATTAACAAGGACATCCAGGACTTGAACTCAGACCCGGAACAAGTAAACTTCATAAACATTTATAGAACTCTCCACTTCAAATACATAAAACATACATTACCACCTCACACCTATTCCATAAGTGACTACATAATTGGAAGTAAATCACTCCTCAGTAATCGCATAGCATTGCATAGGTTTAAATGAAATATTGGTTGGCTGCTTGTTTGTTATTTTCTTCCCTATTCCTTCCTGTTTACATCAAGTATAATTATTGGTATAAAAGAGGTTTTCAATACCCATTACTAAAATGCATTCTAGCCTGGGCAAGAAAGCAATACTCCCATTCTCTCTCTCTCTTTCTCTTCCTTTTTCCTCCTCTTCTTTATTCTTTTTCTTTCTTTCAAAAAAAAAAAAAAAAAAGAGGTTGAACTTAATTCTGAGGGCAATGAGAAAACTGGAGGATTCTAAGCAGGGAGTGAATAACTTGGCAACATGATCATATTTGCATTCTTGACAGGTCGTTCTCACTACAGAATTAGAGCATGTAAATGGTCAATCCTATAGGGAAGGAAGCTAGGCTAGAGATTATTGTGGTCATCCACTTGTGAAATGATGGTGACTTGTGGTAACCCAGATGAAATGAGAGAGAAGTAGATGGACTTGAGAGACAGTTGGTGGCAGGATCAATAAGATTTTAAGGACTGATTATATGAGAAACTTGGGGAGAGAGAAATAAAAGATGATTCTCAGATTTCAGCTGGATGTGGGAGCTTAGTTAATACAGATTTGTAGAGGAAGTTTTTAGTACAGTGTTGAATTGGTTGAGTTTGACATGTCTATGGTACACACAGAAGGAAATGACCATTAAGTAGTTGGCTTTGTGGCTCTGGAGAGAAATGTAGGACAGAGAAAGACATAGGGAAAACTAACTTCTAGATGGCAAGTGAAGCCATGCATGTGGGGACCTTAATAATTTATTACAAAATTTCTAAAAAGGAAAATGTGATTGTGTACATTGTCTAATATCCATGACCTTCTTAGGAAATGAGTCTTTTAGTGTTCAAGCTTCTAAGAAATGTTTGTACAAAACATTTTCATGATGTTTCGGTTCTTCACAGTTTGCTTTTTGATCAGTATTATTTCATTTTTTAGTTTGTTTTTGTTTTTCACATTATTCAGGTTTTGGCTTTAACCACAATATGTCAGCCGTAGAAATAAACACAGCAAAATGAAGTTATTATATAACTTTTGCAACTTCAGCAATATATATACATTTACTTGGATTTAGCAAGTTAGGAAAAATGTAAAAGTCCCTAGGTTTATATATTTTGGGTTTTTTTCCCAATTCCAAAAATGCAATATGTATAGAAAATGCTTTTTGAAAAAAAGTATATATTTTTAAATAATTTCAGCAGAAATTATTTATTATTCATTTTTCCTTATTTTTAGCTTACAGAGATACTTAAAATATTATACATAAAATAATTTAGATATATATAATATTAAATATTTTCACATCTAAATATGAGAATGTAAATAAATTTTTTAGTATTACATTGTTTTATAAAAAGACCAGTATAACTTTCTGCTATATAATTCTAATGTACTTACTAATTTTTGAGGGACCTTCAAAAAGTTCATGGAAAATGCATATTATAAAAAATCTATGTATGTATTTCATTTCTATTGCACCAAGATAAACTCTTAACTTGCTGTAACATGCCTGAACAGGATCTCATTCAAGGCACTAAGAAGTATAGGACATCAGTTTGAAAAGAGCACCTGTCAGAGCAATATGAATTCTGCTAACATTGAAGCAAGAACAAGCATCAAATTTATAGTGAAGCTTGGGTGTAAGAATGCTAAAATCATTGATGTTTTGCAAAAAGTTTATGAGGACATTGTCCCAAAGAAATCAATAGTTTAAAAATGGCTAACTCATTTGAATAAGGGACAGGACGATGTTAAAAGTGAAGCTCATGGCAGCTGACCATCTGCCTGAATTTGGGAGAAAAAAATTATCTTGTTTGTACCCTAATTGATGAGATCAGTGATTAACAACAGAAACAGTAGCTGACATATAGAAGTCTCAGTTGGTTCCACTTAGGCAATTTTGACTGCAGAATTCAAGATGAAAAAACTTGCCACTCAGTGTTTACCACAACTGTTGCACCCAGATTAGCTGTAGACAAGAGCAGATATTTCAATGGACATTTTTAACCATTTGGATCAAAATCCTGAAACATGTCTTCGAAGAATTATAACAGAGCAATATGAATTCTGCTAACATTGAAGCAAGAACAAGCATCAAATTTATAGTGAAGCTTGGGTGTAAGAATGCTAAAATCTTGCCACTCAATGTTTACCACAACTGTTGCACCCAGATTAGCTGTAGACAAGAGCAGATATTTCAATGGACATTTTTAACCATTTGGATCAAAATCCTGAAACATCTCTTCGAAGAATTATAACAGGAGATGAAACATGTGGCTTTAGTAGTACAATCCTGAAGACAAAGCACAATCAAAGCAGTGGCTACCAAGAGGTGGAAGTGGTCCAGGCAAAACAAAATATGACCTGTCAAGAGCAAAGGTTCTGGCAACAGTTTGGGGAGATGCCCAATGCATTTTGCTTATTGACTTCCTAGAAGGCCAAAGAACAATAGCATCTGTTTATTATGAGAGTGTTTTGAGAAATTTAGCCAAAGCTTTAGGAGAAATATGCCTGGGAAAGCTTCATCAGAGAGTTCTCAACCACAAGGATATCCTGCTCATTCCTCTCATCAAACATGGGTAATTTTGCATGAGTTTCTCTGGGAAATCATTAGGCATCCACCTTGCAATCCTGATTTGGCTCCTTCTGACTTTTAGTTTTCCAATCTTAAAAAATATTTAAGGGCACCACTTTTCTTGAGTTAGTAATGTAAAAATAACTGCATTGACATATTTAAATTGCCAGGACCCTGAGTTCTTTAGGGTAGACTAAAAGGCTGGTATCATCACTTTAAAAAGTTTCTTGACCTTGATGAAATGTTCGGAAATAAAGTTTCTTTTTTTATTTTTATCTTTTAATTCTTGTTTTTTGCATACTTTTTGAAGTCCTCTCATATTCTCTAATTTGAATTTTCAATGTAGTTCTTTTGTATTATTTTCATTTTGAATGAGCTATAACCATTGTATTTCTTATGCTGTGTATGGAGCATATATTTTAATTGTTGTTTGCTATGATAATAATTAGATACACTATGTAATATGTGATATTTGTTTCCCATATAGGAAAATGGTTCTCCTGAAGAACATGCAATCTATGTTTGGGATCATTTCATAGCTCAGTCTGCTGCTGAGAATGTATTTTTTGTTGCTCACAGCTATGGGGGACTTGCTTTTGTTGAACTGGTAAGTGCATATTTTATTCTTTTTAGTTCTATTATCTTTGTAGGTTTATCCCCTCTCCTTTCTTTCTTTTGGTATCATTACTCTTTAAGTTATGTTATAAAGGATGAAAATAACGTACTTTGATTAAATAATTTTATGATGCTTGAAAAGAATTTATTAATTTACTAATTTATTTTATGGTGACAGAGCTTTTTAGTGCTAACCGGAAAGCTTTTTGCCTTTTCCTTATTTACATGCTAGTTTTTAATTTCTACATTATAGTGCCGATTATCATACATTTCATAATATTTATTATGTTTCCTGCTTTATGTATGACCATTGAGGCTTATGTATACACCACTGAGGCTTATGTTATCTATAAAGTATTTAAAATTTCAAGAGACCTTTTGAATACTTGAGAATATTTTGATAGTTTTTAACTGACTTGTACTTGATACTTGATCAGAATTTTATATAATTAATATTAAAACTACCAGAAAGCTTCCATTAGTCTGCTTCTAACTAGAATGCATTGTTTGGTCATAGAAATCTTCATATTTCAAAATAATTGGATTCTTGGAGTTAAGATTATATGTACATGTTGGAAAAAAATTACCAAAATTTCTGAATTCCATCTGTTTTAGATGCAATATTACAATGTCACAATCATGGGCCAGCATGGTTAATGTGATATAATCAATTCTAATAATGGATTAAAGAAGAATTCATGCCTCCCTGTCCATAATATCTTATGTTACAGGAAGTTACCAATGCTATCATAAAATGGTTAATTTGATAAAAGTAAAGTTGATAATTTTAAATCCAAATAGATCTAAGTGGACATTAAACCAGAGACACTTTGGCCTGTTTCTCTCTGACATGGAAATTAAATATATTTCTATGACCTTTTCAACCTCCCTGTGCTTATCCTCTTGATTTAGTTATAAAATTGGTAGTGACATCTGAGAATATTTTAGCTGACCTAACTCTACAAGTGCTTCTACTGTCTTAAGATCAATAAATTGTTAAGTTAAATCATTTATTTCCTAAATTTATTTCAGTTTTTAGAGATTATTTTCAACTAATTTTAACTGTACTGAATTAATTTATTTATTTTGATATATCTTAGGATAGCTCTTTAACATACTAGTATGATATACTTTTTAAAATATGAATGTTGTTTTTCAAATAATTCCTTTCAATCCCTACAGATATAGATATATAGCTATATATAAAAATATATATAGTTATATATCTCCATAGATATAGATTATATATAGCTTATTTTTTTCTTTGTAAGCTGTTAAATTACTTAAAGCATGAAATTTCTTGACTTGTAGAGTGACTTAAAATATGTCTGAAAGTCTGCAAGGCTAATCAAATTTCAGAGTTCTATATAACTTAAATTCCCATTTTTAAACTTTAAGACAGTTTATGAAAACCTTTACACACCAAACTTGAAATTTACATGCCTTTTGGACAGTTTTTAAAATGAACTGAAGATACCAGAGTTAACAGATGACCAGTGTGTCAGTCCTATTTTGCCCGTCCTGCTTGTCACACACTGGTGGATATTTCTCCACTTTTGTTCCACTTTAATATAAAGCACACAGATGTTTCAGAACAAGACTTGACTTCTGACCTTGAGGCTATTAGGGTCAGGGTCCTCAGGGCCTGTGAAATTATCACAAGCTGAGCTAAAGTTTTTCTCCATCACAGGAAGTAACCAGTAAGTAAGAAGTTAAAAAGAAGCTTTGTCAGAGAGACAAGATGGTCTCAGTAAGGGTCAGCTTCTGTAGTCTGCTATCTCTGCAGGAGGCACATGCATGGGAGGAGGAATATAATATAACCACTGGCACATCACATATCTGTCAGGCAACGCCAGGGCTGAGAAGTCTATTTAATGTAATATACGTTGTTTAGGTTTTAAAGTATTAATGACAATTATCTCATCGTCTTCTTTTTTTTTTTTTTTTGCTACTTTTTATGAAATAACTTTGATTGGGGGTATGTAATGGAAGCTTACAAATAGTGTCAAATGAATAAAGAGTGGCTCCTGACCTAATACTATGGATTCCTTTAAGCAAATAACATTGTACCCTGATGAATTTTACATTATTTTTTGACAAATTTGATTAATATGTTTAGGTCTAGTATGTTTTTGTTTGAAAGGCTTTCTAAAATACAGTATTGTTAAAGAAATAATAAAAATTGAAATGTTTTTTAATTTTTGCTTTTGCCTAAAACTGAAAAAAAAAGTTACTCAATTTTAGGCAAAAGCAAAAGATTTAAAAACTCGTGGTGTTAAAATGTTGACAAATATGCATTCTTTCAGGACTTTTCAACGTAACTGTACTGTATGAAATGTTTTACTTTTGTTCAAAATTTTAATATTAACTTTACAAGCAAGTAAATTATAAAGATTAATATGTAAATCTTAAATTATGATTTAGTTTTTTTGTCCCAGTAGTGCATTATACATGTCAGACAGTAAATCCTTTGGATTTCAGTCATTTAAGTTGTCATAAAATTTTGCTTTTTATTAAAGATCACACACACACACACACACACACACACACACACGCACACATTTCTTAGGGAACAGTCTTAGTTTGTAGCATCATCATCATGTTTGAATGCATGGAAATTGTTTTTCTACCATTGTCATACAAGTTCACATTCTTTATGTCATGAGTTTCAAAAAAATTTTATTTAATGTAAATAAATGTATTTACATTAATGTAGTTTTAAAGGTAAACTGTAGCAAGTACAGTTTTACCAGTAAATGCAGTTATTTATGGCTTTAATATTTTGCTATTGTTGTTTTTGAAAAGTGAGGATATAATTTACTATTATATTGTATCTTAAAGTGTTGAATTTATCCTGAAGAATATCTTATAATCAGAAATTTATTTTCTAAACCAGTGTTAATTTTATGGTAGTAAATCTTACAACCTGGTTAGATCTAACAGCATTAAAAAAAGTATATATTTTACTATAATAAGTAACATGATATTAAAAACATGCTATTAATTGCTTTTACTCTCACCATATGGTAACAACTTAAATTTTCAATTATCTAAACTTTCTGTGTTCCTAGTAAAAATAAATTTTGATAAGACAACTCTTGATTGTAGGATTTAGTCATTAAAGACAGAAGGAAAGAACCGTTTCATCTCATGAACTGATAATAAACTTTTAAAAGTAATATATCTGCCTCTGTTATCTTTTCTGTAAACTTAAAATAATGCCAATATGGAAAGTTACATTATTAAACCATCATTTACAAAGCCTGAAATTTCTTAAAAATTTTACTTTGCACGTAGTAGAATTAGTAACCATAATTAGAATGTATTTACCAAATTCATCTGGAAAGAAATCTACAAATAATGCAACTTACTTTTGCCTTATATTTGTTGTAAAAAATTCAGGCTCAGTTTTTAAAAATTAACTGTCATTTTAAAACAATGCAGTTTTTGACCTTCTTCATCATCTTTTTCTCCAGTCACTGTGATGAAGTGATTTTGTCGCTTTTATTTTTGGCCATTTCAGTGTTTTGTTCTTATCTTTCTAAGTGATCAGTTTGGCAGAATCAAGTAACCTTAACTTTTTTATTTAATTTGGAAATTAGCAGACTTTGTCAGTGCCCGGTTAATGATCTCAGCACACCTTACCTTCCCTGTTTGCAGTGCTCAATATATCAATTTGAATCAAAATTTACTTGCTTATCCAAAACAAGAGTGTTCATATATTTTTATAAACATGTTAAGTAATTTTAATAAATATATTTTATTAGTTTATTGAATCATCTCAGCTGATACAAAATTTGTATTTTTCTTACTACTTTTATTTCCTTTCCATGTTATTAGTAGTATATTCACAACCATCATTAAAAAATCACTTAGAAATGTGTGAAAACAGCCCCTTTTGAAAGTGTATCGCTACCCACTTTTGATTTTGGTTTCTCCATGCTTGTCAGCACTTGATTGGCACCTCACTTGCATGTGAATTAAGGAATGAAGGGAACTCTATTTTCCTGCCATTGTTCCATGCTGGGCACCCTGGCCTCCAGGCAGCCTAAGCTGCCCTTCAGCAGCTGATAGAGGACTGGTTTTTGGACATAGCTGTGTGAGGACACGCAGCCTCTCTCTCCTCTCAGTAGATCTTTTTAAATTGCCTGGAGCATGATTTGGATTTACACTGACGAGAAAATGGGACTAAAATAATTAGTCTTTTACATCAGCTAACTATGACCTTAAAGAAGTGTCATTTATATTTTGTCCACGAGGAACAAAGTAAATTGGATATTGGTAAGATATCTGCATAATGTGATCAATGAGAACAGCTAAAAGTTGGGCTGCTAGGAATCAAAAATTGAGGGAAGTGAAAATGAGGGAGGTAAGCAAGAAAAGCTGAGTCATAATGGTATCCAGATAACTCAGGCCAAAAATACTCTTACAAAACCTACTTTAAAAATTCAGGTAATTCAGTAAAAATAAGTTGCCTTTTCTAATATAACTACAAGATACATACTAATTAGTTTTGTTAAAGTTATCTTTTGTGTCCAATCTTGTTTTGCCCAGATGATCTAGAAACATCTTGAGGATTAAGAGTCTAATATTGCCCTTATCCCAAGTTTGAAACTAATATATATTACAACAACATTAAATATCTGCACAGTTAGTTGACCAACATATAAAGTTTAAGCCTTAACTCTTTTACTAACTAAATTTAGTAATTCTCCCTACTCTCCATTTAAATATTGACTGATTTGGGAATTCCACCTAATCAGTTACTTCACATTAGGCAGTGTTACTTTTTTTGTTCTGGTGTAAGACATCTGTAGACTCCTTGTTGCCGACATGGCCAGCTCTCAGTCTGACTGAAAAGATTGCTTTTCTGTGACACACTCTTGTAGGTATAGTCTTTTCAATAAAATAGGAAAATGACTAAACTAAATTATAGTATAAGTAAATTATCATTACAATAATATCTTTACAATGTTATATGGCAGTCTATGAAATAAGTCTAGAAAACTTTCCATCTCATCCCCAGTCGTTGGTTCAACTTCACCTTTTATTTAATAATTAGCTTACATTTGCTTGTTTGCATTTTTTAAACTTTTTTATTTCTGACATACAATTTACATATTTTTAATGGAGATGTATTGAGCTTAATTGAAATATAATTTACATACCATAAAATTCATCCTTTAAATAAATTATACAGTTCAAAGTCTTTTTGCATATTTGCAAACTTATACAACTATCACTACTATCTAATTTTAGAACATTTTCATCACCCGAAAAGAAATTCCATACCCATTACCCATTTCTCCCCATACTTACAATCCTACCAGCAGTGTATGAGGGTTCTATTTTCTCCACATTCTCACCAGCACTTATTGTTGTCTGTCTTTTTTTATTTTAGGTATCCTAGTAGGTGTGAAGTGGCAACTCACTGTAGTTTGTTTTTTTGTTTTTATTTTTTTTTTATTCATTTTTCTGATGAATAATGATGTTATGCCTCTTTTTATGTGCTGTTGGCCATTTGTATTTTTTTGGAGAAATGTCTACTCAAATCCTTAGCCCATTTTTAAATTGGGTTGTCATTTATTTTTATTTTTCATAGGATCTTTATATATTGGTACAAATCTCTTATCAATAAATGACTGTGAAAATTTTCTCCCATTATATGGATTACTAATTCTTGATGATTTCCTTCAAAGTACAGAAGTTGTAATTTTGATGAAGTCCAGTTTATCTAGTTTTTGTTTCTGTCATTTAGTTTTTGTATAGTGAGGTAGGGGTCCAATTTAATTCTTTTGAATATGGATATTTAGTTATCGCAACACCATTTGCTGAAAAAGACTCTTCTTTCTCTTTTGATTTGTCTTAGCACTCTTGTCAAAAATCAATTGACTATAAATGTAAGGGTTTGCTTCTGGACTCTCTTTTATTTCATATATATGCCTGTCCTCATACCAGTACCACACTGACTTGATTACTGTACCTTTGTACTAAGTTTTGAAATCAGGGAAGAGATCCTCCAACTTTGTTAATTCTTTTTTAAGATGATTTTGGCTATTCTAGGTCTTGTATATCCATATGAATTTTAAGACTGATTTGTTAATTTCTGTAAAAATAAAAAAGGAGCAAAGATTTGTATTGGGATTGATTTAACTCATAGGTTAATTTGAGGAGTATTGCCATCTTGACAATCTTAAGTTTTCTAATCTGTGACAGTGGGCTTTCTTTCTATTTATTTCTGTCTTCCTTCGAAAAGGTTTTATGGTTTTCCATGTACAAGTCTGATGCTTCTCTTAAATTTATTGCTAAGCATTTAATTCTTTTTGAAGCTATTCTAAGTGAAATTGTTTTCTTAATTTCATTTTCATATTACTCAGTACTATTATATAGAGACATGATTGATTTTATTAGTCTTTTATTTTGCAACCTTGCTGAACTCACCATTTTTAGTTCTACTCTGTGTGTGTGTGTGTGTGTGTGTGTGTGTGTGTATTCCTAAGGAGTTTTCATATTCAAGATGATATCATTTGTGAATACAGATAGTTTTACTTCTTCCTTTTTACTCTGGATGCATGTTTATCTAATTTATTTATTTTTGTTTTTTTGCCAAATTCCCCTGGCTAGAACCTCTAGTTACAAGGTTGAATAGAGGTGGTTAGCGTGGACATCCTTATCTTGTTCCAGATCTTACAAGGAAATTGTTCAGTATTTGATTGTTAAGTATGATATTAGTTGTGATTGTTTTTTCTTTTTTTTGGGAGATGGAGTTTCGCTCTTGTTACCCAGGCTGGAGTGCAATGGCGCGATCTTGGCTCACCGTAACCTCCACCTCCTGGGTTCAGGCAATTCTCCTGCCTCAGCCTCCTGAGTAGCTGGGATTACAGGCACACGCCACCATGCCCAGCTAATTTTTTGTATTTTTAGTAGAGACGGGGTTTCACCATGTTGACCAGGATGGTGTCGATCTCTTGACCTCGTGATCCACCCGCCTCGGCCTCCCAAAGTGCTGGGATTACAGGCATGAGCCACCGTGCCCGGCCCAGTTGTGATTGTTTTAATTTCTGATAGATTATTTCCCCTAAGAAACTAGTGTACTCCTTAATGTTTATATCCTTCAGGCACACCAAGATTCTGTTGTTTGAAAGACTGCTGAAATGGAGAAAAATTTCACTAATCTTTAATAGGGATCTTTGTGTAGAATAAAGGACCCATCTTACTCCATGGGAGTTACCTTTGGAAGAACTTCTTCTTAGTGTCCACATAGCAGATGAGCTGCATTCAGGCCATACTGCCTTCCCTGCATCTTTGTAGTTGAGAGATTAGTAGATTAGTCACTCTGTCTCTAGTTCCACAAAGACTGCCAGGAAACCAAGGATTGCCTGGCAAAATTAGCACAGTAACAAGTTAAGGAGAACTCAAAGGAATTGACATACTAATTTGTTAAATAGAAATCATTACATAAGAAATATTTTTTTCATTGGTATTATAAAAGATCTTAATGAGAGATTTTGTATTTTACTGAAAATATGAGATTGTGATTGACTGTTATAAGCCTTTTATAAGAAGAAATGTAGAAAAACATATTTCAGTTGATAATAAGGCTGTTTTTACTGTTCTTGTAACCTTAAAATGATCATTCATTGTAAGCCCTCTACCAAATAAAATCCCCAGCCACAGTGACACCTCGGACATCTCAAATTGGTAAGGACTTCTGGGTTCCAAAAAAAATTTACAGTGAAAGCCATTTAACTTTTAATAGTTAGACTCTGATCCTTATTAAATAATTTATTCAAATTAACTCGGGGGAGCCAGGTAGGCTTAGACTCAAAGCATACTGGATCTTTGTGAAGGGAAGGCTTGAGGGAACAACGATGGAAGCCAGATTTTGCAAAATAGAAATTGCTATTCAGTATTTCAGTGACAATTTTATAATTGAGTCCAATGATATAGATGGATATTTAGACACAAATAGGCATATTAGAGATTTAATATTTGGCATATTAAATCTCTAATATGCCTATTTGTGCCTAAATTTCCATAAGTCTCAATATCTAACTTATAATATCTTATCTCCAAATTTCCATACTGCATTCACCAGACAGCTGCATTAGAAGAAAAACTTGATATTTATCTTTCTGCTCTGGGCAGAAAGATAAAACACACTCAACTTTCTCCGACAGTAGAAATACCCAGTCTTGACTTCCTTCCAGTTGGGATTCTTTGTAAGTATAAATGTTGATTTTCCAAAAGTTTCTAATACTCTGTCTGCTAACAACAAAGAAACCTTGACTTTTTCCATCAAATGATGCCTTGTAAATTGCAATAATAAAATGATGTGAGATCAGTGGCCTATATATTACCACTGTATTACTGCTCAGTTTATCTCAGAAAATAATTCCTTTTCCAATATCATTGATAGTGTAATGAAAGTTTCTACCATTGTTCTAGGCTCAGCCTCAAATTTTCAGGTTTGCTTCCTATTACACATTGTAGGGCATCTATCCAAATATTAAGCATATTTATATTATGTCTACATATTAAATATTTAGTAATATATTAGATATCATTAGTATATCGTAAACTTTAACGTCTGGTAGCATGTGTGTTTAAGATCTCACAATAGATTCTCAGAACAGATACCTTCATATCCAATTACCGTGTTAAGAGTTCTGCCTAATTCTCATTGCTATCAGTGTAGAATACATGTAATCTCTCAGCCAGCCATGATGGCCTAAGACATGTTTGTGTCAAGATCAGTTCTAAACAATTCATAGTAGTGTCTTTAAGGGTAAACTTTTTAAATAGAACTAGCATTTATGAGTCTCTTGCAAATTAGAAGGCAGTGGCATCATCTTCATGCTCATCATCAGCATCTCTCATGCTTAAATGATAATGCACCAAGCGCTGTCCCAAGCAATTTCTATACTTTATGTCATTTAATCCTCATAACAGTTTTATGAGATACTGTTATGATCCCCATTTTACAGATGAGAAACATTGAAATATATATTTCTCCTATTAAAAGTATGACCTCACTTTGTAACAGTTGTGTTTTTGTTTTCCCTCTCATCAAGTACCTGTGAAAAATAAGTAGTGTAATGTACTAACTGTAGTGACTTTTAACTCTCAAACAACCTCCTGGTTTTTTATATGTTTCAGGGTTCAAGTCTACATTTCTCTGTTGAGTTATATGATGATTTAGATTTTATTCTTTCCTTATTGCTTTTTCTTTTTGTACCTTCCAACTAAGGCTTTCAATTTTCATCGATTCTTCATTACTCAAACTAGTTAAGGGGAAAGAAGGTGTAGAAAATGTAAAATATGAACAATCCCCGAATCATTTACCTTTAAATTTTGAATATGTTTTGATGTGGTGGTCTGGAAATTTAGTTTAACCAGGAAAATTGAAAACACTTGATGAGGATCTGGAAAGTAGATAAGTTTTATTGGCCAAGCCCCTGGTTGGCTCTTCTTTGCAGCTCATTCCATGCTGGAAAGAGACAGCTGTCTTCTAATACCAACTAAATCGAATTGACCTTTCAAATCTCACTGGAACAGTCTCTGCTATCAGCATTTGCTCCTTCATGTTATCCATATCTGTAAGTTACACCTGGAAGTAATACCTATGTAGGATACCACCTACCAAGTACCAGGCATTGTTTTAAGTGCTTTACAAATATTAAATAATGTAGCCTTTATAACAACCCTATGATAGAAATACATTATTATCCTTAGTTACATATGAGGAAAGTAACCCACAGAAATATTAAATAACTTACCTAAGATCACACAACTAACTAGTGAGGGAGCCAGAATTAAAACCCATGCTTTCTGTGTCCAAAGTCCATGCTCATAACCATCATGCTATACTGCCACTCAAGAAAGACCACTAGCTGAGGCAGGATTCTTGTACATTTGGTCATTAAACATTATTTATGCCAGGTACAGTGGCTCACACCTGTAATCCCAGCTCTTTGGTAGGCTGAAGCAAAAGGATCAGTTGAGCCCAGGAGTTCAAGACCAACCCTGAAAACATAGTAAGACCATCTCTAAAAAAAAATTTTTTTTTTTGAGGCGAAGTTTCACTCTTGTTGCCCAGGCTGGAGTACAATGGCATTATCTCAGCTCACCGCAACCTCCACCTCCTGGGTTCAAGTGAGTCTCCTGCCTCAGCCTCCCAAGTAGCAGGGATTACAGGCATGCACCACTATGCCCGACCAATTTTGTAGTTTTAGTAGAGATGGGGTTTCTCCATTTGGTCAGGCTTGTCTCGAACTCCTGACCTCAGGTGATCCCCCTACCTCGGCCTCCCAAAGTGCTAGGATTACAGGTGTGAGCCACCGCACCTGGCCCAAAAATGTTTTAAAATAGTTGGATATGATGGTGCATGTCTGTAGTCTTAGCTACTCAGGAGGCTGAGGGGGGAGGATTGCTTGAGCCTGGGACCTCAAGGATATGGTGAGCCATGGTCGCACCACTGCACTCTAGCCTGTGTGACAGAGCCAGACTCTGTCTCCAAAACCAAACCAGAACAAACCCATTATTTAGCAAGGCATTGTACAACCTAAGTTTAACTCTATCAGGTAGGTATGATGAGCCTTCTTTTACAGATAGATACATTGAGGAACCTGTCCAAGATTGCACAAGGGACAGAATTAGGATGCAAGTCCAAGTCAGCCTAGTCTCAGAACCAGTAAATTTACCCATGACACACACTTCCTTCTAATTGGGTTTTTTTTAAAAAAGAAACTACCCAACGTAAATTTTTAATAAATTATGATATTTTTAATTAGTGAGGGAACTCTTCATTAAAATAAATTCTGCCTTTTGTTTGTAAAGCACAAAATTCTTTGCCAGGCTCAACATCATAGCTGTTACCTACCTTTTAAATGGAAAATGTGCTTTTAAAAGCAAGAAGCACACATTGTACAAACTGATGTCAAGAAATATAGAATTTCATTACTTATCGCAATTTCATTGCTTATCGCAATGTCAGCACATATCAAATATTAGATAATACTCTAAAATTGTTTTTCTTTCATTTTTTCTATATATTAGGAAAAAATATAATGATTTAAATATTTTAGTAAGAGTGAAACTATAGTTGCTTGGTCTTTTGTATTTTACTTACTGTAAATTGGAGTTTACATTTCACTGTGAATACCAGACAACTCAAAATTCCTGTATTTGAAATTAAAATAGGAAAAAGGGAAACATTTGAGTCCCTATAATTAACCTGCTTCTTCATGCCTTTCTGATTTATTATAAGCACTTCATCTGATATCTAATACTTGAAAAGCTATAAAAGAGTATTATATTACTTTGATTTTTTTTATCTCTATGCTTTCCCTATGTAAAGTAGTTAAGTTTTTTTTAAAGCTTTGAGTCTAAGAGGATCAAATGAATGACATGTTTAGTTATGCCTTAGGAAAAAAATCTTATTAGAGTAAACTGAAACTTAAAATCTTACCAATGTAGAAAGCACTGAAATGTTAAAAATAAAAAGTGAGCTTTGCTTATCTTACATAGTTTCTTTTAAAAAATATTTTATTTCTTTTTCAATCTCTTAGGTTCAGGGGACACATGTGCTGGTTTGTTACATGGGTAAACTGCATGTCTCTGGGGTTTGGTGTACAAATGATTTTGTCACCGAGGTAGTGAGCATAGTACCCGATGTATTGTGCAGAGTTTCGTATTCCTTCCCATTGGCTAAATAAATCAGTGTTTTAAGATGTCTATGTCCTTCTAATGGCTAAGTAAACCACTTCAAATAGTGAACTGTACAGTAGATGACTGATTTCCATATTTCATATAGTGTGTTGCCAAGGAAAATCCCATACATCAGTAGCTAAGTGAAGAATCATATAATTTATTTTTAATATTAGAAATATTTGCTACATACCTGATTGACAATACATCTACAGCTAAATTTTCAAATTTAAAATTCCAAAGTAGAAGACAATTAAAGTAAATATACTAATATATATTTACAGAGTTTTCTTATTTGCTTGGTAGTATCTATATTTTAGTTGCTGGCGTAATTCCTATTTAAAATATTATTTTGATTTTGCTAACTTGTAAAAGGCTCTTTAAAACCTGAAATTCCTAAGAAACAATTGGTTTTAATAAAAACAAAAAATAAAAATATTTAGAGAAAAATGTTACACTCTGTTTTTCCTCGAAGGTCTAATAACGGATCATTTTCGATACAGCCTTATAAATTACCTGACTTGCCTTTAAGACCCTTTGACAGGGATAGAGAGAGAGCTTAGTATACTAACTTTGTGTACTAACTAGGTCTAATCAGATTTTTAAGAGATTCATGGAGATACAGACATTAACTTTAAAAGAAAAACTGTTCCTGTATCAATAAGTTAAACACTATAGAGAATCTTTGGTGATAAGGTGAGTTTTTAGTGAATGATGACTATAATTTTACATTTTGAATGATTTCTGCTGCTGTAACATTTTTATTTTATTCTTTGTTCAAGAACTACCTGAGATTGTATGTGGGGTTTTTTTTTTTAGATTAGTTTCTGTTCTTGAATACAAAGATAGTTAAAACTTAACCTTCTGAAATGTCAGCAAAATTCAGCTATGCCAAGAAATTTTAAGAAATCAGTATTTTATTTGCACAGTCTTAAAAGTAATGCTGAGTATTTCTCCCATGATATTCTCTTCTATTTTGCTGCACTCCAGATCCCAGGAAAAGTTTTTAACTAGCCATTAAAAATGACTCATTTTAAGAATTCCCGGGCAGTGTGAGATATTCATCAGTATATATTTACTGTCTGAAGCTGATATAGCTGTAAGGTTTTTTTTATCCAATTGATCTATTGCGCATGTTTCCTCCCTAGGTTGCAGGACGTGCTTCTATTTGCATAAGGCCCTGGGCAAGGTTCTTTCTTGCATTGATTGGCCTGTCCAAGGCAGCCTGATGTGTTCTTGCATTGATCACTTTGTCTTTTCTTGGAAGACAGTGTTACACTGAGTTCATCTCAAACATTCTAGGGAGAAGGTAAAACTTTACTGCAGATGTCTCAATTTTATTCAGATGTTCCTTTGAGTATAAGCCCTTTTTGCAAGGATAAGTATTGCTTTTTTTTCCCCTAATTTGGATGTTTCTGCAGTTTGAGTGCACTGTAGACTAGATTATATTTGAAAAAGCTACGTTAAAGAAAATTGCTAGAGTATATGCCACTTATCTTGTGCTATTTTTGTTTTTAAAACAGTGTATCTTGCTTCCAGCTTGAAACCATTTTCTTTAAACATCATCTCTTAAACCTAGACGTAAACTAAAATTTACTGGTGTTTGCAATAGGTTACCACTTGTCTTTACTAACTTTATATACATTATAGATTCTTCAGTTTCAGCGGGACATGCATTGCTTTATGTGTTTAAGAAAATGAAGAGTTTGATTAGTTTCACTATGAAACAGTGGTTTAGGATTATTTGCCTGGTGCTAATCATCATTATAAGTAATGTTAATGTGAATAGCACAAATTTGTCAAATATGGAAGTGATTAAGCAGCTATTAGATCAATTATAGGTGAAATATATTTCGTTTTATAACTTATAAAATAGTAGTGTGTTACTTGGTGACAATGGAAACCTGAACTTGAGGATTTTTCAACTAAATCTGTGAGAAATTGAGCAATGAATGTTTTGCAGCTTAGCACTTTTTATTGGCTGGTCCTTAAATCAACATTTATATTATCTGCCAAAGAACATATTTGCCTACACAGCTAATTATCAAGAAAATGCCCATTACCTCCAACCTATTTGCTATATATTTAGTGAGGAACTGGTGAGACAAATGTAGGATTCTGTCAAGATGCAGGACAACATCCTCCTCCAGACCAGTTTTCTGTTTTATCAAAGCCTATGTGAATTTATAAGAAGGTTACTTTTGGCAAAGATTTAGAAATGTGTCATGGCTGAATTTGATTATTGTGTGGTTGATAATTAAACTTTGCTGCCATAATTCCTTAATGGTTTTAGAAAGCATATTTAGTAACTCCTATTACAAATGAGGACATTTTTGTGTATACTATGTTATTTTCATTAAACAAGTCACTATTTCTGAATATTGTTAAAGTGTAGAAATTAAATTTTACAGAAAAATATGACATCACTGATTTCACTCAGTGGTATCACTAGTGTCACTCAGCATATCATAAGCCATAGAAATCTTTTTCTACTTTAATAATCCTGTTTTGTAAAATTTGATACTAAAATGTTAGAGGTCATATTTCTTTTGTTTACTTTGGAAATGCTGGAATTCATACTTTAAAAAATCTGGAGTGAATTAAACGTTTATTACACAAGAGCAGTAACCTCAAGTTGTCAGGTAACGTCATTTGCTGTTTTAAGGTGTCTGTAAAAGTTTCAGCAATATATAGCAATATAATGAAGTATATACCTGAGTTGTATGAAATTTATCTAGCCGGTGTTCACAAATAGAATTATTATACAAGTAAGTAACATATATGAGAAATATGATCTTATATCAAAACATTAGATTTGTGGGTAATTTAAGCTTAGCTAGACTGTCTAAAATTGTTAATTGTTGTATATAAATCATAAAAATATGAAAACATTGCAAAATAGAGATGTAACTATTTTCTGAAGGTTTAGTATGTGTTTGGTAGTTTAGGGGAAAAATTGTGAAAATCCCAAGGAAAAAGACATAAAAGTATTAAGATGGAAAACCTCTTCAACTACTTAAAAACAGCTCTTCAAAACTAAATCCAATCCATGGAAGCACAGATATTACATTGCAACTTTTGTTCAGTGCATCTCAACTTGGTTCAGGTGTCCTCTCTGAAATGGAATTGTATAGTGTTTGTACATTTTTTTCTAGCTAAAATGGAATGTACATCATCTTGCATAATTTACTTGTCTCTCGTGGTTAAATTTGCATATCTGAGTGACTGAATATATATCTTAAGCTTCTACTAGATGTAAAGTAATCTCATGAGTGGAGGAGAGCTCTTTTACCTCAGAAATCAGAAGAGTCTATATATTTCACAGCAACTCATGATCAAACAAGCTAATTCAGATGCTGGGAAGTGCTTTCGCTTAGCTATGTGGAAGAGCCATTGACTGTAAACAACCAACAAGTGTATGGTGCAACAGGAGATCCGTTGAACACCCTTTATAGGACTGAATGACAACCCAAAATGCAAGTGACCATGAGCAACTACAACTAGATATAAATAGGCCAGACTTTCTGACATATAATTTAGTTAAAATTGCTGTATTTCTTTCCCCAAAATTTATACATAATCAGCTTCTTGTATGGATCCAAATTGGAGAAATGTAATTCAGTAGTTGGTGGAAAATAAAGGATTGTGGCTTCTGTGTGATTATCAGGAAGGATGCTGCATGATGCCTGCTGTTTTATTACTGCTCAGGTCATACTCAGGACCTTGCACTGGAAGAACACCTTCTCTAGACTCTTCTGTGCAGGGGAATGATGATCTGAGTCTGAAGTATGTTCACCATGCTCAGACTCTATAAACATTCCTGGGGAAACTGGGGGGCTTTGCTGTGAGGTACTGGGAAACATGAAGATGGTAAAATAGCTGGTAAAACCTTGTTCAATGAAATCCATTGCTTTTTCCCATATATAATGAAGAAGAACGGAATTGGCAAAAAGCTTTCAAGCTAATGGATTTTCAAATACAGGAATAGTAATTTTTAAATCATAGAAGAAAGGATGCAATGATTTCAACCCTGTTCTCATTATTTCCCTTTAACAAAGCATCATATATTTAGATTGGTGATTTCTAGTAGTTACCGTGTTTCTGATATGACGTATTTGAATCTGAGAATTTCTAATAATGCCATGGTAACTTTGTAGTGAAAAGTATTAATTATATATTAAAATGCATCCCCTCGTAAAATCTCTAAAGATGTATTTTTTCTATTTGACTACTGAATAAAATTTGATATCTCACCATCTAGGACATGCTTGTAGATTTCTTGCCACTCTGTAGGATACTTATATCTCTGGTTACTTAAAACTTAAGTTTTAATTGTAACTTTGATTTTTAACTTGCAGTATATGTACAGATTTCAAATTTTTCAAAATAATCAAAAAATAAACATATAAAGATTACTAAAGATATACTTGGTTTTAGGCAAAAGTGTTTCTTTTCTGAGGAATAAAACAGATATATTAAAAATTATATAATTTCTGAGTTAAAAAAATTTACTACCTCTTACTCTTTCTCATTCCCTGCCCCAATATAATATAAATGAACAATATATATTGGTTAATAAGCAAGTATTAACTCCCACTGGTAAATATGAGCAGCTCTTAATGATATTTAAAATCTGTAGCTAAATAAATTATGTCAGTCGACTAATATTTCCTTTATGCCGTATTTTTCTTAACAACTTTTACTAATATTGAATTATTATTGAAAGTATAGTACAGTTTTATCATCTTGACGAAAATGTTTTGGGTATAATAAGAGTTGATTAAAAATTTATTATGCTCAGTTATTTGGTTTGTATGTATGATTGCTTAAGTATATGGAAACTCTTAGTGAATAATCCTTGCAGATATCATATGCATAAAGAGATGTTTACTTATTAGATACTCAGATGAATATACATATGTTAAGGAAATACTTTCCTTTGAAGTTATTTATCTTTTATATTCTTTTTCTTCCTTTTAGCATTTCATGAGAATCCTGTCATTTGTGGCTGTTTAAAGCACATATACAAAAGAAAATTTATATTTGAACACTTTAATATAGGCTTTAAGGAAGTTAAAGCTAAAAGCTCACATTTTAAAAATTTATCTTTGTATGGTGTCTGTGTACATATATTTCCAAACTCTTTGAGATGTTCTAGAAAGGAATCAAATGTAATTATGAGTATGTTAATGCTGATAATAGAGTACATGGATTACAAACCTTTTCCATTTCTTTTGACCTTGTAGGAATAATAACAGCTCTGAATCACTATTTCTGTCCGGCTGTGTACAAACCTAGCTCCACTGTCTTTATAATCCTAACCCAGCATCTCTTTCATGCAACAGGCATGGACCTGCTTACCTTTCCCATTTTCTACAACAAGAAAAACCTGACTAGGGACGTTTATTCATACATTCCCCAAATCAACACATATAGAAATGTGTTGGGTTAAGTCTAAAAAGTTCTTATCTCCAAAAATGGAAGCTTTTCTCTTTTTTTTTTTTTTTTGCTTTTAAATTCAGGGATACATATGCAGGATTTTTCTGTAGGCAAACTTATGGATGAGGGTTTGTTATACAGATTATTTTATCACCAGATCTTAAACCTAGTACCTATTAGTTATTTTTCCTGATCCTCTCCCTCCTACCACCCTCCACCCTCCAGTAGGCCCCAGTGTGTGTTGTTCCCCTCTATGTGTTCATATGTTCTCATCTTATACCTTAGCCTTTATAACTTATTCCTCTTTTTCGGGGGGAGATTGATGTAGGAAAGTTCTAGGGTGGGTTTAGAAATCTCACATCACTTTATGCCTATATTAATAACAAATAACCACCAAGTAATCTATAGTTGAATTAAAGATGAAAACTTGAAGTATCCATGAAAACAAAAATTTGTAAAAGACATGAAAGAACATAACAACTTCATATATATAAAGTTTTTGTCTGTTGAAGAGCTGCAGAAAATTACTTGATGTTTAGTGCCAACTGCAATTGCATGCTAAACTGCAAATGTTCTACCAAGGAAAAACCAAGTTCTCGTTCCTCATGGATAGGCACACAAATTTGACTTTTCACTATCACCTATCTAAGCAGGTACCTGTTATTACTGATGTAACACTCTATTTCCATTGGAAGTTTTTGTGAGAAGTAACTCATAATTTTTAATGCAACAAAATGTGTATCCATACAATTAACATGAGTGTAAATATATCCATCTACATTATATTTCCTTCTGGATGTTAGCAAAATACTGTTGTAAGTAAGAAGAGGGTTTTTGTTGTTGCTGTTGTTCTTTAATTCTTAGAGATTTTAGTAGTCTTACCGAAGTTACACTTCTTTGAAAACTCAATAGTAAGCATTTTAGAACTTTTTCTAAATTTGAATAGTTGAAGTTTCAGCTTCTGTTTTAACCAGAAGTTATTGTCAAGGGCCAAAATGCCTGTCTACTGCTAAATATCATTCTGAAATTCTGTTTATGCCTGCTAAACTATTGCATTTGCATCTTCATCCTTTTAAAGATGGAGCAACTTAAATGCACATAGGAATCTTTTTATAAAAGCATAATTATGTCTTGCGCTTTTTAAAATGCAAAACTAGTCCTATATGCATTATTGGTTTATGCAAAAAAGTAATTCACAAATGGACTCCTATATAAATACATGTTTTAAATAGCCTTGAACTTTTCTTGCCTTGTACTTCTTATGTAAATAAAATTAAGCAATCATTTTTCTTATTATTTTGTTTTTTGTTAGAAGCTTCTTTGATACATGTATACCCAATCCTTCTGGCTTTTTTGTTTTTCTTGTTTATCATTTTTATTTGTACGGATTTTTTTCATTGTATTTTCTTTTTTTGCCCCCATTTATGTGTCGTCCATGACAAAAATTACTGTTAATATTCAGTATTTCACAAAACAAGAAGCTGACTTTACCTTTTTGACACTTATATCACTCTATAGAGACGTCATTTGTTTTTAAAAAATAACTTTTAAGTTTTCTTATAAGATCTATCAGAGAAAATATATCTTGACCTAAATTTCATAAAATAGATTTAATGTTTTTTAATATTTGAATTTTGTATTGTATTTTTTTCCAAAGAGAGGATGTATATTTTATTTATTTGTACTTAAGATTTAGGATTCAATATTCAGAATATGCATGGTAAAAGTTATAGCATTTTCAAAATCAGTCTCTAATACAGGCTAAATATGCAAATCTCCTAATAACAATAAAAAGAGAAAAATGTCTAAAAATTCTTTACAGGTTTAATTACAATTTTGGGTTGATTTGAAAACCTTCAGACTTCATTCTGACCATTCCACTTAAGCCATTCAGGCCATGCTGCTTGTATTGTGCATTCAGCAGTTCCTATTAGATGTCTTCACAGTGAGTGATTCTGCAGGGCTTGCTGACACCCGCTTCGTGCATGGCCTGCTGTGCTGGGTGGAATTTTTTTCTGAGCTGCCTGGAACATTAAAGACATCTTGGCCATGTCCGTCTGTGTACAGTGTGTGTGCGTGTGCTCTCACATCCGCACATTCCTGAACAAATCAGTATTAAATAAATGATGTGGATGTGCCTTTATATACATGTAAAGTCTAAAATTTGAATAATGATGAATTTATAATATATTACATACATATATTTTTAATAATTTAGTTCAGCTAACATTAGCAACTTTTCTCTAGCTTTTATTGTCTGTGGTTATTGACACTAGGGGGCACTGCTTATCCTCCGTTGCATCTTTCTTCAGGAAATGAGTAAAAATACTCAGCTGATTTCTGTGCTCTCACTTTAATTAACAATTGAATTTAGAGAACTCTAGGCTGTTTGATTCTTTGTTATTCTAGTTTTATTTCTAATGCTTATATGTAGTGCTAACAAAGGGGGTTGGAGCTATTGGTTCTCACAAATAAATAGAGTATCCAGTGTCCCATACAGTAACTTTTTCTTCCATTGGAAATGTCATTCTTGGCAAAACCAGAAGGGCAAGTTTGCCCAGTGATGAGGCTTAGATCCCTTGCCAGCTGTGCTTCTAGCCAGCAAGTGTGATGAACAGCTTTAGAAATCAAGTGAGAGAAAGCATTCAAGAGTTAGTGTGATTCATTTGGATAAAGGTCAAAAGAAAGATAAGCAAAGGATTAAGAATGAAGAGCACAAATAGCAATAATTTGTACCGTTTTACTTATAAAAATTACTTTCAGTGATCCTATTTGTAATTTTTCACGTGTTCCTAGTTCAAAAGTAACTTGAAGCCTTTTAAAACTATATTAAAGATTGCATTTCATTCTCTATTTCAGCTGATCACTTAATAATGGGCAGAGAAAAATTGATGTGCTACTATTCCTAACTCTATTTATAGATTAGAGCTGTGGCTACTAGTTGAAAATCAAGTGACAACATAATTAACCAAACATTTTCAATGATAATTATAGCTTGAAATCTTTTAAAAATTTAAGGATCTGCTCCATTCATTTTCTAGAATCTTATTGTCCATTCTAAACTTAAATATTCATGTTTCAATCTATAGCACCACCTGTAATCTCTAAGGACATTAATAACATTTTTGTGTTAATATGTGCTTTTAAAATAAAATTATCTCTCCCTTCTTGTCCCCCGTCTTCCAAATGTAGAAAGCAAGCAGTGGCCTAAGAATATAGACAAGTATTTTACACTGCTCTCCTAATTAATTAAACATGCCAGAACTGGTAAAAATTTTATATCCTTCTCCTGTAGAGTTATATCTGTCTCTCTCTCTCTCTCTCTCTCTCTCTCTCTCTCTCTCGTGTGTGTGTGTAAAAATATTCAGTTAAATCATGCCAATCATGCCCTATTTTTATTAGCTGAAGGTATTGATTTTTAACATGAGTAATTTGAATAAAGTATTCTTGCAGATTTTAAAGTTTTCATGGCATATGTTTTGCATCCTGACTGAAAAGGGACAAAAAAGATTGCCAGTAGAGTCAAGCTTGGCCTGAACACCAGTAAAATAACAGCATAAACACATGGGCAATTTTAAATAAAATTTTTAAATACCTTTGTTTTGCAGCACATTAAATTGATTTCTACTAAATAGGTACATTCATTAGAAATTATTTAAAAGTTTTCAAAGAGAAATGGATATATGCATTATCCTAGGTTTTTTCCGTTCTCATTTTCCAAAGTGATTTCTTGATAGTGCTTATTGAATAGCATATACTTTTGAATATATTTTTAGTGACTACTTTTAAATAATTACCTAGAAAAAAATATTTCCCAGGATAATATGCAGTTCAGGGAGAAATGCTGTTATTTTTCATGCTGGTGTTATTTTTTCTAATTATTTCTATATAACATCATAAAAGCATTAGCCAATTTAGGTTCATCTCAGATCTTTAGTAATAGATCTGTCACTTACTAATAATAGATACTACCTAGTTAGACCTTATCAGTTCATAAACAAAACAATGATTAATCAATATGGGGCAGCTTTTGTTATATTCAACACTTTATAATTTGAAATGTTCGTTTCCTAGTACTAACCATGTACAAGCAATCATATGCCAGCCCATTTATAATAGGTTTTTCTCCTCCTAGCAGGATGTTGCTTTTGGCTATAAAAAGTTAATTTCAGATCCTGATATACTTGCATTAATTTTTGAGACATTGGCTAGGTGTAGTACAGCAAAGAATAACATGAACATCACACCACTGTGCTGTAGGTAATCGTTTATTACCCCAAGCCAGAGAAAGCAGTGTTAATGTGAAGGCTGTAGTATGTCTATAGAAAAGATGGAAACTGACAGAAAGGGTCTTAGAGACAGCTTCATAAGAGTCTTGAAAGAGGACCATAACGAGGAGAAGGGGATAAATGAAAAACAGTAACAATATTATCTAAAGGGATACATTTTAATACTTACAGTTCTGGATATCCTTGTAATTTTTATGATTGAAATAAACTATTATCTTGAATAACAGACCCCATTCTCTATCCAACATCTTTGCTTCAGAATGGGAAAGCTCATTGTAATGTTATCTTTTCAGGACCATAAGTGTTCTCTAAAAAACATATGACTGAGATGTTCATCAGCTGGGATGTTTGCTGTAATTCACCAATAAATTTGAATAATTTGACATAATTTCTGACAAAGATGAATGTTTCCACATTCATTTCCATAGTAAGGCAGTATCTACATGAAGAAACCAGTTTGACTGACTTGACCTGCCAAATTGATCAGAAAAGGAACAAAACAACAGCCATTCAGTCCATGGAATTAAAGCGTTTTATGTGTACAAACCACCTTGGTGGCCTGTCAACCCAAGACTTATATAAAAGTAAATCACTTTGGAGTCTACGGTATTACAAGGAAGGGAAGTGCTAGGACATACCATCAAGGAACTAAGGCATATATGCTCTTAGGTGGTGCACCGTATTAAGGAGTGAAGGAGAGGCATTATCAGTTGTGGAACTTGGAGTTTGATATTGGTGTTATCCCATGTCACACACTAGAGGTGACATCTAAGTCACTTTACCTGTTTTCTCCTCCATATCAAAAGCAATTGGATTGGATAATTTCTAATGTCCCTGACTTCTCATTCTTTTCTTCCATGTAATGGTACAGATAGAGCCATGCCATTATTATAAATAATATTTAAATGGTTTCATAAACCATTATGTTACTATAAATTCACTTTTATATAAAAAGCAATAGGAGATATATTGCATTGCAATTTATAACTATTAGAATGTAAATCCTAAGGCAGTAGAATCTAACCCACCCACTCCCAGACTGAATAAAAAGTGGCATCAAATTACCTTCTAGAAACATTTAATTCAATTACTGGAAAATTCAGCAGTGAGTTTATTGTCCTTTTTGTTTGAAGAGGAAGGGGACTAATAGATCATAGTATGTGCTGGTGGTTGTGTGGGAAGAGGCAGACTTAGGGAAGCCTTGCTTTTCCAGACAACTTAGTCACAGAAGTAGTATGGTAGATTTCATCATGACACCCACAGTAAGGAATGGCAGGTTGGGTTCTTATGAAAGTGGGTAAGGAATCAGAACTATGGAAACTCAACATTTGTTCCTCATTCCTATGCATAGTCTTCTTTTGTGCTCTGACTGTGGTAGTATCTCCTTTTGTTATACTTCTTATTACAATAAACGTTCCCCTCACTGAGTCACTTTTATTCTTTTTCAATCTAGATTTCTTCTTTTGACTTCTCTTGAATGTCATTCACTCTCCTCTCTTCAGACACATTGATGTTTTGTTGATATTTAACCGCCATTCTTTCGTACATATATGCCTGGAAGAACAATATAGATGCTATCTAGCAATTTATCACTTCCCTTGTACTGCATGTCTTCAGTAAAATTTTTCTGAAAACACCTTTCTTATTCTCCCATTTCTGTACCATGTCTATTTCACTTATAATCACATTAGATAAAACCTATTCTGTTTTGTATATTGCCTTTTATATTATTAACACTCAGTAAAATAGTGTAAGAATTACAGTCTGTAGTACTGTCAGTCTGTCACCTTTCATGCACTACTTTAAAATTCTGAAAATGTAAATGAAGTAATTAACCTGATATGAAACAGTGACACATAATTGACTTTCTAAATTAGTGAACTACTGACTCTTTTATATCTCTGCCATTTTATAGAATTTCATATTGGCTACTTAACAAAAGGTGTGATGTAACAAAATTCTGCCTCCTACCATAATAAATACTGATGCTTATTAAACACTCTCTACTGTGCTTTCTAAGTATATTTATTTTAAAATCTTGCTGTTCAAATTATTTTATACTCATGAAATTAAGGCAATGCTTAATGATAATAGAATAGAGAGTCTGAATCATTGACTCAACTGGTGGAATGTCCTCCAAAGTAGTGCTAAGGAATAGACACATGAAAGAAAATGGAATTTTTAAAAGTAGCCTAGAGAATAATTCACCTTCACTCACACATAAACCCTTCCTCAGTGTAAATTTTTCAATGCACTCATGCGTCAGAGCTGTCAGATGTCTGTCTAAATGACGGGTTTCAGAGCTTTCCTCTTCCTGTTAGTGATCTGAAGTGCTACTCCAGTGTTTTCCATTAGGGTGGCTATTGATAGAGGATACTTGTTGTATAGTGGACTGTTTATGATTCTCTAGCATATGAACTCAGAAGTGCTGTTTTGCTACATGTAGTGTATATACATGTTCTCTATCTGTGAAAGGAAGATGCAGCTATATACATAGAGGTAAGTAGCTACTTTCAATTCAATCCTATCTTTTCTCTCATCCAGTGTTCATATGGTTTTGTGTAGTAAATACAATCCCCAAAAGTCCTATCTCAGATAAACCTTTCAAACCATTTATTTCTGCAGACTTTCATTATCATTTCAGAAATATGAGATGTGCTTTCATAAGAAAAATGTCTCCAACATATAATCCAAGTGAGATTTTAAAATCCCAACTTAAAGAATTGTCCCACATTTGTAGGTTGGGAAGTGTGCATTTAAACAGCCCTTAAAAGTTAGTTGAATAGAAGTTTCTTCAAGTAACCATATTCACTTGTGGGCAATAGAAGTTTTAGGTATTTAGCATAAGTTCCTAGGTAAAAGAGCCATCTGGAGATTCTTGTTCAAATTTTTTCAAACAATGTAGAAAGCCTGTGACTTCTACTTATTTTAATGATGTCACTTTCTCATTTACAGATGAGTGTCAACCTATCCCGTATCTGGCAACTATAACAACCCACTATTGATTAACACATCCTGTCTTAATAACATTTAGATGGTTTTTATTGAGCTGGTCAAGAACCACCCCTGCCCATAAAGACCAGTCACAATAGTGCTACACCATTTAAGCTCCATAAACCTGAGCTTACATTGAAGAAATGTGATCAAATGAAGATTACTCTGAATTTCTAGAGGAAAAAACTTAGAAGCATTTGAGGGCATAAAACAACTAAGATTGGAAAATAATCAAAATCTCAAATGTCTTGAGTCTCCAAATTTATATAGCAAAGTTTTTATTTTCTTTGTATCATAGAGAATAAAGGCTGAGATTTGAAAAGCCATCTAGCTGCTTTTACAGTGAAACCTCTCTTTCCCTACTTATCCTTCTTTCCCCTACTAACACCATCAGCTTTGAGCATATTATAGCAGATGCTAAGTAGTGATGATTACATACTTTATTTGAAGTTTGGATTATTTTGCACTTCGATGCATTTAGTTTTGAAATCACAGATATAACTTGCTTTATCTGACATATACATTTCATTTGAAATTCAGAAAATCCAGTCATTCCCCACTGGATTTATAGGATAATTTTTGAAATTTGTGATTTTGATTTTTTTTTTTTTTTTTGCTTTTCAATAGTCTTCTGAAAGCAGACTTCTCACTCTTTTAGCTCTGTGTTTTTCTCTTCATAATCCAACATTTAGTGGGATAATATGGTATCTGTGTAAGAAGTCTAAAATCTAAGATCTAAGAAAAATCTACTTGATCTCTTAGCTATTAGTGAGTCAAATTATAATGTGATCTTGAGTACATGAATAAGGGTGTTAGCAAGTTGGAAGGAAAATTTAGATTTGAATGTATAGGATTAAAATGGCAGATAGGAGGCAGGACTTGTATGCAGCTCCCACTCAGATGGACAGAACAGTGTGCAAAGGCTCATGTCACGAACGTATGCGCCAAGAACTACCACAAGAACATACCAAGAAAGCCAAGAGAATCCACAGACCCTCCAAAGGAACTGGATCACTGCTGCAGGCTCCCTGCGATGCTGAAGAACTGTGAGTCTGCCTGCTTTCTCAATTCGGAGGCTCATAGTCTGGGGCAAGCTCTCAGCCCTGGTCACCAGCTGTCTAGAAATATACTCGGTGCTGTTGGGGGGCATGGTGGGAGTGAGACTGGCCTTTAGGACAGTGGGCTGCATGGGAGCAGGGTGAGGCCTGTGACTGCGGGCTTTCCCCCACTCCCCTGGGGACCTGTATGACCCCGCAGAGGCAGACATAATCCCCCTGGGAATATTCCTTCATTGCACTGGGAACCACACCCCAACCTGCACAGCAGCAGCAGCAAGCCCGCCAGAGGAGAGAGTGAGCTCAGACACACCTATCTCTACCCCTATCTCTACCCCTACCTGGTCATCTTTCTCTACCTGCCCTGCTAGCTGAAGACAAAGGTCATAATCTCTTGGGAGCTCTGTGGCCCTGCCCACTGCCTGAGAAACCTGAATACTTCACCAGGTGTCCCTAGGACAAATTTGCATCCTGCCTATAGAACCACAGCTGATGTGCTCTTGAAAGTGCCTGACTAGAGACCAACCAACATAAAACCAGTATACTGAAAAAAACACAACCGAGGACCCTCACAGAGTACATCTCACTCCCCTGCTACCTCTACCGGGCTAGGTGCTGGTATCCATAGCTGCAAGACCTGAAGATGGATCACATCACAGGACTCTTTGCAGACACTCCCCAGTACCAACCAGAGCTGAGCAGACACCCCCAGTACCAGTGTCCCCTCTGCTGAGCCTGCCTTAGTTTTTTTTTTTTTTGCCCAGAAGAGCAAAAAACTACAGTGTAGCTCTCAGGAAGCCCCATTCCTAGGGGAAGTGGGAGAACACATCAAGGGAGTACCCTGTGGCAGCCCTTGAATCCCAGATTTTTCCTCTGACATAGTCTATCCAAATGAGAAGGAACCAGAAGAACATCTCTGGTAATATGACAAAACAGAGTTCTTTAACACCCCCAAAAGGTCATACCAGCTCACCAGCAGTGAATCCAAACCAAGATGAAATATCTGAATTGTCAGAAAAAGAATTCAAAAAATTGATTATTAAGCTAATCAAGGAGGCACCAGAGAAAGGTGAAGTTCAATTTTTTAAAAATCAGACACATGATATAAGATATGAAAGGAAAATTCTTCAGTGAAATAGCATAAATTAAAAACAATTACAACGTCTGGAAATCAAGGACACACTTAGAGAAATTCAAAATGCACTGGAAAGTCTCAGCAATGGAATCAAACAAGCAGAAGAAATAACTTCAGAGCTTGAAGACAAGGCTTTCAAATTAATACAGTGTGTCAAAGACACAGATTTGAATGTAGGGTAAACAAATGCTATAATTTCTGTTATGGCCTGTGGTGGACACTGCGATGCACTACTCAGTTGCACCTTCAATAAAGAACTTATTGCCTCAGCCCTTGGGTGTGCTCTCAGCAGACATCCTTCAGCTGTCAGTCCCATCAGAGATTGCCTCAGCCACTTAGGTGCCCATACTCAAAGATGGGTTCTGAGCTCTCCTGGGGTTATGCAAGGCTGTAATTGGGCCTGCATGTCACTTCGACTTCTCTCTCTGTCCATTATTGCCTCATTCCCCTCCCTGCTTCAGTTGTTGATTGTAAGGACATTCCTTAATAAATATCCTGCATGTTAAACACTGTCTTAGAGTCTTTCCTGGGGAACCCAACCTGTGATATAAGCTGTTTCTAAATATACGAAACCAGACATTACTGTAGCTTCCTAACCATCGCCTTCCCTGATCTATTCCATTTTTATAAATAGCACTTCCATCAGCCCACAATGACTGGCACCTAACAGCTCAAAAATTTACCAAATTTTTGAGCTGTTAGGTGCCAGTCATTGTGCAGGGAATGAGAATGTGGTGTTAACAAATATGGCTCTGCCCTAATGGAGCCTACATTTCAGTGGGAAATACAGTGAAAAAGTCCTTATTGGTTTTATAAGTATTTCAGAAGAAAAAAAAAATGTAGAATATTATGTATAAATAGCCATGGTACAAAGATGGGATCTGAAGTTAAAAGATGGAGGCTGCATGCAGTGACTCACACTTGTAATCCCAGGGCTTTAGGAGGCCAAGATGGGAGGATTGCTTGAGGCCAGGAGTTCAAGACCAGCCTAGGCAACATAGTGAGACCTTGTTTCTACAAAAAAAAAAAAAAAAAAAAAAAAAAAAATTATTATTAGCCAGAAGTGATGGTGTGTACCTGTAGTTCTAACCACTCAGGAGTTCGAGGCCGGAGGATTGCTTGAGCCCAGGAGTTCAAAGTTACAGTCAACTGTGATCTTACCACTGTACTCCAGCTTGGGTGACAGAGCAAGACCATGTCTCTTAAAAAATATATAAATAAATAATCTACCTGTGCCACCACTAATTATGTGATGGTATGGGTGGGCCGCTTACCTTCCCTAGGCATCAGTTTCCTCATCCATAAAACAGGTGCATAATCCCTCAGCTACCAGCCAGTGTACTTAAAAAGGAATTGTTCTGTCTAATGAGATAATCTATATATAAATACTCAGAATATTAAGGGTCTCTATGGAATGTATCTTAACCTGCCTTCCTTCCTAAAATGTGAGTTCTACCCAGAGGTCAGAAATCATGCCTTCCTCAGCTTTATAGCTATGATCTATGACCTAGAATTTGTTGATAGAATACTGCCTTCCCTGTTTATGCCAGTTTACAGTCTTGATACTGAAAACAGTACAGGTAATTGGAACCTGAGTTTTTTCATAAAAATATTATTAGTTTATAGGGTATTTTGTTAACTTTAGTAAAAGTTCAAATCCACCAAACATCTGTGTGGAAATTTAAAGTAAAGGTTTTTAAGAGAAAATTTGTTAAATCATATATCAGTACTCTGGATATTGACTGTATATGTCTTTGTGGTAGGAAATCTTATCCCTTAACTATATGTTTTCAGGGCAAAAGAAAATGGTATGCTTTAAAACTAAAATGTATTAACTCTCTCCCAGCTAAGTGTGTATGCCTGTTCCTCCTGAACCTAATGAATTTTTTTGCCACAAGTTTTCACTCAAGTTTTGACACTGAAGTACTTATATATCCATGATATACCTGATTATATTCCTAAGTATTCCTATATACTAATATACAATGAATAAAGGCTCTTAAGTGATTTTTTAACTATGTATTGTGAATATGCTTGCTACTTATTTATGGGAAACATTTCTTGATATATAGCAGATTCATAAAGTTTTGGTAAATTTTCTCACTTTTCCATCAAAGATTATGTCACCATTTAAATGTCTCCTTCACTGAGCCTGCCTTAGTTTTTTGGTTTGACAATGATTAGTCCTAACTTATACTTTTATACTGTATCCACTTCACATATATTCACTGTAATTTTCAAATCTGTGTTTTATAATATCTTTCCTACTCTGATCAGTCTTATTATATAATAAAACATTTTAATCAAACAAGCCAAGACGGTGATCACTTAAACTATTTTCTTATTATGTGAGTGACCCCTTTTACTTTTTCCTTACAATTAACTTGTCTCTTATATAACTTGTCTCTTATATAAAACTAGCTGTTTTCTTGATTGGTAGAGTAAGTTTTTCAAACAGTCACCTTCCCCTCCCACCCCCAACCACAGCATGTATTTTGTAGCGCACTTGCCTTCTTTCTCAGCCCCCAGATTGTCAGTCACTTAATGTTTGCTTTTTTTTCCTTTTCTTTTTCTTTTAGACCCATCTTACACATGCTTTTTTGTTGTTGAGAGAGCTTGCACGTGGCAGCATGGTCTAGGTAGGAAAGGAAAAGGAAGTTATTACTGCTCTCTTCTGGCCGCCTGCAATAATAAATCATAACTTGCCTTTCCCTAACTGGTGGCTGGAGACTTATCTTCATAAATGCATGTGACCCAAGAAGTTTCAATTTACACACCCTATCCCTTGGTGTTCTTGCCTGTGGAGAGCCTTTTCCTTCCTGAAATTAGACAAAGGTTGCAAGAATTTAAGCTAGGGCTTCAAAGCACAGGAAGAGAGAATGTTGTCTTATCCTGTTGCTACAGTGGAGATCCAGCTGGCCATGTTTATCTAACCAGGGTGTGAGACTGCTTGTCCATCTGTGAGGGGCTCAGCACAGCACTAAGGTTTGCTCTTAAATTTTGAACTTAGAAACCTTCTGAAATACCTCTTGTATATTTTCCTACATGTTTTTAGACAGCTGTATAGGTGTGGGGTATATGCTTAAATTGCTAAGCATTGTGTAGAAGGAAACTTCATAAGCTTTACCTGTTTACCACAGTAGCATTCAACATTGTGTTATACATGTGATGACCAAATTATTTCCCATCCAAACCAGAGCACTATAACAGGGAAAGGAGACACTATTATTAATTATGCCAGTTTAATAGTCACAAGCTAAGACTGTCCTGGGCAAACTGAAATCTATAGTCATCTTATTTATACTTAATTATTTCCTTTAAAATATTTAAGCGAGCCCAAATCACTTTACAACATCAGGGAAGTAGGGGTGGAGATGGAAGTAGAAGTTGTATGATACTTCAAAACTGCTACCCTATCAGTGTGACTTTTGATGTCCGTGAAGAGCACTTAGATACCACATCTAAAAGGAAGGTTATATTTTAGAAATTAGAGATGAATGTCAAGGTAATAATAATAGCTGACATTATTGGTTTCTTACATGCTTTATCTCCTTTATGCTCCAGCAGCCCTATGAAGAGATCACTGGTATTATTCTCATTTGGGTGTTCTTAAAATGATTAACAAAAACTAAAAATCTAAGTACATCTAATTCTAAAGCCTATGCATGCTTTTAACTGTAACACTATACTGCCTTCCTCTGGACATATTCTATATCTCTGATTTTTTTTTTTTTTTTAATGCAGTGAGTTACACTACCTCTATGTAGAAAACAAGGCGGTAAAGGGACTCTTTCCCCCAGCGTGGCACTGCTGAGCCATGGCTTCATGCTTTGTTGCCAACTCAAGCCATTCTGAAAGGGTTCACTGGTGGGTGGAAAGCAGAACTACCACAGTATTGCTTCACCAATTCTGTTTTCATTTTCAAGTGCATAGTGATATGACTAGTCTAGTACGCTGATAACAGGATTTTGAATACACACAATAACCAGGTCTTAGTACTTCTTAGCCATGCAGTTATGGAAGTCTTGTACCACATCATCAAAGGAAAAAACAGCCCTTCGTACACTTTTCTTTACCGACCTATGCCTTTTTTAAAGTACTATTTGTTATTAAGTGCATTTATAAACTAAACTTCTGTTGGCTTCCTCTATGTGAGTGAGGATAATGCACTTTTTAAAGATTTGGAGTAGTTTACATTGCATATTTTTGTGAGATGACCTATTATAATTGTGTACTATGTGCCAGGTCCTCTGCTAATTGCTTTACATATTTTTCATTTAATACTCAAAATAATCCTATGACTTAAGTGGATTTATCATCTCCCATGACTTTCACATGATAAAACTGAAGTACAGAAAAATAATTTACTCAAAGTTTCGTTACTAGAAGTGGCAGAGCATGGACTTGAACCCAGGGAATCTGACTCCACCATCCTTGAATTTAACTATTACACTAAACTTCTGAAGCTTCTACTTTCAACATAGAAATAGTGAATGCAGATTAGAGGTTTGAACTGCAAGTAACAGGAGAGTTGAATGTCATACATGTCTGAATTTCCCGACGGGCAGTTTAGTCTTCACATTTTATCTACCGAAGTGTGTGTATTTCATTATTATCACTAGAGGTGCTAGTGCCTTGGGTGACAGAATCAAGGTTTCAGTATTACACCAAAAATGGTATCTGTTCTATTAGTAGCATTCTGTTAGGATAGACTTGTCCAAAAGAATCTTCAGGAAGAATAGTACAAAGTAGTCTCTGACCTTAACAGAAAAGACTGCCAAACCCAGAGTTGGCTGATAAGTCATCATGGTACAGAGCACACTTGTAACCAGGTGGGCTTGGATAGCACAGGGCAGAGTACCATGAAATGAGGAATATGCAGGCAGAAATATAAAGTGATAGGAGAGGTTTGTGATAAAATGTTATACTTTATTAACCCACATAAAGACTGCACTCAAGTAGAAGCACTGAGTGCAATTATGATCTGCATAGTGAAAAGGTACCAGCATTTTATACTTTTCAAGCCTTTGAAACAACTTAATCTGAAATTTTAACTCAAGGAGCTCTAGAGGGAGCTAATCTATTTATATACATGTATTTTTTTTTAAAGGCATCTCAAACTCAACTGTGCTATTAACCGGAGTGATGATTCATTCATACTCATACGGTAGTAATGATCCTTGGATTTATAAATGTACAGTAGTGTCAGATCCTAATCTGAAGCAAATATGTGTTACTTGATTTTCTTTTCAGAATATCCTTTCCTGTACAAGTAATTCACATGCTGTAACCCTCAGCAGTACATATGTGTAACACATGTCATAATTTAAAATGAAAGTAATAGCTTTTGCTGATGGAAGACTGTTAAGTATTTTTTTTCAAAACCATGTTTAAAACATATGATATATCCAAACATAGCTATGGTTCTGCATGCACATATACACGCTCCTACCAGAACCCACACTGGCCATTTTAGGAATTTCCTTGGACTTTAAAATATAGGGAGAAGTAATTATTCTGAGTGCCATGGCTGCCACGCTACAAATACATGAAATTATGCATCTACGTCTTTTAGGTTAGGGTGAAGCCAACCCAATTTAGAGTTTCCTTCTCCTTTAGGTTTGGAGACTGAATTGGGTTGGATTTACAATTCCCATAACCCAAGACCCCTGGATTTGAGATATGCCAAAGACTTCATGGCAGAGCATCCCTATAACATCAACATCTCCCTGCCTTCAAAGTAAATTAAGGCATCTCTTCACCTTAATTCAATTTAAATTAAATTAAATCATAATTCAGTTTGGCAGAAGTGAAGGAATCTTTGTGTTTTCCTTTGTGGAAAGTCATTTATGGTAGAGTTCTGGAAGAAATGAAATCCAGAGAAATGCTAAAACAGTTTTTAAGCACGTAAAGGAAATTGCGGAATGCTTAGGATTATATGAAGCATTTTGAATTTGGCCAGGTATCTGTGAAGACAGTAGGCAGGTACATCATTTGAGGACCTTAGAGAAAGCATGGTGAGGTACATTAGATGGACAGAAAAGGTCTGCAGGATTTCTGGAGAGAAATGGTAGTAGCCCTGTGGAAGGCCGGCACTGTACATGGAAGAGGGGAGAGGTAGCCTTGCTGCCTCTGGCCCTCCAGTACCTCCCTTTGGTCCTGTGGTCTTCATCTCACCAAATACTCTTAGACAAACTCACTGTCTCATCACTGTTAGTTAATTTTTTAACTCTTACTCTGGAAGAAAAAATAATGATAAACAGGATTTTCCTCCCTCCATTTCAACCCCATCAGCAGTGTTAATATGAGCTTGCATATAGATGGCATATGTGTTTAATCTATTCAAAGTACTGTACTTAATATTTAGTGGCTTAAACTTTTGTCAGACTAGGAGCATGCCATATAGTGAAGGAAAGAGCAGATTAATTATGTTTAAGCTAACGTGAAAAGACTACGACTGGATAAATGGATAGAATTAAGGAAACAAAAATATCAGGTAACAGGGCTACATTTTTTTATTGATGCTGAAATTATCTATATGATTCATAGGAGTATCTGATTTTCCCTCTTACCCTAGGCATTATTTATGTTAGAACTGTAATAATTTTAAAGTGCTATTGTCAGTTTCTGCTCCTGGCTGATTTCTCTCTTGGCATGCTTTTCAGAATTTCAACATTCCTTACTGATCTGGATCTTTTTACCATTAAAAAAAATGTCCTAGTGAATAAAATGCTGTATATATGAAAAGGGAATTAATCAAATGAGTTTATTTATGTAAGAGTGTTATGTATTACTGAGAAGTAGACCTTATGTAATACAGATGAAAGAACATGACATATATCCAAGGTCCAGTCACAGTTTTATCACTTTGTGTCTGGGTGGCCTCTAACTAGTTACTTAAACTGTCTCAGTTTACTTATCCACAAATAGGGAAAGTAATACAAGTTTTGCGTACATTTCCATATTATTTGAGGGTAAAATGAGAATTAATTTGTATTTTATTTTGAAATTTGGAAACTGGTATTCAGATTAAAATAAATATTATACACAGACAAATAAAAGCAATATTTTAATTGTAACTTTACCATATATAGCCTATTAAGCCATGGAACTTTAGGATGTTGATGTCTGAGGTGTCAAAATTTGTCATCACTTCTATCCAACTCTTGATACCATATTGAAGATATTGTAACAAAAATGGTATGGAAGTTGACCTTAAGTGTAATTATTCAAGGGGATCTCTTACTAGATACTTCATAATTCATTCAAGAATATATGGAGACATTTAGATAACATGGCCTTATATTTACAGACTAAGATTCCTTTGAGAATCTCATGAAAGTTAAAGATCTTCTCCTCAGAAAAATATTCATATGCCCATTTAGAAAGCATTTTACAAGGAATTTCAAGTTGTTCATATCAACAGACCATAATTAAGGCCATGTTCACCTTAGATTGTTATGTAGAAGGACTTTGATGATATGGCTTTCTCCTTTTGAGAGTTTTCCAGACTATTATGGGCCTCTGTTACAGATCATATTATAGAAGGTTTTTTCCTGCCCAGCTGTGTTTCTACTCATTTCTTGCTTTGGCTATATTGCTTAACGTCTGTCTCTTAAGCAAACCCAATTCCATCTCCCCCCACCATTGCCTCTCTTTGGTACTTTTCGTCAGTGCTCATTCATAGTGGAAGAAGTAAGGGACGACTGTGACCCAGACTAACAAATGCAAGAAGCAGAGGGTCTGGACAGAAATGGCAGTTACAAGTAGTTCCAGGACTACTTAATTAGGCTGCAACAAGGCTGGAACAGAGATAAACAGTCTAAAGAGTTAGCCTGTTAAGATATTCTACTAACCCTAAACAGTCAAATATTGGAAATTCTTTGTTACTGGCTTCATTTGTAAACAGCTCTTCATTAAGATCTTCTGGAATTTGGTCATTCCCCACCTGTAATAATAAAATATGAAAGTGATTTTAAAATTTTAAAGTATGATAACAGTGTAAGAGAGTATCATATTGGATTATAATGTGACAGTATGATGTGATGATAAATCACGTGTTATCATTTCCATTGTATGAAACGTCAGCCAGAAAGACAGACTACAGATATTTTCCTCTAGTGAGCCCTCTAACAACTCTGTATTTTTCCAACTTGTAGAATTTTAATCCCCAGGTTTTCTACTTTAACACTAACTCCTTACCAATTCATTACTTCATTTTATCTCATTTTACAAATGGCTCTCAAGATTTAGTGTCTTCAGATGCTGTCTTAAATAAATCTGCATATGTTAACAACAACCACAGCAAAATCCAGGTCAAATATTTTAAAACACAAACATATCCTTAGAATACCAGGAAAGTATGTTCTTATTTTGTACTTCAGCAACAATTGGTCTAGATCTAAAGTGTTACTATTTAGAAAATGAGAATAAGGACACATAATTTCTTCCTAAGCCAGATGGAGTCACTATTGTGGAATTTTGGGTTTTGTTGTTGGTTTAAACTTTTATGTCCTAGTGCCAATGTGATCCAATGAGAATCTATTTGTAAAATAAAATCTAGAAGAAGGTAGCATACTACTTAATAATTCATGTGAAATATTAAACTAGAGGATTAGTTTATGCTTTTAAAAATATTATTGGTGTTGCAAGATAAACTTTTGCAGTAATATTATGATGTTGGTAACCAATACTGATTTTAAGATTTTTACATTTTGTAAGCAGAAAACACAGGACACAAACACTTGAGGTGCAGAAATGTTGCTGACACAGCATTAACAGTGAGTTGGATTCCCATTAGGTAATATTCATTGAGACAGTATGTGAATATGCTGGGTTTCAAAAAATTTAAAAGAGAGAGAGAGACATTTTAAATTCAGAATGCCAACAGGCATCCTTTGGTATCATAAGCATGGTGTGCAGTGTTCTTTCTCTGTATGAGCTTTCATCACCATTCAGAATTCTTTTTTTTTTTTTGAAGTGTACTAGTATATTTTTGATAGACAATTCATAGAAATTAACAGCAAATGATAGATAAATTGTTCTTTTTTTCAATAAAAGAATTTAGAGGGAGAAAAGACATTTGAAGCAAAAAAAAGAACATTATTATGAAATGCAGGGTTACTATTTCTGATATTTTAACTGTAATTTTTTAAGCTTTCTTATGTTTATTATGCCAAATTAAGGTCACTAGTGTAGTAGATTTAAACCTTTTTTCATTTCTTTTCATGTAGAAATTTTAGCTTTTAATTTCTTTATCTGGCAGACCACTGATGGATTCATTATCTTCAAGCCAGGCAACTCTTTTTTTGTTATTTTAGAAGCTATTTTGTTTTGTAGAAATAGCATTCTATAGGAAGAAGTTATTATACAATGTAATACTTTGTCAGCATAAAGAAATATCTTAGGAAGCAAAATTATATTGATAGACTTTGAACAAAAAATATCTTTGTGGGCATTTAAAACACCAAGGAATTACAGGGCCATGGTAAAGAATAGGCTAGTTAAATTGAAAAAGTGAAAGCAAGATATATCTTCCTTTACTGATATGCCGTCTACTGAAAATTAGTAAGTTAGTCCTAAGTAGCTAACAGTGAACCTCGAGTACTAACTTCCCTGAAGCACTGAAATAGGAAGTGGTAGAAGAAACTTATAAAAGAAACCCTCAGGGATTCCCCTGTGATCCCTTTAATCCTTGAATTGTCAAACCACATGGAAAATAATAGAGCTGTGTAGTTCTAGGACTTAAGTGGTATTATCTTTTTAAAGGAAAATATTAGGTCTTTTCACATTTCTGGACAAGAATAGGGTATGTATTCAGTGCAAAAAAGAGTAACTTTGAACCAGAGATGCATATTGCTTTTTCATTTTTAATATAATATTATTGTTATCTCTGACTAAGCAGGCTGCACCCAGTAGGAAAAACAATTATAGCCAGTATTTTATTTTCCGTTTTTGAAACAGATGATTCAACGAGAAGCAGATGTAAAAAATAAGGTAACTGCTGTGGCATTGACAGACTCTGTTCACAATGTGTGGCATCAAGAAGCTGGCAAAACGATTCGAGAATGGATGAGAGAGGTGAGACTTGTTTTTCTTTTTTGTTTGTTTGTTTGTTTCGTCTTTTTTTTTAGTGCTGAGATGAATGGATGTGAGTCTTTTTATCTTGAGCCCTCACCAACCTGTCACACCTCCCATCCTCGAATTCCCTTTCTAGAGGCAGAACATTGAGAGGAGATAGAAAAGGCTAGACATGCTTAAAATAATAATAGAAAACCCTTGTGAAGAACTAATATTTTTTAAAGCCCCTCGCCCTTCTTTTTGGTTTTCTATAGACCACTATATATGTATAGTGTTCGATCTACAGTAAGAACTTTGGCTGAAAAAGGTCATGGAGTTAGGAGATTCTTATTCCCTGATGCTTAATTTTTCCACTAGCTATTTAGCATTGGTGCTGCTTAGTTACAAGAAAGAAGCATAAGGTACACTTGGTCTCCTTTTCTTCTTGAAAGGCAGTCAGTATGTGCCACTCTTAAATGGATTGGCTGACTACATCCAGTAGAGGGAAGAGAAGAAAAAAGCTGAAATACTGTTATGCCAGACCCTTGAGCTAAGAGAAACCCAGGGGCTAGCCATGGTTCAGCCTCAGGCTAAGAAAGCTTCTTTTCACACTTCCTAAGGGCTGGTGAACCTGAAAACTAACAAGGACTCATGGAATATGCTCCCATTATTATTATTTTTTTAAATTTCAGCCTGTTATTTTTTTAATTCCTATTACAGATAGCCAGCTGAAATTTTCTTTTATTTTTATTTATCTTTCTGATATTATAAGCAGTTGGCATCAGCCACCCTGTGCCATGGTAATTGTTTAGTCAAATCATTTACTTCTATACTGTGAATGAGCTGATTGACCTTTCTGGTTTTCTTCCAGTTTTTCCTAATAGAATGCCCAGGTGGCTCTTCAACTGACACCATAGGACTGTGTGATGGGTAAATTCTACCGGCCCTCATGATACACTGCAAGGACCACAGAGTTAATGTTTGAAGAGATAGAAAAATTAGGCTATATAATTTCATAGTGGTAGCATTATATTACCACCAGTATGTTATCACTGTTGTTTTTCTGCATTAGAAAAAGTACTTTCATCATGCAAAAGTCTAAAATATTTTTATACCAGTCCTCCTAATACTGTCAACATATAAAGGTGGGTTTTTTAAATATGTTCTGACATGCAGGTGTTTGATGACCACATAGAAAGCATTACATAAGTAGTAAGGTTAATAAATGAGCTTTTAGTGACTTTTTTTCCCCCACACATAAATAGTATGGAATTTGATACTTGACTCAAACTAAAAACATCCTTGCTCATGATTTTTTCATTCCAGATGATAAATATAACAATATTTATTTAGGTTTACTTTTTAAGTATTTCTAACTAAGGTTGGATTAGGTGTTCCTTTCAAAAATCAGAATGTATTAATCTGTGCCGTTTCCATCCAATGGACAGGACACTAGTTGAATTCATCATAATTTAATCAAGGCTGCCATTAATTTATTTGCAAGCATAGCTTTTGCAAAATTTATAAAATGTTATAAATGCCCTAGTTCTTGGATAGTTCTTTCAGTTCCCTCTATTAAGCCTTAGGGAAGCAGTTTGAAGAGTTTTGTATTTTGACCTACCAAAATTGAAATCCCAGCTCAATTACTTATATAACTTTGTAGTTTTAAGCAAGTTATTTTATCTCTTTGAGATTCAGTTTTCTCATCTGTAAACTATAATACCTACCTTGCAAACATTGTTGGAAAATAACATATGTAAAGTTATAGCACAGTTCTTGGCACTTTAAAAAAGTTTGGTAAGTTATAGCTGTCACTGTTGTTATAATCTCACTCCCAAATAATATAAAACACATAAACTGTATTCATCTTTTGTTTTATGAATGGTTTGCATGTTCAAAATATCTTACAAAAGGAAAACAGGTTGACATACTGGAAGTAATTCAGAACAAGCATATGGGAGAACTAAATTTCGATAATGACTTTGGCTAGGTAAATCAATAATTAAGAATCTAGCATGTACCAGCTAGTTTGCTAAGATTTATAATCTTGGATAAACCACTTCATCTTTTTGGGTCTGTTTCATAATTGAATTAGAAACAATAATTCCATCTACTTCATGAAATACTGTGAGAATCAAAGGTGATAATCAAGTATGAAATCTCTTTGAAAAGCAAATGATACTATATAAAGAAATGAGATGTGTTATTATGGAAAACACTATAATATCTCAGAGACTTAAATTATGGATCATTCCTGATGGAGCTTTGAAATTGCCCTTGCTCAGTGATCCTCTCCAAAATGAGAACAAAAAGAGAGGCTGTAAAAGTGTATGACAGGTATCCTTGTAGGAACCCACCTAAATGTGTGACCTCTTGTAGAGAAGATGACAGTGTGGTTTGGCAAGATAAGAGTCCAGTGTTTCCAAACACTTAGGATGAAACTTCCTCTCCTTTTCTTTCTCTTTTCTTATTTCCTATCCTCTCTGCAAGACTCCTTGAAATAATGAAAAGAAAACAAACCTGGATTACAGGAAAGGGCTGTTGTCTTAAGCATGGGTGTTGGAAAATTTTTTGTTTTGTAAGTATGTTTAAATTAATGTGATACATGTAAGTGGCCAACAAACATATGAAAAAATGCTCAACATCACTAATCATCAGAGAAATGCAAATTAAAACCACAATGAGATACCATCTCACACCAGTTGTAATGGCTACTATTTAAAAAAGCGAAAAACAACAGATGTTGGCAAGGATACAGAGAAAAGGGGATGCATATACACTGTTGGTGGGGATGTAAATTAGTACAGCCTCTGTGGAAAACAGTATGGAGACTTCTCAAAGTGCTAAAGATAGAACTACTGTTTGATCCAGCAGTGTCACTACTGGGTATCTACCCAAAGCAAAAGAAGTCACTTTACCAAGAAGACATCTACACTGGTATGTTTATCGCAGCACTATTCATGATAGCAAAGTCTTGGAATCAACTAAGCATCCATCAAAGGATGACTGGATAAAGAAAATGTGGTACATATCTATTTATATTTATATAGATATATGCAGATATTTACTATGGAATACTGCTCGGCCATAAAAATGAATGAAATCATATCTTGCAGCAACATTGGATGGAACTGGAGGCCACTATATTAAGTGAAGTCACTCCGAAACAGAAAGCTAAATACCACATGTTCTCACTTATAAGTGGGAGTGAAACAATAGGTACATATGGACATACAAAGTAGAATAACAGACACCAGAGACTCCAAAAGGTGGCAGGTGTAAGATGAAGGATGAGAACTTACCTATTGGGTATGATGTATACTATCTGGGGTGACAGTTACACTAAAAGCCCAGACTTTACCACTATACAGTGTATCCATGTGACAAAAATACACTTGAAACCCCTAAATCTATAAAAATAAAAAAAAGTAATGTGATAAAGTTATTGATGTTATGTATTCATTTTATAAAAAGCTAATTTTTTAAACCTACCAATTTAGCATACAGAACAAAGGTTAAGGAATATATTACTGTATTACTTGTATAATTTCTAAATTTTAATAACAATTTCTTTAAAGAAAGAAGGTCAGGTCCGGTGCAGTGGCTCACACCTGTAATCCCAGCACTTTGGGAGGCCAAGGTGGGTGGATCACCTGAGATCAAGAGTTCGAAACAAGCCTGACCAACATGGTGAAACCTCGTCTCTACTAAAAATATACAAATTAGCCAAGCAGTGGTGGTGGGTGCCTATAATCCCAGCTACTCCGGAGGCTGAGGTAGGAGAATCACTTGAACCCAGGAGGCAGAGATTGCAGTGAGCTGAGATCATAACACTGCACTTCAGCCTGGGCAGCAGAGCAAAAGCTCCATCAGAAAGAAAGAAAGAAAGAGAGAGAGAAAGAAAGAAAGAAAGAGAGAGAGAGAGAGAAAGAAAGACAAAGAGTACTACTTTGAGCAAATACTCCAAGTGAAACCTATTCTGAACTAAAAGACCATGCATAGATGCTAAGCCAGCCTCTTGTGGAGAGGTAAAGGGTAACTGAAGGCAGCTCCTGGGGTACTTCTTAGTTCAAGCCCCAGGACTGTCCAGGCTGAGTGGGCAGATGTTTCCCAGCATCCCGCTGGCCTCTGCAATTCTCCAGCCACACCAGATGTATGGTTCTACATAACAGTTGTGAACCCTTTCCATCACCATTCAGCTCTGAGTGTGTGGGACCCTAGAAACATGACCTAGTGAACCATAGCTATATTGGTCCGAGGGTACAAAACCTTTCACATTAAAAATCAACCTTTAAAGCAATGGTGATTTACAACTCAGACAAACACAATAAAAATGAATAATAATATGGCCTCAACCAAGGCGGCAGGCATCTCCAAATACCTCCAAACACCTTGTTCAAGAGTAGCTACTACCTACTTTTCTCTTTAAATATAATATACTAAATTATAATCTTTGTATTTAACAAAACTAATTCATTTCACGCCTACTCTGAAATATTGCTGACCCTTGGTTCAAATGTCAAAGGGAGTCACTCAGCACTGTGGCCTGTAGGCATTTCTAATCCATATCAATAGTTCCTCAAATTTTGTATTTTACAAAAAGGAACATTTACAACCACAAAAATCTATAGGATCATCGTTTTAGGGTAAAAAAAAAATGTTTAAACTGAAAACACTTAGCTTTAAGAAACTGTTGCTACATTACCTATTTTTCTCTTTTTTCTTCAGACCCAGAGAAACATTAATGAGGTCTGTCCTCATCTGGCTTCCCTGGCCAAGCACTTCTTTCTCTATGCTTGTTTGTTGGGACTGGGGGAGGCTGCATCTGAGACTCAAGCATGGTACTACTGGTACCTCTAGTTCAACATGCCTTATTGCGTACTCAGGGGACCTGAGAATAAATCTCAGGGGCTGCTAACCCACTCCAGCATATTTTGAATTTAGGTAGGGCTGCCTGCATCACCACCCAGAACACTTTGGTAGTGTTCATCTCAACTAAAAACTGGGATGGGGACAAACTGGGGCATTGATAAAAGGGATATGTATGAGGAAAGCAGCAAAAGAGACTTGGCTTCTCAACTGTAGAACACATCTCAGAATAGGGAGTTAGATTCGATAAAATAGAATTTCAGACAGATTGAATTTAGACATAATAGCTGCATTTCTTTGCATGTGCTTATTTAATTTCATTATACTCTATCATATAGTAAACATTTAACTTGTTTTGCCCTTTTTTCTATATAATTTTCCCAATGGGGTAAAAATGCTACATGCTCCTGTGTGCTCTCACACACACACACACACACACACACTCTGAAATGACCATATCAAAATCTGTATAGTTCTACACAGGTACTTTGTCATTCTAGAGAACTTTTGGGCATACTTTAACTATAGAGTGTTTAACTTCTGTCCAGTTTTTATGAGAGATCAAAGCCTTAAACCTGTGCCTAGACAAAAACTGAAATTTCACAAACATAAAATGTTAACCTATATTTTGCTTTAAGTGTTTGAGTTAAAGGTGATCTGAGAAAACTGGACAAAAGTTCATTTTGTTTAGCTTTTTAAAGTAACAATTCAGAAAATGATTGTCTGCATATTGTAATGTGCCATTACTTGTATTAATACTAGAAGGTCCTGTAAGACATAGTTTTACATATGTGAAATGTAGGTGAGCAGTAGGAAGACCGACATATCACCTGGTTAATAGCTGACTTCCATCAGATTTGGAGGTACTAGTTGGATGAATAATAATTAAAATACATACAGTACCTAATCGCTGCCTGTCTGTCGGTAGTGCTAATTGCTGTCATTGAAAAGACTGAATTGTTTAAAAAAAAGAGAGAAAGAGAAAGTCATTCTTCATTGAAGCTATCTCCCTGTATCATTGGGAGCCTATTTTTAGTACCTATAGAAGTCATGATTTTTGAATTTATTAGGGGCTGTGATGAATGATAAAACAAATCATCCATTTACATATCTTGACACTGCTTTGGAGAATACTTATTTCTTACAAGCAAGTGTCACATTGTATATAAAAGCTGGCTAATTGTGTGCTAATCTTCTGCATTATCTAGAACTCTCTGATGTGGTGTTCTATCAATGGTAATATTAATTTTACTTATTTCAAATGTATGAAATACCTTCTAAAACCCTATTCCTTTTATAATTTCTACTCTTACATTGTATAATTTTGCATTCAACTGCTAATTAAGATTAGGAGAGCACATTATAGAATATGTATCCATTTTAAACCATCACGCTTTTGTAATGCATGAAAAATACTAATATTTTATTCATTTTAAATGTAAAAAGAGAGAAAGCATTTAAGAACATTACTAGATGTTATGTTTGTTTTCATGTTTTTTTTTCCTACACAGTTCAATAGTTTCATTGATCTACTGTTTCTTACAAAAATCTGCCATGCTTTGTGAACTTCACTTTCTAATCTCATACAGCAACCCTTCCTTTATGTTATTCCTGCTCTCCCTGGTCCCAGAACAGTAGGGTTGCCTTGACAAATCTATTCAAAAGCCATTCCTCGGCCTTTATTGGTGGGGACTGGGGCCTTTGAAATTCTCTCCTCACTGCAACACAGCTGACATCTTCTTCCAGACAGAATGAATTAAGGAAATACAATAAGACACTTGATCTACCAGTCAAGGATCTTTCCACAGTGAGGACGGATTCCATGGTGCACAACCAGGGCAGCAAGCATCTAAAAATACACAATACATGCTTGTTTACCAGAATAGCAATCACTGATTTTTCCAAAATGATTGATGGGATGATTTCTTTTAAAATAAAATATGTCTGGAAATTCATTGTGTGTGTGTGTGTGTGTGTGCGCGCGCGCGTGTTGAGAAATTGTTTAAAAACCATATGAGGATAATCACATATTTTTAGCCTGACTTCAAATACCGACTTAAAATGTATAGAAGGGATATTGATTATTTTACTTATCTAAATTGTAAATTATCGTTGCCTTACATCGTTACTATTAAAAATTACCTAATTTTTAATATTGAAAGCTTTGTGTCCATAGACACACAGCTACAACTCACCAGATGGTGATTCTTTATAACTATTTTGATACAGCCTTCAATAAAGCAAGTCAAACTAAAAATTAAAAGATAGTATTCTTATATGGGTCAGATTTTGAGGAGTAAATGCAAAATCAGTTTATTACACAAATAATATAGTTTAAAAAGTAGTTATTCTTTCTTATGTTAATATTTATTGTATCTAAAAGTTAAAAATGGATACTTTTTTTCATTTTCTCTTAATTATAATCTCTTTATTTGTTTACTTCTTGACCATCTAAACTTCTCTTGAAAATATATTGCATCATGGTTCATGGAAGGTTACATGTCATTTTTTTTTTTGAGACAGGATCTCCCTCTGTCGCCCAGGCTGGAGTGCAGCGGCACAATCTCAGCTCACTGCAACCTCCTCCACCCGGGTTCAAGCCATTCTCCTGTCTCAGCCTCCCAAGTCCCTGGGACTACAGGCGTATGCCACCACGCCTGGCTAATTTTTGTATTTTTAGTAGAGAAGGGGTTGGTGGCCAGGCTGGTCTTGAACTCTTGACCTCAAATGATCCACCTGCCTCAGCCTCCCAAAGTGCTGGGATTACAGGTGAAAGCCACCGCTCCCAGCCCTTACATGTCATCTTAGTATCAGCACAGATGATTTGCTGACTTCTAAAACAAACAAACAGAAACTTTTTCACAGTCATGTTAATTATGAATAATTACTGTTTACATAAGAAAAAAATGTTAAGTGTTTGGAAAATAAATTGAATACATTCTAGTGGTTGATTTTATAGGATAAATTAATCTTTTCCTACAAATTTGGTCTTGGCTTAAATTATATTTCAACAATATTGTCTCTATTACATTGCAGAACTGTTGTAATTGGGTCTCTAGCTCTGAACCATTAGACACATCAGTGGAGTCCATGCTACCTGATTGCCCCCGGGTCTCAGCAGGTATGTGTTTGAGAGAGATATATGATTGTTGTTGTTTTTCAAGGTGAAAAATATGCTAATGAAATGTAGAATTCTATTTTCTGAATTAGTTTGCTTTTATCCTTGAGTTGTTGGATGAATTACTGGTAATGTTATGCATGGGTCTAATCCACCACCACAAATTTGTTAAGTAGCTTAAAATGCTTACCAACAAACTCAGTAAGATGAATAGGTGAAATAATTCAAGAGTAGTATAGACAACTGCTGTTGAAGCTTAGGGAGATAAGGAATATATACATGAATACCTAAACAAGGATTGGGCAGACATAAAGGATTTTCATAGAATATATGTCTCTGATTGAGTTCCAACTCAATGATATGACAGGCAGTCAAGGATGTTGTGTGTCCTAGAGACTTTAGGGAAAAAAAATTTAATGCAAAGATTTTAGTTGGTTCTTGTGTTAGCCTCTGGACTGTGCGAAAACATACAAGATGGCATACTATGCAAAGGAGACAGCAATTAAAGGAGCAACAGCAGGAATGGATCTAAAGATGTCCACAGGGAACAAAGGCAAGACTGCCTTGCCTATCGAAAGGGAGGAGGTGAAGAGGTGAGCACCTCAGGAGTATTTGGGCTCCAGGAAGTTTAAGGATAGCACTGACTTCCAGCCTAAAGGCTTTGTATTTGAGCATTAGGTAAGAAGAGAGAGTGACATTTGTAAGCTTTCTGGTTTTGACTTTCACAGTTCTCAATAAAGTGAGCAGTGGTATCTCGTTATAACTGATAGCAGAACTATGAGCTTACTCTGGCCATGGGTATTGGAGAATGGGTAAAAGTTTGGAACACAAACTACTTTATGTTAACAATCATAAGTGACAGCTAATCACTGAGTACTTAAAGTTGAAAATATGTTTACATATTTGAAGGAAATAATTTGGAGAATAGTTCAGATTCTAGGTCCAAAACTATTGTTATAACTAAACGTCACTAACATTAATACCTAAACTTCAACTGAGCTTCACTATCATTATAGCTGAATTTTATAAGTCTATAAGCCAGGGTTGAACCACAGAGACAGAACCACTAGACGATGTATATGCTACTATACACACACAGACAGACAGACATGTATACACACATATACCAGACATATACGTATATATATATATATATATATATATATATATAGCAAATTAGCACTGAATTTGCAAATAATCATTGCTCTTAGATGAAATACAAGGCCAGGTTCCTGTGAGCTTCTGGTCACATTTTTGTCAACCAATCAATATGTAAACTTGGTTTATGTGTGTTCTGTTTAATGACACCTTATTTAATATATATTGTTGATTCATTAACATTGAGCTCATGGCCAGCAGTACTGTAACTCGTATCTGAATGAAGCTTATCTAACATATATTTTCTCCGTAAGGCATATCACAGCCTTCTTGTGCTTAGCAACACTACACAGCACTTCAGCACTACATGTGGGGGCTATTGTAAACAGTGAAACCAAAAAAAGGCACAAAGGTAGAAAAATGTGGCACTAAATAGTCTATTAAAAGGACACTTGTTTACAATGTAAGATCTGAAACAAGAAGGCAGAGCATGACCTTGTTCAACCTTAATTGAGAATGGATGACTCAAATTTTTCTCCACCCTGCACATGTGCCTTTTACAAATAACTGCAAAAGGCACTTGAGTATGGATTTTGGGGTTACAAATAAATTTTAGTGAGTAGGTGAATTTGCAAATTTAGAATCCAAAAATAATGAAGACAAACTGCATATAGGAAAGGATTTGTCACTGGGATTTTACCTGAGACTTGTTAAGCAATCTCTGTAAGGATGTTGACCTTATATCTGATGGAGGAGCTTGAATTCACAGAGCAGGGAGTTGGTAAGGGAAGATGAATGTCAAGCGGCAGAGAGCAACAATGAGCTGGAACCCACAAGCAAGAGCCAGAGTCCAGGAAGATAAGCTTAAACCCACATCAGTTGGTTTTTTTTCCCCCCAGAGTCTTGCTTTATTGCCCAGGCTAGAGTGCAGTGGTGCAATCTTAGCTCACTGCAGCCTTTATCTCCAGGGCTCAAACAATCCTCCCACCTCAGCCTCCTAAGTAGGTAGGACTGCAGGCACACACCACCATGCTCAGCTAATTTATTTATTTTTAGTACAGATGAGGTCTCACTGTGTTGCCCAGGCTGGTCTTGAACTCTTGAGCTCAAGCATCCTCCTACCTTGGCCTCGCAAAGTGCTGAGATTACAGGCATGAGCCACCACACCCAGCCCATATCAGTTCTTGTTGCTTTTGTCTTTGGTGGTGCAGATGTTCTGTAGAAGCCCTGTGCCCTTTGTCATGGAGCTAAACACATGCACCAGCTCCAGGAGTCAGAGATGCTGAAGGAGAATTCACGGGAAGGTGGAGCAGATGCGGTCCTAGCTATTGCCTCACAACACAAGGCAAGCCGGCAGATAAGTGACAAAATGTGTGAACTAGAAATAGCTGCTGCTTCACTTTACCCCTCCAAATTTTCCACCAAAAAAATCTCCTTTGTGTACCATCCTAACCAGAAACAGACAGGAAAGGAATTCTGGGAAATGTAGTTCAACCTAACCAAGTTGACACATTCAAAAGCCACCACAGTCCACCTTTTGCCAAGTTGGCACTCATGTACATCTCCTCAAAATAGACTTATTCTCTGAATAAAGGCATTTAATATTAAGAAAATCATGCTTCCACTAAATATGATACAGCCATTGAAATGTACAATAGAAAAGACACTACAATCAAAAACACACTAACCCCTTCCCTAGAAGAGGGAACAAAATCCCTTTATTGTCCTTTGCTGGTATTCATTCTTCTCACCCTTGGTACCCTGTAATTTAAATATCAGAAATAAAAGTTAATTACTTTTGACAATGCATTATATTAGATGGTAAGGGAATAAGAGAACATGAAAACAAAAATATTTTGCTTATATGTATGTACAAAAATATTCGTATCAAAATAAATACTACTACATGCTTTATTTTTACAACCAATGTACTTATAGCTGGTATTTATAACTGCCTTTTTCTGCTACCCATTTAGTACAGATATACCTCAAATATATTGGGAGATCCATTCTATACAACTGCAATAAAGCAGATATTTAATGGCATCTAAAATGGTGAATCCTTTCCAGAAAGATTTCAAGTAACTTTGCCCCAGATTCATCAGAGGAATCACTATCTCTGGCATCTGTAGCCTTACAAAATGTATTTCTTAAAGCGAGACTTAAGAGTTGAAATTACTCTTTGTTCCATGACTTACAGAATGTATGTTGTGTTAGCAGTCATGAAAAAAACATGAATCTCCTTGTGTATCATCAGAGCTCTTGGAAGACCTCTGTTGTCAAGGAGCAGTAATTGAAATGAATCTTTTCTGAGCACTAGGTCTTAATGTCAGGCGTAAAATCTTCAGTGAACCATGCTATAAACAGGTGTGCTGTCATCCAGGCTTTGTTGTGCCACTTATAGAGAGCATAGGTATAGGAGATTTAGCATAATTCTTAAGGGCCTTTTAAGGCTTTTGGAATGGTAAATGAGCATTGGTTTCAACTTAAATCATCAGTTTCATTATCCCGTAACAAGAGAATCAGCCTGTCCCTTGAAGCTTTAAAGCCAAACATTGACTTCTCCTCTCTAGCTATGAAAGTCCTAGATGGCCATCATCTTCTTCCAGTAGAAAGCTGTTTTGTCTACATTGAAAATTTGTTGTTTCGTGTAACTACACTCATCAATGCTCTCAGCTAGATCTTCTGGATAACTTGCTGCAGCTTCTACATCAGCACTTGTTGCATTACCTTGCACTTTTATGTTACAGAAATGGCTTCCTTCCTTCCTTAAATCTCATGAACCAACCTCTGCTAGCTTCCAACTTTTCTTCTGCATCTTCCTCACCTCTCAGCCTTCATAGAATAGAAGAGAATTAGGACCTTGCTCTGTTTTAGGATTTGGCTTCAGGGAATGTTGTGGCTGGTTTGATAGTCTAACCAGACCACTCGAACTTTCTCCAGATCAACAGTAAAGCTGTTTAGCTTTCTTATCATTCATATGTTCACTAGAGTAGCACTTTTAATTTCCTCAAGAACTTTTCTTTTGCATTCACTACTTGGCTAACTGTTTAGGGCCTAAATTTCAGCCCATCTTGGCTTTTGACATGCATGCCATCTTAAGCTGAATCATTTTTAGCTCTTGATTTAAAGTGAGAGATAGCAACTCTTCCTTTCACCTGAATTCTTGAAGGCCATTGTAGAGTTATTCATTGGCCTCATTTCAATATTGTTGTGTTTCAAGGAACAGGGAGGCCCCAGGAGAGGGATAGGGACAGGAAAACTGCTCAGTTGGTAGAGCAGTCAGAACACCTTTATCAATTAAGTTCATTGTCTTCTATGGATGCAGTTTGTGGCACCTCAAAACAATTACAATAGTAACATCAAAGATGTCTGATCAAGGCTGGGTGTGGTGGTTCATACCTGTAATCCGAGTACTTTGGGACGCCAAGGTGAGAGGATTGCTCAGAGCCAGGAGTTTGATACGAGCCCAGCTACAAAGCAAGACCCTGTCTCTACAAAAAAAAAAAAAAAAATTTACATTAGCCAAGCATGATGTTGCAAACCTACAGTCCTGGCTACTCAGGAGGCTGAGCAAGAGGATCACTTGAGCCTAAGAGTTCAAAGCTACAGTGAGCCAGTGAGCTATGATTGTACTACTACACTCCAACCTGGAAGACAGAACAAGACGCTGTCTCTTAAAAAAAAAAAAGAAAGAAAGAAATCACTAGTCACAGATCACCATAACATACGATAATAATGGAAAAGTTTATTGGCACAGAGAGGCACAAAGTGAGAACATGCTGTTAGAAAAATGGTGCCGATAGACTTGCTTGATAGCAGTGTTGCCAGAAAACTTGAATTGGTTTTTGAAAAAAGCAGTCTGTGAAGTGCAATAAACTGAAACACAATGAAATGAGGTGTGCCTGTATTCCCTTTGTTCTCAGCAAGCACTTTAGTTGGTCAAGATTCTTCGCCTGGTGAAATGACCCATACCTTCATTCTCAAAGAGTCTGGGCCATTAGCAGTCCTGCCTGAATTAGGTGATCATAGTATGCTATTGACTGTAGTTACAGAAAGTACTTACAGGTACTCTAGAGCATTTCCTGCATTGCAGAGATATTACTTATTACCCATTGTGTAGTAGCAACTCAGTTTTCCCTTGGAAATCAGGATTTATCACCCATTCAGTATTGTGCTCCCACCCAGTACATCCATGTCCTGTTGATTCAGTGGCATAAGAAGATCGAAGTGGCAAGATTGCAGTCTCAACTTCCAATTCAAAGGAATTAATGTTATGTCACCAAATGGAAACATTTCTCCTTTTTGGAAATAAGACCTTTAGACCAGCGGAGTCTAAAGTCATGAGCATGGGAAGCAAGATCTCCACTAGTAGATCACTAAGGGCAATGGGTAAAGAAGGCAGTCCCATATCTGTGCCTTTATTCCCAGATTTGGGGCAAAGAGCAACATATATTAAATGCTGACTTAGAGAAAAGTTCATATTTGGAGGATATTGTCCAACCGCACAAGGTTTTGTCACCTAACAGGCACAGCTGAGTCTTCAAAAGGTCATTTCAGCATTCTGTCAAGCCTGCTGCTTAAGGATAATGGGGAACATGGTAAGAGCAGTGAATGATGGCAGACCTCAGGCTCTCTCTTGTCCTCTAGCTTGCTCACTGTGATGGAAGCCTGCTGCCAGGTTGTAAGCTGCCCTGTGGAGAGGGCCACATGGCAAGGAACTGGTATCTCAGGCCAAAAACCAGGGAGGACCTGAGGTCCACCAACAGCCATGTAAGTGACCTTAGAAGAAGATTCTCCCCCAGTTGAGCTTTGAAATGCCTACAACCCCAGCCAACACCTTCCTTGTAGTCTTGTGAGAGACCCTGAGCTAGTATCACTCAGCTGTGTTCAGATTTATGACCCACAAAAACTGCGAGATGATAAATGTACATTGTTTTAAGCTGCCAAGCTTTGGGGGTATTTGACCCACAGCAGTAGATAATTAATGCAACAGGCTTAAACTTCAACTCAGGTGGTTGCACAAGCCTACGTAGAAACAACCTTAAACCTTTTTTGAGACTAAAGCCTTGTAAGACTCCTCTTATCCCTGATACCTTAGGGTTTAAAAGCACCTCTTTCCAAAGATGCACTAAAATGCTCGTTGAAGACAATTTGTTCCTACCCTTGCTCCCCCACTGATTAGACTTTGCTGTATAATTTATCAGAAGGAAGATTAAATGTGTTCTTTATCATACTTGATCTTATACTAAGTCACCTTTATTATTCAGTTCTTCTCTATTTTTCTTCCTTAGGACAGAAGTCGATATTATGTGTAACTTTTCATTCCCTGTGGGGTTTTTGTTCTAACAGATTTGGCCTAAATCAGAAGGAAATTTTATAGACATTCCCCAGCACATATCCATTTATTGCTAAAGTATTTATTGACACTTACTGTGTTCCAGGCTTTATTCTGGAAGCTGGAGACATAGCAGTGAACAAGAGCTCATCACGACTATCTTGTTCTCCATAATTTTAAGAAAGAATGAATTGCTTTCTGGGCCTGTGCTAGTGAAAAGGTTCTTCCTTTAGAAGCTGGCATCAACATTAGGTTGCATCAAATAAGAAGTGAGTTAGGGCCAGCACCCCCAGGATTTCCCACACCTACTTATAAAAACTTACCACTTCTTCAGCCCAACTTAGTGATTTCCCTCAGAGTCCATAAAACTATGTTGAACAAGATTAATTGTTCAACATTAATTGATTGAGGTGATGGCAGGAAATTCAAACAGAAGCAACCAAAGGTTGTTAAAGTACCTTTGAAATGCCTGAATTTCTCTGATCAATAATTTCTGTTATGTGTAATTTAAAATGTTAATATTATTTGAAGATTTCAACCTGTGTACTGGCCACAAATTAGTACCGGATACTCAGGCTGTATATTCAATTTAATGAAGATTTTTTTTCCAGCTTTCTAAATTGTAAGGTTTTTTTCTTATTATGATATGCTTTGATCTTTTGACTGGAAGTTTCACAGCGATAGCAGTAAAATTACCTATAAACGTACATACTCATTTAATACTCTGTTTTTTCCTTTATAACTAGATTTTCTTTCTTTTACAAAACAAAAGTATGTATTGGTCATAATAACTTCATTTTATGAATGTTACTTACCTGTGTATATATAATTTAAAAGCAGATATAAAATTTTAAATTTTTACTTAAAATATCACTGACATGTTCAGCATAGATATATTGTTTTTATTTTTCTTTTTTAAAATTTTATTTAAGTAGAGGCATGGTCTCACAATGGTGCCCAAGCTGGCCTTGTTATTCACTATTAATGTGTGGGATGGACAGGCACAGTGGCTCATGCCTGTACTCCCAGCATTTTGGGAGGCCAGAGCTCGAAGATCACTTGAGGCCAGAAGTTTGAGACCAGCCTGGGTAACATAGCAAGGCCTCATCTCCACTAAGAAATTTTTTAAACATTAGCTAGGCATGGTGGCATGAGCCTGTAGTCCTAGCTACCTGGGAGGGTGATGTGGGAGGATTGCCTAAACCCAGGAGCTCGAGGCTGCAGTGAGCTGTGATCGTACCACTGCATTCCAGGTACATCTCCACCATCCACTATGTACTTAGATATATTTATATGTAGTGGATATTTGAGGGGTCTTGAATCTATGTCAGGTGACTGGATTCCCACTTCTTTTTATTTACAGTGTTTTCTTTTTGTTGTTGTTGGCTTCTAAAGACCAAATCTCTTTTTTTTCCCATAGGTTATTGGGGTACAGGTAGTATTTTGTTACATGAGTAAGTTCGTTAGTGGTGATTTGTGAGATTTTGGTGCACCCATCACCTGAGCAGTATTTGTAGTCTATTATTTCTTGCCCCACTCCCACTCTTCCCCTCAAGTCCCTGAAGTCCATTGTATCATTCTTATGCCTTTGTGTCCTCATAGCTTAGCTCTCATATATCAGTGAGAACATACGATATTTGGTTTTCCATTTCTGAGTTACTTCACTTAGAATAATAGTCTCCAATCTCATCCAGGTCTGTGCAAGTGCTGTTAATTCATTCCTTTTTATGGTTGAGTAGTATTCCATCATATATATACACACACACCCCACAGTTTTTTATCCACTTGTTGATTGATGGACATTTGAGTTGGTTCCACAATTTTGCAGTTGTGAATTGTGCTGCTATAAACATGTGTGTGCAGGTATCTTTTTCATATAATGATTTATTTTCCTCTGGGTAGATACCCAGGAGTGGGATTGCTGAATCAAATGGTAGTTCTACTTTTAGTTCTTTAAGGAATCTCCACACTGTTTTCCGTAGTGGTTGTACTACTTTACATTCCCACCAGCAGTGTAGAAGTGTTCCCTGATCACCGCATCCACACCAGCATCTACTTTTTTAAAATTTTTTATTATGGCTGTTCTTGCAGGAGTAAGGTGGTACCACTCTGTGGTTTTGATTTGCCTTTCCCTGATCAGTAGTGATGTTGAGCATTTTTTCATGTTTGTGGGCCATTTGTGTATCTTCTTTTGAGAGTTGTCTATTCATGTCCTTAGTGCACTTGTTGATGGGATTGTTTCTTTGTTACTGATTTGTTTGTGTTTGTTGTAGATTCTAGATATTAGTCCTGTGTCAGATGTATAGATGGTGAAGATTTTCTCCTGCTCTGTGGGTTGTCTGTTTACTCTTCTGACTGTTCCTTTTGCCATATAAAAGCTCTTTAGTTTAATTAAGTAATGGTGATTTATCTTTGTTTTTATTGCATTTGCTTTTGGGTTCTTGGTCATGAAATCCTTGCCTAAGCCAACGTCTAGAAGGGTTTTTCCAGTGTTATCTTCTAGAATTTTTATAGTTTTCGTTCTTAAGTTTAAGTCCTTAATCCATCTTAAGTTGATTTTTTATAAGGTGAGAGATGAAGATCCAGTTTCATTCTCCTACACGTGGCTAGCCAATTGTCCCAGTATAATTTGTTGAAAAGGATGTCTTTTCCCCACTTCATGTTTTTGTTTGCTTTGTCTAGGATCAGTTTCAGAAGTATTTGAGTTTATTTCTGGGTTCTCTATTCTGTTCCATTGGTCTATGTGCCTATTTTTATACCAGTACCACACTGTTTTGGTGACCTTATCGTATAGTTTGAAATCAGGTAGTGTGATGCCTCCAGATTTGTTCTTTTTGCTTAGTCTTGTTTCGGCTATGCAGGCTCTTTTTGGTTTCATGTGAATTTTAGAATTGTTTTTTACAGTTTTGTGAAGAATGATGGTGGTATTTTGATGGATAGTGCATTGAATTTATAGATTGCTTTTGGCAGTATGGACAATTTTCACAATATTGATTCTACCCATCTATGAGCATGGGATGGGATGGGTTTCCATTGTTTGTGTTGTCTTATGATTTCTTTCAGCAGTGTTTTGAAGTTCTCCTTGTAGAGGTCTTCTGACTTCTTGGTTGGGTATATTCATAAGTATTTTATTTTATTTTTTGCAGCTATTGTCCAAGAGGTTGAGTTCTTGATTTGATTCTTCGTTTGCTTGCTGTTGATGTATAGAAGAGCTAACGATTTATGTACTAATGTACATAAATCTTTTACCTGGAAACTTCGCTGAATTCTTTCATCAGTTCTAGGAGCTATCTAGAGGAGACTTTAGGGTTTTCAAGGTAAACAATCGTATTGTCAGCAGTGACAGTTTGACTTCCTCTTCAACAATTTGGATGTCCTTTGTTTCTTTCTCTTTTCTGATTGCTCAGTCTAGGACTTGCAGTACTATGTTTAAGAGGAGTGGTGAGAGTGGGCATCCTTGCTTTGTTCCAGTTCTCAGAGGAAATACTTTTCACTTTTCTCCATTCAGTATTATGTTGGCTGTTGGTTTGTCATAGATGGCTTTTATTACATTAAGATATGTCCCTTGTATGCCAATTTTGCTGAGAGTTTTAATTATAAAGTGGTGCTGGAATTTGTCAAATGCTTTTTCTGCATCTACTGAGATGATTATGTGATTTTTGTTTTTAATTCTGTTTATGTGGTGTATCACATTGATTGACTTGTGTATGTTAAACCATCTCTGCATCCCTGGCATGAAACTCAGTTGATCATGGTGGATAAACTTTTGGTTATGTTGTTGGATTCGGTTAGCTAGTATTTTGTTAAAGATTTTAGCATCTATGTTTACCAAGAGTATCAGTCTGAAGTTTTTGTTTTGGGTTATGTCCTTTCCTGGTTTGGGTATGGTAGTGATGCTGGCTTCATAGGATGAATTAGGCAGAGTTCCTTCTTTCTCAATCTTATAGAATAGTGTCAAAAGAATTGGTACAAATTCTCTTTGAATGTCTGTTAGAATTCTGTTGTGAATCCATCTGGTCCTGGACATTTTTTGTTGGTAATTTTTTAATTGCCATTTCAATCTCACTGCTTGTTATTGGTCTGTTCAGGGTATATAATTTTCCTTATTTAAACTAAGAGGATTGTATTTTTCCAGGGATTTGTCTATCTCTTCTAGGTTTTCTAATTTATGTGCACAAAGATGTTCATAGTAGCCTTGAATGGTCTTTTGCATTTCAGTGGTGTCAGTTATAATATCTCCTGTTTTGTTGCTTAGTGAGGTTATTTGGATTTCTCTCTTCTTTTCTTGGTTAATCTTGTCAATGGTCTATTTTATTTATCTTTTCAAACATTCAGCTTTTTGTTTCATTTATCTTTGTATTGTTTTCTTTTGTTTCAAATTGATTTCGTTCTGCTCTGAGCTTGATTATTTCCCTTCTTCTGCTGGGTTTAGGTTTTATTTGTTCTTATTTCTCTACTTCCTTGAGGTGTGACCTTAGAATGTCAGTTTTTACTCTTTCAGTCTTTTTGACATAGGTGTTTAGGGCTATGGACTTTCCTCTTAGCACCACCTTTGCTGCATCCCAGAGATTTTGGTAAGTTGTTTCATTATTGTTGTTCAGCTCAAAGAATTTTTTAATTTCCATTTTGATTTCATTTTTAACCCAGTACTCATTCAGGAACAGGTAATTTAATTTCCATGTATTTGCATGGCTTTGAAGGTTCCTTTTGGAGTTGATTTTCAGCTTTATTCTACTGTGGTCTGATTGAATGCTTGATATAATTTCAATTTTCGTAAGTTTATTGAGGCTCATTTTATAGCCTATCATACGGTCTAGCTTAGAGAAAGTTCCATGTGCTGTTGACTAGAATGTGTATTCTGTGGTTGTTGGATGAAATATTCCGTATATATCTGATAAGGCCATTTGTTCCAAGGTATAGTTTAAATCCATTGTTTCTTTGTTGACTTTATGTCTTGATGACCTGTCTAGTGCTGTCAGTGGAGTATTGAAGTCCCCCACTATTTTTGTATTGCTGTCTGTCTCATTTTTTAGGTCTATTAGTAATTGTTTTTATAAATTTGGGAGCTCCAGTGTTAGATGCATATACATGTTTGGGACTTTTCTGTTCAACAAGGCCTTTTACCATTATATAATGTCCCTCTTTGTCTCTTTTAACTGCTGTTGCTTTAAAGTTTGTTTTGTCTTATACAAAAATAGCTACCCCTGCACGCTTTTGGTGTCCATTTGCATGAAATGTCATTTTCTACCCATTTACTTTAAGTTTATGTGAGTCCTTATGTATTAGGTGGGTCTCCAGAAGGCAGCAAATAGTTGTTTGGTGAGTTCTTACCCATTCTGAGATTCTGTATCTTTTAAGTGAAATATTTAGGTCATTTTATTCTATGTTAGTATTGAAATGTGAACCGTTGCATTTCTTCTGCTCTTTGTTCCCTGAGTACTTTTTTTGTTTTTGCTTTTTAACTTGTATTTTTGTTTTGTAGATCCTGTGTGATTTAAGGGTTAAAGAGGCTCTGTTTTGATATGTTTTCAGGATTTGTTTAAAGATTTAGAGCTCTCACTCCAGCCTGGGTAACAAAAGCGAAACTCTGTCTCAAAAAAAAAAAAAAAAATTAGAGCTCCTTTTAGCAGTTCTTGTAGTGGTGGCTTGGTAATGGTGAATTCTTTGAGCCTTTGTCTGAAAAAGACTGTATCTTTTATATGTGATGCTTGGTTTCACTGGATACAGAATTGCTAGCTGGTAATTGTTTTGTTTGAAGAGGCTAAATAAAGATAGGGCCCCAATCGCTTCTGGCTTGTAGGGTTTCTGCTGAGAAATCTGCTGTTAATCTGATAGGTTTTTCTTTTCTTTTTTTTTTTTTCTGAGACAAAGTCTTGCTCTGTGGCCAGGCTGGAGTATAATGGCAGGATCTCGGCTCACTGCAACCTCTGCCTCCCAGGTTCAAGCGATTCTCCTGCCTCAGCTTCCTGAGTAACTGGAACTACTGGCGCATGCCACCACACCCAGCTAATTTTTTGTATTTTAGTAGAGACAGGGTTTCACCATTTTGGCCAGGATTATCTCGATCTCTTGACTTCATCCACCTGCCTCAGCCTCCTAAAGTGCTGGGATTACAGACGTGAGCCACCATGCCCGGCTCTGATAGGTTTTTCTTTATAAGTTACCTGGTGCTTCTGTCTTATGGCCCTTAAGATTCTTTGCTTCATCTTAACTTTAGATAACCTGATGACAATGTGCCTAGGCAATGATCTTTTTACAATGAATCTCCCGGGTGTTCTTTGTGCATCTTGTATTTGCATGTCTAGGTCTCTCACAAGGCTGGGGAAGTTTTCCTCAATTATTCCCCCAAACATGTTTTCCAAGCTTTCAGAATTCTCTTCTTCTTCAGGAACACCAATTATTCTTAGGTTTGGTCATTTAACATAATCCCAGACTTCTTGAAGGCTTTGTTCATATTTTCTTATTTTTTTTTCTTTGTCCTTTTTGGATTGGGTTAATTTGAAGACGTTGTATTGGGTTAATTCAAAGACCTTGTCTTTGAGCTCTGAATTTCTTTCTTCTGGTTGTTCAATTCTATTCCTGAGACTTTCCAGAGCATTTCACATTTCTAAAAGTATGTCCAAAGTTTCCTGAATTCTTGATTGTTTTTTCTTTAAGCTATCTATTTCCTTGAATATTTCTCCCTTCATTTCTTACACTGTTTTTTGAATTTCCTTGTATTGGGCTTCACCTTTCTCTGGTGCCTCCCTGAGTAGCTTAATAACTGACCTCTTGAATTCTTTTTCAGGTAAATCAGGGCTTTCTTCTTGGTTTGGATCCATTGCTGGTGAACTAGTGTGATTTTTGGGGGGTGTCGACAAGCCTTGTTTTGTCATATTACCGAGTTAGTCTTCTGGTTCCTTCTCATTTTGGTAGGCTCTGTCCAAGGGAAGGTCTAGGGCTAAAGGCTTTCATTTATATTCTTCTGTCCCATGGGTGTTTCCTTGATATACTACTCTCCCCCTTTTCCTATGGATGTGGTTTCCTATGAGCCGAACTGCAGTGATTATTGTCTTTCTTCTGGGTCTAGCCACCCAGCTAGTCCACCTGGTTCCGGGCTGATACTGGGGGCTGTCTGTATAGGGTCTTGTGATGTGAACTGTCTATGGGATTCTCAGACATGGATACCAGCACCTGTTCCAATGGAGGTGGTGGTACGAGGTGTGCAATGAACTCTGTAAGTAAGGGTTCATAGCTTTGGTGGTTTAATGCTTTATTTTTGTGCTTGTTGGCGTCCTGCCAGAAGGTGGCACTTTCCAGGGAATATCAGCTGTAGTAATATCCAGAGGGACCAGCAGTGGGCAGGGCTCTAGAACTTCCAAGATTATATGCCCTTTGCCTTCAGCTACCAAGGTGGGGAGGAAAGGACCATCATATGGGGCAGGGCTAGGCATGTCTGAGCTCAAACTCTCCTTGGGTGGGTCTTGCTGTGGCTGCTATGGGGCCTGAGGGTGAGATTCCCAGGTCACTGGAGTTGTGTACCTAGAAGGATTATAGCTGCCTCTGCTGAGTCATGCAATTGTCAGGGAAGTGGGGGAAAGCTGGAGGTCACACACCTCACCCAGCTCCCACATAAATTGAAGGGCTGGTGTCACTCCCACCATGCCCCCCACAACAGCTCCGAGTCTGTGTGCAAGCGGAGGGCAAAACAAACAGGCTTGGAAAGTTGCCCCAGGTTACTTGCCTCCCAGCTGCAAAAGAAAAGGGCTTGGTTCTTCCCCTGCCTGTGCATCAGATTTGCACCCTTCCCCGAGTTCTGGCCAGGAGGCTTCTCACCCTGTTCAAATTGTTACAAAGTTCAGCTAGAGATTTTCTTCTCTATGTGGAATTTTACCCCCTACTCCTCTGGCCACCCTCCCGATGGATCCCTATGATGCCAGTCAGGTATGGCCTACTAGGGGACCCAGTGATCTCCCAGGGCCTTTGTGCTGCTTCCTCTACCCCTATATTTTGCTCAGCTCTCTAAATTGACTCAACTCCAGGTCAGAAACGTCTCCCACAAATAGACCTTAGTTTTCTCCAGTGGAGTTGTGTGTTCAGGAGTGGAGGCTCTTCCTTTCCTACTTCCGCAGTTGGGACACTCATAGTCTTTGGTGTATCTCCCAGGTCCTTCAGGACCAGTCCACTTCCTTCAGAGTGTCTGTGGGTCCTCTCAGGATTCAATCTGGAGCTAGAATTCACAATGCAAGCCTGCATGCTGCTCTGTCCAGAGCTGCAATCTAGTCCTGACTCCCATCAGCCATGATGATCTTACCTCCTCTAAAGACCAATTCTCACTCTATTTATAGTATTTTCTACTCGTAAAATTGGCCAGTTAAGAATACTGTTATTCAGAGAATGATGTATCAGTTAAGAGGATCTATATTTATTTTATAGTCCATATTTTAATTATTTATTATCAAGCGGCAACAGTAAATATCTGCCTCACTTATCTTGTATAAATGTGAGGACAATTTGTATATTTTCAGAGGAACACTTTGAATTCCTCAGAAGAAAGGCACTGAAAAATTCCACAGGGTACTATATATTCCCATTAGGTATTTTAAACTTTAAGGCTATAATTTAAAACTATTATTGATTATTTTAATTCTATAGGACTGAAAAGGCATTTGCAGAAATACTGTCTTTGATTTTCCTGTTTCTATTTCTATTTATAGAGAGCAAATAACTTATTTATTTAGGCTTTCCTATGTTGTCTGGGACATTGATAAGGATCACAAAATATTATATAAAAATCAGAGCCACAGAAAGATGATAGAAAATATAGTGAATAAATTAAAAGGAAAACTAATAGTTGAAAGAAAAATATTCATAGGACATAGAAATATGGAAGCAATAAAACTGAAAAAGGCATTGGGTAGCAGTTAGATAAAATTAGAAATGGTGTGCTGCTCCCCCAAAATATTCCATTTAATTTTTGACTGTGTATGAGGAGGTATTCTGTCAGGGTAAGAGGAAAGGAAAATATAAATGTTTGAAAACAGACAAGGTTATAGAGCATTGATATCTTCTGGCTTCTTACAAGTCAGCACAGCTTGCTTTGGCTGGTGTATGAATGACAACATACTCTTTGCTAGATTGGTTCTACCTGGGGCTTTGTTTGGAGAGGTGCTGCTGCTAAGGCTTACATACTTTCAGCCCCCTCCAGATATGCTCCCTACGTGCCTTTGAGTATGCCCATTCAGTCTTCATTCAGTGAGTAGTTGTTGTATACAAGACATTGCTCTGGGTACCAGGGATACAGCAGTGAATTGCAATGGATGAAGGTCCCACACAGAGCTTACCTTCTAGTAAGGGAGACTAACAGTAATCAAGATAAGTTAGAAAAGTATATAGGACGTCAGAAGTTTATTGTCCGTCTCCCCTATTAGAATGCAAGCTACATGTAAGAGAAAATAAAAAGCAGGAAGGGAGGACCTGAAGAATGTGTTTCTGGAAGAGAGGGTAAGAATTTTGAGACCCATTTACCAGTCCTTTAAGATTTATGGTAACCATAAAGCAGAGTTACCAGCAAATTATTATTATTCCACTACTCCTGAAGTGGCTATAGGAAAGTGTAGCATTTGTGCAGCACTCTAGGCATCACACACAAGGTTACTTATAGCCAGAGGTAGATGGACAGAGTCTTGCGACCTCACATGCCTCCTGTCTGACCTGAATGGTGAGGGGTTCTTGACATGCCTTTGGCCACTTTGTACCAGGCACACAGGATGGAAAGCTCTACCTTACAGTGTCATTTTTTTGCATGCTATTGAGGAAAAACCTGAACCTAGATTCACTAAAACTGTGTTGCGTAAAGGCCTGATGCCTGTCAGCATATTTTCTCCCAGAACTTACAACCATCACATTATTCCTTGCCCCTACTATAGCTTAGATGGGCATTTCTCTATTATTTCAGCTTTCCTAGAACACTTGATATAAATCTAGGCACTTCAAAATTAGAAAGATAACAGAATACAGTAAACGTATTTTTAAAAAAAAGAGGAAGAAGAGGAAAGGAAAAGGAAAACAACCAAGCGTAGTAGATTCTTCTGGGTTAGGAATTAAACTTGAGAAGTTCCTCTATTTAGATGGTCCTTTCTTGGGTTTGGATGTAAAGAAGGGGACCATCGATCATATGTACCTAACTACTAAGCCCTGTTTTCTCACCAGAATGTGAAGTGGAAATTTAGCAATTATGAGGTGAATTTGAATTGTAGACAACCTGCTAATGTAACCCTAAGTTTTATTTGCTTAAACAGTCCAAATTGACTGTTTGCACTGACTAAACTTACTGAGTATTTGCTAAATAGTCACTTCACTTTATTGCTGAAAATACCTCTTCAGGATATGACACTAAGTTATATCTCTTCTTTGTTAGTGAATAATCACTTCCTTCTAAAGATGGCAATGAAAAATCAACAGTAATTGCCTGTAGAATGTGGTGTCACTCAGAATGTGTAGACAAGTTGAGTTGTCTAATATGTTTTTAGACACAGCTCAAATTAATTAGGTAATTGAAAATCTATACTTTGCAAGGCATATTTAGCCTATATGATACTGTACCACTTTCGAGTATGTGTACTGCTCAAGAAGTATAGCATTCCTGTGTGCATTCAAAAGTTATTCTAATTCTGTAAGTGATGTTTTCATGAACTCAATAACACTTTTCAGTTTTTATTGCTGTAGAATTAACCTTGTAGCTTTTCATTGTCAGTTCCTTTATTCAGTGTTGTATGCTACCTTATAATTATTAGTTAATGTAAGGGATGAGTATTGTAAAAGTTGACCACCAGGAACTCTGTGTTTTCGGTTTATCATTCATAATAAATAGTTGGAATCAGGAACTCTAAGGAAGTAATTAATTAGAGAATCATTTAAGATTACCTATCTAAATATAAAATCTTTATTTATATTGATTACTGGTATATACAGTCATTTGCCCTGAATATGTATATTTTATCAGGTCCAATATTATCCTGTGACTTTGACTCTTTCAGTTTTCCAGTAATCACAGTGAATATAAGTAGTCTCACTCCAAAAATCTCACTTTAAAAAAATTAAAAATAGCCACCATGTTTTTTACAGCTTTCTGAACCAATTTGTGAAAAATCCTTCGAAGAATTTGGCAGTAAAGGTGACAACTCTCCTTTTCCTGAGCTAACTCTTCTCTTTAAAGATAATTTTTTTTTTAACTAATTATTTTGGGAATGCTTTTAGATAAATTATTGAATAATAAGAATTTGTGTTTGTACTTTATAAGTTTTGAGTTAATATGGAAATACTATTCCTTTTACTCTCCCATAGGACTATATTTATGGCTCTTAATGCTCTGTCTGTAATTGCTGGAAAAATAAGTCAGGGACCAGTGGTACCTAAGACAGACATTTTCATCCTTTGTGTCACATATTAAGTCTTGATCTCCCTTCCTATGGCTGTCTTTGCTTCACTTGCCCTCTGTTTGTTCTGTCTGGGTCACTGCCCTTGATGGATCTCTCTATTTCTATTGATTGACTCTCTCATCTGGCTTAGTCTCTATGCCATGTCTTCCTGGCTTCCAGTCTCCCTGACCTGAAGACTCTGCCCTTCCAGCCCATGGAATAACATCTCCCCCAGCCCACATGTTTCTGTTTAACCTTGCCTGTCTGTGGTTTGCCTGGGTTCACTTGCCCTTCACTTCCCTCTGACATGGGCTCTGTGCCTCCCTCAAGCCACAAGACTCACTGTCTGCTCTCACCTATACATTCTGTGTGCCCCTATGTACACCAGCTCAGCCTGCCCTGTCTTGTCATAGACAGACTGACAGCAAGTCACCAGTGATAAATCTGTCTGCATCCCCAAATATTCCCAAAACATGCATCTTCAGAGAAACTGCATTGCTTTCTAGAGGTGATTTGGAATATCTAAAATGCATCTTCATTGGTACTAAAATGAATATTCAAAGTGAACATTAGGCACTATGCTTAAGCCAAATATTATTTATTTATAAAATCTCAAGATGTTCAGAGTTGATTATCAGCACTTTAAAAGCAGGAGTATAATTTTTTAAGTTTTTGCTATTTCATATTTCTTAAAATATAGTCTCTTTCCAAAGGAAAATAGTTCTATTTAATGATAAATTTTGAGAGACAATTAGTTTGGATTAATGACTTTGTTTGGATTAATGAGTTTGTAGGTGCAAAAAATTAATTTAACTGATATTTGATGTCTAAATGTTCTTTGAGACCTTGTGCTAGCATTTCGGACCATAGTGCCTGTTAATATCCCCTTCAGCCATACATATGTGACCCTAACTGTTCGATATATTATACCAATAAGTGAAAAAATCTTTTACCAGCTAGTTTATAGATGTTTTGCATAAATGCATGGCACAATCCTTGATATAATTCAATTGTATTATATAATTTTTTAATTTCTAAAGTGCTATAGAAGCAACTTGTTAAAAAAAGTTGGGGCAAAAAAAATACACCACATTTTAAGCTTTTTGTAGCAATGATTTCTATAAATGAGATTTTTAAGGAGACCCTAAGTTAAACGTTATGAATAATCTAAAATCAAAATTGGCATGAAGATTCTTCTGTTATTTGCTAATATTTCAGAAATTTTAAGAAAGTAATGTGAAAATTTTCAGACTTTTAAAATTTTATTTACTTTTTAAAAATTCTCTTCAAAGAAATTTAGTCTTCTATCAGTTTTAATGTATGTGAAATAGTAGCTAGACCTCTCCTTCTCAGTTTCCAGATGGAAGGTAATTAAATTTAAAATACGACATTGTTGGCTGCGTATGATGGCTCATGACTGTTATCCCAGTACTTTGGGAAGTAAAGGTAGGAGGATGGCTTGAGGCCAGGAAGTTGAGACCAGCCTGGGCAACATAGTGAGACCCCATCTCTACAAAAAAATTAAAAAATTTAGCTAGGCAGGGTGGAGCATGCTTGTGGTCCCAGCTACCTGGGAGGCTCAGATGGACAGATCGCTTGAGGCTGGGAGGTTGAGGCTGCAGTGAGCCATGAGTGTGCCACTGCACTCCAATCTGGGCAACAGAATGAGACCCATCTCAAAAATAAAATAAGACATGGTTAATTTAAGGCCACAAATATAACCAATATATAGGAAAGCTATTGTATGTGACATTCGAGGTACTCAGTTTGAATATTACAGTAGTTTAGATTTTTGCCATATTTTTCTTATAAAGAAGTAATCACTCAGTTGTTTTTGCTTTTCTTTAAAAACAATATCAAACATGTAAAAATCAGCATAAGTAGCAAAGCTTAAACTTTTAGATAATCCAAATTTAATTATTTTACCAATTAGTTAATTGTCTTCAATTCATCCCCCCAAAATTAGAGCCTAATTCCATGTCTTACCCCTAATTTGAGTTATTCTTGATTCTCTTGAGGCAAGAAACTAACTGTAAATAGTTATTCTTGAATTCCACAGAGTTGTATTGAACACCTAATCTGTATTAGGCACCAATCTAGGCTTCAAGGGTATAAAGAATATTAGACATGACTTATGCTCTTAAGGAGCTCACAGTCTCCTAGAAAGAAGTCTTGTGTTTATTACAAAGATTCTCTTTGCTCCTAGTCAGAGAATGATCATTGTAATGGGTGGTGTGGTTGGGAGTGAGGAAGTAAAGGGCTTATGAGCTCTTTTAGAATCCACTAGTAACTCCTAGTTCACCAACATCCTTTTTTATTAAATGACACTCTAATGTCCTTGAAGAGTTAGTGCATCTTCTGAAAGTATCCACTTTTCTTCCATACTGTCATGAAAACCTGACTTTTTACTCTAGATATTCTAAACAAGCATATGTTACTTGTCATTTCAAACTCTTTAATAGTAGTATGTCAGCATTTATCAGGAGGATCTTTGGATTTATCATGACCGTGGGAAATTTGTATTTTCCCAAATATGTGGAGAATAATGGCCAGATAAATATCCACAATCACATTGTCTGTAAAATAGGGTAAGACTAGTATCATCTCATTGGGTTCTATTAAGTGAAATAATTTATATAGAGTTCTTAAAACAGTACCTAGCATATAGTAAGAACTTCATAATTCCTCACTTTGCGTAGTTTTGATATACACGAATTTTTGGTACCATGGTTCAGTTAAATAACACCAATTCCCCAGAAAACAAGGTTCAAAGTTCAGTTTCCACAATACATTACGTGTAATTGCATTAAGCACAAACTTTGCCACTAGCCCTTCAGTCCACACATCTGTATGTGAATAACAGATGCACATCATGGTCAATGGCCAATCACATTACTTTTTTCAGACTTGTCACTGATTGGTTGTTGTGGCCCGTGAGATCGGCACGTCTGCCGGGGGTCTCTTGACCAGCAAGAGGGTCCCAGTACCTGGAAGAGAGAGTGCGCGGAAGAAAAGAATGACAGAAAGAATGAGGTCTGGAGGGCTGAATCAGGCCATGCCCAAGACAGCAGTTTATTCTCGTGCACAAGAGTTTATATATGTTTTTACATACAGTGACTAATGTAGGTCCCATTACAAAAGTATTATCAGGAGGGAACAGAAAATTACAAAGTAAGCAGGGGAGGGGGTAGCATACGGGTTTATCTAAACGTCACTGAACACAAAACAAACAAAAGATTCTTATCCTATAGAGATTCTTATCCTCTTATCAATACTACAGTTACAGTAAGTAACATCAAGGCAAGCCATAATTTGAGGGGTAGCAATTTTCTAGTAACATGTGAGCGATCACAGGATTTAGTGAATGCAGGTAAACAGAGTCATAAAACTAGCCCAGAACAAGAACTTCAAGGGAGACAATAGTCTCGTAAATGACCACACTTGGCGTTACCTCAGTCATGCCATTAGATCAGTCAGCCAAGAATAGGCTTCTGCAAACTCAGGCCTCTATCACTTCCTTCTTTTTCCTTAGCTCGACTGCCCCCAGCCAGGGTGAAACATGTCTGGGCTCTGACTCCGTAATGGCGGAGACACGGAGGGGTCTCTATGCTGGCGGAGTGATCCCCATATTTGGTCATATCATATCTGCTTTCAGTTAATGTACAGATGGCATTGTCTCCCATTTTACGAGAATAGATGATCAAAAAAGAGGCTTGACCAACACAGATGACAGTGCAGTAAAGAAATGAAACACTGGAAATGAAATCGAAAGTGTTCATAACGAAAAAGATGAAGATGTCCCAGAGAAAGTGACACTGGCAAACCAAAAAGCAAGACAACAAACTCTCATGTTAAATGAACTCTCAGGGCTATTTCACAGCGTTGAAAGTGCAAAGGATAAAATGTTGAAAGCTGATTCAAACTTAAGATTGTGACATTTTGCCCATGCATAGGAAAGATATGATTGAACCATATTATAAGTGATATGATTAAAAGAAGGCAAGCACTGATCAATCGACTTTAAGTAAGTTTTTTTTACATAGAAATAAAGCACTTTAATTCTCAGTGTTTCTAATGTTTACATTATAGCATACTAAATGAAATTAGTTTTATTATTTTTTCTTTATTTTTAGCTGACTATAAGGATTTTTAACATTTTGGCAAAAAATTTTAGAGGTCATAGAAAACTCATAATTTATCCTATTGATTATTATGATCACTTTGCATGGTTTCAGCTTATATGGTCATTTTTATAGTTCCTCATTATCATGCAAAGCAAGGACATCCTGTAGTTGTTATTAACAATTGTTTTGTCCACCAAGTCAAGTATTAACAATGTTAGGAAAACTGTTCATTGCTTTTCAGTATTTCAGAATTTAAAAACTTTGTCATTTCTTTCCTGCTTCTGCCTTTGTATTTTCAAAGTATCTAGGTTCTAATTCTAGTCATGTCTTACCATAGGGTTACCCTCAGAGCCTCCTGATATATCTTACACAGAAGTACAGTATTTAAACTCCTTATTTTACTGTTCTTCAATATTCTACCTTATTTCTTCATTCTCCTAAATATTCTGCCTTAATTCCATGCTAACCTTTTCCCTTTATTCTTTTCCCTGCTAATATCCTATTTTTCCATACTCTCCTTCAACCTCTGAAAGCCTATCAGTTCTTTAATACATTGTCTTCCTTTCAAAATGACACCTGCCCTAGAACATATCCTTAAGAGAAACTTCTTTAAATTACTGGTTTCTTCCTTATGTTTCATCTACATTTCTGTCAATCAGAAGAGACCAATGTCTTGCTTGAATTTAAATTATTACAGAAAATTCCGTGTAAGAAAAATGTAAAATTCTAGCTGGACATTGACTAGATTAGCACCTGCCAACAATGACATGATTGGGCAACAAAATAAGAATTGAAAATAAATACTGTGCATTTTTTTTCACTGTATACACTTTTGTGCCTCTTGAGCCATGTGATTGTGTAGGTGATTATTTTTTTTAAAAGTGAAATTTACATTAAGTAAATCATCATAATAGAAGTCTTGCTTTCAGTTTTCCACTCACAGTTGGTTTGATATAATTACCTCCAAGAGTTCTGAGGCTTTCAGAAGATGAAACCTTCATCTGCCTAATGTTTTCTGCACACACATAGAATGAAGAGCAGGCTGCTAGGAGCTTGAGGAATGGACTAGAGGCAGATAAATTTTGATTTGGGCATGAGTATTATGCTCAAAGAGAGACTGACAACCTGATTTGTTCTCTTTAAGACCTTTGAGATTATAGTAAGGTGACTGGAAGAGGATTCAGTTTGATAGGCTGAGTGAATGCTGTCTGAATATTTGTCAGGTTTAAAATGCTGAAAGAAGTTTTTAATCTATATATTTACGTAAATTTTGCTTAGAATTTTTAGTCTGTTACTACCTCTTGAATTTTCCGTGGTCATTGCTGCATTTAATCATTTTTCAGACAAAAAACATCAGTGACTCTGTTTGGTTTATTTCAGTTCATAGTTTCCTAAAGAGATTCCAGGGAAATTCTCAGAAGCCTCAAACTTGTGATGGTAATAGCACCAACATCAATTAATTTGGAATCTCTTTTTAAAAAAAAAAAAACATAATTCTCACAACACTTAAAGAGTTTTCTGCCGTAAACAGAAATTCTTTTTGACTTCTGAATTTACTTCTCTAAGCCCATTTCACATCATGATTACTAGTTTCATTGGTCATAAGCTGTCATTTTCGTTACTATATTTTACTGTGCCGTGTAATGAAAAATTTTTCGTTAAACCAGTTGTGCATCTCCTTCTCTAAAATGGAAGCAGAGTGATAATTTGAATGTAGAACATAGTCACTGCACCCTGACTAGAGTAATCAATGCAAGAACATCCTTAAATCTTTTCTTCTGTAACAAGGGCAAACTCAGCTAAAAAGTTTGTTTAAATCATGCTTGGCATAACAAGAGCCTTTAAACTTTATCTAGCTCTAACTATCTGTGAATATACCTGACTCATCATCATAGTGCCTTTCAACTCAGCCCCACTCAGCTCAACTGCTCTTCCTGCCTTATACAGATATTTAAAATCCCTTAAGGCTTCTGGTGAAGGCTGCAGGGTTTTTATACTTAATATTATTTTATAGCACAGGAAGTTCATAACTCATGAATATCTCACATTTGCAAAATAAAATGGAGGGCCTTTTCTCTGTATACTCTAAGTCTGTTTTTGGTCTCTGACTGTGTGGTGGTTGTATCACATTTGTGTCATAAGCATTTGTTTCTAAGCAGCAATTACATGAGAGTAAAGCCATTTTAAAAATACTAAAAGGAACAGCAGCAAGAAGTAATGATTTTAAAAAGTCCTTCATAATCTTCATCTGAAATTAAAGAAATCAAAGAAATCTGCTAGCCACACTACTACATTATAGCTTTTCTCCACATATAAAAGCATCTTGTATTACTGTTATTTACAAGTGGCTGTTCTTTCACCCATGTTCTTGTCCTCTGTTATCTCCTGTACAGAATAGTACTATTATCTATTATGAAAATTATCTTGAAAAGCAATGAATTATCCTGTTTAGTACCTACATTGATTTGGTTAGCTCTGTTTCTATGTTATTACAACATAAATGTTCTTATTGTACATACTTTTTATTAGTTTTTCTTAATTGCATAACTTATCTTTGATGGCTCACTTTGCTTTATATAGTTTAGTAAAGATCCACACGAAGGATTGACAGTTAATCATTTCAGTGTATTTCCAGGTAGTTCCCAGTGAACTAAATTGTTGTAATGTGTGATGTTAACTCTTTCACTGTGAGGAGGGAGGCATTGTTCCTTAAAGTAATCAGCTGCAAGAGTTTTCCTGGATTACTGACTTTACTCCCTGGATCCAGAGAGGGTCTTCCCAGTGTCTAGTCTCTGCATCATGTCTTCTGCTTTAGCCTTTTGTCTTGCTTCTTGACTAATGTGATTCTTGAGGTCCTACACCTGCTCATCCTAGTGGCAATGCCTTTACACCACAATGCCTGGTCAGTGCTAACTTTACTAGGACATCTGCAGAGTAGGAAAGACAGTAAAGATTAGCAGCATGTAGCCTGCCCTGCCCTCTCTGTCTGACTTGGATATCATTCTTAGATATTCTGGTCTGCTCTGTTGCTTTATTGCAGTCAAAAAGATTTTTTTTTTGTTTTGGAGACTCTACTATAGAAAATTAGAAGTTCTTACAGACTCGAGCAAAGCCATGTCCTCCTTTATCTCGAGTAGGAGAAGCTTTTGGAAGAGTTGCATTTGGAGGAATGACGAAGCAAGGATCACCTTCCCAGCCAGTGAAATAACTGACCAACAGAATGACATAAAAGACAGATTACTCTCACATCCAGATGTTTTCATGGACTTACTATACTCAGAGCACTGTGGCTAGCTCATGAATTAGCATGTTACTTGGCACATAGGTACAAACTAAATGGTATATCTATAATATGTATGTTAGAGGTTTCATATCTCCTAGCTGGAGAACTAAGACGTGAAACTCCAGCTGTTTAAGGAAGCAAATGTATGTGAGTTTAAATGGCAGTAAGTTCAGAGAGGTCACTGTGGTCCAGAGTATAGGGCAAGACTTCTGAAAACTATGAAACTTGAACCAAACCCTACAAGGATGTTGATTCTTAACTCTGCTTCCATGGTTTCCTGCTTCTTAGCATTTGTCGATCATGACCATTGGTTTTGTCTCCTTAGAATAGAGAATTCTTAAGGAGAGCCTAATAATAAAAATTCTGATACTTTCCATTTTTAAGTATTTCTGCTTAAAGCAACTCTTTCGGAAAACTACCCTTGATTCCAAAGATCCTAATAATAGAAAACTTCTTAACTTCTCTTTGGGTAAGTAAGTATAGTTGTCCTGCTCTACTGTCAGTTTCTCTTCTCCCTCGTTTAGATTATAAATATGTAGGGGACTGGAACTCTGTGTTTCTTATCCTTAATCTGTAATTCCCTATGGATAAGACTGGCCTGATTCTTACATTGTAATTTAATCACTTACAAGAGTGATTTTTTTTCCACGTATTTGTTGAAGGTGATGGATTAGCCTTTCAAACGCCCCAGCACAAATAGCACTAGTTGTCTTGAGCACTCCCATCAACTGCCTTCCTCTGATCGCTATTCCTGTGCCAACTAAATATGCTTCTACTTCCTTTCTCTGCTAGCCCCATTTCCGTAGGACGTTGAATATACTTTTAAAGAGATGGCAAGACTTCCCTTCAGAATATGGGCTTTTCTTTTTGGCAGCTCATCTGCATAAACTGGAGATACGCACACTGGTAGATGAGATCTGACCAAGTACAAAGAAAGCCTTAAGTGAGATCATCCAAGTAAATCTTAAAACCCATCCAGTGAATATATTGCCTTACTTTTTAGTTTAGTAAATGTTTTCAGCCACTGCGTTTTAACTCAGCTTAAATATAATAAGGCTTTGCTCACATCTGTTTGAACTCACTTTTTCTAATTCTTTAAAAATAATTTCATTCAACCGTTGTTTTCAACAACTAATGAACCTTTTTCCTGTTCTTCTCTTGTGAAAATGGGCTGTTTTCAATATGTGGATGTTAGCATACATATTGCTTTCTCTTCTTTATCCTTCTTTGTGATCCAGCTTTCATTCTGTTTGGCAGATACTGATAGCTTTGTGATTCTGGAAAAATAGCATGTAAGTGTACCTTGAGGATACCAGCAAAGTTATTCTTAAATGAACGTCTGTATATTGCAAGCTGTTTTTTATAGACCTTCGTCTTAAAATCTAATTAAAGGCAAATATGGAAGTCTTTTTACCATTAATGCTATAGAGATTCATTTATTTAACATTAAATAAATATTTCTTGAGTTCCTACTATGTTCCAGGTGCTGAGGATCTAGCAGTGAATAAGACAAACAGTGACCCTGCTCATAGCCAGCACACATTCTAGCAGGGGTTGCAGTAGAGATACAGATGACAAATAACTAAGTACACAGCCTGTAGCAATGACAGCTAATTTTCTGATTCTTCTTTTCCCTTTACCATTGCTTCAAGGCCATATTTGCAAACTCAACACAACACAACCTGTAGTGTTGAGTTGAATTTAGTCTCAAGGTGTTACCTTCATCTAGGAAGAGGTATTTAAGGGTCCAGGAAGATGAGGTTAGGAGGGAGATGGTAGACTTCAGATGTTTTAGGAGACCAAGGATAAAAGATTTGACGCCTTATGGAGAATAGAAAAAGTCAAGAACAGCTCTTAGGTTTAAGCTTGGGTGACTGAGTTGGTGATAATGCAATTAACTAGCTCAAGAGTCTCAGGATGAGAGGCAGGTTTAGAAGTGGAGATAATGAATTTGACTTGGGGCAGTGAAAAATACAAAACTGGAAATCTGAAGAGAAGTCAGAACTGAAATAGATTTAGCTGTTACCAGCATTTCATGTAAATTTTAAAAGGAGAAGGAGCAAGAAGAGTAGTCAGCATTGTCAGATATGGCAGGATGAGGATCTTTTAAAAGGCCATTGGATTTGACCATTGAAAAACCACTGATGATTTCAAGAAGACCGATTTCAGTAGATATGGATGGGGACAGAGCCACATGATGGTTCGTTTACAGAATGAAGGGCTATGATTGTCTAGCCAAGGTCATTGTGCTCTTCCTCCTTGGAAACTTTGAAACTGAGGTCAGAGCTTTTCTCCCTCCCTCAGCTTTCTCCACTCAGGGCCCACAACTGGATGCCTGGGCTAGGAGCATGGTGGAAGAACAAATTAAGATCTTTGGGTCTCTGGTGGGATAAGGGCCCAAGGATAAAGGAGCCTGATGTTGGTGAGTCAGATATTGCAGGGAGCATCCTCAGTGGGGGACAGTGAGTCAGCCCAGTTCAGAGACCTGTCTCTAGAGGGGGAAAGAGAAAACACACATGTAGATCTCTGTTGGTTGAGGAAACTCTGGACCAAGAAGCTGGGTTAGAATGGGAAACAAAAGGACCTTTAAGGCTGGGGGAAGAAACATGGAATTAGTTAAGAAGTTCTGCTCAGTGAGGGAGTGGAATCTGGCAGAGTTTGGCAGGGGTGGAATCTGAGGTAGCAAACTGATGTTAACTAGAAACTCAAGCAGGGAATACCTAGGTTTCTTAGGGCACAGGGACTGGGGATATGCAAAGAGGAACTGTTGGCAGTACTGGTGACCATAAAGATAGTAGTGAGGGGGCAGTTTATGAATTGAGGGGTCATCCCAGCAATATCTGGCATATAGATATTTAATAAATATTTGTGAAGCCAAGAGGGTCAGTAGTTCCTGGGGATCGGGGGTCTTGAGTTTCCGAAGAGGCATAAGATTACCTGGGTTCCATTCAGGGAGAGGATGGAGGCAGTGACTAAGGGACTTAAGACAGCTTGGAGGTGCAAATCCCCAAATGGAGCTTTGTTCCTCAGTGGGAGTTAGAAGCAAAGGTCAGGGTTGGGGGCTCAGTCCCTTAACCCTAGGACCTAGGAGTTCCTGTGCCTCTACCAGATTTCCCCACCTACACACAGACACCCTTGGCCTGTAACGCCTTCTCCGCCCACTAGGGGGCAGGGCTCGAGGGGGCTAGTGGCTGTTCTGAAGCCTCGAGGGCCATCAGTTTCTACCAGAGCCGCTGCGAGTGCCGTCCTACCCATGGCCGGACACAGGCCCGCAAACCTCTGCCCCCTTCCAGGCAGTGGTGGGGGCGGCCCCAGTGGGCCAGTGCCCCTGCGGGTTGACACTCTGACCTGGTTGAACACCCAGGCGGCCCCTGGCAGGGTGGTAGTCCGGCAGGCGATCAGGCTGGGGGTCTGCCCAGGCCCTGAGGTGTGGGGGATTCCCCCGGGTCCCCTGGCACACGACTTCCGGGGCTGGATAGCACCCTGCAGAGCCCGTCTTGGAGCTGGCGAGGCAGGGACCTGGTTGCGAAACCCCTCCGAAGGCGCCCTCCTCGGGCCCTACATTGCCCTGAGGAGCATCTCGAAGTTGCCGCTGCCAGAGGACGTCTCAGGCATACGGAAGGAGTTGCAGCAGCTGGCCAAGGAGCTGAGGGAGAAGAGGCTGAGCCTAGGGTACTCTCAGGCCGATGTAGGGATCGCAGTGGGAGCTCTATTTGGGAAGGTGCTTAGCCAAACGACCGTCTGCCGCTTCGAGGCTCAGAAGCTAAGCCTCGCCAACATGTGGGAGCTGCGACCACTGCTGAGAAAGTGGCTGGAGGAAGTGGACGCAGAGAACCTTCTAGGCTTATGCAAAATGGAGATGATCCTGCAGCAGTCTCACAAGTGGAGACGGGCAAGCAGGGAGCGACGAATCGGAAAGAGCCTGGAGAAATTCTTCCGGCGGTGCCCGAAGCCCACACCCCAGCAAATGAGCCACATTGCTGGGTGCCTCAAGCTGCAGAAGGATGTGGTTCGAGTTTGGTTCTATAACCGCAGCAAGATGGGCAGTCTGCCAACCAATGATACTTCACCACGGGAGGTTGTGGGGGCTGCCGGTCCTCCATGCCCAGGGGCACCAGTGTGCTTTCCCCAGGGACTGGGGATCCCGGTGGGTGTCCCCCACTATACACCTGTGTACTCTGCAGGAGTAGCCCACCCCTCTGCCCCACGCACCACTCTGGGCCTCCCCAGACTTTAGGGCTGAGGGACATGCGCTTCACGGCAAGTTTGGAGAGAAAAGAAAAAGGGAAAACCCAGGAAACGTCCCTGGGATTCATTTAAGGACTTTTAGCATTAAGTTCTCATTCACTGTCTAAAGAAGTTAAGAATACATAGCAGGGAACGGGGGGTAGGAATTATTCAAGAAAAACTTGAGAGAGAAGTAAGTTTATTGCAGTTTTTGTGTTTTCCCTTTGTTTTTCCCTAGCATTGGTTTCAAGATACATTACAGTATATATATGGTTTTGATATTGTGTTTCTTTTTTTTATTAAAGATTATGTCTGTTATTCCTTGTGGTTATGAGTAAACATAGGGTTTAAATTTTTTTTATAAACACAATACTAAGTGAAAAACTCGAGTCACAGAAGACTACCTTAGTATACAATTTTTAATTAAAATCAAGCGGAACTCTTTGTAAACACAAACACAAAATCCAGGATAATAGTTATCTCAAGGGGATGGCTTGAGAATGTGATAAGGAAGAAACACACAGCCCACTTAGAGCCCGTGCTGAAACACCTGAGCTTTCTTGGAAAATTCTTTTTTTTTTTTTTTTTCTAATTTACCTTTTCATTTCTAGTGCCCCAGCTTCATGTCAGGATCTCAGTTCATCTCCCCACTTTATGCAATTCCATGGGCTTATGTCCTGTCCTGCCACAGTCACTATCTTCTAAACTCCTTTGTTACTGAGGTTGGCAAGCTGGACAGCCAGAGCTTTAGTGCCAGCTGTAGCTTACTCCTCTAGTTTTCAGCTCTGTTTGGTTCCCTGGGAATTTCCTTTACTTTCTCTTGATCTCTGATATACTTTTGAGAAGATATTTGTGATAGTTTATCCAAACTTCCCTGGTGGCTTTTGCCATTATACATCAAATCACTCTACTAATTTCATCTCTGAAATTGGTCTTTTCAGTTTTCCACTTCTACTTTGGTCAATTTTGATCACCATATACTAAATGGAAATCATTCATCCCTCTTTGTTTTCAAATCTGCTGTCACACACCTGCCTGTACTATTTATTGTCCTAGAATTCTATCAGTATAGATTATATCAGAGTTTAATGTCTTATTTCTGGATACTAATCTTGTCAATTTTTGCTTTTTTTGTTATCAGTCTGCAAAGATTTTATCTATAGATATTTTCAAAGTATAAGCTTTTTGACTCTTATTCTACTTACTACTATTTTTATTCCCTAATTAATTTTCACTTTATACTTCTAAATTTTTTCCTAATTTCTTCTGGTTTTTATCATTGCTCTTTTTAATAGTTTTTACATGAGTACTTAGTTTCTTTTCTTTTTTTTTTTTTCTAGTGAGTGTATAGAAAATAACTCTTGTGGGCCTGAGAGTGTAAACCAGGGGCACAATAAGAGACTTAACTCTGATCTTCTGACCTCAAGGCCAGGGCGAATTTTACTATCAAGTCAGGCATGACTAAGCTTTCTATTTAATCTTTTCTTCCTGAGGCTGTAGAAAATTTACCTTTACGTGTGTGTGTTTGTGTGTGTGTGTGATAAAATGTAAAATTTGCCATTGTAATAATTTTAAGTGTAAATTCAGTGACATTAGTTACATTCACAATGTTAGGCAACCATCACCACTGTCCATTTCCAACATTTTTCAATCACTCCAAACATAAACTTTTCTCATTAAGCAATTAACTCCATTCCCCTACCCCTTAACCCAGTAACCTTTAATCTATATTTCTGTGAATTTGCCTGTTCTAAGCAGTTCATATTCATGGAATCATACAACATTTGACCCTTTGTATCTGGCTTATTTCACTTAGCATGTTTTCAAGGTTCATCTCTGTTGTAGTATGTATCAGAACTTCATTCTTGTTTTGACTGAATAATATTCCATTGTATGGATACACCACATTTTGTTTATCCATTCCTATGATGATGGGCACTTAGATTATTTTCATTAATGACCAGTGGGCTATTGTGAATATTACTGCTATGAACATTTGTGTAAGAATCTATTTGAGTATCTGTTGTTTCCGTTCTCTTGGATGTATACATAGGAATGGAATTTCTGAGTCATATGGTAATTCTATGCTTAACTTTTTGGGAAACTGCAAAATTATTTTTCATAGTGAAGACACCATTTTACATTCCCACCAGCAATGTAAAAGAGTTCCAGTTTTTCCATATCCCTGCCAACACTTGTTATTTTTAAAAAAATTATAACCATCTTGGTAGCTGTGAAATGGTATTTCATTGTGGTTTTGATTTGTATTTCCCTAATAACTAATGATGTTGAGCATCTTTTCATATGCTTATTGTCTATTGTGTATCTTCTTTGAAGAAATGTCTATTCAAATCCTTTGGCCATTTTAAAAACTGGGTTGTTTCTTTTCTTCATATAGTCTGGATACTAAGCCCTTATTAGATAGATGATTTGCAAATATTTTCTCTCATTCTGTGGGTTGTTCTTTCACTCTTTTGACAGTATCTTCTGATGCACACAAGTCTTTAATTTTTATTAAGTCCAGTTTATCCATTTTTTCTTTTGTTGCTTGGGCTTTGGTATTGCCAAATGCAAAATCATGAAGATTTGCTCCTGTGTTTTCTCCTATGAATTTTACAGTTTTATTTATTAAATTTAGGTCTTTGATTAATTTCAAGTTAATTTTTGTATATGGTATGAAGCAGGGCCCAACTTCATTCTTTTGCATGTGAATAGCCAGTTTTCCCAGCACCATTTGTTGAGAAGTTCTTTCTGAATTGAATGATCTTAGCACCCTTGTCAAAAATCAGTTGACCACACACATGAAGGATTATTTCTGGGCTCTCAACTCTCTTCTATTGGTCTGTATGTCTGTCTTTATGCCAGTATCACATTGTTTTGACTATTGTACCTTTGTAGTAAGTTTTGAAATTGGGAAATGTGAGTCTTTCAAAAATTTTGTTCTATGCCATTGTGGGTCACTTGAACTTTCATATGAATTTTAGGATCAGTTTTTCCATTTCTGCCCAAAACACCATTGAGATTTTGATACAGAATGCATTGAACCCTCAATGTTGCTTTAGAGAGTGTTGTCATCTTAACAATTTTAAATCTTCCAACCCATGAACACAGGATGTGTTTTCACTTATTTATGTCTTCTTTGAGCAATGTTTTATAGTTTTAGTGTACAAGCCTTTAATTTCCTTCAAGTTATTCATAGATATTTCATTCTTTTGGATACTACTGTAAATGGAATAGTTTTCTTCATTTCCTTTTAAAATTGTTCATTGCTAATGGATAGAAAAACAACTGATTTTCCTGTGTTGATTTTGTATCCTGCAGTTTTGCAGATTTAGTTCTAACAGGTTTTTATGTACATTCTTTAGGGTTTTCTACATATAAATCATGTCATCTGTGAATAAAGATAGTTTTGCTTCTTCTTTTCCAATTTGGATACCCTTTCTTTTTCTTACCCAATTGCTCTGTCAAAAACTTGTAGTACTGTGTTGTATAAAAGTAGCAGAAGGGGACATCCTTGTCTTATTTTTGTTCTTAAGAGAAAAACTTTCAGGCTTTTCACCACTGAGTATGACGTTAGCTGTGGCTTTTTCATATGTAATATTATTCATGTTGAAGAAGGTCCTTTTTTCTTAGGTTATTGAGTGTTTTTATATGCAAGGGTATGGGTTTTTCGCAGTTTCTCTGGAATAAATGAAAAATGCTCCACCACTTCCTTCCTCAGTACTACCATCACCATTGCACCTACACCTAAGGGACCCAAGCATCATTGTTTTCCCCCGACTCTAAGGGTGGTTATTTTTCTGTTCCGAGGGAATCTCATTCTCATGACATCCTTCTAAGAGTAAATGACTCACCTGGGGTGATGAAAACAAGTTTTAAATCAGATCTTCCATAGTCCACAATATGAAGCAGCCCCAGATGTAGCTCAGCTTTCAGGAATGAACTTTTGGTGAAGTACTTATAAAACAAAAAGTCAAGTAAATATTCATGCTGCTCTTAGATTCTTCTAACTCTTTAAAAAGGTTATTTAATTATAAACAAATTGTAACAACTTTAATTTTCAGAACATACCTATAAGCTGTATTGTTTCAGGTGGACAATGGAGATATATCAAGATTATACATATACACTTGTATAAGATTAGCTTGAGTTCCCAGTTTATTTACTCAAGAATATAGAATCACATTGGAAATATGATGACCACAGAGCAGGTGTAAATGAACCATATATATCATCACAGCTTCCCATGGTCCAGCATCCTTGATGATGGTGCCCAAAATAAGGCACTGGATAAAAAGGGTGGAAATGAATTCCACACTAGTTTTTTCATCCTTGGGGCTACATCAGTGCTCAAGAAAAAATGTCTGCTCTTAGTGCTTCCATTTAAGAGAATGTTTGGAGACGTTAAGCTCCTTCTGGTTCTTGGACCAAATTCAGTGACAGTGAATCCACAACTTCATCGAGCAGAAGAATCTGAATTAGTGCCTGGATCTCTGATCCCAGCTTACAACATCCCAGTGAGACCATTTCCTCCACACAAGCTCCTGGGACCCAGCTTAACAAATGTATGCTTTTTCTTCTTGTCAGTATCTAAAGGTAGAGCACTGAGGATCCACATAAGTTAGTAAAAATGGAGCCAAACCTTAATTCCTTAGCTTTAGATTGAATAGGTGACTAGGCACTTACTATTGGATTATCCCACTAAAAGTCACATGGCACCAACTCCATTTCATCCTTTTCCTAGACAGCCCTTCTGGAAAGCCTTGGAAAGGAGATGTTTCTGCGGAGAGTCAGACAGTGTTGAATGCCAGGATAAACAACTCTGATTGTGTTGTGAGCGTAAGAGTTGTGAAGAGGCGCTGACCCCAGCTGCTCCTTCAGTTCTTCTGCAGCCTCTACCGATGTGGAGAAGTTGTGATGGGCTCTCAATCTCAGGGAACAGCCCTTAGAGTCCACCTCAGCCCCCACATAGCTGCATCATCAACACAGCTGCCCCACCTCTGCTTAGTCAAAGCCTCGTATGTGTCCCTAATCAGCTTCACATAATTTACAAGATTTTCTATCACTAGTTCTCTTGACATGCTGTGAAAAGGGAAAAGGCTGGACCTTAGGGAAACCTTAATACTGAAGTAATTTCAGATTTTTCAGAGATTTAAGATTGTAAGTAGAAACTTCAATAAATAAAATTCCTTAAACAGAAAAATAACCACCCTGAGAGTTGGGAGAACACCAAGAATGTGTTGTTAAGTAGTTAACAACGTTAAATGTTACAGAGATCAAGTAACGTAAGAAATCAACTAAGATACATTGGCCAGGCGTGGTGACTCAACACCTGTAATCACAGCACTTTGGGAGGCCAAGGTGGGCAGATCACTTGAGGTCAGTAGTTCAAATCCAGTCTGGCCAACATGGTGAAACCCTGTCTCTACTAAAAATACAAAAATTAGCCGGGCTTGGTGGTGCACACCTTAATCCCAGCCACTCAGGAGGCTGAGGCAGGAGAATCACAGCTTGGGCAACAAAGTGAGACTCTGTAACAGAGTCTCACTTTGTTGCCCAGTGAGGTTTAAAAAGAAAAATCTCAGTGAGTTTAAAAAAAAAGAAAAAGAAAATCTACTAAGACATATCATTTAATAACAAAGATGCCATTGATACCTTTAGTAATAATTTCAGTGGCATAGTTAGTAAAGACAGATGTCATACACAGTCCAGAGTCTTCATATTTGCCCAGATTTTCCCCTGCCTCAATTTAAAAAATAAATTTCAACTCCTGACTCCAATAGATCTTCACTGTCATTCTGAAAATGTTCCTTTGTCAAACATTTTGGTTATCTTGTATTTCCTATAGACAAGGCAAGTGTTTTTAATCTGAAGATGCTTTTCCCCTTTAGAGTATAAGCAGAATAGTGTTTTTGTACATATGTGCATTTTCTTTAAAGATGGTTGATAGCCTTCATCACTTTTTCAAGGGGAATGTAACTCTTATTAAGATCTACAGTTTCAGAATTTAAGAAGCACCTTCCCTTTTGCCACCTTTTTCAAATGATTTCCTTTGACAGTACCTATCTAATAGGAAATTTCTGGTTTTCTTTAAATCTGTATTTTCTAGATATCTCCAGCTCACAATTGCATTTTACATGAGTCTTTTAAGTTCAGACTAAATAATGTATTGATTATTGCCCTTATCAATCCTTGGCACTTCAATTAAAACCTTATCATATGGAACAATTTCTTTTTTTCCTAGAAGTTTCTTATTCACTAAGAAATCATGAGGTGTTTGGATATCTGCCCTTATTTCAAAGCATGATCTTTTTCTTGAATTAGCATCTGTTTCTATAATTTCAAGTTTTTGAAATAGATATACCGTATATCCTTGTTTATTATACTAAATCTGTTTTATGGGGATTCATTTTTCAAAATAGCTACTTTTGTTTTTGCCTTTCTTCTAGAAATAGTCTTGCCTACTAAACAGTATTGGTTTTCTTGGCAGAATCTATTCAAGATGAATTCTTTTCAGAATGCAAAATGGTATTATCTATGTCAAACAATGTTTTTAAAGTGAAAACTACAAAGCCATTGAAATTAAATCCTACTGGAAATGTGGTACTTGACAAAGTGATTCTAAACTGAAAGAATAAAACTTAGGAAGATAGTTAAGGAAATCTTGACGGTAAAGCTTTAGGTGGCCAATATTTACCAGTGTGTTGGTGATGATGGGCAAAATAACAGAAACAAATATGTGACCACTCTATCCCACCTGACGATTATCCCACCGTGTGACCACTCTATTTATTGGAAAGTGAATTGGTACAACCTTCATGAAAGGCTGTTAGGTAATTCACGTGGAAAGCTTTTAAAATGTGCATTCCCATTGGCCCATCATTTCAACTTTTAAGAATTTTTATAAGAAAATAATTGTGTGTGGCTGGGTGCAGTGGCTCACGCCTGTAATTCCAACACTTTGGGGGGCCGAGGCAGGCAGATCATGAGGTCAAGAGATCGAGACAATCCTGGCCAAAATGGTGAAACCCCTTCTCTACTAAAAATAAAAAAATTAGCTGGGTGTGGTGGTGCATGCCTGTAGTCCCAGCTACTTGGGAGGCTGAGGCAGGAGAATCACTTGAACCCAGGAGGTGGAGGTTGCAGTGAGCCAAGATTGCACCACTGCACTCCAGCCTGGCAACAGAGTGAGATTCCATCTGAAAAAAAAAAAAAGAAAGAAAAAGTAAAAGAAAATAATTGTGTGTGTGTGTGTGTGTGTGTGTGTGTGTGTGTGTATAAGGATTTAGCAAAAAGCGTGGTCATGCAGCAATTTTTTAAAAATTTTAACAAAAAATTAGAAACAACCTAAATGTTTAACAAAGGATTAAGTAAATAAAATTATACATAAACAGTTATATTATAGAACCACAGTTTTGATAGAAAGTTCAGAGTAAATTTTTGAATGAAGCAAAACAACTTATTAAACTTCATACCATTTTTAAAAGATATATTGCATAGAGAAAATATCTAAATACATATACAGGTATTGGTATTGCTGGTGATTTTTTTAGAATGTTTGCTATGTGTATTTATTATACAATTTTAAACATCCAAGACATATTTTTTAAAGGAAGGCTCTAGGAAATCTTGAGTTCCAAAAGATACTCATTCTCCTAGTCTTCTTTGTCTCTAAAATAGTAATTTCTCCTTCCAAGACAATATTTAAAAGAGCTAATCTAACCTATTTATTTTTAGTCACATTTTTAGTTTCTGTAAAAGAAAGGCAGTTATCTAAATGGAGGGTACAGTTTTCTAATATATTAGAAAAACATTACTAAAAATTAAGGTTTGGGTTTTTTTTTTAAATTAGAGGCCCATTAATGTTAAAGAGCTGTAGTGTAGCACAGTGAGTGAAGACACCTGCCATATGTCTGTTTTTCTGCACAACATGGTAATTTACAATTACAATTAGTGTGTTTATATACCTCTGTAGTTAACCCATATTTAGAATATAATGTAAGCCCAGATCATTTTTATGTTTCTGAACGTTTACTTTTCAATTGTAAAAAGCATTTGAAAATACCGAAATCCTGATTTTAACACAGTAGAATCTTCTTTGCTTGTCATTTTTGAAGAAACCAAATGAATATAAATGAGCTCTATGGATTTCTAAGTTGGAAGGCAAGGTCAGTTCCTGTGATTACATCCCCAGCCAGTTGAAAGATGAACTGTCATGAACTGAATCCATCCCAATACCCAGTGAAATCCTTAAAACAAGTCATTAGCATTATCATGGCTACACCAGTGAAGAGAAACATGACAGGAAGCTTTGGGAGAGACTACATGGTTTATCGAAGGGTATACCTCCAGAAAACAGTCCAGCACATAAGTCTGTTGAGCTGCTATGAGGCAGAATTAGCTACTTTGGTCTTGAACCTTGGACTTAGGTTTTCTTCCTGCAGCTTCCAACAAAATGACAAAATACAAACTAACTTCACTTACTGCTGTCAGCTCTTCTATTGCCAAAGACTATGGTTGGAAAAGGAAACGTTGAGGCCTTCCTATTTCACTGCATTTTAAAATCAATATTCTTTTTTAAAACTGTAGAGCCTGAATGTCATTTCTTCTTCAAAGGAATACCTGTATTGCTTAACAAGTAGTCCTCCTTTTCCTTTCAGAATATATAATGTAGACTATCTTCTAGGACCAGGTCCAGTGGCCAGGGCAGTGTATAAGATGCGTTAAGTTGATTCATTATTTTAGAATGGATGATAATGTTCCTAGATCTACTTTAAAACTGAGTATTATTGATTCACTAGTGGAAAATCTTAACATATACCCTTTTAATTGAAAGAGAATTTGTTTCTGTATGCCACCCTATTAGTTTTCTAGGACTGCCAAACAAAGTAACACAGATTGTCTTTTTTCCTTCGCTTGTAGATGGCTGTATTCTCCCTATATCTTTACATTGCCTTCCGTCTGTATATGTCTGTGTCCCTGTTTCCTCTTTTGATAAGTGATATTGGGTTAGGACCTACCCTAATGACCTCATTTTAGCTTAAGTACCTCAATAAAGATTCTATCTCCAAATACAGTCACATTCTAAGGTACAGGAGCTTGGGACTTCAACACATAAATTTGGTAGGGGACACAATTCACCCAATAACACCTAATAATCCTACTGTAGAGAAAAAAATAGGTGATCAGGGATAGGTTTAGAAAGGTAGAGAGACTTTGTTGTTTCCTACAAAGGAGTTAAATAAGGTGGTGTAATAGAAAGGAAAGAGTATTAGCCCACAGAGTCAAATAGTCCCAGATCTGCATTCAGATAACACCACCATTCTAGGGTTAGCTTCTCAGAAAAATTTTACAAAAAAATAAGATTTCTTTCCTCCTAACCAATAACCTTATGGGCTGACGAATTACAGTAGCTTCTTATTTATCTGTATTTTGGGAGCAGGACAATTGAACTCTCATCAGTAAGATGAGAGTCACACTTATGTTAGAAAGAAAATTTTGGTATTTTAATGGAGAGATGATTCTTGAATTTGCCCAGAAAAATTGATATGTGAACTTATGAAGAAAACTGTATCACTTTTCGCTAAGAATTCACAGCCACTAATTTTATCAAGCTAATGTACAGAGCAGTCAAGTGACTTTCCTTTAATTTGTTGTCATTGTGTTTATGAAAAGCAGAGCTAAAACAGCAGAGAACAAGTTTAGACAGTGACCGTTTTCATAAACAGTTTTAATAATATTGCTAAATCCAAGTAGATGCAAAATTTTTTAATATATTAACTGTAAATATTTCTGTAATAATCAACCATCAGATACCTACAGATACTATAAATGGTCACCTCATTTCAAACATTATTTTTTAGCACCAGTCTACTTGCTAAATATGTATTACCTTTGAGATTTAAACTAAAGAGAAGAGATGGGAGAAAAAAAAAAAGACCTCCCCATACAGGAATTTAGTGTGTTATTCTTTACTCCCCTGAAATCCAATCATACCAACACCATAGGGAAAAAAGAACATTTTGCTGCTTCTGTGTCACTTCATTAAAGTAGTTAATCTGCAGCCATAAATTTTTGTCTTCTGGGCCAAGAAATTTTAAGTAAAATACTAACAAAAATGTAACACTTTTAAATGAGAAGTGAAAGCATCTTTATCCTTTTTATTTGAGTTTCCAGAAATGGCATGCTCCGTAAAAAATTGTATCATTTTTATTTTTAAACTTAGTTTCTTGCATTAGTCGGTAAACAATTTATTTGGTGAACATTCTCTGTGCACATATATACACCATGTGAACATTTAAGAAACAGAAGGTGCTTGAATTTTTGAGATTTAAATATTTTCTCACAGTTGATCCAGTGATACTACAGTTGAAATAAAACCATATATAAATGAAATACCACTTTCTACTAAGATGTAAGTATAGATTTTTTAATTATTGTTTTAATGAGGACAATAACGATTCCATTTATTCAATGGCACATCTTATAAATCTTTAGCATGTTTACTCCCATGTACATTCTAAGACTCACCATAACACTATCCTAATTACAGATATGCATATTTATTTTATTACATTATCTAACTAGATGTATTTTATATTGCTAATTTTCCTGCAAGTATTATTAACGTTTAAAACTCTAGGCAATTATTTGATTTCTCATTTATGTTGTTCTCCTAAAAACATGCATACACATATCAGTATACATATTTTAAATATATTATGTGAAATATGGGCTACGTAAACCATATGTAATACCCCAGGACATGACAAGCAAAATGATAATACTTACCATAGCAATGTTTGGCCATTTCCAGACATCCTTGCTGTGGTGCTAAACTAACCCCTGCTTTTCCTCCAGGCTCTGCATCTTCATATCCATGTAAGCAGTAACATTGTACCTCTGTGCTTCTTCCTCAGTGACCAAATATCTAATTAGCGCCTGTTAAGGGCTACGCACTAAAGATTCACAATTAGACAAGAAGCACATAAGCTTGGGAGAGGAAAGAAGTGAGAAAATCAAGGATTACTTCACCAAGTGACTAGGGTTAGAGGAGTGGGCAGAGGAAAAACACAAAGGAGCAAAGAACTCAGTGGAAATATATGGAAACATTCTTAAGAACAAGGAACAACTTGAGCTAAGATGTAAAGGATAACTAGGAGTGGAGGGGGTGAGGGGAGAGAGAGAGAGAAAGAGAAGAGAGAAGAGAGAAAGCCGGAGAGAGAAGACCAAAAGTCAAGAAGGGGAGGAAAAGTGAAGGGAGTTTATTTTGACTGCAAATCCAGACTGTGATTTGTTACTGCAAGGTTAAATGTAATGGTAAAAATACATCCATAGACAAAAAATATATATAGTTCTCAGTATATAATTACATGAGCCTTGCAAAATGCACGAGAAGAAATACTTTCTTAACATTAAAGATTAATGTGTCAATCTTTCAAAAAGATATTGAACAACACAATAGATCATTTATTTAATTGTAGTACTTTTGTTAATGATGTTGTCATTCAAAACACAAAATCATTCTTCCTGTGACTGGTTTTTATATTGACTTATGTCAAATAGCCTAAGTAATAATACTAAGTTCTAAGGTTCCAAAGCCCTTTCTTCCAGGAACTAATGTAATTTAGTACTAATGTAAAGCTTCTTAATGGTTTGCCTTGGTACCATGTGTTAGCAAATCCAGAGAAATTAATGGTTTAGCAGATCCACTGGCTTGTTCTTACCAAGAGTCGATAGTCTTCATCAGGCTTTTAATTTTTTAAAAAAAGCTGTTAATCAGTTTCTTTTCTTTTTTTTTTTTTTTTGAGACAGAGTTTCGCTCTTGTTATCCAGGCTGGAGTGCAATGGCGCGATCTCGGCTCACCGCAACCTCCGCCTCCTGGGTTCAGGCAATTCTGCTGCCTCAGCCTCCTGAGTAGCTGGGATTACAGGCACGCGCCACCATGCCCAGCTAATTTTTTGTATTATTAGAGACGGGGTTTCACCATGTTGACCAGGATGGTCTCGATCTCTTGACCTCGTGATCCACCAGCCTCGGCCTCCCAAAGTGCTGGGATTACAGGCTTGAGCCACTGCGCCCGGCCAATCAGTTTCTTTAAGTTTGCTATAATCTTATAAAGAAACCACTGAAAACTATTTGGAAATTGAAGAAACCACCAGACACCAGACAATCTTTTAAGTAAAAGCCTACTTGCCTTTGTTTGTAAAAACATTTATCTGATTAGAAACTCTGTTGACTGTCATGGAACACAGTCATACTGTTTCTGCCCACAGCTCATTATATGAGAAAATGCCTAGCATGATACTGGAGATAAAATAGATATCAATAAATTTTTATATCAAACAGTTGACTTAAGATAAATAATTAATTCTTCTATGCTTTTTTCTCATATGAAATTAAAATGATTGATATACTCCCAGTCAGAGTCATTCTGAGAACAACAACAAAAAATAAACACCTTTATAAGAATTATTGAAAACTATTTAGGCATAAAGAACAATGCAGTTCTTAATTATACTTTTTTGTGAAATGAGGATACTGTATATTTCTTTAGTTATTAATAAGTCCAGTGTTGCTTCCATCTGTGAATACCGAAATGCTTACTGTATATATTAATCCTTATAAAACTTTCTAAAATGAGGGTCCAGTTTCTAAAATGAGTCCTTATAAAACTGCAGAATTCTAAAAAGATTCATTTTTTTCCCCAAATTATGCTGACTCACTGGTGTCAGTGGCTATGAACAAACACATGAGTCTTAACACCATACTTTGTTTTTAAATACAAGTGACACTTTTTAGCATAAATTGTTTTAGCAGGTGAATGTTTTTGCAGATAGGCCAAAAATCTATTAGAACCCAGCACTGATAGATCTATTTCTTAAGACTATCTATTGCTTCTGATAATCCCCGAAGTATGTATAATGAAACATGTTAGATCAATAATTTTGAGAGGTTTGCTCAAGGTAGTGGGCTCATGTTTACTGAATTCCACTGGGCAATTGCCTTTTCAGATCCTTACCATCCACAGAGAAGAGCCAAAAGGTATACACCCTAATAGCTTAAGGTTCCTAAAAGTTAAATATGTTGGAATTTAATAAGAAATATTTAGAAAATAGAAGTTAAGTAATTATTCTAAGAACACTGAGGTTTTTTTGAGTTATTTGTAACTCAACTTGAGGTAGAATATGGCTCATCTGAATCATAATGCCATATGAGTTGTTTTCCAACCAGCTCTTAAAATGATTTACATGTTACAGTTTAAATATTATAGTTTAAAAGGGTTAGTAAATGCTTTTCCAGAATGAATTTTCACATTAATTCTTCTGTGCTTTATTCTCATATGAAATTAAAATGGTTGATATACTCCTGGTCAGAGTCATTCTGAGAACAACAACAAAAAAAACACCTTTATAAGAATTACTGAAAACTATTTAGGCATAAAGAACAATGCAGTTCTTAATTATACTTTTTTGTGAAATGAGGAAACTGTATATTTGTTTTCACATGTGAAAATTCATTCTGGAAAAGCATTTACTAACCCTTTTATTCCCCAATGCTTCTGATCTCTTACCCAAAAGAGATACCTATACCTAGTTTTCAGTTGTTTATGACCACATTGTTTATTTGGAGAATTATCCACAATAAACCATAATCTTAGACTAGCTTTTCCTTGTTTCTCAGTGTATTTTCTATGCCACTTTTTCCCACTACCAAACTAGTATCTTCTCAGCAAATGCAAACTACTTTTCATTGTGCCAAGAAAAACATAATCAGGAGAATAAACTCCCTCTTTCCCACTGCCCCTCCTTCCTTCATGATTATGAAATATTAGAAAACTGAATCTGAATAACTTTGGATTGCCTACCACTTTTCGAGTTATCTATAGCATTTACATGGATAATCTAGAAACGTCTTGCCCTTAAACACATAATAGCATTTTAAAATGCCAGTATTAAAATTGACTGTATAGTAATTTTACATATTCAAATATGTAGACATGAATTCAAACATGAATACGTGAATATCAAGTTTATGTTTTATGGCACTGAAAAAGAAGCTGAATACAATCTACTCTTTTCAGTTACTGGACTAGTACAGACTCTTCATTTTAAGTTACATAATCCTAATTCAAGCTTCTTACCAAAAAAGAAAAAGAAAAGTATTGATTCATATATACTGAAAAACCCACACATAGATCTACTTCTGGTATCAATAGATGCTAGGACTCAAACTGTCATCAAAACTCCTTCCATCTCCCTTTCTACTTTTCTTTGCCTGTTGGCCTCATTCTTTCTTTCTTGCAGAAAGGGCTTTCTTCACACAAACAGGCAGGGTAGGTACAGGCAGTTGCAGCAACTTCTATTCAGCATAATCCTAGAGAAACAGCCTTCTCTCGGCCCTAGCATCCAAACATCACTGAAGCCAAAAAGGTCACAGATTAGGACTGGCTGTGATTAGCCAGCCTGAGCCAGTACCCATATCTATGAGGGAGGGGGTAAGGCATGGTATTATAATTGACAGCCCAGTGACAACTATATGGAGTTGAAGAGGAATGATTCCCTTTCATGAGTTTTGAATATGTCTACCATCATTGTCCTTGTGTAAATTTTTCCAGTTTCTTGACAAATTTAATATATGGGCCACAATCAGATCTCAGCCTCTGATAGAGAGAAAAGAGAAAGTGTAGGATACTGCACACAGGAATATCCAACATTATAAACACTAGAACTGATCCATCACTTGACTGATATTTGAATCTACGATTCAGAAATAGACCTTAATGCTAGCGCGATGCCCCAAGTCGTTTTTGCTGTATCAACCAATTACCATGTAAAGCCTGAGGCCTGCTCTCTGGAGGGCCTTCTTGCAGTACTGTTCGTTTCATTCAGAACCTACAATCCTTGACATGAGCCTACTTATCCACCTACCTATATCTTAAGATAACTTACTGGGATTGATACCACAAACCAGAAGGACATGTAAGCATATGGAGACTTAGTCCATTAGTTTTTCATATTAATCCTGTTTTATCATTCTGGTACAAACAAATTGATCTTTTTAAGATAGAGCTGCTAATATTTTAGGGTTATTCTTACCAGTATTTAATTTCTGTTGATCATATTTTCATTTGGTATCTATCTTTTTAACAAATAACAATAGATTGTAATAATCTGTTTTATAGAAATTCTTTGGGATTAGCAAGGTCCTTGTATTTGTCAACTCACTTGTTCCTAAGCTTCAGGCAAAATAATTCCTAAAATCTCACTGATAAATATGTTTTATTTTGAAATTACAGTGAAAAATAAAGATCCGGAACCTAGATTGTTATGCATAAATTATGTTTATATCTATTTAAATTCTTACAGTCCTCTTGTTTTTGTTCTTTTCCCCAGTTCTGATTTTCTGGTTTTCATTTCTGAAATAACTTTGTTATATATGATTTTCTCGTAGTCTGCCTTAAATCCCTTGTGGAAAGCAATAGGGGTATTAATCAATAAGTTAATCAAGCAAACTAAAATCACTATATCAGCTACTGTTCTTCCCTTTATATCCTCAGAGAAGCTAGAAAATACATGGTTAATATCCTCTGAATGCTTTATATACAACAAATTTAATACAGTAGTTCCCCCTTATTTGCAATTTTGCTTTCCATAGTTTCAGTTACTTACAGTAAACCATGGCTAAAAGATATTAAGTGGAAAATTCCAGAAATAAACAATTCTTAAGTTTTAAGTTGCACATCATTCTAAGTAGTATGATGAACTCTCATGCCGTCCTTCTCTGTCCCTCATGGAACATTGGTCATCCCTTTGTCCAGCATATTCACCCCATATATGCCACCCTCCCATTAGTCACTTAATAGCTGTCTCAGTTATTGTATTCACTGTGGCAGTATTATAGTGCTTGTGTTAACATAATCCTTATTTTACTTAATAATGGCCCCAAAGGGCAAGAGTAGTAATGATCGAATATTGTGGTAATTGTTCTATCTTATTATTACTTACTATTGTTAATCTCTTACTCTGCCTGATTTATAAATTAAACTTTATCATAGGTATGTATGCATAAAACAAAACAGTATATATAAGGTTTGGTACTATCCATGATTTCAGGCATCCACTGGGGGATAAGGGAGGATTACTGTATCACCTAGTGATTATATTTCAAAATTGGCTTGCTCTCACAAAAACAACTTCATCATTTGTTATATTGATAGACTAGTCAATTTATTATAAAATATTTTATTTCATTAATTACAAGACAATTTTAACTAGCTAAAGTTTGAATACATCTTGCAATAAGTGTGATAGGAAAGCATCATGTCATAGCTTAATTGGCAATGTTTTTCTTTCTAAATGATACAAAAAGTAACGATGAATCTTATAATCAATGGTGTCTTGGATGTGATGACATGTAATACTACAATTGACTGTTATAGGTCTTTGTTTCCCCCAAAGAGTTTCATTTAAGTCAAGTGTGTTGGTTGACATCTTTCGAGAATACTAGGTTTAAAGATTACCTTCTGTAAAGTGAAGTTTCTTTTGTTAATGTTAATTACACCCTAATGTGTCTATTTTGTAACATCAGATTTTTGTTAGTATATTTATTAATTCAGAGCACCCTTAGGTTACCAACTCCATTCACTGGTCATTTTTACTGTTCTTTTTGTATGTACCAAAAAAAAGTGTCATTCTGATATTAGTAATATATTTTTAAGATTTAAAAGAAACTTTATGTTTCATTCAAAGCAAAAACAATGTGTTATTAAGAACCTGCAATTCTTATACATGAAGCTATTTACATTAATCTCAAAATTCAGTTATGACTCTTGCTCTAAGTCTCTCTGGTATGTTTCTATTCTGATTTAGTGCCTTGTTTAAAGATTAATGTTACAGAGTAATTTACAGCAGCTTCACAGATGGTATCTGAATCTTTGTAAATGGGCTTTGGAATCCTAGGCACAACTTCATGGAATCTTAGGTTAACATCAGTGTAAATGTTGAAGTTAAAACTGTTCTAAAAGGTCGTGATAGAAATTTCATTATCCCTTTCTAAAATCCATAAATTTTGAGGGGATTTTGTGGGCTAAGTATTTTTACCTCACTAGCATTGTTAAGGTATAACTAGCTCCTTGTATATCAAATCACCAGCCACTGTATGTTAAAAATAAACATGAAAAAATAAAACAAATTGCCTTCTTTTAAACTATTCTAAAGTTCTAGTTACAGGAGAAGTTACTGTTCTTATTTTTACAGCTTCCTTTATGAAATGCTTTATAGAATCCACAAACATGCGTTGCTTTTAGTGTCTTAGCTTTGATGTCTATAAAAGACCCATTCAAAACTGGAAGTAGGTGTTCCTAATGTGCACAACAGAATTTGGCTGAAGTTATTTGAAGCTATTAGAGATAACCTTTCTCTACGTGTCTTTTGGGAGAAAAACTGGTGCCAACCATGCAAGTTAAGCTGTAATTAGTGTAACTAACAACTAATATGAAAGAGCAGACTACAGGTCACTCTTAAGAATTTAAAGGTATTAACAGGTTAAGGTTGTAGGGCATCCTATCCCCCAGCTTAATCTGTTGCCTTAGCTGGTGAGATTTGTTGAAGTCCTCAGTGCCCTCTAACCTTGAGGTGTTGCTCTCTCATAATTTGTTGGTCACATGCCAAGTTCCTCCTTCCTGTCTACTGAGATGTCTTTGGGAATGGCAAATTCATTTTAAAGTTCTTGTCACAAATGACTACACATTTTTAACCTCTAAATGTAAATGAAAGATTATGGTTTAATTTGCTTTAATATTCTTGTCCTACCAGCCTTAGACTACATTGAAATTGTCATTTTATTGCATTGTAGAATATGATTTGTTGAGAACATTTAACATATATTATAAGAGGAACACTTAAAATCTAACTATTAAAGCAGATGTTGTATAACTGATTCTAATAAGTGCTGAATATTCCGGTTTTTATGGGCTACTTCTTCAAGTTTAATTGCCCACCAGTGGCTTTTGTTTATGTTTACAGTCAACTCTAATGCAGTTAAAGGATAAGAATGTAACAGAGGAATAACCTCTGGCTTCCATGAGGTGTAGTTAACCCCTTTCTTCTAGTATCTGGCTTTGGCTTCTCATTATGTGATATCAACATGTAAACAAGAGAAATTCCCCAGAACTTTAATCATTTGTTTTCTTTTCCCATTGAAGTAATACATGTAAGATTGTTCCTATAGTTGTTTTCTACCTGGAAAAGCTAGAAAGTTTTTTTTTTTTTCTTTTAAAGCAATAGGCAGCAAGACAGCACTATTGAGAAAAAGTCAAAAGAAAACTTTTTCCCTTTCAACTTTTTATATTGCAGTCTTAGTCTCAGGCTGTCGTTATTATGATATACATTAGATTGTTTTTAAAGTACACATTATTGACTGTGCATAACATAAGCTGGAGTAGGTCCCAGTAACTAAACAAAGTTTTAAGATGAGAAGGATCAAACAACAGAACCCCAAAGAAAAGAATATTTTCAATTCAGATTATCTAGGTCACTGAACACACATTAAGGACACATTTAAATACTTTAAGAATACAGACTTTAAATCCATAGTTCTTATGTAAGTACCAAAAGAAATAATAAAGATGTATTCTTCCCTTGAATCCTCCACCTCCGTGTTTTATACACACACCACTGGTCACTGCTCGTGGATAAACTGTTTTTTTATTTTAATAGTGATTTGTTTACTCTAATATGTATTAGAGTAACACAAGACCCATTTAGTAGATATTATTGTTTGGGACTATGAAAATAGAGAAAGTGAATTGAGGTAAAGGAAATGTTAGGTATTTTAGTAGTGCTGATAGTTTGTACATATACAAATATACATAAAAGTGTTACAAAAAATTAATAGGGAAACAATGCTGTATTGAATCATGAAATTCCCATAAATTTTCTTCTATCCAAGAACTCACAAGATGCTCTTATCCCTTCATTTCTCCATATTATCTATTGATTGTGGTTTATTTAATTCATGTTTCTACTTGGCAGTTTGCTCTCTTGTTTCTAGAACAGGCCATCTTCTTTGGACTTTGGTCTTGGATTAGATGATGTCTAATGCTCCTTCCTGTGAATTTTTAACTTCCTGCAACAAGATGATTAGTCCTCAGCTAATAAGTTCCTCACCGTTGGGAACTCCAGCTATATAACTTGATCTGAGTAATACCTAGCATGATAACAAACCCAAATAATCATTAATGTGTGTCCTTATTGATTGATTCGCATGTTCTGAATCAATCAATTAGGACACACATTAATGATTATTTGGGTTTGTTATGTTCCTATATGTCCATGTACTTGCCTCAAACTAACAAATATGTTAATTAGCGTATCAATAATTTAAAACTTATTTAAAAAACAAAAGGAATAGAATAATGCTACACTTAAAGTTTACACAGACACCAATCTTTTTTCATGCTAGAATTTCCTGAGCAATGACACCAAGCACAGCACTAGAAAGCCTTATTTTTTCCACCTTCCATACTATCTTAAGATTACGAGAGTAAGACATCAAAGCTGAACTGACTTCAAAGCCTGTAACACTTATGGTTTCCAGCTATTACTGTAACCAGCCGCTTCACCCTGACAGCAATTCATCTTACAGAGCTGCCTCGCTAGGTTCCACCCCTCTGCTTCCTGCCTTCCCCCTTTCTGAACCTATCAAATTAAAAACTACCCTTTCAATGAAACTTAAACCAGTTGAGGGGATTAGCATGTTTCATTAATCTTAAGATTATACTATGAAACTATATTTATTATTTATTCACTTTTTTCAAAATTGTGCCTTTTACAACTAGGCTATGGGGTATGTTGACATTAAACATAATGTTTTTTATCCATTTTATTTCAGCAGTAGAATATGCACATGAAGGTAGGTATACACACCTCCCACTTTAGTTAGGCATCACACAATGAGAAAGAAAACATTGAATCTGGCACTTATTTGACTTTTCACAAAGTAAAAAGGAGGAAAACCAAAACATGGATTACTCATTAGAAATGCCTGAAATGTAATTCCTTTTTAGGCAAGAGAAATAAAGTCTCATGGGTATAAAGTTTTCTTACTCTGTGAAAGTTAATGTATTAGCATTTGAGCTTGTCCTAGATTGTTAACCAACTTGTCACCTTATCACAAGTTACTAACATGTTATGCAGACCAATTTCTTGGAAAACTGTAAAACTAGTATCAGCTGAAGTTTTTCATTTTTTCCCTTGGTCCAGCTGACTTTTTTTTTTTTTGGAGACAGGAGTATCACTCTGTTGTCCAGGCTGGAGCGCAGTGGCACGATCTCAGCTCACAGCAACCTCCACCTCCTGGGTTCAAGCGATTGTCTTGCCTCAGCCTCCTCAGTAGCTGGGACTACAGGCCTGACTAATATGTTCTATATTTTTAGTAGAGATGGGGTTTCACTATGTTAGCCAAGATGGTCTCGATCTCCTGACCTCGTCGTGATCCACCTGCCTCAGCCTCCCAAAGTGCGGGATCACAGGTGTGAGCCACCGCGCCTGGCTGAAATTTTTAAATTATTGAATTATTTGATGTAGTTGGTGGTAAATGTTCAGTACTGCTGGGGAACGCATCTCTTGAGATTGAATAAATAGCATCCAGATCTTAAAGATATGGTACCAAAAGAACTCAGAGAAGACTTAATGATTTAGCTGATCTTAACCCTGAGCTATCGATGAGTTTCTAAATAGACATTATGACAAAGGCTTTGATTGTGGATTATGGAAACTAAAGAGGCTCAGTATAATGATTGAATTGTTTTAAGAAATGGAATACACTGCATCATAAATTGGCAATCTTTCTGTCTTTTGGAGCAGTCAAATGAAGGCTTAATAACCACTTTTGAAGAATTTGATAGAATTTTTACATTGGATAGATTAGAATAAGACATATTTAATATTTACTTCAATTCTAGGGTTCTGTGTTTCTAAAATTAAAGGATATGAGGAAACAGAATTGAAGATTAAGCAATAGCTGTTGAGTGCAGTCCAGTAATTAGATGGGTTTTACAAAGAATTCATAAACAGGTATCCTGACAGGATTTGAAAAGGAAACAGCATGATAGCCTGAGTAGATAAGGGAAACCAGCAAAAATGATGCACATCTCTTCTGGTGCTGAAGATTGGAAGAGAAGGAACATACTCTGAAATGCTCAAAAAGTAAGCATAAGGAAAATGAGAAAAGAAACTAAACAAGTTTTCGGAGTGCTGAAATAGAAACCAAAGGATTTTCTATCTGTATTACTTCAAGGAAGGGAACCAAACAGGTAGGAAAAATGAGAAGCTTAAAATTTTAGATTTTGGAGATAGATAGTACATGGATATTTGGAAATGTTCAGTTTGACTTAACAAGCAGTTTCTGCAAGGAAATAATGTGATCACAGCAGCTTGTAAGGAAGAGAGCCTTGCACAGGTTTTAACAGGCAGATAAGAAAGGGAGACTCAGAGAATCATCACCTTGAGATGTGATGAAAAAGTGCATGATATAATAGTAAAAATAGAAGGACTGTCCTGGCTGGAAGTGGTAGAAATCTTATCTATGGCAAATTTAATTGATTGTTCTCCCCAGTTCTGTTTTGAGGAGCATAATAATTGCAGTGAAGTAAAAAAACACATGGTGAGTGCAAAAAGATGAGATTCACTAACCTATATGTGGCTTTGGGCCAGTTGAACTTCTCTGGATCTGTAATCTTTTAAATATTAGATGGTTGGGTAGATGATTTCTATACTTTCCAGCTCTAAGATTCTTTTCTAATGCCTTAATTCAGATAGAATTAAATAGGCAGTCTATAGCCTGGGAACTCAAACAGATCAAATGTTTCAGCTTGTAACAGCTGGTTTATTTTGGCCTACAGACAACAGCCATGGTAGAAAACTCGGGATAATTTTATGAAGGTTTTGACATTTTAAGGAATATAAAAGTTATGGAGAAATCTCCTGTGTGGGCAGGCAAGAAGTGAGGATACCCAGTGATACTGCAAAAATGAAGGAGTGCTAGAAAAAGTTAAGATGAGCCCCACCCTATTGAGTTTAAAGAAATGATAGGATGTCTACAGAAGACATCCAAGAGAGAATCGTCAGTGTTGCCTAAAGAATGGAGATCAGGCATCAGCATCAGAAATAAATCAGTAGGTTTGATTTATTGGCAGTAAAGTGATAGGGAAATCTCATTAATAGATGGTTCCCAGTAAAAAAGGAAGAGGTGCTACCACAGAACCTTTAGAGAGATGAGAAAAAAGCTAGGAAACGTTAAATCAATAAAGATAGGAAAGTAATTTGAATCGCCGTTTAGCCAAAAATCAGTAACATGTTAAGGTATGTCTTCTCAGTGAGAAATCATTCCCCAGAAGTAAAATGGACAGGCGTTGTTGTTATTGTTGTTGTTGTTGTTGTTGTTGAGACAATTAGACATTTTTCAGAAGTGTTAAGTCTTTCATTTCCTGGAAATAAATTATCTATTAGGGCCTTACAACTAACTGGGGATTATATATGACTGTTAGTGTAGTTGCAGACATTAAAGGGTCTACTTTAATGTACAATTAAAATATGATTTATAAATCATATGCTTTCATATATTTTTTTCTCCAAGTTCTGTTATCCTGAGTTTTGGATACAGAAACTTCCTATCACTGTTCTGAGCCATATTCTATTTTGAAATAAGAATATTGGCCAGGCGTGGTGGCTCACGCCTATAATCCCAGCACTTTGGGAGGCCTAGGCAGGTGGATCACGAGGTCAGGAGTTCGAGACCAGCCTGGCCAGCATGGTGAAACCCCATCTCTACTAAAAATACAAAAATTAGCCAGGCGTGGTGGTGGGCACCTGGAATCCCAGCTACTCAGGAGGCTGAGACAGAGAATTGCTTGAATCCAGGAGGCGGAGGTTGGAGTGAGCCGAGATCGCGCCACTGCACTCCAGCCTGGGCCAGTGAACGAGACTCTGTTTCAATATTATTCAGTAGTTAAGATCATTACATTGTTATTTTCTGATTGGGAATTCATGCCTATTCTTTTTTAAACGGTATATTAATCTATGAGTGAAATTCATCTTGTAAATGGCACATTAATAGAAAGTTAGGAACGAGTGCAGTTCTCTGAGTGTGTTTTTATATTATAGTTTATACCTCAGTACTCATCATGACATGCTTTTTTCAGCTGTTGTTAATCCATTTACCTCTGCTTATTAGAATGAAGAGAAATTATCAAAGAATTTTTCATAAGTGTAAATAAATTCCTTTGTGTATGTATGTTTTTTCACTTTTCTATGTATATGGCCCTTTTTTAAAGATTCCAAAGCCAATTCTTCCTTTACTTAAAGAAAAAAGCAACTGTGGCAATAGTTCTGAATCCTTTGGCTGAACTCCAGCTTCCTGGTTGTTTTGCCACACTTAGTTCCACATCGCTGAGTTGAGAAGACAGAAGTGGCATAGCTCTGTGCTGACCTATTGGTCATGACCACTCCTACCTCATTCTCAGCATTTTCATCCTAATCTACTTCCACACGTAATGTACTTCTACAGCAGTAAAAGACGACATAAAATCTAGAATCAATTAACAAATGTAGTAGCTCAGGATCCACTGGGATTGTTTTTCTTTGTGTTATAATTTAAAGCATTTTGCTCAATAGATACCATCTCAACATATATTTCACATGTGAAAAGAAAAATTAGAAAAAAGCCTCCAAAACCTAAACTAAATATGTGTATCAAAGTTTTATCATAAATAGTATGCAATTCTTTGATCTAAAGAATATAAAGTACTTCAGCCTTCATCAGAAAAAAAATATGCCTCTGAATGACTGATTATACTGTGCACGTTGAATCAGAATGTCAGAGTCTTCTAAATAAATTGTTATTATGGAATAAGGCAGAACTTCAGCTCTGAATTTATATAATTCATTCCATTGTAGATTTTTTTCAATTGAAGAATACATTTCTCACCCATAAATTGTACTGAGTGTGAACAGCAGAGTCATTTGAGGTTCATTGAAAATATAGGAGAACATCATGTTTCCTGTCCTTTTGTTAAACTTGGCATATTGATTTTTTTTTTTTTTTTTTTTGCACAGCTTGTAGCGCAGAAATGTTATATACAGCTATGGCAAGACAAGCTAACCACATGTGAATTTGTTAAGTACTGCTGGATTAGCAGAAATTGTCTGACTGTGCAAATAGCAAGATTTGACTTTTCCAGGAACTCTTTATGACTTAATCAATTAAAATAACAAGTTTTGATTTTATTGCTCAGAATAAATCATTAGCAAAACTCATTTTCTCTTGATCACTCATTTGTAGGATATTTACATTCATTTTGCTTCTGTATTTCAAGCAAAGTAATAAATATGTAGAATTTGAACCAAAAGTTCAAAGTCAAATACAGGAAGATAAAGATGTAACAAATGTTATCTCTGAACAGTGGTTTATAAATTTTGCTGAGAAGAATATTCTAGATTTTTATTTTAATTTGCCATTGCTATTCTTTCTTACTCTCTTTAGTGTTCATGATTTTGTTCTCTTTAGACTCAAAGGTAGCAAGATTTATACTTGGCTAATACTTCTTTCTGCATTTAAATATAGAAACTTGTAGAGAGTCTCTGAAGTAGGACTAGTTTGCTCTTCTCTTCACCTGATTAAACCTCCTTCTTAAATATATCTATTATATAGTTTACCTTGCTGGCTTCAGAGTAGAGATAGAGAAAGGATGAACTATCACTCAGCAGAGTGGGTTCCCATGGTTTCTTAGAAATGCTAATGTGTTACCTATCATGTTTATAAAGTTCTCTGAGTTCTCTCTGAAGCAGATAAGCCACTGTGTGGTTTTCTGCAGAACAAAACTGACAGTCTGTCTAAAGCTAGGAAGTGTCCATAATATCATGTACATGTGATAAACTTGTCACCTGCCTTTTGTGGAAATACTGTCTTTAAAAACTCTGTGTCTCTAAATGTACATTTCTTTTCTAACAAGCATTTTGTTTTCTCGAGTTTTTCTCTACGTGTTCTCATTTCTTTTAAAGAAGTGGACATCTTATGAAATTGCATGCCAAGTTTATTAGGAACAAGTCTTTCAAAATTATCTGGTAAAAGCATAAAACAAGAGTTGTTTCTCTAATAAAAAAGCGGGGAAGGATCAGTGCAAAGAAGAAAGTGCCACTGGTTTGTGTTAGGTGACACTGTGCCCTGCTTGTCTAATTTGATTACACAGAGCCCCTGAAGCCTCAGGCAAAGCTGATTTTAGCTATAATCAGCTTCTTAACCTTTTGAGAACTACCGTAAACACTACCTACCAGTGGTTAATTGTGGTGCTCTGCTACACACTACAAAGTGCAAAGGTAAAAGTGTAGAACTACAGTAACACATGTTATGACCAAACTTAACAAGATGACTTAAGGGGACTGTATCAAAATGCAGTTGTATATTTGTAATAAATTTTAAATTAATAAAGAGACTTAAAGGTGCTTTAAAAAAATTAGCTATAGTTTTTGCTTAAGTTCTATCAGTAAGTTCTAAATACTCATGTACTACTTTTTCCTGTTTGTTGTCCTCACATTTGTACTTTTCTCCGAAATCATCTTTTGATTATTTATACATTTTAGAAATACAAGTGTATTATAGATTTCTTTCACAAAAGTAATTGTAATGTACATATAAATAGAGTAAAATCCTCGTTTCACTTTTATAGATAGTAAAAGTTAATTAAGGGAGTAATGGAATTTCTTTATAATTAAATGGAATATTGAGGTTATATAGGCAAGAACCTAACTTTTTTATTTAAAACAGGAATTCTTGATGCAGGAATCTAATGTGCCATATGGGAAATTAATATGTAAGATGATTTTACTGTCTATAGTTGGTGTAACTCTGGTGCAGTGATATGACTAATGGGGTAAAGAACCATAAAGATTGAATAATGTACTTATCAAGGCTGGATCTTCAAAGTCATATTTATTGGGAAGACTCCAATAGGAATATTCTCCTGAGTAAGAGTTGCAGGTGACCGGGAGACTATATGGCGCCATAAGCCATAGCCCATATTGGTGGGTCTCAGTACCAGCAATTTTACCTGAAATTTCATGCCTCGTAAAAATTCTGAAGGGTAGAATCTTCATGCTCTCCAGTAACACACATTAGAAACAGTCACCCCGTATAAATTAAGTTAAAATGAGGGGAAAGAGAAAGTTCAAACTAAAGATCATCTATAATTTTTTTTTAACCTAAGGTCACTTTCTAATAAGTAACATGAATATGTGATTATGCAGCATAATTCATCTGTGCTTACAGTGAGCTCAAAAATTGCACGTACAGAAATGGATTGTTAGAGGGGATCCTTTCAGAGTTTCTGAAGTGTTGGGAAGCATGAGCATGCACCTGGCAGCACCACCAGCCTGTTTGGTTAAACTTGGTCATGTGTCAGATAAAGCTGACCTTGTTAATAATTAACTTAAACTCATTAACATAAATGCAACCAAAAGGAGTTCAGATGCATTTAGTAGCCACATATAATACTATGGGATAAATGAAACCAGATATCAAATAACGACATCTTTGGCCTCTTGCAGAAATGTTTTAACGAATTGTATTTCTGTTTTGTAATCAACTTGTTAAAAGAAAATGATATGAAACTGCATGTTACAGATGTTACAGATACCTTTTAGAAAAAGTGCTTTTTATTTGGTGGCACATATTACAAAACTGTATTTTTCCAGCATCCTGGTATAGCTGCAGGGAACTGCTAAAGGCTGGAGGCCGCAGGCACAGGGCTTTAGCTGCCCCTCATCCCCCTGACCACTGAGGGCTGAGGATCACTATCTCCACACCCCTGTAAATCATTCAGGGCCCACCATGGGGATAGGGCTGCTATTTTAAAGATGTTCCCTGTATTTCATGAGGTCCTCTCTTAGGAAGACCCACAGGAGAAATCTTCCCTAGAATTCAGTGCTTCACCAGTGGTTTCTTTTTATCTTATGGACATTGAAAATTTTATAATATGTTATGCTAGTGAGAGTGTAGTTAAATCTCTTCAATATACTGATTGTCTTTCTTTGGGGCATATACCTAGCAGTGGAATTGCTAGATCATATAATAGTTCTATTTTCAGTTTTTTGGGAACCTCCAAAATGGTTGTACTATTTTACATTCCCACCAGCAAGGGTTTCCCTTTCTCCACATCCTTGCCCAAATTTCATTATTGCCTGTCTTTTGAATATAAGCCATTTTAACTGGAGTGAGATATCTCATTGTGGTTTTGATTTGCATTTCTCTGATGATTGGTGATGTTGCACATATTTTTATATACCTGTTGGCCATCTATATGTCTTTTTTGTGTAACGTCTGTTCAGATCCTTTGTATATTTTTAAATTGGATTATTAGATTTTTTTTCCTATTGAGTTGTTTCAGCTCCTTATATATTCTGTTCATTAATCTCTTGTCAGATGGGCAGTTTGCAGATATTTTCTCCCATTCTGGGGATTGTCACTTTGTTGAATGTTTTCTTTTCTGTGCAGTATCTTTTAAACTTGATGTGATACCATTTGTCCATTTTTGCTTTGATTGCCTGCATTTTTGAGGTATTACTCAAGAAATCTTTTCCCAGTCCAATGTCCCCAGAGAGTTTCCCCAGTGTTTTCTGTTTGTAGGTTCATAGTTTGGAGTCTTAGATTAAAATCTTTAATTCATTTTGATTTGATTTTTGTATATGGTGACAAATAGGGGTCTAGTTTCATTCTTCTGCATATAGACTTCCAGTTTTCCTAGCACCATTTATTGAAGAGAGTGTCTTTTCCCCATTGTATGTTCTTGGCACCTTTGTTGAAAATGAGTTCAATGTAGATGTATGGGTTTATTTCTGGGTTCTCTATTCTATTCCATTGGTCTTTGTGTCTGTTTTTATTGTTTGTTGTTTTGGTTACTATAGCTCTGTAGTATAATTTGAAGACAGGTAATATGATTCAGTCAATTTGGTTCTTTTTGCTTGGGATGGCTTTGGCTATTCTGGGTCTTTCGTGGTTCAATATAAATTTTAGGATTATTTCCTCTGTTTCTCGAGTGGAATTCTTTTCTGAATTTCAATTTTGAATTGTTTATTGCAGTTTGAGAATTAAAATTGATTTTTGCATATTGATTCTGCATTTGTGACCTAGCTAAAACTTGTTTATTCATTCTAGATTTTTTTAATCGAATCTTTAGGATTTCCTACATACAGGACCGTGCCATCTATGATAAAAACAGTGTATATATTCCTTCCTAATATATATGTCATTAAGTTTTTTTCTTTTTATCTTATATACAATGAAAATTTTATAATATGTTATTCCAGTGAGAGTGTAGTTATCTTTTCAATATACTGATTGCATATACCTATCAGTGAGATTGCTGTACTGGCTACAACCTCATGTACAGTGTTGAACAGAAGTAATGAGAGCAACTGTAGATTCTGATTCATTTGCCTTGACGATCTTGGTTGCTGCTTCTGATCTTTTGTTTGTTTGTTTGTTTGTTTTGTTTTCTTCTGTTTTTGGAAATTTACCTGGACTTAATATGCAGACTCTGTACCCTCTTCAAAATGTAGATGCTGATAGCTCGGTGTTTTTTTTTTGTTTGTTTTTTTCAATTTCAATTTTATTTTAGTCCGGCTCCTAGATATAACCCCTTTGCTTACACAGCTTAATGGTCAGTTTTTGCTCAACCACCCCAAGCCAATAAGGCTCTGTGGGTGGTTCTGTGTTTGAGTTACAGAATGCATTCAAAGTTTCCAAGTCTGCCCTAAGCATTCCTTCTTTACCAGGCTATCCTGGGACTTCTGTGCTAGCACTCATCCTCCCAGTCAGTCAGGAATGTGCAGGAGTTCATCTAGTCGCTCAGCTACTCATTCATTTCCGTCCGGGATCTCCCTGTTGAGTTTCTAGCTAATGTACTGGTCTACCACTCACCCCAAGCAAAACCACAACCTCAGACTAGCAGGGCCGGGTATTTTGTGGTTGGTTTCCAACTGAATTTGCTTTACTTGCTGATAACATGATTGGGCATGGGTTTCTCTCCTTCTGCTGTAAATCAAGTCAGTCCCTTCTAGCAGCAAAGCTGCAGGTTTTCACAGCCAGTCTTGCTCTACAAGTACTGCTGTACTACCACGCTGCTGGCCACAGACTGCCACTGCCCTTACCTGTAATACAACAGATTTTCTTGAATGAACACTTCTCAATTTGTTTTTTTGCCTTTGGTTGATTTCTGGAGTGCTGAAATGGTTGTACTTGACAGTTTTGCCACCTTTTTAGTTGTTCAGGGGAAGAGGATTTGCCAACTTCTTTACTTGTCATCTTTGGAAGTCCTGCCTGGGTTCGTTTTTATATATCCCCAAACTCTTTATGGTACAAGATGAAAGAGCAAACAAATTAGATTAAATAGAAAAGTAACTGAGGGCAAAGGAAACATAAAAATAGGAAAATAAATTTTTTATGGAGTAACAATAATTTTTAACTCTTATGGCAGATGTTTCCCAGTGTGTATAGGAATAGAAGTTTTCTTGATATTACAATAGATAGTTTTACTCCATCAGAAAATTTAAAAAAAAGTTTTAATCACCCTTGGCAACTTGTCATTGAGATGTGAAATTGGGGGAGGGGAGATATGTATGTGACCCCCAGAAAAAACCCAAAAAATATAACCAGTTGGATCAAAATGCTATCCTAGGATCTTTTTTGTTTCATTTTATTTTGTTTTCTCCCAAAGGTCAGATCCCAAAATTTGTACAACTTTAGGCTGTAGGAATGCTTTCAAAAATGTGCAGTGGTAAAACTGCCAGATTGAAGGTTTCTTAAGTGCTACTGTCCAAAATCACCAGGCATGCTTGAAACTAGTAATTCTTGTCAGAATATACACTCTCAGTGTGTGACTTTTATCTGCAGGTGGCAGAGCATATGTTTTAACACCAAAAAGTGTAAGGTGTCAGAGGGAGGATATTTAATGTGTTGTAACCTATTTTTATTTTTATTTTTCTTATAGCTGCTTAGTTCAGGTCAAAAGCAGGCTAACTAAAATGTTTGCAAATCTTAAGGGCTATATTTAAATTAAAGGAAAAAATTATTCAAATAAAGTTGTGTCATTTGTTTTTATTTAACATATGAATCAAAGTTATTGAACCAATATTTTCCCATAAAAGAAAAATATATTGGTACCTTATGTAACGGAACTGTAGCGAGTGGGCTCGTCTCCTTAAATAGATTTTCTGGTTAAATTCTAGTTACCCTTTAAACACTACAGTTACCTTTATTTTTATTCTATAACAATCCATTTTCCTAATTTAGGAAATAGCTATGTATGTGTGGCTAGCAATTAAATGTAGCTAGCAAGTATCACTTGGTATTTTCTGACTGATGTAGCACTTACTACGTGATTCAGTCATCATTTTGTGCATTAATCATAATCAAGACCTTAGCAGACGGGTAGGATTTGGAAACTCAAACCCCAACTGATTGGTGACATGGAGGAATGCAAGCCCAATGTTGTCAGATTTCTCGGTTTTTCCAAAGAAGTCCAAAGTCTGAATTTTTTTTCATATTTCTCTAATTTTAAGTGTTGCAACTAACTAAAAATTTTAAAACTATTAAGGAGGTCAAATAAAATGGAAGCCATTTATATCAAGACCATAGGCTACCAGTTTGCCTGTTCTGACAGCCTCTGGCTGATCTGTTTTTGTGTAACTCTTGCTCATTAAAGAATGCATCACATGCTCCTGAAATGGTTGTCTTTACAGTGTTACTGTAAAGTTCTGAGGTAATGTGTTTTACTGGAAAATGCACTGAACTAGACATCCAACAACCTTGATTCTGCAGCTAAAAATATTTCTTAAGCCCTTCCTATATTAACCAGGCCCTGGTTTAAGCACTTATATGTATTAACTCATTTAATTATAGCTTTAGTTTTGCTTCTTAAAAGTTTTATGCTGTAAAGTTAACCATTTAACTTCTATAGTTCTGTTTCATCACTTGAAAAATTATAGGGTTGGAAATACAAATATATGTGTGTGTACATATGAGGTCAGAGTCAATGGAACAAAAATAAATTGTCAACTAGACCATTGTATTAATTTTTATGGATTTATAGCACATTATCCTATGTAACACAGTAAAAGAAATCTATATAATCTGCAATTCATTTCCTTTAACCAATATCATACTATGAAGATTTAAATTGAGAATTTTAGTATCTACCAACCATGGGGTAAAAAAAAGCCTGGACCATGTCCTGGAGGACTTTCTGATTTCACTGGGGCAATGTAGTATGCAAATAAAATGCATTGTTCCCCAGCTTTATTGGGGCATAATTGACAAATAAAAATTGTATATATTCAAGGTATACATGATGATTGACATGTGTATACCTTGTGAAATGATTACCACAATCAGTCCATATTAATCACCTCACATCGTTGCCATTTGTGTATGTGGTGGGGTGGTGGTGGGTGGTAAGAACACTTACCATCATCTACTTTCTTTGCAAATTTCAAATATGTAAAACAGTTGTTAACTACAGTCACCATGGTGTGCATTAGGTCCCCAGAACTAATAAATCTTACACCTGAAAATTTATACCCGTTAAATTTAAATTTTAAATTGGAGCAGAAAATAGGTACCCAGATGAGAGGGTTACACACAAGTTCTTTCACTATTCCAAGGCTAACAGAATAAATGTATAAATATGTGTGATGTGTTTATGGAAGACACGACTTGGAAAAAAGAAGATGAATTGGAAGGAGTAGAGCAGGGGTCACCAACCCAGAGGCCTTGGACCAGTACTGGTCCCTTAGTATCTGGGCCACACAGCAAGAGGTGAGAGGGGAGCCAAGAGCATTGGGCTCCGCCTACTGTCAGATCAGCGGAGGCATTAGATTCTCATAGGAGCCGAATCCTGCTGCGAACTCCACATGTGAAGGATCTAGATTGCGCTTCTTATGAGAGTCTAATGCCTGATGATCTGAGGTGTAACAGTTTCATCTCGAACCCATCCCCCACTTCCCATCTGTGGAAAAGTTATCTTCCACAAAACCAGTCCCTGGTGCCAAAAAGGTTGGGGACTGCTGATGTAGAGGACCCTTCCCTTCATGGTGAAACAGTAACTCAGTCAGACATGAGAATGTTATCATACCAAAGAAATAGAAAACATGTTGCCTTCTTAGAGCTTATAGTATAGTGAGGAATTTTACAGAAAAGTCAAGATAATTATAGTGCCTTTTTAAAACTTTCATGAAGGTGGATGACTATAATTTTAAAAATGTATCCCCATATGACTCTTGTGACTTTGGCAGAAAATTCAAATACCTGAGGTGCAGTTGTTGAATTATTTTTGTTTTTAGCTCTCAAATGATTTAGAGGGGAAAAAAAGTACATGTACGGGGAATAAAATAGATGAAACAAATGTGGAAAGATGTTAACAATTATTGAATCTAGGGGAAAGGCATGTGGGCATTCATAGCACTACTGAAACTCTTACAGGTTTAAACATTTTTACAATAAAAGTTGAGGTAGGGAGTAAATGGGTGGAGAAAAGATTAAAGAAAAAGGCTTCCAAATAATTTGAAGATAAAAGATCTTCCAAATAATTTAATGATCAACAAAGAAATTTAGAAAATATTGGCCAAGCACAGTGGCTCATCCCTGTAATCTCAGCACTTCGGGAGGTCAACACGGGTGGATCACCTGAGGTCAGGAGTGTGAGACCAGCCTGGCCAATGTGGTGAAACCTCTTCTCTACTAAAAACACAAAAATTAGCCAGGCATGGTGGCAGGCACCTGTAATTCCATCTATTTTGGGAGTAAGAAAGGAGAATTTCTCGAACCCAGGAAGTGTGGAGGTTGCAGTGAGCTGAGATCACACCACTGCACTCCAGCCTGGGTGACAGTGAGACTGTGTCTCAAAAAAAAAAAAAAAAAAACTTATGAAAATAACAAGAACTTTTTAATGGTAGCTAGATTACTAAAAAGAGAAATTTAAAAAGAATAAATGCTAAAAAATAATGAATTTTTAAATAAAAAATTGAGTATAATATTAAAAATTAAGTGTAACATAATGATTATGGTACAAATACATAATTTATGAATATTTGGTAAACTTTCTTCATTTCACACTTCTCCAATCTTAGCAAGTAGATCTTGCATTGTATTATGTAGGCAAGAAAACCTGGCTGCTTTTGGACATCATGGAAAGTAAATACAAAAGAGTAAACCATTTATTTTTTGCCAATTTAATTTTTACATTTCAGTAAAATTTTGTTGACAACACTTCTAAAGCAAAACAAAGTTGCTTAGCCTCCCAGTGAATTCTGGGCAAAGAAAGTTTATTTTCCCATTTTTCCTTCTCTTGTTTTGCCAGAATTATAAATACTGTATAGACTTGTGAGAATATTCATAACTATCCAGATGATTAATTTCCTACTTCAATGAGGCACAGCCTAATCAAACACACATAGATATATTATGAGTTTAAAAAAGAACTCTTATGATCATATCCAGTGTTTAATTTCAGTAGAAATTGGTTTCATTAGTGTCTTTCTTTACTAGAATTATAATAAATAGAGTGAAAAAGAATCTTGGTCATTTTTTTTTTTTGAGATAGAGTCTTGTTCTGTCGCCAGGCTGCAGTGCAGTGGTGGGATCTCGGCTTATTGCAACATCTGCCTACTGGGTTCAAGCTATTCCCCTGCCTTAGTCTCCCGAGTATCTGGGACTAAAGGCATGCGCCACCATGCCCAGCTAATTATTTGTATTTTAGTAGAGACGGGGTTTCACCATATTGGTCAGGATGGTCTCCATCTCCAGACCTCGTGATCTACCCACCTTGGCCTCCCAAAGTGCTGTGATTACAGGCGTGAGCCACCACACCTGGCTTCCTGGCCGTATTTTTTATTGAAATACACGTAATATGAAATTCACGACTGTAACCATTTTAAAGTGCACAGTTCAGTAATTTCCAGTATATTCACAGTGTTGTAGCCATCACCACTGTTTAATTCTAGAACATTTTCATCACTCCAAAAAGAAACCTGAGACCCATAAAGCAATCATTCACTATTCTCTCCTCCTTTCAGCCCCTGGCAACCACACTTTTGCTTCAGTGATTCTGTGCATTTGCTATTCTGAACATTTCATATAAATTGAATCATAGAATATGTGGCTTTTTGTGGCTAGCTTCTTTCATTTAGCATAAGCTTCTCAAGACTGAATCATGTCATAGTATGTATCAATTCTTCATTACTTTTTATTGCCAAATAATATTCTATTGTATGAATACACCACATTTAGTTCATTCATTCATCAACTGAAAGACATTTGGGTTGTTTTCACTTTTTGGCTGCTATGAATCATGCTGCTATGAACAGTCATGTCTAAGTGTTTGTTTGAACATCTGTCTTTGATTCTGTTTGCTCTATACCTCTAAGTAGAATTGCTGGGTCTTATAGTAATTTTCTGTTTACCTTCTTGAGGAATCATCAAACTGTTTTACATTTTTTATGTAAGGTTAAAAGGCCAGTTTATGGGGAAAGGACATTATAAATTGACAGCTTCCAATCCCCAAACCCCCATTTAAAAATTTAGCAAGTAATATTTAATGCAATGTCAGATTTCTCTTTTGACATTACTAGTCATTCCTATGCAAGCTTAATGGAGTTTTCAGTGAAGGGCATTTACTCTATGCTCTCTGATCAATAATTGCTTAATTGAAATGTATGTGGAGGACTGGTAGCCAGAATTTGAGCTTTTGAATACACATATACAAAGTCTTTATACCTACACACACACACACACACACACACACACACACACACACACACACACACATATTCTTTTCCAATTTTTCTCTTCAGTTGAAGAGGACAAATGCTTTACCCTACAATTTAGAAGCATAACATCAGGAAGTTTCAGAACCTAATCTGATGTGCCTTAAAATAGCTATAAATTAGGGAGGTGTCTTCCAAGTTCTCAATAACTATGTTTTAAATTTGCCATTATGTCCCTGAAAAAAGGTCAACAAATCTCCATTAGAATCTGTGCCAAAATATTTCTCAAGAACTACTAGCCCTCTATATTTAAAATGTTTGCACCATTAAAACTTCAGGAAGTTTGAGAATTTCTTAAGACATTAAAATATTGGACCTTTTAAAATTCTAAATGAATTACATATATGCTTTGAGATTTTGGCCTATGGTTAACTTTCTCCATGGAGCTGAAATAGTTTCTGCTTGGAATTAAGCCAAATCTCCCACTTGCATGCATTTAACTTATGTTGCATGCATCCAAGTCCTGGCATTTGAATGGTCTTTTTTCTTTATCTGAATACTTTCTAACTTGAGGAAAAATGATACTTTCTTTTTAAAACTTGCCTCTCTCCTCTCCTTCCCCTCTTCACCCAAAGCAGATGTCTTTATACTATGTACCTGCAGTCCTGTGAGGAAAGCAGATATTTTCCAACACAGGAGGATTGATTGCCCTTAAATACCCACAAGGGCTTCTGAGGGATTTATGGATGAGCTGTGGTGAGTTATATGAACTCTTTGAAATTCTGTGTTGAATTGGTAGATTAGGTACAATCAGTTTATGTAGAGGAGAATCATAGTTGTTCTCATATTCTCAAAGTGGTATATAGTCCCCAAAAGTGAAGATCTGATGGCTCTAGCAGTGGCCTGGAGGGCAAAGGGGATACACTCCCTGTGGTTCCACTGCCACACTGGATGGTGTGTGATTAAATCAAGAGTATGTTTCAGTCAGGCTTTCCACTGCAGAGCCAGAGTAATAGCAGTGCTAGGGGAGAAGCAGAGAATCAGTGATGCCAGAGTTAATACTTTTTCTTGTTTGGGGTTTTTTGTTTGTTTGTTTTGGTGGGGTGGGAGATTGGGACAGGGTCTTGCTCTGTCACCCAGTTTGGAGTACAGTGGTTTGATCAAGGCTCACTGCAGCCTTGACCTCCTGTGTGCTCAAGCAATTCTCCTCCCTCAGCCACCCAAGTAGCTGGGACTACAGGTGCATGCCACAAGGCCCAACTAATTTCATTTTCTTGTTAACTTTTTTGTTTGTTTGTTTTATAGAGGCAGAGTCTCCCTATGCTTATAGGCTAGTCTCAAACTCCTAAGCTCAAGTGATCCTCCCACCAGAGCTTCTCACAGTACTAGGATTACAGGTGTAAGCCATCATGCCCAGCCTGGGAGTTACAAGTTCATTGCAAGTCCACTGTGTACTTGGGCAGAAATAATAAAAAGAACCATTTTCTTTTGTTGGCATACTGGCCTTTCCCATCATCTCATACTTAACAGTCCTTATTTTTAAAAGTAAAAATAAACATTTAGGAAAACCCATCATTCTCTTTAATTTTTTGTTGATCTTCACTCAGATGTACATCCCCTAGCAGGTAAACTTCGCCTTCTTTGAAGTCATTTTGAGTCATCATGCAGTATGAGGCCACTGTGAAAGGACTAGCCTAGCTTACTGCCGCTGGATCTTTAACGGCGCCATCAGAGCTCATCCTGAGCTTACCCGCTTTGCAACTCCAGTGCGACCGATAGACATCAGGAGTCTCAGTGAGTGTTCAAGTGGAGCTACTGATAGGGAGCTGTTTTCAAGAGCAGACTAAGGGTAGATGTTTATGAAACTAAAGGTGGCTTCCAGGAATGGATTAAGGAGTAAGGCAATATTAGGGAACTGAGGGCACCATACTGCTTACAGAGATGGAATAGCCAGATGTTGGGGCAAGTGGAAGCAAGAAATGGCATTATTCCTGCTCAAAATGTAACATTGCCTGCCACCCTCAGGCCACTGGAACTTGTATAGAGATATCCTCTCTAGTAACTACAGTATATCATTTAGCGACTTGATCACATCTGTCAATTCTTTGAAATAGTTTTACCTTCCATTCTGCCTCTTATTGATTCCCAAAAACCATTAGTGATCTCACATAAATATCTAAACACATTTTCAGTGCACTAAGGAAGAGAAAGCATTAAGGTAGTGATTTTTTTTCACAAATACATGAAGGTAAGAAGGGAACTAACCCTGCTTGCATCCTTGCTTTGTGCCATTCACTTTATGTCCATCTTATTTGCTCCTGACAGCTTCTCTTTATAGTGAGTGTTATGATCTTTTTTTACAGATGTGTAAACAGAGGTTCATGTGGAAGTGAGAGAGTTGAGATTCTAATCCAGATGTGATAGTTGCAAACCACACTACTTCCCCAGCACCCACCAGAGAGTGGCAGCACCAAAGGCAGTCCCTGAAAGTTTGCCATGGTGGCAGCCTCTGGAAGAGGAATAGGGAATTTTAATTCAAGCTGCATTGTATACTTATAAATTTATTGTATATGTGTTTAGGGTAATTTGGAGAAAACTAATAAGACTCATGAGGAGGCCAAAGTCTGTGCATATTTGCAAATTATGCCTTGGTGCTTTTCCAAAAGGACTATATGGGAGTGATTGTAGTAGAAATGAAATAAGCAGCTGATAAATTGATCATTTTTAATTTTCATTTTTGATTTAAACTATTGATCTTTTTATTCCAATAAAATGTCACAAGTAAAAATAAAGAATTTATGACAGTGTTAACATGGTAGAAGGTAGAGCAAACAAATGTAGAAAAAATCCAGGTGAAGGAGTAATAATTGAATAATGAAACTCTTAAACTTGAAAAAAAATATGTATAATAGATATGGATGCACGTTCCCTTTGATACATTTGGGAATCCAGGGAAGTGAAAGGAATATATGAAGAAGGAAACTTTATAGCAACACTGGACTGAAAGTTAAGAGAATCAAGCTCACTTCGCCCCTACCCAACGCGACCCTTCCATTAGTGGATCTGGCTCCTTCTTTCCTTAATTTATTCAGAAATGCTTATTGAACCCCCTATATGTCAAACACTTTTCCCAGTACTAGGGATTTGGCTCTGAAAAGGATAAACATAAGTTCCAAAGAACTTATGTTTCTTTGGAAGAGACAGGTGATAAATTAAAAAGTGAATACAGTCATGCATCACTTAACAGTGAGAATATTTTCTGAGAAATGCATTGTTAAGTGATTTTATCATTTTATGAATATCACAGCGTGCACTTAAACCTAGATGGTATAGCCTCCTATACACCTCGGCTATGCTATATGGTCTATTGCTCCTAGGCTGCACACCTGTGCAGCATGTTACTGTACTGAATAGCGTAGGCAATTGCAACACAGTGATAAGTATTTGTGTATCTAAACCTATCTAAACATAGAAAGGTACAGTAAAAATATAGTATAAAAGATAAAAAATTCCTGTTGCATAGAGCTTACATTTCAGAAGAAAAAATAGATACTAGAGAGACAAATAGGCATATAGAGTATATGTTTTAGATAGTGATATTAGGGTAAAAATTAAGTAGGCTAAGTGGTAAGAGAATACCTGATGGGGCCCAGTGCTATGTTTTATATAGGGTGATCAGGAGAGGCCTCAGTGAGGAGCTCCTTGGGTTGTCTGTACCTTTTGGGACCTCAATCTCTTCATATATAAAATGAGAGCATTGCTAGGTGATCACTAAATGGCTGCGAAATTCTGTGCTTCCTTTAAGGGGCATATCTTTGGGTCAGATAATCTTTTGTATTTATAAGTTATGGTCTTTGTTGTCAACTGATCTCAAAATGTAATAAGAATGTTCATTGATTCCCAAGTTTAATTCCATTTTTACATTTGGAGAATTTAAACTGAGAGTAAAATGCCTTCCCAAAGGTTACGTAATAGTAAAAGAAGGATTAAAGCTCTCAATTCCTGTCACTGTTAGTCTGAAAACGTCACCTCACCATGTGCTATAATGAGAAGTTGAATTGAAATGTCAGGGCAGTTCAAAGTAGATTAAAGATGTGTAAGCTGTGATGGACTACATATTTACAAATAAAGAATTGGATAAGTATATCCCACTGTACTCATTTACAGCAGGCAAGTAAGCCGTGTGATAAGCTTTAAGCCAGTAAAATAGCAAATTCCTCCCAAAAGATCTATAATTTTAATCAAAAGTTTGTTTCAGTCATTGAAATTCTGTTATTGCTGCTTACAAACATTAAAGTCAATCAAAACATCAGTAGCTTTGCAAGATCAATATTTTTAATATGTTTGCATTGCAGTGCTTCAGATTTTTGGCTAATGGATCGCACCCATATTGATTTCCATGGGAAATGTTAGTCTGATACTGAAATAATTAAAAAAAAAACAGGGATTATTGGTTTGGAATTTTGAAGGAGATAGAAGTATAAAAATTGGTTATTGACTAAATTGCTTGGGGTGAGTGAACCTTGGGCACTTGCAATAAACTGGTAGCACTCATTCATTACTGAATACTACCTTAGTCCCTTAAACTGAAAAATCCATCAATAACCTATTATAACAATGCAAATTGTGGTGAAATAACATACTATGCATATAAGAATCACATTTTATCAAAACAGATATGTATAAGTATATGTATGGGCGTATTAAAAGTGTCTGCTAAAACATAGTGACTCATTTTGACTGAGATTCATGCTGAAGCTCATTTGAATAGCATTTTAAAAGAGATAAACTGCTACAAAATAACAGTAAAAAGAAGCATACAATTATTCTATGAACAATAATGAAAGTGCAAACACTACAGCATGTCAAATGACAGATTCTGTTATTTTGATTCAGAGCAAAATTACAATTGTTATTCTGTTCTCAAAGCATAGGAATAATGTATGCAAGCATTAGATTAGATACAAACACGTTCCCCACAATATGAATCTTGTGCCTGTTACATTGCTCTTGTTTTTCAGCATTTGGTTAGGAGAGCCATATTTTCATCTAGAAAGTTTACTCTCTGTTTTCATTTGGTTACCATTGTAAATTTATGAATTCTTTACCTCTCAGAGGCAATCTAGTGTTTGAGAGAGAGAATTTTTTTGATATCTCAATATAAGTTCTATCCAGGATAATAGTACTTAGGAGTAGCAGTTACATATTTTGTTATATATTTTTTTATTTACTGAATTTTAAAATTTGAATGTTATTTACGTAATATGGAAATGTTTATCTGCTTTGAAGGGAACGGGGATTAAGATAAAAACAAAAATTTGTAATCACAACTGTTGCATTTTGTTGCCATCTCTATAAGCCTGGTCAGTATTTTCCTTTCATAATAAGTTTGACTCTTTATAAATAGAAAGTTGATTATGATTCCTTCTGCTGCAGGAGGTGGTGACACTCAGATAATAGCACTGGCATTCTATTTCAATTTAGCATTAGTCTTTGATCACCATTTTTTTCGAAATTCCTTTATCCTATTCTGACTACTTTTGTCATTATAACTAGCATTACCCTAAATTCAGTTGATAAAATCATTTTTCTTCCTTTTCTGTTTGAAATGTATACCTGAATCTAACTTTTCTCCAATATTTTATGTCTCCCCATCAGTTAAGCTGTTAGGATATTCTGTTTTGATGGATTCAGCCTTCGGGATGATTTTGAGACAGGAAGCTTCAATGTTATCTAATGTTAGGGACATCATACCAGAAAGTAACCAAGTTGTACAGTAAAGATATATGCATGTAAGTTATGTAAATATTCATACAATTTTTGTTAAATCATTAAATGGCTTTCTGCAGAGAATCGTATTAGAAAAGTATCCATGGTTTTAAAAATGATAGGATTCTAATTTTCTAGCATGCCATTTCCATAGTTTTACATACAATTATTCTTTCTTTTATTTATGTCTTTCTAAGAATGTCACCTGAAATTTGTGTCACTTACTATTGTAAAAAAATGTTATCTCCTCAACAGACAGAATTTGTGCATCCCAGTTAGAATCTCCAGGTGTCTAACTAGTCAAGGAGCTGGGCATGGTGAAAATGGGAAATCGTCAGTTCTTACAAATCTCACAGAGCAAATACATAGTTCTGCAAGGCTCCATATCCCACTTCTACAGCCATATGGGCCTCTGGGCCTCTGTTCTGATCTCATCTAGATTTTTCATCTAGTGCCATTTTCATGCTAGTGCCATTTCTACGTAGGATAGTTATCATCTGACAACCTTTCAGTAGCTTAGAAGTCACATAACTTGAAACTTGGTCCAGAACATCCCTGTTGTCTTTACTAGCAGTCTCAGCAGAAACCAGGCTGTTGTCTAACTGTGAAGGTAGTGCCTGAAAACAGGCCTGAAGCTCTAAGGGAGGACATATTTTTAAATGTATTTGTATACTCTGGACATTTGACAAAATCCATTGCAGTCAATAGACAGCAGTCAAATTAACAGGGAGATAGTTCTCCACTTCTCCACTTATCGAGAATGTCAAATGACAGAGGGAAGAGGGGATTCCAAAGAGCTGCTCCTAGTACATTCTTTTTATATTAATGATGAGTGAATACCAGTGTCAAAAGTTTACATCACAGTATGAATAAGGTGATTTGATTTTAATTTTTAGACAAAAACAGTCTTTCCACATTTTAGGTCATGATGATAAAAACTTTTTTGAGAACCAAACTATTCAGATAGTCTGTACCAAGCCTTGCCTATATACAGCCGGAAAATACCTAGAATTCTTTATTCACTAACAAATTATCACACATGCATGCTGCTCAGAGAATGTGTGTAAGATAGTGGTTAAAAGCACAGGCTCTGAAGCCGTACTACCTGAATTTGTTTCCTTTCTGTGCCACTTTTCTATCTCTGTAACTTTTGTCAAGTGCCACCCTGTCCCTACCTTTCGCCTGTAAACTGATGAGTAGAGCTTACTTCACAGGATGCTGTGAGGATGTTGTACAGCATTTATTACTTGGTTTTAATTTCAAGTAGTTTTATATCTAAAATTTTATCTCCCATAACCAGGGAGAGCTTCTATTCTCTGCCTCCATGGCACCCTGCACCACCCCCACCATAGTGTATGTTACTGTGCAGTATCTATTTACTTGCCTCTCCCACCTCCATTAAACTGTAAGCTTCATGAGGACAAAATGTGTGCCTATCTTACCATCATAATTGCTTCAATGCCTAGCACATAGTTTGTACTCAGTAAATATTTATTGGATGAATGTTAAATAAAATGTAATAAAACAAATATCATGAATATTATTCATCTGTAGAATTTTTGCTTCAATTAAGTTACTTTCCTGGTATTAGCAGAGGCTGGCATGCAATGAATTATATCAACTTCTTTGCATTGACTTCTGCCTAGAATGAACCACCCTCAGATACCCACAGGCTCACCCCTCATTCCTTCAGATCTTTATTCAAATATTACCTTCTCAGTGTTTCCTATCCTGATTGCCTCATTTAAAACTGCATTTCTATCCCTTCTCTGTTCTGTTTTATTTTTGTATGGCATTTATGACAATCTAGCCCTCTATATATTTTAGTTATTTGATGTATTTATGATCGTTGTTGGCCTCACTTACTCCACACCAGAATGTAAGCTTTGTCAGTATTGCTCACTGGTACATCCCTAGCACCTGGACCAGTGCCTGGCACAAAGTAGATAGGAACTTTAGCAAATACTTGTTGACTTAATTAATAAATGCAATGCATTGGGGAAGCCAACTTGGAAATAACTGGAAGCAAAATTACTATTCAAGGATAGTCAGCAGAGAATTTGAAACAAAAAACTTCAGGCTTCGTCTTGAGATCAATGATTTATGGTTTTTTACTTCTACAGGTGCATTCTTCAACCGCCCTGAGCCCTTTAACCCAGCCTCCGAATTCTGAAAATCATTCTTACCAAAATATTCTTCCAAGGGTTATTCCGAGGACTGTATTGCAATTTTTATAAAATAATATATGTCTGAGACTTTATTTTTTGAGTTATATAAGATTCTAGTGTTAGAAGCACTTTTTAAAATGGTTAAACCCTAATGCAAACTGCTTCTTTAAATACATGGATATGAACTTTCCATAGAACACAAATACAAGATCTCTGCGAGGTTTTAATTAAGAATAATTAAAATATCTCTATTAAAATATGTTTCATTCTACCGGCTTAGTAGGGGTTTTTATTTCAATAAAAAGTTTTATTTTTTTTACATGTTAACAGCATAAAACACAACATTGTGCTAGTACCATCAGGGAAGATGTGGTATGCTGAAGTGGTAAGAAACAATGTGATTTATAAATTAATTCCCTGCATTACTTTTGTTAAAATGGTTTTTCATTAAGAATTAAACTTTCACTTTGGTGGTTTATTTGGTGGTTAATTGTTTGAATTCATTATGAGGGCATCATACAAACACAAATTAAGCAAGAAAATTATATAAGAAGTAAAGAATTGTATTGGGGCAAAATATTTTAAAAATATAAAGGCTTGGTATCATATATGAGGTGAGATTTTTATTCAGTTTGCGGTTTCTAAGATTATTTAGCTATTTGATTATGTCATAAAATGACTTACATAAGCTTAGGTTAATAAGAAAGAATGTTTAAACAACAAATTTAAAGAAGGCAAGTTATTGTTACAGGGATGGGTCAAGAGAACCAGATACTGTATGTAGTTCTCAAGTGTTTGTAAAGGGGAGAGATATAGAAAGGGTCAAAACCCAAAGGGAAAAGGAAACTAGTAATTATTAAGTCTGATGAGATGAAGCTATCCCATTTAAAAAAAAAGATTTGAGAAGAGAACAGATGGGAAGATAACTAAACACTAAATAAACCTGATGATAGACAGAGATGGATTATTATTCTTCTCAGTCGACAGGAAGATTTAACTAAATTTGTCCCCTGCCTTTTTTTTTTTTTTTTTTTTTTTTTTTTTCCGAGATAGAGTCTCGCTCTGTCGCCCAGGCTGGAGTACAGTGGTGCGATCTCGGCTCACTGCAACCTCTGGCTCCCAGGTTCAAGCGATTCTACTGCTTCGGTAGCTGGGATCACAGATGCTGCCCACTATCACGCCTGGCTAATTTTTGTATTTTTAGTAAAGACAGTGTTTCACCATGTTGACCAGTCTGATCTCGAACTCCTGACATCAGGCAATCCACCCACCACAGCCTCCCAAAGTGCTGGGATTACATGTGTGAGCCACCACGCCTGGACACTTGTCCTTTTTAAAAAGACAGTAACATGAAGACAGGAGAGCCATGTATGTGGCAGACATTGTGATATTTTTGACTCATACCAAAAAAAAAACAACAAAAAAAAACCTTCTTTCTCTTACCACTGCATTCTCCACGTTAGTCTCTCTATGACAATGGTAAAATCTAAGTATTACCAAGAATGAGTAACACTGAATTAATAACATCCCCATTCATGCTGTCATATAATACCTCAAAGAGAAAGGGATGAAGAGTGCAAGGGAGCTATTAATCTAAGTAATAGAGAAATTTAGGAGAAGATGTGATTCCATCTAATCATCAGATCCAGTAAGACATTCATGGATTGAGAAGGAGAGATCCATTAAACTAAACCTTGAAAGATGGCTAGGATTTGAAGATTCATAGAAGGGAAGAAGAATATTTCAACTAGAGTTTCAGCATGAAAGTACAGGACATGTAACATAAACATTTGTAATAGCAAAAAAGAAGGTTGACAGATACATCATTGGTGTGAATGGAGAAGGAAGAAAATAAAAGTTGTAAGTGTGAATGAGATGACAGGGGACAGGCTAAGGAGTTCATCATGGTTTTTTTGTTTTGTTTTGTTTTCTCTATATATACTTTAAGTTCTGGGGTATATGTGCAGAACATGCATGTTACGTAGGTATACACGTGCCATGGTGGTTTGCTGTACCCATCAACCCGTCATCTACATTAGATATTTCTCCTAATGCTGTCCCTTCCCTAGCCCCACACCCCCCAACAGGCCCCAGTGTGTGATGTTTCCCTCCGTGTGTCTATGTGTTCTTATTGTTTGGCTCCCATTTATGAGTGAGAACATGCACTATTTGGTTTCTGTCCTTGTGTTACTTTGCAGAGAATGATGGCTTCCAGCTTCATCCATGTCCCTGCAAAGGACATGAACTCATCCTTTTTTATGGCTGCATAGTATTCCGTGGTGTATATGTGCCACATTTTCTTTATCCAGTCTATCATTGATGAGTATTTGAGTTGGTTCCAAGTCTTTGCTATTGTGAATAGTGCTGCAATAAACATACATGTGTGTGTGTCTTTATAGTAGAATGATTTATAATCCTTTGGGTATATACCCAGTAATGGGATTGCTGGGTCATATGGTATTTCTGGTTCTACATCCTTGAGGAATCACCACACTGTGACCCACAATGGTTGAACTAATTTACACTCCATCAAAGTGTAAAAGCATTCTTTTTTCTCCACATCCTCTCCAGCATCTGTTGATTCCTGACTTTTTAATAATCACCATTCTAACTGGGATGAGATGGTATCTCATTGTGGTTTTGATGTGCATTTGTCCAATGACCAGTGATGATGAGCTTTTTTTTCATATGTTTGTTGGCCATATAAATGTCTTTTTTTGAGAAGTGTCTGTTCATATCCTTTGCCCACTTTTGGATGGAGTTGTTTGTTTTTTTCCTTATAAATTTGTTTAAGCTCCTTGTAAATTCTGGATATTGGCCCTTTGTCAGATGGATAGATTGCAAAAATTTTCTCCCATTCTATAGGTTGCCTTTCACTCTGATGATAGTTTCTTTTGCTGTGCAGAAGCTCTTTAGTTCAATTACATCCCATTTGTCAGTTTTGGCTTTTGTTTGCCATTGCTTTTGGTGTTTTAGTCATGAAGTCTTTGCCCATGCCTATGTCCTGAATGGTATTGCCTAGGTTTTCTCCTAGGGTTTTTATGGTTTTAGGTTTTTACATTTAAGTCTTTAATCCATCCAGAGTTAATTTTTGTGTAAGGTATAATGAAGGGGTCCAGTTTCAGTTTTCTACATATGGCTAGCCAGTTTTCCCAACACCATTTATTAAATAGGGAATCCTTTCCCCATTGCTTGTTTTTGTCAGGTTTGTCAAAGATCAGATGGTTGTAGATGTGTGGTGTTCTTTCGGAGGCCTCTGTTCTGTTCCATTGGTCTATATAACCAGGAATTCTGCTTTTTGGAATTTTCAGCATTTTTGTGCTGATTTTTCCTCATCTTCATAGATTTATCTACCTTTGGTCTTTGATACTGGTGACCTTCGGATGGGGTTTTTGTGTGGACATTCTTTTAGTTGATGTTGATGCTATTTCTTTCTGTTTGTTAGTTTTCTTTCAGTCAGGCCCCTCTACTGGAGGTCCACTCCAGACTCTCTTTGCCTGGATATCACCAGCAGAGGCTGCAGAACAACAAAGATTGATGTCTGTTCTTTCCTCTGGAAGCTTCGTCCCAGAGGGGTACCTGCCAGATGCCAGCCAGAGCTCTCCTGTATGAGGTATCTGTCAACCTCTGCTGGGAGGTGTCAACCTCTGCTGGGAGGTATCTCCCAGTCAGGAGGCATGGGGTTCAGGGACCCACTTGAGGAGGCAGTCTGTCCCTTAGCAGAGCTTGAGCACGGTGCTGAGCTCTGCTGCTCTCTTCATAGCCAGCAGGCAGGAACATTTAAGTCTGCTGAAGCTACACCCACAGCTGCCCCTTCCCCCAGGTGCTCTGTCCCAGGGAGATGGGAGTTTTATCTATAAACCCCTAACTGGGGCTGCTGCCTTTCTTTTAGAGATGCCCTGCCCAAAGAGGAGGGATCTAGAGAGGCAGTCTGGCTATAGTGGCTTTGCTGAGCTGTGGTGGGCTCCGCCCAGTTCAAACTTCCAATGGCTTTGTTTACACTGTGAGGGGAAATCTGCCTACTCAAGCCTCAGTAATAGTGGAAACCCCTCCCTCCACCAAACTCAAGCATCCCAGGTCAACTTCAGACTACTGTGCTGGCATCAAGAATTTCAAGTCAGTGGATCTTAGCTTGCTGGACTCCATGGGGGTGGAATCCTCTGAGCTAGACCATTTGGCTCCCTGGCTTCAGCCCCGTTTCCAGGGGAGTAAACAGTTCTGTCTCACTGGTGTTCCAAGTATTACTGGGGTATGAAAGAAAACTCCTGCAACTAGCTTGGTGTCTGCCCAAACGGTTGTCTAGTTTTGTGCTTGAAACCTAGGGCCCTGGTGGTGTAGGCACCTGAGGAAATCTCCTGGTCTACAGGATGCAAAGACAGTGGGAAATGCGTAGTATCTGGACTGGAATGCACAGTCCCTTAAGACACAGTCCTTCATGGCTTCCCTTAGCTACGGGAGGGAGTTCCCCAACCCCTTGCACTTCCTGGGTAAGGTGCCACCCTACCCTGCTTCTGCTCGCCCTCTGTGGGCTGCAACCACTGTCTAACCAGTCCCAGTGAGATGAGCTGGGTACCTCAGTTGGAAATGCATAAATCACCTGCCTTCTGTGTTGATCTCGCTGGGAGCTGCTAACCAGAGCTGTTCCTATTCGGGCATCTTGCCCAGATCCCCACTTTTTCGTTTTTTTTTTAATATTACATTTTTAAAGATCTTGCTTCATCTTAAAATTTTCTCATACTAGACATGTTTCCTGCATGGTTTGTCTCCCTAGTCATTGTCCACAGAACTCTGAGAAGCTGTAGGAATACACAGACGCAGACTCAGCATCATCTCCCACGTTGTGGAAAGGGATTGTACCTCAAGGGGCAGGGCCCTATGCTCCCTTATGCCTGTTGAACAGAGCCTGGAGGGAGTGAACTCCCAGGATATCCACACTGGACCATATTTTTTTTAGGCCAAAGGATTAAAAAATTTTGGAGGAAAGAACTATCTGAGCTACATTTCAGAAAAATGGATCTAGCAGCTATGAGTAAAATATATTGCTGATAAAGGCTGAAGATAGGGAAAATGCAGTTAGAAGTTCATTATTATAGTCCCTACAAGAGGCAGTGATGCCTGAATGTTGGCAATGAGAGTGAAAGTGAAGAGAGGTATAGAATCCAAAGACATACAGATATAAAATCAATGTGACTTGGCCATGAGAGTCAACGTAAGTTTTTCTTCAAATGGGACAATCAGTTTGTTAGTAGAATCTCTGCAAGAATGATAGAACACAGGATAGGAAAGCCTCTATGGAAGTTTGGGAAAGACTGTGCATGCAGCATGCCTACATGTCAGTTCTGTGGTAGAACTGAGAATAGCTTTCTGACACTGGACGTTGGAATAGTTGATGGAGAAGAAGACACAGAAATTGAGATTTCAGACTAAACTCCTTGCATTCAGACTTTATATGTTTTTAAAGTCATTGAGGATTCAATCTTGCTTCCTTCTAAGATTACTAAACCTTTAAGATGCTTTCCTCTGAAATCAAATGATTGATCTTACAGAGCAAAGTTATCTCAGAGCCATTGTAGGAAAGCAGTACTATAAATTTAGACATAGTTAAAAGAAATCATTGGACTGAATGGGGAATGGGTGAGATAAGTATAAGATGAGGCCTTGACAGTTCGTTCTCATTGGATACCACAATGGCTACATGCCAACTATACCAACTTAGTAATACATGCTACCAATTGCAATCTATGTATTGCCATAAAATATCATCCTGCTATGTTGGCACTTAACTTTTTAAATCCGTGTTTCAAGCCAACTTTCCTTTTCTTTGGAGGGTAAGCATGACTTTTATGCAGTAATAATTTTGTCTCTTCTTCCCCCTGGGAAGCAAACACATTGAAAGAAGACTGAGCTTTTAAAAGCTCTCTCAAGTAGTCTTTTTTTAATTATTATTTTGAAACTTAAGAGAAGAAAACATTAAACTGAGAAAAAAGTAAGGCTGCTATATTGACTTCTGTGAGACACTCCATTAGTAGCCCAAACTACTTCCAAGTAATGTTCAAAAAATCTTTACATTATGCAATGGCTCGGGTTTATAGCAGTTACACTTATCTATTGCTATGACAGTTATCTATAGTAAGCTATCTATTGCTATATAACAAACCATCCAAAAACTTAGTGGCTGAAAACAGCAATTATTATCTCTCATGGTTCCACGAGTTGACTTAGCTTAACTGGTAGGCTCTTGCCTGAGTTCTCTCATGTGGTTATAGTGAAATTCTGATTGGGACTGGAGTCATCTGAAACATCACTGCCCTCGACATTCAAGGTGGCTTATCCACATGTCTGGGATCAACTGGGAATTCAGCTGGCACTATCTACAGGAGCATGGCACATGACCTTTGCATGTATCTTGGGCTTCCTCCAGGATGGTCTGTGTTCTAAGAGGGAGCATCCCAGGAACGAGTAATGATGCCAAGAGTACCAGACAGAAGCTGCAAAACTTATGATCTAGTCTAAAAAGTCATGCAGCATCACTTCCACCATATTTGATGTTCAAAAAGAAAGTCATGGCCAGGCACTATGGCTGTTGCCTGTAATCCCAATACTTTGGGAGGCCAAGGCAGGTGGATCAAGTCAGGAGTTTGAGATCAGCCTGGTCAACATGGTGAAACCCTGTCTCTACTAAAAATACAAAAAAAAAAAAAAAAAGAAAAAAGAAAGAAAGAAAGTCATGAGACCATCACATTCAAGGGGACGAGGCTATGTATACATGCATTAACACTGTGAGGCATCATTCATTGGTGGGAAGAGGAGAGTACCTGTCTTTGAGGACTAGCTACTACTAGTAAAACCATAAAGCAGGATTATCAGGAGGAATTAGACCAGATCCAGTAGATGTGAGTTTTACAGAATGATATTACTGCTGCCAGTAGAGTTGATGGTCCTCATTTACCCCCTTCCTTTAGAGTAGTTAACTGTTTCATTCAATCCTGATCTCAGATTCTAAACCTCTTTTCCCAATATATTGGTTTTGTTTCTTTAAGAGTCTTCAGATCTTTTATTAGTAGACCTAATGTCTCCAAAGGTAGCATATGAAATATGTTTTATATTGTATTGTTTTGTCTTACCTCTTTGCCTCTGGGCCCTCCACAAGGGTGAGCCTAGGCAAGGTACCATTTTATTTTCAAGGTTAATTCAGCAAGCATTAATTGAGTACTCTGTCCTTGTCACAGGAGAAACATAGAAATATAGCACATCTGTAAGATGTAAATAAAACAAAAGGAGAGAAAGACCTGTATTATTAGCTAAGTTCTGTAATAAAAAGACCCCAGAAATATAGACAATATCGAAGTTTATTTCTCTCTCACATAACAGTCCAAGGTGGCAATCCAGATGGGCAGGTGGTTCTGCCTCACACAGCCAGGTTTAGGACCTTCCGTCCTGTTTCTCTGCCATCACCAAGGCAGTATTCTCATCTGCATGGTGACAGCTGAGCTGCAGATTCATCATCATTCTTGACCACAGGAAGTGGGAAGAGAGAACATGGAGGAGACATGCCCACTTCTTTAAGGTACTGGCCAGAAGTGACACAAATCAATTCTATGCTTGTTCCATTGGCAAGGACTTAGTTAAATGGCCAAACGTAAGAGGAAAGGAGCTTGGAAATGTAATGTGTTGGTGTCCATGTGCTTGATTACTATTGTTTTAGCAAGAGTTTCAGCAACAGTTAGCAGAAACCACAATAGCATGTAAACAAATCATTACAAACTAATGTGATATCTGTCACTAGAAAAACATACAAAGTGCTATGAATACACAGTAGGGAGTGGGAGTCACTAGCTTGGCTTCAGTGTTTGGGAAGGGTTTTCACAGGAAGTAAAATTTGAAATGATTCCAGAAGTAATGAATAGAGAAAAATAGGACATTCTATGCAAAAAAAAAAAAATATATATATATATATATATATATGCCCAGGTACAGAGTACAAAAGAGTGTTATGGGTTTGGGGACTAGCAAAAATTTGGTATGGCTGAGCATAGGACCCATAGAATGAGGAATTATAGAAAATGAGATCTGGAATATAGAGGGGATTATACTAAGAGGTAGCTAAGACTTTATTCTCTAGGGATGGTGGGGAGCTATCAGAAGTTTGTAAGCTTGGGACTGGCATGGTCACAGTGGTGGGGGTGGTGTGAAGAGAAGAGATAGAGCAAGAGGAGAACAGTTAGGAGTATATTACAGGGGGACATAATGGGAATTAAATCAAATAGTTATTATGGAGATGGGAGAGGAAGGAATAAATATCTAGGGAACTGAGAATACAGCTTACTTTCATGAGAAGGTTGAGGAAAAGATGAATGCTTTCTAATTTTACAGGGTGCATAATTGGTGTTGCCCTTAACAATGCAAGTACAAGAAGAGAAAACAAATTTTCTAGGGTGAGATTTTTAATTTGTTTCTAGACATAAAGAATTTTGAATATCTGCCATATATCCACATTTCTGACTAATTTCTTCTGGGTTTAAAGGTAAAAGAAAAGAGCAGAAGGTGAGTCTAAGGACTGGCTTGACTCCAGATAAATATCTTTCTTAGTTATGTGGGCAGATGTATAAGAGAATGTTGTGTCTTAGCAATATGAGAAACTAACTTGGCCTAGTCTGTGATGACAGTAAAACTTTTAACAATTCATCAGCCCTTTTAATGCCAGTTTTTTATATAATACCCTTCACTTATATTCAGCCACTCAGCACTTGCCATATGCCAGGTTCTATACTAGGTGCGAAGGACACAACCCTGACAACAAGTACAGCCTCTGCTCTTAAAAAGTAAAGACCCAAAAAATGTAAGTTAGCCATTCCAGGTCAGTGAGAGTAAAATTACGTGTGGGGAATGAGGGTGGTGGCACAGAAATTAGTGTTTTGAGTTCCAGGCAAAGACAAGAGAATATGTGGTACATTTGAAAACTGAAGAAAGTCCAGTATTGCTGGAGAATAGAGTATAAGGGTAGGACAATAAAAAGAAATGACCCTAGAGAAATAAACAGGAGCTAGGTCATGGAGAGCTGTCTTAGCCTTGTAAAAACTTGGAAAAGGGGTTCTAAGAAAGGGAATATAATATGATTAGATTTGAATTTTTCAGTGAACATTCTAGCAGTGATAAGGGTAATGGATTAAGAGAGTTACAGGACTAAAAGCAAAGCTAGTTAGATCATGATGACCTGGATGACTGGTGGAAATGGAGAAAATCATTTGATGTGAGAGATGTTTAGGAAACTCAGTGGGTCCTGAATATTGGTGGGCTCTCCTGGGTAATAGGGCAGAAGCATCAGTTTGGTGTCCAGGCTTTTCGTTTGGCCATTATATGGATGCCTATCATTAACAGAGAAAATATTTTTTGGAGAATGATGAGTTCAGTTTTGACATGCTGAGTTTGAGGTTCCTGCCAGACCTCCAAGTAGAAATGGACACTAAACTACTAAATATATTGGCTGAGACTCAAGACTGAGAGAGATTATTATATAAATATATACAATTTTTTAAAAAGAAAAGGAAGTGACTATGGAGGAGAAAGGAAAACTTTTGAAACAACTGGAAGAGAAGGAAGAGTCAACAGAGGTTTTAGTTTATTTAAGACGAAAGAGACCTGAATAATTATAAATTGTATAAACAGCTAGTCAGAATGTGAAGATGTGGAGAATTAGGCTACAGAATGGAAATGCCTTGAAGATAAGGCAGGATTTGATTGAGAGTTTAATTTGGAAGAAAATTTGCCTTTAGAAAGAAGGACCATGAGTCTAATGCTGACAGGTCTTCTGATTTGATAGTGAAAAGTTAAAGAATTCCATTCGGATTAATTTTGGTTTTGCCTAGAAGTAGGAGACCAGGTGACATGCTCAAGAGAAAGGGAAGATTGCAGTCTGAGGTTTGAAAAGAATGTAAGATAGGCTTAGATAGACAAATGAAAATATCTACATTTTTTATTTAAAAATGGCCATTCTAAAAAAAAAAATTCAAGTGATGAAATTAAAATCCCTAATCATACCACCCCTGAGAAATAACCTGTTTCTATTAATAACAGTGTGCACAGACTTCAAAATAAACAGGCTCATATGCGTATTGTCCTATAACTTGATTTTCTTTTTATTACTTTTTCCAATTATAAAAATAATACATTCTATTCACCAAAAAAAAGTACGTATTCCTATTGTAGTTTGGATATTTTTCATGTAGTCGTTTGTAGATACAACTTTCTTCTTTGTAGCAACCACATTGCATTTAATTGGTTGAATATGCCATAATTTATTTTATTGAGTCTCTATTGAAAGTTATTCATTTTTCTTCCTTTTTGGCTAATATTAACAGTATTGAAGTAAGCATCTTTACACATTTTTGCTAGTGTTTCTACAAAATAAACATGAAAACCTGAAATTTCAAGGTCAAAAGGTAAGCATGTTTGGAAAATTATAGCCAAATTGTTCTGCAAAATAGTTATACAAGTTTGCATTTATGTCTTAAGTGTCATTAATTATTTTAATCTTTGTTATTCTGCAAAAAAAGTCTCAATTAAATTTGTATTTATTTGGTAAGCAGTGAGATTGAGCATGTTTTTATATGATTATTAGTCATTTATATTTATCTCATAAATTATCAGGTCTCTCTTTTTAATTGAGTCTTTGTCATTTCTTTATTGATTAGTAGGAGTTCTTTATAAATGATGGATAACAGTCCTTATTGTATGTGGTATATTTTTGCCTAGTTGCCTTTTATCTTTTTGCTTTGCTTATGGAGTTTGTTAAGGTTTCTTTCCAAACTGAAGTTTTTAGTTTTTATGTAGCCAAGAAATGCAGTTTTTAAATAGTTTCTAGTCTTATCGGCATGCCGTGAAGTCCCTCCCCACAAATATACATATGCTCTCTTTTATTTTCTTTTACTGCCTTTATGACTTTTTAAAACTTTTAAATGGTAACATCTGGAGAGTTGTCTGGAATTGCATACTACAATGGCTGAACAATGTTGAGGGCTGTTGTAGTTGATGATGATTTGTTTGTAGGAACAACAATCTGTTAGCCAGGGACAAGCCAGTCAGCTGGGTTCATCCAACCTTGGAGTGTTCCAGGCAAGTACCTTAAATGGACAGTGCGACCTAGCAGATTAGGAAAGCACAATGAAATGTCGGACCATGGTCTTCAAGCAGTTAGGTTGAGAAGTGAAAACAAAATAAGGGCTAAGAGGAAGAAAGGAAGGGATAAATGGACTGGAAGCCCCACAAGATTTTTTTTAAGGTAAGAAAGGGAATTTAGAAAAATGGTTAAAAAGATAGGAAGTTGTGGTCAAATTAGGGGAATGTCTAAATTTATTGTTTCAGAAGAATGCTGCAGTATCCAGAATAAAACATCGAGAATGGGCAGGTGAAATGGAGTGGAAGAAAGGGTCACTGTAAATCAAGGAATCTAGCAGTCAGACTCTTGGATAGGTTATTCATGGGAATGTTGAAGACTCCCAGGATTATAGTTGGACTTGGGTAGAAAAAAGCATCTTTTGACTATCTGAGTCGTCTTCTTTCACCAACACCTTTGTCAACCTTTATTTATCTTTGAGAGATTCATCCCCAGTTACTAAAGAATAAAAAGTGAGTTTACTAAAAAATGTGAATAAAGTCAGAATCAGAATAATACCACCCTCCTCACCTCCACTTGCTTCTGGAAAAATATTTGTGTTTGGATTCTTTTTAAATATGTGATAGCAGCTAATAATATATGTAAAGCATTTAGCTTATGCCTAACACAGTCAATATATTTTTGCAGTTATCATATTAGACGGAGATGATTCATATGTGTTTTAAAATTGGTATTTGTTTAGTATTTCTTTCAAGTTTAAGATCTGGAATTTCAGCAGCCTTGGTCCAGAATAAATGATGAGGCAGCTTCAACATGAACTTGTTTCTAGAATCCCCAGAAGGGTTGGAAATACATATAAGAAGCCCACATACAAGGCCTGGGAAAACAGAAAGAGGCAAGGAAGGAGAGAAGAAACTAGAAGGAAGTTGGATTTGATAGACAAGCAAATACTGGTTATTTCTCTTTCCTCTCACCTTGACACACTTACCCATTCAGTCCCCAGGACATGAGAAACAGTAAATCCTGGTTGAAGCTCAAGCACCCTCTGGTTATTTTATAGTGAGCAAACTAACAGCTAACATTTTTTAGAACCACTAACTTGGAGAATCAGCTTTTAGAACTAGCAGTTCTTTCTTCAGTACATTTGTGGGAAATGTCATGAGGAAGACGAAGGGCTTGTGAATATTTTATAAGTTTTTAACTTTTTTTCAATGTGGAAAATACAGTGGAGATAGAAAATAATTGTACAAAGAATGTAAACAAGTAAATGGAGGAATTTAAGATTAAGTATTATCTGAGTCTTTTGTCCTGCCTTTCTTCACCCACTCAGAATAATTATTCATTATTTATGTTGTCTTTAAAAAGAGAAAACCTAAATTCTTTGCTACTAAAATTTATATTGATTTTACAAATTAAAAAAAAAAAACTGATTTAAGCCTTGAAAATAACCAGGCTATTCTATAATCTGATAGCATCTTTCCAGAGTGAAGCTCAAAATAAATTAGAAAACTTATCAGTACTCTTTAATATAGGGCATTTCTGATGAGAAATATTACAAATATGAGATCTAAAAATATGTAAGTCAGTGATGAATTAAATACTTCAGAGCCACATGACCTGAGACTTATTTCTGTTGTGTCCTCACAAGGAGGCACTTTGTAGAAATATAACTCTTTAGTTGCTACTTACACAATTTCAACTGAAGTTCTAAGTTAGAAAGTGTAAAAGCAATGATCCTCACTATAACACTTCAATGTACAGCAATATTGCAAGAAATATAAATGCTGCAAACTGGTTTGTTAAGATTAGATAGTTAAAGATCATGAGAATGCTACCGTTTACCCACTCTTTAGTCTGTGGTCATTTGTTTTTAATTTTTACCTATATGAGTTGGTTGCTAACTAGGATATTTTTTAGTATGAATGATGCAAACATCTGTGTTAGGTACTACCAGAAATTCAAAAAGGTAATAAAAAGAACTGTATTCGCCAAAGGACTATGTGACTGGATCTCTTAAAAGCAGATTCAAATAAGAACTCAATCGTACTAACTTTGAATTATGTTTTTAAATTTTTTGCTATTTGTCTGAATCCTGACAAAATGTATACTGAGGGTAGCTAAACGTACTTGTCTATACAGGTACATCTGCACTTCATTGATTTATTTCTCCATTTAGCATGTGTTTATTGAGCGTATGTTATGTGCTTGAAACAGGAGATAAGTAGTAAACAAGACAAATGAAGAAGAAGAATGTGATGATGATGTTGATAATCATAACAGCTAGGCTGTATTGAGTGCTCCCTATGTGTCAGGTATTTATGTGGATTAATCCTCATGGTAACTATGTGAGGCAGATTCTATTATCATTCCATTTTGCAGGTGAGGGAAGGGAATAGATTTAGAGAGATCTAACAGCTAGGAAATAGTGCAGCCAGAACTCAAACACTGCCATTCTGACTCCCAGGGCCAGATTCCTAACTAATAAAAGGCAATATATTCATTTTCCTCATGGAACATATTTTCCAGCTATCTGTTTATTTAACAAATATTTATCGAGTGTCAGGCACAGTCCTAGGCCCTGAGTTACAGAGATAAAGAGTTTGACAGGGTCATTGCTATCATGGCTTATACCTTCCAGAGCCTCTAATAGAGGTTTTGTAAAAAGGGAGAAAGTATGCACATATTAATGCAAGTACTAGACATAATTAAAGTAATTAATAACATTCGCAAGAATTACTAAACTAGTGGAATATATTACAGTTTCTTTAAAAATACATACTGTAGATTTAGAAAGGGCAATGTTATTTTTATATCTTAAAAGGAATTCATTTTCATCTCTGGTTCAAAATGTGTATCTTTTTTTAAAAAATAAAACTTTTAGCCTAATCAAAATTTGTTCAAGAGCTGTTTCTTTCTTTCATTTACTAGAAGAAGAGAAATTAGGGGAAATTTTATATGTTAAAAAAAATGAGACTTTTTGCAAGGTGGGAAGTCACCAAGGCCTTGTGTTAGCTGAATTTAAATTTTATCCAAATTTCAGAATTAATATTGCAATAACAAGTGTTAGTGAGCAGCACACATTTTTTTCAATGGACAAGATAAATGGCTTGTGAGAATTGTTTTTTTAAAGTAAGACTGTATCCTAAAATTAAGAGACAAACTGTTTAGTACTTTGATGTTTTATCAAATTCATATGTTAATTATAACAGGTAATATTTTAGAATATTTGTTACTGAGTCATCCTCCTAATGTAAGCCTTCTGCATTGGGATAAAAAATCTCATTTTGAATTAAAGCTATTCCTTTATGTGAAAGAAGCTGAAACCATTTAAGAGCATTTAAATGAAGAAAACATCAAATAATGGAATTTCAGTGTTTACCAAATATTTCACTTATTTTCTACATTAGGATATATCAGAAATCAAAGTTGAAAACTCTTGCCTGAGCAGTTGACATTTGGAAAAATTAGTTAATATTTTTGTAAACCACTCTGTATTTAGTTTGTGAATGATCATTTGGGCTACTGGTTTGAATTCCTCTCTTTTCTTGTAATTTTTACTTTGTCATCAGTAGTCTTGTCATTACTGTCATTTAAAAGGATGCTACTAAGTACAAAAGAATGTGCTAAATTCTGGGATGCAAGGCTTGTGCCTGGCCTCAGTGAACTTACGCAATGTGACCAAAAGGGGCAGAAAATATATGCTTAAAAGAAAAATAGCAATAAAAAACATATCAATTTTACAAAATGTGGTTCAGGTAACTAGCTTAGAGTTTGCATACTATGCTAATTTGTTGAGAAGACAGAGCCCAAACTAGGTTTTATCAGAGAAGTAACAGGTAATTTTGTGGAGAGGGGAAGGCATTATAGGCACAGAAAAGGAGTGGGTAGGCTCTAAGGCAGAGCATCTAAACTCAGCAGCATTGTGGCTGGAGTTTGTGTAGAAATTGTGAGAGAAAAAGTTACAGAGAAATTTACAAGCAGCATCTCTAGAGGGTCTAAAGAGTTTTAACTTTAATTTATAGGCCACATAGAGTCGCTGGAGGTTTTTGAACAGGGAAATTTGATGAAAGTAACTCTTTAGGGGGATTATCTTGCCAGTGCATGTGTAGGTCGGGTTGTTTCAGAAGACCAGTTAGAATATTACAACAGTCTGGAGCTAGTGTTTTCCAAACTATACAACTGGGAATAGTAATTCTGAGAGCTCAAGAGAGTAATAAAAGCTCCTATTTGGGGGATTTTTTTTTTTCTTGATTGGAAAAAAAAGAAACACTGCATATAAAATCTTCCTCTTGGAGATACACTGCACATTAACACATTAAAGTCCTATGCCAAAGAAACCCATAATTTCACAAACTCATTTGCAGATAAAAGGCTTTGTTCATTGTGTACCTATTCATAAACACATCACTGTGTTCCAATGAATCACTGGAAAATTTGATATTATCAATTACCTACTTATTTATAAATCTATCTAAGAAACAATAGAGGAGAGGAAACGATAATATTTAAAACTTTATTAGAAAGAGACCGAGACATCATTTAGTCCAGACCCTATCTTTAATCTTGGTAATCAGAAACTGAATGTCACCTTTGACTTTGACACTTTTCTGGTCAAATTAAGCAGTGCCTTTAATGATATTTGTTTACCAATCCTCTTTTCCTCATGAGACCATAAAATACCCAATAATAAGATTAACCTTTGTCTTACCATCATTGTAATCTCTAAATCTGACTCATAGTAGGTGGTAAAAAAATACTTGTTGACTTGAAAGCGATGAGAAAACTGAAGATTTTGTGACATACCTGTAATTACATGGATGATAGCAGGATACATTGAAAATAAATGAATTCCAAGAATTATGTTTAAAATTTTAGCTATGGGAGTGAGAAGAAACTTGAAGACAAGATTCCTGGTATATTCCAGACATAACTCTAAAACTAACTAGCAATTACGATCAAATCACTTAACTTCTCTGAGACAGTTTCTTCCAGTTACAATTCCAAAATATTGGTGGAATCTCCACTTTTTATTATGACAAATAATGAAAAATTAACTAGATGTTGTTATTTACATTGGAAATATATTCTTATAAGAGACCACCTTTAAATACACAAGAGATTAAGTATTTACTTCTTTATATTTGTACTTATACAGTATTCCTGAATGTCACAACTTTTTGTTTTCTTATTTTCCTCTTCTTTTCAGGCCTATCAAAGATAATGGAATCTTTAAAAGTGTGTCGATGTGTATCCTTATGTAATATTAGGATTGAAATTTTTAAATCTTAAAATGTGAAAGCTCCAGTTGTCAGAAGATCATAAGTCTTTACTTTTAAGGACTGTTAAAAATCACCTTCTGTGAGATCTCAGCTTTGGGATTTTTTTTTTGACATTTCAAGACTTAAATTTGAAAGTGTAGAATCTCTATAAATACAACATTACCACAAGCCCAAAAAAGTCAAGAAATGCAAAAGGTTAGATTCTTACTAACTCCTCTCCCACATTATGCTCTAAATTGAGTTATGTATCTTAGAGTTAAATACGTAATCAGGAATACTTTATATGAAATACAGTTTAAGTTATGACATATTAAGTTTTTCTCTTTGAATTTTGGAGAATAAAATTGTGTATGTAAATCATGCAATATCACATTTTTTGCATGTGCCCTTAAGGCTTTTTTATGTTTTCTTCACATAGTCCCCTCATTTACAACTTTATCTTGCTGTGGACTAACCATATGGGAAATCCACTATTTTAAACTTAAGCTATTTTTGTGGTGTTACTGCATAAGAAAATGCCTTTAGAGTAGAAAAATCATATATTTTTTAACCAGATTATATAAATAAAAATTAATGTTTGTCTAGTGGTCATTTCTTAGTTCAATTCGAAGTATATAATTTTTAATTTGTAAATATTTCAAGAAAGTCTCCATTGCCATGGCCAAGTGAAAAACTGAAGATAATAAAGGAGAAGTGCTGTGAGACCTGGACATTTTCAACGTGTTGAAGATTTAAAATTATGTGTAATTTACATGAGACATATAAATGAAAGGATAGACTTCACTAAGTTTTTTTTTTTTTTTTTGCTTTAAAAATAGGGTGTTTCTCTCCTGCAGCAGCATCTCACATCTCATACATATGTGCATATTTAGTTTTCTATGTAGCATTCAGTCCCAAGAACACTAATTATAATTTCAAATTATCAGTAAGATATAGGCTTAAAGTACAGTAGATGTTGAATTTCATATCTCTTATAAGATTCCCTGTCTAAAGAAAGCAACTACTTTATGCTTTTATTTTCATTTTTTAGAAATTCTTATGAACTTCATAGTCACTTATATTCCACCTTTTACGTTAAAAACACTCTGAATTTGTAGTGTGCAAATAAATATATGGTTTTTATGTCTAAGAAGAACATTGCTGATGGTAATTCATCTGTGTATCAGGAAACAAGTAAAAACTAACATGATCCTCAGTTCACATGGGACCATCTCAAAGTGTTTCTTTAAAGCCCCTATTGGTAATATTTCCAAAATGGCTTAGCCATGAGTGGTGACTCAGGCCTGTAATCCCAGCACTTTGGGAGGCCGAGGCAGGTGGATCATGAAGTCAGAGGATCAAGACCATCCAGGCCAACATGGTGAAACCTGTCTTTACTAAGACACAAAAAATTAGCCAGGCATGGTGGCATGCACTTGTAGTCCCAACCACTTGGGAGGCTGAGGCAGGAGAATTGCTTGAACTCGGGAGGTGGAGGTTGCAGTGAGCCAGTATTGTGCCAGTGTACTCCAGCCTGGGTGACAGAGCAAGACTCTATCTCAAATAAAAATAAAATAAAAATTTTTAAAAAGGCTTGCCATTGACTGGTTGGTATGCCTGTTACTTTTGTTTAGAAAAAGCCTGTTACATTGCATTTAGTGTTTTCTGTTACCTAGGCTGGAGTGCAGTGGCACGATCTCAGCTCACTGCAAACTCCATCTCCTGGGTTCAAGTGATTCTCCTGCCTCAGCCTCCCGAGTAGCTTGGATTACAGGCGCCCACCACTATACCCAGCTAATTTTTATATTTTTAGTAGAGATGGGGTTTCACCATGTTGGCTGCCCTGGTATTGAACTCCTGACCTCAAGTGATCCACTCACCTCGGTCTCTCAAACTGTTAGAATTACAGCTGTGAGCCACCACACCCGGCTGCATTTAGATTTTTGCTTATTTGTTGTCTTTGAAATATTTTCTTCTACTCACCTTGATTTTATGATTGCCCCAGCAAGAGTTTACCAAACAGTAGTTCCTTAAGTGTCCTGCTGTTTTCCTAAGAAATCTTCACTTGGAATTTTATATTTCTCTTCTGATGGAATTTGATACAACACAGACAGTTATATTGAAGTTTCTCAGGAACTAAAATGTGATTTCTATAGTAGGTTCAGCTTTGGGAACCATATAAAAAAAGTTAACACTTCTCTGTATAATAAATAGCATTGTCGGGGGTTTGGTGCCATATTAGAGCCATCCTATATCAGTGAATTTCCCGAAGAATATGATGCTCTTTTTGCCTAATGGGATTATTTCTGGCAATGACTTTCTCAGCCCAAGATGTGCTACCCTCTCAAAACACATTTAGGTCCTTTAAGCATTTTCAGTGTGCTTTGCGATTAAGCTCACTCAGTATCCACTCATTTGTTCCATTGTTACTCTGATATACATAAACATTCGGCAACACAGTGGGTAAGAGGTAGAGGTAGCACTGTGAACCCCAGGACAGGGACCAAGGCCCAGTTTGGACTTTCCTTGGCTAAATTCCATTTTGGACAGCTCACTATTTTTCTTTGATGTGTAGGGTTTAATTGCTTATCTCTAAACATAAGGCTCAATTGGTGGGAGCTTGTGCAGGGAGAGATTTGCCCTTTCCTGAATTAAAAAACTGAACATCATTAACAGTTTATTTTCTGCAGAGAACCATGCTGCAAGCGGGATACAACGTTAGTTTTGACTGCCTGGTTTTGTCCAGGCTGGTCTCTGATTTATCTCATGACCTCACAATAGCCTCTCGTGCCCGCCTGGCCACAAAGCTTGATTATTTTGTAATTTGATCTTAGTGGGGATTCCAGCCGCGCTTCGCTGCTCGTGGGCAGCAGAATGTGGCAGCATGCCTGCTCACTTGCCTGAGTGGCTGTGATCAGATTACGCCTTCTCAGCGTTTTTTATATTGGCTGCCTACAAAGTTCAGAGAAGCTTGAAGTCAGCCTACTTGAGTTTTACAGCCCTTAACAGAGGGAGACAGAATAGGAATCTTGGTCTCATCTGTGTCTACTATTAAGACAGTCAGAAAGTCGCTCAATGCTGAATATCTCTATCTTTAATATTTTTTCAGTGAACTTTTGTGAATCATGTAATTTCCAAAAACTGCTTTTCCAACTTTTTTATTTTTAGAGCTGGCAGTTGAGTTTTAACTTTTAGCTTTTAGACATTTTGATAATATGTTAAGGATCTGCATAAAATATGGGGAAGTTTTACTTTTCATTGTTGCTGTTAATAGCAGATCATTATGATTAGGAAAGCATGCTTTTCTCCATACTATTCTTTCAGCCAGATATTTGTAGGATGATGATATTTGTCACCATCTTTATGAGATAACTTGACTGCATCCTGTCGAGGTTACAGAAGGAAAACACAGCGTCAAATCTGGCACTGTGACATGGCGTGGGAAATTAAGGATCCTTACTGCTTTCATTTCCTTCACCCAACAAGCAGTAATTGAGCACCAAAAATGTGCAGGCCCTCTGTGAGGCACTGGGGATGCAGCAGTGAGTTAGATACATGGTCCCTGCTCTGCTGGAGCTTAAAAGTTATTCTTGAAAATAAGATTTCTTATACGGTATATTTGTTTAGAAGCTTTAAAAATATATATTAGCATAATTTCACATGCTTAAAATGTGAACTAGAGAGTTGGAAAGGTCTTCGGAGTTCATTTTATCCAGACTCCTTCCTTGTACAACGAGGAATCCCCCCTATGGTGTTTGTTCATGTGAATGAACAGAATATGCAATTCATGTTTCATTGTTCAGAATGAAGAAATCATGATTATAGGTTAAGATATAATTTAAAATCCAGCCAAAGCTCCATTAAAAACAGTTTTGTTTTCTGACATTATCATTCATACGTTCAGTGGACCAGCAAGAAAGCTTGGAAAATGAAGCATAAACAATGTGGTGCCAGTTTGCTTTAAAATCCCTAATATATGTTTTGTAAACAAAGCTTATAAAACTTAGTACTCTACTAATTAAATAACAAGAAAGAGTTTATGAATACATGAAAAGCCAGAATGTAAAATGTCTTCAGGGGAACAGGTGCTGTAATGACATCACTGTGTGTCACACAGCATTTTTTTTCTTGATACTTGTACTTGGTCATAATGGAAAGAAATTGATTCCAAATGTGTTTTCTTGACCCCCTTCTCCATTCATGTTAGTGCCTAACCTTAAATGATGTTTCTACAATCTTGGTTGTATTTACAGTAATTATATGCATAATGTAGCATATTATTGTCCAGACTTCCTGTTTAATCAGTACAGAGCTTCTTACAAGTGCAGCTGAAAAGGGCAAACAAAATTAAAGCTTTATATACCAAAACAAGTTTGATTTGCTAAGCTCCCAGCATTCCAAAGTACACAAATTTGTTCCACTAAGTTTTCCGATGGCTTGCAGATGGGCAATGATTAATCAGAGAGCTAACTGTGAAGTAGTTTGCAATTAAACTGGAAAGCTCTGAAGCATGCTAATTGAATCAGAAAATTAGAGACACTGAACAGTAATTGGCTATTTCTCATGCAGCAGGTGCCAGGCCACTCATCTGTGGAACAAGGTATTTAAGGCACATTAGCACTAGTAAAAATACTTCTTGATATGGAACAGTTAGATTTTCTGCTCATTTTCACCATGGATGTCAAAACATACAGCTGTGCTATCTGGTACTTGCAATTCATGTTTGAAGAATTTAAGTTAGGTAAACATATGGGAGAAAAGTAGTGGGCAACCTCTAAGTGCTCAGGAAGCATTTTAGAAGAGAAACCAAAAATGAGGGGCTGAGGTTTTTGTTTTTTCAACTCAATCACTTTTGCTTTCTTATTGTACATATTTAGAAGTTGAATTTTCTGTTTAGTGTTAGTTTAAAGCAACAACAGTATAAATCTAGTACTGCTGTGAGCTTAGTAGATACATAAAGCCAATTCATATTATATCTCAGCATGAGTTTATATCTTCTAATTAGTACCACCATTTTATAGAGTGAGCACATGCTATGAAAGTTTGTTTGCCATGCCAACAGGGACCAGGACATGTAGTTTTTCTTTAGTAGAACAATCTGCCATAGGATCGTGAACAACTGTAACCTAGCCGGTGGGTAATCAGGCAAGTATGAGATTTAATAAATTCAATTGTAGAGGTTTGTTTTAATAATAGTCGTTTCATATTATCAAGGGTGGGGCATATGACTTCTGGTTCCTGTTGCTTTAATTAGAGTTCAGTATTGTTATTAAAAAGTGAAAAGTACAAATGAAAATATTCTAAACTATACTATGTTGAGAAGCAGAATATTACAATATTCACGTTAATCATTACTTAGAAAATAGAGAGTTTGAACCAAGAGACATAAATTATAAATTGTAAACAGTGCATAGGGGATATGTTATAACCGTGTCTCATTTAAATTAAGTCAGGGAGTTTTCTCTGCACAAATAATGTTCCTTCATTAAGTTTTAAAGTCTCCTGTATAATGTTTTATTAAGAACATTCAGCAACATGTTACCAAAAAAGGTTTTAAGTTGAACACACAGTTTGCAAAAAAATATCTAGCACACTACAAGCATAATGCTTTATGTCTTCAAGCTATACGTTTTTTTAAGTTAAAGCAAAAGCTCCTCTTTGGCGGGCCTCCTTCTCTACCTCCAGTAAACCAAGTGCATTTTGCATTATTGAGTCTGAAAGCAGTTCTGAAACATTTACATGATCAATGTCTTTGGCTTGAGGGATAAAGTTTGCTCTTCCATGGACAAGTGAGAACATATTGATCATTTTATTCTATTTGCTATTTCTAAATTCAATATAACTCTTGAGTCGATAAGCGAGATCGAGAGCATATTCTTTTTTGTGTGTGCCTGGTTGTAGCTTGTTCTCAAGATCCAAGATACATTTTTGATTAATCACGAATGCTCTGAGGTCACGGAGAGCAAATGTGTTTGTGGAGTGTCAGCTGATGCTGTCAGATAAATGTCTTAAGCTTAGTCAGGGTTCATGCCCCAGCTTTAGGCTGTGCCAAATGTCTCCCCTTATTGAGGAAGATAACAGCTACACTGGAGGCGACTGAGCTGTTTGTTCACTGAAAGGGCTGACCTTGCCATATGGGGCTACAATCAGGTGAAAGAAAGAGTTTAGATGTTTTAATTGAAACTTTACAAATTTCAACTTTTCGTTTCATTCCCATGATTGTTTCCACTAACTTACGTTCTTGGTGTTATATGTCTTGCCTGATTATAACTATGTTGCTTAAGTGTTTCTGATTAGGCTCCTTAAGATAAATAATCCCTCCAATATTGTTCTTGGTGTAAGAACATTTTGTAAGAGTATTTTGCCACTATAAATGTGTTATTAAAATATTGAGAAGTCAGAAAAATATTTATTAGAACAAAATGGATATATTTCTCTTTGAGTATGTGCAGTAGAGATTATGCTTGCTTTGCAGTGTTTTTCAAATACACTAAATAAAAATATGGTCTGGCCAAAGAGAGGTCATTTGTGTTAATGACCCTTGTCCATGTACCCTCTTATCCTCAGATGACTCATTTAATCATATTTACCCCCACTTACAGTAATTTGTCTTCTTTTACTAGACAGAGTCTATAAATAGGAAATAATGACAAACCTAAACTAACACCTGGAGAATGCTTTTTACCAAGGCCTTCTCTGTTTGAGACTAAAGGCAGTCAGAATAATCATATGGTGATGTTTAAATAAGTGAACTCTCTATGGGCTGTTTGTGGGCATTTGCTGCAAAATGCATTCTTTCAATGAAGTGTCTTTTTTCTTTCCTATGCCAATTTGTTCTTTTCTCCGAAGAAGCTGGTGTGCTTTTCTTTCCTTTCTCCAAGAGGTTCATACTGCCACGGGTAAATCATCAGTGCTAATTAGACACAATAATGCTGAAAGAGAAAAAAAAGAAAGAGTGAGAGAGAGAGAGAGAAAGAAGAGAGGAGAGAGAAAGAAAAGGAAGGAAGGAGGGAAGGAAGGAAGGAAGGAAGGAAGGAAGGAAGGAAGGAAGGAAGGAAGGAAGGAAGGAAGGAAGGAAGAGCACATCTGTCGTGAACTCCTACCAGATCTCTTGCAAATGAGACATTTTAAATATTTTATGCTGAACACAATGTATCTTGAGGAAATGGTTTTATATTCTGTGTCCTAAAACAAAACCACCAGTGTCAGTGAGCAGTGCTGCTTAAAAACTTTCCATTTTTAACTATTTCATTTAAAATTACCACACACTTTAAATGTAGATTCTGCTGGCTATCTATAAAACCCATAGTGTAAAGCAGAAAAACGTAATAGAACTAGAAAAAAATAAGAGATTCTATTAAGCTCAGAAACTTTTCTTTTATCAAGTGATACTTTAAAAAAATGCTGTATTTCATTATCTAGCAACATCGGTTGCACGTGTATAGGCATTAGTGAACAAAATGAGGTTTGGTTGGGTTTGATTTCTTTCAGTAGCTAAAATTACAAATAGACCAAATAGACCACATAGAAATGCGAGAAACTGAGGATAACATCCATGATAATCATACATTAAACTTCTGGTGATATGATTAAAAGAGCCAAGTCAGATTGTGGTTTTTCTATAATTTTCTATTAAAGACTAATTAATAGCTAATTCCCAAATCACATTTGTAAACCATAGTTTTAAGTGTAAATGTAAAATTTTAAAGTTCTATTTGCTTCAAATTTAAGCATGGTTTAGTTCTGGACTAAATTTTGTGGGTTTTTTTTTAAGTATTCCCTGCCCATCATTAATTGGTTTTTCTTCTTTATCTCATTATCTTACATTTTTTAATGCACTAGAATGTTAGTGATGCATACAGCAACATTTCTATCACTACTTTTTTAAGACTACTGCCAAAAGATGGTTGACCCTTTAGTTAATATTGTTCTCAGTCCCCATCATTTTAAAAGTATTGAACATTGTCATGCCCAAGCCAGATCTAGGAAAAGATGTAGGATTCTTTGACTTTTCATATGTAAGTATGTTGTGTTGTTTAAAAGACTGATAATTGATAACAATATAATAAAATTCTTCTTTAAATTTGGAGCTAATTATCAATATGACTTAGACCCATCTTTGTAAGGGAATAGTAAAATAAACTGATCTTAAGCAGAACTCACTCAGCCATCCCTCAAAGTTACTATCTCCTTAGACAGTACTTATAGCATACTTACATACTTAACAGTTCTTTCCATGGAAATAAATGAGCTTCAGTATATCTATTTTTCTTCACACTATCCTTTTCCAAGCTACTTTATTTTCCTCGCTTTTAACGTTTAAGTCTTAATGATCATTTATTTCAGTGACCAACCAATCATAAAAATCTTAAAAATGAGTCAGTACATTAAAGCGATATATTTTCTAAACTTTGATCCTCTTTTTTAGTATAAGAGCTTGTTATTATTTGAGAGCTAATCTCAAAAATTCTGGAAGGAAACAAGTATCAAATGTCCAAAATCTTTTTCTGTAAATCAAATTTTGCTCCATTTGTTTAATAACATGAAGTCTGATGGTATTTCCAATTTCCAATTAGAGTTGCAAATCCTAATTTGGTTAATCAAATATTGGAAATGATTTCAATATACATAAAGGTTCTTTAAGGACATGAATACTCAGCTCTTATTATTTGACATTGAGAACAAATATTCAAATAATATTGTAATTCTATGTTAGTTCACTGTAATCATCTAAAAATGACTCATTTACATTTGGGCTTTTATCTTTATTCTTTACTTCATATATCCAAAAAAATAAGGCTGGGTTTTATACTTTGCTTCTTTGTATTCTGTACTTTTTAGTTGATTATAAAATGGATGGTAAAATCATTATTGACAATTATTACTCAATAACAATTGATATAACAGAAATGATGCCAGTGTATATTTATTTTCTTAGACTAATTTGGCTTCTTCAAGATTCTGGAAGGTTTGAAATAACCAGTACCCTGTTGAATAAAATATATGAAAAATATCTTGTTTTAAGGGTTTATAATGCTTCCCATACTAATGAGGAAAACAATTCATCATTTTCAAGTGTATAATCAGTGTCAGCATTTTGCATATCACAATGAAAGTCCTGAAATAGTGGCATTCCGGATGTTCCTGTGAGGAGCCAGACTAATCTATTACAAGAAAATCACTTTCCTCTTACACTTTTATAAAAACTCTAGCAGGAAAAAAATAATTAGAGAATTATTTTAAATAGTACAATTGTAAATGAAAATAATTGGGAACAGTTCAGCATTGTAAAGTGTATAATCCCCATTGCATTTTTATACATAAACAGAGGACTGACTATAGTCTTTGAGAAAATCTGTCCCTTTCTAGACTCATAATTTTTCCATAATCAGAAATGTACAAGAAATACTATGTTTGTAAGGTCTCATTACTCATTAGGCATAACTAAAAACAACATGTAAAGAATGAGGTTGTGCTTTTAATTGTTCCTGTGTGAATGAATATTCATTTTGTAGGAATTTAATATGCTGTTTTTTCCCTAAACTTAATGATATAGAAAGCATTTCTAAGTGAGAATAACAGACATGTTATGTGGCCCTGAATTAGGCTGAGTATATTTCTTTTACCTTCAAAAAAAGGCTACTGAATTTACTTCAGCCTTGAAGATCATAGATTCACTCTAGGCAGACTGAGGAGGGACTGCTCCTGTTGAAGGAACAAACGAAGGTGAGTAAGCCTGAAGCATGTAGAACAAGGAGGAGATCCAGGCAGAAGACACATTGCTTAGAGCCTTAGAGCCTTGGGTCCAAATTTTGATTTTCTTCTAAGTACAGTGGAAAACCACTGAGGGTCTTGAGTTGGACAGTGATCGTATCTATTTTATAGAGTAAAAGTGGATTGGTGGGGGGAACAAGTGTATAAGCAGCTGACCACTTAAGAAGCTTTTTGCTCAATAGCTTAGGCAGGCAATTATGGTGAGTTGGATTTTGGGAGCAGGAGTTGGAGATGGGAAGAAGTGTCCAACATAATCATTTAGAGGTGGGCAGTGAGGGAATAGGAAGGATGAAAAATGACTTCTACATTGTTGGCTTGAACATCTGGGTAGTGTCATTTACTAAGATAAGGAAGTCTAGGAGAAGAACAGGTTTGGGAGGGAAAATTGGAAGTAAAATTTTGGCATTTAACCATGCTCTCTTTTTATGTTAGAACCTTTATTTAAGGAAATAGTCGAGAGATCAGAGAGAAGTTTCAGGGTAAGTAAGAAAAAATAGCAAGTGCATAACTTTAGAATTTCTTTTTTACCAACATATGAAACTTCTAACATGACCCAGAAGTTATTTGACTAGAATTTAAGGATCTAACAACAGTGTGTATGATTAGGATATAAAACTCACCATTGACTAACAGACCGTGTAAACCCTCCAAATTAGCCACTTCTGACAAATGCAGATTTCATTCATAATATGCAGAAGTTTGTCTTCTGCACACTGCAACGGGGAAAGGTTTTCCATAGCCCCAACATGACAACAAGCACATAATTTGAAAAACAATTTCTCCTTCCTTTGATTCTCTATTAAAGAATTTTAATAACATTGATAATCCACAATGTTAATGCTGTCTTACAAATGTAGGTACTCAGTTTTATACTTTTTTTTAATGGCTGAGTAGCCCTTTGCAAATAGGTTTCTCTAGTTAGCCCCGTTCAAACCTGAAAACAGTACCTCTCATAACTTGTCTTGTCAGTCAGGTATGAAGAAGACGTGTCCCCAAATACTAACTGGTTCAGTCCACTTCCTAGGCAGTAGTTTTACCATTTCAGTGTAATGATACATTTGTCTGAAAACCATATCCTTAATTGTTGAGTTTTGTTACCTTTTTGAAAGGTGCTTTGTTTGTGTGTGCTTGGTAATTTGTTCATTTACTCACAACTCTAAGGAGCAAAGCTGTCTTCTTTGGCAGACTGGTTTTTATTTTCACTTTTCTATGGTGTGGGGAATACAGAAGTGGTAAGAACAACTAGAATTAGGAAGGGACGAATGTGGTATTTCACTTCAAACATGCAAATTAGGATGACTTTTAAAGTTATAGTTCCATCAACTTATTTTAGATACTTTAGAAAGTTTCAAAATCACTATTCAAACATTTGGGGATCACAGATTTCTGTGTAATTACCAGCTTACTCTTGTGAACAAAATTATAGGCCAGTCCAGTTTTCCCCATGGCAGATCAACAGACCTAGTAGATTGAGTAGATGCAATGTCTGCATTATATATTGATTCTGGTAGCGCTATCCATTGTCTCTTTCATGGTCTGATGATCAATAAGAAGGGAACTGGATGAATGATAAGAGGAAGAGAGAGAAGACTTTGATAAGAATAGCTTTTATCAAAGTACAGTGATGAAGAACAAAAAAATACATAGTGAAGAGGAATATTTTAGATTCATGTACTCATTCTATCCACTGTTCCTAAAACTCAAAAAAACAAATACCGTCTTAAATGCATTGAATTAAGTGGACTCAAATTAGCATTTTCTTCTTTGTCTGCCTTTTTAGTAATTTGGAAAGCTTCTAATTTCCTTGTCCGCATGTTGCTTTTTAAAAACTCTGTCAGCCAAGGTCCTATCCCCATTCTTTTGTTATTCTTATGTATGTGGACTGCCATCTGCCTTGCTTTTATAGATCATAGTCATTTTTGCCTTACTAATTAAATAATTTTAACAAGCCAGGAATGGTGACTCATGCCTATAATCCTAGCACTTTGGGAGGCTGAGGCGGGAGGATTGCTTGAGGCCAGGAGTTCAAGACCAACCTGGCCAACATCGCAAAACCCCTACTCTACTAAAAATAGAAAAACTAGCCAGGCATGGTGGTGCACACCTGTAGTCCCAGCTACTCAGGAGACGAGGCATGAGAATCGCTTGAGTCCAGGAGACGGAGGTTGCAGTGAGCCAAGATCATGCCACTGTATTCCAGCCTGTGTGAGAGTGAGATGCTGTCTCAAAAAATAATAATAATTTATAAAAGCTTTAACAACATGATATTTTTAGATTGCTTTCCAATTAGAGTAACTTTTTCTTGCCAAAGGAAAAAAATTAGTAGAAAAAGAAATTTAGTGCTTGAGATTTGATTTTATAAAATTAAGTGTAGCACCACGAACATTCTAATTGAGTCATTCCTTACTCCTCTTTCACATCCAAACTTTATCTCTTTAAAGTCATTAACAGTGACATTGAGATTATCTTGTCTGTTGGCAGTAAAATTCACCTTTCAGTGTGCAAGAGCTGTGATACAAATTTACCTATAAATTGGCTCAGAAAACTAATGAATATCACTAGCTAAATATGGCTTGCCTTTAAAAATGCATTTTTAGTCATTTTCAGGCTGAAAATGGTGTCTCATGCGTGTAATCCCCACACCAGGAGGATTGCTTGAGGCCAAGAGTTCAAGACCAGCGTGGAAAATATAGCAAAACCCTGTCTCTACAAAAATAAATAAATAAATAAGCAAGCTGGGCATGATGGCACACGCCTGTAGTCCCAGCTATTCAGGACGCTGAGGTGGGGGGATCACTTGCACCCATGATTTCAAGGCTGCAGTGAACTATGATCACACTTTTGCACTCCAGCCTGGGCAACAGAGAAAGACTGTCCCCCAACACCAACCAAAAAAAAGAATTTTCAACAGTGGGCATCTATCAAGAATACTCTGAATAGCTAACACTATTTTAGGCACTTTAAGAGGTTGTAGAATGTAGAAATGGAAGGTTTGATTAGTACCCATTAGGAGCTTACAGTTTAAGGAAAATGCAAATTTTGACTTCTACAACTACTAAACAGCCAGAGGTGGGGAAATGAATACCATAATGTAGAAGAAAGATAGGGTACAAGGAGGTTTCAGCCTAAAGGAGGATGATGTAAGAAGAAAGGTAAGGAAAGCAATTGGAATGGTTAATAAAAACCTCATAAAGGCAGAGAGAAATAATTAAGGAATATTTAGAAACTTGTCACTGAGAGAATTTCTGATGTATGCACTTCATCACCAAGAACTGATAAGACCTAAATCCTACAACTTTTATTATTTTTGGCATTTTCTCAGAGTATAGATTGTGATCTGAAGTTTACAGATTCATTTCTGGACTCCAAAGGAATAAAAAATTTTAAAAAAATTTTATGAACCACAAATTATGCCACATCTCTTATGTTTACAGCTCATGAATAAAACTTGTTTTTATGATTTTGGAATTTGGTCCGTTGTTATGTGTTGAGAGTTCATGTACATAGTTAGCAGCATCTACCACACCAAAACTGGAGCTTTAAGGGAAAGCTTCCTGAACAGTGAGCCTTGAGCCAAACTTAAAGGAATCCAGAATATGCATTAAGTAGGCAGGTAGATATTCCAGGGAGCAGATAGAACATGACTTGCACAAAACTATAGAAATGGGAAGGGAATAAAAAATAATTTTATTGATTTGGTTAGTACTGTCATTAGTTAGAACATTACAATAATTACCTTTGGAATGGTCTTTAACACAAATTTAATAATAAATCTCCTTTTCTTTGTTAAATGAGTCAGGATGGGTATTGTACATTGCAAGTTTCCATTTAAAAAAAGGTTATAGCAATATTTTGATCATTTGAAGAATTTATAAAAGTTGACCTAAATGCCAAGGGGATCTGGATGGAGGAACATTAAACACATATTTTTTTCTTCACAAGTTCCATGGTATAAAATGTGTACCTAGTTTTTCATGAACAAGCCTTTATTCAAAAATCATCCTGGCTCATTTATTTCTCATTTCAAAGTGGGCAATATACCTTCCATATGTCATCCATGTGAAATAACTGTGTGTACTCTGAATAAGATATAGATGAAAGGATCCATGAGTCTACATTTATTAAAATGAAGGTTGAAGTCTTTAAAGGCACCTACCCTGGTATCTTGTGCAATCTTCTATCAGGATTGTATCTCCATTTCAGTTTGTATGACACTACCTGTTTTGAATAGGATAAAGACTCATTGTTACTGTCAGGCCTGTTTTCAAACTAAATATTCATCTAGTCCTTTGTGGCTGCCATTTTTATCAGGCATTCAGAACAGCTTCTCTTTGCTGATCTGCCATTTTCCTGCAAATCACTGTTTCACTTGTATGATTTCTAGTGAGACAAGCTTAGACCTGGCTGCCTTTCTCTCAATAACAGAGAAAAGAAACGTCTCTGGTGCCTATGCAGCAGAGAAAGTTGATTCATGTGTAAATTATCATTTGGCCTTTATTTGCTTGGCCTGTGGAGAGTACACATGCAGATAAAAAGCTCCGTAGGTCAGGGCTCAGTACGTGCAGGTTTCTCCAGTGGCCACAATGACAGCGTTAGAATTGTTGTCACAGATTATCAGACACGCTATGATGTCTTATCATTATTTATTTGCAATGGTCTGTGTTAAATAAACTCTAACACCCAAAATGCATCTATAGTAATAAAACGCCGTGTACCTGTTTGTTTTATCAGCCCACATTCTAAATAATAAAAATTGGTTTGGGTTTTCTTGGTGTTAGAGCTGACATCCGTATGTTTCTGCCATCAGTGTTTCTGTCTTTGGTCTATCTCCTCTTTCTTCTACATTATGCTTTAGTTTTATCAAACTTGACTGTTGTCCAAGTTTATTGTGAACCCTGGGTACTCTCTTAGTGACAAATCCTATCAATTAAGGTAGATATAAAATGTCATTTGGGGTGTGTGTAGCAGCTTCTGGGCACTTTATGGAAATAGTTATATAAGCTAAAGAATCTCTTATCTGTGACTCAGTTGGTTTTCTTATAAGTAAAATCATTTAACACAGACTCATTATTGACTTCACTATTAAAAGAAGTACATTGTGATTTTGCTTATTTTTTAGTACTTCACATCAATTCTCTAGGTGTAATAGCTAAATCTGAATTTCTAAGGTAAATTATTGAATATACATATGAAACTGAGAAATGCATTAAAGGCCAGGCACACGGCTGTAATCCCAGCACTTTGGGAGTCCAAGACAGGCAGGTTACTTGAGCCCAGGAGTTTAATACCAGCATGGGCAACATGGCAAAACTCTGTCTCTGCAAAAAAATACAAAAATTAGCCAGGCATGGTGATGCATGCCTGTAGTCCCAGCTACCTGGGAGGCTGAGGCAGGAGGATCATTTGAGCCCAGGAGGCAGAAGTTGCAGTGAGCCAAGATTGTGCCACTGCACTCCAGCCTGGGTGACAGAGCGAGACTGTCTCAAAAAGAAAAAAAAGAAAGCATTAATAAGTCCCAAAATGATATGATGACTTCAGTCTGCTTTCACTGTTAAGGTTTTGTAATATCTGTCATAAGTGTAGAGCTAATATATTATAGTTTATTTGTGCAACTTTTATTTATTTTAATTCATATTATGTATATTTATTGTCACATTATAAGCTATATTATCTCTTTAAGTATGTTAGAAGCCAGTATGTGATGATTCACACCTATAATCTCAGCACTTTGCTGGCCAAGGCAGGAGGATTGCTTGAGGCCAGGAGATTGAGACCATTTGGCCAACATAATGAGAATCTGTCTCTACAGAAAATTTTAAAAACTTAGCCGTGCATGGTGGTATGCACCTGTAGTCCTAGCTACTTGGGAAGCTGAGGTGGGAGAATCCCTTCAGTCTAGGAGTTTGAGGCTGCAGTGAGCTATGATCGTACCACTGCCCCCACCGCCTGGCTGACAGAGCAAGATCCTACTGCTAAAATATATATATATACACACACACATATATAGATATATATATGCTATTATATATATACATATATATATATGCATGCTATTATTATATATATAGGCATGCTATAATTAAGGGGGTATATTTTATAAGGCCTACCTTACTATCAGAACACTATTGATACATGACCCCTTCAGAATGCTTTCCTCTTATTATAATAAAATTAAATGAGTTTTAAATTATGCAGTTAGTATTATAAAATACTACCTTTATTTCTTTCTAAAAATAAATTTCCTCACTTTTAGTACCAAAAAGGTATAAATTTCCTCCTTTTTATACCAAAAAGATATAATATTTCATTGTAACCTCTGATATTCCCTTAGGGAAAAAAACACACTATTTATTTAGAGTATACTTATAATTGTAATTAACTATATGGAAATTACTTTCAGCTAATTATCACCAAGACCTGAACAGTAGGATGATCTTCCTTCTTTTTGCTTTCTGCTGTACCTCTCACCACTGAAGCCCAGCTGAGATCTGAAATGGGGCCAGTCCCATTCCATTGTCATACATGCCCTTAGAAAAGTCTTTCCCTGTGCAGTCTATCCAATAGCCTTTTTTTCTATTCCATGTGATATAAGGGAGAGATGGGTGTGTATTCAGCCTACCCATCTATCTCACCTGATCAGTTAATATAGCTTCTTTCTTCATTTCCTCCTAATTTCCCTACTCTACTCCTCCTAGGCTGAAATAATTTACCAAGTTCAGCCCAAATGAAAAAGAAAAATACAGGAGGAAGCTCTTAGCTTTCCTTCAGGGGAAGGGGAATGCTCTCTATCTAAGAGAGGTGAGCTCACTTATCTTACCTTTTATCCCAAATATTAACTGTATAGAAAAGTTTATATTTGTAACCTGTAATAATAGCTTGGCACAGGTAAGCAAATTGTTTTATCACTTGATTGACTGAAGTTTGTATAGTTTGGTTTCAACCAGGAGAGGGACTGGAGAAAAATAGAAAGGATTGGCTGACAGACTAAGAGAGTTAGTGCCGTGATTTGCATATGTCCCCTCCAAAATTTAGGTGTTGACAATGTAACGGTATTGAGAGGTGCTGCTTTTGTGGGATGACTGAGTCATGAGGGTGGGGTTCTAGTCAATGCAATTAGGTTCCCTTTATAAAAGGGCTTGCTGGAGAGAGTTTGTCCCTCTTGTCTGCTTTTTGCTACATGAAGACACAGAGTTCCTCCCCTTTGGAGGATGCAGCCCTCATCAAGCAACCAAACCTGCCAGCATGTTGATTTGGAATTTTCCAGCTTTGAGAACCATGAGAAATAATTTCTGTTCTTTTCAAATTACTCAGTCTCAGGTATTTTGTTGTAGCAACACAAACTGGTCTAAGACAATGGAGTAAAACTCAAAAGATGGAGTTATAAAACCATCTACCATCTACCCAGTGACCATCACTACAGAATTGGAGCTAGGGTGGGACAGTAATGTAATGGGGTTGTCCTGTCAGTGCTCCTGGCACACATGAAAAATTGTGAGAAAAACATATAATTCCGTTGTACATTGGTTAACTGATGCCTTACTAAAGACAGTTAGGTGTGTAGGTGTGTATAAATATATTTTATGTGTATGTGTTTGGTATATAGCACACAAACATAACATTTAAGTGTAAGTATCAACAGTTGTGGCAATTTTCCTAAGAATATATCTTAATGCATCTGTGTTGAGATAGGCATGCTATAATTATGACAATTAAAGGCATTTAAAAGTAGCAAACAGATTTGTTTTTATATGTAATAATTTATTTACCCTGGTAGTTGAACTCAATACAGTATCTCCTTTTTAGTTTACTTTTATCTAATACGGGATGACCTGTTTTCATTGAACTCTCTCATCTACAAGGAACAGAGACCTACCCAGTTAACCCAACCCTTAATATTTGGAGTGCATTTATAGTTTGTCTCCTTAAGAAGATTCTTACAGAAAATATGTAAGAACTAGACTTCCTGCTGAAATCTTAACATAAGCCAATTAGACTTCATAATGTTGCTCTAATGTGAAATGAATCTGGTCTGGGGTATTGTGAGAGTACTCTTATGATTAGAAAGTTATTGAAAATTGCCATTACTGTACAAAATTGCTACTCTTGCAACTTAGCTTTCATGAGACGCTTGGCATTTCTCTAGAGTGGTCTCTTTATCTCTTTGATTCCTTGTTGGTTGCCTGCTAACCAGCTTCTTCCCCTTACTTACTCTTTCTGCCCACTCAGAACTTTGGCAAATGCGTGGCCTTCAGGTCCCTCTAGTCTGACTTGACTTCCTGACTTTTCAGCCACAATCATCCACGGGTCTCTTGGTATCATACATTTACATTTTTAAGAAAATTTTTTTTGTCTTTTTCCTCTAGACCAAGCTTGTCCAACCTGCAGCCCAGGATGGCTTTGAATGTGGTCCAACACAAATTGATAAACTTTTTAAAAATATTATGGTTTTTCTGTGATTTTTTTTTTTAGCTCATCAGCTATCATTGGTGTTAGTGTATTTTATGTGTGGCCCAAGACAAATCTTCTTCTTCCAGTGTAGCGCAGGGAAGCCAAAAGATTGCTGCCCCGCCCCCGACAGGTTATGACCCTCTGAATACGCTGTACTTAGTTCAGCATCCCTTTCAACAGCTGGGGATAAGAGGTGTAGGGTAATGTGAAACAAAAGATGACCCCTTACTGCTGTCCCTGAAACAGGTCTATAAGCAGTGTAGCTTCATTAAAAGGAGTGATTGGTGACCAGGTACTATGATTCATACTTCTCATATACCACCTGCCTTAAGCAAATTGCTTTCCCTGGTTTGGGGCACCAAACCATTAACATGACCCATTGCTTAAATATTACTTGCTCAAGGAAGTCCCAGACTATACTCTATATCTACTTCTAGCATATGCTCCCATAATACTCTGTATTTCCATCAGCATAAAGTTCATCAGTGTTATCTTATTACTTATGCAATGCCTCTCTTCTCTCAAACTCTTGAGGCCTGTGAAAACAGGGGCCTCGACTTTCCTGTTCACCATTCTGTCACCTGTACCTGGCCTACTGCTTGGCTCATCATCAGTGTCCAAACATTTGTTATTTTGTTATTAAGTGCCTTAAGCCTATAGGAATAAACTGTTTTAAATTATAGGCTTAAGGCTGGGCACCGTGGCTCACGCCTATAATCCCAGCACTTTGGGAGGCCGAGGTGGGTGGATCACAAAGTCAGGAGTTCAAGACCAGCCTGGCCAAGATGGTGAAACTCCATCTCTACTAAAAATACAAAAATTAGCCCAGCATGTAATCCCAGCTACTCAGGAGGCAGAAGCAGAGAATTGTTTGAACTTGGGAGGTGGAGGTTGCAGTAAGCTGAGATCATGCCACTGCACTCCAGCCTGGGCAACAGAGTGAGACTCTGTCTCAAATAAATAAATAAATTATAGGCTTAATAATCTTCCAAAACTCAGCTCTCCTTCTAGAACATTCCCACTTCTGACAGTGACGTTATCAGTATCCTTCAGCCACAGCAGACTCTGACTAATCTCTTTCCAACATCAAGGCAGTCATCATGTTTTATTGATTTGTTCTTTCTCTCTTATCTGTGATTTCTTCTCCATTCCCAGTGCCACCATCTTAGTCCAGTCTCTTTCTCTTCACCTAACTAGTATCCTTGTCTGTAATCTCTCACTTGCTATTAAATCCTGTATATCTTCCTAAAAAGCAGCTTTTCATACCTCTTTCTCTATGTAAAATATTTCATTTGCTCACCTTCACCTAAAGAATGAAATCCAAAGTTCTATGCCTGTCACACTCTTATTCCTGCTAAATCTCTAATGAGGTTTTCTACTACTATCCTGCATGAACTTTCATTCTATCCAACAAGTCTAACTCTGTTCTCCAAATAATTATAACCATTTTTACTTACTTCTTTGTTCACTTATCTTCTTGCCCTTACTTATCTCTGGTCTTCTTTCAAAACCTACCATAAGTTCTGCTTCTCATAAAGCTATCCCACTACCCAGTCCTCAGTAATCATTTCTTCTTCTAAAGTTAGAGGACCTCTGCCACTCAACTGGTCTTCAATATATGCTATTAAATGCTTTACAATACTGTTTATCTTTTTTATATGTGCAGTATGATGATGAAGAGTCTAAGCTACAGTCAGACTACCTAGGTTCAAATCCTGCCTCCACCAGTTACCATTTAGGTAACTAAGCAAGTTATTATACTTTACTCCATTAAACTTTAGCTATATCATCTCTAAATGACAGTAATAATAGCATTGACATATTGTGACAATTCAATGTGGTAATGCATCTAAAGCATAGTGAGTATACAATAAATGTTTTCTATGAAATTATTTGTATACTATTAACTTTTTAAATACCTGTTATATGTTAGATAGAAACTATATAAAGATGTTAAGATTTAAATAAATAAATAAATAAAACTCTGTCCTATCTCCCAATTAGACTGTAAGACCCTTATAATTCATTCATTCTATCCATACATATTATCGAATAACTTTACCTTCAAAACACTGTGCCAGGCACAAGGAATTAAAAGGAGGAAAAGTGGGACTTAAGGTAAGTTGTGAAAGAAAAGTAGGGGTAGTTTAGTACTTGAGAAGCAAGAATATAAGTTAACAAATGAGTGGACAGACATGTTTATAATTTATTTAGAGAAAACAGCCTCTTTTATATAGAATGAGAGTCCTTGACCTTCAAGACCATTATAACTAAAGCCCTTGTTATTGTGCCTTGCACATGGTGAGAACTCAATAAATGTTTATTGGCATCAGTGAGCGTGGTGGTGATGATGAAGACTTTAGAGCACCACAATTTCCAGCCTCTCTTTAGAGCTGTTAACTTTGTTTGGCTTCTTTGCTTCTTCATTTTCCACTGAATGAATGCCAGAAAGTCTTTTTCAAAATTTTTTCTGTCTGATCAAGACTTAGATAATGTCTGCTTCTTTTGGTAGCTAAACATCCCCCAAACTCAGCTTCAGGCTACAGTGAGAAGACACTGTATTATGGTATTGCCAATGGAAACCACTTCACATTTGGGCAACATCATGATGTCTAAGTGGCTTAGATTCAAGTTTCAGGATAGATTCTGGTTCCTGCACATTTGCTGTCAAAAACCACTTTATAAGAGCCAAACTGTGGAATCCTTCCAAGTGTTAGGCACTATTAGAATTACCAATAAAGTACTGCAGAGTTTCAAAAGATTATGAAATTCTGATTTTCTTAGTATAACATGTTTTAAGATACTTCCTTGAAATTTTACTCAGTCCCTTGTTTCTGTCATGGGGCTAAAGGTAGTTGAAATCTCATTTTTATATAGCATCACAGGTTTTCTAGAGAACTCCAACTTGGAGCTTCATAAAAATTGTGTACTGTTTTATGCAGCAGTGAATATATAGAACAATTCTGGTTTTCAAATGTAACTTTGAAATAAAACTTCAAGAAGACATGTAATTGTTTTTTATGCTGTATATCCTGGTTTTCCCCACCCCCACCCTGACCTCCCAACTGTGCCCTATCCCTCTTTGCTTCCTTTAGTCAGCCTGCAGGAAGCAAGACATGTAAGACATTAAAATAAAGATTTTTATAAGACCAGAACTGTTTAGAAATAAATATAATTGGCCATCAGCCTATGATATGACAATTACATTAATTTAGCATAAAATTTATCTTTGAGCTTCCTTACACTCAAGGCAAAAGAGGAAATAAATGGCTGATAATATCTTTCTTACTTGAAAAGCAAAAACATATAAGCTCATCTGAAAAGATACTTTTCTTACAATAAATCCTAAAAAAGTCATTACATATTGTTTCCTTATGAACAATTATTTGTGAAATGATATATTTAGTTTCTACTTTCCCCATTAGAATATAAACTTTTTGAAGACAGAGACCACATCTTTTTTTGTTAACTACCATAATCCCCAGCTCAGAAAAAAATGTTTATTGAAATGAAAGTGAAATGAAATCACACAGATTCTTGTCAAAGATACACAGACTAACAATGGCCATATCTTCCACCAATTTTTTATATCAATGATCAGTAAAAGACTATAATGTAACATTAAATCATGACTCATATCAGAGGTCGCATTGATTTTTATTATAATTTATCATAAATTTACTATGACCAAAGATGAAAAAAGCTAGAAAATTGACCATTTAAATGTGCCTTAAACTTATTTCTTAAATATCATTGTCTTAACCACATTTTTGGCAGCAGCTAAATGTTCAAGAATTCAAGGATAAGACCTCTAATGAGAGTCTTAAGTTGACCATGTCTTGTGTTTTGAGTTAGAGAGATCTCAAGACAAGCTGATAGTACAGTTGATATTATTCTGTTAGAAACATTAAGAAGTCTAACTTAAAACTGAATAGAAGGCCATTCAATCTTCACAGAGGAAAAATTATAGGTATCCTTGTAATTGTCTAATATAGATAATAGCCATTCATTTACCAAAAAATTATCAAAAAATAGGAAGCATTATTTTAAAGAGAGTAATGCATGTTATATTGTAAATGAGGTTACTATTGTTTTTAGCTAAAAGGTTTCTATAATAGTTTACTGTGCCAAGGGTACTGTATAGTAGAAATATAGCCTGAGGATTAAATTAAAGTTTGTATACAATGTCATTTTCCTTATAGGCAGAATTAATCTAAATGCAACTTCTCATGTAGCATACCAAAATTTCATTTTAATGCCGCTTACCATTAAGTGCAATTTGGAATAAGGCAGGTGAGTCTTGGATTCTTCCAAGGGAAATTAGTACTGTAATCTCCTCAAGGTTGACATCTATGTCTTATTTTTCTTTATATGCCCATTGCCTAACAGTGTCTGGCATATACAAGGCACTCAGGAAATGTTTGGACTAAAATTAACCAAGCTCATATAAGGTTATGGCACAACCTGCATTCTTCAGTACAGCATTGTACTTAGACTACAAGGTACTGATTTTTTTTTAGCATTTGTATATTGGGATGTAATTCTCATATCCATTTTTCTAATGTATTTGCTGTTGATTGCTGACAAAGTATAAGACATGTCATGAAAGATGAAATATGATAGGTCTAGAAGAAAGACAGGAAGGTCTAATGTAACTTACTATACAGCTTCCTTACTAGCATTAGGCCAGTAGCCTGACCCATCGGTCTTACCAACAGTAGCTGCATTCCAGTTTTCCCACTTCCTGTGCAGTTTTTCAGAGAATAGTTGCAGATGCCTAACAAAATCAGAAGGATGTAGTTTGCTACTGCAAACTAGTTAGGAGTTTGCTACTACTATCTGTGGCCTGAGAGAGTCCATCATCTTTATGGTATTGATATTCCATCCATCTTATCTCAGATCTGCAGATACTGGAGAGTGTTAACTTACTCCCATGTACAATTTTCAGTCTTCTCTCTGACATATGGAAGTCACACTTTTTACAGAGGCTCATCTTCCACATCCGCAGTTCACACTTACTGAGGCATGACGCATGCTAGGCAACTAACCCCTGGTGGGGATTGAAGACACCCATGGAAAATGAAGAAGATATGGGTGGTTCCTGACCTTAAGAAGCTCTAGCTAACAAATGAATAGCCCTGGTAGCCCCTAATTGAAATACAGGGGTCCTCGAAAATTAAGGCTTTTTTTTAAAAAAAAAAAAAAAACCTTATACATGATTGTGCAAGGGCCTAAGCTACATCCTGAACAAATTTTAAAACTCTGCCTATAGTGCTGTGGGTAGTGTTGGTCTGTCTTTATTTGGGGAAACAAAAGAAAGATGTGTGGAGTGTTGCTTTTTTGTTTCTTTTAAAAATCTATTTAAATGTAAAGATATGTTAAAAATCAAAATAATGAACAGTGTCTTATTTCTTCCTCTTACCATAGTTTTCCAAAGTAAGTGTGAATAGTAGATGAATCCTTAAAATTATTTCCATGGAATAGAGATAACTCTTTTTAGTGAGAACATTATTAATACAAAAGCCAGAAAGTGGCATTGAATTCAGTTTTTAACCAAATACACAGTTAAAATTATGTTTACTGTATTTCCAAAAGCTTTTAACAATCATGTTTTTTATGATCATTTCACTCAAATGATTGGGTTACTGAGAATAACAGGCTTATAGCAGGTTAGAAGCAAAATGTGCATTATCTTGTCATTTTTAATGTTTGGAACTTAGCACCTATGTTTTTTAAAAAGCATTTAAAGAATTTTGAAATTTTGAAATTTTTTCATAACAATGTATTCTTTTCTCTGGAAAATATAACTTGAAGTTAACTACTTATCTCAGAAAATGTCTGTAATACATTTTTAATTCAATTTAACATTTATTGAACTCCCACTACTTTAGGACTTTACTAGTCAGTCAACAAATGTTTATTACGTACCTCTATGTGCGAGACACCCTCCTAGGCACTGGGAGGGGACACAGCAGAGACATAGCAAAATTCCTACCCAGAAGGAGTTTACATTTTAGTCAGAAGAGAGGAACAACTAACATGAGCTGATATACAAGCTAGTGAATAGATATCAAAACGAATAAATGATTTCATATATTAGTAAGTGTTATGACATTTAACAGGATAATGGGATGAAGAGTGACTGGGACAGGAAGTAAAGGAGTAGGAAAGGTGACTGTCCTTTAGCTAAGGGTGTAATATGTGTCCCTTCCATTTTTTTCACATTTTGAGGCTATCTAGTCTCTAGTCCTGTGGCTGTTACTGCACTTCATTTAACTACTTGAAAACAGTGTACTGTCTTTGTACTACAGAGTACTATAATATCACTGACTGAGTTGTTTTCTCCAGGAAAATTGACAAAAATATACTAATCCAATCAAATGTCCTGCCCTTTCCCTTGTGTATTACTAACTGGTCTTAAAAGGTGAAACTTCTCTAAGCCATGGAAGGGGAATAATATTAACCAAAGATACAAGCTCCTAGAGATAATCTAAAGAATAAAGAACACAAAAATCCCATATATCTGAAACAGACAATTGATATTTCCATTTGGATGGTGCTTCAGAATGTATAAAATACTTTAACATGTATTATCTCAGAGTCCTCAAGAACAATGGTGTGAAGTGGTACTGTTATGATCTCAATTTTATACATGAAGAAACAGAGGCTCTGCAAGGTGATTTGTGCAGAATCATAAAGCTAGAAAGTGTTAGAACTAGATATCTCACCCAAAGATTATATTTACAAGTCCAGTATGCTTTCCAGTACACTGCTGCTACAAAAGATATTTTCACGAGGAACCAGGAACTAGACACAAAAAAGTAGTCAGAGTGGTGATAGGATTGTGAATCTGAAGCTATGACTAACATGTCAGTGAGAAAGTAATCGGCAGTATCTTTTGGCAACAGAAGGCTGAAAGCATAAGAAGGGAAAAATGGTTCTCAGAATGCAGTCAGAAAACTAATCAATGATTTTTTTAAAAGTTTCTACACAGCAAAGTGATGATAAGTTTTGCAGGTAAAAGGAGGGATTTGATAAGGAAGAATAGAAAGGTCTTATGCCAACAGTGTCTTCAAATAATTTAATGAAAAACAGACATTAGCAATTAAATAGGTAGTCAAGATAAATAAGAAATTTGGGAAAACATAGTATGCTGAAAGGAATGGGAGCAATATTATAAAAATAGCATGATATCAAAGAGGAAAAAGGTATTTTTTATGTGATGTTCCCACACCTAGGCATTCTAAAATAGAAAGAACATTTCTGTGATCTGTTGAGAAAGAAAGGATGGACACAAATAAGGGAAGACATGTCAGGCTGACGAAAGAAGGTTATAGAGAAAATATGCTCCTAAAGCATTCTCCTTTGCATTATGGTATAGTGTAAGTGACTGTAAAATAAAGATAGGAAGGACCACAGGCTTCACCATAGAGGAAGTTCTTCAAATTTCACCTATTACACAGAGTCCTTGCTTATGGTCACCATAAAGTCTCTTCTGGTGGCCACTGGAAAACTAGATGCCATTAAGCATTTCAAGAAGTTAATTAAAATAAAAAAATGACTCAGACTCACCAGTTTTCTTTTTTCCTTTCTGTTTTCTGATTTTCTGAATACCACTAGATCATAAGCTTTTCAAGGACAGACTATTTCTCATTCATTTTTGTATCTTCACACCTAGCACAGTGTCCAGCATACAAGAGCAATTCAATAAATGTTTATTGAACTGAACTAAATTATTTTAAAATGCAAAATCAGGAACTGCTCTCTGAGTCAGTAATTCATTAAAATGACTCAACATGCTTACCCTAGAGCCAAAAACATGGGTGTGAGTCCAGTCACTGGCACTTGCCAATTCTATGGTCTTTGGCAGTTCCTTTAACCTCTTTGGTAGTTCCTTTAACCTCTTTGGTCAGTTTCTGTGTCTGTAATTTAGAGGTGATATTTTCTGTATCGCCAACTTCACTGGTTTAATATAAGGATAAACTCTGATAATATATGTGAAGATAACCAGAGTGCTATACAATCAAGTGCTATACAAATAACTATTTTTCTGTGAAACCAGTAGTGCCAAGATGCTCCAGTAATAGAGACTCCTTGGTCAAATGCTGCATTCAATAAAGGAAAGCAGGCTTCTTATGAGCAGGCCTTCTCAGAATCTTTCACTTGGAAATCAATGTTGTGAAAGAGGAATTAATGCCTTTTTATATGTGACCAGAAGATAACATCTAGTTCATATAAGTTGTACCAAAATATTCAAATAACAGTCCTCACTCTCATTTTTCAAACAGGATTATGTCAGGCACTATACTTGCATTTTACATACATCAACTTTAACACTCATTACAAATGCTATAATGTAAGTATTATTTTTATTGGCCCTATTGTTTACATATTACAAAAGAGAGGGAGATTAAAGAACTTGCACAGGGTTAAAGCCAATAGAAAACATCTGACATTTAAGGAAACTAGCACTGAGAAATGGGACATAAGCAATATTTGCTCTTTCTCATTTTTGTCCTCTCCTTTTTCTCCACCTGCTACAACTCTTGTTCATGTCTACAATTACCTCTAGACCAAAATTTCCCAAGGTGCGTTTTGTAAAATGAAAGTCCTCAAAACTGTCCGAGAGAAACTCACTGGTCAAATATGTTTGGGAGATGGTACACATTAAATTCCTTCTGTATGTCATAGTGCACATCAGCACATTGAAGCCTCTGAGAAAAGCTGCAGTAAGGAGCTTTTCCTAACTTTGACACAGAACTTTAAATCAGGAACTGTTGATATCCTACAAAGCCAGAGTTCGATGGAATAAACTTTAGGAAATAGTGACTATTGAATAAGTCAACCAGTTATATACCATCTGACTACCAACAGATCTAAAGTACCGTCTTCACCATGAACTATATGTAAAATTGTTGGAAATATACAATTGATCTGGTAATTTTGCTAAATGTAGTCAATCAATTTCCTAAAGATTCTCCAGTATAATTTTTCCCAACTGTGACAGCAACTGATAAAAGATGACAAATCCAGATCACTTTTTAATCTGAGAAATAGTACCTTAATAGAGGATTGGGTTTATTTTACTTAGTCAGAATTGTTATTCTGATTGTTAAAAATGAGTTAAAATCAGTGATTTTCAACCACTGTAAGCATTTCAACTTCAAAGGGAGGCCAATGATAGACAGAACTACTTCCAATTACCTTTTGAAAAACCAGGAGAAAATTGAAGATTAATTTATTTCTACCACACCAGGATCCTCCAGTTAAGACTTACTTAAAACTTCTTTGAATGGGGACATTTTAGTACCAAACTGTATTTGAACTTCAAGTACTTTTTGCATCAACTCAAATAAAAAATACTGTATTTTATCCTTTTATTCCTGGAAAACATTAGGTCTGTTGCCTCATTGTCATATATCTTGTTAAAATGTCTTAGAGTTTAAATTATTATTATGTGCTCATTAGTTCTGCTGCCTTGGAATGTAATGACTCATATTAGTAGTCTATATAACAAAAAAGGTTGATGAATTTTCTCTAGACTGTCCTTTTGGGACTATAATTTTCAACGTTCTCAGGAAATTTTGCCAATCACTAGTGATAAAGTGATCTTAAACTGTCTTTATCATTGCCAAGTTCACAAGAACCACAACTATGTTACCTATGAATGTTGAACATAACACCATATTCATCTGGCAAGTTCTTTACTTGAAGAGTCACCAAGGATACATAATTAGAATGTCACCATTTTATAACCAAGTAGGGTGATTTTGTAATCTTGTTGGCTTTGATTTTAGATTGGTCTCTGCAATTTAATAAATGAGTTCATCTTCTTAAAGCAGAATTACTAAGCACCATCCAATTATTGCAGACATATTATTTTGCCAAATTTTAAAATAATTGAGGAATAGAGAAAAAAAGATTGATATAAACTGATTAGCTCAGTTTCTAGGACTTCTAGGAGGGTTTAATCTCTGGCAAGGCCAATGATGTTGCATAAAGATAAAAAACTGTGTCCTAGGGCAATGAGTTGTATTCATTGATATAAATTAAATATTCTATTTGTATATAAAGTATGGTACCTTTATTATTGTATTTATGTATGAAGTCTAGCACCTTTTTTTTTTTTTTTTTTTTGGAGACCCTCAGATGCCCAGGCTTGGAGTGCAGTGGTGCAATATCATCTCACTGCAACCTTCGCCTCCTGGGCTCAAGCCATTCTCCTCCTCAGCCTCCCGAGTAGCGCTCACCATCACACCCGGCTAATTTTTATATTTTTAGTAGAGATGGGGTTTCACCGTGTTGGTCAGGGTGGTCACAAACTCCTGACCTCAGGTGTTCCACCTGCCTCAGTCTCCCAAAGTGCTGGGATTACAGGCGTGAGCCACTGCACCCAGCTGCCCTTTTAATTTTTTATTCTGATTTGTTTTTTAGGTATAAATTTTATATATAGTAAAATCAAATCTCAAGTATACAAATGGTTGAGTTTTTAAAATTGTGTATATCTATTGTAACTACTATCCTAATAAAGATCTAGAACATTTCCATTACCCCCAAACTTTTCTTCCTTTCAGTTGATTCCCCTTCTATACCCCACCTCACCCTGCAATGTCTGTTCTAATTTCTATCTCCATAGATGTTTTTAATGACATATATAGCATATACTCATTTCCAGACTGTTACATGTATTACTAGTTGGTTCTTTTTAATTACTAAGCATTGTCCACTTTGGAAATGTATCACAATTTGCTTATGCATGTTCCTGTTGATGGATTTTGTGCTATTTACAGTTTTTGACTTTTATAAGTAAAGCTTCTGTGAACATTTTCTTACATACCTTTTTGTAGACATTTCTTTATATATATTTTTTATTGTACTTTAGGTTCTGGAGTACATGTGCAGATCATTCAGGACTGTTGCATAGGTACATACAATGGCAAGGTGGTTTGCTGCATCCATCCCCTGGTCACCTATATCTGGCTGGCATTTCTCCCTATGTTATCTCTCCCCAACCTCCCCACTCCCCGCTGTCCCTCCCCTAGCCCCCCAACAAAAGACTCCAGTGTGTGATGCTCCCCTCCCTGTGTCCATGGGTTCTCATTGTTCAACACTGCCTATGAGTGAGAACACGTGGTGCTTGATTTTCTGTTCTTGTGTCAGTTTGCTGAGAATGATGGTTTCCAGATTCATCCATGTCCCTACAAAGGACACGAACTCATCGTTTTTTATGGCTGCATAGTATTCCTTGGTATATATGTGCCACATTTTCCTTGTCCAGTCTATCATCAGTGGGCATTTGGGTTAGTTCCAGGTCTTTGCTATTGTAAACAGTGCCACAGTGAACATATGTGTGCATCTGTCTTTATAATAGAACAATTTATAATCCTTTGGGTATATACCCAGTAATGGGATTGCTAGGTCAAATGGAATTTCTATTTCTAGATCCTTGAGGAATTGCCACACTGTCTGCCACAATGACTGAACTAATTTACACTCCCACCAACAGTGTAAAAGTGTTCCTATTTCTCCACATCCTCTCGAACATCTGTTGTCTCCAGATTTATATATATATATATACATATATATATGTGTGTGTATATATATAAAACTGCATTTTAGGTTTTGGAGTACATGTGAAAAACATGTAAGATTGTTGCATAGGTACACACATGGCAGTGTGGTTTGCTGCCTTCCTCCCTATCACCTATATCTGGCATTTCTCCCCATGTCCCCAGTTCCTCACTCCCTCTGTCCCTCCCCTAGATCCTCCCACAGACCCCAGTGTGTGATGCTCCTCTCCCTGTGTCCATGTGTTCTCATTGTTCAACATCCACCTATGAATGAGAACATGTGGTGTTTGATTTTCTGTTCTTGTGTCAGTTTGCTGAGAATGATGGTTTCCAGCTTCATCCATGTCCCTACGAAGGACACGAACTCATCATTTTTTATGGCTGCATAGTATTCCATGGTGTATATGTGCCATATTTTCCTTGTTCAGTTTCCATGAAGCTGTGAGGTTCCTTGTTCAGAATTTCTGAATTCTGAGTTCTAACTTGATTGCACTGTGGTCTGAGAGACTGTTTGTTATGATTTCTGTTTTGCATTTGCTGAGGAGTCATTTACTTCCAATTATGTGGTCAATTTTAGAGTAGGTGTGATGTGGTGCTGAGAAGAATGTATATTCTATGGATTTGGGGTGGAGAGTTCTGTAAATGTCTATTAGGTTTGCATGGTCCAGGTTTGAGTTCAAGTCCTGGATATCCTTGTTAACTTTCTGTCTTATTGATCTGTCTAATATTGACAGTGGAGTGTTAAAGTCTCTCACTATTATTGTGTGGGAGTCTATCTCTTTAGAGGTCATTACGAACTTGCTTTATGTATCTGGGTGCTCCTGTATTGGGTGTGTATATATGTGGGATCATTAGCTCTTCTTGTTGCATTGATCCTTTTACCATTATGTAATGTCCTTCTTTGTCTCTTTTGATCTTTGTTGGTTTAAAGTCTATTTTATCAGAGACTAGGATTGCAACTCCTGCTTTTTTTTTGCTCTCCATTTGCTTGGTAAATCTTCCTCCATCCCTTTATTTTGAGCCTTTGTGTATCCTTGCATGTGAGATGGGTTTCCTGGATACAGCACACTGATGGATTTTGGCTTTTTATCCAATTTGCCAGTCTGGGTCTTTTGATTGTGGCATTTAGCCCATTTACATTTAAGGTTAATATTATTAGGTGTGAATTTGATCCTGCCATTTTCATGCTAGCTGGATGTTTTGCCCATTAGTTGATGCAGTTTCTTCATTGTGTCAATGGTCATTACCATTTGGTGTGTTTTTGGAGTGGCTGGTACTGGTTGTTCCTTTCTATGTTTAGTGCTTCTTTCAGGAGCTCTTGTAAAGCAGGCTTGGTGTGATAAAATCTCTGAGTAATTACTTGTTCATAAAGGATTTCATTTCTCCTTCGCTTATGAAGCTTAGTTTGGCTGGATATGAAATTCTGGGTTGAAAGTTCTTTTCTTTAAGGATGCTGACTATTGGCCTCCACTCTCTTCTGGCTTGTAGGGTTTCTGCTGAGAGATCCGCCGTGAGTCTGATGGGCTCCCCTTTGTGGGTAACCCGACCTTTCTCTCTGGCTGCCCTTAGCATTTTCTCCTTCATTTCAACCCTGGTGAATCTGACGATTATGTGCCTTGGGGTTGCTCTTCTTGAGGAATATCTTCATGGTGTTCTCTGTATTTCCTGGACTTGAATATTGGCCTACCCTGCTAGATTGGGGAAGTTCTCCTGGATAATATCCTGAAGAGTATTTTCCAGGTTGGATTCATTCTCTCTGTTACATTCAAGTACCCCTATCAAATGTACATTAGGTCTTTTCACATAGTCCCATATTTCTTGGAGGCTTTGTTCATTTCTTTTTACCCTTTTTTCTCTAATCTTGCCATTTTATTTCACTGAGTTGATCTTCAACCTCTAATATCCTTTCTTCTTCTTGGTCAGTTCGGCTATTGAAACTTGTGTATGCTTTGCAAAGTTCTTGTGTTGTGTTTTTCAGCTCCATCAATTCATTTATATTCCTCTCTAAGCTGTTTATTCTCGTTAGCATTTTGTCAAACCTTTTTTCAAGTTTCTTAGTTTCTTTGCATTGGATTAGAACATGTTCTTTTAGCTCAGAGAAGTTTCTTATTACCCACATTCTGAAGCCTGTTTCTGTCAATTTATCAGACTCATTCTCCCTTGTTCCCTTGCTGGTGAGGAGTTGTGATCTCTTGGAGGAGGAGAGGCATTCTGGCTTTCAGTGTTTTCATCTTTTTTGAGCTGGTTTCTTCCTAACTTTGTAGATTTATTTACCTGTGGTCTTTGTAGTTGATGACTTTCAGATGGGGTCTCTGAGTGGATGTCTAGTTTGTTGATGATGAAGTTATTTCTTTCTATTTCTTAGCTTTCCTTCTAACAGTCAAGCCCCTCTGCTGTAGGACTGCTGGAGGTCCACTCCAGGCCCTGCTTGCCTGGGGATCACCTGGAGTTGCTGCAGAACAGTAAGGGTTGCTGCCAGTTTCTTCTTCTGCTATCTTTGTCCCAGAAGGATACCTGCCAGATGTCAGTCTGCGCTCTCCTTTATGAGGTGACTCTTTGGATATACGGGGGTCAGGGAGCTGCTTGAGGAGACAATCTGTCCTTTATAGGAGCTCAAGTGCTGAGTGGTGAGCTCTGTTGTTCCATTCAGAGTTGCTGGGCAGGTACGTTTAAGTCTGCTGCAGCAGAACTCATAACCACGTTTTTTTTCCCAGGTGCTCTGTCTTGGGAAAGTAGGGCTTCTTAAGGTAAGTTTCTGTCATGCTGCTGCCTTTTTTCAGGGCTGCCCTGCCCAGCAAGGAGGTAGCCCATTCACAGTCTGCCAGCAGAGGCTTTGCTGAGCTACTGTGGGCTCCACCCAGCTGCCGTGTGAACTTCCCTGTGGTCCTGTTTTCAGAGGTATAGTTAGAACTGCCTCAGTAATGGCGGCCCACCTCCATAATGGTGGACTCTCTCTGTAATGGCATGTAATGGCAGACTGCCTCGGCAATGGTGGGCCGCCTCAGCAATGGCAGACTACCTCGGTAGTGGTGGACTGCCTCAGTAATAGCGGACGCCCCTCCCCAATAGAGCTGGACCATCCCAGGTTCAGCTGTGCTTGCTGTGAAACTCTCAATCCAGCGCATTTCGGATTGCTGGTTTTTGTGGGGGTGGGACCAGCTGAGCCTGATCACCTGGTTCCCTGCCTCAGACCCCTTTTTTTTTTTCAGTTGAATGGGCAACTCTGTCTCCCAGGCATTCCAGTCACCAGTTATAATGGTGCCCAGATTTGTGTGATTTCTTGTGCAGAGACCCACGGCGTTGGCTGAAACAGCCACTGGAGACTCGTGGCGCTTTTTCGCCGGGGAATCTCCTAGCCTGGCTCCCTGTTTCAGTCCCCTTTTTTTTAGTTGAATGGGCAACTCTGTCTCCCAGGCGTTCCAGTCTCCAGTTGGAAAGGTGCCCAGATTTGTGTGAGATTTTGTGCAGAGACCCACTGCGCCGACTGAAACAACTGCACTGGAGACTCATGGCCCTTTTTTGCTGGGGAATCTCCTGGCCTGGCTCCTTGTTTCAGTCCTCTTTTTTTTCAGTTGAACGGGCGACTCTGTGTCCCAGGTGTTCCAGTCACCCATTGAAAAGGCGCCCAGATCTGTGTGATTTCCCATGCAGCGACCCACTGCGCCGGCTGAAACAGCCACACTGGAGATTCATGGTGCTTTTTCACCCAGGAATCTCCTGGCCTGGCTCTCTGTTTCAGTCCCCTTTTTATTAGTTGAACAGGCGACTCTGTCTCCCAGGCATTCCAGTTGCCTGTTGAAAAGGTGCCCGGATCTGTGTGATTTCCCGTGCAGCGACCCACTGTGCGAGGTGAAACAGCTGCGCTGGAGGTTCGTGGTGCTTTTTTGCCTGGGAATCTCCTGGCCTGGCTCCCTGTTTCAGTCCCCTTTTTATCAGTTGAACAGGTGACTCTCTCCCAGGCACTCCAGTTGCCAGCTAGAACAGCACCCAGACCTGTGTGAGTATTTTGTGCAGAGACCCACCGCACTGGCCAAATCAGCTGCACTGGCGACCCGTAGGGCTTCTCCACCCAGGAATCTCCTGGTCTGTGGGCAATAAAAATCTGTCTGGAATGCAGTGTCCACTCACCCTCTGTGCTCTTGCTGGGAGCTGCAATCCGGAGCTGCTCCTAATCAGCCATCTTGTCTCCAGATTTTTTAATGATTGCCATTCTAACTGGCATGAGATGGTATCTCAGTGTGGTTTTGCCCTGACACCTTACACTAAAATTAACTCCAGATGGATTAAAGACTTAAACATAAGACTTAACATCATAAAAAACCTAGAATAAAACCTAAGCAAAACCATTCAGGACATAGGCATAGGCAAGGACTTCCTGACTAAAACACCAAAAGCATTGGCAACAAAAGCCAAAATAGACAAATGGGACATTTCTTTTCTATTGGATCAATAGGTAATAGTGGGAATGCTGAATCACAGGCTAGATAAATGCATTTCATTTTATTAAAAACTGCCAAATAATTGTCCAAAGTATTACTCATTACTCCCATGAGTAATACCTTAGAATTGTAGTTTAGTTGCTCTGTGTCCTCACCAACATTGGTATTATACTATTTTAATTTTAATTGGAATGACTAGTTCATTTAAATTTCCTATAATTATTGGATTTATGTCTACCAGTATGATATTTGTTTTCTTTTTGTCCTGTCTCTTCCTCTGTTCTCTTTCTTCTTTTCTGCCTTCTTTTGTGTTAAATTTTTTTGGTATTTCATTTTTATTGTTCTGAGGTAATTTTAGTTATACCTTTTTTAATTTTTTTTTTTTTTGAGACAGAGTCTCACACTGTTGCCCATGCTGGAGTGCAGTGGTAGGAGCTTGGCTAACTGCAACCTCTTCTTCCCAGATTTAAGCAATTCTTCTGCCTCAGCCTCCCAAGTAGCTAGGACTACAGGAATGTGCCACCATGCCCAGCTAATTTTTGTATTTTTACCATAGATGGGGTGTCACTATGTTGGCGAGGCTGGTCTCGAGCTCCTGACCTCGTGATCTGCCCACCTCAGCCTCCCAAAGTGCTGGGATTACAGGCGTGAGCCACCACACCCAGCCTGTAACATTTTTTAATAGTTGATCTAGAGATTTGTAATTGCTCTCTGCATCCTTATCTTCTCATAGTCTTAGAGTTAATGTAGTACAATCTCATGGAAAATTTAAGGGGCTTACATAGTATAATTCCACCAGTATAATATCCTCTTGTCCTTTATGTTATTGTCGTCATATCTTTTACACCATATGCATTAAAATCAAATAATATATTTTTATAATTTTTGTATTTAAGATTCAGTCATACTTTTTAATAAAATAACAAAAGATAACATAGTCTTTATTTTTACACTCATGTTTATCATTTCCAGTGCTGGACATTACTTCTTGTAGATTAAAGTTTTATCGTGTCATTTCTTTTCAGCCTAAAAAACTTTGATCATGCCTTGTGATGTAGATCTGTCTGCAACATATTCTCTCAGTTTTTATCTGAAAATTTCCTTTTTTTTAACCTTAATTTTTGTTAAAAGGCATTTTCTCTGGTTGAAATGATATTCTTGGCAAGGCACAGTGGTTCACACCTATAATCTCAGCACTTTGGGAGGCAGTAGCAGAAGGATAACTTGAGCCCAGGAGTTTGAGAGGCAGGAGTTTGAGTGGCAGGAGGATAACTTGAGCTCAGAAGTTTGCTTAGGCAAAATAGTGCGACCCCTTTCTCTACAAAAAATGAAGTACACACCTGTAGTCCCATCTACTCAATAGGCTGAGATGGGAGAGTTGCTTGAGCCAGGAGTCCAAGGGTGTGTTGAGCCCTGTTTGCACCACTGCACTCCAAGCTGAGTGACAGAGTGAGACCCTGTCTCAGAAAAAAAAAAAAAAAAAGTATTCTTTCAGTATTTTAAAGTTGTCATTTCATTGTTTTCTGGCCTCTATTGTTTCTGATGAGAAATCAGCTCTCATCTCTATCAGTGTTAATCTACATATAATGTATATATTTTTTCATGTGGTTTTCTTTTTTGTTTTTTTTCTGAGACATGATCTTGCTTTGTCACCACAGCTAGAGTGTGGTGGCACAGTCATAGCTCACTGCAGCCTTGATCTCCTGGGCTGAAGCAATCTTCCTGTTTCATCCTCCCAAGCAGCTGGGATTACAGGCATGCACCACCATGCCTGGATAATTTTTTTTTTTTTTTTTTTTTTTTAGTAGAGACAAGGTCTTGCTATGTTACCCAAGCTGGACTCGAACCCCTGAGCTTAAGGGATCCTCTCACTTGGCCTCCCAAAGTGCTGGATTACAAGCATTAGCCACCATGTCCAACCTAGTTGTGGATTTTCTTTGCATTTAACCTGTTCAGTATTTGCTGGGCTTCTTTGATTCTTAAGATTTTTTTTTACCAAATTTGGGATTCAGGAGTATAATTTCTTCAAATATATATTTTTTTGCCCTATTCTCTGTTTTTTCTACTCTGGGACTCCAATTACATATAAATTAGGTGACTTTATACTGCTTCACAGGTCACTTATGCTTTGTTTATCTTTTTTCCCAGTCTGTTTTTCTTCTATTCTTTAGCTTAGGTGATTCCCATTTATCAGTTTGCAAGTTCACCGAGGCTTTCTTTGGTATTTTATAGGCTGTTATTACATCCATCCAGTGAATTTTTCTTTCAGATAGTATACTTTGTAATTCAGGAATCACCATTTTGTGTTTTAAGGTTTCAATTTGTCTGTTAAACTATTATATTTTTATCCCATTATAGCCACTTCCTCAAGTTCTTGAACATGTTTATAATAGTTTCTTTAAAGTCTTTGTTTGCTAATTTCAACATTTGAGTTATCTTCAAGTCTGTTTTTGTTTTCTTTTTTTCCCCCTTCTTGACCACAGATCCCGTTTTCTTTTTTCTTTGCATACTCATTAAGTTCTTATTATATGTTGGATATTATGAATGATGAGTTGTTCAGTCTCTGGATTCTGTCATATTCTTCTGAAGAGTGTTGGTTTTTATTCTAGAGGGCATCTAGTGGCTGATTACCTTGTCGTTGTTCAGGCTTGGTTTTACATCTTGCTATGATGAGTTTTGACCTTAAATTTAGGGTAAACCCTGGGACCCATGAGATTATCTTCATTCCTAAGGAATGGCCTTTATGAGTTTCCGTGCAAAGCCCAAGGTGTTCATCAAGCCTCTTTAATTTGGAAAGATACCAAGTCTAAACCATCTGTTCTGTGGTGGGCAGCAGCCTAAATCTCTGATCATGTTCTTCAGACTTCTAGATGTAAGCCTTCTGTCAGCTCTTTTAAGTCTTCTCATGCAAACACACTTCAGAATTCAACCAAAAAAAAAAAAAGTAAGAATAATTTATACACAGATTTGGAACTATTCCCATTCATAGTTGGTCCCTTTTTGTGAGGAATTTACCTTCCTGGTTTCCAGCTGTTCTGACATCCCCAAACTCCATCCTTTGACACCTTAGGCCAATAAAATTTCAACCTTCTCCTTGGATTCTAGCTAGCCTGCTTATGCAGGAAGGCAGGTTCTCTCAGGTGAAGGGCAACTTCTTTGAAGGGTTTAATCGCCTCCAGTCTATACCTGCTTTTGGTTGCTTCTCCAATCCTATCATATAGCTGTATTTTATATTTTGTCCAGAGTTTATCATTGTGACCAATGTGAGGGTTAACCAATTGCCAGGATAAGAACCCTCAGTATAGTATCATTTTAAAAATGCATTTGTTTTGAAATATAGTTAACTTTTCCATTAATGAAATAATGTATTTTTAAATAAAAATAAGTATAAAGTGAATGTTTATGTGTCAGAAAAAAATGTCTGAAAAGATATGTTCCAATTTGTTATTTCTGAAAAGTAGGATTATTGGTGATTTCAATTTTTTTTTAACTTAATCTATTTTCTACTTTTTTCTATAACAAACATAGGAAGAACAGTAAAGTCATTTCTTTGTTCTCCTGGGTAAATATTTGTTTGAAATGACTCTTTATAATAAGATATGCTTGTGCTTCTTTGCTGCATTTCATATTACAATTTCCATAGGTTAACAATCTAAAATCCTAGTACTCTCCTTGTATGGTAAACAATATTCTTTCTAGATTTAGGAAAAGAAATTAGGACAAATTAAAGTTAAATAGCTTATCTAGAACTTCAAGCATACTGATAGAGTAGGCAGAAATAGATCTTAAATTTTAAGTTCCTCAGTTCAGCTGTGTACACTTTTTCTAAGCCCTCAGCATCCATGTATGCAGTTAATGCTACATTTTCTAATGGCTGTAGAAGAAAATTATCATAGTTAAATATAAGCCTCAAATATTTTGGAAACTTCACTTTAGTCACTGATTTCAATCTTCTCTCCATCAAATCTTTTACTAGAACTCCTAGCAAGTGGAAAATTAAACTGATTTTAATTTTACTACAGTTAACCCTCCAAGAGCTAATAGCAAAATGGAAGGAAGACACGCATTGAGATAGCAGGGAATTTCCTTCTTACCTGGGTTGTAAGTTTCTTCATAAAATAAAGGATGGATATTCAATGTAATCATTCAGTTAGGTAGATATGTAAACTTAGCCAAGCATATTTTAATCATATTCTTATGTTTTTACTAACATAATTTACTTAAAATGTCATAAAACTTTGTGATAGAATTAGTGTTGTCACTCTGAAGTTTCAGATTGAAATAAGTAAATCTTATAAAAGATGCCAAATAAAACTATCTTTTAAAAGCCTATAAAATTAAAATAAGAAGAAATAATTATTAAATCTTTTTTTTTTTTTTTTTTTTTTTTGAGACCGCGTCTCACCCTGTCACCTAGGCTGGAGTGTGGTCACTTGATCACAGCTCACTGTAATCTCGGCCTCCTCTTGGACTCAAGCAGTCCTCCCACCTCAGCCTCCTAAATATCTGGGACTACAGATATGCACCATCACACCTGGTTAATTTTTGTATATTTTGTAGAGATGGGGTTTCACCATGTTGCCGAGGCTGGTCTTGAACTGCTGAGCTCAAGTGATCCACCCACCTCAGCCACCCAAAGTGCTGGGATTACAGGTGTGAGCCACCGTCCCTGGCCTCTATTAATCTTAATCGTTTTCAAAATGTGATCCTGGGCAGTGGTTCACGCCCGTAAACCCCAGCACTTTGGGAGCCCGAGGCAGGTGGATCACCTGAGGTCAGGAATTCGAGACCAGCATGTCCAACACAGTGAAACCCAATCTCTACTAAAAATACAAAAATTAGCAAGGCATGGTTGTAGGTGCCTATAGTCCCAGCTACTAGGGAGGCTAAGGCAGGAGAATCACTGGAACTCCAGAGGTAGAGGTTGCAGTGAACTGAGTTTGTGCCACTGCACTCCAGCCTGGGTGACAGAGCAAGACTTCGTCTCAAAAAAAAAAAAAAAAAAAAAAAAAGTGGGCATGGTGGCTCATGCCTGTAATCCCAGCACTTTGGGAGGCTGAGGCAGGTGGATCACGAGGTCAGGAGTTCGAGACCAGCCTGGCCAACATGGTGAAACCCCATCTCTACTAAAAATACAAAAATTAGTTGAGTGTGGTGGCATGCACCTGTAATCCCAGCTACTCTGGAGGCTGAGGCAGGAGAATTGCTTGAACCTGGGAGGCAGAGGTTGCAGTGAGCCGAGATTGCACTGTTGCACTCCAGCTCTGGGTGACAGAGAAAGACTCTGTATCAGAAAGAAAAAAAAAATGTTATCCTGAACTGTATCCCATACTAGAGAGTAAAAAGGGCTACAAGGAAAACTAGCAAGATGAACATGTTAATATGTTAATACAAATGGTAGAGTAAAAATACCCTATTAATGTAAAATCTTCTGAATTTGATAACTATACTGTGGTTACATGAGAGAATTTTCCTGCTATTAGGAAGTACATACTAAAGGGCATGATATTTGTAACTTATTATTATCAAGTACAGAATAATAGTATGTATGTATACACATATATGTGTGTCACAAAGGGAAAAAGTGAGTGATAAACAAGTGTGACAAATGTTTTTTAAAATTGTTGAATCTGGGTAAAGGATATTCAAAAGATAACTGTATTATTCTTGCAACATTTTTGTAAGTTTCAAATTATTTTAAAAATAATATTTGTTTTTAAACTTAATACATCTGGGTTTGTTTTCTTAGAATATTATGTATTCAGATTTGGTTTTTCCATATTTCAGTTGGACACATTAGAATCACATCACTATACATGATGTATGACTAAATTTTATGATATTTTTGTTTTCAAAAGAGAACCTTTGGGACTTGAGAGTCTAACCAGAAAAAATCTACATGTTTGAATGTATTTGCAAAAATTAGATAATTAAATCATTGTGCTAAACCTAGGTAAGGAGAAATATGGAAAAATTATTGGCTGAAAAGAGCAATTTTATTAAGAATGACATAGTTACAAATTAATTTTAATTCCAACGTGTTTTAAATGAGAATTGCTTATAAAAATATCCACTTAAATTGTGTGTGTTTGCCACCATATGTAACAGTGTAATTAAGCATCTATCTACATTTCTAGGGGTTTTAAATCTGTAGAATCTTGCTCTGGGGCCTAAAACTTCAATAGTTAAAAGGTTTCATCAGAGACCTCATAAAAAAAGACAGAATTATTTTTTCTTTTTGACATGAGAGATTAAATAATACAAGAGTGACTATGGCTATATAAATTAAGGAATATGAAGATTCTTGTGAAAATCTAAAATAGTTTTCACTTGAAATTTTTAATTTGCCTTGTAAGATTATTTCAGTCTCTTTTAGAGATAATTTTTTAAACTAAAGAACTACTGATACTACATAATGATATATCTTATTTGTCTTACTAATTTCCTAAGATTCAAGCATAGAATACTCTTTTTAAATGTGTAATTATGTATTATTATGACAGTCCATACAGCTGCTCTGAACTGTGTGATATAGGAAAAAGAAAAAACTATAGTCCATAGTTAGGAGTACTAAAACTGACTTTTAATAAAGTCCTTTTTTGTAGAACTACTTTCTTATAAGTTCAAATTACAAGAGACTCACCTTTCTGAATAAGTTACATATTTCTTCTCATCACGAAGTTACATATTTCTTCTGATTCAGAAATAAAGTATAAATTATTTTTGATTGTGGAGTATACATAGTGTTTTGTCTTGTATGTATAAAATACAAGTTTAAAATTCAAGTGAAAGTTGTTCCCAAAAATTTTTAAAACATTCTCTAATAATCATTTTAGATACTACACTTCAGTGTCTTGGGGTTGCATCATCCTATATATATTTTTTCATATTCAATTTTTAACATTTTCTCTATTTCATCTTTAAAGATGAAAAACAAGATTTTTGAAGTTCAGCATATTTCAATGAGACCCACATGCTGCCTTTCATCCTTTGTTTGTTCTTTCATATCAGGAAAGATATGAGTTAATATAAAAGTGAAAATGTTGCCTTCTGTGTTAGTCTACAACAAGCTATGTTGGAGAAAATTATTCTCTTTAAAAATACTGAGCTGGAATGATTACATAGAAACCTCATGTTTAGGAAATGACCTATTGATTGGCTATCTAAAGTTAGAAGCATTGACCTTGAGGCTCTTTTCTCCAATAGGTTTCTGTTTGTAGCTTATCTAAGATTGCTATCTTGAGTCAGCCCAGAGCACATAATCATCATATCACACTCAAGACATATTCAAGGTGCTGTTTTAGCAAAAAAAAAAAAAAAATGATATCAATGTAAAGAAAAAAAGAACGCAGATTTCTTAATTTTCTCTGTTGCATTTACTGCTTCATATCATATCACTGTAGCACGGATCATTGTTTTATTTGTTGACACAGCTGCTATGCTAACTTCTGTGTTCTGTGCCCATCTTTAAAAAAATACAACCAGGAAAACTGGATCTTACAACAAGTTTTCTCTGTCTCTAAAATATGAAATTAATAAAGGAATAAAGGGAGGAAAGGAAAACCCTGTGGAAATTTAATAGAAACATGCATTAAGTGCTTTATGTTCTGTTTTTTTCTGGTATACTGGTGACCTCTCAGTAAGAAAATGTTTTCCATTTGAGTCTGTTCTTTTGTTGGACCACCCAAATGTTCAAATCTTATCCACTGTTAATCAACAGTGGATAGTTGTGAACTTTCTCGGACCCTTTAAGGGTTCAGTCTACAGTTGGGTTGTGTGTGTGTGTGTGTGTGTGTGTGTGTGAGTGTAAAATATTAATACATGATATATAGAGAGTATGTATCCTTATTAAAACTTTTGATTGCACCAAAATGGATTCTAAAATTCCACATTGGTATACCAATGTGTTATGTTATTTTCCCACTTTCTCTACTAACACAAGCAGTAAATGCAGTAGAACTCATTACTTTCAGAAAGAAGTAAGCAATCACACTGTCTTAAACTGAAACCACCAATTGGCTTATATTCTAGTAGCCCTGTGCTGTAGATAAGAGCCTGGGATCTGGACTAAGCTACTTCAACTAATATTTATTGGGAGTTTCTTATGTGTCAGTACTGTCACAGTCCATAGGAATAAAGGGTCAACAAAACAAACTTTCTGTCTTCATGGCACTTATGTTTTTGATGCTCTTTACCATTTGGTATGTTTTTGGAGTGGCTGGTACTGGTTGTTCTTTTCTATGTGTAGTGCCTCTTTCAGGAGCTCTTGTAAAGCAGGCATGGTGGTGATGAAATCTCTGAGTACTTGCTTGTTCATAAAGGATTTTATTTTTCCTTCACTTATGAAGCTTAGTTTGGCTGAATATGAAATTCTGGGTTGAAAGTTCTTTTCTTTAAGGATGTTGAATATCGGCCCCCACTCTCTTCTGGCTTGTAGGGTTTCTGCTGAGAGATCCGCTGTGACTCTGATGGGCTTCCCTTTGTGGGTAACCCGACCTTTCTCTCTGGCTTCCCTTAGCATTTTCTCCTTCATTTCAACCCTGGTGAATCTGACGATTATGTGCCTTGGGGTTGCTCTTCTTGAGGAATATCTTTATGGTGTTCTCTCTATTTCCTGGACTTGAATATTGGCCTGCCTTGCTAGGTTGGGGTAGTTTTCTTGGATAATATCCTGAAGAGTATTTTCCAGCTTGGATTCATTCTCTTCGTCACATTCAGGTACACCTATCAAATGTAGATTAGGTCTTTTCACATAGTCCCATATTTCTTGTTGACTTTGTTCATTCCTTTTTACCCTTTTTTCTCTAATCTTGCCTTCTCGTTTTATTTCACTGAGTTGATCTTCAACCTCTGATATCCTTTCTTCTGCTTGGTCAATTTGGCTGTTGAAACTTGTGCATGCTTCATGAAGTTCTCGTGTTGTGTTTCTCAGCTCCGTCAATTCACTTATATTCCTCTCTAAGTTGTCCATTCTTGTTAGCATTTCGTCAAATCTTTTTTCAAGGTTCTTAGTTTCTTTGCATTTGGTTAGAACATGTTCTTTTAGCTCATGGAAGTTTCTTATTACCCACCTTCTGAAGCCTGATTCTGTCATTTCATCACACTCATTCTCCATCCAGTCTTGTTCCCTTGCTGGTGAGGAGTTGTGATCCCTCATAGGAGGAGAGGTGTTCTGGTTTCGGGTGTTTTCATCCTTTTTGCGCTGGTTTCTTCCCATCTTTGTGGATTTATCCACCTGTCATCTTTGTAGTTGCTGACTTTCTGATTGGGTCTCTGAGTGAACGCCCTGTTTGTTGATGATGAAGTTATTTCTGTTTCTTAGTTTTCCTTCTAACAGTCTGGCCCCTCTGCTGTAGGACTGCTGAGGTCCACTCCAGACCCTGCTTGCCTGGGGATCACCTGCAGCAGCTGCGGAACAGTAAAGGTTGCTGCCAGTTTCTTCTGCTATCTTTGTCCCAGAAGGATACCTGCCAAATGTCAGTCTGAGCTCTCCTTTATGAGGTGACTCTTTGGATATACGGAGGTCAGGGAGCTGCTTGAGGAGACAGTCTGTCCTTTATAGTAGCTCAAGTGCTGAGCTGTGAGCTCTGTTGTTCCATTCAGAGCTGCTGGGCAGGTACATTTAAGTCTGCTGCAGCACAACTCATAAACCCCTTTTTTTTCCTAGATGTTCTGTCCCGGGGAGTTAGGGCTTTATTTATGAGTTTCCACTGTGCTGCTGCTGCCTTTTTTTTTTTCAGGACTGCCCTGCCTGGCAAGGAGGCAGCCTAGTCACTGTCTGCCTGCAGAGGCTTTGCTGAGCTGCTGTGGGCTCCGCCCAGCTGCCGTGTGAACTTCTCTGCAGTCCTGTTTATATGAGTGTAGTTAGAACTGCCTCGGCAATGGTGGCCCACCTCTGTAATGACGGACTCTCTCTGTAATGGCAGGTTGCCTCAGCAACGGCAGGCTGCCTCAGCAATGGCGGACTGCCTCCATAGTGGTGGAGTGCCTTGGTAATGGCAGATGCCCCTCCCCCTCAGAGCCGGACCATCCCGGGTTCAGCTGTGCTTGCTGTGAAACTCTCAACCCAGAGCATTTCTAATTGTTGTTTTTTTGTTTTTGTGGGGGTGGGACCAGCCAAGCCTGATCACCTGGCTCCCTGCCTCAGAGCCTTTTGTTTTTTTAGTTGAACGGTCAGTTCTCTCCCAGGTGTTCTGGTCACCTGTTGAAAAGGCGCCGGGATCTGTGTGATTTCCTGTGCGGTGACCCACTGTGCTGGCTGAAACAGCGGCTCTGAGATTCATGGTGCTTTTTTGCCCAGGAATCTCCTGGCCTGGCTCCCTGTTTCAGTCCCCCCGCTTTTTTTTTTTTTTTTAAATCAGATGAATGAGCAACTCTGCCTTCCCGGAGCTTCCTGGAGCTCCCCTTGCTGGCTAAGGGGGGACCCAGTCCCCTTTACTCTGCACTGGGAACCGCCACGCCAGGGCGCCGACAAAACAGCCGCGCCGGCCAAAACAGCCATGCTGGTGACCCATGGGACTCCACTGCCTGGGAATCTCCTGGTCTGTGGGCAATAAAAATCTGTCTGGAAATGTGGCGTCCACTCACCCTCTGCCCTTTCACTGGGAGCTGCAATCCTGAGCTGCTCGTAACTGGCCATCTTGGATCTTCTCCTATATTTTTACTTACTAAGAACCATGACCTTTACTATATGACCTCTCTAGACCTCAGTTTCTTCATCAGCAAAATGAGGATAATACCCTACATATTTTGAAAGATTATTTTCAGGGCACATGAATTACTGTATGAAGGGGCACAGTGCCACACCAGGAATATAGTAAATACTTAATTTTAACTTTCACTTTTATTTATTAATGATGATAATAATTACTAGAAAGACATATTAAAAATTAAAATCTATTTGCTTAAAATTGAGTTTTAAAAAGCCTTCATATTCTATGGACTATTCACATGTAATGTTATATGGCTAGAGTAATACCAAGGCTGATAGTTTTACATACATGCCGTCAAATTTGGGACTTCTATAATCTATTCATTCATATATAGACATGAACCTAAAACTGCTTTTTTGAGAAAATCTTGGCCCTTCCTTCCTACCAGGCACTCCGTACTCTCTTTTTATAGGTTGAGGGGCCATCTGTTTGGGCATATATCCTGGTTAGGCCTCACAATTTCTAGAGTGGATATTAAAGCATTTTGATGTATTCAGAAATAGGAGAAATAATCTGTCATCCAGGTTCTTGCCAGAAAATATAACTTCTAACTTTCTGTTACATAATCCTTTTTGGACAGAAATTAAAACAATTTTGATATGATTGTCTAAAGAATATCGTCTGTCCATTCCTTTAGATAATGCTTGATTTTACCCCTTGAGCAAGCCAGGTTAGCACAGACTATCAAGTCACCTAAAACACATTATCTTAATGTTCCTCTGAGTTACTTCTCCTGAGTTGCTTTTCAGTGTTGAGTCAAAAGTCTGCACTGGGAACACAGCCATAAAAAACAACTGTTCTCTACAGGTGGTTTGCTTTTACCACCTAGATGCAATAAATCATAATCAATTGTGTATCCCTCTTTCTGTTTGTCAGTAGGGGCTGGACATAGTAGCTTATGCTTGTAATTCTAATACTTTGAGAGGCCAAAGCAGGAGGATTGCTGGAGGCCAAGAGAGCAAGACCAGCTGGGTAACACAAAATTTCTTGTTCTACAAAAAATGTTTTTTAAAATTAGCTGGGGGCTGGGTGCAGTGGCTCACATCTATAATCCCAGCACTTTGGGAGCCCAAGGTGGGCAAATCACTTGAGGCCAGGAGTTGAAGATCAGCCTAGCCAAAATGGCAAAAACCTGTCTCTACGAAAAATAAAAACAATTAGCCAGGCATGGTGGGGCATGCCTATAATACCAGCTACTCAGGTGGCTGAGGCAAGAGAATCACTTGAACCAGGAAACAGAGGTTGCAGTAAGCTGAGATCATGCACTGCATTCCAGCCTGAGTGACAAAGCAAGACTGTGTCTCAAACAAACAAACAAAAAATTAGCCGGGGATTATGGTGGGCTCCTGTAGTCCTAGCTACGTGGGGAGATGAGGCAGGAGGAACACTTGGGCCCAGGGGTTTGAGGTTAAGGTGAGCCATGATAGTGCCACTGCACTCTAGTCTGGATGACTGAGACTCTGGCCACCCTACTCCAACAAAAAAAGCCTAGGCAACATAGAGAGACTCTATCTCTAAAAAAAAAAAATTTAAAAATTAGCCAGGCAGGGTGGCACATGCCAGTGATCCCAGCTACTCCAGAAGCTGAGGTGGAAGGATCACTTAGGCCTGGGCAATGAAGGCTGCAGTGAGCCATGATCATGCCACTGCACTCCAGCCCAAGTGACTGAGCAAGACCCTGTCTCAAAATAATAAATAAACAATCACCAATAGGAAGCTGAGAGCCAAATTTTTGTCCAGAAACTGGCAAATAAACAAGTTCTTACCACATCTCCAAACAAAGAGTGACTTCATTTATTCTTCATTCCTGTTTTTTTTCCTTCTATAAGGTATATATAAGTCATCCCACATGCTCTTTTCAATAGAGGGTATGAATAAATAACTATTAAACAAGCAAAGGTAGCTTTTTTACTGTATTCTTAATATGATATCATTAAAATGTTTACTATTAAATCACTGTAAAAGTTTATCATTTCTTATCCCCCTTTGTTAGAATTTTTAAATATTTTTTACTAGTAAATGGGTCATAGCATTATTATTGTGGTTCCTACAGTAACTTTGTCTTGATACTATAGGTTTTCCTTCATTTACAACTTCTGTTGAAAAACTTTCTGCTGATGGATATAAATTGTTGGCTCAAAAGTATTGAAATCTGACCAACTCAAGACATCTTTCAGTAGTCAACATCTTGTTTTTTTCATGTGCAAATTTACTCTTCCATATTAGTTAATCTTGTAAGTGGACTCACAGGTGTTTTCCATCAATATGACTTTTTAACTTTTCTCTGTGGAATAGAAATAAAATAATAGATGCCATCCACCTACAGTGATGCCTAAGGGATATATTTGAGATTATTTGGGAAATAATTCCCATCCTTTTCTACTTTAACAAGATCTAAGTAATAATAATTACCACCTGATTTTAAAACACTTGAAAAGGACTTTCATGGCCTCTTTTATTTATTTATTTATTTATTTGAGTCAGAGTCTCGCTCTGTCACAGAGGCTGGAGTACAATGGCACAATCTCAGCTCACTGCACCTCCGCCTTGCAGGTTAAAGTGATTCTCTTGCCTCAGCCTCCTGAGTAGCTAGGATTACAGCCGCATACCACCAAGCCTGGCTAGTTTTTGTATTTTTAGTAGAGACAAGCTTTCACCATATCGGTCAGGCTGGTCTGGAATTCCTGACCTCATGATCTACCTGCCTTGGCCTCCCAAAGTGCTGGGATTACAGGTATGAGCCACGACCCTGGCATGGCCTCATAATTAAATTTAAAATGTTGCTTAGAGCCAATATACAAAGCAAAGAAATAGGAAATAGTATGTTTTTGACAAATTGTGTAACATGTGTGAAATATACTTTACATCCATTACAATATCTCAAACCCCAAGATTGTAAATATTTACAGACCCAGAAGAAAATTTATGATTTTAGCCCATGGGTCATCAGGACAGTGGCAAAAAAAAAAAAAAAAAGACAAAACTATAGGAAAAGCCCAATTAGAGTTTTGAAATGTCTCTTTAGTATTGAGTTCAGTATTCATATATCCATAGGGTAAGGATTATGATTGTAAACTTTTTTTCTTTTTGAGACAAAGTCTTTTTCTGTCGCCTAGGCTGGAGTGCAGTGGCACGATCTCGGCTCACTGCGACCTCTGCCTCCCAGGTTCAAGCAATTCTCCTGCCTCAGCTTCCCAAGTAGCTGAAATTATAGGCACCCACCACTATGCCCAGCTAATTTTTGTATTTTTAGTACAGATAGGGTTTCACCATGTTGGCCAGGCTGGTGTCAAACTGCTGACCTCAAATGATCCTCCCACCTTGGCCTCCCAAAGTGCTGGGATTACAGGCCTGAGCCACCATACCCAGCCAATGTAAACAATTTTCATAACCCCTCCTGGTAATTGTTTAGCCATACCCAGTTCTGTTCATTTTTTTTCATAAATCATCTTAGTGGGACTTTATGTCAGTTTAACTGTACATGAATTCCTTCTATCCTCATGCTTTGTTATATTATCCCAGTATTAAGTAGTCAGTCCCATCTTACATGTCTGTTGTTTTCTAAACTAGTCAACAGTAAGAATTTACTGTTTATATAACACATTCATGAATATATTATTTACTTTAAAATCAGTGCATTTTTCTGTTAATGGAAGATGTATTAGTGATGTCAAGTAAATAAGTTCAGGATCCTTTAAGAATTCTTGCCATGTAGAAGGCAGTTGCATTGTGGGATTAAAAAAAAGAGAGACATTCAGAGAAGAAATCCTTTTGCAGAGAGAACTATGCTATTTTGCAGAGAATAGCATAGTACCAGACAGAGTGAGAACAACTGTAGACTTGGAGGCTAAATGTAACAAAAATTGTGTCTTTCTACATTATCTTAACTAGGATGAAAAGAAATCATAGTGTTAGGACATAACTAATTCTCCAGAAGCTAATGAATCTATCATAAAGTGACAGGGAACTTTCATGACCAGTAGTCAGCAACTGAAGGACATTACCTGACAGAGCTAGGTCTTTTTGAAGTGCATCATTAAGAAATCAATCAACACAGAAAATATAGTAACTTGATGCCAGTTTTATGTTGTTCATAATAATTTGTTTTATGTGATATTTTGTTCATCTTTTTAGTTAATTGTATGAATACATTTGAGGCTATTTTGTTTATAGTTTAAGGTTTTCTTAAATTTAAAACTGGAAGAAATAAATATAAGAATTAACAAAGGAAAAAACAAAAGTGAAATCATTCATACATGATATGGTTGTTTATATAGGAAATTCAAAATCCACAGATAATTTTTTAGGATGAAAACATTAATTTAGCAAAGTTGCTGGATACAAAATCAATACACAAGAATCAAATGCATTTCTATATACCAACGACAAGTAGTTAAAATATTTAAAGATCCATTTATAGTAGCACCAACGAATATGCAGTACTGAAAAAAAAAAAGCTAAGAGATGTATGTTCATAGATTTGATCAGTCAACATAATAAAGATGTCAATTTTCCCCAAGTTGATATATACATTTAACAGAATTCCTGTCAAAATGCCAGGAAGGATTTTTTTATAGATGTAAAATTTTGAAGTCTCAAAGCCACCCTAACTTTTAACATCAACTGCAAGTTTGGGCATCTCTAAGGACCACCTTCAGGTTTGGTAATTTGCCAGCACTCATAGAACTCACTGAAAACTATTGCATTCAGTTACAGCTTACTGCAGCGAAAGGATACCAGTTAACATCAGCTAAGGAAGTGTCACATACCGCATTGTTCAGGAAAGTTCCAAGCATAACCTTCCAGTTGTCCTCTCCCAGTTATCATGGACACCTCTGTCTTCTTCCAGCAACAATGTTGAGAATACATAGTATTCCAAATCTGGAAAGTTCATTGGAGGCTTGGTATCCAGAGTTTTTATTTGGATTCAGTTACTTTGACATGTTAAGCACCCAGGGCAAACTTTAGTCTCCAAACCCTCCAAAGGTCAGGCTGATGCAACACAGTCCAAAGCGCCAAGTTAACGAAGCCACTCATATCAGGAAGAACATTCCCAGGGCTAAGAGATTACCCCCCAGGAGCTGAGGGCAAAGCCCAGTCCTCTCTTTGGGCAAGGTTAATCCTTGATGGCACAGTGGATATAGACAAAATTATTCTAAATTTCTGTGGAAAGGCAAAGTAACTAGAACACCTAAAACAATTTTTGAAAAGAAGAATAAAATATGAAAAATCAGTCTACCTAACTTCAAGACTTATTACTGGCAAATATGCAGAGAAACTGGATTGCTCATAGATTGCTGGAGGGAATATAAAGTGGCACAATGGATCTGGAAACAGTGTGCCAATTTCTTGAAAAACTAAACATGCAACTAACATACAACCTAGCAACTGCATTCTTGCATTTATCTCAGAGAAATGAAGCAATGGCGTTTATCCCAGAGAAATTAAGATTTATACTCACACAAAAACCTCCACATGAATGTTTTAGCAGCTTTAGTTATAGTGGCCAAAAAAGCAACAACAACAAAAAGCTGTAAACTACCCAAATGTCCAAATGTCCTTCAACAGGGGAATGCTTATGGTTAAACAAACTGTGATCTATACCATGGAATACTACTCAAGAATAAAAAGAAGGCCGGGCGTGGTGGCTCATGCCTGTAATCCAAGCACTTTGGAGGCCAAGGTGGGTGGATCACCTGAGGTCAGGAGTTTAAGACCAGCTTGACTAACATGGTGAAACCCTGTCTTTAAAAAAAAAAAAAAAAAGAAGAAGAATAAAAAGAAACAAACTGTTGACACAGAACAACCTATATAAATCTTCATAGAATTAAGCTGGATAAAAAAAGTCAATTCCAAAAGGTTACATGGTGTATGATTTCATTTATACAGCATTCTTAAAAATTACAAAACTGTAGAAATGGAAAAAAGATTAGTGGTTGCCCAGGGTTAAGTAGGGGAGTTGGAGGAAGGAAATGGGGGTGGCTATAAAATGGCAGTATATGACAAATCTTTGTGGTGATGGAAATGTTCTGTATCTTCACTGACATTGTTAATATCACAATTGTCATATTGTACTGTGGCTTCACAAGATGTTACCATTGAGGAGATGATAAAAGTAACACAATACCTCTCAGTTATTTCATAAAACTGCATATGAATCTACATTATCCCTAAAAGTATAATCATAAATAGATGAATTAATGAATAAATGAGTCTAATATATGAAGTGCAAATCCTCTATGGACAAAATGATAAAACTTTATTAAAGGCATTAAAGAAGACCTAAATAAATGGCAAGATATATCATGGGTTGATTGGAAAACTCAGCGTCTTAGTCCATTCAGGCTGCTATAACAGACTGTGATAGACTGGGTGGCTTATAAACAACAGAAATTTATTTCCTGGCCAGGCGTGGTGGCTCATACCTGTAATCTCAGCACTTCGGGAGGCTGAGGCTGGCGGATCACGAAGTCAAGAGTTCAAGACCAGCCTGGCCAACATGGTGAAACCCCATCTCTACTAAAAATACAAAAATTAGCCGAGCATGGTGGTGAGTGCCTGTAATCCCAGCTACTTGGGAGGCTGAGACAGGAGAATTGCTTGAACCGGGACCTGGGAGGCAGAGGTTGCAGTGAGCTGAGATTGTGCCACTGTGCTCCAGCCTGGGCTACAGAGTGAGACTCTCTTAAAAAAAAATATATATATTTCCTATAGTTCTGAAGGCTGGAAAGTCTCAGACCAAGGTACCAGCAGATTCAGTGTCTGATGAGGGCCTGCTTTCTTTTTCATAGACAGCAATCTTTTCACTGTGTCTTCACAGGGAAGAAGGAGAGTGAAGGAGATCTCTGGGGTGACTTTTATAAGGGCACTAATTCCATTCATGAGGTTTCTACCCTCATAACTTAATCACCTTCCAAAAGCCCCTTCTCTAAATACCACCACATTAGAGATTAAGTTTCAACATATGAATTTTGAGGGGAAACAAACATTCAGTCTATAGCACGCAATATTTTAAATATATTGATTATCCCCAATTGGTCTATGGTCTTTGGAACAATTCCAAATCATTAAGTGACTGGGTAATCTGTACCACCTATTTCCTTCTCATTCTAGTGGCTACAAACCAAGATTTGTGCTTTTGAAAGTCTGTCAAAGCAATAAAAAATTATGCTGTGGATACAGAAGTTCATATAATAATTTATTCATATATTCAGAATACCAGTAGCTTTGTACATTCACAAGTTTTTACTGCCATTATCTTCTGTAGGCCCCACTTCTTTAACTTCAAAATGGGAATCATCATCAAATAGCACAAAAACCAAGTTTCTAAGTTTTTAGTAACACTTGTAAGCATAAATTTTATGGTTAATTCTGTTTATGAAACCTATTTATACAACAAACATTTATAAAGCTTCAACTATGATTTCTGGGATAAATTATTTGGGGGCCTTCTCCTCAAATAATTTGCAGATAAAACAAAATATTTCTTATACATTAAATGACTAGTAAAGCACAGCAAGTACATGTTAAGTTAGTATAAACTAGCCAGACACAGTGGCTCAGGCTTGTAATCCCAGCACTTTGAGAGACTGAGGCAGGTGGATCACCTGAGGTCAGGAGCTCGAGAACAGCCTAGCCAACATGGCAAAACCCCGTCTCTACTAAAAATACAAAATTAGCTGGGCATGGTGTTGCATGCCTGTAATCCCAGCCACTCGGGAGGCTGATACAGGGGAATGACTTGAACCTGGGAGGTGGAGGTTTCAGTGAGCCAAGATCGAGCTATTGCACTCCAACCTGGGCAACAAGAGCGAAACTCCATCTCACAAGAAAAAAAAGAAAAGAAAATGAAAATGAAAAACTGAAAAAGTAGGGTTTTTGCCCTGTTTAACTTTGGCCTATTATAACCTCTCAGGACTTTAGATTCCTTACCTGTGAAATGAAACTTCAGTATTATTATTGAAATGAAATTTTATTTAGAATCTCATCTTTACTGTTTTATATTTGATATATTTCCATCTGCATTCAAAGTTGGGCCAAGTCAACTACATCTTGGGAATATAAGCTCATGAACAGTTAAAGTTTGACTTTCTGTGAGTTCTCAGTGCTGACACTAAAACTGTTTGATGCTAGTAAAATGTATTTACTAATAAGCACAACATTTTAGCTAAAGAGAGCTGGAAGGTACTTTGAGTATTTGTCAGTGTTTATCAACTAGTTGTTAATGGACTATGGCTACCTAAGTCAACCTCATCAGTTTGTTGGAGAAGGCAAGAAATATATTCTGCTTTCTTCAGCATTAATTATGGAGTATTCAACTGTCATTATATTTCCATTTTAGAGGAATTTCTTTCTTAACTCTGAGAGCTAGCATACACTTCAATATAAGGAAGATTTGCGACCAGTCGTGGTGGGTCATGCCTGTAATCCCAGCACTTTGGGAGGCCAAGATGGGCAGATCACTTGAGCCCAGGAGTTCAAGACCAGCCTGGGCAATATGGCAAAACCCCATCTCTACAATCATACTACATGGGAGGGTGAGGTGGGAGGATTTCTTGAGTCTTGGAGGCAGAGGCTGCAGTGAGCCGTGATAGTGCCACTATACTCCAGCCTAGGTGACAGAGCAATACCCTGTCTCAGATATATATAGACAGGGTAGATTTATCAGCCTGTGTTGAAGATAAGTCTGACCCCTGCCTTCAAAAATGTTATTATAGTAATCTCATCTCTGATTGGACTTAGAATCAAAAGAATCACAGGTATCTATTCCCTGAGATTTACCTTTAGCAGTGTGGGCCTGGGCATTGCTTTATAATTTTAAAGACACATAAGCTAATACAGAAACGAAAGACAGAATATGTTGAGTAAAGATGTTTAGTAAAGGGAGAGGTATTAAGAATTTGAAAAGTCTTAAGGAATGTCCATTGAACTGGGCCTAACAAGTTAGGGGATATTTATACAAGGAGAGTTGAGGTTATGACAAACCTAGAAAAGGAGGCTGGAGCCAGAGACTAGAAGGCCTTAAAACTAATTAAGGAATTTCTACCTAATTTTATATAATGAGGAACCACTGGATATTTTGAAGCATAGGAAGAGGTATGTGACACAAATGATACCTTAGAATTTTTCATTTGGTAGCAGGGCACAAGATCAAAGGGGAAAGACTGCAAGTAAAATGAACTCTAAATGATCTACCATTAAATCTAGATCACTCTAGATTGCACAGGGAATGGAAAAGAAGAACAAACTTTTGTGAGGTTTAATTGTCAGAATTTATTAACTGATTGGATCAGGAGGCAGCAAACAAGAGAGAGAAAAGTAAAAGATGACTCAGGCTGTGAGGTAGAGTAGCTAAGAGAATACTGTGACCATTTGTAGAAATTAAGAATCTCAGCAGAGGAGCCTGCCTGGAGAGTAAACCCACCAGTTACCTCTGGACTGATTGCAGAAATGGCATACTATGACAGTGTATTCCCCATCCCAATGCCTTACCACCACACACAACAGTCCTTCTAAGGGTTGAGAAACCAGAGACATCAGAGTATATGACAGAAGCAGAATTGTTAGCAAAATATTATTTCTAGTTCAACTCCATTTTTTAATTTACTACTTTCAAATACTGTTTTACTGGGGTCTCTTTCAACTCCTACTGCATATTACTATTAATACAAGATTGATTTTATTCCTTATATGTGAATTAGCAGTAACTGAATTTTTGGACTCTGAACTGTGTAAAAGAGAGTCCCGGAGAATGCTCCAGAGGCAGGATGAATTGGTAAATGCAGTCAGGAAGGGTTATATTCATCCTTCTGACTCTTCATAACCCATTCTCCACATACCAGCCAGTGTATTCTTAAAATGCTAGTTCGTTTATATTTCTTCCCTGCTTAAAACCATGTAAACAGATCTCCCAATGAACTTGGAATAAAACCCTCCACTATGTCTTGCAAGATCTCACATGGCCTGGAGGCTGCCCATCTCTCTGAGTCATCTTACACCACTTTCCCCTCACCCACCATGTTTCAGTCATGCTAACCTTTGAGTTCCTCAATGACAACCTCTTTCCTTCTAGAGCTCCTGCACTTGTTCTTCCACAACTCTGCTTAAAGCACTCTGCCCACAGACTTTCACCTGCCTCTTTGTTGCCATTCAGGTCTCAGGTCAAAAGTACTCTTCACCCAATTGAAACTGATGGCCTTCTTTCTCCTTCCCACCTCATCTCCCCCTTCATTCTCTTCACATCCCCTATTGGGTTTCCTTCTTAGTACTTCTAACTCTCTGAAGTTAGCATATTCATTGGTTTATTTTTTATTTGTTGTCATTTTCCACTAGCAAGTGTGCAGAGCCCTTATATTCCCTCTTACTACTGCATCCCCAACCCTGAGAAACAGTGCCTGGCATACAATGAATGCATGTACGAACTAATCACAGGAGTTCTGAGAAAACTCTCTCCACACAATATATCCTTTATAATAAAATTCACAATTGAGAAAGGAGGAGGGCCACAAAAGATTTGGATATTTGAACTAGTAAATTCACATTTGTTTTGTTTTGTTTTGAAATAAGGAGAACATTTTGCAATTCATTCTCTGTCTCATTCTTCCCTGCCCTAGTTTTTTTTTTCTCTCTCTCTCTCTCTCTTTCTCCCCCTCTCTCACCCCTTTCTCTCTCTCTCTCTCTCTCTCTCTCTCTCTCCCCCTTTCATCTCAAACTGGCAGCCGTAGGTAACCAGTTAAGCAGAGAGAGCATAAGCTGGGAGGAGAAGCCTGACAACATATCCGTAGAGTTGTACCAGCCCTTTTCAACAGTGTTATTTTACTGTGAAAGAACTTGGGACCCAGTAAAGCTCTTTGCTAAGTGTGCTGGAATATTAGAATCAGAAACTTGTTCTTAGGGAAATAAGTACTTTGTGATTCTTTGCATTCCCTTGTTTACTTCTATGCTAATATATAATCCTTCAGTAAAGTTATTTTTGAAAATGACAAAGGAAAACTGGAAAGGGGGGCTTTTGTCCACACTTGAGCTGATGTTTTAATGGGAAACAATGTAACCCTGGAGGCAAAACTTTATGGTAACAGTGAGTAGTATCTGCAATAAGACAAGAGTTAAAACCAAATAAAACTTTTTTTTTTTAAACGGAGGGTCGCTCTGTCACCAGGAGGTAGTGCAGTGGTGTGATCTCAGCTCACTGCAACCTCTGCCTCCTGGGTTCAAGCGATTCTCCTGCCTCTACTTCCCGAGTAGCTGGAACTATAGGCACGTGCCTAATTTTTTGTATTTTTGGTAGAGACGAGGTTTCATCGTGTTAGCCAGGATGGTCTCCATCTCCTGACCTCATGATCTGCCAGCCTCGGCCTCCCAAAGTGCTGGGATTACAGGCGTGAGCCACCGCACCTGGCCCAAATAAAACATTTCTATAGCAGCTGTCTAGATTTTATAGGCAATTGAAGTAACAAAAATTCATCCATTTTTTATTGTCTAGGAGAAGGTTGATTAGAGAAACCAGACAAGGTTCAAAGTCGGAGATCCACAGCAAGGCAGGCTATCTACTGCACCTCAAGAATAAAGTATGGCCTCACGTGGTGGCTCACACCTGTAATCCCAGCACTTTAGGAAGTCGAGGCAGGTGGATCACCTGAGCTCAGGAGTTTGAGACGAGCCTGGCCAACATGGAGAAACACTGTCTCTACTAAAGATACAAAAATTAGCCAGGCATGGCACTGCACACCTATAGTCCCAACCGCTTAGGAGGCTGAGGCAGGAGGATTGCTTGGACCTTGGAGGTCGAGGCTGCAGTGAGCTGAGATTATGCCATTGCAGTCCAGGCTGGGTGACAAAGTAAGACCCTGTCTTAAAAAAAAAAAAAAAAGACTGCCTCCCTGACAGCATGGCAGACGCAGCGCCTCAACCCAGCAAGAGAAAGTGCAAGCTGGACGTGGAGTAGGCACACGCTGCCAGCACAGAGGAAAAGGAGGCAGGTGTTGCAAATAGTACCTGTGCTCCTGTCTGCTTACCATTCTCTGGCTTCAGAGCGCAGAAAGTGCTGAGGGAGTCTGCACGGGACAAAATCATTTTCCTACAAGGAAAGGTGAATGAGGCCTCTGGAGATGGGGATGGAGAGGATGCCATTGTGATCCTGGAGAGGTCAACGTTTCAGGTGGGACAGGTGGCTCAGCTCCTGACAGGCAGCCCTGAGCTCCAGTTGCAGTCCTCCAATGATATCTACAACATCTATCACTTGTTCCCTCCAAGACAACTGAGTGATGTGAAGATGATGTGGTTTACCCCACCACAGAGAAGCACCTGCAGAAGTACCTGCGCCAGGACCTCCACCTGATCTGAGAGACCGGAGATGACTACAGGAACATTACTTTACCCCACCTGGAGTCCCAGAGCCTCAGCATCCAGTGAGTGTATAACACTCTTGACAAGAAGGCTGAAGTGGACCGGATTGTTTTTGAGAACCCAGATCCCTCTGACAGGTTTGTCCTCATCCCTGACCTCAAGTGGAACCAACAGCAGCTCAACAACCTGTACTGGATTGCCATCTGCCATCGCCGGGGCATCAGATCCCTACGTGACCTTACTCTGGAGCACCTGCTGCTGCTCAGGAACATCCTTCACCAGGGGCAGGAAGCCATCATGCAGCACTACCAGATGACGGGAGACCATCTGCGAGTATACCTGCACTACCTGCCCTCCTACTACCGCCTGCATGTGCACTTCACCGCCCTCGGCTTCGAGGCCCCGGCTCAGTGCACTTCACCGGGCCCTGGGCTTCGAGGCCCCGGCTCAGGTGTGGAGCGAGCACACCTAGTGGCTGAGGTGATTGAGAACCTGGAGTGTGACTCCAAGCGCTACCAGCAGCGCACACTCGCCTTCGCCCTCAGGGCTGACGACCCCATGCTCAAGCTCCTGCAGGAGGCTCAGCAAAGCTGAAGCCCATCGATGATAGACTGGACAGGGAAAATGTGGCACATATACACCATGGAGTACTCTGCAGCCATCATCAATGATAATTCACTTATGTCCAAGTGAATTTTTCAAAAACGTGTTTTGTACCAGCTTATTCCTAGTGAATAAAGCAGTGCGCTCAAAAAAAGAAAAAGAAAAGGACTAAGTTTACTTCCCAAAGTTATGTCCCTGGGCTCAAATGATTCTCCCACCTCAGCCTCCAAGTAGCTGGGACTACAGGTGCATGCCACCAGACCTGGCTATTTTTGTATTTTTGGTAGAGAGGAAATTTTGCCATGTTCACCAGGCTGGCCTCCAACTCCAGAGTTCAGGAGCTTCATCCCACCTCAGCCTCTCAAAGTGCTAGGATTACAGGCCCTGCACCTGGCTTCCCTCAGTCTTTTTTTTTTTTTTAATATATATATATATATATATATATATATATATATATTTTTAATTTCATTTTAGGTTTTGGGGTACATGTGAAGAACATGTAAGATTGTTGCATGGTACACACATGGCAGTGTGGTTTGCTGCCTTCCTCCCCATCACCTATATCTGGCATTTCTGCCCATGTTATCCCTCCCCAACTCCCCACGCCCTGGTATCCCTCCCCTAGTTCCCCCCCACAGACCCCAGTGTGTGATGCTCCCCTCCCTGTGTCCTCGTTGTTAAACACCCGCCTGTGAGTGAGAACATGCGGCGTTTGATTTTCTGTTCTTGTGTCAGTTTGCTGAGAATGATGGTTTCCACATCCATGCCCCTACAAAGGACATGAACTCATCTTTTATAATGGCTTCAGAGTATTCCATGATGTATATGTGCCACATTTTCCCTGTCCAGTCTATCATCAATGGGCATGTTATTTCTTGTCTTCTGCTAGCTTTTGAGTTTTTTTGATCTTTCTCCTGTAGCTCTTTCAATTTTGATGATAGGGTGTTGATTTTATATATTTCCTTGCTTCTCATGTGGGCATTTATTGCTATAAATTTTCCTCTAGACATTGCTTTAAAGGTGTCCCATAGAATCTGGTATGTTTTGTCTTTGTTCTCGTTGGTTTCGAAGAACATCTTTATTTCTGCCTTCATTTCTTTTTTTTTTAAATCTTTTTTTAATTGCATTTTAGGTTTGGGGGTACTGTGAAGAACATGCAAGATTGTTGCATAGGTGCATACGTGGCAGTGTGATTTGCTGCCTTCCGCCCCTTCACTTATATCTGGCATTTCTCCCCATGCTATCTCTCCCCAACTCCCCACCCCCTGCTGTCCCTCCCCTATTTCCCCCCAACAGACCCCAGAGTGTAGTGCTCCCCTCCCTGTGTCCATATGTTCTCATTGTTCTGCCTTCATTTCATTGTTTATCCAGTCAACGTTCAGGAGCCAGTTGTTCAGTTTCCATGACATTGTGCAGTTCTGAGTGAGTTTCTTAATCCTGAGTTCTAATTTGATTGCACTGTGGTCTGAGAGACTCTTGGTTATGATTTCCATTCTTTTGCATTTGCTGAGGAGTGATTTACTTCCAATTATGTGGTCGATTTTAGAGTAGGAGCAATGTGGTGCCAAGAAGAATGTATATTCTGTGGATTTGGGGTGGAGAGTTCTGTAGATGTCTATTAGGTTTGCTTGGTCCACATCTGAGTTCAAGCCCTGGATATCCATGTTAATTTTCTGTCTGATTGATCTATCTAATATTGACAGTGGAGTGTTAAAGTCTCCCACTATTATTGTGTGGGAGTCTGAGTCTCTTCGTAGGTAATTAAGAACTTGCTTAATGTGGGTGCTCCTGTATTGCGTGTGTAAATATTTAGGATCATTAGCTCTTCTTGTTGCATTGATCCTTTTGCCATTATGTAATGCCATTCTTTGTCTCTTTTGATCTTTGTTGGTTTAAAGTGTATTTTATCAGAGACTAGGATTGCAACTCCTGCTTTTTTTTTTTTTTTTTTTGTTCTCCATTTGCTTGGTAAATTTTCCTCCATCCCTTTATTTTGAGTTTATATGTGTCCTGACACACGAGATGGGTTTCCTGAATACAGCACACTGATGGGTTTGACTTTTTATCCAATTTGCCAGTCTGTGTCTTTTGATTGGGGCATTTAGCCCATTGACATTTTTTTTATTGCATTTTAGGTTTTGGGGTACATGTGAAGAACATGCAAGATTGTTGCATAGGTGCACACGTGGCAGTGTGATTTGCTGCCTTCCTCCCCTTCACCTATATGTGGCATTTCTCTCCATGCTATCCCTCCCGAAACTCCCACCCCCCGCTGTCCCTCCCCTATTTCCCCCCAACAGACCCCAGTGTGTAGTGCTCCCCTCCCTGTGTCCACGTGTTCCCATTGTTCAACACCCGCCTATGAGTGAGAACATGCGGTGTTTGATTTTGTGTTCCTGTGTCAGTTTCTTGAGAATGATGGCTTCCAGGTTCATCCATGTCCCTACAAAGGACGCGAACTCATCGTTCTTGATGGCTGCATAATATTCCATGGTGTATATGTGCCACATTTTCCCTGTCCAGTCTATCATCGATGGGCATTTGGGTTGGTTCCAGGTCTTTGCTATTGTAAACTGTGCTGCAGTGAACATTCGTGTGCATGTGTCTTTATAGTAGAATGATTTATAATCCTTTGGATATATACCCAGTAATGGGATTGCTGGGTCAAATGGAATTTCTATTTCTAGGTCCTTGAGGAATCGCCACACTGTCTTCCACAATGGTTGAACTAATTTACACTCCCACCAATAGTATAAAAGTGTTCCTATTTCTCCACATCCTCTCCAGCATCTGTTGTCTCCAGATTTTTTAATGATCGCCATTCTAACTGGCATGAGATGGTATCTCAATGTAGTTTTGATTTGCATTTCTCTAATGACCAGTGATGATGACCATTTTTTCATATGTTTGTTGGCCTCATGTATGTCTTCTTTTGTAAAGTATCTGTTCATATCCTTCGCCCACTTTTGAATGGGCTTCGTTGTTTTTTTCTTGTAAATCTGTTTTAGTTCATTGTAAATTCTGGATATCAGCCCTTTGTCAGATGTGTAAGCTGCAAAAATTTTTTCCCATTCTGTTGGTTGCTGATTCATTCTAATGACTGTTTCTTTTGCCATGAAGAAGCTGTGGAGTTTGATTAGGTCCCATTTGTCTATTTTGGCTTTTGTTGCCAATGCTTTTGGTGTTTTGGTCATGAAGTCCTTGCCTACGCCTCTGTCCTGAATGGTTTTGCCTAGATTTTCTTCTATGGTTTTTATGGTGTTAGGTCTTATGCTTAAGTCTTTAATCCATCTGGAGTTAATTTTAGTGTAAGGTGTCAGGAAGGGGTCCAGTTTCTGCTTTCTGCATATGGCTAGCCAGTTTTCCCAACACCACTTATTAAACAGGGAATCATTTCCCCATTGCTTATTTTTGTCAGGTGTGTCAAAGATCGGATGGTTGTAGATATGTTGTGTTGCCTCCGAGGCCTCTGTTCTTTTCCATTGGTCTATATCTCTGTTTTGGTACCAGTACCATGCTGTTTTGATTACTGTAGCCTTGTAGTATAGTTTGATGTCTAGTAGTGTGATGCCTCCCGCTTTGTTCTTTTTGCTTAGAATTGACTTGGCTATGCGGGATCTCTTTTGGTTCCATATGAAGTTTAAGGTGTTTTTTTCCAGTTCTGTGAAGAAGGTCATTGGTAGCTTGATGGAGATAGCGTTGAATCTGTAAATTACTTTGGGCAGTATGGCCATTTTCACGATATTGATTCTTCCTAACCATGAACATGGAATGTTTCTCCATCTGTTTGTGTCCTCTCTTATTTCGTTGAGCAGTGGTTTGTAGTTCTCCTTGAAGAGGTCCTTTACATTCCTTGTTAGTTGTATTCCTAGGTATTTTATTCTCTTTGTAGCAATTGTGAATGGCAGTCCGTTCTTGATTTGGCTCTCTTTAAGTCTGTTATTGGTGTATAGGAATGCTTGTGATTTTTGCACATTGATTTTGTATCCTGAGACTTTGCTGAAGTTGCTTATCAGTTTCAGGAGATTTTGGGCTGAGACGATGGGGTCTTCTAGATATACAATCATGTCATCTGCAAATAGAGACAATTTGACTTCCTCCTTTCCTATTTGAATACCCTTTATTTCTTTTTCTTGCCTGATTGCTCTGGCTAGAACTTCCAGTACTAAATTGAATAGGAGTGGTGAGAGAGGGCATCCTTGTCTAGTGCCAGATTTCAAAGGGAATGCTTCCAGTTTTTGCCCATTCAGTATGATATTGGCTGTTGGTTTGTCATAAATAGCTTTTATTGTTTTGAGATATGTTCTGTCAATACCTAGTTTATTGAGAGTTTTTAGCATGAAGGGCTGTTGAATTTTGTCGAAGGTCTTCTCTGCATCAATTGAGATAATCATGTGGTTTTTGTCTTCAGTTCTGTTTATGTGGTGAATTACGTTTATAGACTTGCGTATGTGAACCAGCCTTGCATCCCCGGGATGAATCCTATTTGATCATGGTGGATAAGCTTTTTGATGTGCTCTTGCAATTGGCTTGCCAGTATTTTATTGAAGATTTTTGCATCTATGTTCATCATGGATATTGGCCTATAGTTTTCTTTTCTTTTTGAGTCTCTGCCGGGTTTTGGTTGATCTCATAAAAAGATTTGGGAAGGATTTCCTCTTTTTGGATTATTTGGAATAGTTTCAGAAGGAATGGTATCAGCTCCTCTTTGTATGTCTGGTAGAATTCGGCTGTGAACCCATCTGGACCTGGGCTTTTCTTGGGTGGTAGGCTCTTAATTGCTGCCTCGACTTCAGACCTTGTTATTGGTCTATTCAAGTTTTCGACTTCTTCCTGGTTTAGGCTTGGGAGGAGGCAACTGTCCAGGAATTTATCCATTTCTTCCAGGTTTTCTAGTTTATGTGCATAGAGTTGTTTGTAATAATCTCTGATGGTGGTTTGAGTTTCTGTGGAATCTGTGGTGATATCCCCTTTCTCATTTTTTAGTGCATCTATTCGGTTATTCTCTCTTTTCTTTTTTATTAATCTGGCTAGTGGTCTATTTTGTTGATCCTTTCAAAAAACCAGCTACTGGATTTATTGATTTTTTGAAGGGTTTTTTGTGTCTCTATCTCCTTCAGTTCTGCTCTGATCTTAGTTATTTCTTGTCTTCTGCTCGGTTTTGAGTTTTTTTGATCTTGCTCCTCTAGCTCTTTCAATTTTGACGATAGAGTGTCAATTTTAGATATCTCCGTGCTTCTCATGTGGGCACTTATTGCTATATATTTTCCTCTAGAGACTGCTTTAAATGTGTCCCAGAGATTCTGGTATGTGGTGTCTTCGTTCTCATTGGTTTCGAAGAACATCTTTATATCTGCCTTCATTTCATTGTTTATCCAGTCAACATTCAAGAGAAAGTTGTTCAGTTCCCATGAAGCTGTGCGGTTCTGGGTTGGTTTCTGAATTCTGAGTTCTAACTTGATTGCACTGTGGTCTGAGAGACTGTTGGTTATGATTTCTGTTCTTTTGCATTTGCTGAGGAATGATTTACTTCCAATTATGTGGTCAATTTTAGAGTAGGTGTGATGTGGTGCTGAGAAGAATGTATATTCTGTGGATTTGGGGTGGAGAGTTCTGTAAATGTCTATTAGGTTTGCTTGTTCCAGGTCTGAGTTCAAGTCCTGGATATCCTTGTTAATTTTCTGTCTCGTTGATCTGTCTAATATTCACAATGGGGTGTTAAAGTCTCCCACTATTATTGTGTGGGAGTCTAAGTCTCTTTGTAAGTCATTAAGAACTAGCCTTATGTATCTGTGTGCTCCTGTATTAGGTGCATATATATTTAGGATCGTTAGCTCTTCTTGTTGCATTGATCCTTTTACCATTATGTAATGTCCTTCTTTGTCTCTTTTGATCTTTGTTGCTTTAAAGTCTATTTTATCAGAGATGAGAATTGCCACTCCTGCTTTTCTTTGCTCTCCATTTGCTTGTTAAATCTTCCTCCATCCCTTTATGTTGAGCCTTTGTGCATCCTTGCATGTGAGATGGGTTTCCTGGGTACAGCACACCGATGGCTTTTGGCTTTTTATCCAATTTGCCAGTTTGTGTTTTTTCATTGGGGCATTTAGTCCATTTACGTTTAGGGTTAATATTGTTATGTGTGAATTTGATCCTGCTGTTTTGATCCTAGCTGGCTGTTTTGCCCATTAGTTGATGCAGATTCTTCATTGTGTTGATGCTCTTTACCATTTAGTATGTTTTTGGAGTGGCTGGTACTGGTTGTTCTTTTCTATGTGTAGTGCCTCTTTCAGGAGCTCTTGTGAAGCAGGCCTGGTGGTGATGAAATCTCTAAGTACTTGCTTGTTTGCAAAGGATTTTATTTTTCCTTCACTTATGAAGCTTAGTTTGGCTGAATATGAAATTCTGGGTTGAAAGTTCTTTTCTTTAAGGATGTTGAATATCAGCCCCCACTCTCTTCTGGCTTGTAGGGTTTCTGCTGAGAGATCCACTGTGACTCTGATGGGCTTCCCTTTGTGGGTAACCCGACCTTTCTCTCTGGCTTCCCTTAGCATTTTCTCCTTCATTTCAACCCTGGTGAATCTGACGATTATGTGCCTTGGGGTTGCTCTTCTTGAGGAATATCTTTGTGGTGTTCTGTCTATTTCCTGGGCTTGAATATTGGCCTGCCTTGCTAGGTTGGGGTAGTTTTCTTGGATAATATCCTGAAGAGTATTTTCCAGCTTGGATTCATTCTCTTCGTCACATTCAGGTACACCTATCAAATGTAGATTAGGTCTTTTCACATAGTCCCATATTTCTTGTTGACTTTGTTCATTCCTTTTTACCCTTTTTTCTCTAATCTTGCCTTCTCGTTTTATTTCACTGAGTTGATCTTCGACCTCTGATATCCTTTCTTCTGCTTGGTCAATTCGGCTGTTGAAACTTGTGCATGCTTCATGAAGTTCTCGTGTTGTGTTTCTCAGCTCCGTCAATTCACTTGTATTCCTATCTAAGTTGTCCATTCTCATTAGCATTTCGTCAAATCTTTTTTCAAGGTTCTTAGTTTCTTTGCATTGGGTTAGAACATGTTCTTTTAGCTCATGGAAGTTTCTTATTACCCACCTTCTGAAGCCTGATTCTGTCATTTCATCACACTCATTCTCCATCCAGTCTTGTTCCCTTGCTGGTGAGGAGTTGTGATCCCTCATAGGAGGAGAGGTGTTCTGGTTTCGGGTGTTTTCATCCTTTTTGTGCTGGTTTCTTCCCATCTTTGTGAATTTATCCACCTGTCGTCTTTGTAGTTGCTGACTTTCTGATTGGGTCTCTGAGTGAACATCCTGTTTGTTGATGATGAAGTTATTTCTGTTTCTTAGTTTTCCTTCTGACAGTCTGGCCCCTCTGCTGTAGGACTGCTGAGGTCCACTCCAGGCCCTGCTTGCCTGGGGATCACCTGCAGCTGCTGCAGAACAGTAAAGGTTGCCACCAGTTTCTTCTTCTGCTTTGTCCCAGAAGGATACCTGCCAAATGTCAGTCTGTGCTCTCCTTTATGAGGTGACTCTTTGGATATACGGAGGTCAGGGAGCTGCTTGAGGAGACAGTCTGTCCTTTATAGTCACTCGAGTGCTGAGCTGTGAGCTCTGTTGTTCATTCAGAGCTGCTGGGCAGGTATGTTTAAGTCTGCTGCAGCAGAACTCATAAACCCCTTTTTTTCCCAGGTGTTCTGTCCCGGGGAATTAGGGCTTTATTTATGAGTTTCTGCTGTGCTCCTGCCTATTTTTTTTTTTTTTTTTCTGGGCTGCCCTACCCAGCAAGGAGGCAGCCTACTCACTGTCTGCCTGCAGGGGCTTCGGTGAGCTGCTGTGGGCTCTGCCCAGCTGCCTTGTGAACTACCCTGCAGTCCTGTTTATATGGGTGTAGTTAGGACTGCCTTGGCAATGGTGGCCCACCTCTGTAATGAAGGACTCTCTCTGTAATGGCGGGTTGTCTCGGCAACGGCGAGTTGCCTTGACAATGGCAGACTGCCTCCATAGTGGTGGAGTGCCTTGGTAATGGCAGACGCCCCTCCCCCACAGAACTGGACCATCCCAGGTTCAGCTGTGCTTTCTGTGGAACTCTCAACCCAGAGCATTTCCAATTGCTGTTTTTCGGTTTTTATTTTTGTTTTTGTTTTTGTGGGGGTGGGACCAGCTGGGCCTGATCACCTGGCTCCTTGTCTCAGAGCCTTTTGTTTTTCAGTTGAACAGTTGGCTCTCTCCCAGGTGTTCTGGTCGCCTGTTGGAAAGGCTCCGAGATCTGTGTGGTTTCCCGTGCGGCGACCCACTGCGCCGGCTGAAACAGCGGCTCTGAGATTGTGGCACTTTTTTGCCCTGGAATCTCCTGGACTGGCTCCCTGTTTCAGTCCCCCCATTTTTTTTTAATCAGAGGAATGAGCAACTCTGCCTTCCCAGAGATTCCCAGAGTTCCCCGGAGCTCCCCTTGCTGCCTAAGAGGGGACTCAGTTCCATTTACTCTGCACTGGGAACCGCCACGCCGGCCAAAACAGCCACGCTGGTGACCCATAGGGCTCCTCCGCCTGGGAGTCTCCTGGTCTGTGGGCAATAAAAATCCGCCTGGAAATGGGGCGTCCACTCACCATCTGTGCTTTCACTGGGAGCTGCAATCCTGAGCTCCTCCTAACCGGCCATCTTGGATCTCCCCCTCATTTACATTTAAGGTTAATATTGTTATGTGTGAATTTGATCTTGCTGTTTTGATGCTAGTGGGTTGTTTTGCCTGTTACTTGACTCAGTTTCTTCATTGTTTCAATGGTCTTTACTATTTGGTACATTTTTGGAGTGGCTGGCACTAGTTGTTCTATATTTAGAGCTTCTTTCAGGAGCTCTTGTAAGGCAGGCCTGGTGGTGATGATTGCTTGTTCATAAAGGATTTTATTTTTCCTTCACTTATGAAGCTTAGTTTGGCTGGATATGGAATTCTGGGTTGAAAGTTCTTTTCTTTAAGGATGTTGAATATTGGCCCCCAATCTCTTCTGGCTTATAGGGTTTCTGCTGAGAGATCCTTTGTGAGTCTGATGGGCTTCCCTTTGTGGGTAACCCGACCTTTCTCTCTGGCTTCCCTTAGCATTTTTTCCTTCATTTCAACCCTGTTGAATTTGCCAATTATGTGCCTTGAGGTTGCTATTCTTGAGGAATATCTTTGTGGTGTTCTCTATATTTCCTGGACTTGAATTTGGGCCTTCCTTGCTAGGTTGGGGACGTTCTCCTGGCTAATATCCTGAAGAGTGTTTTCCAGCTTGGATTCATTCTCTCTGTCACATTCAGGTACACCTATCAAACATAGATTAGGTCTTTTCACACAATCCCATATTTCTTGGAGGCTTTATTCATTTCTTTTCACTCTTTTTTTTCTAATCTTGCATTCTCATTTTATTTCATTAAGTTGATCTTCAATCTCTGATATCCTTTCTTCTGTTTGGTCTGTTCGGCTACTGAAACTTGTGTATGCTTCACGAAGTTCTCTTGTTGTGTTTTTCAGCTCCATCATGTTATTTATATTCCTCTCTAAGCTGTTTATTCTTGTTACCTCTTCGTCTAACCTTTTTTCAAGGTTCTTAGTTTCTTTGCATTGGATTAGAACGTTCTTTTAGTTCAGAGAAGTTTATCATTACCCACCTTCTGAAGCCTGTTTCTGTTAATTCATCAGACTCATTCTCCATCCAGCTTTGTTCCCTTCCTGGTGTGGAGTTGTGATCCCTTGGAGGAGGAGAGGCATCCTGGTTTTTGGTGTTTTCATCCTTTTTGCACTGTTTTTTTCCCATCTTTGTGGATTTTTCTACCTGTGGTCTTTTTAGTTGGTGACTTTTGGATGGGATCTCTGAGTGGATGTCCTTTTTGTGGATGTTAAAGTTATTTCTTTCTGTTTTTCAGTCTTCCTTCTAACAGTCAGGCCCCACTGCTGTTGGCCTGCTATAGGTTCACTCCAGACCCTGCTTGCCTGGGGATCATCCACGGGGGCTGAAGAACAGTAAGGGTTGCTGCCAGTTTCTTCTGTTTTCTTTTCTTTTTTTTTTTTTTTTTTTTGAGATGGAGTTTTGCTCTTGTTACCCAGGCTGGAGTGCAATGGCACGATCTTGGCTCACCGCAACCTCTGCCTCCTGGGTTCAGGCAATTCTCCTGCCTCAGCCTCCTGAGTAGCTGGGATTACAGGCACGCACCACCGTGCCCAGCTAATTTTGTTTGTATTTTTAGTAGAGACGGGGTTTCACCATGTAGACCAGGATGGTTCCAATCTCTTGACCTCGTGTTCCACCTGCCTTGGCCTCCCAAAGTGCTGGGATTACAGGCGTGAGCCACCGTCTTCTGTTTTCTTCATCCCAGAAGGATACTCACCAGATGTCAGCCTGAGCTCTCCTTTACGAGATGTCTCTTTGGATATACAGGGGTCAGGGAGCTGCTTGAGGAGACATTCTGTCCCTTATAGGAGCTCAAGTTGCTGAGCTGGGAGCTCCATCATTCCGTTCAGAGCTCTGGGCTGGTATGTTTAAGTTTGCTGCAGTGGAACTCATGAACCCCTTTTTCCCCAGGTGCTCTGTCCTGGGAAGGTGCAGCTTTATTTATAAGTTTCTGACATGCTGCTGCCTTTTTTCAGAGATGCCCTTCCCAGCAAGCTGGTAGTCTAGCCACAGTCTGCCAGCAGAGGTGTTAATGAGCTGCTGTGGGCTCTGCCTAGCTGCTGGGTTAACTTCCTGTTAGAGCTGCCTCAGTAATGGTGGTCTGCCTCAGTAATGGCAGACTGCCTCCATAATGGCTGACTCCCTTCCCCCCACCGAGCTGGACTGTGCTGGTTCAGCTGCACTTGCTGTGAAACTCTCAATCCAGAGCATTTCAGATTGCTGGTCTTTGTGGGGGGTGGGACCCACTGAGCCAGATCACCTGGCTCCTGTTTCAGCCCCCTTTTTTTTCAAAGGGGCAGCTCTGTCTCCCAGGCATTCTAGCCACCTGTTGAAACAGCTGCCTGGATTTGTGCAAGTTTTTGTTTGGAGACCCACAGTGCCAGCTGAAACAGCCATGCTAGAAACTCGTGGCACTTTTCAGCCTGGGAATCTCCTGGTCTGTTGGCAGTAAAAACTCGTTTGGAAATGTGGTGATCATTCACCCTCTGCGTTCTTCTCGCTGGGAACTGCACTCCACAGCTGTTCCTATTCCACCATCTTGGATCTCCCTCCCTGAGTCTTAAACTGCCCCAAGTTCTACTGCACCCCTGCTTCACCCTCTTGTACCAACCCTACGCTTCATCAGATGAGAAGTACTTGGCAGAAAAGGAGCTAGAGGAAATGATAGGTTGTGCCAAAAGCTGCAAAAGACCCAGAAGTCTCCACTGCTGATTATATGTCTTTCAGCCTATTATCTTTGGTCAAACTTGACTTCTTGCCTTTACAGTTGCAACACAATCTCAGCTTTAAAGGGCTTACAACTGTGTTGGCAATGGAAAGAGACTTGCTTGTATCTTACACAGGTAATTCAGCAAGACATTGTAACATGTTTTCTGAGCTACACTTGGCATTTTCCTTACACAATCTTGGTGCACATCCCACCCTGTCCCATTCACTACTCCCAGTGTGGCCAGCTCCTACTTGTCCCTTCTAACTGGGAGGATATCCATTAGAAGCCCTTCCCTCTTCAAATATAAGTAACTGTGTATTTAATTTTTTCAAAAAGAATATTGTTCTCAAAAGCTATAGAATTCATTTTTAAATAAATTTTAGTAGTTATACTGTATTTCTTTTTAGAAGGCACATTATTTTTAAGTGCTCTGATATTTCTCTCATTCTTTATAGCTTTCTAAAAATAACTGCTGGTAAGCTCATAAGTTCATTAGTTAATCCCACTGGGACTCAATAACGCATATTACAGACCTACTGATTTTTATATATTAGATTTTTCTCAAGAATTCTCTTACCTGTTATTATCAACATAGCTATATTGACAGGGTCTTCATTACTTCCTAATTGCCCATACTTCTTTTTCTTGTTAAAGATCAATTTTTAAAATCAAGCCTTGTCATTTTGAAAATATCATAGAAATATCCTGTTAATATTAATGTGTTTAATATCTTTCTAGTTTCCTGCCTCTTTTATCATGATAATTTACAAAGTTTATTCTTTACCATTTTCTTTAAAAATGTATTCTTTTGTGGGGGACAGGGTGAGAGGTTACAGGCACATGTTTGGGTTTTTTCTCCCTAAAACAAAGATATAAAAAAATGATCTTTCATATGCAAAGATGAACAATTGATATTCCCTATTCTGAGCCAAACCCTAGGGTGTAAACTATGTGTAGATTGTCAAAATTACAGGCATACCTTGTTTTATTGATCTTCACTTTATCACACTGTGCAGATATTGCATTTTTTACAAATTGAAGATTTGCAGCAACCCTGTGTCAAGCAAGTCTGTTAACAGCCATTTCAAAAAAAAACAAAATCAGCATGTGCTCACTTTATGTCTCTATGTCACATTTTTGCAATTCTTACACTATTTCAGACCTTTTCTTTGTTTTTATATCTGTTGTAATTATCTGTGGTCTTTGCTTTTAATATTATAATTATTTTGGTGCACTAATAATCATGCCCATAGAAGACAGCAAAGTTGTTTGATAACTTTAGTGTATCATTGGACTGGCCATTCTCCTGTCTCTCACCCTCTCCTCAGGTCTCCCTATTCCATGAGACACAATGTTGAAATTAGGCCAATTCATAACCATATAATGGCCTCTTCATTAAGCTTAGTGAGGAAGGAGTGTCAAAAGCCAAGACAGGCTGAAAGCTAGGCCTCTTGCAAAACAGTTGACAAAGTTGTGAATGCAAGGAAAAGGTTTTTGAAGGAAATTAAAAGTGCTATCCCAGTGAATACTGAATGATAAGAAAGCAAAACAATCTTATTGCTCATCTGCAGAAAGTTTGAGTGGTCTGCATAGAAGATCAAACAAGCCATAACATTCCCTTAAGCCAAAGCTTAATCCAGAACAAGGCCCCCACTTTCTTCAGTTCTGTGAAGGCTGAGAGGTGAGGAAGCTCCAGAAGAAAAGTTGGAAGCTAGCAGAGGTTGATTCATGAGATTTAAGGAAAGAAGCCATCTCCAGAACATAAAATTAAAAGGTGAAGCAGCAAGTACTGCTGTATAAGCTGTAGCATGTTATCCAGAAGATCTAGCTTAGACCATTGATGAAAGTGGCTACACTAAACAACAGATTTTCAATGTAGATGAGTCATCTGTTGGAAAAAGATGCCATCTAGGACTTTCATGGCTAGAGAAGATAAGTTAATGCCTGACTCCAAAGCTTCAAAAGACAGGTAACTCTCTTCTTAGGGGCTAATGAAGCTGATGATTTTAAGTTGAAGCCAATACTCATTTACCACTTTAAAAATCCTAGGGCCTTAAAAATTATGCTACATCTACTGTGCTTGCCCTCTATAAGTGGAACAACAGAGTCTAGATGACAGCACATTTGTTTACAGCATAGGGTAGTGAATATTTTAAGCCCACTATTGAGACCTACTGCTCAGGAAAAAAAAAATTCTTTCAAAATATTATCACTCCTTGATAGTACACTTGGTTACCCAAGAGTTCTGATGGAGATGTACAAGAAAATTCATGTTGTTTTCATTCCTGCTAACACAACATCTACTCTGCAGCCCATGATCCAAGGAGTAGTTTCAACTTTCAAGTCTCATTATTTAAGAAATACATTTTATGAGGCTGTAGCTGCCAGAGTTAATGGATCTCAGTACAGTAAATTGAGAGCCTTCTGGAAAAGATTCACCATTCTAGCTTCCATTAAGAACATTTGTGATTCATGGGAGGAGGTCAGAATATCAATATAAACAACAGTTTGGAAGAAGTTGATTCCAGCACTCATGGATGAACCTCTTTGAGGGGTTCAAGATTTCATTAAAGGAAGTAAACTGCAGATGTGGTAGAAATAGCAAAAGAAAGAACCAGAATTAGAATTGGAGCCTGACAATGTGGCTGAATTGCTGCAATTCATGATCAAACTTTAAGAGGTGAGCTGTTTCTTATGGATGAGCAAAGAGTGTGGTTTCTTGAGATGAAATGTACTCCTAGTGAAGGTGCTGTAAACATTGTTGAAATGACAACAAAGAATTTTAAATATTGCATAAACTTAGTTGATAAGACAGTGGCAAGGTTTGAAAGGATTGACTTCAATTTTGAAAGAAGTTCTACTGTTGGTAAAATGCTGTCAAACATTACATGCTACAGAGAACTCTTTCATGAAAGGCTCAATCAATGCAGCAAACTATGTCATTGTCTTATTTTAAGAAATTACCACAACCACCTTGATCTTTAGCAACCACCACTCTGATCAGTCAGCAGTCATCAACATGGAGGCAAGACCTTCCACCAGCAAAACAATTACAACTTGCTAAAGATTCAGATAATTAGCATTTTTAGCAATAAAGCATGTTTTAATGCAGCTATATAGTGTCTTTTTAGACATATGCTTTTGCACACTTAGTAGACTGCAGCATAATGTAAACATAACTTTTATATCCACTGTGAAACCAAAAAATGTGTGATTCACCTAATTACACTGTTCACTTTATGGGGGTGTGTGTAACCAAACCCACAATATCTTCAAGGAATGCCTGTATTCCATTACCTTTTGGTCTAGGACCATGTAAGATAAAGTGACTAGCAATAATTACAAGAGTGAATGGCAGATGAAGAAATTCTTCTAAATTATCTTTTTGGTGATAAGTTACTCTACACTCAGATTGTTCTTCAGTCTGTTTACTGTTCCAGTAAACCTTACCTCTGGCAAATATGATCAGTATGTGTGTGTGCATGTGTGTGTGATATCCTTTGAAGAATGATTATTTGCTTTACCAGAAAATCATTCCCTTTATTAAGGGATTCACTGAAAAGGTAAATAGCCCATGTCTTCATTTAAAAATAGATTTCATTAACAGAAATTATACTCCCATATAACTTTTTAAGACATCTACTGCATAAAATGATGTACAGCTACAGAATAATATACATCTGTCAAAGAAAACATCAGGATTTTGGCTGCTAACTCAGTGCATATTTTTATATACTTTTTGCCCCTACCCCCACAAAAATACTTCTAAGCACTACGATCAAGTAAAAGGAGTATGGGCAGGGTTGATTTATAAGAAACACTTGAATCAGAGTCATTCATAGACAGAAGGGGAATAGATAAGACAGAAGATATAGTAATGTTTTTATCTCTCTTATCCTATTCTTTGCTATTCCACTCTCAGTACTGTTTTCAACCATTTTTTCTAAATGCTATTGCATGAATATAGCCTCCCTCTTTGTCAGTTCCATTACAAGGCACTTTTTCTTAAATACGTAGTCTTTTGAGAAAACAAATGACATGTTTTAGCAGTTTGATCTTTCTTATCTGATTTATTGTCTCATTCTTGATTCTTAAAGTTTCTAATCCTTTTGACCACTTTTGCTTCATTCCTTTGAAATTTGCTACACAATCATTTTTTAAAACAAGTGATAAGTCAAGGATAAATATTCAGGATGGTATTTCATTTGGAAGATCCCCTGCCTTTTGGCCATTTCACAATGAATAACATTGACAAACGGCATTTGTGGAAGAAACGTAAGAAAAATGAAAAATCAGTATTTTCTACTCTGTACAAGGATAAAAGAGATAGCTAGAGTAGGGTTCAGATTATTGGAAGAATTAATCTCTAATATAGTAAGAAAGAATTAAACATTCATTTTTATTTTAGCTGACCTTTGATTACCTCCTATTATAACAAATATTATGCAGTGCTTTTACTATCCTGAAATAAATTCTACAGGTAACATAATCTAACCTGCTTATGAGACTGTTAAATCTTTGTAATGCTCTAGTTAACATGTAGAAGGAATAAAAGTAATTCATAATAAAATAATATGTATTTCAATATTTAAAGTGCTCCGGTAAATCTACATGAAAAGACATAATGAAATAGTCAGATACTTGGTCCTATACATGGAATCATCATGAATTTGACAGCTACAAATGTGGGCTGATACAGGTATGCTTATTGGCAACTCAAGTACCATGGGCATGGTACCATCAGTTATGAGATTTTTTTCATAGGGTAAACCACTCTTGGTAAGATTCTGAAAAACATAAAATGCACAACTCTTTCAACTTATGTGGTAGTTGTATTCCCGGAAAAGTCAGTGTATATTAAAATCATGCAAAAAGTATTTTAAGATTATCTGTAAAACATTTCAATTCTAATCCATATAATTATAAACAGGTCTTCACCTACATGAATAGCTGCTGAACATTTGAAAATCATGTGGGATGCAGAATAATTCTGTACCACCTTGCAAATTACAAGATATCCACTATCCTTGACCTTCTCCCAATAGATGCCAATAACACCTTCCAGTCATCTTGACCACCAAAAATATCCCTACAAATTTCCAAAATGCTTCCAGAGGCCATTATCATCTCCATTAAGAACCACTGATTGAAAGTGAGCAAAGGTATTTATTTATAATGAAGCACTACAATCTTTTACATTTTACTTTTTTTTTTTTTTTTTGAGACGGAGTCTCGCTCTGTAGCCCAGGCTGGAGTGCAGTGGCACAATCTTGGCTCATGGCAATCTCCGCCCCCTGAGTTCAAGTGACTCCCCTGCCTCAGCCTCCTGAGTAGCTGAGATTACAGGCATGTGCCACCATACCAGGCTAATTTTTGTATTTTTAGTAGAGACAAGATTTCACCATGTCGGTCAGGATAGTCTCAAACTCCTTACCTCGTGATCTGCCCACCTCAGCCTCCCGAAGTGCTAGGATTACAGGCATGGGCCACCATGCCTGGCTACATTTTACTTGTATACTGAATTGATTTCATAGACTAGGAAACTAAATTCACGCCAAAGGTGAATTATCTAGTTAGACCAAGCCTGCCATTCAAAAATGATACCAAAATCATTCCTCGAGAACTTGAAGATATTTAATGTGGAAAAACCTTTTACTCCTTATATTTTGTGAACCCCTCTAAATTAGGAAAAGTATGAGTTTGAAAAGTGGAGACTTTTGATAAGGGTAAAATGGTGGTAGTGAAAAGACTAGGCCCTGACTATAAAACCATGTTATCTCCTTCAAATAACAAGGATAGTGCCAAATAAACTAGTTTCCCTGTGACTTCTACATCATTGCATTTTATTAATAAATGGCTGCTTTTTTATTGACCTAAACTTCCACCTTTTATATCCTTTTATGAAAAGATAATGTAATGGTCTAAAGTTTCTGTACTGATGGAATAAAAAGCACCCCACTTAATGTCCCCTAAAGTGATGTATTTTTTAAGTACTAGAAACCTGCTCTCAAAAGTTTCCATTCACTGAGCATTGTTGTGGATAGTTTCATACTGATTTGTAAATATTTTCATTGAACTTTGGCCCTAAATTTTTGAAAATAGTGTCCAAATATATTCTTGAAATGTATATCTGCAGTCCCAGATAGATGTGCAGTTATTCAACCTCCAAATGATATTTTTAAAATTATTACAAATCTACTTCCAAAAATTTAGAAAAGATATTTTTGTATCACATATTCATGTTATCATTCCTTAGTTTAGGGAGAATTCTCTCCTCTCCACCCCATTCTCTGTAATTCAGTTGCTAACCTACCTTATTACCTTTACTCCTAGCAATTTCCCTTCCTCTGACAGCAGCACACTTTCTCATTATTTATATTCTTAAATTGTAAGAATAAATGTTGAGAGCCAGTGCAAGTATTCAGTTATCTCAGGGACTCTGGTCTTTTCAGTCCAGGACTAATCAAGCAGAGAGTCATCAAAAGCTAAAACTAAAAAAAGCTCTTGTAGTGATTTTATCACCAGGGAAATCTGTTCATCCTTCAGAAGGATTGTCACCAGTAAAGAAGAAATAAAGGAGTTAAAATTGCTTCAGACCATTGACTCCTTAGGTCCCTCTAGATTCATAGATTGAATTGGTTTTCAAGGGGTGGGAGGAATTATGAGGGGAATTCCCTGAGAAAGCTTACAAATTGATCATAGCCTTGGTAACACTAGTAGGTGTAAGTGTGATCACTATGGGGGAAATGCCAAATGTGGCTGGAAGCTTGGGAAATGGGAAGGAAAGGAGACAATTAACACCTTTTTTTTTTTTTTGGCTTATTGTATTTGGAGGTGGGTGTTGCCATATAGTATGCATCTGAGAATGGTCTTTCAAAAGGAATTAGAATTGATTTTAAAATATCTTACCATTATAAGTGCCACTGAGTAGTTATTACTGAAGTGAAACTAGGGTTGCAAACACTGTAGAATAGACACACACATTTGATAAACCTATCCAGAAACTGCACCTCCTAGATATACCCACAAATATTATTTAAAGTAGGCATGTCTGAGCATATGTAGAACTGCTCACTTAGGTTTGGAAAATATAAATACTTCCAAATTCAAAAGAATCTTTTAAGATTGTTATTTGAATAAATCATTAAAACGTAATAATATCTAGATTTTATGTCTTATACATCTATTGGTGCAGGTAGACGTATATATATAATTTTTCCCCAAGAATTCTATTAAAAATTGTCAAAATCCAGCTAGCACTTGAGGGTTTACCAAGATAAACCTACACTCATCCCTCCTTCCTATTGAATAACAATGAATTTTGCCCCAAATGAGTAAGCAGATAAAGAAATGACCTGATTTTTAGTCTGAATAAGTAGCATTGGGGGATATGACTTTAATACTGGGTCTTAGTTTCAAATTCAGGTTCATGAGGCCAATCTGCAGAGGAAAGGAGGACACAGAATCCTCGGGAGGGCACAGATGAAGAGAGAGGTTCTCTGGTAGGACCAGCTCCCACAGCTAAGTCACAGGCACAGACTGTAGCTTTCTGCTCTCTGGCCACCGCAGCCATAGCATCCTTATTGTTGTAACTCCTAGATTGTGATACTGTCACAAAACTGTTGCTAGGCAACAAATGTGGTTACCAGGTCTCAGCGAATAGCTGAAGGGGAAAGCAAAGTGTTGCACCATTGTAGAGTAACCATAGCAATGACCTACTATTACAGACTAAAGAATTATCATTAACAATGTTAAAGTATCAGACAGAGGCCCTGAATCCGGCGACTTCCAAGCGGTATCTCTCTGCATAATTGAGTGATCTAGGAAGAGATTTCAACTGTTTAAAAGCTAGTCACTCATTATTTCATGGAAGTCTTTGTAATTATTTTAATTTTTAATTTTAAAAAGTGCTCAGGTATGAAGCCACTGGTAAAATGCTACATAAGCCATCACAGGGAGTCAAAAATAGATAATTGTATTTCCTCATCTGTTCTTATGCCTGCATCCGTGTTATCTGCTGCCTATATTAAACTGAAGGTCGATTTGATTTGAAAAATGCTGTACATTAGTAGTACATCGAAACCACAGAGAGCTGTAGTAAAATAAAATAACCGCATAAATTGGCAACTAACCTGCATTTTCTAAGTTGAATTCCTCCTGACAAAATGGGAGGCCTAGATGCTCTTTTAGTAGTCACTGCTTTGAAACCTTTTTTTTTTTTTAAAGCTGTTCTAAATTTACCCCTTAAAATCTGTAAAAATGTCGCCTGCTAGGACACTTCAAGGCATAATCCCTTTTGAATGTGGTCCTTCGTTAAGCGTCCCGTATGATTTGGTCCTAGTGACCTAGCTGAGGTAATCGTGTCTAACAGCATAGCTTCCGGGAGCGGCGAGAAAAATCCTCCCCCCCCACCACTTGGGAAGCAAGGAAACGGGCGCTGTGGGGTGGGTGGTAGCCGATCCCGCGCGCAGGGGAAACCAATCCCCGCGAGCGCCGAGTCTCGGGAAGTGGGTGGTTTCCCGGCGGGAGAGGGAGTGGCCCTTCCCGCTCAGCGCCTCCATTGGCCCAGAGGGGCGGAGGCCCCGGGGCGCCCGACCGCGCCTCGGGCGACCCCGGGACAGCTGCGGGCCACGTCCCCGCGTCGGGAGAGGGATGGGGACTCAGACCGGAGACGCCCCGAAGCCGTGGATAGCGAAGTCTGCGTTCCTCTGAGCCCGGGGGCAAGTGAACCCGCAGCCTTAGGTGTGCCCTGAGAGGCGGCGGCGCGCGCCCGCGAGGGGGCGGGAGCCCTGGCTGAGGGGCGGGGCGCGGGTGGCCGGGGCGGGGCAGGGGCGACTGGGAGCCGGGGCTCGGTCTGGTCCTCGCAGCCCTCACCGCGCCCGGCCGCGCTTGACCACCTGGTAACCGAATGTGTGGTTCTTTGCAGGCACCGACCGTCACGAGCTAACTTCCTGGAAGAGCTTCCCATCTATTTTCAAATTCTTTACCGAAGCCTCAGAGGCCAAGACCAGCTCCCTGAAGCCAGCTGTGACGCGCCGTTCGCACCGCATCAAGCACGAAGAGCTGTAAGAGGAGCGAGCGCGACGGGGGAGGCCGCCCGGGAGCCGCCCTGACGCACGCACCCACACGCCTCCTCACTGCTTTTGTCGTCGAGCGGACTCCCAGCCCCTCATTAGATTGTTTTCTTCCCAGAGCACAGGGTCGTGATACATACATCTAAATAGCGTTTTGCATTATTTCTAGATGAGTGCAACTGTCAAAGCAATATGGGTTCACTGGTCGTGCTTCCTGCGGGCTGAGCGCGGGCTGAGCGCTGCCCGTCAGCGCTCAGATTAAGGCTGACAGCGCCCTGCCTGGCGCGGCCGGCGCGTCTCTAATTGCCCGGACGGAGTCCGCGCGGGCGCTGCGGGGCGAGCGGGCGTCGGCGCGGTCCTAGCGCCCGCCGCAGCGCAGCCGCTGCTGCTTCCCCCTCTTTAATCATGTCCATCTTTCCCTGCTCTCAACCAGAGCAAACTTTTATTCCAGACTTCAGATTTCCATTTTAAATAGGTTTTTCCCTGAGGGCATCATAGTACCCCTCTCTTTTTTATTTTTAGGAATTTCCGCACACACACCCCAAGCCAATTTCAAATTCAGAACATGAATGCAATGATGTAGCATGTAATTTGGGGAGAGTAAATTGTTCTCTCCCTATTTTCCTGTAGGGACCAGAAAAAAAAAAGAAAAAACTTTGTATAAAAATCTATAAAGTACTGAATCCGCATTACTGCTGAAAATCTTTTTGCCAGCTGATTGTGAGAGTTTACACAAGTTTCTGATTTCAGAAAAGACTGTTAAAACCAAAACGATGGGCAGATCTTTTAATTGTAGGTATGTAAAGTCCCATTTTCAGTGGAATTTCCAACTGTTATCACTGGAATTGACTTTACTTTTTAAATACATAATGTGTACTGAGTGACACTGTAATTTAGATGCCACACACTTAAGTTTTGCTTTTCAAATCTCTCTGTGGAGAAAGATTGTTGTTAATCCTTTCCAGAATGATCTATTCTGAGCTTTCCTGGAGTTAGGCCCTTCTAGGGATAGAATTTTTTTATTGTCATCAAGAAACTAAACCTGTATGCTCTGCAGCCTTTTTCTTCTGAAAGGCTAAGTGGGGCTAAAATGATCCTTTTAGTTTCCTGCTTTAACAAGAAGAGAAAGACTTGATGTGAAATAATTTCTTCTCTCAGTCCAATGGTATAATTTTTAGCACTCCGCTTCCTCTGTAGGGTTTAGCCCTACAATTTTAACAATTAAATATTTTATTCCAGCGAAGATGTGGCCAACACTGTGAAATACAAGAGATGTTAAGATTTTGCTGACTTTTGATTAAAATATTAAATTTTGACATTATTTTTTAATTATTTGACAAATTTAATTACCTAGTAAAGATTGTTTCTAATACATGAGAACGTGAATTTAATATTTTCATCCTTTTTAAAAGTGTATGCAACAACTAATATGCCTGCCTTATTTGAGGACATGATAAAATGTACCCAAAATGACTTAGAAGTGTCTAATGCCTCAGAAAAGTAACTTAAAATCAGCCACCTAGTGCATAAATGTTTTTATATTATGAACCAATTTCAACAAGTTTAAAAACTGTTAATATCTCATTGTTGTGTTTGACATACAAGTACATTCATTAGTTCTATAGTTTTAATGATGACAAAGTGATCTGTTTTCAGTAGTCACGTCTGCATATCTTTTGGTGTTATTTAAGCAGAATCAACTATAGGAGGAAAAATCAAAACGGCGTTTTATTCAGCTAGTGGATGACTTAAAATGAGTAAGCCTCAACAACGTGAAGCACATTTGTCTATATTGACCCTTTTTATCTGATCTTTACTATTTTAGAAGTAGTGGTGAACTGTGTAAAATAATGTCATCTTCCAGTGAGAAATTCAAGAATTGATGTAGATTGAATATATTTTTCAAGGTGTTATAAATTGTGTTGTGTTATCAGTATATGAAAATGTTCACAGGAAACCATTTTATAACATTTAAAAAAACACTTGTGCAATGCTAAATTTGTGAATCTTCTGCACCTGAATCAGAGCAAAATAAATATACTCAGTTATAAACCAAATCACTCCTATTCCTTCTCAAATTATCTCTCCTCTTTTTAAACCTTTAGCTAGAATAAATCACTATTTAATTGCCTCTAATACTTTAAAACTACTGGATGGTTAGGCCTTGTTTAACTATCTATAGAGAGCTATTTGCAAACTTAAGTTGTGTAAATGTAATTTCTACTTGTGAATCTGGGCTGTAGCAGCCCAGAGGGAGCTAGGCAAACCATTTTAGACCACCAACTGGTAAGTGACCAGATTCTTTGTAATGTAGGATTTTTTTAACCTGTTGATTATGGGTTTGTTGATATAAATGTAATAATACTGTTCACCTCTATTTTCGTGGAGTAACAACCAGCAGTTGGTAGTAGCCCACCTGCATGAGGGTGGTGTGTTAACAATATTTTTGCTCTGATCTTCCCCATTTTTGTTTTCTCAAACAGGTTTTTAGGAGAGTGGAGATTTAAAGTCAGGATGTGGGCTTTTTATTTAATTATATACTTAATTCTTAGGACAAGTAGAAAAGGAAAGGAGTGACTGAGAAGTCTAAGATTCAAAATAGTCCTGTCGAAACTTAAAGGCCAGATTATTGCTTTGGAGCTTTCTGAGGTACTTAGCCATCCAGTTGTTAAACGTTTTCATGGATATTTGAAAAGAAGACCATGTACTTATAATAACTGTTCTTTTCTCGAGTTTCTGCCTTGTGCTTTGACCTGGATTACATTATTATTGTTTATGTGAAAACAGAAAAAAGGAAAGCACAAGCTTTTCCTATATATTTCCATTTCCATTTTAAAATAAAAACAATTTTTCCCAACAACAGCGGTGTATTATTCTTTCTCAGAAGCTCCTTTATTCACCAACTGCATAGAGATTTTTTTAAAGCAAAAACATAAAAGGAAGGATGAGACAGCATCCATCAATATTTTAAACCTTTTGACTACTTTTTATTTCTGTTATTATTGCTGTAAGGTAATATCCTAACTTCAGTCGAGTTATTATTTGGCTTGCACCTTTTACAAAGCTAACATTTATAAGACAGTTGTTTTTAATATCTAAAATATCTCCTTAGCAAGGAAACCTGAACAATCTGTCATTGAACTATTGTTTTATGAAATAAACTTGAATATGCCATAAATAAATGTGTTTTTCAAGAGGAGTCCGGTGAGATTAAGTTGCCTCCAAGTTCGTGTATGTAGGTTCTTGATGTACTGTGTTCAATATTAAAATAACATTTCTTTTACAGCTATTCCTTTCTTAAAACCTTTAGCTCCTTTTAGAGATATGTTAACTAATTATCCATGCTAATAAGTTAGATTTTGTTTGTTTCCCTGGGTTATTTGCAGTTCCAATCTAAACACGTGTGTCTCTTGTTACAGTCATATTTTTTACTGTAAACTGATAGGATCCTGTTGGTGTCTGTAATCCTAATTCATTTAAGAAAGACTACTACTACAGAAAGTGTAAAAATTTCTCAAAAACTTTCCACATACCTCTGTGGAGAAAAATAAATGTCTTTAAATAAATGTGAGACATTCTCATCATTGAAATATGGGTGGCAAAAAGGGGGATGATGGTGGTGGTTATTTTATGATTACTTATTAGTGGCTGTAATAATATAAAATAAAAGACTCCAGGAGGTACTCCCTTTCAAAAATTGAATACTTTCCTTCCTTCCTTGTATAGAATGACTGAGTGGGAGTCTCTTGAATTGTTCGTCTTCCTTTTATCTAATATTCTATTAATCTCCAAAAAGATCAGTTTGAGTCTGGGAAAGGGTTTTTAATCAACACTTCACAGAGCTTAAAGCTACCCTACCTAAAGCGTCAGCTTTGTTAGGCGGTTTTAGATTTAAAGCATTGCAACTGTCATGCACTGTACTAAAAGTAAAGAATGTACACCAAGTGGAAGATGTTGAAAAGAGGAAAATAGCACAAAGTCGATTAACGGAGATTCAAGAATAGAAGTAGCCATCAAAGCATTCCAGCATTTATCTCAAAATCTATGTAAGGTTTTTTTTAAAAAAGCAACAATGATAGTTTTAAACCACACACTTAGGAGGGATGAATGTTGATTTAATTGATTCATTTGGATCGATGTTTTTAAAGTTTCACACCGCTGATCTTTCATGTAGTGATGTCTTTAGCAGTCAGTGGTCTGACATGAGCCTTCTCAGATTTCATCAGTGGAACTCTCCATGACATCTAAAATTATGCAACAGCCTGTGCAATGGTAACTTTAGAATTGAGAGACCTTAATGCCAAAGAGCATGATTAGATTGAAGAACTCTTGTTAATTCCCAGCAGAAAGGTTTTAGAGAAGTAATAACTGTAAAATGAACCTCAAAGGTTAAAGTTACCAAATAACATATAGTTGGCTTTAATTGCTAGATAGGAGAAAGTCATCCTGAAAGTTTGACCATTAAGTGGATATCACACAGTGACCAGTATTTTCCCCCTTGAATGTAAAAACCTTAAAAGTGGAAATTTGACTTAGTCCATGAGGCCTTCTAAGCAACTTTTCCCAGACCTTCGCCTTGAGATTTGTGAAAAATCTTTCACTATATTCTTTATATATTGTTGGAGTTGAGTTCTGTTTGAAACAGACATGACACATGTTTCTAAAAAGAAATCTAAAGAAGTCCTACATCTTTCTTTTTAGATCATTCATCTTTTTCTTCCTTGACTATTACCTCGGGTAATATGGGGAACTGTCATAGGTAAAATAATGTTGAACTGTACTTTGTGGCCAGCCTGCAACACCAATACAAAGAATCTGAAATGAAAAGACAACCAACACCCCAAGAATGATATGTCTCTTTTTAAAGTTTACTACTTGAATAATGAATTTAGATAGAAACTTGGCAGGAAAACAAACCATGGCACCATCACATCACCAACCATTTTCACTTTTCTGTCCAATTTCAGAGTGCATGTGTTTGTGAGTATTTCACTAGATCAGTGACAGCTCTTTATTTGCATAATTATATGCTCTGGTCTGAAGAGAAAACTAACCCCCAAATTTCATGGGTCACCAAACTGCAACAATCAATGTTTTATCACGTATGCTAAGCAAAATCTAAGAAGCTATATGAAGTTTCTTGGGGAGTTTTTACTCCTCAGAAAATTAAAGAGTTTTTCTCTCCTGAATAGATTCAAAATCTTTCCAAGTTCTTTGTAACTGAATTCTGTTTGAAGGCAAAACTAGAGATTAACATGTAGATCTGGATCGTAGACTCACTAGCATTACTTCAAAGTGGCTTAAGAAGAGCAGCATTTTGGGTGCACTAAACTTTTAAATTAAGCACTGTCCTTCATGCTCTGAGGAAAAAAATCACTGGTCAAATTATAATTAGCCAAAATGAAGTTCGATTAACTATAATTGAGTATAAATTCTTCTTTAGAATTACTCAGGCTTTAAAAAAAGAAAAACCTACCTAATTGAAAAATATGTATATGTTTCATACACACATACATATTCATTCTGAGGTACATATGTCCATTCCTGTCCATTTCACCTGAAATAGACAACATATAAAATATATCTATGTCTTTTCAATGCTTATAATATAGTAGGTGTTCTGTATATGTTGGTTACCATGAATGTTTGGAAACTTCTGTTAAATAATTTTTTCATCTTCAAATCTGCAAGGCATTATAATAAATATTTTTAATGCTTGAAGTTCATCAAACCTGTACATTATCTGTATGTAATGTGCATTTGTGTGTAAGGTTGGCTTTATTTCATTAAATAAAAGTTTATTTAAACTGTTGGTATCTTTAGTTTGTAGGCAATCTACCAAATTTGAAACACTATAAGGCATAAAGACACATGCAGAGAGAAACTTTTTGTGGAGTTACTAAAATCCTGGAAAATATACCTTTACCTAGATTATTAAGGAATATACTAAGTGCATGATTTAATTCTGCAAAAAAGCTTAGATATGAATTTCATTTAAGAGCATATAATACAGTGCTTTTTATTTAAAGTGATCTGTCAGTTCCTCATCAGGCAATTTACTGTCATCAACAAAAACAATAGGAAAAATTAAATTTTTAAGGGAAAATTTTTTCCAAGAATTACATAGTTTTGAAGTGTTTTATTCTCTATCTGAAGAAGGATGAGAGGTCTTTAGGTCAGGCATCAGAAATTTCCTAAAATATTCTTATTCTTTCAAGTGAAAAAGAAACCAGTTCCCCAAGTTTTTAACTAAGGTTGAATCCCAGACTGAACACATTTACCTGCTCTTAAAAACCATAAACCTCTGCTTGTCACAGAACACTACCCAGGACCATCACATCTCACTTTTGTTACTGTTCTCTCTGAAATGTTCAGCTAGTTACAACCCCTCTGTCACTCCTCCCCCCATCATCTACCTCCCCAGAAATTGCTGTTTGGACTGAAGATCTTGGATTCCTCTAGGTGAAAATTCCTCAAAACTGAATCTGTAAAAAAAATAAATAAACCCAAGTTTAGCATTTCTATCAAAATAAATTTGTAAGCAAATGAGTCAAAATGTAAGTATAGGGTTAGGAACTGTGTCTCTGAGTTAGAGTAAATACATTTTATTTTTTAGGTGGTATAAACCCTTCTAAAGAAAATAATGCACAATATTTAGACCTATTTATTTCTTTGTCTTTATTTGACCTTTGTGGGAACATTGCTTAGAGTGTCAGATAGGGCTCTTAGTTTTCCACTCTGCCAGGGATGCAGAAAAATTTGTTATTTCCCACTGAATTCCACACATGAGGGGATTGACCCTGTAGCTATCAGGCCTAGGTTTTCTCTTTTTATCATTTTCATTTCTTTTTGCTCACATGCCACCTAATCCCATTGTGTCTGAAAAAGGTGCCTCTGATCTAGTTCATCTTCATGTACCACCAAATAATTTTTCAAAGATTTATTTTCTTCTGTTTTTTTTTTAGCCACAATTAAATAAATGGCTTTTTTCCAATAAATGTTCACACCTTCTCTGGGTACTTGGATAATCAGGATTTATCAACTGAAGAAATATTGATGGTTTGTTGTGGTGGTTTTGTTGGTTCCTCCCTCCCCCCAACCCTTTTGCTTTTGCTTTGCATCAGTAAATTACTTAATATCATCCCCTGGAATAACCACCTCTAAAAATAACCCTACCACAGAGTGTCACAATTTGGCTTCCATACAGGTTTGAATGAAAACCATTAAAATTGCATTGATCTCACAAATATTGATCTAGTGCTTGATATCAAATATCAAATGAGATGCTGTCAGTTGCTGCTGATCATTGTGTCAGCTGTTTGAATTCATGTTCCTTTCGTTCTTCATTGTCACATGAATTCCAGTTGCAGAGGCTGAGATTTTCTCAATTAAAACAAGTTCAATTGCTTTCCTATTTTTCACATTTCTGGTTGAACCAAAAATAGTTTAATAGTCTACCTGAAATTTTGGCACATGGTACATCTGCATGTGTGTGATACAAGAGTGTGATTCAGTTCCTAGGTTATGTTTCTATTTAGCCTAATCTTGAAATAATTTTTAACTGTATTCTACTTTCTTTCTGATCACCTATATGTTTAAAAATAAAATTTGTTTTTAAAAAAATGCAGTTATTATAGTACCATTTTAGAACTTAAAATGAAATAGTAACCGTTTCTAATTTATACACACACAAACTACAATAGCAAATTGCTCCTTTTATTCTGGCTGACAAAAATATAACTATAGCATTTTGCAGGTATGCAGTTTTGAGAATTATTTAAGTGAAATTGAATCTATATATATTTAATACTTTCTCAGTAAACTCAGCAGGTTAAGTCATGCTATGCTTTTAGTTCCTATCAAATCTGGAAATAGCTCATTGCCCCTGGATATGTTTAGAGTTTCAAATCAAGTCTCAAATCATCCTTTTCCTTTCCTCCTCTTTACTTTGTACATCAAAAATTGCTGATTACACTACTTTGAAAAATTGAGCACTTTGAAGAAGACGCTACCAGTTAACACTGCTGTCTGACTAAGCAGTAATGACTGTGAAATAAAGAATAGAACCCCCTTAAAGTACTATTTAAATTGTACAGCCACATTCGTATTTTCTACATTTGCAGGGAGAAAAAAAATCTAGCCGCACCAGTTGTTGGTGTTAACCCTTACCCTTTTGTACACTTGAGCTCGGTTTGGGGACAGCAAAGCGAAATGAAGCCGCGCTCTCCCCAGCACCATGGACAGCGCCCAGCGCGCCCCCACCCCCACTTCCCTCTCCCCTTGCTTGGCCAGAACCCCAAAGTTCTGGCCCCTGCCTTATTCCTCTCTCCGACCACTCCCCCACCACAGAAAACTGGCTCCCGAAATCTTAAGATCTGAGCCTAAAGCGACAGTGACTTTTTAAAGAGTATGCAGTTTGTGGGTGGAGAGTCTTGTTTGCTCCACGCCGGTGTTAAAGCGCCCAGTTTACACAACATTTGCCTGCGAGTCTTCGTGAATTTGGATCTAGTCTAAGCCGAAACCAGCACCACTCTTGTCATTTTTGCGGTAGGGATCTTCCCTCCCCATCCCCCTTGCCCCCGACTTTTCTAAGGCCAACTTGTCACCGCCACCCATAGCTGGCAGGAGCTGTACATGGCTGCACTTCAAGAGGTCTGTACTGGGAGCACGTTCCTCCCGGGCTCTGGATCTCAGTCTCGAGAGATGTGCATTCCAGAAGATCTACGTCCAGACCCAGCCGGCCCTTGGTCCCACGGCTCTGCTAGTGGCTGGAGCTGTCGGACTGGCTCGTGTGCGCCCAGGCACTGGTTAATTACCTCCCGGAGAGAGGCGGCTCCGCAGCGGGCGCCCAGCCCGCCGCGCGCGCTAAAGAGCCTGACGGCAACTTACTTGACAGCACCAAAAAGGGGACGCGTCTGGCTCGGTACCCATCACCTCTTCTCCTACTTGCAGACCTTAAGTCCAAGCTGTGCTTTTCGGCACATCTCCCTGTTTGGATCTCTTTTTGGCTGTCGCTTCAAGCAAAGTACAATAAAGGAAGATCACTTCCTTGTGGTATCTTTTTCATTGCGTGGTCTCCCTAGCAACACTTAAGTTGCCACTCCTAAGACAAGACTAGTTTTTTTAAAAATTTCAAATTGCACCTTGCTATATTGAAACTCGCCTCACTTGTTGGGCTTTGAGAGAAATCTCTTCCTTCCCACCAGGACCCCATTCTGGTCATCTACTCTTTCGAACCGATGTTGGGGACGAAAATACTAGGTCTCGAGTAGGTGAAACGGTCAAAACCAAATTTCTATTAAATAGCAATTGTACTAAAATAATTTCAAACCGACTTAATCCAAACTTTCCTAGAAAGAGTCAGGAATAAATGAAAAGGGGAAAGAACTCTAATATCTTAAGTTAACGGGTTTCTTGCCTATAGAATGCCCTTAATAAATTGATTTTAAAACTGCTTCTGTATAGTAACATGAACGACAATACATTTCAGGATAAATTATTATCTATTTGCCATAGTATTGCAAGGAAAAATTTCAGTAAGTTCCTTAGTAAACTAAAGCAACAATTTAGCTTCAAAACACTTTATTTGTATGTCCCATAAGATATACAAATATTTCATTAAATCCTTCACGGGTTAACAATTTAGTTTGTTTTCTCGGAACAGCCATCATCAACACATCGCTTTCTCGTAGCACTGCTTGCACAAACTTTTTGTCTTTTCCTAGTCTGCAAAGTCACTGCTGAATTCTCCCCAAAGATGAATTTTTCCCTGTAGTTTGGACATTATTTCTATCTCAAGGGTCATTTTGTCCAAATATTAAGATAAATCCATGCAACTAGAGAAACTCGGCTATGCCGAAAACTAACCTAGCAACACGACCCTCCTGCGAAAACAGGAGACAACTCACGTTAGCTAATGCAGTTTGGCATCTGAAGTGTGCAGCATAGCAAAGACCTGTTGAATAATAGTGACTCGAAGACTTGAATATTCTAGACTAGGATCCATCTCCCACTGTCTAAACCCACAACTGAAATAGCTACATAATATTTGCATGTCTTTGGCCAGCACATTTTTGGGAGTTTATTCCATGAGCTGAGCTTCCATCTTTGGATAAATTCGTTCTAACCTTCCGGAGTTCAGGAGCAAGGAAAGGGAATCAGGTGCAGAGAAGGACATGAGGTTTTCCTTTGTCAGGGTTGGGGGAGTTGTGGAGATTTGGGGTGGAATGGACAGCCCTTATTGAACTCCTGGGTGCCTAAGGTTTGCTCTCTCAATCTGGGTTTGTGGGAATCGCTTTCTTTCACGAGGGATTTCCTTTATGACTTGGGGGAAAGGGGTAGTTAAGATCTGCATTTTATTAATCAAGAGTTTCTTACTTTTTTTTTTTTTTTAAGTGTACTCCTGATTCAGTTTTCAGAATGACTTTTCTGGATTATTCTAAGTAAGTCAGAAACTCCCAGACCTGAGTATAAATTTCAGAAACACTTTTGTCAGAGAAAAATGTGAAGAAAAGAAGTATGGGAAACTCATTTTCTTTATAATAAATCAGAACTTTGAGGATACTGATCAGGTCCCCCTGAGAGGAGCGTCTTCAGCGATGATTGCTCGCCATCTGTATGTGTTCAGTGAAACTTTAAACCATTTTACAGTATAGATGACTATGTTTTGCTTATTATCCAAGCTTTTGTTTTAATTCCAACCCTACCATTCCATAGGATTGCATTGTTGTATCCATTTTTTTCATTTCAAAGTCTTTTAAAATAAGTTTCCTTGTCTCTTGCCCATTTGTCAATGTCAAATATACACTGCCTATTTAGTTAAAGAAAAGTGTGTATTTCATATGTTATAAGAACAGGTTTCTTTATTTGGTTTCTTGGAAATCAATAATCTCTCAAACGTTTACAAAGACCCCTTGGGGAAGGGAGAGATGTAAACAATAATTACCAAACTTCAACATGACAATACTGGTTAAAATCTGCAGGATGATCATTGGAATGTGGAGAGGTAAAGGGGAATGACTTCAAACTCCTGAGATTACAGAGGAAGGGACCCCAGGTATCTGATGCCTGGCTCCATCCCCTGCAACTTGTAAGGGACTTACCTTGGAGAGTGGGGAGTTAATTCTAAACTTCTTTACCAGACATCTTACTAGCCAAGCTGGTCTTCAAATAATTTAATTGGGAGGTGGCTGGATGACCACAGAGAGGTTGCAAAAGATAGTTACCCCCATTAAAAGAAATACCATGATTTCAGTCTTTCTTGACATAATTAAAGGCTTTGATAATACTCCTTTATTTTGTCTCATGCTGTGACAAATATCACCTACTTCTCCAGCAAATGAAACTTTAAAATAAATTCTGCAGTTTAATTTCTTCTTTTAAAAGTTAGTAGGTATACGAGGAAACAGAGAATGCATTAGAACAGCTGAGTTACACTTCAGCTATTTAACAGTTTAACATTAGAGGGAAGAATACAGCCAGTTTTCAACTTAGCCAACTTTTAAAATTACATGTGTTCCCGGAAAATAATACCCAACTAGAGTCAATTTGCATGAGATTCTAAGCTAGGATCTCAAGAAGGTAATAGAATAAATGAAATTTCTTGAGTAAATGGTTTGGAAGCATTTGAGGATCTAGTGATCTATTAGAAGCACAACGCACTCAAATTTGAATTTTCATGATCAACTTTCAACCCTAAAAAAATGAGAGCCATTTGCTTAACTTAATCTGGAACATATGTTTGCACAAGGAGGTGTGTGGCTGGGGCTGATCAAGTTGTAAATTTTCTGCTTTAGGTTTTCAGCGCCTGCGAGTTTCAGCCTAACACCTAGAGAGAGACTTTGTGGGGTTCTTCACCAAAGCAGCCAAGGGTTGACAAAAGGTTTCCAAACCACCCAGCTCTGTGTGTTGTTAATTTCCCCCAAAGGTAGACCATTTCTATACAAATTAGTTTCCAAATCCTAAAAGCAAGTAACAAATTGAACTCCCATGTCAGTGTTTAAAGTTATAAAGAGATGTTTTTCTTTAATTTGCAACCATTGCCTTCCTCACCTGCAGTCCTTTCTTTAAAAAACAGACAATGGTATGAGAGCAGTGGGTGCTGTGAAAATGATATCTTCATTCGACAAAACAATATTCAGGTCTTTTTGGCTTAATTTTTTCCACCAGAAGCTTAGAACTACTGATTTTCACTCTTCGTGCTTCAACACAAAGGAATCCCCCCAAAAGTGTTTTGAATATCTGAGAAGAATATTTAGTGACTGAAATAAATATACATTAGAATCCACAAATCATCCTTCTTGTGAAACAAGCTGTGTAGTGACTTTCATTACTAATATTAAAATATATCTCTTTGTAGCATAAATTTTTAGTACGTGGACTATAAAGAAATCATAATACTTTTTCAGTCAATTAATGCTATCACAAATCAGTCTGATTCATCTTCGAGTGGGAATGGAGAGTAGTGGTGGGAGAGGGTGGTGGACTCTAGTGGGAAACCTCAAGGATTGTAAATTACCATCTGGACCTGCTGAGTTGTCCTCTTGAAAACCTCAATCAGATTCCTGAATGAAAGTTACTAAGGTGCCTTCTTAAATGCACCAGAACAGGTAATTGAACCACAAATATGCCCTAAATTTAGCTGTAGAGTTTCCCTGAATTTCATTATTATATGGATCAAGATGGGCAGGTCCCACCTGTAAGATACCTTAATCAAAAAGAGAACAAGTGTGACGAAAACGAGGGCAATAATAACATTATCAGCACTGTACTAATCAAATGCCCACAAATAGTTCAGAACAACGGTGCTAAAAAGCCGCTTTAATTCTGAGACAGAAAGTCCTGAGACACCGAGCGCCATCTAGCAAGCAAAGTTAGAATCAAAGTACGCCTGAGTCCAGCACAGAGCACAGAGGGATAGCGGATGGGGAGGTAAAGGGGGACTTCAAGATCACTTGCTGTGATTTAACCATCCGCCTAGTCTCACCTGAGCCCAGCGCTACCTGCAAGTTTCTGCTCTTCGCCTCACAGACCAGCTCAAATAAACTTAATGACTGAGGTGAGACAGACCGTTTCTGCCTCGAGCCAAGGCTAAAGGACAGCTCCTCACAGGACTGCTTATTGTCTTTAATTAGAATAGGCCGCCTCTCCATCCCCTCCTACCACCTGCCCCAAACCAGCTCAATGTCTAACTAGTTTTGCACCTTCTTATCCAAATGGGGACAAAGAGCAGTGCCTGAAAGGCTCACCTTGGGCTGAAATGATTCCCAGGGCTTCAGCGCAGGGGAAAGCACATCGTTGGGAAAACCTAGCAGGATTTGAGAAATCATTCTGAGTTTACAAGGCTGCCCAGACGCCTACTGACAGGCGATCTGAGCTCTCTCCGAGTGGCATAAGACACACATTTACTTAACAAGCCACCGATGGTCACGGAAATGGAATGCTGCCTCCTAAATATAAATGCTATAACTTTATTCTTCTCCAGGCAACCGAGTCTTTGATATTTCCTTTGGCTGAAGAAAAGTCAAAAGTAGCTAGAAAGCTGCCAAATACCCCTGTTAGTGTGCAGCTGGAAGGGAGTGGGGGTGGGGTTGAAGCACTTTTTAAAAATAATTTTAAAGTTTGAATGATGTTAACTAATTATATGAATATTCTTTGGAACTAGGCTAACAACATAATACAAAATAAATCTTCTGGGATTTCAATGTGAAGAAAGTAAAGAATATCTCCTGGTTTCTGTAGAAGCAGGAACCCCATATTTTTCTTTTAAACCAGTCCAACTGAATTCCAAAGAGAGTTCATCTCAATAATATGTGTGCTTTCTAAAGAGTCTTTCTGGAATTTCATTTTAAGGCTGGAAAAGAATCCAGTGTATATATATGCTAGCCTTAAAGTACTCCTAATTTCCTACTATTGAATATTGCCTCTATAATAGCTCATTGATTCACATTGTTCTTAGAACACAGAGCCAGAGCTGGGGTTTTCTATTGTTCTGTCCTCATCTCCACTGCCCCCCACACAATTTTTTCCCAGTGAAGTTAAGTTTTGGAAAATAACAACAACAAAAACAAAAACAAAAAATAGAAAATGAAATAGTATAATATTTCTGTTGAGTTTTAAATGCTACTCCAATCTCAGGCTTGTTCCTCAATGAACATAAGCACAATAGATATGAAATAACAGTCCTCTTGATTTTTCTACTGTGCTATTTGCTGTGCAAAACAACCACATTAAGAATAAAGGAAGCATTAGATAAGAATATGCTCAACACGCTCACAGGTCATAGTAGTTACAGGAAAAAAAATCTCAGAAAAATCACAACCCACCCAACAAATCTAAACCAATAAAGAGAGACTTCAGAGTTTAACCAACAATTTAGAACACATCTAAAACATTTCTACAAAATCTCCTTGTCTCCTTATGCCTGAAAACATGTGTAAAGATCTGAGGATGGACAGTAAACACAATTCATGCTCTCTCTTCTTTCCTTCTCCCTCTCTTAAGTTCAGAGGAAAAGTTCCCAAGGCAGTCTTGCCTCCAAATCCCAAAGAAAATTGAACTTTGTGTGTGTATGTGCATGTGTGTGTGTGTGTGTGTCTTGTTAAATAGTACATTTCTCCCATCAAGGTCTTCTTAAACACGGAACCTTCTCCTAGACAGGGTACCCAGCTGTTTAATTTAACATTGATTTATTGCTTTTAAAAGTAAATTTACACACATGCCAGCAGCGCTCCGTTTTGTTTCCCCAGACTCTGAGATTTATTTTCTACTTAGCGCTTGTCTGACAAAACAATGTCCTTTAACTTTATTACACATCGATGAGGAAATCTGTCTTATTTTTGTTCAGATTTATTGCTGTGTTACTTGTAGGGACTTTTGTGATCCAGAAAGGCTCAGGTCCAAAAATAAATAGAAAATTAAACAGAGTTGATCACAAAATGATGGTCAAAACCTTAGAATATGGCCCAGCGTATACCATCCTGCTGGGGTGTGTGGAGGGGTGGGACAGAGGATGAGGCTCCCCTAGTGAGCAAAGTTGCTCTGGAAGAAAACAAAATGTCTTTAATGGGCAGGTAGCGTTTGAAGGTGGAGTAGCCGGATCTGGGTTCTGTAATATCTGCAAGTTCTTGGTTGAAATGTATTTGGAATTACAGGGCAGGGAGGTGCATCTGCGGGACTCCCCACCCCATGGAGGCCTTACCTCCGTGCAGAACTCCCAATTATCACACGTTCGTGATGACTGAGCCCAAGGGAATTAAGATGGACTTTGAAGCAGCTTTTACGGTACACTTCATCTACATTTGAGTTTTCTTTAGTTCTCATTAAAAGGGCCACTTTCTTCTTTTCATTGATATATGTCTTTGTGTCCTTCATTTCACACTCTTAAAAAAAGTTCTCTCATCAGATCAAGTGCAAAAAAAAGGGGACGACATAATAACTGTCATAATCATGATAACAACAACAACAAACAACTGGTACTGCGGGTTTAAATCTTTTTTAAAAGAAGGTTTTCTCCTCTATAAGGCATGGTCCTCCAATTTAGAAAAAAAAAAAAGGCTGAGGTTGAGAATGGGGATAATAAAAATGTTTCTAAGGTTAAATTACATCAAGACAGGCTTACAAAAAACTCTGTGTGTGATGAGCTTTTCTCTCCCATCCTGATTTCTCACAGAGACATTCAATAATCACTTTAGAGCTGTTCATATGAGGAAATGAGGACACTATCTTTTCTAGTAAGAAGTGAGGGTGTGACAGGTTTTGTTATTGGAATGAGGGAGAACTTCGTAAGATATTCCCTTTCTTCGCCCCTGCAAACACAGCAGCTTTAAAACCCCCTGTCTGAAAGCGTGACTCGTCAGTTGCCTTTTCACTCTGGTCAGTGAGTCCACGAAAACACCATAATATGTTTCAATAGTTCTGACCAACCCCAGAAGATTTTTTAAAGTTAATGGATCATTTTTTTCTCCTGAACACACATAAAAACACGTTTTGCATGCAATTCCAATCTAATGAGAGAAAGAAAGAAAAAGGAGGGAAGGAGGAAGGAAGGAAGGGAGGGAGGGAGGGTAAGGACTGAAAGGAAAGAAGGAAAAGAGGAAAAAAGGAAAGGAAAAAATCTCCCTCTTTAAAAGAGGTGAGGGGGAGTAACTGCGAAACATTGAAAATTCTCCTATTCATATTAGGGTTTCTTTTTTTTTTTTTTTTTTCTTGTTTGCCCTTTGAAAAGGGGTCCTGTCACTCAGAAAGGGGCTGTTTCTTCAACCTCCTCCTCATCCACCCACCAGCCGGCCCCCTCAGCCTCGCAGCCCGGCCCCGGCCCACCCCGCTGCCCTCCCCGCGCACACACAGTTTCTTCCAAGTGCTTTTTCAAGTAAGAGCCGGAGAGATGAGAGGTGCGGCTTCTCCAGCGCAGAACCAGACAAGTACTTCTCATCCCGGCGGAGCGCGGTCCAGCGCGGCCCGCCCGAGGCCTCGCCGTTCTTTCTATGTCAAGAAGCCCTACGGCCCCCCGGGCTGGCCGCCCCTCCCCGCGGCGGGACCGCGACGCGGCGCTCGGGCCCGTCACGTGGCCGCGCCCCGCGCCCCCGCGGAGCCCTTTGTTAAGCCCTTGGGTCCCCACTCGAGGCCGCCGCGGCTGGGGCGGTGCCGCGGGGTGGATATGCCAGGAAGACTATCGGGCTACCCTGGCTGTGCCTCAGCTCACCACACAGCCCTCGAAACACCTAGGGCGGAGGCCCCACGCACTTGGCAAATCAAGATTCCCAGTCCTTTGGGGAAAACGGCCCTAGGCCACCTCCAGTGTTTCAAATCAAAGGCACAAAGGGGGGCGAGGGGGTCAGTGGAGGGCGCGCCTCTGCACAGGGGTGTAACCACTGGGCTGACTTCCCTGCTCCTTTCCATTCCGCCTCACCAGTTCCACGCCTTTTTTTTTTCTCTTCTCTTATCCTCTGCCACGCTCAGAGGCTCAGTGGGTGGGAGTGTGTGTGTAAATGTGTGTGTGGTGTGTGTGTGTGTGCGTGCATGTGCAGTTAGGTGGAAATTTCATAAGAATATGTCCTAGGCTTATAAACTTGCTCGGGTGAGGGAGGATGTTCTCCAGTAAATGGACTGGTGGGAGAGTTTAAGCGACTTATTTGGGAGGAAATAGGGGGTCAGATTTGTTCTAAGTGGAACATCTGCAAAACATTCAAGCAGCTTATTCAACAAAGAATCTATAGCCATTTATTGTAGAAATAATAAAAAGCCACTAATGATTATGGTTCCCACCCCTTCCCCCAAAAGGCCAAATCCTAATGAAATAATTCAAAGGTAGGCCTCATTTCCTAATAGTGGAATTAAACAACAACAAAAAAGAGCCCAACTAAACTTTCCAGCTCGGCCTTCTTAAGGGCCTGGGAACCTTGCTGAGAAATTAGGTAAATAAAAGGAGAGTTGGAATTTTTGTTGAGCTGAGGCTGTAGTGCCCCGACTTGCACATAGTTCTGCCTTGATACGCAATTAAATTACAGTAAATTCCTCTTTAAATAATGAAATTTGGAAGACTCCTCAGGATTCGAAGATGTCTGGGGTTAAGCAGCTTTTAAAACGTCAGTTTTTAAATGGCTTGTGCAATGAATAGCTACCTTTAAATTCTAAAACCATTATAAATATGCTATACATCTGGGTGCCAGTTTATCTCTCCATATTTCTTTTCTAAATGAGGAAAGCATTCATAAAAAGCTACTTGGCCCACTTTATTTTAGGAAAGCAGATGTTAATTTTTTTCACGTATCATTTTATGACCAAGTACATGTGTAACGTTGGAAAGCATCCAGAACGCCTCTATTATTTGCTAAATGACTGTTAGTTGAGGCATATTATTCTCAGCCTAACCACGGTACAGGTTATATCAATAAAGTAAACATCTGTGATTTTTTTTTTAACCAGGAGAAGGGGGAAGAAAGAGTTACTATAAGCGAGGAAGCGGGGAGAGTTTGGGTAGGAAGAGCACACCTGCGTTGTAGCAAATAGGATATTTATATTGTTCGGTGCAAAACAAAGTCCCTCAGTCAGGCACTCGGGGATATTTACATGGCGGGAGATAAAGTTGAAAGCCTTTTCCGGCGTGCCAAATGGGATTCTCCCAGTGGCCTTCTGTGTAGCAAGATAACAGGTACCGAGCGCTCCTGGCTGCGTCGGGCCTTCTCCCGCAGTCTCCCTATCCCTGCAAGCCAGCCCCAGGCCCAGCCCGGGTTGAGCCAGGCACTCAGTCTCTAGGAATTCCCAGGCACCGCGGAAATTTCAGCGGGGTTCCCAGCCTAGAAATATGCTCAGGAAGCGTCCTCATTTGCCCTGTGTCGCTCGAGGACTCCGGCGCCCAGGATAAGCCAGTGGGGTGATAATTAATGGAATACAATATTTATGGTCCGATGTATTGACTCTAAGGCAAGCGCGCCCTGTAGAGTCCGTGGGGGTCTGACAAACAGGGGTGAGTGAACAAACATAATGACCGGAGTACTTATGTCTATCCGGTTTACTTACTTAAACCCGAGGTATGTAACATCACGATAAATATTAATATCCACCTCGACAGACCTACAGCACCGCTGTCCTCCTAAGCTCTCCCTTCCTGAGCGCTGGTCTTTACAAAAAGGCCAGAGAGGAGGGTTTTTTTTTTTTTTTTAACATAAAATGCTGCAAATATGAAAAATAGGTCACCAATAAAATTGGTCTCAGCATGGAGCGTAATTGCAACAAAGTGCCGCCGAGTAAAATCGAGGAGTGAGCTGGCTGAGGCGGCACAGTCGCGAACCATCTGGTGTGTATTAAGAGTGGTGCTGTAAATATTGCTGAGAGCTAATGCATTATCGGCTTCTATAAGTGCACAGGGCCTGTAAGCTTTCCATATGTTAGAATATGTAGATCTGGTGAGAGCAGGGAAAGGTGTCTTATCAATCACAGGCTTCTAAAGCATTGTTTTGCCCACTCTTTGTGGATTTTTGCCCACCCAAAAGTGTAGGATATTCATTCTCATTCTCTCCCCCCACCACCCTCTTTCCTCTTCTCTCAATTCCTCTTTCTCTTTTCTCTTCCTCTTTCTCCGAGCTCCTTCCTTCCATCCCCTCCTCCTCTCTCCCTACTCTCCAAGGGGATAGGGCAGGCATTGCTGACGTCACTTCACATCAGTAAAAGAGAGTAACTGTTTCAGAGAGAAAGAAAAAAAATCATCTGTTTTTCATCAGTACTAAAGTTTTGCCACTTTAATAGAAATGGGCTGCCCAGTCTGAGTACTCCTTCTGTTTTGAAGCTTATAACCACCACTACTCCCTTTTGTGGGGTGGCCCAAGAGGTGGGGAAGTGTTCTTCATCCTGTGAGCTGATTCATTTTATAAGTGGTTCTAATGCCAGAATAAGCTCAAATAGATGAAACTAATTAAAATAAGGTGCAAAGATAAATGTCTTCTGGAGAAGATTTCACATCTACACCTCCTAGGCAACTTTTGTCAAGGAGGGTGGAGGGCTCCTGGTTCCATGACTCTTCTACTTTGATTCCTGGAACTTCTTCTTTCTCTGGAGCCTCCCTCCATAATTCCACCCTCCACATACCTAACCACCACACATAGCACAGCTAATAAATTTCCTGCTGTCACATTACTTTTCTGGGGAAAAGAGTCCTCCTTTTCCTGATGATACCCCACATCTAATAGTTTACTATAATTACACCTTCATCTCCTCTGAAACCCCCTTCACATATTCCTTAGCTACAAGTTTTTAGTCAAATCCAGTGCTAGGAAGTTTATTTACGTTGTCCCACAGAGATAATTTTCTCTCTCTCAAAATTGGCCTGGTCTCTCATTCTTCCTACTTTCCTTCTCCTTCCTTTTCTCCCCACCTCTCCCTCCTGTGCTCATATAGTACAAACCTCCAGCACTTCTAGTGTGGATAAACCTGCTGGTCATGACAACCCAAGTTCAATCAGCAAATAAATAAAACTCTTACTTTTCTTTTTTGGCTGCCGGCTGCTTTCCCCCTCTGGCCGTTGCCTCCTTTAATTATAGGAGCTATATTTCTTCCCTGGGAGACATTCGAGGGGATTTTTAGTTGGAAACTCGTTTCTGCTGAGTTATTTTGGAGCCAGGACCAGTGAGTGAGTGGCCCGCACCCAGAGGCTTTGAGTGAAGTGCAGATTGAGACATATCGGGTTCCCTTTAAAAGGATCATTTTATGTGGGAGGTTGGACACAAAGTTTGCACTCGTGACTGGCATTCCAGTGAGAGACATGCATATTTTAAAACAACAAAGCAAGCTGGAAAGAAAGCTTGGGGGGGTTGGGGGGAAGTTGGAAAGAAGTTACTAAGTGACAAACATCTGTCAACATGGGATAATTTGTACACTCCAGTGTAAAACTATCTGCCTAGTTTGATGGAGTTCAAGGAACAGGATCTGGGAGAGCAAAGTGGATACATATTTATCCCTGTGAGATATGGTTAAAAGATGCTTTTCCCCCAAATAGGTGTAAGGTCATTAAAACTGCATGATTGAGCATAATATTTAAATGCTTCTTACAATAATAGAGGTTTCTAAAATGGCGTTTTTCTGATGGTTAATACAAGATTAGATCTATGTAATTTTAAGATGTATTTTATTTTTTTAAAATGGAGAGCAATAAAATAATGAGCAAGATGCCTATTACAGAAAATAAAATTAATTTTATCTTATAATGAAACAAGACCAAGAGAAAGAAAGAGGGGGAAAAAAGAAAGCTTAAACAACCCCTGGTAGCTATGTTCTATAAAGCTTTAACTAAAAGTACCAACCTTACATGTGTATGTGAAACAAACATATAAATATCCAAAACATCTATCTCTCTTCGTGTCAACAAGGAAAAATGGCAAAATATTTTCAGAGAATTTTTCCTCCCATTTAAGCTTGAAGTTTCAGTAAGCATATTACACTTTGAGAGAAAAAGCAAAAAAAGTTCCCTCTTTAGGGGGAAAAGTTTTTAAAAGCAGAGTGAAAGATCAAGCAAGATCCTGGTATGTCTTTTTTTAGGCACTGAATCTCCAACAACCACATGGAAGTTCAGGCTCCAGCTTCCACCGAGAAATCTTTTTCTCCTCCAGATCTGAAGACAAAAGGAGAGGAGGCCTGGTGGTGAGCGGGATATCTCTGTTAGTTGTCAGCGCAGGTCCATGGGTTAGGAATGCTAATGAGCCTCTTGGCCAGCTGAAGACTTGGTTCTCTCTCTCGCACACCCTGACGCTCATACACACTCGGGCTCCTGCATGCCGACTGACAAGCACACAGACAGAGCCTCGTGCACGACCCTGTCTCTCTCCTCTTTCCTCTGAGCCCAGAGATCGATCGCTGACCCCACGGTTGGGCCAACGCTTTATTTATCTGGCTGCGCAATGATATTATCAGCCTTAAACATTATATACAGCAAATGTCTTCCTAAATCAACACAATAGGATAGCTTGCAGAGCCCAGCCTGGTCTTTCTTAAAGAAATCCCTCGCTATCTCTTTCTCTTTTCCCTCTCCCCTGCAGGCACCCCTTCTCCCTTCCTTCTATTCAGCTGGGGGTATTTTATATGCTGGACTTGGGGATTTGATCCCTTGCTTTCAGCTTGGTTAGAGGAGGCCTTCGCAGACCAGGAGATGGATAGACACCATTATCCAGCCATCACTGAGATCCCCATCAGGGGTTTCCCTGTCAGCCGGATCCAACTGCCTAGAGCCACTCTATTCACATGATCCGAATTTCTCAAAATTGGGGTAGAAGAGAAGGCGAGGGGTGGGGAATGGAGTGTGCAACCTTGCACCGTGTTAATTGTTTTCTTTCCTCTCAATTACATTCATAAACCTATTTTCTGCATTGCATGTTATTTCTTTGTGCTTCAAAATTGAAACCACGTGCAGCTTTCTCCCCTCCGCACACACAATAAATGCGCTGCCCCCTCCCCCCAACCCATCACGCAACTGTTTACATCTTGGTTACTCACTCTGTGCTCCGGCCCCCGGAGAAGAAATTGGCCCCATGGGACTTGGTGAGGCTTTGTGAAAGCATCTCTCAAATCCGTTTGTCGGGCCCCCATTCTCGGAGAAAGACTCCTGGATTCGCTTCCCGGGCCTCCCCCCCAACCCCCTCCTCGTACAGGTGGTTGAGGCTTACACAGGAAGAGCTAGTAGAGAGGACATCCAGGGAGAAAGGCAGCTCCACAGTGTCCGGGCAGGACAACTCACCACCCACCCCACACCCCGGCTAGCCTGCCAGCCGGGGTCAGCTGTGACCACGGTCGCGCCTCTGCCAGTCCTTGGTCCCCATGTCCTGGGCGCACAGACCCCGTGCAGTGAGAGGTTGTTCTCTGGGGAGCATTCCAACCCCAGGTTCTCCCAGGCAAAGAAGTCCCACCATAAATAAATAAATAAACTCCAAAGTGGGGAGGGGGAGCTGGAAAATGGATTCGCTGACAAGGAGAGATAATAAATGAGAGGCGCTTTCAGATAGATATCTCAGACGTGAAATTGCGCCCAGCTGGTTGTGTAAGCAAACAAATAGTTTCATGTTAGGAACTCTCAACTTGTGGCTTGATGAATAGGACACGACAGAGGTAAATGGGTCTTTAACTCATTTAGGAATACAACTCTTTGGCTTCCCAAGTAAAAGGCCCAGTGAAGCCACAGATCCTGAGCAGGCCCTTTAACAAGAGTTTTATTAGTTCCCACTTGTGTCCCCTCCACTCCTCACGATCTTCATGTTCTGCTATTTGCAGAAACATTCAGGTGATTTGTTCTGAGGAATTGCAGAGCTCACAGGAGGCGATTCTGCCACTGTAGGAGTCATAAGGAGTGCCTACGAGTGGAAGAAGAGAAGAAAGATTTTTAAAAATAAAATCCCCCCACCTCCTTACATGCTTCAGGCAGACAAGCTCAGGTGGACTCAGACAGAGGGGACTCCAGATCTCCATCACCCCTGAACGCAAAGCTGGGTGGTTGGGTCTCTTGTGAGCCAGCCAAGACCCTTGTGGCTGCCAGAGGTCGAGAGCCTGGACCATCCGGAGTGGTGGGGTCCCCAAAGCTCATAGTTCTCCTGGTGGGCAGGAGGGATCTGCATTCCCACCATAGGCTTTTCCACTCTGCCTGGTCCCAGGTTGGGATGTGCGTGTGGGGACAAAGGTCACACTTTTCCCTCCTAGTGTGAGTCCTTGTCCTCTGGCAGCGAGTAAGGTGCAGACTCCTTCCCTAGCGATTCCCAGAGAAGAGCACGACCCAAGATGGCCTTTCTGATGTTTTCCGCAAAGCTTGTGGCTAAGGTAGTTTAAACAGACTTCAAAGACCCTAAAGTTCTCAGTTGTCCAGGAAGCCTTTGGATTAGAACAGCGAACGTTTCACTTTCTTAAGTCACTGGTGATTTCGAGAGGGAAGTCACCTAGTGTGGGCCGCCCTCCAGCTGTTAAGACGAATTTCCTCCGGCCCTGGGAAACAAGTCGGGCTCTACCCGGCCCAGTTAGCCCAGCCCTATTCTCCTAACTCTTTAGGCTGCCACCGCCCCTGCAGGCGAGGTGTGGCTGCAAGCCCACGGTGACTGCCCGGCCAACACCTGCTGCCGCCCTCAAGCTCCGGTTCCACGGGCTCCCCCTGGCGCCCCACGTGAAGGTGGGCTCACTACTCAGGAACTCTCTGGAGGCCACCCAGGCAGAGGAGGCTCCCAGCTACTCGCCTTCCACTCAGGTCCTGGGCCACAGCGGCAACTGGGGATTGGGGAGGCACAGGACGCTGAACCCAGGGCAGCCTGACCTCTACTGGGGCCTGTCCCTCCGCACTGCAAGGAAACCCCGGGCCGCTCCGTCCTCAGCCCGCAGGACTGGCCACTGTCAGCCCACCGCGTGTGGGAAGGGGGAGCCTTCACATCGCACATAGTCGGAGCTGATAGCAGAGGGTATTTCCCAGTTATCAGAAGGCTCAACTCCCAAATTTCTCCTTAGCACGTGGAGATTTCCGAGTGCTGTCTGCCCTCTCTCTGAAGGAAAGCCAAGGGCTCCTGCAACCTGTTCACCCTGGCGGGGACGCCCACATGATCCCTGATTCCAGGGAGGCTCTGTCTCTCTCTGGATGAGACACACAGAGACCTCCGGTCCTGGAAACAGGACTGTCTCTCTGTGGGTAATGCAGGCAGGGGCCACCCCAGTCACAGAAGAGGTAGAGGAGAAACCCACTGCAGGGAGAGGGGGTGGGGAGGACGGGCCTGTGGAGCACTGGAGAACCCCCACCTCTCCCTTCCCCTCAGCCCTAGGGCCTCCTGCTCCTAGAGGAGCCCGGGAGGGAGGCTGGGCGGCCACAGGAGGGCCTGCACTTCTTCCTAGGCTGTGAGGGTGGGCCCCAGGCTTGAGCCCAGGCTTAGAAAGGTCGCTGAGATTCCCCAAGTCATGGGCAACGTTCCAGCCCCGAGGAGCAAGAGCCAAGTTAACCACTGTCACCTCTGGACACTGGAGCAAGCGCGGGTGTACATCTCGGGCTACTGCAGCTGGCGGCCCAGTCTCCACACTGGGCGCCTTGCGCTTGGGCTTCCATATTGAGATTAATTGAAAAATACGTTTCCGACCTACGAAAATGTTTATCTGTTTTCATCAGAGGGATCACACTGTAATGAATATATTTACATCTCATTTCAAGAAAGGCAGAAAAGAGCGCTGAGCTCTCCGAGGCAGCTCGGCTCCCCTCCCCCTCTGAGCCCTGGCTGCAGCCCACTCCACCCCAATCCGGATACCACAGCCAGTGGCGCTCCCTAAGTCTTCTTGGGAGGGGGTTAACTCTGGGCTCTCCCCAACTCCTCCTGCCGTAGGTGTCCAACCTGCAGGGACGTCAACACAGGCCCAAAGACGTTCCTGGGTGGGTTGCAGAGAAACAAGGGGCCCCAAGTGGCTCCATATCCTACCCGCCTGGCCGCCCTAGCTCTAGCCGGTCCCCAGGCGGGCCAGGCTGCGGATCATGGGCCTGCGGTGCCTTCTCCACAGAGAGTGCGGCACTGCCCGTGCTGCGCTGCACCCAGAATATTAAAAACCACAAGCGGGTTGGAGTGTAGGAGCTGGTTAATGCATTTGGTAATGGTGAGTGGGGGGGGTGGGTGCCGGGGAGGGGACGTGGAGACTTCTAGATAGCACATTGAAAGCAAAACATTGCCAGTGACTTCTGAAAGTGAAGCTCTTTCCTCATCCGGGCCTGTTTGGGGCTGAGGGAAGGGGGAGGGGTGAGAGGTGTTATTTTAAAAGATCTGGCTTTATTAATACGTTAAGAAAGAGCTCCCTTGGCAGTATGTGTTCTCGCAGCGCCGGCTCTGATCCTATAAAACATTCATGCTCCGGAAGCTGTTACAGAGAGCTACCCCCCAAGCACACCCACCGATAGGCCTCAGGGGGAGGCTTCTGCCCTCAAAGGGCCACTGGGGCCCAAATACTTCTTCTGTGAAGAACCCGCTCCAGCCCTCTGACTCCCAGGTTCTGGGTCCACGTCCCAAAATGCCAAGAGCGGGGCAGGGAGGGGTTCCCTTCACCCATCCGCGTTCCAGGACCCTTCTGGGAACCCATGTCGCAGGGTCTGGAGTGAAGGGCAAACCACAGCCGACTCTTCAGCGGACCATAAGCGGGAGCAAAGCCAGGACTCAAGCGCTGAGGCCCCAACGGTCTCGCAGAGCTGGAGAGAGGCGAGATCTACCAGCGGAGGGAGGACTCAGTGGCGTCTGAACGGCCGGCTCCCGTAACCCCTACCTCCCGCTCTCCATGCCCCTCTGTAGTTTCTCCAGCTCACCAAGTTCCCACCTGCAGTAAAGCCCCGTTGCCGCCACCAGACACTAAAGCAGGCTGCGCTCCCGGTGCTGCTCACCCCGCACACGACCCTGCCTGCCCCAGTCCCTGGCCCAGCTGAGCACTGGCCGCCTGCAGCCCGCAAGGTCTCAATAATTGAAGTCAACGACCAAGGCGCCCTGCCCTCCCCGCCGACCCCAGCCCAGGTAGAGCCTGGCCCTCCACATTTACAAAATCAAGGTAGCAGCTTGGTTTTAGGAAATGAATCTAACCAACTTGGTAGTAGACTTTAAAAGTCTCCCCTTCCACACACCAAAACCCCCAATTCTAATAGTAGTTGAGGTGGAAATTAAGCAAGGAGTTCTCTTGCACGGATAACATCTATCAAGCAACCAGACACAAGGGTTTTGCTAAATTCTTTTATTTTTGTTTAAATTTTCACTTCAATTTTAATTCTTGAAGAACAGCCTTGACAACATATATCGCACTCATTATAAGCAAAGGGTTATATCAAAAATTATTAGTATAGAATCACAGGAAATCTGGTTTGGAACCAGAAAAAAATACAAAACAGATATAGATACATAGACACAGGACAATTTTTTATAATTATTTGGAAAATGTTATTTTCCCCTAATTCTTGTTTCCTTTTTCTTTATGCGCATACGATGTTTAAATTTTACAAAAATGAAAATAAAGACTAGTATTTTACAAAATGAATAACAATGTTCAGTGTGGGTGTGTTTCTACATAGGATTCAGTCCACTTCCGTATGTGTTGTTTTCTGTACAGAATATATCCACATCCGTCCACAATAAATCCTGGAAGGTCCATTAGTTTCCTTCTGTTTTATTAAAATTCTCATAGTCCTCTCTTCCAAAATTTTTTTCTTTTTTTCACCAGACAGACACAAGTTCTTTTTTTTTTTTTTTTTTTTTTTACTTTTTTTTTTTTTCCTCCCCAAGGTGCTCACAGGTCTGATTCTAAAAGAGTCTCTTTTTCCCATGCTTTGCAGCTCGGGTTGCATTTCTGCTGGGTGGGCTGCTCCTGTCTTGGCCCTCCTCCCTCCCGCCTGGCCTGCCTGGGCCTCCGCACCTCCCGGTGTCCCGAAGCTTTGGAGTCCTTGGCCCAGGTGGGTCCTCTGAGTCTCTAGGGGGACGGGGGGCAAGTGGGAAGTGCCCAAGGTCTAGGAGCACTGGATGGACATGTAAGGCCAGTTGAAGCTGCTCCCAGACAGTAACATATCGCGGATGAGAGTTTCGATGGGGGTTTTACCTACCAAACGGACGAAGAAGAGCTGCTCGATGACAGAGGAGGACACAGTGCGCAGCGAGGGCAGTCGCAGCAGCAGTTTGCCGAAGCGGCTGGGCTGGTTGGGGTACTGGCTCCTCACGTACTCCTCCAGTGCGCATTGCGACTTCTCCTGCAGGCTCTCGATGTGGGCCGCATCCGACAGGCCACAGGCGTCTGCCCGAGCAGCCACAGGAGGGAGAGACAGGGAAAGGGAGCACACGGTTAGGCTGATAAGTAGCAAAAGCACAAACAAGCCTTTAATTTTTTTTTTTTTAAGGAGAAAAGAAAAAATAAAAAAGAAGTAAACGAAAAAAGGAAAATTCACCCTCCCATACCTCTCCATCCCCTTCTTCATTCCCTTCTCCCCAGCCCTCAATACAATACAAATAAAAATAAATCAAACCCCCACCAAGCCTAGGGGAGCTGGAGAGAGAGGCACACACACGCAGAGACAGCAACCTCTCTAGTCCCTTTGTTTTTCCTCTTTCACCTTTGGATTAAATAACGTGCAATGCTGGAACCATGTTTGCTGTGCATAACAACCTGTCCTCCGCCTGCAGGGGAGTATCTTGCTGGCAGTGCTCATTAAAGGGGGGAATTTTGTTCCTTTTGCCTCTGATTTGGGGGTGTTCAGTACCCCTTAAAAATATGCAGTGTGAAGGCAGTTCTTAAAGGATTCCTGGAGTCCTGTCAAACCCAAATGACCCCAACCAGAATTCTCAAGGAGAACCTAGATTGTGTAGTGAACAAACACATGGGAGGGGGTAAGGAATCATGGGCTGGCAATGCCTGGAATCAGATGAAGCCCATGCTTTAGCAATATAGGATTTGAGATCCACTATCTATGCAAGCAAGGGCTCTGCAGCAAATCCTCGGTGAAGGTGTACACTTCTATCTATACCTTGGATCAAGTAATTGAAAATTGGTCACATCTCTGTAAGCTGTATAGTAATCAGAAAGAATATGACTCAGTTACTCCAGGCTGCAGAAAGGAGACATCTTCAGTGATCAGACAAAGCTAGGCTACAAGCAGCAGCTGCTGCTGCTTCAGAACTGGGGGGTGGGGGGATCGTGGGGGGTGGGGAGTTGAGGGGGACTTGAGGGAGATAAGCTTTTGGTGGTAGGACCAAGAGAGAAAAAGACACCCTCACACAATGACAGCATCACAAAATCTGTTTGCTTATCTCCTGTCAACCAAGGCCCATCTTGGTCCTCTAAAAATATTTCAGGACAGCAGATTATATTGTATAAACTAACTAGAGGCAAGCAAAGGGCGGGGAAGATGGAATAAGAGGAATGGAGTAATGGAGTAAAGGTGTCCTCTCCTAGTTCAAATACCCACTTGTTTCTTGTATTAATAATAAATATTTTAAAAAAACAGGAAGATCACAGAGGAGCCCTTAGCCAGTCAGGAGGTTGACTAGAGATCAAAGGCAGAGTTTGCTAATATATAGATCTGGGAAGAAAATGCATGCATGGCAATGCCCCCAAAATGAGATTGTGTAATTGTGAATGGGCAAGTGTGAACCTAAGAAGACACAACAAATGATTCAAAGCGAAACATGTGTCTGCTGAGTTTCTGAGCTTTCTGTCCTTATATTTCAAGAACTGGGATTTACAAAGCATTCTAACACCTTCATCTACAAGGCTATGGCCTCGAGCAAAAATACAAATAAAACTAGTGATAATTCAAGAATTTCTGAGGCAAGTCCCCTTTGACCTCAGATACAGACTAGGTTCCTCTCAGATGTCTAATTACTCCAGCCAGCCAGTTGGGTATATCCACACTGGTCTGATTTGGGAAGCTAAATGAGACTTTACGGCTAGCAGAGCCAGGGTGGAAAGAGCTCTGTGGGGCTTTTCTACTTAGAGAGGGGACCCTGAGTTTCGCCCTGCTTGCTAACCTGGCCCCATGAATGACCCTCACTCAGATGCAGACCCATATTTACATATAGCTTGCTTTACATGCATTATCTGCCTGGATGCTATGGATCATTCTCAGCCCCAGACAATGCAATGTGAAAAGGACTCCTTGGTACCCCAGCAGATTATTATTATTATTTTTAAGATCCATCTGGCATCCCCTCAGGTCAGTAAAATATCTATCTGACATTTACGATTAGGGTCCCCAGAGTACAAGGTCACCTCCTGACTCCCAAACAGGCTGCTCCAAAAGAGACAAGCCCAGGAAAAGCCTGCTTGGGCCCTGTGCTGACTGCTTCCATTTCTTCCCTCCTTTGGAGACAAATGTATGTAGCTGGGCCTGCCTGCCAGGGACCAGCCAGCCAGCTCTGTGGCTTCCCTTCGGCAGGAACCCTGGTTCTGGCCTATCTTCCCAGTCTGGATATTCGCTCACCCCTTTGCAACAGGATTCCCCCAAATGTGGACAGAAGGTTTGAGTTCCCAGATCAACTGGGGGGTTGTGGTGACAAAGCTAGGTGACCAGGGAGTGTAATACAGTACATATTTATGCTCCATGAGTTATACCTCAGTTAAGAAAATGAGGCAGAATGTGCAAAATCCATGTCACACTTTGTATATGGTACTGTCAATGTGGGAACTCTCAATATTTCTTCTACAGTATATGGAAAAGAAATTATGTAAATAAATAACCATTACTGCTCAGGCCCTCCTGGCTTAGCCTTTGTAGTGCAGAGAATGTATTTCATGTTGTGCATTCAGAAGAGTTTAGTGTTCAGGAAATATAGATGTAATCAGCTGCTATAACTAGAAATCAAAGTTATTATTGTGCTGAAAATGGATTTATTGTATTTATGTTAACTAGATGGCTCCTTTCAGAGAAAGTCTCATTTATTTGAAGGAATATTTAGGTGTATGAATTAATGAATTTTTTAAAAAAGTAAGTTCAGGTCACGACCTAGTCCTTGGATGGAGTCCAGCATATTAAGGATTAAACATACCATCCGGAGGCCAAATGTGAAAACCACCACGGGGGACCCCCGTGCCAGCTTCAAATACTTAGCCAGAGCAAACCACATTGGACAATATGTCTAAAACTGTCTTTTCCATCATTCAAAGTTTGCTTAAAAGTTGGATGACTTTGAGAAGGCTTCCCATGAATTCCCTTCTGGCTAGCAATCAAAACAAGTTTAGTCAAAAGTGGAAATGTGTTGCATGGGGGGTGGGGGTGAATTACTACTGACAGCTCTATTTCCATTTTCAGATATTCTGCTTGTAATTTTCCAGCAAAATACTGTTATTGTTCATTTCTAGGTACTCCTTGCACCTTGAAGACTTGCTTCAAGAAACTTCTTTGGAAAACTTTTTAAAGGAACACTTTTCACAGGAATGTTTTAGGACGGAAAGTTAAAAGAAAAGCATGAATAATTCCACAATGTTTCCCTGCAGCCTGCACAGTCCTCACCTCTCTCTGGGAAAGGGCATGAGATTAACAAAGTCAAGGGGGATTCAAAGAACCTTAGGGGGAGTAAGGAAAAGAGAGGGGAGACCTTTCCTGAGAAGACCTCTGTCCAGTTCCAAGTCACATTTCTGCTTCAAGACACCTCGCTGGATGAGATTTTGAAACCCCAGCTTCCCTGACACTGGCTTGCTTCCTGATGAATTTGGCTAAAGAGCCTGGTAGTAGAGAGCCAGCCAGGCCCCAGGCCTGCCAGAGCTGAAGCAGCCTGGTTGCTGCTTCCCAGGCTCTTTGTCACTTTTGAAAAACACGTTTCCATCAAGAAGACTTATTAAGATAAAATGCATTCAAACACCAAGGAGGCTATTCCATAAATCTTCCATTTGTTTTAAGGTTTGCACTTTATCCTCTTGGAAAGAATAACTCCCTCTCTCACTAGCAGACCTGCATTTGCACTGAAAGTAAAAGGGGGGCAGTCCAAGTCCATGGCTCTGGCCACCCTGCATACAAATGAGATGCTCTTGTCTAAATAAATTATCTGCTGTTCAGATCGATATTAATACTACATTTGCTACATTACAATATTGTGCAAATTTAAGAGTCATTTTAATACAATGTAAATACGATTCTTCACGCATGAAAGCCAAGAAATATTGATAGATTATACCATTGCTTACTGTTCAACAAGGCCTTAGGAAAGGGATTTTGCCATCTCTGCTCAAGAATGGTTTTAATTTGGCCATTGGAAAGCCTGGCTCTAGGATAGTTTTATTAGGATGGTTTATTTGTTTTCTGAATGGAGGAATTAAAAACAATAGTGCCAATAATGGTGGTAAAACTGCAGCTAACCCTACTCACAGTGGGTAGGGCCCAAGATCCAGTCTAAGTAGCCTTCTCTCTGGCTTTGTTTCTATTTCCCCCCATTACCTGCTGTCCTGGGTGTTTATATATTTCCCTCTTGCAGGTTACAATAATAAAAAGCGGGCAATGTTCTCGGAGGCTCAGACCAGAGCCCTTCAAAGGAAACATTAATGCACTTTCCTGAAAGTTAATTTGAACCATCTATCATAAGAGAAATTGTTAACATGCATGTTACCACTGCCTACACAGAATTTGATATTTTTTAAGGCACTCTGTTAAATTTCCAATGTTTATGTGTTTTGCATAGCTTTGGAATTCATCTCTAGGCGGGGAATCCTCCTATGCTTGCGGGTTCTACAGTATTGCTTTTGTTTTTTATCTTTCTTGTTTAGATCGAATCCTTTTTTTACGACCCTCAATAACCTCAGCAACTGCAAACATGAATGGTTTCCGATAAGGGAAAATCAGGCAGCAATAAAGCGGGATTATTTATGATTTATTTGTGCGTATTCTTCTCTTTCCACCTTTCTCTGTGTCTCCCTATGTCGGGAAACTCATCCAAGGAGCGTGCCACACAGGGTAAGAAGCCACATTCCCACGTTCTCTTCCTTCCCTCGCCTCCCCCAGAAACGCTGAGCTCTGGCTCACACATAACACAAACCACACATACACACACACACACCCGCACACCCGCTCACTTGCGCAGCCAGACAGATCCACAGCACTGCCCCCCCCCCCACCGCCCGCCTCAGACACACACCCGCGGCAGCCGCGGTCCTACGCAAGGGTCCGGGCGACTAGGCCCGGCCGCCCGCCGGCCACACCCGCGCCGCCTCCGCTCCCGCACCGCCGAGCTCCCAAGATGGCAGCTGCGCGGCCGGCCGGTCCCCGAGCGAGGGGTCGCAGACCCGGGCCAGGCTCAGTGTCTGGCGAGGGCCCGGCCCGCCCCACACCCGCCGCGCGGGAGGCTCCCAAGGCCAGGCCCGGGCGGCGCGGGGCCTGCGCTCGCCGGCAGCGCGGCCTGCCCTCCCCGCGACCGCAGCCTCACCTGACGTGAACAGCACGATGGCTTTGAGGCAGCTGTACTCGGCCGAGTCGACGTGCAGCGCCTTGAGCTTTTCCACCTGCTCCTGGAAGATGCGGATGTGGTCCATGAAGGCCACGACGCGGTCGGCGGACATGGGCGAGGCGTGCAGGCCGGCGGCGGCCAGCAGCGGCGCCACGTGCAGCGGCATAGAGCACTGGGCCGCGTTGAGCACGAACAGCTCGCTCCAGGTGAGGCGTAGAAGGGACACCTGGTCGGTGATCTGCAGATCCGGGAAGAAGGGGATGTTGCGGGCCCACTCGACGGCGCTGAAGAGCAGGCGCGCGGCCAGCTCGCAGATGTTCTCGATGCCCATAATGTTGTTGGGCTGCATGCACTGGCTGCCGTAGCGCGACGTGGGGTAGGGCTCGGCGCGCAGCAGCAGCGAGATGTAGCCGGACAGGTAGCAGTGGCCGTTGAGGGGGTCCCCGTTGGTGAGTGCGTACTGGCCTGGATTGGGCTGGGTTGGAGGCATTCTTCCTCGCTGAACCGCTGACAAAAAGAAAGAGAGAAAAGAGGCAATGTGCATCCAGGGGGCTTGCAAACATTGCCGCGCCGCAGCGTACCCAACACAATGCAGAAGCTCTTCCCGCAGCCACACGCGCCCCGCGCATCTTCTCTGGCTCGCTCTCACAGTCCACACCGCGAGGAGATCTGGGGTGAGGCCCTCTAGCTCCGCAGCTCGATGTGTCCAGCCACGGCCTGAGCCCCTGGCCACCTCAGCCCCGCCGGAACTAGGCCTGACTCCAGGGTCCCCACCCTGGCAAGGCCAAGGAAGTGCCACCCAACCCCTAAGCCACTAAGGAGGAACACAAAGATAAATGAAACCTCAGTCACCCCTTCAGAATGAAAAAAAAAAAAAAAAAAAATCAGGGATTAAAAAAAAAGGCGAAACCGGAGGAAGGTTGTGGTTCTAGGCAAATGCCTAGCGGCCTCCTCATTTGCAAGTAAGCAGCGTTTTGCTGATAAAATGTTTCCATATTCTCTTAAAATGCTATAGAATAATTCTTAAAATAGACACAAGTTGAATATCCTACTAACCACTTACAACTTTTGAGTAGAGAACAAGTATCCTGCACCCCTCCCTTCTCCCCTCCTCCCCGTCGCCTCATACAAAGTTCTCACTATTAAAAGCAACAGAAAATTGAAAATTTTCAAGAAAAAAAGTTGAACTTACAGTAGCCAAACATTATTGAAAAAAGTGGGAAATATAATTAATGTCTGTCCTATGCGATGCCACTGCAACCTGCAGCCAGCTTTTGCCCAGTGAATGCACGAGCTTTCAACTGCAAAAACACTGGATTCATTAACCATCTGAATGCAAAACGTAAGCATGCTTTGAGTTCTTAAAGCTGACCAAAGTTTTTTTTTTTAATGTGTATGTTTTACTTCAACAGTGCCAGCGTTTTAAATTGCCATGTAAACAAAGACAACTTTAGGAAAAGTTAGGGCTACTGAACTCTCCCCCCAACAAATTAATACAGCTATGTTCATGTACATGTAGCTGTCTTATTTCAGGTTTTGCCCTATTTTCTTAAGTTTGCTTTGATTCTAATTTTAATACAAGTTCCAGTGCAATTTAAGCTCTTGAAACATAATGGCTAGAATACTTTTTTCTAATTATAGTTTTGAACTTGGCAGTTATTTTTCAATTAAGTGAGAGTACAATTTAAAGTTTTTTTTTTTTTTTTTTTTTTTCCAGATGCCTACAAAATCTCCCTGGAGCTAGAAATGAAGTAGTCATATTTGCCTGCTCCTTGAGATCTGAAGGAATTCAATATCTTTTCTTCTGGCATATAAAATATAATTTTAAAGTCAATTACAAGAAAGAGTAATCTGCATTCTGCAAAATTGACTGGTTCTCTAATTTGACTATAAGACATCTTTAATGATTGTCAAGAGATAAACTTTAACTGTAAACGGCTAAATATATTTATAAGAAAAGTACTGCATCTCTTGCCACATGAACATGAAGCAGATCTAAATACAACATCAAAAGTTGTATTTTTTTAAAAAAAACAAACCCATACAACACAGGGATTAAATGATGTGGAAGCTCATGCCAGCTGCAGTCTATGCATTATGGCCAAATCAGAAGGATCGGTAAATGCCGTTGTAAATTGTAATTTGTATGCAGTATTTAAGGAGAGGGTGGAGTTTGATGAAGAAATAAAACGAGTATCATGCTTTAAAAAAAATGACACAACTATGAAAGCACGGTTCAGTCACAAACTTTCCTTTCAAAGTAGAGGGGTGAAAACAAGGCCACAGCTCTGGAGGAGGCGGCCCCAGCTCCGTGAAGAAGAGAGGGAACCAGTGAACGGGCCAGAAGCCCCCCTTCCCCCCTAATTAGACCTACAAGTGCAATAAATCTCACTCCTCTTTTTCCAAGCTAAGCTTCCAAAAGGATGATGGCAGCAATGAATCTATGGTTCAGGGTACTCCAGCCCCCAGCCCTCCCCCATTTTAAATAAAGGGTATGAAGAGGTGGAGGGAAAAGTGGAATGAAAAAACACAGAAACAGAGTTTTCTGGAGGAAATAAGCACCCCTCCCCAAGTTCATGCCAGCACAGCCCCAAGCAGCCTCACGCACACGCGGGAAAGAGACACACATCGAGCACATCCAAGACAGAGGGAAGAAGGGGATTTTAAGCCACAGCTCACGATCCCAGGGACACAATCCTGAGCAGGCAGCGGGCGGGGTGGGGGAGCCGGGGAGAGGAGCGCAGGCCGGGAGGGGGAGGCAGCGGCAGCGAGCTGGGGAGGGGGGGAGACGCCGGGGGAGGAAGGCAGCGGGGAGAAGGGAAGCTGGGACGGGCCGGGACCACAGGAGCCCCAGCCCCACACAGCAACCACCCGGGCGAGAAAGAAAGAAAGAGCCAGGGAGGCGAGCGAAGCGCGGGGAAAGAAGCAGAGAAGAAATATTCACCTTCCCGCCTCATGCCCACTTTGAGGCACTTCTTGAGGCGGCAGTATTGGCACTGGTTGCGGTGGTGCTGGTCGATGGGACAGTTCCTGTTGGCACGGCATGTGTAAGTTAAGTTCCTGCGGACGCTCCTCTTGAAGAAACTTTTGCAGCCCTCGCAGGTGAATTGGCCGTAGTGCTTGCCGCTCGACTTGTCCCCGCACACCACGCACTCGATGTGCTGCTGGCTCTGGCCCGAACCGGGCGGGCCCTGGCCCTTGTCCCCCGCCGTGCCGGGGGTGGCGGGCGCTCCGGGCTGGCCCGGGGTCTGCGGCGTGTGCGGCGCGCCCGAGCCCGCCTGCTGCTGCTGCTCGCCGGCGCCGCCGCCGCCGCCGCGGGCCGCCTGCGCTGCGGGGTTGGGGCCGCCGGGGTTGCCCCCGGCCACGTCGTCCTGCGGATCTCGCCAGCTGCTAACTACCATTGCCATATCTTTGGGCCCGGGGAGCGCTGGGGGGAGCCGAGCTGCTCGCCGAGGGCCGCGGGGCGCGCGGGCGCGCTGGGAGGGGAAGGGGAAGGGGAAGGGGGGAGGGGGAGGGGGCGGGGGGCCCGCCGGGCGCCCCGGGGTCGCAGGAGCCGAGCCCGAACCGGGCACCGGCCGCTGCCTCCGCCGCCGCCGCCGCTGCCGCCGCTACTGCCTCGGCCGCCCCGCTGCTGCTGCGCGCCCGCCCGCCCTGCTGGCGTTTTGTTGTGGTTCCTGCTGTTTTCTTTCTCTCTTTTTGCAGCCCCCCCAGGCTCTCAGGCTCCCCCCCCAACACCCCTGCTCCCCTCGCCCGCTCCCCCCGCGCTCCGTTCCTGGGGGGGCCGCGCTCTCCTTCCCCCCCTCCCCACCCCCCGGCGAGCAAGCTCCCTTCTCTCGCTTTTTTCTTCTTCCCCAAGTTGCAAAATCAGAAATGGCACAGGCGGCAGCCGGGAGCGGCGCGGGGCGCAGCGCCGGGGGCGGCGGGCATGGGCCACGGCGCGCGCACACACTCGCCCTCCGCCTCGCCCGCACCCCCGCGCACACACACACTCGCACACACACTCGCTCACCCGCGCCGGGCGCCCGCCCGCCCGCCGGCCGCTCGGGCTACGCGCAGCGCGCGGGCTGAGCCGACATAGAGGAAGCCGGCGAGGGCGGAGGCGGCGGCGGTGGCAGAGGAGGAGGAGGTCGCGGCTGCAGGCGCCGCTGGAGCTGCCGCCGGAGCTGCTGCGGCGAGCGCCGCTGGAGGAGCCGGGGCCCGGGCCGGAGTCCGAGCAGGAGTCGGGGCCGCAGCCGGAGCGCGAGCGGAGGCCGGGGCCGCCCGCGCCGCCGCCGCTGTCCCGGCGGGAGCCCTCGCCGGGCTCGGGAGTGTGGGGAGCGCGGTGAGCCAAGCAGGGCGCTGGGCGAGGCTGCCGGCGGCTATCAGGGCGCGCGGGTGTCGGGGGGCCAGGTCCAGGGCCGGACGCAGCCAGCCATTCAGGAAGGCAGCGCTGGAGAGCGGGAGGCAGCCGGCGAGGAAGATCACACACTTTGCTCTTTTTGTTGTGCCGGTGGCGCCGGGCTCTCGCTGCCTTCTTCTTTCGGGAGGTGACGGAAGGGGGAGAAAAATACGGGATAATTCACGCCGGCGACGAATTCACAGCGAAATAGAAAAAATAAAAATCGGAAGAAAATAATTGCCAAAAAAAAAAGGAAAAAGGAAAAGCGAGAGAGACATCCAAAGTAGGTCGAATAAATAATCCTCTTCTTTTCCTCTTTCTTGCTCCTTCTTCTGCTTCTTCTGCTATAACACACAGAGCTAGTTAAAAAAACCCTGGAGATCGCCCAAAAATGTTCTTTTTTTAGTATTTTAAATAAGTGCTCTTCAGCCGGGAACCAACACCCTCCCTCCAAAAAAAATCATATATGTATAAAATAACGATAAGAAGAATACGAAGGGGGTGCCTCCTCCTCCTCCTCCTCCTCCTTTTTTTTTCTTTAAGTTTAGCCCTCTCTCTTCTGTAGGAATGGAGTAAAAGACACAAGGAGGAGGGAGAAAAAGGAAAGAAAGAAGGAGAAGAAGGGGAAAACAACTAGTAGAATATGTAAGAAAAGAGGAAGGAGAGAGAGAAGAGAGGTTCAGAGAAGACAGGAGAGAGAGAGAGAAGAGAGGAGGGAGAGAGGGGGGAGAAAGAGAGGAGAGAGGAGAGAGAGAGAGAGAGAGAGAGAGAGAGAGAGAGAGAGAGAGAGAGAGAGAGAGAGAGGAGAGACCCAAAAATTGAATGCGTTTAAACGGGAGGACTCGCAGAGCAATGTTTCCGAAAGGGGGATCTGCGCGAATGTCTGTATATAGTGAACTTTGACACTACTATTGAAACTGACACGTTTCTATGGAGATCGCTGCCTTATATGGAGCTCGTGTCAAGGAGCCAAGAGAAGGGCTGCTGGCAACTGATAATCAAAGGCGACTGACTGGTCAGAGCCCTGAATCGGGGGGAGAGAAAATGGGAGGCTAAGGTTAGCCAAGCCTCCCGCACGCCATTGGTTGGAGAGCCCCTCCCCCCCTCCTCTTTTGCTTTCTTTCTTTTTTTTTCCCCCTCCCTCTTAGCTACCTACAGACTGGGATGGTGTGGGGAGGAGGAGAGAAAGTGAGGGAGGGGGGTGTGTTTCTGACAAGCGCAATTTACATTGAGATCGCCCTGCGCTGCTATTTACTCTGAGACCTGATTAGTATGGGTCGTCTATGGTCACACACACACACACACACACACGCACGCACACACCCCAGAGGGGGAAGGGATGACTAGGGGGAGAACGCCTAGCGATGGGTAAAAGGAGAATTAGAAGGAAATTATTTTGATTTCTTTTGAAAAGTTTTTAAAATTAGATTTTATGAGCGTGAAGAGAGTGTCATTGAAAATGTTTGGAAAAATTTTTAATGGGGATGAAACCCCCACCATTTGAATGATTCGTGAAATGTGCTGGATTTGGATTGTTTTCTTCTCTTACATATAAGCACAATCCAAGTCTAGATTCTGCTCATTTTATATCCTTTTTAGAAACAGGTAGGATCTCCCTATATTTTGATCCAAAGTGTATCTTGGTTTAAGAGGTTTAATGACGACAAAGCACACTCCTGGAATTTGCAGCTATTGCCACAAATTCGATCGGAGTCAAGGGTTCCTATTTATCTCAAAGATGATTTTTAAAATAAACTTTCCAATCAATCCAATTTTTCCTTCTTCTTCTTTTTTTAAAAAAATCACCTGACTGTTGCAAACTACAAACAATGCTTCAATAATCATTAATAAAACAGTAGTAAGTCCTCGTATTGTTGCGGGAGGGGGGCGATTAGTGTGGCCAAGTCAGTCCCGGGAAAAGAGCAAACCGATGAGAAGACGGAGAGGGAGGGAGGGGGAGAGGGCAAGGAGAGAGGAGAGATGAGAGAGAGACCGAGAGAGAGGAGGGGGGGAGAGGGAAGACACACACAGAGAGAGAGAGAGAGAGAGAGAGATAGAGGAGAGAGAGACCGAGAGAGAGAGAGAGAGACCAGGAGAGAGGAGGGGGGGGGAGAGGGAAGACACACACACAGAGAGAGAGAGAGAGAGAGAGAGAGAGAGAGAGAGAGAGAGAGAGAGAGAGAGAGAGGAGAGAGAGAGACAGAGAAAGAGAGACCAGGAGAGAGGAGAGAGAGAGGAAAGAGGGAAGACAGAGAGAGAGAGAGGAGAGAGAGAGAGAGAGGAGAGAGAGACAGAGAGACAGAGAGAGAGAGAGAGAGACAGAGAGAGAGAGAGAGAGAGAGAGAGAGACACCCCGGTTCCCGAAGGTGATTGGGCGCAGGAGGAGGGGCAGCGGGAGGAGCGGGTCCCGCGGCGGGCTCGCAGGAATCGCTGGCTCCGGCTGCCACCTAGCGGACGGGAGCCGCTCCCGGGCGGCACAACGCCGAGTCCCTCCTCCCCTCCCCGCAGGCAGCCTGTGCCTTTTCTCCAAACGAAGACAGCACTTTGAAAATTCTTTCAATGGATTTTTTTTTCCTTGAAAGATCGTACTGGGGGAAAATGATACTTCTATTAGTTACATATTCTCCAATCGCATACTCGCACCCCCCTCGTTTTGAGATCGCTCCCCTAGGCAGGCTCAGGCGGGCGCGGAGCGGCGCGGAGTGACAAAGCCGCCGCTGCCGCCGCCGGGGGTGGGAGCCGCTCTTGCCCGCCCGCCCCTCGACTCGCGAGGGCGTAAAAGTTTGTCTCAGCTCGAGCATTCGTAGCGCCAACACGCCCTCAGGTAAAGGTGGAAGTAAATGGCCACGCTGTATTGACAGAGGTAGGGTTTGTTTTTTAATACTCGTTCTCACTTGAGGTCTCACCAGGGAGGGGTTTGGGAAGCACTGCGTGTTTGGGGGACGTCTTGCGCTTCCCGGTCTCTCCAACCTACAAGCCGGGAGTCGGCGACCCGACCGCTTAGTGATGAGCGATGATTTTAAAGAGCAGACTACAAGGCTTTCCCGTGCCTGCCCCACAGCCCCTCCAGCTCGAATGATGGAGAGACTGTCAATGCACTCCGCGAGCGCTGGCCCATTGTACGCGGCTGATGGCGAGGAGGCGACTGGGGGTGGCAGGGGCTCCTTGCCCTCGCCCCTATGCCCAAATAAACGCGCAAACGCGCTCTCATCTTCTGGTCACTTAAAAGGTGAAACGAACACGATTAAAATAGACCAAAAAAAGAAAGAAAAGAAAACCTTTCTATGTACAAATTCTAAATCGTAGTCCCCATACAGTCAGAGACAGGGAGTCGAGGGCAGAGGCAGCAGGCGAAGAGAGGGAGACAGGGCGCGGGAAGGAGAACGCGGAGAGAGACGGAGGGAGTGGGAGACGAGCGAGAGCGAGCGCCAGGGCACTGCAGGCACGCTGGACGCCCGGTCCACAGGCCCAGCCGCCCTCGGACCCTGGACCGTGCGTCGTGGGCACCAGAAACGAGACTCGGCCAAATCCTGCCTCACCAGGCAAGTAACGCAACGGTTATCGTTTCTCTTGAACTTGGGGTTGGTGACGGGCAGCTCCGGGAGGCAGTCTTGGCTCGCACGGCCTCCGCGGGCCGGGAGCAGAGTCTAGGCAGCCGGGGCGGGGCGAGGAGAACTTTCCGCGGGGCCTGCTCGGGAGTTGCCCTCCCTCGGCCTCTGTCTCGCCCTTGCGCGAAGGCAAGGATCGCGGCCGCCGCACTGCCCTGGAGGAGAGGATCGTGCCAGGCGAGCAGCAGCAATCCACATTCGAAATAGGCGGCCCCCACCCCCACCAGCTATTCCCTATGTCCCCCTCGGCGGGAAACAGCTGCCCAGGCTGGGACCGGGACCCGCACGTTTAACACCGGCCAGGCTTTTTCTGCTGGTGCCTAGCTCGACCCGCGGTGGAGCCGGCTTAGGAGTCCGGCCCGGCTGGCTCTTGTGCCTGCGCCTTGCCTGTAGCGGCCAGAACCTGGCGAGCCTGGATCCAGCCGCTCACCTGCAGGCGCCGTTTGTAACGCCATCCCCTAATGTAACGCGATCGATGGCTGCCTGTCTGATGTGGGCGATAGTGTCAGCGGATTAAAAGGGACATCAAGCCGCTCTCCCGAGCGGACAACCTGCGGCGGCGGCGAGAGCACCGGGATTCGCAGCCTAGCAGCGGAGCCAGACTCCTCGCGCCGCTGCCAGCGGGCTGGGGGCGGGGAGGGGGGTCGCATCCCAGGGGTGGGGAGAGAGGGGGTGTGTTGAAAGGAAGAGGCTCAATTAAAACCTACAAGAGCGGTTTCCTCTGTGCCGGGCAGGGGCGTGCGTTTGCGTCAGAGGGCGCGCGGGGGGCGGGGGCAGCCGACGCCTGGGACCGCACCCGGGGGCTGGGTGGGCTCTGGAGCGAGGCGACCGAGCCTAGCTGGGCTGGCTCCGGGTCAGGCCCTGCAGGAGAAAGGCAAGGCGAGGCGGGACGACAGCTGAGCCTGGCCGGGAGCGGCGGCGCCCACCCATCCTCACTGTGGGCTCTCCGTGCCCCTGCAGGGCTTTCAAACTTGAAAGAGGCCCCTGGGACCCGACGTGACCCTGGGGGTGGGGAGAAGTTGGGCCCGCGAGGCCTCGGGCGAAGCCGCCGGCTCCTCCGGAAGGAAGGGGGAGGGTGCAGTCCCTTGCCCTCGTCCCAGGGGTGGGAGTGGGAAGCTGTTGGTGGTGATGCCGGAGCAGTCGAAGCTCGCGGCTTTTCGGAGGAGGGGAGCCGCTAGCACTCCTGCGGGGCATCCGCGCCAACATTCTGTCACAAGAGGGGGCGGCGAGAAATCAAGGCTTTTCGAGAAGGGCGCTGTCCCCCTCTCGGACTCGTCCGCCCTGAGCGGCACTTAGAGCTCAGTTTCTCTTCCGAAGCTTGTGTCCCCGACCGCGGTGACACACCCACAGGGCGCCCCACTTGTGCTCCAGCACTGCCTCCAGCAAAAAAGTCTTCCGTAGAGGCACTGAGGGGTCAGCTCAGTTCCTGGGGAGCCCTTTCTTTCTCTCTTCAAGGCTGTCGTTTGATACTGGTCCCACTTGGCACACTTGTCCCGGGCCTAATGCAACCCACACTCAATCAGGAAATAACGATATCTGTTGTTGTTGGGTAGGGTACCTAACAGAAAACTGATCGTAGTTTTCTAGAGTACTTTGATCCCCTAATTGGGAAACTCCACATACTAGTCTAGGCACGCTCAGCTGCAGGAGCAGGAAACGCAGTTGAAGTGTCCACTTTTCTTTCACAGGCCCCCCACCCCCTTTAGATCTCTCTCCCTCCCTTCTAGGCCAGGCCTTTCACCCCGGAACCTTAAGCTGAGTCTGGACGTGGTTCTTGGCTCTTGCCTCAGCATCCTACCCGAGGCCTCCAGCCAGGCTCACCCTCTCCAGAGTGTCTCTCTCTCTCTCTCTCTCTCTCTCTCTCTCTCTCTCTCCCCCCCCCCCCATCTGTTTGGCGGGTCTGGGAACTCAAAGGGCCTCGCCAAGGGCCTGGGCTCCTGGGGGCCTCCCTTCCTACTTCTGCCTTCCTGGTCCTGATCAGTGCACACTAGGTCTTTAGTGTGGTTCCCCCAAAAGGCGATGAGAAGGTACCGCTCCGCTTGGGGAAAGGAATTAGGCTGTAAGCCTATGTAGTACCCCTTGCGGGCTGCTAGAATCAAGCTCAGCGTTAATCACGTTTTAGAAGACCTACCAGAAAACGCTTGATCTCTCCCAGCCACCAGTAAACTGCTGTGATCTGGTGAGAGAGGTAGAGAAACACAGATCGGTTTGGCTGCACATTCAGCGTTGACTTGCGTTCCAGGGCCCAGAGTCCGGAAGTAAGCTGACTTTCTAACCTATTAACATACCCCCTCCCTCCATGTCTTTCTTACGACAAGACTAAACCATTCTTTACTAATTCTATGGTCTTTTTGATATTGATATCTTGGTCTCCGGAAAGTCATTCATTTTGACTTTTTGGTAAGTCACACTGAACAAAAGTGGCCTTGTAAAAACATTTTCTAAATCTAGTTCAAGAGCCATGGGACCCTACAAATGACCAGATATGTGTAGGAAATTCCCTTTTATACCTCTTCCCTACCTCAAAATCGTTAAAAATGATATTATTCTGTTTAGTAAGACCACAGAACAGAACTAACCCTGTTTTATCAAGCCCATCTGGAGAGATGAACATGCCTGCAATCATTGGGGAAAAGGTCAGTGCCTCTGATCTTGCTGCAGACCTTTCCCAAAGAGCTTATTTGAAAGGTGCCGAATCAATTAGTCTCCCCTGGCATGAGATTAAAGCCAGGAAGGGCATAGTTGAAGATGTATTTAAAATGGTCTCACACAGATCTTTTGGAAGAAAGGGTGGAGAGAGGCACAGGAATGCCCACCTAATGTTTTGTGATTACTAAAAAACAAAAACAAAACAAGCAAACAAAACCCCAGCCTATCTCAGAAATCTCTACTGAACCCAACCTATATTGTGGCTGCCCAGTTGTAAAAAATTCTGCCTTTATCAACAAAAAACAAGGTGGACAGGCCAAGTTACGAGTTAGGCTTCTGCTGGACTGCCTACTCTTAGCTTGTACATATAGTCAAACCAGGAACCCAACAGACTCCAGTGTTCATTATCGCTGTGGTAGCCCCAGGCATTTCTTCTTTGTCACCTTTGGGTCTAAACACTCAGAGATAAGTGCTATACCTTAGTTTAGTTTTCTATCTCAAACCAGTCATTTAAAGCACATGTTTTTAAAAAGAAAGAGAAGGGAAGCACTTCTCCTTTTGGCCTAGGCCCCCAGTTAGAGGGCCCAGGAGAAGCAGCCCCGGAAGGATGGCAGGAGAGCAAGCAGTGACCTTTGGATGCAAATCAAGCCTTTTTATAGGAGGAAAAGTGACAATCATTCTTAGCATACCAGTTAAGCCAGAGCCAAATATTTACTTTTTATAAAAATCAAGCCTTAGCTATCTAAATGAATTTATGAAAAAGAAAAAAGGAAATAAATGAAGACTTTTGTGTTACAAAACACATTTATTTTAAATGCCCAACTTGAGTGAAGAATAAAACTGCATGGCTATTCTTCCCAGGGAAAATAGGTTAGGTTTGGATGAAAGTTGAAGTTTTGAAATGAGTTTGAAGGTTGTTAGAGTACCCTGACAATACAATCAACTGTGCTATATAATCATTTCCCTTAATAGTTACCTGTCAGAGCACCTATTTCTTTTACTACAGGATTAGCCCATCAGAAGTAGATCTGAGTTGTATATTTCACTGACTAAAGACTGCTTGAATATGTTTAAATCTTTTATGTCACTTTCTTCACTGCCTATGAGATAAACTAGTGGAAAAGCATTGGCTCAAAAAGCCAGCAGATCTGCTGGTGTTACGAGTCATGCTGCAATTGTATTTACCTATCAGAAGGTTGATCTAAATAATAAACCTAACATTTCTTTCTAAACTGTCAGTGGACAGATGTGTTTATTACAGTGTCCTCCATCATTGAGGAGAAAGGGGTTTAGGTAAAGTTTAAATAAAGAAAAGCATAAGCATAGTACATCACTGATATAAGCAATAGAACAGTAAACAACTATGCCCTTTGTTATGCTGTGTATATTTTATTTACACATTTCAAAGGTGGAAAATAAACTTAGCCCATCTTTGAGGGGAGTTAATAAAGTATTCCAAATGCATGATCTAACAAAACTCGGGGATCGTTCTATGTTTTATTGTTATACCCCTGCATAAAATCTTCTGAAGCTGAAAAGAGAAAGGAAAGGGCTTTTGTGTTAGTTGATCCTTGGCTATTCTAGGGCTCAGGTTGGTGTGAAAGGGACGAGGAGGTCACTTGAAATCTCCTTTTATCTACTCTTATTTTCTCTCTGGATCAGCAACTTTGAATAGACATCATCTAATCGCTCTTAATGGAAAGAAACTATGGGAGCAACAAAAATGCCTTTACTCTAGAAGTGAATACATGCATGCAGACAGCTAGCTGAGCTTTCATAGAACTGAATCTCTGCACACATGTACTTAAAGATTTTTCAGTGCATGGATATATACGTAAATATTTCCCATACATGGGGGGTGATTAGGTAGGTTATTTTGCCCTTAGGCATAAGTATGAACACATATCTACCTTAGAATCTCTAACAAGCAAGTCTAGGTGATACTTTCAGCTGACTCTTCTTCGTTCAGCTTTTTCATGCCCTCACTCACTCTCTGGGCATATTTAAGTCCTGAAAAATAAAAGCAAATAATTAAGAACACAATGTACAGCTTTTTCCAGAAGTCATCTTATTTCCTTTCTGTTTTCAACTGGAAGTCACAGTGACAGGAGGATTTCTCTCCAGGGGGGTGGAGATTGTGTGACAGGTGGGAGGTAATGGGGCAAAACAAGACCTTTACTTTCAACTTCTCCCCACAGTTTTTTTCTTTTTGGTCTTGCTTGGAGTTAAATTGGTTAAAACACAATAAATAGTGGAAAACAAGAGCCTGGCACTAGGCAGTGTAAAAGTTTTACATGCTATAGACACATGTCTCCAAATTCTTGAAGCTGAGCAATTAATCACAATTTATTTGAAATTAGAATTATTTTAGTAAGTCTCATATGCTGGTTAAAATGTCCAAGTTGTCTTCCTTGGGCATCGTTATAGTATTTACTTCAAAAGGGAAAACATCTCCCAGGACATTTAATATGAATGATAATCCAGAAAAGGACATTGGATTTCTAGGACCGAAAGCACTGGGCTTTACCTCCTAAGAGGTGAACACTCCCCCAACCTCATATTCTTCTAAGTAAAATTCTCATTGCTTCCAAAGCTTGGGACACTTTAATGTAAAATTCCATCAAGGGAATACTTGGTTACCAGGGCTACAAGTTCCCATCTCAACCTACGAACCTCTCCTCCTCTGGCTCCAGATTGCAGAGACCCTGGGCTGTCAGGGCTGGGACTTTGGGGACATCTCTCTCCCCACCAGGCTGCTGGCGATTGCAGTTCTAAAGTTCGAAGTTGGGTGGGGGAGGAATAATCCCTCTTTAACTCCTCTCCTTCCCACTCTCAATTCTGAACCCCAACGGATACGTTTCCCCGGGTTTCCTAGTGAATAGGAGCATAGGAGCCGCCCTGTCCAATAAAGATTAAATTAAGTAGAAGAATCCCAGCCGCTGGATATTTGGAAGCTCCGGTGGGGCGTCAAACCGACGTTTAACACATTTTTTCCACTCACTGTGCACAAATCCTGGACCTGTTGGGCTTAACTTTAGAAAAGAAGGAAGAAAAAAATATATAAGAAAGGAAGAAGGAAAAAAAATCAAAGGAAGTCACAGAGAAATTCCGCTTTCAAGGGGGAAGTGGCTTTAAACTCAGAGTGGCTGAGGCAGAGGCTGGCCTTCCTGACCTTTCCTGTCTTTTCTTTCCGAGAACCGCTCCCAGAGTTGGAGCTGGTCCCCGACCGCCCCCCACCCCCCAGGGCTCAGGACTTTTCTGTTTTGGTGGTCTGATTCTATGTTTATTCCTTAGGGACAGTGTGGTAGCCCGGGATCATGACCGGATGTGCATGCAAGGGGAGAGTTGAGAACCCAGTCTCTTCGTCTGTGGTGACAATTTTTATTTTCTTAAATAAAGGTTTTGGTAGCATGAACTGAGCAGCTTTCTCCGGTTACTGTCTGGCAGGAGAAACAATGGTTTTCTCTGTAGGCTTTCAGCTGCTGGACAACTAACCTTGAAGCTGAGGCCCGGTCGAGTGCCTCCTCCCCTGGGGGCCATCCTGGCCCCAAAATATCAGCAGCTCACTCCTACCAGCTCTTCTAGTCCCTGGGAGCAGTCCAGAGGGGCAAAAGGCAAGTCCCTTCGTGGCAAAGGCTTGTCCATGCAAACACAACACTGAATAAATTAACCTCAAACCAGCTAGTTGGGGTGTAGTAGTTTAGCAGGACTAATTGCAGACAATGGAGCTGAAATGACTTTTCCAATTAGCTGCTGGTTGGAGTTTAGTTGGAGGAACTGTCAGCTCCAACGATGGGTAATTGCTTTATTGCTCACAAAACTATCATCTATTTAGAACATATGTGCTAATTACTTTGGATGGGCGTCGAAAAAGAGACCATAAATCTAATAGCACTTAAAAAAGTCTATGGTGCTTGTAAGCCACCCCAGCCCCTTGCACATTCTCTCCTGCCCAGGTTGGCATGATAGATGGCTGCCTTTCAGGAAGGGGAAGGTTTGGACAGGAGGCGAGGACGGGATGCTCTGGTCAAATAGCTTGGAGAGTGAGTGTCCTGTGCGTGCTGTGCTGAGGCGATAAATCACTGTCATCAAAACCAGTCCCCTCTTTAGTAGCGCACTTTTCATTTTCGCAAAAGATTACTTTAGAAATCTTTTAATTGGATTATGCTGGGAAATTAATCTCCTTTAGCCTTGGCTAAATTTATTGTGGCCACTGACTGAAGGAAAGCCCTGTCACTGCAGTGAGAGCCATGTCCCCTTGTTCCTTGTTCCTCCACCCTCCAGGATCTCCCAGCTTCGTGTGACAGTCGTGCCCCAAGTCCTTGGGAGTGACTGGAGTGAGAAAGGGTGGAAAGACACACCTGGGCAAAGGCTGCGGAAGTCCGCAGTGAATCCCCTTTGTCCTAAACACTGCGTTTCTGTCCGCTATTCCCTAGTTCCATATCCAGCATCCCCACAGCACCTCGCCTTTACCAACAAGGGGTTTTGGGGACCTGCTGCCGGGAAAGAGGCTGGAGTGGCGGGAAGGGAAAGTGAGGTGTGTCGGGGGAGCACTGACTGCCAAACTTACTAGTTTGCCCTCTCCCCCTCACCCCCTTTCTGGGTCTTCGGCCCAGAGCTGCGGTCTTGCGAAGACTACTCTGCGCAAAAACGCACAGCTCGCTCTCGGTGTTCTTCCTGGCGAAACTCCGGAGACACTTCCCTTTGACGTGCGTGGCGCTTGAGGCCGCGGGTCTAGGGCCCTTCTCACTCCTCCTGGCTCCTCAAGCACCCGCTCATTGTCGGGCGGTGACCTCCCTTCCAGCCTCGCCGCCCTGCGCGGTCAGCCTAGTCCAGCGCGACTCCGGCAGTCGCGGGAAGTGGAGGATCCGGCCCCGCCGGCCGCGCCTCTCAGCGGGAGATAACAACATCTGCCTGAAACGGGATACCTACTTTTGCAGCTCAATTGAGCTCTTAATAGCAGCCTCTGAGGTGTGGTTAATTGATGGGGATAAAGGCGTATTGACTTGATGGGGAGACGCCACTGATCCTTTAATATACTTTTAAAAGAACAACCACCACCCCCAAACACCGGCCTATCTTTGCTCGGTGGGGGGAAAAGGCAGGGATCCGGAGGCTGGAAAAACGGCGCTGGTGATGTTTTTACCAGGAAGCGTCAGTGTGGGGTAAGCCCTGGCTCTCAGGGCTGAGGCACCAGAAAGCGGCCAAGGCGCCCAGCTCGGGCTGACAGCGCGTTGTTGCGTGGCTGCGGGGAGCGAGGAGGGATGGGGAGCCAGCCGAGAGAGCACCGACTGACAGGTGACCCGGCCGATAGGCGGGGAGGAGCACGAAGCGGGGTGGTGGGGGGACGTCACTTCTCCCTGGGCTCTGCCCCTCTATGAGCCCTTCCCCTACTTGGGGCTGGATACCCACAAGCCAGACGCCTCTGTTTGCCCGCCCTCCTTGGTTAGAGAGACTCTGAATCCAGTATGAGCTACATCGTCAAGTGGCGGCGGGAACTCGGGGGTTCCGCTGCCTGGACAACCTCAGGCCCCCGCGTCAGGACAGAGGCACGCGCCCGTGTGTGTGTGTGTGTGTGTGTGTGTGTGTGTGTGTACGCGCGCGTGCGCGCAAGCTGCCCCGAAACGCACACCTGGAGCACAGCAGCCCTGAGCACGTGGCCGCATTTACACCAGGTCCGTCCAGAACCCCAGTGCCAGGAGTACTGGGATTGACCTACGCTGCAGCTGTGTCCCGCTGCCGGGTCAGAGGAGCCCTAGCGCACCATCCCACCCAGACCTCTGCTTATCGTTTTCTCCTCAGTGCCTTCCCTTTCCTTTGCCTGATTTCCTTTTGCTCAGTCAGTTCTAGCTGAGTCTCTAGAGGGTCAAAGGAATGTTTTACTCGTCGCAGGTTAGGTGAACCGAACTTAGGTTCACACAAGCACTAAAATGAAAAAAAAGAAAAAATCAGATTGCCTTTTCTGTTTGCAAAGGGGAACCTCCTCCAGATGTGGGCTGTGGTGTCCCTAGCAGGTTTCGCACGTCTCCTGTTTTACCTTTGGAAAAAGATAACCTTGATACTTCAGGTTTGAGCTCCCTCTGGAAGCAAAAAGAGAAACGACTCCAGTCACCGTCTATGTTTTATTGCATTGAGAGATTGCAGGTGTTTAGGCTGCAGCTATTGTCCGCCTTCCTCCCTGAGCTCACATAACAAGGATGAAAGAGTCTAAGGAACTTAGTTTCCCCAAACGCTCTTGCATATGAGGGCGGGGAAACTTCGGAATCAAAGATTTGAAGAAATGCAATTGAGTCCCAACTCGCAGAGTGTGAGTCTCCGTGTGGTTCCGTCCTTCCGCCGTTACTGTCTAATCTCATCTAGTGTCATTTTTCTGCCTTCTGTAAATCTCTAGGAACTCAAGATTCCCTGTCGTTTAGCCGTCGAGCTCCCGACCCCTCCGCATCCCTAGTCGGGAAGGACTGCGAGCTGGGCTCTAAGGTCGTGGTCTGGTCCTCGGGGACAAGGCCCCAGGTCCACACTCATTCCTTGGCCTGCAACTCCTGTTGAGAAGTTCCCCGCCCGGAATGGAATCGTGACCTGGCGCTAGGTCACCTACTGATGAGAGTGCCCGAGGCTCTCCTGAAGGCCTCATATCTTCGGGCCTCCAGGGTCCAAAGGTGCCTGTGGCGGCCCCTCGTCCGCCTGAGCCCTGGGATCAGCGCTACCCTCAGTGCTGCAGGCCCCCGGGGCGGCCGGGGAACACCTGCCCCAAGACCAGACCCGGCCCCACTGCAGTCCAGGACCCTAACTCTCGAGTGTCTCCGCACGACCCTCACTCCTCAAGGGTGCTCCCTTGAGAACGAATTCTTCACTCTGCAGACCAGGATCCCTTGTAGGGGCCCCTCCCACCCCTCTCCACTTGGCTCGCGAACTCCGACCCTGAGCGCAGCTCTGCCGGGAGCGGCTCCCGGAAGCGAGGCCCACATCCGGCCGCGGAGCCTCGCGCGCGGGGTTGGCTGCTAGGCGCTCGACGCAAGTGCGGTGCTCTGCGCGGCGGAGGGGCCCCGACCGCGGGGCCCCGGTCGCGGGATCTGCGCAGTGTGGGACGTCATTGCGAGGCAAGAGGCAGTGCTCTCGCCAGCGCAGAAGGCCACAGCTCCGCGAGCAGGCGGGAGGCAAAAAGTCCCCGGCCTGCGCCGGGGGCTTTCAAGAGGGAAGCCAGGCCCGACCGGGGGGTGGCGCACGCTTCCCGACCCCGGGCGCACGCCCCAGCTCCGCGCGGGCAATTGGCGCCCCCTCGGGTAGGCGCGGCAAACCTCTTAGGAATGGGCCCCAGGGAGTGTGAGCGAGTACCCGCCGATCTTTTAAGGTTCAGAGATCCACCGTCGAACGAAGCCGCTTTTGCAACCTCCCCATTTCGCCTCCTTTCCCCCGCTCCTCGCGCTGGCTAAGGTGCTGAGCCTTGCCATCCTCCTGGGATGGCTAACGATTTGCCCTGCCTTGGGCAGCCACTCCTCTTCAGGTGGTGGGCTGCTGGTAGGGATAGGAAGCAAGGCCTGGGGCACGGTTGGAGACCCTTACACCTGATTTTCTATTTTAAGGAGGGACTGGGTTTCAAGAAGCTGGAGAGTCTCTGGGGTTTACTTTTGTGGCCCTTGGCACTTTTTAAAACAACCATCTGCAAGGCGGGAACAGCGGATAAAGTGCTATGTAGTTCATAAAAAAGATATTGGGAGACTGTATCTCAAGAGTTTTTCCAGAGATTGTTTTGTAATCTCTCAATTTAGATTGAGAAACGGAAATACCACCACCCTTCAGCCAATCTGCTGGGAGGACTGCTTGCAGGGGACTCGTGCTCCAGATGTTGCACTAGAGGCGCTGCAAGTGTGAGCAGGTAATGTGGAGAAGAGTGACATTGTTAGCAGAAAGCATCTAATTAAAAATGACTTCATTTGATTGGAAGGATGAAAAAACCTTTTTAAATAAATCCAGATTCACTGGCCTAAGCTCAGCCAATTTATGAATACGGAGCCCGACTGGGGTCTGCTTTCTTTCAAAGATGTCATCTTAGAGGTAATAGCATAGGTGAAGTCATTTGGTTACACTGTGGAAACTTTTATAGAATCTTCCTCGGGAATTTAATTCAGTGCTTCTTCATTTTATTAGGAACAGACTGACTCCATCAACTGTGCTCTCTCCTTGTTTAGAGGCAGGACTGCTTGAAGCAATTAGGTTCACCAATTAGCATAGTTTTACTGACCTCCGCAGCAGCACCACCAGCGTTCCATTTCTTCAAAGTTAGGGAAAAGCTGAAACACAGCATGCTTCCCAGGTGTCCAGGTTGGAGAGATAAGCCCAGGAGCAGGGTGGTGGAGCAGTGCAAAAAACTTTTTCTAATAGTCCCCAAGTATTTGTTTTAGCAACTTTGGTGGATTTTTTTTAACCCCCTTTCTGATTCTGGATCCTGTAATACCTCCTTACTTTGACATAGCCCTTAAAGCCTCTCTCCTTTGGTTGTATTTTGGCAGAATTGCTTTTAAGAAAGTTAATTTTCTATTTTCTCCCTTCTCTTCTGTCCTCCTGTATGCTATTGAGCTTGTGGGAAATTTTAGCGTCCATAGAGAGGAAATCGTTGACAGGGCCGTTGAAACCTTGTTAGGTGACAAGGTAAGGGCTCAGGTGTGGGTGTGTGTCTATCTCAGAAAGCTATGAGGAGAGGCCAGAGTGAATACTAGGAGAAAGTCATTGCTTTTCCTAATTTTTAAGGTGTACCTACAAGGCTACTCTGCAATCTTCTCACCATAAGCTCAATCAGCTGGTACGTCTTTAGTCAAAGAAAATGTTTGAAGCTCAAAGCAGGCTAGAAAAGAAGGATTTTGCTCTTGTTACTGTCAGGGGTAGTAAAGGCATTAGATTTATTTACATGGCTGTTGTTCCTCTCTTGTTCTCTCCTAAAATATACATTTCTCTGGAAGATTTCACTAGATTAAATTGCTGACAGTTCATCAGTAGCAGCAACAATGTAATTCTCCTAACCTTATTAAATCAATAAATACTAGATCCATGCATTGAATTAAAAATGCATCAGCATGGCCAGGAATTATGATCATATGGCCAAGGATCTCAGAATCGAACATGCCATTCAAAAATTGACTAGTTAGCATTTATTTAGTCTTCTTTTTCTGTTTTGGATGTGTGATTAGGTATTCTGGAGTTTTAGCGTTTCAGGGACTGTTGTGTCAATTTTTTTGTTGTTGTTGCTGTTTATAATCTTGAAAATTCTTTTCTTTTACTAACGTCTCGCATTTAACCATGAATATGATGCATACATTTACAATAGTAATGCAATGTGACTTCATAGTTCTTGCCATTAGTTTTCATCAAGGAAATATACTTCTACTTAGAATACATTACTCTAATAAGACATACTTAGGTCCATAACTTTCTACAGAAGCACAAATAAATTTAGATACATAGGCTTTTGTATAAGTATAAATAAATATACTCAGTGTGAATATACTGCTGTACATTTATTTTAAGTTTATTTTTAAAAGAAAACCACATTTATCTTCCAACACTGTCAACTACATTATGAGCAAAATATTTATCATTTTAAAATAAGTCATTTATTTGTAATTCGACTTGCTTGCTGGAATTTACACAAGAGCTTGAATTAAAAATTTTAAGTCTTTAAACTTAACACAGCATTGCAAAGTAACATATATCTTAGATGATTACATTTTATATGTGAAGAAATACCTCAAACATGGTTTACCAGGAATTAGTTAAGATGTAGATTAGTAGGTAGATTTACACTTAGTTTCTAATGAAAACAAGGACCGTGTATAACACTTTGTAGTTGGATGGACAAAGTAATATTTACTTTACCCAGATATTTGACCATACTGATTAATGATGCTAATTATTTAAAAACATTCATCTCCTATTGATGTCAGCCAGCTTAGATGGTACTGAATTCTGAAGATACAGTCATTGGCCCTTGGGTTCACCACACTGTGGAAGAAAAATCTTTATTTGACGAAATAGGCAATCAACTGAAATCTATCCTCTTTAAATAAACTGATTCCTCAGTATTTTCCCAGTGTTGGTGTAAGTTGTTGTCTGTGATATCCCCCAGGGCTCTTTTCCTCTGCTCTCTGATTTGGTATATAAAAGCAGCTCTGAATGATGGATTACTGTGTCATTGCAGCCTGCGAAGGATTAATTTGTTTCATTGATTTCTCTTTAGGCAGATTGCCAGAATTTGCTGCTTCCCACCTTTCCTCAAGACTTCTAGAAGTAATAGACAGTAATAGCCTAAGACAAATCAGCTTCTTCTTATAAAAATAGAATCAGGAAACTAAGAGTCCTAGGAAAGCTATGGCAAACTTTTTTACTGGCACACTGAAAGAGCAATTAATAGGCTACTTCATTTGCTTTAGAATATTTTAAATTGAAAATTTCCTTGAATTGGCAATGTACTACACATCATATTAGTAGATCTTAAGGACACACTTGTAGTGTTTGTTTCATAAAAATTTTCTCTAATTTTTAAGGATTCTGCTTAACTCAGGAAAAAAAAAAGGTCTATGTGATTGACAAGTACCTTTTTTTGTGCCAGATTTCAGGATCAAATAACATGTCAACATTAAGTCAATTTACCTGTAAGTATTTATATGACTCTTTTGCCCAAATAATTTTTAGAAACTTTGGACTGAGAATATCAGATCATAAAAATAGAACTGTTTAAATAAAAAGTAACTTTTATGATAAAAGAAGTAGTATCTGCCCATAAGACAGAATTTACAAAAATTAGAAACGCCATTTTGTGTGTTTTCTCTAAACCTCATTCCTCTAAGCATTTAATGTAATATGATTAAAATTATTATTAAACTCATTTATAATGACTCTATAATGTTTTAACATACCTACTTTAATCATTGCTCTATTAGACAACTCAGATTTTTAATTTTCCATTAGTATAAAGTAAGTTGTAATAAATAGCATTTTAAATAAACCTTCAGCCATCCCTATGGTTATTTCCTTATATTATTAAAAGAGAAATTACTTAGACTGAGAATATAGACTGTTTTTTAAAGTTTTTGATATTGATTGCCCACTTGTTTTCCAGAAAGATTCTACCAATTTATACTGGTACTTAAAAAAATTTCTCTGTAAAAGCAGCATTCCAATTCATGTTATATGAGCAAAGAAAACAGAACAACACTTTTTTCCTTGCGTTCTGAAAGCAGTGATAACATTTTGCATATACTTAATCTGTCAGAAGTATTTTCCCAACTGCAGATGTGAAATAGGCTGGTTATACAAATCTATTTGTTTCTCTTCTGCAGTGCTGAAAATTATATTGATTTAATGATCTCAAGTTATACTTTTTATGCAATTAGTTGTGTAGTAAAAACTAATATTGTCATGTGCTAATGTCTTTCTTCCTCCATTGTGCTATGGTAGTAGTCTATGCGATATCAGCAAGTTTATGCTTTTCCTTTGCTTTGCTGAAAGGAAAAAGGAACATCTGTTTCCATTATATATCTGCATCATAATGATAACAATTAAATAGCTATTATGGTAGTATACAGTAAATATATTTTGCTGAATGACCTGTACTTTCTTCTTGGAAAATTTCAGATATTTTGGAGGCACTTAGTTTTTACACATAGTTTCTGTGTGGACATTTAGATAGGGCTTTGCTTACTTTAGGTAAATTATTGCAGTTCTTATTTGTTTCAGTAAAAACAACCAACCAATCTGATGATGAAACACTAGGCTATTAGATGTGACTCTTGAATATGTTTAAAGTACAAATTAAGTATCTTTCTCAATTCTTAAGTGGGTTTATCATACTGCTAGTAATAAAATTTATTTTGTGTTTTGTGCTTTGTGTAGTACTTTTATATTTTACTAAGTTAGATTAGAAATAGTTATATGTATATGTATTTTCAGCACATTATACATTTTTTTCTTGTATTAGGGGGACACAGTGATATTTACCCTTTAAGCTCAGCAGGAAAATATTTGAAACCACACACAACTATTTTCATTGACCTTTAAAGTTCCAAAGAAGTGTTTTCATTTAATTCAGCTTTTGATTAAAGATGTTTTGGTGGTTACATAAAAAAAGATTAGAAAGTATTTCATACAAAATGATATATGAAGAAAAATAAACATCCATGTACACCAAACCCAGTTTGAGAAATAAAATATTATGAGTACAATTGAAGTCTTCCAGAATATATTTCTTTATGGCTTCTTGAAGAGATAATTACCTTAAATTTGGTAGTTATCATCCTTTTTGCCACTTAGTTACTTTTTTTTAACATGTTCTAGAAATTTGACATAATAACTTGTCTTTTTAAATAAATAATTTTTAAAATGTTGGAGCTGTGACTGTTGTTAGAACTCTTTTGGTCTAATCACCTGTGACTGGGCATGTTTCTCTGTTTTAGTGTTCTCATGTATGAAGTTGGGGTTAAGTCTCTATGATCTCTGCTGTCTTTCTAGGTGTAATTAAAAAATTTTTTTTTCAATGCTGCTTGTGTTCCATATGAAACAAAATGAAACAAACAAAAGATGGAGGCTGAGAAAGGCTAAGTAAGTTGCCCAATACAATATAGTAAGTCACAGAGCAGGGAACAAAACTCAGTTCTCCTGACTTCCATTCAGGTAGTCTTTTCTTCACTCCATATTGCCTGTCATTTTTTCTGATTATTCTTAAGAAGGAGTGGGAGAGAGAATAGAGAAACAGAGATTTTTTTTATTCCTCAGACTGTTTTTTCTATAGGGGAAGAACCACTGAAGCTCTATCAGCCTGAAAGCTACTTACAGGGTTAGAATACTGTGTGTCCTGCATAGTCCGCGAATCTCTTCTGTATTTTCTGGACTTTCCGGGAAAGAATGATAGTTTATATGTAATGAGGTTTTCACTAGGCTCCTTACTCTACAGTTAATTTTCTGATCTCTTTAAAGACCAGGAAAATAGGATGAGGACAAACACAAATTTCTTTTTACATGTATATGTCTCTGAAATTCAGTGTTTTAGCAAGCATGTCTTTAATAAATTACTTTTCCTCTTTTATGTAGTTTATACTGTGTTCAAATCACAAATGACCTTCTATTTGAAAATAGGTTTGTTTGTTGTTTTTATTTAGTAGCAAATTATAACAGAGCACTAAAGTGAAAATAGCACAAATACTGTGGAAATACATTTAAAAATCTCTTTGGAGAAAAACCCCATTCTAAAAATAGCAACTTAGAATTACATGCATATACTTTCCCTTTCAGGTTTTTACTCTAACAAATTTACTTCATTCTTAGTTGAGATGACTAAGCTTGAGTCATAATATTCACACAGTGCCATGTCTCTCCTATGAAAAAATAGCAATGTAACTGGAGGTTGGAGTTATATATTTTATTGTAAAATGATCTTTTCCCGAATTCGTTGCTTCAAGATCAAAAAGTTAGTTTCTTAAAGTACTGCTTTCTTCTATAAATGCATACTTGGGAACTTATAATAGTAACCATTCTCTTTAGGGTGGATGAAGCTGCTAATAGTAGCTTTGTCTGTGCTATAAATATTCTTAACGTAGGTAGTTGTGTTTTAACAAGCAAACCAGATAACACATTTATTTGTCTGTGAGTATTGCAGGTCAAATTATCTTACATGTTCAGCAGCTTCTAATAGGAAAATTTCCTTAGCATACTAAGTTGGGGAGGAGAGATCTGATTTAATCGAGATAGCAGTATTCAGTGCACCTTTTATTTAGGCATTGCTTTCTTTGCTCACATTTACTATGATTTCTTTCATTTCTGCCTGGGAAAGCTTCTTTGGGGTGTGTGTGAGAATATTTCAAAAGGCAACTCTTTGTCCAATTAAAATTTCTGGCAAACCTCTGTAATATAAGGAGTTTTCTACCCTGAGTAAATTTCCCTATGTTTCTCCAGCAGGTAGATGAAACTCAAGAGAAAAGTGTGGGTAAATGAAACTAGCCGATGATGAACCTGTTTTCTCCCTGACCACAATATGAACCAGGATGATGGCGGTAAGAATATTGAGCCTTAACCACTAAACCAGCAATGCTAAAACCAGAAACCCTAGTGAAACACAAGGATATATAGTCATTGTGTAGTCATATATGTTACCTCACTTTCTTATTTATTATAGCTCTCCGTAGAGAGGTGGTGTGGTGTTTACAGAAATAACAATAGAATGTGGTAAATTTTCTTTCTTGGCCATATATAATACCAGGATTATAGGGGCTTAAATATATGCACCATTTCTACTCAGTTCTTAATGACTTCCCTTTAGACCAAGTTGAGATTATTTCAAAACCAGCATTGACTATATATTTTTCATTGACACAGCCAATACACAATTTGTAGCTGTGACTTACAATTTTTGGATACAAGGGGTAGAATTTTCTCTTACTAATGTTAGATTTACATGATGTAAAAATTTGTTCATGTCCTGTTTTGAATTCCCAGTTCTCTAGGATTTTTCCCTATTTGATTCCTAGGAGAATTATGTGACTATTATGCTTCTTGTTCTTGAAGTATAGATATTCAACATATATGTATTGAGTTTTTATCATGCTTAAGGCATGTGAGAGTAGATAAAGGCAAACTCCCTACCCCAATTAGTATCCATAATAATTGATATGGTTTTTTATCAATAATTTCACAGATTTTATTTTCTTAATGTATTCATGTCATTTTTATTAATATTATTATATTGAGACTTTAAGATAAAAAGAAAATATATTTTCTTTTTCCTTGCTGTTAACTTTTTGAAAAAATGCTTGGCATTGAGGCTGGGTGCGATGGCTCTCGCCTATAATTCCAGCACTTTGGGAGGCCTAGGTGGATGGATAGCTTGAGCTCAGGAGTCCGAGACCAGCCTGGGCAACATAGTGAAACCCTGTCTCTACAAAAAATACAATAATTAGCCAGGCATGGTAGTATGTGCCTGTGGACCTGTCTCCTTGGGAGGTTGAAGTGGGAGGATCGCTTGAGCCGGGGAGGTCAAGGCTGTTGTGAGCTGAGATTGTGCCACTGCATTCCAGCCTGAGAAGCCTGGGAGATAGGAATTGTAATTTGGGGGCAGCCTAAATTATAGTATTATTTAATACATATCTTGAATAAATAGAATATGGCATGTACTAACTTTATCTTATTTTATATTTATTTTATATATATGTATATATTTTTGTAGAGATGGGTTTTTTTATGTTGCCCAGGCTGGTCTCATATTCCTGGCCAGAAGCAATTCTCCTACCTTGGCCTCCCAAAGTGCTGGGATTATAGGTGTGAGCTATGGCACCCAGCCATGTTTGTTAACTTTAAATCAGTATTTAAAAAAAAAAGTCTTAGAGTTTTTCTTAATACTCTAAAATATTTTGTTTAAATTAAATAGTCAGTTTAGTTATCTCATTGCAAATAAAATAGTTTTCTGAAAAGTGACCTTTATGTTGTTTAATTGAGCAAAAAGCACATTCATATTTTGAAAACTCAACTAACAAAGTCTATTTTAGTTCAAGTTAGGAACTACACTAAGAATAAAGGCAAATATGTTTTCATAAATATATACGTGTATAAATATACATACATATTTAGAATTTTTTTTTTGAGACAGGGTCTCTGTTGCCTAGGCTGGAGTGCTGTGGTATGAACATAGCTCAATACAGCCTTGACCTGTTGGGCTCAAGTGATCCTTCCACCTCAGTCTCACATGGAGCAGGGACCACAGGCATGCTGCGCCATCATGCCCAGTTAATTTTTGAATTTTTGTAGAGCTGGGGTCTCATTTTGTTGCCCAGGCTGGTCTCAAACTCCTGGGCTCAAGTGGTCCTGCCATTTTGGCCTTTCAAAGTTCTGGGATTACAGGTGTGAGCCACTGTTCCTGGCCTGCTTTCATAAATATTTAAAAAAATACCAGTGTTTGGTCTTGACCATACATTAGCTTTGATGCCGATGCTAATATTATTGAACTTATTATGGCATTGAACATGTTTTTATAGCTCACTAAAATTTTTTAAAAGATGCTAATAATTACCTCTCTCACAAGAAATGGGTTGTTGATATATTTTCCAACAAATTTGACCAGTGCAGATAGCTCTTTTAGATAAAGAGCTTAACAAAAATACCACCATTCTTTTCATAATAATTACAGTCTTTCTGCACTTAATTGTGCAATTTCTTCTACTTCTTTATATGTAGATATAGGAACAAATTTCAGTTTACAGGTATTGGAATTCATTTGGGAATATAATTTGTATCTTGTGTAGAGTGTTTGCATGATATAACAAGGTCCTTTTGAATTTGGTGATTTGTTGGGTTTTGCATTGTTTATATTTCTCAAAATAAGTATGTAAATTCAAAATAAGTATTTTCTTCAATTAGCTGATTTTTGAGATATATGTTTTACAAGATTTATATTTAAAATTGATAAATACATTGCTAATTTCTGGTAGAAGGTTCAGTGGATTATACCATCCGATTTGAGTTAAACTGATGTGATTCTAAATTGTGAAGGTAGTTTTTCTGGAGTGAGTAAAGCTTACAGATTTGAGGGAATAAAGGAGTGGTATTATAGATCTTTGAAAGCTGCATAACAACTAATGTCAATGACAAAGCCAAAAGTCACTGAGATTTTAGTTCTAAGATTAAGGTTTGAATGTGTTTTGAGTTTTGACAGATAATTTTACAATTCTGAAAGTCCTAAATTTTATAGTCAGGAACTGAACTAGCCAAAGGCAATATTTAGTGTACAGTATACATGATCAAGACTTTTGTTCTTACATGAGCTTGCTTAATTATTTTTCCTACCCAAGAGAAGTATAAAAAAGTCCTTAATTTATAAATATTTCTTTTAATAAAAATAGTAAAGCCCTATTATTATTGTATGTTAAGCATATTTAATTTCTTCATCTAATTTCTTCAGTTTTTATAAAATGTAAAACTACCATTTTATTGATGAAGAGTTTGAGGCTCAAACATGATTAAGTAATTTGCTCAAGTCACATAAAGGCATATCTTGTTTTACTGTGGTTCATTTTATTGTGCTTCACAGATACTACATTTTTTACAAATTACGTTTTTTACAAATTTAAGGTTTGTGACGACCCTGTATAGAGTATGTCTATTGGTGCCATTTTTTCAACAGGGTGTGTCACTTAGTGTCTCCATGTCATAATTTGTAAATCTCACACTATTTCAGAGTTTTTCATTATTACAATAACTGTTAGGAGGATCTGTGGTCTTTGACGTTACTAATGTAACATTGTTTTGAGGTGTCACAAACTGAGCCCATCGAAGACAGCAAAGCTAATTGATAAATGTGTGTATTCTGACTGCTCCACTTATCAGCCATTCCCCTTTCTCTCCTTGGGCCACCCTTGTCCCTGAGACACAACAAGATTGAAAGTGTTGTGCCAGTTAATTACCCTATAATGGCTTTCGAGAGTTCAAGTGAAAGGAAGACTCACACCTCTTTTACTTTCAATCAAAAGCTAGAAATGAGGAAATAAGCTTACTGAGGAAGGCTCGTTAAAAGCCAAGACAGACCAAAAGCTAGGCCTCTTGTGCCAAACAGCCAAGTTGTGAAAGCAAAGGAAGTTTTTGAAGGAAATTAAAGTATTGTTGGGGTTCAGGGGAGCCCTCAGCTTCCCTGAGAGGACGTTTCTCCAAGGTTCTTGATCTCCTGCTCTCTCAAGAATGAGAGAGGGGAACAGGTACACTCATAAAGTAAATACCAGACCCCTCAAACAGAGTTTTCACAGAAAAGTGATTTTGTTTTAGGTAGAGAAAGAGAAAAAGGAGAAGAGAAAATGTCCACGGAGAGTATAGAAGTGTACTCCAGCGGGGAAATTCAGAAAATGAAAGCTCCTCTCACACTGAGTGAGAGAATCCAGAAAGATGGAATCCAGGAGAGGAAAGACAGCTTCCACACTAGGTAGAAGGGAATTGAGAGAGAGAGATGGAGTTTAGGAGGGGAAGACAGGCTTCCATGAGAGAGAGTTAATGGAAGGGGATCCAAACATAGAGTCCAAAGGAGTGTGGAAGAAGGGGACTTTTAACCTGGGAGGAACCCCTACTTTCTTCTAGACCTCTGGCCAGTGAAAGGAGTTCCTTAGAACTTCCACTGGAGTGATTGACTTTTTGATTCTTCCCATGCTTGCGAAAATTAAAACAGAAACAGTTAAATCTGGATGGAGAGAGATGGGAGGAGGGCATGGCGCTGGGAAGTTCTTGCCCTTACCAGTACGCCCCCTTGTGGACCTGGAAAGAGAACACATTCCCTCATTATTATTCCAAGGAAAACAAACCGTAAAAAAGCATAGTCTTCACCATGTTGACCAGGTTAGCTGGGCTGGTGGTGCGTGCCTGTAATCCCAGCTACTCAGGAGGCTGAGGCAGGAGAATTGCCTGAACCCAGGAGGCGGAGGTTGCGGTGAGCCGAGATCGCGCCATTGCACTCTAGCCTGGGTAACTAGAGCGAAACTCCGTCTCAAAAAAAAAAAGAAAAAAAAAAAGTATAGTCTTACTGTAGAGAAAGTGTGTGTGGTCTCCATAGAAGATCAAACCAGCCACAATATTAGGTGAAAGTCTAATCTAGAACAAAGCCCTAATTCTCTTCAATTCTATGAAGGCTGAGGAAGTTACAGAGAAAAAGATTGAAGCTAGCAGAAGTTGGTTTGCGAGGTTTAAGGAAAGAAGCAATCTCCAGAATATAAAAGTATAAAGTGAAGCAGCAAGTGTTGCTGTAGAAACTATGGAAAGTTATACAGAAGATCTAGCTAAGATCATTGACAATAGTAGCTACACCAAACAACACATTTTCAGTGTAGATGAAATGGCCTTCTATTGGAAGAAGATGCCATCTACAACATTTATAGCTAGAGCAGAGAAGTCTAAAGCCTGATTTCAAAGCCTCAAAGGATAGGCTGACTCTTGTTAGAGGCTAAACCAGCTAATGACCTTAAGTTGAAGCCAGTGCTCATTTGCCATTCCAAAAATCCTAGCGCCTTTAAGAATTATGCTAAATCTTCCATGCCTTTATTTTTTAAACAGAAAGACAAAGTCAGGATGACAGCACATATGTTTATCACATGATTTATTGAATATTTTAAACTCATTGTTTTAGACTTGCTGCCTAGAAAAAAGATTCCTTTCAAACTATTACAGCTCCTTGACAATGTACCTGGTCACTCAAGAGCTCTGATGGAAATGTACAAGGAGATTCATATTGTTTTCATGTCTGCTAACACAATGTGTATTCTACAGCCCATAGATCAAGGAGTAATTTCAACTTTCAATTTTTATTAATTAAGAAATAAATTTTGAGGCTGGGCCTGGTGGCTCACGCCTGTAATCCCAGGACTTTGGGAGGCCAAGGCGGGGTGGATCACCTGAGGTCAGGAGTTCGAGACCAGCCTGGCCAACATGGTGAAACCCAGCTCTACTAAAAATACAAAAATTAGCTGGGTGGTGGCAGGTGTCTGTAATCCCAGCTACTCAGGAGGCTGAGGCAGGAGAATTGCTGGAACCTGGGAGGTGGAGGGTGCAGTGAGCTGAAATCACGCTGTGGCACTCCAGCCTAGGTGACAAGAGCAAGACTCTGTCTTAAAAAAAATGAAATACATTTTGTAAGGCTATAGCTGCCATACATAGTGATTTCTCTGATGCATCTGGGCAAAGTTAATTGAAAGTCTTCTGGAAAAGATTCACCATTCTAGCTGCCATTAAGAACATTTGTGATTCATGGGAGGAGCTCAAAATATCAACATGAACAAGATATTGGAAGAAGTTGATTCCAACACTCATGGATGACTTTGAGGGGTTCAGGACTTTGGAGGAGGAAGTAACTGCAGATGTGGTGGAAATAGCGAGAACTATAATTAGACGTGGGGCCTGAAGATGTGACCGAATTGCTGCAATTACATGATTAAACTTGAACGGATGAGTTGTTTCTTATGGATGAGCAAAAAAAAAGTGGTTTCTTGAGATGGAATCTACTCTTGATAAAGATGCTGTGAACACTGTTGAAGTAACAACAGATTTAGAACATTATATAAACTTAGTTGATAAAGCAACAGCAGGGTTTGAAGGGACTGACTCCAGTTTTGAAAGAAGTTCTACTGTGGGTAAAGTGCTATCAAACAGCATTGCATGCCACAGAGAAATCTTTCGTTAAAGGAAAAGTCAGTCAATGAGACAAACTTTATTGTTGTCTTATTTTAAGAAATTGCCACAGCTACCCAAACTTAAGCAGTCACCACCTTGATCAGTCAGCAGTCATCAACTTCAAGGCAAGATCCTCCACCAGCAAAAAGATTACAACTTACTGAGGATCGTTTGCATGTTTTTTTTTTTTTAGCAGTAAAGTGTTTTAAAATTAAGGTATGTACATGGTTTTTTAGACATATTGTGATTACATATTTAATAGAATGCATTATAGTGTAAACATAAATTTTATGTGCACTGGGAAACAAAAAAACTGTGTGACTTGTTTTGTACAATATTTGCTTTATTGCTGTGATCTGGAATTAAATTTGCAATATCTTCAAGATATGCCTCTAACTAGTGAGTGACAGAGCAAAGATTTGAATTGAAATATGTGTTACCTGAGAGCCCATTCCTGGTCTATGCCAATATTATTGCTCTTCATCAAGTAACTCATTATACTATGTTTTGGTTGTATTATGGGTCAGATCACATTTTCACAGCATGAAAATGCACAAAGCAACTCTTCCCATTACAAAGAAAAATTTATGTAACTTCATTTTTCTCTCTATCCTAATATCTATAGAATGGTTACATTCTCTAATGTTTGATTATGTGATACTGTCTGTGTAAATGATACTATATAGGATGAAGGATGAATCATGTTTATTCTTAGAAGTTTTTGGCACTAGATTGGCTTAGCTATTAAATAGCACATTTGCTACCAGAGTGAAAAATGAATAGGAAGATATTTTTTGATTTGTAATCTTACAAATGTTTTTGTTTTTAATGACTTTCAGGGGAAAAAAAATCATGGGTTCCCTTAGTAGTTGTGTTATTTTGCTATGGTGATTATAAAAAAATACCACAAACTGGGCGGCTGACCCAACAAAAATCTATTGTCTCTCAGTTATGGAAGATAGAAGTCTGAGATCAAGGTATTGGTTCTTTCTAAGGGGTCTGATGGAGAGTCTGTTCCATGCTTCTTTCCTAGCTTCTGGTGGTTTGCTGGTAATCTTTGACATTCCTCGGCTTATAGATCTGTCACCCGAATCTCTTCCTTCACACGGTGTTCTTCCTGTGTGCATGTCTGTCTCTGTGTCCAGATCTACCTATTTATAAGGATACCAGTCACATTGGATTAGGGTTCACCCTAATGATTTTGTCTTAGCTTGATTATTTGCAAAGACTTCTGTCTCCAAATAAGGTCACATTCACAGGAGTTGGAGGCTAAGTCTACAATTGAGGGGAAACAATTCAATCCATTACAGTAGGCACCTTTTCTGAAGATAGATTTGAAGACTCTTTAGTTGTGATTATATACATAAGTTTGTTTATCAAAACATTGGAATAATTATATGTGTATATGTCCATAAATGAGATTTGCTTTGGAATAGAACAGACTTGTGCTAGTCTGTTCTTATATTAAAAACTGTAGGAAGAACAAACAGGAGAACTACTGAAGATGGTTTTCAATAAATTAAATATGATTGGATGTGAAACTGTATGGAGCAGGTAATGCATGTATGAGATCATTGTAACTGGTGGTTTGATAAAGTTGAGATTTAGTTGGGCATTCAGGGCCAAAGGAGGCTTCAGAAGCAGAAAGAACATGAGGTAAAGTCCTGATGTAGGAGTATTTTAGGTATAGTGGACTGTGGTGGTGAAGGAGGCTTTGGGTTCAGTTATATTGTCAAGGGATCCTGGGTGAGGTCCTTTAGGGTTAATGCAAGTTTTAGCTATTATAGCTTCAAGAAATTGTTGTAGAATTTATTTTTAATTTTATATGTAGAACATTTGGAATATATCAGTAACAAGAAGAAAAACATGACCTCTAATCCTACTACTCATTATTATTATTTTTACAGGTTGATATTCCTGTGTCAAATTCCTGCCATTTTAAAATTGATATTATACTACATAAACAGTTTTCTAAAATAAATTAGTGTCTGTAGTATTGTCTAAATATATACCTGGATTTGAGACCCAGTAGGTAACAGACCTAATGGTCATTGGTGATGATTTGGGTCACCATAATTCCATATACCATTAGGTAAAGCCAACTTTGTCTTATGTGATTTAGTCCATTCAGTCTTGTCCTTCAGTCTTGTTCTTCCTCTCATCTTTCATACTGCTGCCAAGATCTTTTTTTTTCTTTTTTTTTTTTTTAAGACGAAGTCTCACTTTGTTGGAGTCTCACTGTCACCAGGCTGGAGTGTAGTGGTGCGATCTTGGCTCACTGCAATCTCCATCTCCTGGGTTCAAGCAATTCTCCTGTCTCAGTTTCCCAAGTAGCTGGGACTACAGGCGTGCACCACCACGCCCAGCTAATTTTTGTATTTTTAGTCGAGACGAAGTTTCACCATCTTGGCCAGGATGGTCTTGATCTCTTGACCTCATGATACACCTGCCTTGGCCTCCCAAAGTGCTGGGATTACAGGCATGAGCCACTGCGCCTGGCTGCCAAGATCTTTTTAATGATCACTTCACTTTCCTGTCTTCACTCCTTTAGTCAGAGTAGAGGTTCAACTTTTTATCATATAAGTCATATCCGTTATCTTTCTCATGCCTTTGTCTTATTGGCTCCTTTTCCAAAAAATTACTTGAAATTCTCAAAATATTGTGCACCATTCTGTACCTCCCTAACTTTTTACCTCTTTCTTCAACTAAGAATGAATTTTTTCTACTTGTCTCTCTGTCCAGCAGCTACTCATTCTTTAGTACTCATCTCAAATGACATTTCCTTTCCTCTCTGAAGCCTTTATTTAAAGCCAGTTTTTCCTTCCTTTTAGTATCTGTAATACTTTCTATAAAACTTCTTATAGAACTGATTACAGAGTATTATAGCAGCCAGTTTTTACCTTAATTTCTTACTAGACTGAGTTATTTGAGTGTTCTGCTGGGCATTGTAGAAATTGGAAACCAAAATGAAGAAGAACTTTAGAAGTTTGCAACCTAGTGGAAGACATCCAATTTTTGCAAGTTGGTGGAGAATGATAATGAAAAGCTGATAAAGAGAATATACTTGCATGTCCCATTAAAACAGAATTGTGACTGGAAATGTTTTTATAGTGTCTTAAAATTAATGAAGTTTATTTGTTTGCAGGTGGCAGTGGGTCTGCATCACAGGTTGCAGCAGATGTTCTCAATATTTCTATTAACATTTCCTTATTTCCATACGCAAGAGGAGCCCCAGAGCCTCATCCTTGTGGTAGCTACCATGCTGTGGTAGGTGATGCTGTACTTTTCCACATCATCCTTCCTGTTCTAGCAGAGGATCTGGGTTAGAATCTAGCTGTTTGTTTTTGTAAACAACTATGGAGAACTGGAAGAGGAATGTTTCAATAATATCTAAATTGTGATTTTTTTTGAGGTTATGTACTATGCCTTGTTATTTTTGTACTTGTTCATAGAAGCCCTGAATAGTGCCTTGCTCATGATAGTGCTTAGCATTGTGATTTTGACTTGTATCTAGTTTTAATGGCTTCTTATTAATTTTTAAGTTATAATTTCTTATTCCCTTAAATAATAAAGAAGCATGTAACATTAATTTTACTTACAAACAATGTCTTCCAGTAATATTTTATCAGCTCCTCAAGTCTTATGAAGGAGATTTAACTAGAAACTGATAAAATTCCATACTGAGGATCAGCAGAACTATTTCATTGTGAAACCTCTGTATTGACAAGAATGAACACTGTAGCTAGTAACTAAAGTATTTTTTCTTCGTAAAAAGTGGAAGTATTTTTCAGAATTCTAGGAAATGACAAAGTGATTTTGGCTGTAGTCATATTGCATTTAATGCTATAGAGAGTATTTCTTAAATTAACAAAAATATTCTGTAATTTCCTCAGTTATTGCTACTGGTGATGAGGGATGTAAAGTTGGCATACTTTCATGTTTTGAGCATTATCATTATACGCTTCTGATTTTGCATGTCAGATGCAATCTTTGTTTTAAGTTAGCCGAGAACGTTTTTTTGGTAGAGGGTCAGGCTCTCATTATTTGTATATTTATGTAAGTAATATATAGAATACAATGAATTGATCAGAGTAACCACATATATAATTTTTAATGTAAGAATTATACAGCATTTATGCATTCCTGTGACTTTTTAAAAGGTCATCAGAATAAGGTAGTTTGGGACCAAAGACATAGATTTTATTAAAGTATAGATCATTTTATTTTGTTATTTTCTGTGACCACTGGTAACACTCATCTTACAGATGTAAGCTGCCATTCACTAGGGAGCTTTGGCAAGAGAATTGGCTAGATCAGCAAACCCATTTCCACTATGGAACAACAACTTGCAGCTCATCTCTATTTCTGGTGAGTAAGTGTCATCTTGATACATGAAAGAGCATGTTAATGTTATTTTATCTTTGCAGTGTTATTAAACAACAATTTGGTTTAAACTTTGTTTTATGAGACATTATTGGGATGTTAAACCATGATGCTTGATTACTTGAGCCCAAAGGATAACAAAGAAATCAACACAACAGTGAAAAGTAATGGAAGTTATAATTTGTTATCTATGAATATACTTGAGTTGTTTGAATAGCTCCTGTCTCTCATCTCCATTCTCATTTTTTATAACACATGGCAGCTGACTTATCATTCATGACTCTTATTTGAATACATACTGACTAGAAAAGAGTCCCATATTGATCACATATGTTGTATACTTATTTTAAAAACATATTACTAGCCAGGTGAGGTAGCTTATGACTGTAATCTCAACACTTTGGAGGCCGAGGTGGGAGAATCACTTGAGGTCAGGAGTTTGAGACCAGCCTGCTAACATGTTGAAACCCCGTCTATACTAAAAACACTTTACTTGGGTGGCTGAGGCAAGAGAATCACTTGAATTTGGGAGGTGGAGGTTGCAGTGAGCTGAGATTGAGCCACTGAACTCCAGCCTGCATGACAGAGCAAGACTGTGTTTCTAAAACAAAAACAAAAACAGAAAACAAAAACACCATGGATGTATTACTGATATTAGGAAATTTCAGGATAAGTACACTGAAAAGATTCTCTTCCGTTTTCAAATAGATTATTTAGTCTATCAGCTGGTGGCCATTGTTAATGCTTGTTGCAAGTTTGGTATTCCAGAGACATAGTGCTTGACTTCTATATATTTAATATTGTTACAAGAGTCAGTAGTATATCTACATAGCGATCTGTAGTTCAGGCAATATCATTTAATAATCACAATTTCATTTTACTGTACTAATTTCATTTATAATTTGACCAAATCTTATATAATCATGGAGTATGTATATATATGTGTGAGTATATATAAGTAACTTGTTACAGTCACTTATGTTGCTTTGGCCCTCTTTATTCTAGTTGCTTTCACTTGAGTTATCGCCATTGTCAGATAGTCAAAGTAAATTTTCTTTACAGTCTTGCTTTGCTAGTGTCCTCCCCTCCACCTTTTTTTTTTTTTTTTTTGGCAATTGGCATTATCTTTCAATTTTTCTTCTTTCACAGTATAAACAAATTCCAAGGTCAAAGATTTGTAGGACTGATGCTCACTGAAGTCAAAACTACTTGTAGCTATGAGGGACAGGATCCTTATCCTACAAGTACGTGACATCACGTGATCATCAATATGAAATGTTTTTGAAAGAGGCTTCTGGCAGCCTTTTCCCCGACCATGCAACATTGTATGTACTCCTTACGTGTTAAACCCCAGTTAAACTGAATAGCTTGTATTCATTCTACCATGATAAGCTATTTTGCACTTTGGTCTTCATTCATATACTCCTTCTTACCATTATAGTCTTTTCTCTTTGCTCCCTGATAAGTTACCAACTTTCATTCAGGATTTAGCTTGGTGAACACTTTGAAGTCCTTCTTGACTACTGACCTCTGTCATTGAAATTTCCAAGATGTAGATCTCTTCTAGAGCCTGTATTTCATTGTTCTTATTGACTTATGTCTTCTTACTATAGATTTCTTAAGGGCAACTACAAAGACTATGTTTTAAATTCATTTTTACCCCCAATTTCTAGCACAATACCTGGCAAGAGTAGTGCTTAATGAGCATTTGTGGAATGAATGATTGAATAAGCTCAATAGAAAAGAAAAGGTGATTCTGGCAGTTGGTGTGATAGTGGTGATAACGTGAATTCCCAAGTGGAGTGCTGCTATACTTTTCAGGGAATATTCAGCGTGGAAAACAGTATCTTTCCCAGGGTCTCACCATAATTATACTAGTTTCTTAAGAGTCAATGTATAATGTGTGTCTGGAATTTTGTTATTTTGAAAAACCAAACATTTATTATTGGAAATTTGCTCACAAAGTTTATATAGCTAAATTTTAAAAATAAATATTAGATTTCAGTAATGAGTAGTATAATAGATCTTAAGAACTCTATTACTTTCCCTAAGGAGATCTTGTGTTATAATCAGTCTAAAGTTGGAAAAAGGACCCTTCTGCTTGAAAATTATGAAGAGTAAATCAAAGGAGGAGTCCATTTGTTGTTGTATTTAAAGTTCAGTTTACTTTAAAGCTGTGTAATTCTATGTCATGCAGTACTGATGAAAAAGCTTATAATGGCCAATATTGTCAGAGTGGCACATTCACACATGGTTCGGTAGTTTACATTTTGAAAAACACTCATTTATCACATTACCCCTTTAGTAATATGTCAGGCTATAAGTTGATTTTATATTTTGTCTATTTACTAGGATTGTATTAATTAGAGGTTAAATGTTCTTTGACTATCAGATTATATTATAGTTTTAACTGAGGAATTACTATATGAAGATATTAAAAGGAAGCTTAAAGTTACTGATATTAACTAGGTTCTTTTAAATGATTTTATTTGTTTTAGAATATATAGAAATATACTGAATTAGAACAAATAGTATATTTACTAAATAATTTAAATAAAATGGGGAGAGGGTGGAGGGGATTGGAAGGAATGAAATTTTTCTTGTTCAAGCTATAAGCACTAAAACCTTTAATTTTGTAGGAAGACACTCTATACTATGGTCATTCAACTTGTATACCTGTAGCCTATTTTATAGTCAAAAACTTCTAAGTAAACATCTGTGATTTAATTTGTGCTGCTGAGAAACAGTGATCAAAAATGGCAATAAAAGTCACATAACAAAATAAGAATACTAAAAAAAAAATCTAAGAATTTTACTGTGTTCCATTCCTCATTCAATTTCTGGCAGCCTTCATGATTACAAATCACTTGATTGACTAACTAGACATTCTCAAAGTGAATTATGAATCAGGTTCATTTTTCCTGGTTGATAGTTGACACATGCTGTAACTCTTTCACTTTGTGATATATCAAATTCTTATAACAGTAATAAAAGATATAATCACCTCTTTATTTCAGGAAAACTAAATTGCCTTTTCAAAAAATGAAATGCAGTTGCTAACATTTTAACAACACAATGTAATTCCTGCCTCCGGGTTTCAGGGTGGAATCCACAGTGATGATGTTATTTTTCAGATTAAAAAAAATTCTTTAGAATGATTTTCCAACATGCATAAAACTATTGATATCGGTTCTATAGGCTGCCTGGGCAGTTGCTGAGCCTAAGTTGTAAAACAGTTATTTCTATTCTTATTATTTAAAAAATGCGTGATGGAGAAATTATGCATTTTAAAAACGTTTTCCTTTGAAGGAAATGTAGTTTTCCCAAAATACCCATTTTGCAATGAGGCCATGATGTTGCAAACTTAAAAATGTGGAACATTCTAATGGTTATTAATAGGGAGGGTCCCTTTTTGAGTAGGGAAAAGGGTCCATAGTGACCTGAATCTTGAGTGTTTCCATTTGTTAAACTGAATCAAAGGGGACAATTCTGCTTTCAAATATATATTCAAATATCTGTTCTCTTTTGACTTAATAAGAATTCTTCATGCGTAACTGTGCTCGGAACTGAGTGACAGAAAGTTCTTTTAGTATATTTTCCTTAATCCCATCTATCCAAGCAACTGAAAATAAAATGGGCAGTCTTTTTTTTTCATTTTTATACTTTAAGTTCTGAGATACATGTGCAGAACATGCAGGTTTGTTACATAGCTATACATGTGCCATGGTGGTTTGCTGCACCCATCAACCCATCATCTACATTAGGTATTTCTCCTAACACTATCCCTCCCCTAGCTGCTCACACACTGACAGTCTCCAGTGTGTGATGTTCCCCTCCCTGTGTCCATGGTTTCTCATTGTTCAGCTCTCACTTATGAGTGAGAACATGCAGTGTTTGGTTTTCTGTACCTGTGTTAGTTTGCTGAGAATGATGGTTTCCAGCTTCATCCATGTCCCTGCAAAGGACATGAACTCATCCTTTTTTATGGCTGCATAGTATTCCATGGTGTATATGTGAAAATGGGCACTCTTTAATGTGATTGATATATTAAAAATTTGAGAATCCTGCACAATAGTCATTCCCTTAGTAAAAGTGAAGTCCCTTCACTGAGAATTCTCATGCATGGGAATATTGGGCCTGAACTGTGTAAGTGTCATTATGAGATCCTTTTACTAATAAAAAAATTGTATGTGAGAAAGTAATTCTGGGTTTCTCATGAAGGCAGACTCATCAAATATTAGTGGAAGCTTTGAGTATATAAGGACCATAGAATTGTACTGCCTTACTTACCCCATGTAAAAGCAGAGTAATTAGTACTTCAGAGTTTCAGTGCCTTTCCCCTTACTTTGTTTTCCTTTATGACTAAGATTTATTCTCTTAGAACTGAAAATTGTTTTCTTGCTATTTCATTGTCTTTACAAGGATATGCTTTATAAAAAATCCTTCTGAATAATAGTCTACTGAATTTATGAGAGTAGCAATGTGTTATTACACATAGTTGTATAAACATGGCAATTTTTTTTAATCTTAGCATTTTGTTCTTTTTAAAATTATCCAAAGTTCTTGAATTTATGCTTTGGCTACCTTGAAATTTAATTTTCAACCCCCATTACTATTAATTTTGTGCTTAGTAGATAAAAATTGTTATTAAACATCTTTTATGGGATTAAAGTCTTATTTATGATTAGGCAATGATTGTATATGTAACCAGTTAATACATTCATTTAAAATTATGATGAAAATATTAATCCTCCAAAGATTTTTTTAACTATATAGACTACCCTGCTATAATTGAAATTAAGGAATTAGAAATAGAAAGACAAAGCATCAATTCATTCATTCATTCATTCATTTATTTATTGAGACAGATCTGGTCTCACTCTTGCTCTCCAGACTGGAGTGCTATGGCATGGTCTCGGCTCACTGCAACCTCCACCTCCTGGGTTCAAGTGATTCTCCTACCTCAACCTTCTGAGAAGCTGTGATTACAGGCCCATTCCACCACACCCAGCTAATTATTTAAATTTTATTTTAGTAGAGACGAGAGTCTCACCATGTTGGTCAAGCTGGTCTCAAACTCTTGACCTCAAATGATCTGCTCGCCTTGGCCTCCCAAAGTGCTGGAATTACAGGCATGAGCCACTGTGCCCAGTCCAATTTATTAATTATAGAAAAAAACTTTTAAGTCTTTTATAACTTCAGTAGGTTTTGTGAGAGGACCATAAACTGAACTGGAACTGTAAAATAATGCCATTCTCCAGTCTGACTTGATACTTTCTATTTTTTGACAGAGCTGGACATTTGGAATCTAGAGGCATTGTTGTAATTCTTTAGACATACTGAGGTAAACAGTATATGGTAAAATGGGCTTTTGTTGCTGTGACCAGACCACAAGATGTGGAAATGAAAGAAGAGTAGGGGAAAGGAGGAGACAGAAAATAATATTTTTGGCTACAGAAATTTACTGAATTAGTTTGATTGTTTGTTTATGTTGACTAAATAGATTGCTAGGGTGTCTCCATTTGTGATGTCAGCTTGATGCTTAATTGCTCCCATTGAGCAATTTAGTAATAGGACAGTCATTGAAAGAGGAAATGAAATATCTGGAGATTTCCTTCAGGAAAACTGAAGGAAAATATTTAAGAAGAAATTTCTGGTTTTTACTTTTCTAAGTAAGTGTATAAAGGGGTCAGGATGTCCAGTATCAATAAAATCTGCCAGACTTATGTTCCACAATTTATACTTTAACCCTTAACACTGATTTTCTCTCCCTTTTTCCCATTTACATGTGCAAGACAATAACATTTGCATTTTGTAACATGGTCCATATTACATAAATGTATATTGTATTTCTCAATATCAACATTACATTGGTATTCCTATTCTAGTTTTGTATGTTAACACTGATATTTTCTATTCTGGTGATATAAGCAGGTTTTAAATAGTATCTGGTATGTTAATATATATGGCCCTTTTGGATATTTCTGGTTAAATCCTTCCTTGGTCTGGATTTGATTAGCTCTTTATTTCTCTTGTTTAGGCATATGCTAAAAGTTGGAACTAAAGATTAATAGGTAGGGAGTACAGAATTATGATATCTTTTTATTACATGAACACTAAAATGGCATAATTGTATTCTGTATGATTCTCTGTCTCCTTGCTGTTGATATTATAGATAATATGTAGAATAATTCTTTTAGAATCCCCTTTTAATTAGATTCAATGATACTTAGTTTTGATTCTGAGAAATGTATACATTATTATGCAAAGAGATTCAAAGGACATAGTTGTTAACGGTGATAGATGCTGGCTGGAATTAGTCATTTTGGATTGATATAAAAGAAGAACATAAAGAAGGCATTGTTTTAGTGGAAACTAAAGGTCTAACACAACATATGATAGCATTCAGTACATTCTACTTTTGATGTCTACCTAGTACTTTAAAGCCTCAAATAATATACACTTTTGTTGGTGTATCACTCAGTGTTCTCCAGAGAAACAGAACCTATAAAATACATATATATGCATATACATATGCATATGCATACACACACTTACGCACACACATATATGATTTATTTTAAGAAATTGGCTCACACAATTGTGGGGACTGGCAAGTCTGAAATCTGTAGGGCAGGCTGGCAGGCTGGGAACTCACACAGCAGGTGATGCTGCAGTCTTGAGGCAGAAATTTCTTCTCATCTAGGACCCTCAGTTTTTGCTCTTAAGGCCTTCAACTCATGGGATAAGATCTGCCTACATTATTAAAAGTTAATCTCTTTTACTTAAAGTTAGCTGATTGTAGATGCTAACAACATCTACAGAACACTTCACAGCAACATCTAGGTTAGTGTTTGATTAAGTAAGTGAGTACTATAGCATAGCTAAATTGATCCATAAAATTAACCATCACAGTTGGTCATTCTCCCCCATCCCCCATTATTTATGTCACAAGTCACAGAATTGCCTAGGGTCAAACTATCATCAAAGAATGTATTAGGCAACTTCCTTGAAATGAAACAATCAATTCCAGAGATAATAGCTGGCATCCATTTGTTCATTAACAAATATTTATTGAGTGATATGTATTGTGCCAGTACTGAAAATGAATGACATGCAAAACCACTTATAGACCCTATTCTTTTGTAGTTTACTGATCTGAGTTGATGCATAGGAAAGAGGCAAAATGTGATTGTTAACCCAATGAAAAAACCATTTCCCTGTGACTTGCTTTATGTAAATTTTTATTACATAAATCTTATGATAATCTCAGTGGATAAAATAGCCAAGCTTCTCTTTAAATAATTTGTATTTCTTTGATATTGTTCTTTAGAGATTTTTGAGAACAGTTTTGGAAAATTTTGATATTTGAGTTGATTGGGTTTTTAAGCACCATGCCCTTTAATCTGTAAGTAGAAACTCCTCTCCTTCTGTGTCAGTTTACATTGGTTGCCCTTCTATTTACTGATCAGTCTATGTACAGTAGTAATAATAATTTTTTCAATTAAAACTTACCATATTCTAAATACTTACAAACCTTCTCTCTAATTCCTGTATTCATAGGTCCATTTTAGAGATGTGGAAACTGAGGTTCAGAGACATTAACTAACTTGCCCACAGTTATACAGTCACTAAGTGATGGAGCAGGAATTCAAACTCAATCTGTCTGAATCTGAAGACCATGCATTTTTCCTATCCCACTCAGCTTGTCTCTCTATAAGCTTCTTAGCAAGGCTCTGAGATCTCTTGGGACAGCCTCTTGTCTGTGTAAAGAGATTCCTAGACTTCTGTAGATGAAATTTCCTGTGATCTCTTTTGGTAAGTACAAGTGAGTTTATTTGACTGACCTTGTCTCCCAAGCAGTATGAGAATTATTATGTAAATTATGTGGGTAGAATGAAACATTTAACAACTGATGTTAAGGCAAAATTAATGAAATTAATAACAAAAAGAGAATAGGTTAAGTAGGTACTAGGAAAGTATTGCAGTATACCTAGGCTTGGAAAAAGAAATGACTAACACTTAAAGAAATACACAGAAGTAAAAGTGTGAGAAAAGGAAAAGAAAAAGAGCAATTTGCCTAAGAGGTAAAAGTATGAATTAATGCCTACCCACTGCCTTTTATTCCTTAGTAGAAGTTTAGAATAGAGTAAAATGAATTTAGCCTTAGAGATAGTGGATGTTTCTATTTTGTGACTATTCCAAATCATTAAGTCATTTTGTGATATAGAAACACTAATAGCTGGGAATAGTTACAGAGATACTTAATGCTTGTCAAATAACCAAGTACTCCTCTAATTCTCTAGCCACTCTGTAGCTGGTGATGGGGTTGTGAGGGACTGGGAGGAGGTCACCAGTACTTTTTGGTGTATCCACAAAATGGCAGAACCTCTGTCAGCCTTGGTTCTTAAGTGAATATGAAGTAGAGACCCTCATTGATGAGTTTTGTGCATGTAGTAGAAGTAAGAAATAAATTTTTGTTGTGTTAAGCCATGGAGATTATGGGATGTTTGTTATTAAACTGTGTAACCCATCTTAACTCTACAGGGACTTAAGTGTTCCTCCCTACCCCTGGCCCTAAACTGTCCTCACGCTGCTCCTACTAAGTCTTTAATATCCAATCTATCTCTGCATGTATACTTTTTCTTATCAAAAGGCCCCCAGAAGGTGCAAACTCTTTGTAGTCGTTCTTATAATTTCTGATATCACTGATATTATTAAATTAGACATATCTACAGAATAAGTCATTTTTTTTGCATGGCTATTACAAATTACTAACAATTACTCTAATTTTATATTTAAGATTAAGACTTTAAATTTAAGATTAGGATTTCATATAATTTATTAGGATTATTTGGAAATTCTCCAGAGTAGGATGCCTGGAGACTTGAAAATAATAGCAGGCAGTATAAAAACTATTTTGAGATGTCTGTTTCTTCTCCAAGATTAAATTATATAATGCCCCAACCCACATATAATTATATATTCTTCAACATACTAGAAGTCATGATAGTTTTTATAATAATTTAGGGCTAATGTAAGTTTCTGTCTTCTAATGAACATGCAACTTTTGACAAATGACTATAATGTACCATCTTCCTTTTTGCCTTGGCTGCCTGTGAGCTCATAGTGAAAATTAGTTCTCACTTTTATTTTCTTTATCTATGGTTCCTCATATAATCATGTCCTATATTTGTTCATTTAATTACTGAGTTCCTGCTTATCTTTAGTTTTAAATTAACTTTGTATAAAAATATTTTATTTTATTTTTTGAGTTAGAGTCTCAAATATTTTTATTTCTTAGGTCCTGTTAAGTACTTAGTCCCTCCTTTCCCATTTCTCTTTTCTTGCTTTGCAGGAATCTAATGACCATTGAACTGTGGCCACTACTTCAATTACAAATATTTTCTTCACTAATATCAGACTGCACGCCATTGTATATACACTTTTAACAAACTTTTTGGAAGTGCAGTACACATCACCAATAACTTCTCAATGCCAAATCATAGTATTTGAAGACATTTTAAACAACAATTAAACTCAACTTATTTACTACCAATAATGCACATAAGTCAGCTGAAGTGAGGATAACATGAATGGCACAAATACATTATGATTGCAGCCTGGCCAACAGTAATTATAAGAAACCTTCAGTTTTGAGATGTGTCTTGATTTAAGAAATGTTAAAAAAAGATTGTAAGTTACCATTGATAAAATATGAGTTTACTTCTGCCCATATTCTTTATTCTCTTTTTCTGGAACTCAAGAGTAAACATATATTAGATTTTCTCACATTTTCCTGCATGCTGGTTCCTAGGCTGCTCTATGAATAGTTTTTTCCTGATCTGTTCCCCAGTTCACTAGTTCTGTCATTTTCTGGGTCTGATCTGTTGCAAATGCAATACATTGAGTTTTAAATTTCAGTCATTGTGTTTTCATTTCTAGAAATTTCATCTGATTCCTTTTCAAATTACTTTCCCATTTTTTGTAGTTTCCTATCCCTGAAGATATTTTCAGTCATGCCATTTAATTTTTTAAATATAGCAAGTGTAGTTTTATATCTGATAATTCTAACATCTGAAGTCTTAATAGGTCTGTTTCAGTTGTCCTGTAGTTATGCAAGTTTTTACCCATCTTGCTTTGCTTCCTTGTATACTTGGTTATCTTACCTTGCAAAATTATTTGGAGAGTCCTGGAAACTTAGAATGAATATAACTTTAGGATAATTTGCATTTGCTTTTGCCAAATATCATGGGATCATTTCAAACAAAATACTAGCTTGAAGTTCCCCAATCAATCAAGGTGATAAGAACCTGGTCAGTAAATCCTAATGAGGGCCAAGCTGTGGCCAAAGATTTTTAGACGGAAGTTTCCCTCCTTTCCGGTTTCTCTTTTCTTTCCTCCTCTGCTCCTCTTGGTGTACAGACAACCTTCACTGAAATCCTTGGGGTGGGTGGGAAATGAGGGCAGGTTTCATTTTAGGTATAGTCCTTTGAGGTCTAACTTAATGCAGAGAGAATATTCTATGTGGCGTCTTACATGGGACCTCAAGCCTTGATTCTGAAACCCCTTGCCTTTGATGTTTCAGAATTGAAGCTTTTATTTGCCAACTGGCAAATGTCCTCAAGGCAAATTGGCTTAGGTTTTTAATATTCTTCTTAACAGAAAGGTAAACATTGGGTTTTTTACTTCACCTAGTATTTGGCATGACAGTTCCCCATTATCTTGTCAGTTTAGTGCTTTAAATGATTGCGTTTAAAAAAATTCTGCATTTTCAGTTTTCAGCAGGAAGGATGGCCTCAACTAGTGGTTTTCAACTGGGGGTGATTTTTTTCCTCTAGGGGACATTTTAAAATGTTTGGAGACAGTTTTAGTTGTTAGAACTGGGGTTGGGGGAGCTACTTGCTCTAGTAACACATGAGTTAACTTTCCTTAACATACTTTCTGCTTTGCAGATATCATATTTAGTCTTTTGGAAAAGATAACTGCTTCCTAAAATTACCTACCATCTAACTCCTATAGATGCCTGTTTTAAAATCTGTGTTTTCTGAAACATAGTTTTTGGCTTTTGGGCAAACAGTGACAATGGAGAACCAAGAGTTAGGAGCATCCCACTTTGTAAATGATCTTCCATGTAATATGCCTAACCTAATATTGCTCATAATGCATGTGGTATTGAACCTCCTTAAAAATGTTCAGAGGAAGTGGACCAATAGAGGTTCTTAAGTCATACTTTTGGTATAGCTTTTCACCAGCTGGATCATAATTTACTTGTTTCCTGCATAATCTACTTCTCTGCCTGGCAGGGTCATAGGATAATCCTTCGTTTATAGGCCTTCCGTATAGGCCTTCCTACCTCTTTTTTTTCCTCATTATTTGAATTAAGAATGTATTTATGGATACTAAGTAAGGAAAATGAAAATCTTGCTACTAGGAATCATATGACTTTAAATATGGAAAATGGGATTTATTTTCACTAAATTGTTTCATGATAATAGTATTTTGTTTAATGTTAAAGATAATTTTGTCATTTCTTATCTAATATTAGGCATTCTTCATTCTAATTGTTGTTGAATGAATAATATTTCATCTTAGAAAAGATTTGTGTATGAAATAAAAAGACTCATTATAATAGGAAAAATATAAGGTATGGTATTAGAACACCTGGATTGGCATCTTCACTTTATTATTTACTAGCCAAGTAACCTTGGATAATCTTTCTTAGCTTTACCTTCTTCATCTGTAAAATAGGAATGGTAGTATTCTCTCACAGGGTAATTGTGAGAATGAAATGAGATAATTTTTGTGAGGGTGCTTTATAAAGCAGTATAAGTTATTATAATTCTAAGTAATAACATGTTATTTTACTTGAATGCTTTTATACTTTGTTTTCTAAAGGATGTTTTTGTTGTTGTTGTTGTTGTTTTTGAGACACTCACTCTGTTGCCCAGGCTGGAATTCAGTGATGCAATGTCGGCTCACTCCAGCCCTGCCTCCCGGTTTCAAGGGATTCTCATGCCTCAGCCTCCTGAGTAGCTGGGATAGAGAGTTTTGCAACGTTGGCCAGGCTGGTCTGGAACTCCTGGCTTCACGTGCCTCCCTTGGCCTCCCAAAGTGTGGAATTACAGGCGTGAGCCACTGTGCCCGGCCTAAAGGCTATGTTTTGAGAGGCAGTAAAGTTAAATGACATTGCTTAAGGCCAAATTTTAAGCCTTCCCTTTCCTAGAGGTATATCCTAACCTCTTTTAGCCTCACCTTCCTCTTCTGTAAAATGAGCATGGGGAGAAATGCCAGATATAGGTGAAGGGGAGGAAGGCAGCAAATCACACTGCCACGTATGTACCTATGCAACAACCTTGCATGTTTTTCACATGTACCCCAAAACCTAAAATGCAATAATAAAAAAAAAAAACAAAAAAAAAACAAACAAAACTCTTGACATTAAAAAAAAAAAAAAAAAAGAAGAAAATGATAATAGTATGTATCTCACAGAGTGGTTTGAAGATTAAATTAGGTAATCGATGTAAAGTGCTTGCAATAGTGCCCAGTACATTCAATAAATGTTACCTATCATCATCATCATCATTCTTAGATTAAAAAAGAAAACTCTTTTCCTAAATTAAAGTCCATTATTTACCATTTATCTACTGGCTGCCCTGCTGTGAAGTATCAAGGCAATTAATTTTCCTTAGTGGTGAATATATATGTACATACAATGATATAGTTTTCTTGACTTAAGAAAACTCATTCATGCTGTACTTATTTCAAAGAGTAGATATTTCTGATAAATTGCGTGCATATAGTATTTTTGTAAGTTTAATTATGTTTTGAGTACAGCTAGGAAATTCAGAAAATAACTCCTGAAAATAAGTCCACTGAATAATAAATGACCCTTTGAAATGTGATCACTCGCTAATTTATTCATTCTTAAAATCAATTTTCACAGTTTAAAAAAGAAATCTGGCTGCATTTGTACTCATTAATAATTTGTAAGAATTAATTAATTTATTTTAAAGGAATCACCAAAATGATCAAAGCATCAGCCTTGAGGGATTAGTTCAAACATGCTGGAGATAATGGATTTAATCAAGTAATTTCTTCAGGTAAAAGCCTAATATAAGGTAAAGTCTGACTAAGACAAAGACTAGAGTTTTGAAAACACATGGATAACTGAAAGATTGTGTGATTGTTGTGTACTGATAAATTTAGCAAGATATAGGACAGTGTAATAGTTGTGCTTAACTTGTAATATTCCGGTTAAAAATTTATACTTTTTCTCTTTTTTGTGGAAGCCATGCCTTATACCATTTGTGATTCTAGTATGATTACTTTCACATTTTGTGAATTGATACTTTGCTGACCTATATACATAAAGGTAATTAAATGATTGATGATTGCTGCATAATCCAATACTGATTTCAGCTAGTCAAAATGTTGCAGTTTTCACTTAACCATGAGTCTGAGGCTCATGGTTTCTGCAACAACCTAAGGTTTGGTGATCTGGATATGCCCTGTCGAACTGTTTCTGTGGAATAAGTAAGCTGTTTGTAAACAGAGTGGCAAAGAATTCTCTCATAGAACTTCAAATTCACAAAGTATGAGGTAGCTGGGCAACAGGTCAAAGGTGAAAGGTAATAAACCATTTTGGGCCTGTTCTTTTGTGGAGCCTTTGGCTGCCTTTCAGACTGAGGTCTTGGAAATAGTTCACACACAGGCCTTCTGCCAACAGACTACTGAGAGTTGGCTGAGGCAGAATTCTGTTGCACAATCCCCTCCCTCTCTTTCTCTTTCTGTCTCTGTCTTGGTTGTCTGAAACTTATAAAAATGCAAGGAATTTTATAAAAATTAAGTATACAAAAGAAGCAACAAAATAATTTATATTTTAATAAATTTAGAACAACTTTTTTTCTAGGGATAGAAGTCAAAAATTTGAATTTATTGTGATAAATTCTTGCAAGATTGATTGCAAAGTATGTTTTAGAAAAGCAGTAAGTATATTAAAATAATTAAAAAGATTAACAATGTTGGCGGAAAAACTTGGGTCAGTTGTGGGCTTTTTGAGGAGGCAGTGTATCTCTGTTCCACCTAAGCCACCAGAGGTAGTCTTTAAACAGTCTAGTAAGATAGTTTAACTAGTCAGCTTATCTATAAGTATGTGTTAAGATATTTAGTGTTAAGATTGCTGTGTGTTTTGAAGAAAAAAGGTAGAATTAAACTTCCTCAAAATTTCTTGTCTTACTTTAGATTTATTGCTGCTGTTATTCTTGCTTATAGTAGGAATTCATTCCAAGAGTAGAAACAAATGAAGTGAATGTTAGATTTACCTCCTCTGACACTAGAGCTTGGCTTGAAGGACTTTATTCAGTTCCTTGGTTATTATATTTGTCTGCCTTACTAGTTTTTTTCTCTTTCCTGTTTGTGTAGTACTACAGAGTTACAACTTCTATCTTGGTCAGTTTTGGCGTCTTTTCCTTCCTGAATTATAATACTTTGTTAATAAATATGTGAGGCACTGGAAATTCTTAAGGTAGACGGAAGGTTGAGAGACAATGAAAAGATGGTAAAGGAACCATTCTGAAAAACAAAGTATGAATCATTAGCCATTTTAACTGTAAACACACTTCTTTGGGATGGTATCAATCATTTACAAAGAAATCACCCAGTTCAATGGGAAAAGAAAAACATTTTATTAGGGAATTTAGTTTACTTCCTAGTGGAAACCAAACCATGCAGTTTGTATCATAACCAGTGAGACCTTGTCTTTCATTATTTTATCTGTACTAACGAGGATAGCCGTAGGTGGGAAGGATGGGACTTTCCAATGTGTTTCATAAAGTCTGATTTCTTCCTTCCTTTTAGAACAGTCAAATAGACTTTTTTATTCTTTCAAACATAATTTTTTGGGAATATCTTACTTCATAGGTGGTCTTGGCTTTATCTACTTTCTTCAGTAAACTCTGAAAGAAAAAACTTCCCAGAAGTTTGAGCATTCATTTGCCATTATGTTCATTCCTTAATATCATAAATACTGCTGCAGTATTATGTATATTATGTATATTGGATATTATGTATATTGATTAACAGACTTCTATATTTGTTTTTTATTAAACAGAATCATAAATTTCTTTTCCCTTATTTATTCACTTCAAGCCAGCATGTTGGAAAAACTAAAAAATGGCAGCTCTTAATACATCTAAATAGTTTGGGCATATCTTCATTTTTTTCCCAATGTAAAAGTTGTCAAACACAAATCTTAAAATCATTTAGTCCCCCCTGCTTTTTTTTTTTTTAAATTAAACTTAAGAAAAGTAACCTTAGGAAAATCACTGAGTCTTTCTAAGCCTGTTTTCTTACGTAGTAAATGAAGGATATAACCCAGTCTTTAAGGTTTCTTCCAGTTCCAAACTATCATGTGTTTGACCAAATGTTGTTTCTAGGACTGAATAACTCTTGCTATCAAATTAGGCATTTCCATCATTTTTCTCAGTGAATGAAACGTTAAAAAGCAAATCAAGGCCTTGAGGTATGAAATATGCCACAAATCCATTTTAAGAGGGGGCAGTTAGCATTGTATCCCCTTGTTTATCTGTTTCTCTTTGCCACTCAACTACTAGTAAGGTTGTTACCACTGGTCCTTCTGCTGCTGCCTCCAATGAGAGGCAAAGACAAGGCCAATGAGGCTGGCAAGTGGGACCTCACTGGGCCTAAAGGAGAGGAGCCAGATGTTCCTTGGTTGAACCACAGATTCATATTACTGGTACAGAAATCCCCACTTAAGAGCCATGACTAGAATGGACATATAAAGCCTTCAAATTGCCTGTAATCCCAGCACTTTGGGAGGCTGAGGTGGGCAGATCACAAGGTCAGAAGATCAAGACCATCCTGGCTAACATGGAGAAACCCCATCTCTACTAAAAATACAAAAAATTAGCTAGGTGTGGTGGCATACACCTACAGTCTCAGCTACTGGGAAGGCTGAGGCAGGAGAATCACTTGAACCTGGGAGACAGTGGTTGCAGTGAGCTGAGATTGTGCCACTGCCCAGCAGTCTGGGCAACAGAGTGAGACTCTGTCTCAAAAAAAAAAAAGAAAAATTGTAGGTGGGAGGTAGACCCTCTAATCTAAATGAGAAATAATGATATTAAAATCTGAGCTTGAGTCTGTCATTTATGACTTCTGTGATTTATTTTTGGACAAATCATTCAACATGTTTGAGCCATAGTTTTTAATTTGTAAATTGGATACAGAGCTGACCTAGGGGTACAATGAGTCAATTAATGTGAAAGAACTTTGTAGGGTACAATGAGTCAATTAATGTGAAAGAACTTTGTAAACTCTAAGGCTTATCACACAGGTCACCTCCTGTTTTTATGAAGTATAAAAAGTTGTGACAAGGAGAGAGATCCAAGATGGCTGATCACTAGCAGCTCGGGATTGTAGCTCCCAGTGAAAGCGCAGAGAACGAGAGGACACCACACTTTCAGAAGGATTTTTGTTGCTCACGGACCAGGAGATTCCCAGTGGAGGAGCCCCACAGGTCGCCAGCGCAACTCTTGTGGCCAGCGCAGCAGTTTTGCCAGCGCCTTGGCGCAGCAGAGATCTCCGGGAGCCAGACTGGAGATTCCTGGGCAGAAGAGCACCGTCAATCTTAACACCACTGTTTTGGCTGGCGCAGTGAATTGCTCCGATTTCAGTGCTGGGAATCAACAAGTTGGACGTCCACTCAGAGACCTAATTAGAAAGTCAGTAATTACAAAGACGACAGATGGATAAATTTATAATGAAGGGAAGAAACCAGCCTAAAAAGGTAGAGAATACTCAAAATCAGAAAGCCTCTCCCTCTACAGGGGATCATAGTTCCTCATCAGCAACGGACAAGGCCTGATGGAGAACGAGTGCATTCCATTAACAGAGGTAAGGCTTCAGAAGGTGGATGATAAGAAACTTCTGTGAATTAAAAGAACTTGTTCTAACCCAATGCAAAGAAACTAAGAACTTTGAAAAAAGGTTTGATGAAATGCTAACGAGAATAGACAATTTAGAGAGGAATATAAGTGAATTAATGGAGCTGAAAAACAACACGAGAACTTCGCGAAGTAAGCACAAGTTTTAACAGTCGAATTGATCAAGTAGAAGAAAGGATATCAGAGGTCGAAGACCAACTTAATGAAATAAAATGAGAAGACAAGATTAGAGAAAAAAGGATAAAAAGGAATGAGCAAAGTCTCCAAGAAATATGGGACTATGTGAAAAGACCTAATCTACATTTGATAGGTGTACCTGAATGTGATGAAGAGAATGAATCCAAGTTAGAAAATACTCTTCAGGATATTATTCAGGAAAACTTTCCCAACCTAGTAAGGCAGGACAATATTCAACTCCAGGTAATACAGAGAACACCACAAAGATATTCCTCAAGAAGACCAACCCCAAGGCACATAATCGTCAGATTCATTAGGGTTGAAATGAAGGAGAAAATACTAAGGGCAGCCAGAGAGAAAGGTCAGGTTACCCACAAAGGGAAGCCTATCAGACTTACAGCAGATCTCTCAGCAGAAACCCTCCAAGCCAGAAAAGAGTGGGGGCCAATATTCAACATCCTTAAAGAAAAGAACTTTCAACCCAGAATTTCATATCCAGCCAAATTAAGCTTCACAAGTGAAGGAAAAATAAAATGTTTTGTGAACAAGCAAGTACTTAGAGATTTCACCACCACCAGGCCTGCTTTACAAGAGCTTCTGAAAGAAGCACTACACATATAAAGGAACAACCAGTATCAGCCTTTCCAAAAATCTATCAAAAAGTAAAGAACATTAACATAATGAAGAATTTACATCAACTAATGGGCAAAACAGCCAGCTAGCATCAAATGGCAGTATTAAACTCACATATATTATTATTAATTTTAAATTTAAATCGACTACATCCCCCAATCAAAAGATACAGACAGGAAAAAGCCAAAACCCATCGGTATGCTGCATCCAGACCCATCTCACATGCAACGATACACAAAGACTCAAAACAAAGGGATGGAGGAAGATTTACCAACCAAACGGAGAGCAAGAATAAATAAATAAAAGGCAGGAGTTGCAATTCTCACCTCTGATAAAATAGACTTTAAAGCAACAAAGATCAAAAGAGGCAAAGAAGGACATTACATAATGGTAAAAGGATCAATGCAACAAGAAGAGCTAACGATCCTAAATATATATGCACCCAATATAGGAGCACCCAGATACATAAGACAAGTTCTTAATGACTTATAAAGAGACTTAGACTCCCACACAATAATAGTGGGAGACTGTAACATCACATTGTCAATACTAGACAGATCAACGAGACAGAAAATTAACAAGAATATCCAGGACTTGAACTCAGACGCGGAACAAGTAAACAGTAAACATTTATAGAACTTCCCACTTCAAATCCATAAAACATACATTCTTATCAGTATCATATCACACCTATTCCAAAAGTGACTACATAATTGGAAGTAAATCACTCATCAGTAATTGCATGGTATTTCAAAAGTTTAAATGAAATATTGGTTAGCTGCTTGTTTGTTATTTTCTTCCCTTATTTCTTCCTGTCTCCATTGTTAAGCACAATTATTGGCATAAAAGAGGCTTTCAATTCCCATTTTTAGACTGCATTCTAGCCTGGGCAATAAAGCAATACTCCTGTTCTCTCTCCCTCTTTCTCTTCCTTTATCTTCCTCTCCAAAAAAAAAAAAAAAAAAAAGTGACTATTTTATAAAATACAGAAAATAATGTTTCTTTTTTTTCTGCAATCTAGCAATTTATTTATATTTTATATTAACTGACCTACATGTGTAAACATGAGGTTACAGTTTTACTATAATATCATAATGGGTTTGAATTGAGAACCAGAAAACCTGGATCCACAATATTTCCTTGATAAAAATTAATTTCTGTTATTAAAAATGAGGCACCATATGATTAAATAATTCACCTCTGTTCACCTTGACCTTGACTCCCCAGGAAAAGAGACGTAGAGAGTTGCAGGTACTTTCAAGTGAATAAGGTATTAAGAGAGGGGAGAAAGAGAGGATTTTTAGTTTTTTGGTTGAATTTCTGCTTCAATTAAGATGATTACCAAATTTTTCACTATAACACCAGTGTTACTAAGACAGTGGTGGGTCCTAATATATTTGAAACTTCTTGACTTCTTTATCTGTCTTCTGGCATATATGAGTTGGCATTTGGCTTCTTTCAGTCTCAGTTTGATTGCCAGTAATTTTGGTGAACCCCATACCTTTAAAATGGGGCTGTTTCAAAACTGACACAAGAATAGAAAATCAAATACCACGTTCTCACTAATAAGTGGGTGTTGAACAGTGAGAACACATGGACACAGGGAGGGGAGCATCACACACTGGGGTTTGTTTGGGGGGTTCTAGGGGAGGGACAGCGGAGGGTAGGGAGGTTGGGGAGAGATAACATGGGAAGAAATGCCAGATATAGGAGACGGGGGGATGGAGACAGCAAACTACCTTTCCATGTATGTACCTAAGCAATAATCCTGCATGATCTGCACATGTACCCCAGAACCTAAAGTACAATAAAGAAATAAAAAAATAAAAACAGGGCTGTTTCAGGAAATTTTATTTCCTTTTTTTTTCTCCAACAGTAATAATAGCAGCTTTACCAACTGTCATTTGCATTATGTGAGAAATAAATAATCTTTAGCATCACTAATCAAGGCTAGTCAGCATAAGAAGTTTAAGAAGTCTACTCATTCTGTATATGTATGTATACTGTTCTTCATCACTCACGTTCTTTTTTTTTTTTTTTACTTTAAGTTCTGGGATACATGTGCAGAACATGCAGGTCTGTAACATATGTATACATGTGCCATGGTGGTGTGCTGCACCCATCAACCCATCATCTGCATTAGGTATTTCTCCTAATGCTATTCCTCCTCTAGGCCTCCACCCCTCGACAGGCCCCGGTGTGTGATGTTCCCCTCCATGTGTCCATGTGTTTTCATCGTTCAGCTCCTACTTATGAGTCAGAACATACGGTGTTTGGTTTTCTGTACCTGTGTTAGTTGGCTGCGAATGATGGTTTCCAGCTTCATCCATGTCCCTACAAAGGACATGAACTCATCCTTTTTTATGGCTGTGTAGTTCCATGTTGTATATGTACCACATTTTCTTTATCCAGTCTATCATTAATGGGCATTTGGGTTGGTTCCAAGTCTTTGCTATTGTGAATAGTGCTGAAATAAACATAGGTGTGCATGTGTCTTTATAGTAGAATGATTTATAATCCTTTGGGTAAATACCCTGTAATGTATTACTGGATCAAATGCTTTTTCTGGTTCTAGATCTTTGAGGAATCACCACACTGTCTTCCACAATGCTTGAACTAATTTACACTTCCACCAACAATGTAATAGCATTCCTATTTCTTCACACCCTCTCTATCCTCTGTTGTTTCCTGACTTTTTAATGATTGCCATTCTAACTGGCATGAGATAGTATCTCTGTGGTTTTGATTTGTATTTCTCTAACGACTAGTGATGACGAGCTTTTTATTCATATGTTTGTTGGCCACATAAATGTTTTTTTTTGAGAAGTGTCTGTTTATATCCTTTGCCCACTTTTTGATGGGGTTGTTTTTTTTCTTGTAAATTTGTTTAAGTTCTTTTTAGATTCTGGATTATTAGCCCTTTGTCAGATAGATAGACTGCAAAAATTTTCTCCCATTCTTTAGGTTGCCTGTTCACTCTGATGATAGTTTCTTTTGGTGTGCAGAAGCGTTTCTTTTGGTGTGCAGAAGCGTTTCTTTTGGTGTGCAGAAGCTTTTTAGTTTAATTAGATCCCATTTGTCAATTTTGGTTTTTGTTTGCCATTGCTTTTGGCATTTTAGTCATGAAGTCTATGCCCATGCCTGTGTCCTGAATGATATTACCTAGGTTTTCTTCTAGGATTTTTATGGTTTTAGGTCTAATGTTTAAGTCTTCAATCTGTCTTGAGTTAATTTTTGTATAAGGTGTAAGAAAGTGGTCCAGTTTCAGTTTTCTGCATATGGCTAGTCAGTTTTCCCAACACCATTTATTAAATAGGGAATCCTTTCCCCATTGCTTGTTTTTGTCAGGTTTGTCAAAGATCAGATGGTTGGTAGATGTGTGGTGTTCTTTCTGAGGCCTCTGTTCTGTTCCATTCATCTATATCTCTGTTTCAGTACCGGTAGTATACTGTTTTGGTTACTGTAGCCTTGCAGTATAGTTTGAAGTCAGGTAGCACGATGCCTCCAGCTTCGTTCTTTTTGCTTAGGATTGTCTTGGCTATACAGACTCTTTTTCATTTCCATATGAAATTTAAAGTAGTTTTTTTTTTTTCTAATTCTGTGAAGAAAGTCGGTGGTAGCTTGATAGGGATAGCATCGAATCTATAAATTACTTTGGGCAGTATGGCCATTTTCACAATATTTATTCGTCCTAACCATGAGCATGAAATGTTTTTCCATATGTTTGTGTCCTCTCTTATTTCCTTAAGCAGTGATTTGTAGTTCTCCTTGAAGAGGTCCTTCACATCCCTTGTCAGTTGTATTCCTGGGTATTTTATTCTCTTTGTAGCAATTGTGAATGGGAGTTCATTCATGATTTGGCTCTCTGTTTGTCTATTACTGGTGCATAGGAAGGCTTGTGATTTTTGCACATTGACTTTTGTTTCCTGAGACTTTGCTAAAGTTGCTTATCAGCTTAGGGAGTTTTTGGGCTGAGATGATGGGGTTTTCTAAATATACAATCATATCATCTGCAAACAGAGACAATTTAACTTCCTCTCTTCCTATTTGACACTGTTTATTTCTTTCTCTTGCCTGATTGCTCTGGCCAGAACTCTCAATACTATGTTGAATAGGAGTAGTGAGAGAGGGTATCCTTGTGCAGTTTTCAAAGGGAATGCTTCCAGCTTTTGCTCATTCAGTATGATATTGGCAGTAGGTTCGTCATAAATAGCTCTTATTATTTTGAGATACGTTCCATCAGCACCTATTATATTGAGAGTTTTTAGCATGAAGGGGTGTTGAATTTTATCGAAGGTGTTTTCTGCATATATTGAGATAATCATGTGTTTTTTGTCATTGGTTCTGTTTATATGATGCATTATATTTATTGATTTGTATATGTTGAACCAGACTTACATCCCAGGGATGAAGCTTACTTGATGTGGTGGATAATCTTTTTGATGTGCTCCTGGATTCGGTTTGCCAGTATTTTGTTGAGGATTTTCATATTGATGTTCGTCAGGAATATTGGCCAGAAATTATGTGTGTGTGTGTGTGTGTGTGTGTGTGTCTGCCAGGTTTTGGTATCAGGATGATGTTGGCCTCATAAAATGAGTTAGGGAGGAGTCCCTCTTTTTCTACTGTTTGGAATAATTTCAGAAGGAATGATATCAGCTGTTCTTTGTTCCTCTGATAGAATTCTGCTGTGAATTCATCTGGTCTTGGGATTTTTTCAGTTGGTAGTCTATTAATTACTGCCTCAATTTCAGAACTTGTTGGTCTATTCGGGGATTCGACCTCTTCCTGGTTTAGTCTTGGGAGGGTGTATGTGTCCAGGAATTTATCCATTTCTTCTAGATTTTCTAGTTTATTTGCACAGAGATGTTTATAGTATTCTCTGATAGGACCTTGTATTTCTGTGGGATCAGTGGTGATATCCCCTTTATCATTTTTTATTGTGTCTATTTGATTCTTCTCTTTTCTTTATTAGTCTGGCTAGTGGTCTATCTATTTTGTTACTCATTTCAAAAAACTAGCTCCTGGATTCATTGATTTTTTTGAAGGGTTTCCTCGTGTCTCTATCTCTCAGTTGTGCTGTGATCTTAGTTATTTCTTGTCTTCTGCTAGCTTTTGAATTTGTTTGCTCTTGCTTCTCTAGTTCTTTTAATTGTGATGTTAGGGGGTTGATTTTAGATCTTTCCTGCTTACTCCTGTTGGCATTTGGTGCTATAAATTTCTCTGTAAATGCTGCTTTAGCTTTGTCCCAGAGACTCTGGCACATTGTGTCTCTGTTCTCTTTGGTTTCAAAGAACTTACTTATTTCTGCCTTAATTTTGTTATTTACCCAGTAGTCATTCAAGAGCAGGTTGTTCACTTTCCGTGGAGTTGTGTGGTTTTGTGTGAGTTTCTTAATCTTGTGTTCTAATTTGATTGCACTGTGATCTGAGAGACTGTTCGTTCTGATTTCTGTTCTTCTGCATTTGCTGAAGAGTGTTTTTACTTCCATTATATGTTCAATTTTAGAATAAGTGCAATATGGTGCTAAGAAGAATGTATATTCTGTTGATTTGGGGTGGAAAGTTCTGTAGATATCTATTAGGTCTTCTTGGTCCAGAGCTCAGTTCGAGTCCTCAATATCCTTGTTAATTTGCTGTCTTGTTGATCTGTCTAATATTGACAGTGGGTGTTAAAGGCTCCCACTACTATTGTGAGGGAGTCTAAGTCTCTTTGTAAGTCTCTGAGAACTTGCTTTATGAATCTGGGTGCTCCTGTATTGGGTGCATATATATTTAAGATAGTTAGCTCTTCTCGTTGCATTGATCCCTTTACCATTATGTAATTCCCTTCTTTGTCTTTTTTGATCTTTGTTGGTTTTAAGTCTGTTTTATCAGAAACTAGGATTGCAACCCCTGCTTTTTTTTTTTTGGTTTCCATTTGCTTGGTAAATCTTGCTCCATCACTTTATTTTGAGCTTATGTGTGTCTTTGCACATGGGATGGGTTTCCTGAATACAGCACACCAATATGTCTTGACCCCTTATCCAATTTGCCAGTCTGTGTCTTTTAATTGGGGCATTCAGCCTGTTTACATTTAAGGTTAATATTGTTATGTGTGAATTTGATCCTGTTATTATGATGCTAGCTCATTGTTTTGCCCCTTAGCTGATGCAGTTTCTTCATAGTGTTGATGGTCTTTACAATTTGGTATGTTTTTCAGTGGCTGGTCCTGGTTTTTCCTTTCCAAATTCAGTGCTTCCTTTAGGAGCTCTTGTAAGGCAGGCCTGATGGTGACAAAATCTCTCAGCATTTCCTGGTCTGTAAAGGATTTTATTTATCCTTCTCTTATGAAGCTTAGTTGGGCTGGGTAAGAAATTCTGCATTGAAAATTGTTTTCTTTAAGAATGTTGAATATTGGCCCCCACTCTCTTCTGGCTTGTAGGGTTTCTGCCAGGAGATCCGCTGTTAGTCTGATGGGATTCCTTTTGTAGGTAAACTGACCTTTCTCTCTGGCTGCCCTTAACATTTTTTTCCTTCATTTCAACCTTGGTAAATCTTATGATTATGTGTCTTGGGGTTGCTTTTCTCGAGGAGTATCTTTGAGATGTTCTTTGCATTTCTGAATTTGAATGTTGTCCTTTCTTGCTAGGTTGGGGAAGTTCTCCTGAATAATATCCTGAAGAGTGTTTTCCAAGTTTTTTCCATTCTCCTCGTCATTTTTAGCTACACCAATCAAACATAGGTTTGGTCTTTTCACATAGTCCCATATTTCCTGGAGGCTTTGTTTGTTCCTTTTCATTCTTTTTTCTCTAATCTTGTCTTCATGCTTTATAAGTTGGTCTTCAATCTCTGATATCATTTCTTCTGCTTGATCAATTTGGCTATTGATACTTGTGTATGCTTCACAAAGTTCTTGTGCTGTGTTTTTCAGCTCCATCAAGTCATTTATGTTCTTCTCTAAGCTGTTTTTTCTAGTTAGCAATTTCTCTAACCTTTTTTCAAGATTCTTAGCTTCCTTGCACAGGGTTAGAACATGTTCCTTTAGCTCAGAGGAGTTTGTTATTACCCACCTTCTGAAGCCTACTTCTGTCAGTTCGTCAAACTCATTCTCTGTCCAGTTTTCTTCCCTTGCTGGCGAGGAGTTATGATCTTTTGGAGGAGAAGAGATGTTCTGGCTTTTGGAATTTTTAGCCTTTTTGTGCTGTTTTTTCTTGATCTTTGGTCTTTGATGTTGGTGACCTTTGGATGTGGTTTCTGTGTGGACATCCTTTTTGTTGATATTGATGCCATTCCTTTCTGTTTGTTAGTTTTCCTTCTTCTAACAGTCAGGCTCCTGTGCTGCAGGTCTGCTGGAGTTTGCTGGAGGTCCACTCCAGACCCTGTTTGCCTCGGTAACGCCAGCGGAGGCTGCATAACAGCAAAGATTGCTTTCTGTTTCTTCCTCTGGAAGCTTTGTCCCAGAAGGGCATCTACCAGATCCCACCCAGAGCTCTCCTGTATGAGGTATCTCCCAGTAGGAGGCACAGGTATCAGGGACCCACTTGAGGAGGCAATTTGTCCCTTAGCAGAGCTTGAGTGCTGTGCTGGGAGATCTGCTTCTCTTGTTAGAGCTGGTAGGCAGGAACATTTAAGTCTGCTGAAGCTGCCCCAGCAGCTACCCCTTCCCCCAGTTGCTCTGTCCAGGGAGATGGGAGTTTTATCTATAAGCCCCTGACTGGGGCTGCTGCCTTTCTTTTAGAGATGCCCTGCCCAAAGAGGAGGAATGTAGAGAGGCAGTCTGGCTGCAGTGGCTTTTCTGAGCTGTAGTGGGATCTGCCTAGTTGGAACTTCCTGGAGGCTTTGTTTACACTGTGAGGGGAGAATGACCTACACGAGCCCCAGTAATGGTTGACACCCCTCCCTCCATGAAGCTCAAGTGTCCCAGGTTGACTTCAGACTGCTGTGCTGGCAGCAAAAATTTCAAGCCAGTGGATGGTAGATTGCTGGGCTCTGTAGGGGTGGGATCTGCTGAGCTATACCAGTTGGCTTCCTGGTGTTTCCAGGGAAGTGAATAGTACTGTCATGCTGGCATTCTAGGCACCACTGGGGTATGAAGAAAAACTGTAGCTAGCTTGGTGTCTGCCCCAGTGGCCGCCCAGTTTTGTGCTTGAAACCCAGGGCCCTGGTGGTGTAGGCACCGGAGGGAATCCCCTGGTCTGTTGGTTACAAAGACCATGGGGAAAGTATAGTATCTGGGCTGGAGTGCACCATCCCTCACAGCACAGTCCCTCACAGTTTCCCTTGGCTAGGGGAGGGAGTTCCCCGGCCCCTTGTGCTTCCTGGGTGAGGTAACACCCCACCCTGCTTCAGCTCACCCTCTGTGGGCTGCACCCACTGTAACCAGTCCCAATGAGATGAGCCAGGTACCTCAGTTGAAAATGCAGAAATCACCTGCTTTATGCATTGATCTCACTGGGAGCTGCAGACCAGAGCTGCTTTTATTCAGCCATCTTGCCAGCCACCCTCCTCATTTCACATTGTATATTTGTACTGAGGAAAATAAAAATTGCCCATCATGCTATTAATTTTTAGTAATTGTTGCATTTTTTAAAAAGGGAATGAATTAGTAATCTCCTCATTCTTTAAATTTATACACAAACAGTATAGAACATTGCATATTTATACTATTGACTTTGAAAAAAAGACTTAAGTTCAGGGGTACTTGTGGAGGTTTGTTACATAGGTGAACTCATGTCATGGGGTTTGCTGTACAGATTATATCATCACTCAGGTATGAAGTCCAGTACCCAATAGTTATCTTTTCTGCTCCTCTTTCTCCTCCCACCCTCAGGTACACCCCAGTGTCTGTTGTTCACTATTTTGTGTACATAAGTTATCATTTAGGTCCCACTTATAAGTGAGAACATGCAGTATTTGGTTTCCTGTTCATGTGTTAGTTTGCTAAGGATAATAGTGTCCAGCTCCAAACATGTTCCTGGGAAAGACATGATCTCATTCTTTTTTATGGCTGCATAGTATTCCATGATATATATGTACCACATTTTCTTTATCCAGTTTGTCACTGATGGGCATTTCTGTTGATTCCATGTCTTAGCTATTGTGAATAGTGCTGGAGTGAACATCTACATGCATGTGTCTTTATGTTAGAATGCTTTATATTCCTTTGGGTATGTACCCAGTAATGGGATTGCTGGGTTGAATGGTAGTTCTGCTTTTAGTTGTTTGAGGAATAGCTATACTGCTTTCCAGTGGTTGAACTAATATATACTGCCACCAGTAGTGTGTAAGTGTTCCCTTTTCTCCACAGTCTTGCCAGGATCTGTTATTTTTTTGACTTTTTAATAATAGTCATGCTGACTATTGTGAGATGGTGTCTCATTGTGGTTTTGATTTGCATTTCTCTAATGATTAGTGATGTTGAATTTTTTTTTCCATGTTTGTTGGCTGCATGTATGTTTTCTTTTGAAAAGTGTCTGTTCATGTCCTTTGTGCACTTTTTAATGGGGTATTTGTTTTTCTCTTGTAAATTTGTTTAAGTTCCTTGTAGATGCTGGATACTAGACCTTTGTCAGATGCATAGTTTGCAAATATTTTCTCCCATTCTGTAGATTGTTTGTTTGCTCTGTTAATAGTTTCTTTTGCTGTGCAGAAGCTCTTAAGTTTAACTAGATTCCATTTGTCAATTTTTGATTTCGTTGTGTTTTCGTGTCTTTTTCATAAAATCCTTGCCCTTTTTTTATGTCCAGGATGGTATCACCTAGATATCTTCCAGGATTTTTATAGTTTTTTGTTTTACATTTAAGTCTTTAATCCATCTTGAGTTGATTTTTATATGTACCATAAGGAAGGGGTCCAGCTTCAGTCTTCTGCATGTGGCTAGCCAGCTATCCCAGTACCATTTGTTGAATAGGGAGTCTTTTCCCCATTGCTTGTTTTTGTCAGCTTTGTCAAATATCAGATGGTCATATGTGTGTGGCCTTGTTTCTGGGCTCTGTTCTGTTCTATTGGTCCATGCATCTGTTTTTGTACCAGTACCATGTTGTTTTGCATACCATTTACTCTTAATGGGTGTTTAGAGAATACAACATGTAAAATGTAAGTATTACCTCATCTGTTTATTGATGAAGTATTGTGATGTTTCTTAATGCTTGATTTTGTAATTTTCTTATTTTGGTCAAAGAAATAGAAAAATCACAGCTTGTTTTTTTGGTGGTGGGGGGACTTGCAATATGTAGAAGCTGTATTTTACATTGTCACAGAAGGGGAGTACTATATTATTCTGGTTTTTCGACTCTGACTATCACCTACTTTTTTGCTCATTTAAGCAATTTCCTTTGTTTTGTTTTTGATGGAAGATGAGAATTTATATGAATTAATTAGAGTCTCTATCATATCTGGTACAAATCCACTTAAGAACAGGCTGTACTTCTCTTGAAAAATTTCTTGGAGTTTACAGGATGAAAATCTGGTCCTAGATTAAATACTTCCTAATTCAGACCAAGGCATTCTTCATTCAGTAGAACCTGTATATTTCCTCTTGTTGAGTGAAAAAGGACACTATTATAAAATAAAATTATATATTTTTATTTGAGCTTATTAGAATTTCAATGACAGTCTACTTTTAAGGGAATGTTTCTTTGAGCAGTCGAGCATTGTCAATATATGAAAATGGGACTGTGGATTTGGTGTTCTTCAAAAAGAACACAACATGGAAGTGTTCATTAATAAAAAAGTGGAGAGTAACCAAAACAAATCTATTTCCATGCTTCAAAAATGCAAAAGTAAACAATTAAACCTGACTATTAAAAACTAAAATTTTAAGCAAACTTTAGTTTTGAGCATGTGGAAATTATTACAATATTATGTATATGTGTAGTTCAGTTTTTAAATAGGTAGATCACATTTTTCTCCTTAATTTATGTGATTTACATGGAATTTAATAGAATCTATATGTTACTGAAAAAATAGTGAATGTGAATTTGTCTTTTTAAAGCCCTATGATTCTTAACATTGAGACCTTAGATACAGTAATGCTTAATTTGTCTTTCCATAAATAGAGAGGATTTTAAAAAACCTCTGCTAGGAGAAATGTCAGTTTATACTGAGTCATCATAGATGAGTAATATTCTAGAATTTCCTTCTTTTAGTTTAGACTTCTTAAATGTTATTTTGTCTAATTTTTCAAATACAGTATATTGTATTTTAAGTGTTATGTTGAAGAGAATGTGTAGTAGCAGTTGTTGCAGAATCTTTTTCTATAGAAGATCACACATTTCTTGGAATCAAGTTGGATATTTTTCTTTTTGTTAAACATTAAGAATTACTGGGCAATAGCAACAGACATGGAGATTCTAACATGCATGTCTAAGTAGAAATTTTGCTTTAGAGGTCCTTTAGAAATTTCCTTTGGAAAATTTAATATATATTTATAAAGACTTTCATGTTCTTTGATGGGGGTTATATATACACTGACAACTAAGTTATTATCAAAACATACAGTGTAGAAATAGAAATTAAGGGTCCTTTCAGCATCATGCAGTGTGGGCAATTATTTGAGATATATTCCCACATATGTGAATATTAGTGTGGCAATATATTTTTATGTTTTCTATTTTAATGATTAACACAGTGGAGTCATATCATACATTTGCTTTACTTAAATATATATGCATATAAAGATTTGGCCAAAAAGAAAGAGAAATTAAAATATTTTGCTTAATGAATGTGTACCCTGAAATGAATGTGAGATGTAAATCTGCTATTCCTGTCAGATTCAGTTCTTTTATGTGTGCTAGGCTGAGTGTGTTTCTAGGGTTTAAAGTTATGTATTTTTTAAATATGAAATATGAAATACAAGCCAACTAATTCATCTAGTATGCAACCAAAGTAAAAAGATAACTGGCTATGAGAGAAAGTGTGTCAGTCTTCAACATGCCATTGCCTTAAGGGATTTTGACCATATCCATATTTTTCTTATATGCTGACTTTAGACCCTAATCCCTGAGAAAGAGGCCACTTAAGTGTAGTGATTCTTTTGTGTTTATTTAAAAATTTTTAATAGTCTGGTAGACTATGTTAATTTACTTCAAGTCTACTTTAATAAATTCCTTCACCAGTCTGTACCATGATGATCTCTTAGATGCACATCTTGGGGATCCTGAAGAAGCATAATACTTGGATGAAATTATCAGCTTTCACATCAGTCCCCTTTCAGCCCTGATCAGTATTTTTTTTACTGCTACCACCCTACATTTATGTAGGAATGGTTGTTTTGTTTTTATATACTTATATCCCAAATGCTTCTAGAATGCATGTTATTTAGTATTATCTGTTATGATTGATACTCACTAATTGTTGAGAATTAAGTGAACAGTGTAATTATATTTGTATAACTTACATATAATTATCACCATTCTAAGTATAAAGAAACTGAAGTACAGATGAAGGCAAATGTATTGTCCTGGAAATAAAAAATCTGGGTATCTGGGTTCATATCCTATTTCTGAAACTGTATGATCTGTGGAAAATCCCTTAGTCTCCTTGAACCTCTGCTTTCTCATCTGTAAAATGGGGATCTTATCTCCCTGAAAGGGTTATTGGGAGAAATGAGTGAAATCATCATTGTGAAAATACTTTGAAACTGTAAGATTCCATTCAAGTATAAAGCCGTAATTATAGTATTCCAATACACTACCAGTTGTAGACCATCAGTCTAGTAACATTGGAAAAGAGCAATTCAGTACTCTTTCTACAGTTCCTACACAGTGTCAGGTCTGGAGACGCTAGGTCTACTTACCACTAGGTCTGTATCACATTACTAATATTTATCATAAAAGCAATTTTGAAAAACTTGTTCTTATAAGCCTAAATTTCAAAGGTAATTTTAGACCTATAATATATTGTAGAGGTCTTTTGAATAATAATTCAAAAAATCTCAGAAAAGGTGAGCACAGTGGCACATGCTTCTAGTCCTAGATACTCAAGAGGCTGAGGCAGGAGGATTGCTTAAGCTCCAAGTTCAAGGCCAGCTTGGGTAACATATCAAGACTTCTTTCTTTGAAAAAAGAAATCCAGATAATGAATTGTTGTTTCTTCTTATTTTCCTTCTAGTTGAAACTTATTCAAGTTTGTAAACTACAAAAAGTGGTATGTAATAGGTCACTCACATAGTCTGATTCTTCCTACTTTAATCTGATTTTCCCCAGAATATGGCATAAAAATCTTGGTGGCCAATTTGTTTATGCCATTCAATTCATCTGATAAGAATATAAATAAATGTGATTTGTTACGGCATTTAAGTTTTATGGCATGCATGTATGACTGATGATGTCAGCTGATTATTATTGCCCAGTAACATTGTAAATCTGTAAGAAAAGTACTTACTTCATCCTTTTAAAATTTACTTCCCTTTCTAATGAGATCTTTGAGGATATTCTGCAATTACATAGTTAAATTTTTTGGTCTTAAACATCTAATACAATATATGTTGAAATAATGCGATTACACTCTGAAACATATAATAAACAAATTAACAGAAATGAAACCATCACAGGAGAAAATGTGAAGAGAGAGTTATATAATGAAGTAAATTTAAAAAAAATGTTTTGATTAGGATTGTAAAGGACTAACAGGAGATATCACCAGCGTGTTTCTTACTTGGTGCTTTTCTTTCAGGAAAAGTCTTATCAGCTGGAGAAAGTGGCTCTTTTCTTTGAACTAAGCTCTGGTTTCTCTGAAATCAGATTTTGTATTTCTGAGGCTCAATTCTGCAATGCCAGCACAAACATACATCAGCAGCCATATAGTACTTTAGAGACTTAGCAAGAAAGTATCAAACAATTACTTCCATTTAGAACCTGAAGATGACTTTACAGAAATCTTACTGGAATTTTAGGGAGGAGGAGAATAAGACAAACATACTTTATGAAAAGTATATATAAAATGATACTGTGAATTGGTTGATAAGATTGCATTTTATCAGTGAGACATGCAGGAAAATATCATCATTATATTCTTCAATAAACTATGTAATAGTTTGTATTAACTGTGTATTTGAGTGAATCTGCTGTTAGACTTATTTTTGAATCTGGTTGATAGATGACATTATAGTGAATTTATTGTTGACTAGTGCATTGCACAGTGGAAGAAGAAATGTAATAATTCCAAATAAAATAGTGGTATTTCTTTTCTGATAATATAAAAGACTCAGATTATTCTGTCCTAGTTTCACACTGCTAGTTTAATACTTGGTATTGCTGCTATGTATTTTAAGTACCTCTAACTTCACATTACTATTTGTGGTACAATGAAAAGATGAAGAGTCAGAACATCTGGGTTACGGTCTTGGATTTTCTGCTTATTAGTTTTGTATCTCTGACAAGTCACTTAATTTCTTTGGACCTTACTGTTCTCTTTGTTAAATAGGGCTAAGAGTATTATATCTACTTATATAGCTCAATCAGAATTTCTGTGGAAATGCCTTGTAAATTATAAAGTACTGTTTAATATGCCATCTAAAATACTTTCTTTAAGATGAGAAGGGATATAAAGAAAAAAAGTACAAGTGTAAGTTATTATTTCTTTTTGCATTAATATGAGGGATATCAGCCATACTCTTTATTAGAAAGAGTGAGAACACTCCAGAAAGGTAAACTGTTTTGTCTGTTGTCAGAGGATTAGAGAGAAGTTTAATATGGGCCATAGATTTCAGGTCATGTATGTTCTTATGTTTAAAATTCCCTTCAGATTAGGGTCTTGTAATCTTACCTTTTGACCTTGTTTACTTCCTATGAAAATACTGTGTAAGTGTGTTTGTGTGGAGTATATATAAAACACAATATACATTTTATCTGGATGTAGAAAAATACTGCAGTAGGCATAGTAAGAGGCAGTTCCTTTTGAGAAGACTTCATTCATCCATTCATTTTTTGTGCAGTTATTTGTGCCAGGTACAAGTTAATTGTCTTTGCTCCAACATTTGAACATATTAACTATGAAAACTTGGTCACCGGTTTGTTGGTTACATGATTATCAATTTCTGTTCATATTATGTACCTTTTCATCAGATCCTTGAAGTCTTCATTGGATGTAGATATTGATAAGGGATGTACTCTGTTTTCAGTTTATTACCTTATGTTTAGTCACAAATAAGTAAAAATGGTATAAAAAAGAGACAAAAGTGGTATGTTTCTTGGATGTATAGCTGCATGTAAGGAAGATGTTCTGGCATTATCTCTATTCAATCACCTATTTATTAAGGCCTAATTTATACTGCAGACAAGAGAGATTTTCTGAAAGTTGAAGGAAAAATCACCACTTATTGTTAATATTATCCATTGATTAGCACATATTTATTGATCATATACTCTAAGCCAGGCACTATGCTAGATGCTGAGGATAAAGTAGATGTAAAAAGAGACATGGTTTCTGTCCTTGCTTGTCTAATAGAAGAGAGAGATGTTAATCAAATAATTTCACAATTAAGTTTAAAATTAAAACAGCCATAAACACTAAGGAGAGCTATGTGGTCTTATGAGAACTCACAACATTTGAGAGAAATAGAAAAAGTAATGATGGTACATATTTGAATGATGAAAAGAAGAGGGGGAACTACCATTAGTAATCTATAACATTATTACATATATCTTATATATCACAGGGTTCTAGTGGTAAGAACTTTGATAACATGGGCAGGAGTAACTGTCCCACCCATAATTAGCTAGGTAAACTTAAACGATTTTGATATAATAAAGAATGATTTGAAATCAATTTAAAAAAAAGTTAAACATAACAACTGAACCATTAGAGAACAAAACCCACAGTTTTGCTTCATACACTTAGAATCAGTAGAATAAGTCTATATGCTAAATTATCTCTTTACACATGTCATTTTATTATATATGGTGTTTTTTTACTTTGAAAAGTAGGAAAGTATGACTTTGGGAACTAAGAAGCTTGCCAAAATAAAATTATTCCTCTAAGATATTAATGGAAGCATTAAAAATTTGTATTATTTTATTGATGTTTTTACTTTTGTTGAAATTTAACTTTACAGAAGGAACCCATTAATTTCACTTTAAATTTTGCTTTATTACATGAACTATTTATACAGTTTGAATTGCAGAGCTTATAAGAAATATAAAACATTTTTTAAGAGAATATTTTGATTTCATGAAATAACTATTTTCCTTTTCTTCATTTTTTTCATAAGCAAAGCTTAAATCTAAAGTTCTTTAAAATTAATTGGTTAGCTTTTTTGATTCTTAATTATACTGTTGTATAATATTAGATCTGTTTCCTCAAGTATTTAATTCAGTGCATCAGTAAGAATTGCTCCAACTAAAATGTTTTTCTTGCTTAAGTGAAATAAAAGAGATGTGTTAATAATACTTAAGTTATTATTGATTGCTGAATGGCAAGTAATTTATAAAGTCAACACTCACATAATATCATTCTTTTAGATTTGCAGAGGAAACTGGCCAGATTTTATGACAGCAGTTTTTACTTTATCACTCACAGAGCTCCCTGAATGAATTTCATGTTTAATGGGTGCTGGGGGTAAAATCCTTTGGTAGATCGGAAGCTGGAGGAAGAAAAATGTTTGTCTTTGAGCTGTGTGCTTTAATCATGAGGATAGTGCAGGTTATATTCATTTTTCCTTTTCCTTTGGTTATTTTTCAATGTAGATTTATCAAAGAGTAACGATTTATTGCATGTTTAGTATTTGGAATAGAATATGCAGCACTGGGTGTTACTAGAAATACCAATTGAAAATATTTTTTTTCTCTTTTCTCTCAATTATTGGACTTAAAACAAGTGTTCCTGTAAGTAGCCCTGTATTTAACATCCAGCAGTGTTATGCTGACTTTGAATATTAATAGAACATGAAAGATAAGTTGTGTTTCAAACTGCATTGTAACTATATACTAAACTACACTGTAATCCTATCTATCAAATCCTGGTTTATGGTGTTCTCATGAGGGTCAACTATTGTAATTAGAATTAATGAAGGATAAAATACGTTTTTCTTTTTGGGTAGGGGGCATTCTGTTCCCTTGTACTTTACAAGCTTGAATTTCCTCCTATGCTACAAATAGTACTTATGTTTAGTAAGAAAAATATTGCCCTATCAAGTTTGGGAAGCTAATTAATTACAGAAGACATTAAAAAATAATTTCAACTTTTATTTTAGATTCAGGGGTACAAGTGCAGGTTTGTTACCTGAGTTTATCACAGGATGCTGAGGTTTGGCATATGACTGATCCTGTCACCCAGGTACTGAGTGTAGTACTCAGTAGTTAGCTTTTCAGCTTTTGCCCCCTGCCCTCCCTCTCCCCTCTGGTAGTCCTCAGTGTCTGTTGTTGCTATCTTTATGTCCATGAGTACCTGTTGTTTAGCTCCTACTTATAATTGAGAATATATAGTATTTGTTTTTCTGTTCCTACATTAATTTGCTTAGGATAATGACCTCCAGTTTCATCACTGTTGTTACAAAGGCCTTGATTTTGTTCTTTTTTATAGCTACATAGTATTCCGTGGTATATATACACCACATTTTCTTTATCCAGTTCACTATTGGTATGTACCTAGGTTGATTCCATGTTTTTGATATTGTGAATAGTGCTGTGATGAACATACAAATGCATGTGTCTTTTTGGTAGAACAATTTATTTTCTTTTTGATATGTACCCAGTAATGGGATTGCTAGGTTCAATGGTAATTCTTTGTTAAGATCTCTGAGAAGTTGCCAAACTGCTTTTCACAGTGGCTGAACTACATTTTCTCTAATAGTGTATAAAAATTCCTTTTTCTCTGCAGTCTCACCAGCATCTGTTGTTTTTTTTTTTTAGTTTTCAGTAATAGCCATTCTGACTCGTATGAGATGGCATCTCACTGTGGTTTTGATTTGCATTTCTCTGATGATTAGTGATGTTGAGAATTTTTCATGTTTGTTGGCTGCTTGCATGTCTACAGGAGACATTTGTTAACTGTGTTAGTGAAAGTTCTCAAAAAAACAGAACCAGTAGGATATACAGTCATGTGTTGCTTAATGATGGGAATACTTGCTGAAAAATGTGTCATTAGGTGACTTTGTCCTTGTGTGAACAGCATAGAATATACTTACACAGACCTATACTTACATAGACCTACATGGTATAGCCTACTACACATCTAAGCTATGTGGTTTAGCCTGTTGTTCCTAGGCTACAAACCTGTACAGCATGTTAATGTGCTTAGTACTGTAGACACTTGTAATACAATGGTAATTATTTGTGTATCTAAACATAGAAAAAGTACAATAAAAATACAGCATAAAAGATAAAAAATGGTACACCTATAAAGGGCAGTTACTATGAGTGGAGCTTTCAGGACTGGAAGTTGCTCTGGGTAAGTCAGTGAGTGAGTGGTGAGTGAATATGAAAACTTAGGACATTACTGTGTAGTACTCTAGACTTTATAAGGACTGTACACTTAGGCAGCACTAAATTTATAAAGAAATACTTTTTTCTTCAGTAGCAAATTAACCTTTTTTACTAAATATTCTTAATAAACTTGCTAACAACTTTTTTACTTTATGAACTTTTAAAAACTTTTTGACTCTTTTGTAATAATACTTAGCTTAAAACACAGTAACACTTGGCTTAAAACATAAACACATTATACAGCTGCACAAATATGTTTTATTTCCTTATTCTATGAGCTTTTTCCCTATTTTTAATTTTTAATTTTTTCTTTTTTGAGATGAAGTCTCACTCTGTCGCCCGGGCTGGAGTGCAATGGTGCGATCTCAGCTCACTGCAATATCTGCCTCCTGGGTTCAGGTGATTCTTCTGCCTCAGCCTCCTGAGGAGCTGGGATTACAGGCACATGCCACCATGCCCTGCTAATTTTTGTATTTTTAGCAAAGACAGGGTTTCACCTTGTTGGTCAGGCTAGTCCTGAACTCCTGACCTTGCGGTCCACCCGCCTTGGCCTCCCAAAGTGCTGGGATTACAGGTGTGGACCATTGCACCCAACTAAATTTTTTTACTGTTATAACTTTTAAATTAAAAACTAAGGTGCTAACACATATTAGCCTAGTCCTACCCATGGTTGGGATCATCAATATCATTGTCTTCCATTCCACCATCTTGTCACATTGGCAGGTCTTCAAGGGCAATAATATGCATGGAGCTGTCATCTTCTATGATAATAATGCCTTCTTTTGGAATACTTCCTGAAGGACTTGCCTGAGGCTCCTCAAGGAGCAAACTGTAAAATAACAATAAAAAGTCTAATTTTAGTCTATACATAAACCAGTAACATAGTCATTTATTATCAAGTATTATGTACTATATATCAGTGATCCCCAACCTTTTTGGCACCAGGGACTGGTTTCATGGAAGACAGTTATTCCATGGACCAGGGATGATAGAGCATGGCTTCAAGATGAAACTGTTATACCTCAGATAATCAGGCATTAGATTCTCATAAGGAGGTGCAGTCTAGATCCCTCGCATGCACAGTTCACAATAGGATTTGTGCTCCTGTAAGAATCTAATGCCACTGCTGATATGACAGGAGGTGGAGCTCGGGTAATAATGCTTGCTTGCCAGCTGCTTACCTCCTGCTTTGTGGCGAGTTCCTAACAGGCCACAGACTGGTACTGGTCCATGGCTCAGGGTTTGGGAACCCCTGCTGTACATAACTGTATGTACTACATTATGATGGCTACAATGTCACTAGGCAATTGGAATTTTTTAGTTCCGTATAATCTTTTTGAGACCATGGTCATATATGAGATCCATCATTACCTAAATATTGTTAAGTAGCACCTGATTGCAAGGGACATTTATTCTGAGGAATTAGCAGAGAAATCCTATGATCTGCTGCTTGCAAGCTGGAGACCTAGGAAAGCTGGTGGTATAATGCCATTCTGACTCTGAAGGACTGAAAACCAGGTGAGCTGATGGTGTAAATCCCAGTCTAGTTGCAGGAGAAGACCCATGTTCTAGCTCAAACAGGCAGGCAGGAAGCAAAAAACTGTAAATTCTTCCTTCTTTCACCTTTTGTTTTATATGGCCCTCAATTAATTGGATGATGGCCGACCACATTGGGGAGGGCAGTGTGCTTTACTGAGTCTACTGATTTAAAAGCCTGATATCCAGAATTTACAAAGAACTAAAATAGATTTACAAGAAAAAAACAAACAAGCCCATTCAAAAGTGGGCGAAGGACATGAACAGATGCTTTACGAAAGAAGACATACACGAGACCAACAAACATATGAAAAAATGTTCATCATCACTGGTCATTAGAGAAATGCAAATCAAAACCACATTGAGATACCATCTCATGCCAGTTAGAATGGCGATCATTAAAAAAGCTGGAGACAACAGATGCTGGAGAGGATGTGGAGAAATAGGAACACTTTTACACTGTTGGTGGGAGTGTAAATTAGTTCAACCATTGTGGAAGACAGTGTGGCGATTCCTCAAGGACCTAGAAATAGAAATTCCATTTGACCCAGCAATCCCATTACTGGGTATATATCCAAAGGATTATAAATCATTCTACTATAAGGACACATGCACACGTATGTTCATTGCAGCACAGTTTACAATAGTAAAGACCTGGAACCAACCCAAATGCCCACCGATGATAGACTGGACAATGAAAATGTGGCACATATACACCGTGGAATATTATGCAGCCATCAAAAATGATGAGTTCGTGTCCTTTGTAGGGACATGGATGAACCTGGAAACCATCATTCTCAGCAAACTGACACGAGAACAGAAAATCAAACACCGCATGTTCTCACTCATAGGCGGGTGTTGAACAATGAGAACACACGGACACAGGGAGGGGAGCACTACACACTGGGGTCTGTTGGGAGGAAATAGGGGAGGGACAGTGGGGGTTGGGGAGGTGGGGAGAGATAGCATGGGGAGAAATGCCAGATATAGGTGAAGGGGAGGAAGGCAGCAAATCACACTGCCACGTGTGTACCTATGCAACAATTTTGCATGTTCTTCACATGTACCTCAAAACCTAAAATACAATTACAAAAAATGCTAATCTCACCCAGAAACACCCTCACAGACACACCCAGAAACAATGTTTAATCTTAGCACTCTGTGGCCCCATTCAAACTGACATGTAAAATTAAGCATCATATGAATTTAAATTGTATGAATATTTTATTAAAGGTGATAGAGGTCAGGAATGTCTCAATAATTTTGCCAAAAGGTAAATTAAAAAGTAGAAGATAATTACTGCCATTTCCTGTCATTTGTAACACCATCCAAAATAATTTAATCCAAAGCCTTATTATGTAATAATAGTTGTGCCGGTCAGTTAGAACAAATAATCCAATTTCTCTGATTGGGCATTTCTGTCATACACTGAGTGGTATAACTAAGAGTTGTATGGATGAATAGCACAGAGAGACCTAATTCTTCCACATTCTTTGGCTGCGTGATAACTTGAAGAGAACACTGAATAAATTGATATTTCTGGTTAATATATAAGTTTTAGATTTTTGTGAATTAAAAACATTAATGTGAGCAAAGATGCAACTTATATAGAGAATCAGTTTTCTGTTCAGAGTCTTGGGATATCCAAAAGAAAAATAACTGGAGGAGTTTATGTGTTGATTATAAGACCCATTAAAAGTCAAAACCACCTAGTAGAAAAGCTTCAATTTTTGAAAAATGATGTTCTTTGAGAACGATGGATCATTGACTAGCTGATCATGTATTTACTTCTTTTCTTTTTCTGTCTTTTCTATGGGCAAGGAGGAAGAGTTAGATGACAGTAAGGGAATTTGGATTTCAGATGTGCAGATTTTTGACACTTAGATACAAAAGAATGATCATTCTAAATAACTTATTATATACGCATTTGAAAGAAGAAATGAAACTTGATTAAAAGTTCTAACTTAAAAGAATTGCAGTGAAATCAGAGACTCTTTAGTTCAACCTGTATGAATGAGGAAACCTAGATAAATAGAACACAGCAAGTTAATATAAACTGGTACTAGAAAGTTAATAAAAACTGCCATAACCCTGGGTCCAGTGCTATTTTCAGTATTTTATTTAATGTATATTTAATAGTTCTAACTTACCTATAAGATAAACTCATGTTTGTCTCCATTCATTTTATTTAGAATCTAAGTGAAATAACAAGTTTTTGAGATATTTTGGTTGACTCTTTGAAAATTAGTTGTAAAAAATCAAATAAGTTAGGAACTCTACAAGCATATTGTATCATTTTTTTTGCTCTAGTTTCTTATTTTCCCAACGTTTTACATATTCATCAAGACTATACATAAGAGAGTTGATCCCCTGGGTTTAGCTCTACAGGTATAAAGATTTAAATACAGTTTATTTTGAAAAAGTTATTTAAAAATTTAAAGGAGAAAATACTTCAAAGAAACGAAAATTAAACATTTAAAATAAGAAATATTAAAAATTTTAAATAGGGAAAAATTTCAAACATACTGAAAAAGACAGGTTAACCAATATTAATATTTTAACCAAATTTAACAATGTTAACAAATATTTTGACGTTTGCTTTATTTTTGTTATAAAGAAATAAAAGTTCATAAAGACTCTTGAGTTCCTTCACATCCCATTCTGTCTCATTTTACTTCTCCAGAGATAATCACTTTCTAAAGTTGCTATGTATTCTTCCTCCATTTTTTTATATTTGATTATTTATATTTATGTATTCATAAATTTTATGTACCTACTGTACCAATATGGTATCCACTAGCCACATGTAGCTATTTAAAGTGATTAAAATACATTCAGTTTTTCTTAGGAGTACTAGCCATATTGTAAGTGTTTAATATACTTTAATATCCACATATTGCTAGAGGCTACTGTATTAGTGCAGATACTGAACATTTTCATTATTGCAGAGAGTTCTGGCATATACTATTGTTTGCATGTTCTTAAACAATATAAATTGTATCATGCTGTACATATTCTGGAGCTTTTTTTTACAGCATCATGTTTTCGAGATTTATCTACAGTGATACGTAGAGTATCGTTTTCTCAGGGTTTCATTATATAAATGTACTACATTTTATTTATTCACTTATTTATAGATGTTTAATCTATTTCTAGTTATTAAATGTTAAAACAATGCTGTAAGGAACACTTTTATGCTTGTTTCTTTGCCACATCTGTGTAAAAGTTTCTTTAGGGTGTGTATTTGTGGTTTATAATCATTATCAACTTTGCATGATGTAGCCAGTCATTCCCCAAAGTAACAATACCAATTTATGCTTCATCAGCAGTGTGTTAAGATTTCCTTTTCCTCATATTCTTGCTTATACTTAATAGTATTAGAATATAGTGTGAAATGTTGTTTTGTTGTAATTTGAATTTCTCTAATAGTGAGGATGAGCAACCTTTCATATGTTTATTGTCCATTTGGATTTTTTTTTTTAATTTTCATCTTTTTCTTTTTTATTTCATTTTTTATAATCATTTATTTTTGGTCATATGCATTGTAAACTTGTACCATTTTGTGGCTTATCTTTTTACTTTGTTTATGATGTATCAATGTATAGAGGTTGCAAAACTTACTGTGTTAATATTTTTGGCCTTTCCCTTTAAGGCTTCTGCTTTTTTGAGTCTTAAGAAAGCTTTTCCTATTTTGATGTCATATGGTTATTAATTCTCATTTTTCTTCTAAAAATGTTATAATTTTGCTTTCTAGGCTTAGTTTTAAAAATCCACCTGGAGGTTTTTAGTGAGATGGTCTAATTTTTTTCCATATGTATAATTAATTTTCTCAGTATCATTATGAAAATAATTTATATTTTCCTTAATAATTTATATTGCCAACTTTCTAATATGTAGTACCAACAATATTCAGTACCAAATTACTGTATATACATGGTTCTGTTTATGGGTTCCCTATTCTGTGTGGTTGATTTGTTTATCTGTATGCCAATATTAAGCTATCTAAATTCTAAATTATCATAGCTATATAATAGGATGATGGCTATTAGGATAAATCTTTCTATATTGTTCAACTTCTTCAAAAGTATCCTATTTTCAGTCTTTTCTTTTACATGTGGATTATAGAGCCACATTGTCAAGTTCTGTTAACAACTTTCATGCGATTTCTAGTGGAACTGAATTTATAGAAATAATTTAGTGAGAATAGACGTTTTTATGGAACTGAATTTTTTTCCTCTACCAACATGGTATATTTTCCCATTAATTTAAGTTTCCATTTATGCCTGACAATAAAGTTTTAGAATTTCCTCCATTGAAGTTTTACTCAGATTTTGTTAAACACAGTCTAGGTACATTATAATTTTGTTTCTGTTGGAATGAGGTGTTTTATTACATTCATGCTTGGATATTGCCTTTATGTAGGAAAGCTATTAATTTTTTGTTTATTGCTCTTATATTCAGTAACCTTGTTGAATTGTCTCATTAGTTTTGACAATTTGTAGATTATCGTGGATCTTCTGTATCATCACATTAATTATAAATAATAATTTTTATTTATTTTAATTCTTATACTTTTAAAACTGGTTAGGGGTAGGATGCAGTGGCTCATGCCTGTAATTCCAGCACTTTGGGAGGCCAAAGTGGGTGGATCGCCTAAGGTCAGGAGTTCGAGACCAGCCTGGCCAACATGGTAAAACTCTGTTTCTGCTAAAAATACAAAAATAAACTGAGCATGGTGGCAGGCACCTATAATCCCAGCTACTCAGAGGCTAAAGCAGGAGAATCATTTGAACCTTGGGAGGCAGAGGTTGCGATGAGCCAAGATTGCACCATTGCACTCCAGTCTGGGTGACAAGAGTGAGACTTGGTCTCAAAAAAAAAACAAAAAACAAAAAACAAAAAACAAAAAACAAAACAAAACAAAAAAACTAGTTAGGATTTCCTACATAGGCCTGACTAGAAGCAATACTAACAAATATTCTTATCTTGTTTCTGATTTTAAAGAGAATGCTTTAAAATTTTACTATTAAAATCAGGGTAAGAGAAGTTTCTTGTATTCTTAGTTTGCTAAAAGTTTCTTAATATAATATAAGAATGTTGAATTTTTTTTCCTGTATCTTTTGAAATGATCTTATGGCTTTTCTCTTAAATATGTGAATGTGGCAAATTACATTACTAGATTTAGAAATGTCAATTTATCCCTGAATTCGTGGGATAAATCTTACTTGTTTATGACACGGTTAAGTAGATGCATGTATATAGACATAGACATTTAGATGATATAGATGGATACACTTTGCTTGACTAAACTGATTAAATTTGCTAATTTATATTGACCATTTTTATCTCTATTAGTAAATGAGCCTGCTTATAGTCTTTTCTTATCCATTTTTAATCATTTTGAGCATGGAGATTATACTAGTTGGTATAGTTTGACTGTGTTCTCACCCAAATCTCAACTTCAGTTGTATCTCCCAGAATCCCCATGTGTTGTGGGAGGGACTAATTGAATCATGGGGGCTGGTGTTTCCTGTGCTATTCTCATTATAGTGACTAAGTCTCACGAGATCTGATGGGTTTATCAGGGGTTTCCACTTTTGCTTCTTCCTTTTTCTCTTGCCACTGCCACATAAGAAGTGTGTTTCACCTCCCACCATGATTCTGAGGTCTCTCCAGCCATGTGGAACTGTAAGTCCAATTAAACCTCTTTTTTTTCCCAGTCTCAGGTTTGTCTTTATCAGCAGTATGAAAACGGACTAATACAGTGAATTTGTACCAGTAGAGTGGGGTGTTGCTGAAAAGATATCTGAAAATGTGGAAGCGACTTTGGAACTGGGTAATTGGCAGAGGTTGGGACAGTTTGGAGGGCTCAGAAGAAGACAGGAAAATTTGGGAAAGTTTGGAACCTCCTAGAGATTTGTTGAATGGCTTTCACAAAAGTGCTGATAGTGATGTGAACAATAAGGTCCCGGCTGAGATGATCTCATATGGAGATGAGGAATTTGTTGGGAACTGGAGCAAAAGTGACTCTTGTTATGTTTTAGCAAAGAGACTGGCAGCATTTTGCCTCTGCCCTAGAGATTTGTGGAATTTTGAACTTGAGAGAGATGATTTGCGGTATCTGGCAAAAGAAAATTCTGAGCAGCAAAGTATTCAAAAGATGACCTGGGTGCTGTTAAAAGCATTCTGTTTTAAAAGGGAGGCATAAAAGTTCAGAAAATTTGTAGACTGCTGATACAGTAGAAAAGAAAAACCCATTTTCTGAGGAGAAATTCAAGCCAGCTACAGTAATTTGCATAAGTAGCAAGGAGCCTAATGCTAATCCCCAAGACAGTGGGGAAAATATCTCCAGACCATGTCAGAGACCTTTACAGCAGGTCCTCCCATCACAGGCCAGGAGGCCCAGAAGGAAAATGTGGTTTTGGGGCTAGGCCCAGGATCCCCAAGCTGTGTGCAGCCTAGGGACTTGGTGTCTTGTGTCCCAGCTGCCCCAACCATGGCTGAAAGAAGCCAATGTAGAGCTTGGGTTGTGGTTTTAGAGGGTGGAAGCTGCAAGCCTTGGCAGCTTCCAAGTGGTGCTGAGCCTGTGAGCACACAGAAGTCAAGAATTGAGGTTTGGAAACCTCTGCCTAGATTTCAGAAGATGTATGGAAACACCTGGATGCACAGGCAAAAGTTTGCTGCCGGGGTGGGGCCCTCATGGGGAACCTCTTCTAGGGCAGTGTGAAAGGGAAATATGGGGTCATATCCCCCACAGAGAGTCCCCACTGGAGCATTTCCTAGTGGAGCTTTGAGAAGAGGGCCACCATCTTCCAGACCCCAGAATGATAGATACACTGACAGCTTGCATCATATGCCTGTAAAAGCTGTAGACACTCAACATTAGTCAGTAATAGCAGCTGGAAGGGAGGCTGTACCCTGCAAAGCCACAGGGGTGGAGCTGCCAAGACCATTGAAACCCACTTCTTGCATCAGCACAACCTGGATGTGAGACCTGAAGTCAAAAGAGATCATTTTGGAGTTTTAAAATTTGACTGCCCTGCTGGATTTCAGACATTCATGGGCCCTGTAACCCTTTTGTTTTGGTCAATTTCTCCCATTTGGAACAGCTGTATTTTTCCAATACCTGTATCCTCATTGTATCTAGGAAGTAACTAGCTTGCTTTTGATTTTACAGGCTCATAGGAGAAGGGGTCTTGTCTTGTCTCAGATAAGACTTTGGACTGTGGACTTTTAGGTTAATGCTGAAATGAGTTAAGACTTTGGGGGACTGTTGGGAAGGCATGATTGGTTTTGAAATATTGAGGACATGAGATTTGGAGGGGCCAGGAGAGGAAAGATATGGTTTGGCTGTGTCCCCACCCAAATATCAACTTGAATTTATCTCCCAGAATTCACACATGTTGTGAGAGGGACCCAGGAATAGGTAATTGAATCAAGGGGCTGGTCTTTATTCTCATTATAGTGACTTAAGTCTCATGAGATCTGATGGGTTTATCAGGGGTTTCCACTTTTGCTTCTTCCTCATTTTCTCTTGCTGCCACCATGTAAGAAGTGCATTTTGCCTCCCACCATGATTCTGAGGCATCCACAGCCATGTGGAACTGTAAGTCCAATTAAACCTCTTTTTCTTCCCAGTCTCGGGTATGTCTTTATCAGCAGTGTGAAAATGGACTGATACTGTAGTCTTATAAGGTGGATAGCTTTTCTTATTTTTTATTCCCTGGAATATCTTGCTTGAAATAGGGGTTATCTGTTTCTTTAAGATTTGGTGATACTTTTCTATATACAACTTTTGATTGATGGTTTCTTGCGAACATATTTTGACTGCTGAATTAATTTGTTTGATATCATGAATATGTTTAGGTTTTCTGTATTCTTCTTGAGTCAAATTTAGTTTGTTTATACAAGATATTCCAAAAGTCTTAGTGCAGTTTTAAGCTTAAATGACTTCAAAAGTGTAAAAGACATGGACTTAGATAAAACAATTATCTGCAACTTATTTAAATCTTTTTAGAGTTTTACAGGTTTTGAATAACAAATTTTAATTTTTTGTTCCAATCAGTATTTGCCATATTTAGAGGAACTGAAACAAAAAATTAAAATTAAAAAATTTATTATTAAATTTATTTATAGGATTTTTTTCCTCCTTTTTGTCTTGTGCAATTTATTTGTTGAGGAAACCAGCTTATTAGCCTGTAAAGTTTCCCACTGTGTTAGGAATTCCTAGATAGCCCCCCCAGATTCAGTGACTCACTAGGAGGACTCACAGGACTCAGCATATAGTCATGCTCATGGCTGTGATTTATTATAGCAAAGGATATAAAGCAATACTAGTAAAGGGAAAAGGCAAATGGAGCAAAGTCTGGAGGAAACCAGCCACAAGCCTTGAAAAGTCTTCTGCTCATGGACTCACACAGGATGAACCTGATTCCCTCAGGAACAAGTTGTGACAACTCATGTGAAATTTCAGTCTACCAGGAAATCTCACTAGAGACTTTGTGCCCAGGGTGTTTATTAGAGGCTACTCATCTAGGCATCCTCTGCCTGGCATATACAAAATTCCAGGCTCTTGGAAAAAGAGCAGGTGTTTAGCTTAAACCACATTGTACAAACTGTTTAGGCACAGTGACCTCTTATTCTGGCAACACTTTGAAATCCAAGTTCACAGGGCCAACCTTGCAAACAGTTTTTTCTAAAAAAATTTTCTATTTCAAATTTGGGATTATAGGAGTTTTACTTAACATTTTTGGTTTTATGCTTGTGTTTTTTTCCCTCTTATATTAAAACTATTCCTAGTATAATAACATTAATGAAATTAGTTATTGTCTATTTTAGTATCAGTATAACAAAACCATTGCCATTACTAACAATATGGTTACTGGGAAACAGTTTACAATTTTTTTATAGTTCTTTCTGTCCTTACTGTATATCCCACTTAGAATATATAATCAAATTACTCTGTTTAATGTCATTTAAAATAATTTCTGTATTTAAGCTAGCAACTTGATATATAAGTTAGTTTATTTCATTTTACTTTCGAATTTTGGGAATAGCTTTTAACATTCTTGATTCAGTTTTGCTTTATAATTATGTTAGAAACTATATAGTTTCAGAGTCAAAACTAGAAAATAAGGTAAATTTGGCGAAGTCTAGTTTTCTTCTCCCTTTACCCTTTTCTCTCCTTTCCCATAGGTAAATAGTGTAATTAACTTTTGATTTATCTTGCCTTTGTGTCTGTTTTTAAAATGGAATTACATTTGTATTGTTTTCTTTTTTTTTTTTTTTTTTTTTTGAGACGGAGTTTCGCTCTTGATACCCAGGCTGGAGTGCAATGGCGCGATCTCGGCTCACCGCAACCTCCGCCTCCTGGGTTCAGGCAATTCTCCTGCCTCAGCCTCCTGAGTAGCTGGGATTACAGACACGCGCCACCGTGCCCAGCTAATTTTTTGTATTAGTAGAGACGGGGTTTCACCATGTTGACCAGATGGTCTCGATCTCTTGACCTCGTGATCCACCCGCCTCGGCCTCCCAAAGTGCTGGGATTACAGGCTTGAGCCACCGCGCCCGGCCACATTTGTATTGTTTTCTTAGATAAATGCGGCATGCTATTGACACTGTCCAGCATCTAGTTTTTTTTCATTTAATAATATTTCTTGGCAATCACACCATAACATTATATAAAATTCCTTAGTAGGAGCTATTTCTTATCTGGCATGGGATTACCATTATGCCATGGCTCCAAACCTATGTTTAGGTTTTGAATGGTTACAGAAAACTTTTTCCTACCCAGAGCTTTTGGCAGAGAACTGGCAAAAAACTGCTCTTCTGGGCTAATGAGTAAATATTTTGTTTTTCCTTTTAATATACCTTTTTTTTTTTTTTTTGAGACGGAGTTTCGCTCTTGTTACCCAGGCTGGAGTGCAATGGTGCGATCTCGGCTCACTGCAACCTCTGCCTCCTGGGTTCAGGCAATTCTCCTGCCTCAGCCTCCTGAGTAGCTGGGATTACAGGTACGCGCCACCATGCCCAGCTAATTTTTTGTATTTATAGTAGAGACGGGGTTTCACCATGTTGACCAGGATGGTCTCAATCTCTTGACCTCGTGATCCACCCGCCTCGGCCTCCCAAAGTGCTGGGATTACAGGCTTGAGCCACTGCGCCTGGCCCTTTAATATACCTTTTTAATGGAAAAGCCATCTTTTGAATATCTGAACCTTTTATTCAGGTACCTCAGTTACTTCATTATAACTTCACTACTTACATGGGCCCCAAACCCCTATTCTGTCCTGACAAGTGGACCTTTAAACCTTAGCTACTGGCCCCTAGGTTCAGTTTCTACTTTATATGTGCTTCAGTTGTTATGCTGTCTGCTTATACTCTTGTAACTTTGGCTTTGAGTTCCCTCTTTCTTTTTGAATCTTGGGTATTTCTAAGCTATATACATTTTTGTGGGGGTTATATGTTATCTAGCATTTCTCTGTGTTCAGAGAAAGAACATTTCACCGTTATGTTGCAAGTAGATCAAATGTATTTACAGATGTACCTCAGAGATATTGTGGGTTCAGGTCTAGACCACCACAGTATTAAATAAAGTGAATATTGCGATAAAGTGAATCTCACACATTATTTGGTTTCCCACTGCATATAAAAGTTATGTTTACACTATACTGCAGTCTATTTATATATGTGTAGTAGAAATAACATTATGTCTAAAAAACCGTGTACATACTTTAAAAATACATTATTCCTAAAAAATGATAACAATCATCTGAACCTTCAGTGAATTGTAGACTTTTTGCTAGTAGAGCGTCTTGCCTGAGTGTTGATAGCTGCTGACTGATCAAGGTCATGTTTGCTGAAGGTTGGGGTAGCTGTGGCAATTAAAAAAAAATAAGACAACAATGAAGTTTGCCCCATCGATTGACTCTTCCTTTCGTGAAACATTTCTCTGTAGCATGTGACATCGTTTGATAGCATTTTACCTACAGTAGAACTTCTTTCAAAATTGGAGTCAATTCTCTCAAACCCTGCTGCTGCTTTATCAACTAACTTGATGGAATATGTCAAATCCTTTGTTGTTTATAACAATGATGCAATGTACATATAATAGCATCTTCACCAGAAGTAGATTCTATTTCAGAAAACCACTTTACTACTTTTGGCTGGGTACGATGGCTCATGCCTGTAATCTCAGCACTTTGGGAGGCTGAGGTGGACAGATCACTTGAGGTCAGGAGTTTGAGACCAGCCTGGACAACATGGTGAAACCCACCCTGTCTACTAAAAATACAAAAATTATCTAGGCATGGTGGTGGACACCTGTAATCCCAGCTGCTCAGGAGGCTGAGGCAGCAGAATCACTTGAACCCGGGACGTGGAGTTTGCAGTAAGCCCAGATTGCGCCACCACACTCCAGCCTGGGTAACAGAGCAAGACCCTGTCTCAAAAAAAAAAAAAAAAAATCCCAAAACCAAAATTCCACCTTATTTAAAAAAACTCACTTTCTTTGCTCATTCATGAGAAGCAACTCCTCATCCTTTAAAGTTTTATCATAACATTACAGTAATTCAGTCACATCTTTAGGCTCTACTTAAATTATAGTTCTTTTGCTATTTCTGCCATAAATGCGGTTATTTCTTCCACCGAAATCTTGAACCCCTCAAAGTCATCCATGAGGCTTGGAATCAACTTCTTCCAGACTCCTGCTCATGTTGATATTTTGACCACCTTTTATGAAACATAGATTTTTCTTAATAGCATCTAGAATGGGAAATCCTTTCCAGAAGGCTTTCAATTGACTTTGCCCAGCTCTATCAGAGGAATCACTATGACAGCTATGGCCTTACAAAATGTGTTTTTTAATTAATAAGACTTGAGGCAGGGCATTGTGGCTCACACCTATAATCCTAGCACTTTGGGAGGCCGAGGCAGATGGATTGCCTGAACTCAGGAGTTCAGGAACAGCTTGAGAAACATGGGGAAACCCTGTCTCTACTAAAAATACAAAAAAATTAGCTGGGTGTGGTGGCACACACCTGTAGTCTTAGCTACTCAGGAGGTGGCTGAGGAACTAGAATCTGTTAAACCTGTGAGGTGGAGGTTGCAGTGAGTTAGTGTACTCCAGCCTGGGCAACAGAGTGAGCCTCTGTTTCCAAAAAAAACAATTAATAAGATTTGAAAGTCAAAATCACTCTTGATCTATGGGCTGCAGAATGGACATTGTATTAGCAGTCAAGAAAACAACGTGAATCTTTTTGTCATCTCATCTCAATCAGAGCTCTTGGGTGACCAAGTGCATTGTTAATGAGCAGTACTATTTAGAGAGGATTTTTTTTTTGTTTCAAGCAATAGGTCTCATTGACAGGCTTAAAATATTCAGTAAACCATGCAGTAAACATGGTACTGCATGTTTTACTGTCCTCTAAGTTTTATTGTTCCATTTATAGAGCACAGGCACAAAACTCTTAGCATAATTCTTAAGGGCCATAGGATTTTTGGAATGGCAAATGAGCATTGGCTCTAACATAAAGTCACCAGCTGCATTAGCCCCTAACAAGAGTCAGCCTGTCCTTTGAAGCTTTAAAGTCAGGCATTGATGTCTCCTCTCTAGCTGTGAAAGTCCTAGGTGGCATCTTCTTTCAACAGAAGGCGGTTTCATCTACATTGAAAATATGTTGTTTGGTGTAGCTATCATTGTCAGTGATCTTAGCTAGTCTTCTGGATAACTTGCTGCAACTTCTACATCAGCACTTGCTGCTTCACCTTGTGCTTTTTTGTTCTGGAGATGGCTTCTTTCCTTTAAACCTCATGAACCAACGTCTAGCTAGCTTCCAATCTTTCTTTCGCAGCTTTTTCACCTCTCTTAGCCTTCATAGAGTTGAAGAAAATTGAGTCCTTGCTGTGGATTAGGTTTTGGCTTAAGGGAATGCTGTAGCTGGTTTGATCTTCTATCCAGGACTTTAAAGCTTTCTCTGCATCAGCTATAAGGTTGTTTTGCTTTCTTATCATTCATGTGTTCACAGAAGTAGTTAATTTCCTTTAAAAACTTTTACTTTACATTCGTAACTTTGCTGTTTTGCACAAGAGGCCTAGCTTTCGGCCTGTCTCAGCTTTCAACACATTTTCCTCACTAAGCTTAATCATTTCTTGCTTTTGATTGAAAGTGCGAGATGTGAGGCTCTTCCTTTCACTGTAATACTTAGAGGCCATTGTAGGGTTATTCATTGGCCTAATTTCAGTATGTTGTGTCTTTGGGAATAAGAACGCCCAAGGAGCGAGAAACAGGGGAACTGCTGGTTGTTGGAGCAGTCGGAATGTGTATTAAGTTTGCTTATGGACATGGTTCGTGGTGTCTCAAAACAATGACAATGGTAACATAAAAGATCACTGATCACAGATCACCATACCAGATATAATAATAATGAAAAAGTTGGAAATATTGTAAGATTGACCAAACTGTGACACAGAGACACAAAGTGAGCACATGCTGTTGGAAAAATGGTACTGACAGACTTGTTCAATGCAGGGTTGCCACAAATCTTCAGTTTGTGAAAGCAGTATCTGCGAAGCTCAGTAAAGTGAAGCACAATAAAATGAGATATGCCTGTACTTCTGTCACCTGTCACCCATGTATCATCCCTTTTCTGCAATTAATTGGCTGAAGGAACACACACACACATTCACATATTTGAAACAATTTTAAAGAATGTATCTTAAAATTATGACATTTCTTACAAATATTTTCCCTTTCTTTCACTTGAAAAAATTACTTACTTTCTGTTATAGTTATTTTAAGGTGTTTTTCAGGATATTCTCATCCTTATTTCTCCTCTCTGTCTTGCTTTTCCTTTGTATTTTTTCTCCAAATCAAAGAAAAATTTATGTAGAGGAACCTAGGCCAACTGATCTTAGTGCTTCTTTCATAATTGTAATACATATGATCACAAGGCTTTTAGACAACATTATAGTGAATATAAATTCTTATTAATAAAATAGAAAAAATTACCCAAGTATAATTTGTGGATGCTGGTGCAGATTCGTAGGTCAGGGTAGTTTTTCAGCCTCTGAAGAGCCTTTATCCAATTACATTTGTTCCTATTTGATTTTGTGTGTTACTTTTACTTGTGCTCTATTTTAATGTGTCTCTTCCCTGTTGCTTTCTTTTATGCACCTCCTCTGTTTGCAGTGTAGATGTTTCATTGAAACTGCATCTAGTATTGGGATGCCATAGAGGAACCTTTGTATTTTATAAATTTCAAGTAGACTTTTTTGTTTGTGCTCTTCTGCGAGTGTGAATATAGTAATACTGATAAGAAGTAAATAGCTTGGAAGTATATAAGTCAAAATTTAATCTTCAGATCTCTTGAAGAGATCTAAAGCTTTCAGAAAAATTCTTTGAGGATGACACTTTACTTGCAACTTTGAGTCAGAGGTAAGAATTTTGTAAAAGTATGAGAAAAATGGCCATTTTTTTCTTTAGATAAAACTGATAGTAATTTAATTCTTATTTGTTTTTGCTAGCTTTTAACTCATATAAGATGTTTTAGCTAGAGGAAAACACAAAGCGAGAAAGACTATTAAATCTTTCTTTAGACCAAGCAGTTCCAAGGAAAGTTAATTTTCAGAGTCTCCCAAAATATATTATTATTATCATTACCTTTTGGTTATAAGACTTATTCTGTTTTAAAATTTATTTATTTATTAATTATTTCTTTTGTAGGGACTGAGTCTCATTGTGTTGCCCAGGCTGGTCTCAAATTCCTACCCTCAAGTATTCCTCTTTCTGTGGCCTCCTAAAGTGCTGGGATTACAGGCATGAGCCACTGTGCCTGGCCATAAGACTTATTCTCTAAGGAACTTTGAGGCATAATACTTCTTCACTTATTTTATAAAAGAGCATGGAGAAAACCCAGTGCCAAAACAGTATACATGTTATTTAAAGCTGTGCATTGATCGGCAAGCTTGAAAATGAGATGGTTTATAATTGACCCATGATTCAGATGATGAGTTCATGTAGTTCTAGGCATTTACAGACATATTTAATGAAAACATGAGGAATGCATGAAAACTAATGAGAATCTTAACTTCAACTTCTCCTGATATTTCAGACTATAGCATTTTCCATAAGTTTTCTTCATATGTTTATTATGTCATCTGTGTCAAAGTTACATCTACCTGGATTTATGCATATTTCTTACATTAAGTATACTTAGAGTATAGTATACATGTTTAAATATGAATTTCTAGGTAGCAACAATAAAATATACATCAATTAATGAGAAAAAAACAGGGTTCAACGAGATAATTCCATGTCCAATAGTTGTTACTGTTCCATGATGAGTTGAAATTAAGAGAGAAAGCTCAATTTTCTATATAATTGAATTTACCAAAGCAGGACCTTTCATCCACATGTTGAAAACAGGATCATGTCTTTTCTCTTTGTTTTGAAGTTATAGTATAATTTCAGAAAACTCGTTTGAGGAGAGCATTTCTAAAATAAGTCATAACCAGCAATGTTAGTGGACATCTAATTTTAAGAGGAAATGAAATAGTTTCTCTTCATCATATTTGTATATATGATATACAAATCATCATATTTGTATATAGAAATGGTATCTTATTAAAAATGTTATAAAGTATACATATTTATGTTAAAGATTCAAAACTTTGAGATCAAATTATTAAACCAACTAATGGAAAGATTGACAGCTGGGTGAAGAGAATACAACCTTATATTTGGTTTTAGCCAGCCAGAGTTTTAATCACAACTGTGGTGATGAGGGGAGTGGGAAGATTTGCCTTTCACATAGCAACTTAAACAAACACAGCATAATATCTCCATTGCTTTCCAAGTCATTTCCTGCTTCCGCATTCTTCATGCACGTCTTTCACATTGCATTTATGGAAACTCAATCAGAAAGCTAGCTTTTGGGTTATTTTGTTTCTATCATAGTCTATGGGAATGACAAGATAAAGTTACTACTAATCACTGAAGTATGTAGAGGAATTAACTGAAAAAAAAAAGCCTCTACTGAATATGTTACAAAAATTTGACAAAGGGTTATATTTTAGAAGTCCGCTCATTTGGACAGTATTTGAGTCTTTGGGTTTCTTCTCATTCAGTTCTCTATATGCAGGCTGCCTTTTTAAAAATCGGCACCATTGAATGCAGATATTTTCTGTATTCACAGTAAGGAGGAGGCTAAAGCAAACACTTAGAAAGTGACCTGTGTAGCTGCATATATTCTTTCTTTTGCTGGCAAAGATGTGACTGTCTCTTTATTATACATCCGAGAATGCTGAATCCTATGAAAGGATTAGATTCAGGAGAAAAGTTGTTATGCATTGAGATACCAAATATGAATATTCAATTAACAAGAGCAACAAGAGAAAAAAAATCACAAAAGTCGTGGTATGTAAATTAAGAATGGCTGGGAGCAATTACTTTATATGGCAAGGCCAGGAAGGCATTAAAAACACCTGTACTTCTTTGTTTTCAACTCATGAACAAATAAATGTAGAGAACATGTTTATTTGTTTAACAGTGAAAACAGTTTCCATAATGCATAAATTAAGAAGGATGGCTATTTCATAATATCCAAGGTAAGCAGACATGGTAGAGGGAGAAGGGAATGATGACAGAAGTCCTTGAATAAGCAATTCTGACCAAAAGAGGGTGTGTCCCTCTACAAGGGCTGAGCTATACCATGTCTCACATGCTGATTTTTTGAATAGACTTCTTGCCAATATATATTTTCCTGGACTCTAGAGTTTATAGAATATATTTAGCTAACATTAACAACACAGCAGTTTCTTTCCCTCACAGACAAGCCTGCTTGGGCAAAGCAAGACATAAGCATATTTTGCTAATTATTTACATACAGACAAAGATAGATGAAATGTGGGTTTTGTGTTTATTTTATATTACTGTCTGATCTATGAATGAATAAAGGAATGAGAGTTTCTTATACATTTCACTTTGATTTTATTTACTTGCAGGGTATCTAACAATGATATTTGAAAAACAGATACTAAGTCTTGGAGAGGTAATTCATTTTTTTGCTTCTAATATTATATCATAGTGATATTGAGTTTTCTCTTTATGTTCAGATCATAGGTATGTATGGTAATAGTACCATCTATCTTCTACAACAGTTTTGACAATATACATTCTACTGGGTTTGTGGTATCCACAAAACATTTTTTCTTGGTTTTGAAGTTATAGTATAATTTCAGAAAACTTGTTTGAGGAGAGCATTTCTAAAATAAGTCATAACCAACGATATTAGTGGACATCTAATTTTAAGAGGAAATGAAATAGTTTCTCTTCATCATATTTGTATATATGATATACAGATCATCATATTTGTATATAGAAATGGTATCTTATTAAAAATAAAGTATACATATTTATGTTAAAGATTCAAAACTTTCAGATCAAATTATTTTTTTTCTCAAATAGAGTAAAACAATAGGTATTATCTTTGGATTCTTATCTTCATTACACGGTCAAGGCCAAAACTTGGTCATTTGTCTTTTGATGAAAAATCTGTAAACATTTAAGTTTCATTATGGAAACTGCACACTTTTATGGCTTGCAGCTTAATTAGAATTTTGGAGAGGTTCTCTCTCTATTTGCATTTTCCCCATGCGCTTGGTCTTATTTTCTTAGTAAAAGAATTGTAATTTAATGCTAGATTTGGACATATAATTCTACTTTCTTTTTCTTAATGAGAAAAGACAAAAATCAAGCATCAGACAAGAGACTAAAATAAAACTAGAATAAAGTACTGAAAAGAACAGCCACATGTATGTAAACCCTATGGAGATTTTAGCTTAAATCCATGAAAGTATAATATCACTATTTGCAAAATGCATGATGTTTGAACGACTCAAAGAAAACCACACCAAATTGTATAAGTAGTTATTTATATAATAAATGCTGATTCTATCTTGGAATTTTTGTCATGTAGAAGGAATTTTTCTTGTTTGGTATCTACTAATCTGCTTTCTATTGCTATGGATTTGCTTATTCTGGATATATCATATAAATGGAACCATACAGTATGTAACCTTTTGTGTCTCTTTTGCTTAGCCTATTTTTGAGACACACACTTACACACACACACACCCCAGTACCACAGTTTGTTTATCTGATTATCCACTGATGGGCGTTTAAGCTGTTTTCCCTTTTTTTGCTGTTATGAATAATACTGCTATAAACATTCATGTGCAATTTTTTTTGTGGACATATTTTCATTTCTTTTGGTCAGATAGATGGTAATTCTGTGTTTTACTTTTTGAGAACAGCCAAACTGTTTTCCACAGCAGCTGTACCATTTTACCTCCTGGTTTCAAGTGATTCTTGTGCCTCAGCCTCCCGAGTAGCTGGGATTACAGGCAAATACCACCACTCCTGGCTAATTTTTGTATTTTTAGTAGATACAGTTTCTCATGTTGACCAGGCTGGTGGTTTTTAACTCCTGGGCTCAAGCGATTGTCCGCCTTGGCCTCCCAAAGTGCTTGGATTACAGGCATGAGCCACTGTGCCTGGTTCTTGCCAGTATTTTTTATTTTTTTTTTGATTAAATGTATCCTAATGGCTATGAAATGGCATCTCATTCTGCATTTCCTTAATGACCAGTGATGTTGAACATCTTTTCATGTGCTTATTGCAGATCTGTATTTCTTTTTTGGAGAAATGCCTATTCAGTTCCTTTGCTCATTTAAAAATCTGGATTGCTTGTCTATTTGTTGTTGAGTTGTAATGGTTCTTTATGTATTCTGAATATTAATACTTTATCAGATATAATTTAAGTAATATTAATTTTTTTATCAGATATAATGGCAAAATTTTTCCCATTCCATAATACCCTTTGATACACAAATATTTTAATTTTTTATGAAGTCCAACATATCTATTTTCACTTGTATTGCTTATGCTTTTGTGAAAGTTTAGGAATCCATTACTAAATCTAAAGTCATGAAGATTTAAGTATATGGTTTCTTCTAATAATTCTATAATTCGAGCTTTCATATTTAGGTCATTGATCTATTAGAGGTGTTTTTTTTTTTTTTTTTTTCTAGTAAGGATTGAGGTAGGAGTCTAACTTTATTGTTTGTTGTTATACATTTGTTCCTGAATCATTTGTTGAAGATACTATTCTTTCTCTGTTGAATGGCCTTGGCACTCTTGTCAAAAATCAATTGACCATAGATGTTTGCATTTATTTCTGGACTCTCAGTTTTATTCTGTTGTTCTGTATATCTGTTATTATGCCAATACCATGCTGTTTGGGTTATTTTAGCTATGTAGTAAGTTTTGAAATTGGGAATTGTGAGTCTTCCAACTATATGTTACTTTTGAAATACTGTTTTGGCTATTTGGGGTTCCTTGCAGTTCCATATGAATTTGAGGAACTATAGATTGCTTTGGGTAATATTATCTGAACAATATTAAGTCTTATAATTCATGAACATAGGAAGTATTTTCATTTATTTAAATCTTTTAAAGTTTCTTTCAACAATGGTTTATAGTTTTCAGTGTATGTCTTTTACCTCCTTGGTTAAATGTATTCTTGGGTATTTTAATTCCTGGAATTGTTTTTAATTTTCTTTTCAGTTTGTTCATTGCTGCTTTATAAAAACAACTGATTTCTGTTTATTGATCTTATGCCCTATAAATTTGCTGAATTTGCTTATTGACACTAGTAGGTTTTTCTGTGGATTCTATGGGATTTTGTCATTTGCAAATAGAAGTAGTTTTACTTATTTGTACTTCTAAAGGTGTCATAAATTTGTATGCCTTTTATTTCTTTTTCTTGAATCATTCCTTTGATTAGAACTTCCAGTACAGTGTCAAATAGCAATGGTCAAAAGAAGGCATCATGTTTTCTTTCTGATCTTAGGGGAAAGCTTTCATTCTTTCACCACTGAGTATGATGTTAGCTGTGGGTTTTTCATAAATGCCCTTTATCATATTAAAGAATTATTTTCTCTCCAAGTTTATGCTTTGTTTTTTTTTTTTTTTTTTATCATGAAAGGATATAGAATTTTCTCCAATGCTCCTTCTGCATGTATTGAGATAATCATGTAGTCTGTTGCTGCCTCTCCTTAAGGTGGTGCATTATATTAATTGATTTTTATATGTTCAACCACACGTGCATTCCTGTTGAGTTACACTTCATTTGGTCATGGTGTATATATTTTTAAAATGTGCCGTTGGATTTGGTTTGCCAATATTTTGTTGCAGCATTTAACATATGTGTTAATAAGGGATATTGAGTTATAGTTTTCTTTTGATGTCTTTGTTTGGCTGTACTATCAGAGTAATGCTGACCTCACAAAATGTATTAGGAAGTGTTCCCTCTCCTGCTTTATTGGAAAAGTTTGAGAAGGAATAGTGTTAATTCTTATTTTAATGTTTGGGAGAATTTACCAGTGAAGCCATGTAGCACAGACTTTTCTTTGTCGGGAGGTTTATGAATACTGATTCTGTCTGTTAAGGTTTTTTTCTTTAGATCTATTGAGATATTTTACTTCTTAAATCAATTTTGATAATTTATGTGTTTCTAGGAATTTGTCAATACATCTAGATTACCTAAGTTGTTGGTGTACGTAGTTCCAAGTATGCTCTTATAATCCTTTTAGTTTCTATAAAGGTTGATACTAATGTCTCTGCTTTCTTGTCAGATTTTATTTTCATCTTTCTTTTTTTATAATCAGTCTGGCTAAAAGTTTGTTGGTTTAGTTGATGTATTAGTCAGGGTTCTCCAGAGAAATAGAACCAATAGGATATATATAGATGGATAAGAGGAGATTTATTATGGGAATTGGCTTACATGATTATGGAAGCCAAGAGGTCCCATGATATACTGGCTGCATGCTGGACAACCAAGAAAGCCAGTGGTATAATTCAGTCAAGAGATTGAAGACCCGAGAACCAGGGAGCTGAGGTGTAATTCCAAGTCCGAGGCTGAAGGCCTGAGAACTAGGGCAACCACTTGTGTAAGTCTTGGAGTTTGAAGGCCCAAGAACCAGGAGCTTTGATGTCCAAGGGTAGGAGAAGATAAATGTCCTGGCTTGAGAAGAGAGAGAGAACATTTGCTCTTCCACCTGTTTCTTCCATTTGGGTCTGTAGTAGATTGGAAGATACCTGCCCACTTTGATTAGGGAAGATCTTCTTTACTTTGTTAACTGATTAAAATGCTAATCTTTTCTGGAAACACTCTCACATACACACCCAGAAATAATGTTTTTCTAGCTATTGAACATCCCTTAGCCCAGTAAAGTTGACACAAAAAATTAATCATTACAGTTCATTTTAATCAACAAACCCTTTTTTTATTGTGTTGATTTTTCTCTATTGTTTTTCTCCTCTCTATTTTGTTTATCTTTGCTCTAATCTGAATTATTTCTTTTGCTGGTTTTGGGTTTAATTTGCACTTGTTTTTCTAGTTTCTTAAGGTGTAAAATTAGGTTGTTAATTTGAGATTTTTTAAAAAATGTAGGTGTATACAGCTATAAAAATTTTCCTCTGAACACTGCTGCCTCCTATAAGTTTTGGTATGTTATGTTTTCGTTTGCATTTTATCTGAAAGTATTTTCCAATTTGTTTTAGTCATTTCTTTTTTTAACCTATTGTTGGTTTACGTGTATGTTATTTAATTTCTGTGAACTTGAAAATTTTCTAGTTTTTCTTCTCTTGATTTTTTACTTCATTTCATTGTTGTTGTAGAAGATACTTGCTATTATTTATATATTTCAAAGTTGATTGAAAATTGTGGTATGGCCTAAATTCTGCCTTATTCTGGAGAATGCTTCATGTGAACTTGAGAAGAATACATATTCTGCCATTTTTGGTAGTGTTCTGTATATGTCTGTTAGGCCTTGTTGGTTTACAGTATTGTTCAAGTCCTCTATTTCCTTATTTATTTTCTGTCTATATGTTATATCTATTACTAAAAGTGGGCTATTGAAGTTTCCAACTATTATTCTAGAGTTTTTAATTATTATTCTAATTATATGATTATAATTGTCCTGTCTTCTAGCCTGTTTTCACTCTTCAATTTTATCACTGTTTGCTTTATACATTCTGAGGCTTTCTTTTTTGGTTTGTATAAAATTATAATTGTTATATCATATTGATGAATAGATCCTTTTATCATTATAAAATGTATTTCTTGGTCTTTTGCAATCGTTTTTGATGTAAAATCAAGTTCTTTTCTGATATCAGTATAGCCAATGGCTCTCTTTTGGTTACTATTTGCATGGAATATTTTTTTTCTATTGTTTCATTGTTAACCTATTGTATCTTTGGGTCTAAAATTGATCTCTTATAAGCAGCAACTAGCTGGATCATGTTTTTAAAAAATTTGCTCTACAGTCTCTGTTTTTAAATTGGTAAGTTTAATTCATTTATGTTTATAGTGCCACCTCATAATGAAGAACTTATTTTTGCCATTGTGCTAATTGTTTTCTATATATCATGCCTTCTTTTGTTCCTCAGTTTCTCCAATATTGCCTCCTTTGTGTTTGATTGGATTTTTTAGTACAATATTTTGATTTCCTCTTTATTTCCTTTTCAGTATATTTTAAGTTATTTTCTTAGTGGGTACCATGGGGGATTACAGTTAATAGCCTACATTTATAGCAATCTAGTTTGAAATGATACTGACTTAACTTCAGCAGCATACATTAACTATATTCCCACCCAGCTCCATTCTTTATGCTGTTACTGTTACAAATTGTATCTTTATGTATTATATGCCCATTAACATAGATTTATAATTATTATTTTATGCATTTGTCTTTTAAATCATACAGGAAATAAAAAGGGAAGTTACATGCCCACAATACATTAATACTAGGTTTTACCATTTACCTGTGTAGTTACCTTATCAGTGACTTTTATTTCTTTGTATGGCTTTAAGTTACTGTTTAGTATCATTTTGTGTCAGCCTGAAGAATTCCTTTAAGATTTCTTTTAGAGCAAGTCTGTCAGTGAACTTTTATTTTTTATTTTTTTTGAGATGTAGTCTTGCTCTATTGCCCAGGTTAGAGTACAGTGGTATGATCTTGGCATACTGCAACCTCCACCTCCCAGGTTCAAGCGATTCGCCTGCTTCAGCCTCCCAAGTAGCTAGGATTACAGGTGCCTGCCACCATGCCCAGCTAATTTTTGTATTTTTAGTAGAGATGGGGTTGCACCATATTGGTCAGGCTGATCTTGAACTCCTGACCTCAGGTGATCCACCCACTTCGGCTTCCCAAAATGCTGGGATTACAGGCGTGAGCCACCATACCTGTCCCAGTGAACTTTTATTTGGCAATGTCTAAATTTCTTCTTCTTTTTTGAATGATTTTGCTGTATATAAATTCCCCATTGGCATTTTTTTCCCTTTCTGTATTTTAAATATTTTATTTCGGTCTCTTTTGACCTTCATAGTTTCTCATGAAAAATAGGTTGTTAATCTTATTGAGGATGCTTTGTATGTAATAAATCCCTTCTCTCTTGCTGATTTCAAGATTTTCTCTTTGTCTGTCTATCAACAGTTTGATTATAATGTGTCTTTGTGTGGATCTCGTTGAGTTTGTCCTGGTTGGAGTTTGTTCAGATTCCTGGATGTGTAGCATCACATCTTTCATCAAATTTTGGAAGTTTTTAGATAATGGTTCTTCATTTTTCTCTCTTTTCTTTCTGTAACCCATAATATGTATATTGGTATACTTGATGTCCCGTTTATTTTGCATCATTCATTTTTTTTTGTCTGTTCATAAGACTGGGTATGTGTAATTGTCCTGCCTTCAAGTTTGATAAATATTTCTTTTGCCTGAGCAAATTGGCTGTTGAACCCCTCTTGTGAATTTTTAAATTTAATCTCTTATATTTTCATCTCCATTGTTTTTACTGTGTTCTTTTAAAAAAAAAATAATTTCTATTCCTTTATTGATATTCCTTACTCTTTTTTGTATAGTTTGCCTAATTTCATTTAGTTATTTACTCATGGTTTCTTTTAATTATTTGAACATCTTTAAGACGGTTAAAGTCTTTGCTTAGTAAATTCAACATCTGGGATGGTCTTATCATTTTTTTTCCCATGAATGGGTCATACTTTTCTATTTTTTGTGTGCTTTGTGATTTTTTGTTGAAAACTGGACATTTTGAAGATTGTAATGTGGCAATTTTGGAAATCAGATTCTGCCTTCTACATGAAGACTTGTGATTGTTGCTTGATAAAGGCAGTGGTTATTCATTTGTTTAGTGACTTTTCCAAATTGTTTTGAAAAACCTATTTTCCTTGTTATGTGTGGTTCCTGAAGCCTAAGTTTTGTTAAGTGTGTTGGTCAGCCAACACACTGACAGAGATTTTCTTAAATGCCTGGATTTTGTAAGAGAAGAAAAGTCAAGTATATTCTTTTTAACTTCCTTCAGCGAATGTCTGGGAATCTGCTTCAGCCCTTCATGGTTGAACCACCTTCTGTACTGGCCCCTCAGCGAACTTCCAAACAGATCAAAATACAGAAACCCACTTTTTCAGGAGAAAGTTACTGTTGTTCACTCTGACACCAGCAAATTGCACTAGGCATATAGGCCATTGTCCCCATGCTGCTTTCTGCAGAGCTTAAGGATTGTAGTTGCTATACATAGCACTGAAATTCACCAAAATTTACCAGTCTTTTTCTTCATCAAGCACTCCTCTAGACACTGAAAATGTTCAGCTAGACTTGAGTTCTGAAGTTAATTGGTTATGACCGTTCTTGTCAACTCAATGGTTATTTTGATAAAGGGATTGATCTACTCCACTGTCTTCCCCGACATTATTTTCCTCCATGTTCATTCTTAAAAGCTTTCCAATTTGAACGAGTTATATAGTCACCCATTGGTAACCGAATGGGAGGAGCAAGAGAAAGAAATGAAAACAAGTTTCTATAAGAAAATATAAACCATGAGGGTCATCAGTAAATATTTATAAACTGTTCAACTAGTGTAAACCCTCAGATGAATGCTACAGGACTTTCCTATTTTCAGTTCAGTATATAAAACTGCCCTTTGGCCAGCTGCAGTAGCTTACGCCTGTAATCTCAGCTGTTTGGAAGGCTGAGGCAGGCAGATCACAAGGTAGGAGTTCAAGACCAGCCTAACCAACATGGTGAAACCTTGTCTCTACTAAAAATACAAAAATTAGCCAGGTATGGTGGTGTGTGCCTGTAATCCCAGCTACTCAGGAGGCTGAGGTAGGAGAATCGCTTGAACCTGGGAGGTGGAGGTTGCAGTGAGCTGAGATCGCATCACTGCACTCCAGCCTGGGCGACAGAGCAAGACTCCGTCTCAAAACAAAACAAAATGAAAAACTGCCCTTTAGGAAATTTTTATACAAGTGCAGCATTGGTACAGTGGATGTCTTCATTGGGAGGATTGACAGATCACGTTGATTGCCATCCTGAGATTAGCATTGTCGTTGTAACATGTGAACTGAGAGATGGAGTCTGTGGAACAGTCTTTTCTCTTATTGCTGACATAGGTGCCATATTGTATGTCTTTCTACTTACTCCCCCTTCCCAAATCTGTGGGTGGGTCATGAACAATTGCTTCATGGCTGTGTGCAGTCTGCGGGCCTTATGTTGTGTAGGCCTGCTATAGACAATGCTCTTTAATTGGGCAGAAAAGTTGCTGCATTGGCTTCTTTCCCATTAAAAAAAGCTGAGTACATGCTGTTATTGCAGCATTTCCAGTCTATGCCAGCTTGAGGAGCAAGTCTCAGGATTGGAAATCAAACTAGGGGCTCCAAATGGTAATACATAGCACTGCATTTTGACTGTTGAGTCTGATTATATTTATAATTATGAGAAGGCACTTTATTGAAAGTAGATTAATATGTATTTACTCATTGTGGAAATTCACTAGACTTCAGATGCTTTTTGAGTTCCATTTAAGATGATTTTCATTAAAGTTTTTAGTAACTACTCAGAATAAATAATAAAGTACATTTGGGTGAAAATGCTTTTAATGAGAGATTGTTGGCTAGCTGGCTAGCTGACTCTATCATTGCTACTCAGAATGCTACAGGTGATAGCAAATTTCATCTTTTAAAGATGTGAGTAAAAGTGGAAAAGTGAAAGAGACTCGTTTACCTTTTTTCTTGATTTAAATTAAACACGAATTTTGGTGAAAATAAGTGAAATAATTATTTATATAAGTTGCTACATTTCATGTTGAATTCTAAACTCTGCAAAAAGGTGGTTGTGATGGAAATACTTATAAAACTATTAGCTTTGTCATGAAAAAATTGCATATAGTACGTTGATAGTATAAAAACTTTCCTTAAAATATCTTTTTATTATAATTAAAATGTCTAAATTATAATCATCTACTAAGAAATAGTTTTAATCTTTTTCATTGTTCTCCATGTGATGTTAATGCTGTGTACATTAGTATTGATGTTTCAGTTTAATATTACTTTTTCTGGAACTGATATTGCCAGCACCATAGCTTTGGTAATGTACATTTGAATATTTAATTATGTTGCTATAAACAGCTTCTCTAATGCTACATTTTAATTGTATACGTGGGTCTTCTGTTAGTGCAGGCATTTAAGCAATCTTGCTTTCTATTTCCTGTTGTATATACAATGCAAAGTATTCCCACCTGATAATTCCCCAAAGTTTCACTTGGGAAGCAGAACATGATTTGAAAGATGTTTTTGTTTTATGTTAGTCAAATCAAGCTTTGGTTTGAATCAAACCAAATGATGAAAACTTAGTTCAGCCTTCTTTCCAGCAGAATGCAATTACCTCTAAGGCCTATAGTAAAAAGACCAACTAATTGAGAACACTTGTCTTTGTTTTCATTTAGCAAAGATTCTTATTAAGAAATGTCCACTTTTTTTTTCAATTCAAAAAGGTGGGTTTATAGTTAATGAACTAAGAGTTAGGAGCTCTGAAAATCAAAGCATGTGCAGGTTATCTTCTTCCTCAAGGGGATATCTACTATTGCTGTGCTCGTGTGAAGTAATAATGAGATACCATAAGCAAACAGTAGATGATTCATGTCAGATGGTTCTCCAATAACGTTAGGAAGGAAAAGCAGCTGATGTATGGGATATTGAAGGCAGATTAAGTTGTTAATGTATATTAGTATATTCTTAATTTCCTTTTAATTGAAAAAGACATATTGACTTTAATTAGAACCATTTCACAGGAACTGTCAATTAGCACATGTCAAACTAGTTAATTCAGAACAGAATTCTTTTAATTAGGATTGCTTTCCTTTAACTGTGGGGCCAATGAATTCAGCCTTTCCTTATCTAGATTTTAAATGTCTCTAAGACATATAATACAAATGTAGACTCCTATCTATTATTAGAAGCCCATATGGATAACATTAAAATGATGATGCTGGCATTGTTCATGCAGCACAAATCAGAGTCCCTTTATGACTGTTAGAAAAAAATGACTTTGAACAAAGGCTACTTTAAATACCAGATTTATCCTACTTTAAAGAGACTACAAAATTTATGACATGCATGTTCACATTTAAAGTATTATTTAATATGTCTGCTCAAATAAATGGGCCTATTCAAACGTTTTGTGTGTTCTATCAGCCAAAGACACATAAAACATTGTCAAACCATACAGCATCATTTTCCCTTAAATGAACTGTAATCAAAAAGAGAAAACAGACTCAATGATTTTTTTTTGGCACAACATAAAAATAGCACTGTTAACTTTCATTGCATTCGAAGATTTAATACCAATAGTTGATATAGTGACTAAACCACTAGTAGTGAACTAATGTGATTTTAGTAATCAGACAGTGTAAAATCTGAAACTTGCTTAATGTAATAATGTGGAACTATAGCATTTTAGTTACTGGCATGAGGCACATACAGTGAACATGGTGGGGCAAGGCTGTATGGTGCTCACCTACAAAACAGGTGTGCTCAAAATTAAAAGAAGAAAATTAAATGATGCTGAAAGGGGCAATTAATGTGAAATCTAGCTTTCTTTTATCATATGAGGTTGAGCACTGTTTAACTGAGTTGTAGCCAATGATGATTATGGAAATTAATGACAGGAATATTTAATAAGCTAAACTCTAGATTCCAAAGGAATTATCTAATAAGATACTTGTTCATCCTGCTACAAGTACATTTAACTTAATGAAAGCAGTTGTGTTCCCTTCTAGGGTGTGCTGTACTGTAATTATATCAGTGACTGCATTTGTTCCATTGAAATCAAATGAAGAATTGTAGTAATCTGCTAATTTTGGTTAATGTAGGCAGAATAACAAAGGCAACAAACAAACAGGTGAAAAAAAGTAACAAAATTCCTTTGTGTTTCTTCTAGAGTTGACTTTCCTTCCTCTTCGTAACTATTTCTAGAGGTGCTCTCTGCTGTGTGTTTAAAAGACATGGCCTGTGTTCAGCCATCCATATTTTGTGTAGACACATAGCTTTTAACTTTTTGGCACAACATAAAAATAGCTCTGTTTTGGAGTCATGTAGTCCTTTGAGTCCGTGATGACAGATATGGATCTTTATCTCAGAAAAATCCACATGGGTATACACACACTAAAATTTTCAGGATGGGAAATAATCATCTTTGCTATAGACTGAATGTGTTCTCCCCAAATTTGTATGTTGAAACCTAATCTCCAATGTATTGGCTTGGCCTTTAGTAGGTGATTAGGTCATGAGAGTCATGATTAGGGTAGAGAGATTAGGTAACAGAAGCCCTCATGAATGGTATTAGTGCCATTATAAAAGAGACCCAAGAGAACAGCTTTGCGCCTTCTGGCATGAGAAGACAACGAATGAGTAGAGGTCTATGAGTCAGGAAGCAGGCCCTCACCAGCCACTGAATCTGTTAGTTCCTTGATCTTAGACTTCTCAGCCTCCAGAGCTGTAAGAAGTAAATTTCTGTTGTTTATAAGCCATCTAGCTATGGTATTCTGTTATAGCAGCTTGAATGGACTAAGACATTCTTGAAAAATAATTTTGGGACAGCCTGTTGAAAGATATAATTTCAGTTTAACATTATTGAGTACTAGTGTTCTAGGCAGTATACTTGGTTCTGGGAATCTAACAGTGAATAAGATGAGGAACCTGAGCAAGTAACTGTGACAAGTTATTGACATGTTATTAGAATTACTATACAATTCTTTTTCTTTTCTTTTTTTTTTTTTTTTTTTTTTTTTAATCTTTTTTTTTTTTTTTTTATTTTTTTTTTATTTTTTTTTACTTCTTTTTTTTTTTTTTTTTTTTTTAATTGCATTTTAGGTTTTGGGGTACATGTGAAAAACATGCAAAGTTGTTGCATAGGTGCATTCATGGCAGTGTGATTTGCTGCCTCCCTCCCCCTCACCCATATCTGGCATTTCTCCCCATGCTATCCCTCCCCAACTCCCCTCCCCGCTGTCCCCCCCACTCCCCCGCAACAGACCCCCGTGTACAGTGCTCCCCTCCCTGTGTCCATGTGTTCTCCTTGTTCAACACCCTCCTATGAGTGAGAACATGTGGTGTTTGGTTTTGTGTTCTTGTGTCAGTTTGCTGAGAATGATGGTTTCCAGGTTCATCCATGTCCCTACAAAGGACGCGAACTCCTCATTTTTAATGGCTGCATAATATTCCATGGTGTATATGTGCCACATTTTTCCTGTCCAGTCTATCATCGATGGGCATTTGGGTTGGTTCCAGGTCTTTGCTATTGTAAACTGTGCTGCAATGAACATTCGTGTGCATGTGTCCTTATAGTAGAACGATTTATAATCCTTTGGATATATGCCCAGTAATGGGATTGCTGGGTCAAATGGAATTTCTATTTCTAGGTCCTTGAGGAATCGCCACACTGTTTTCCACAGTGGTTGAACTAATTTACACTCCCACCAACAGTGTAAAAGTGTTCCTATCTCTCCACATCCTCTCCAGCATCTATTTTCTCCAGATTTTTTAATGATCGCCATTCTAACTGGTGTGAGATGGTATCTCAAAGTAGTTTTGATTTGCATTTCTCTAATGACCAGTGATGATGAGCATTTTTTCATATGTTTGTTGGCCTCTTGTATGTCTTCTTTTGTAAAGTATCTGTTCATATCCTTCGCCCATTTTTGAATGGGCTTGTTTGTTTTTTTCTTGTAAATCTTTTTTAGCTCGTTGTAAATTCTGGATATCAGCCCTTTGTCAGATGGGTAGGCTGCAAAAATTTTTTCCCATTCTGTTGGTTGCCGATTCACTCTATTGACTGTTTCTTTTGCCGTGCAGAAGCTGTGGAGTTTGATTAGGTCCCATTTGTCTATTTTGGCTTTTGTTGCCAATGCTTTTGGTGTTTTGGTCATAAAGTCCTTGCCTACGCCTATGTCCTGAATGGTTTTGCCTAGGTTTCCTTCTAGTGTTTTTATGGTGTTAGGCCTTATGTTTAAGTCTTTAATCCATCTGGAGTCAATTTTAGTGTAAGGTGTCAGGAAGGGGTCGAGTTTCTGCTTTCTGCATATGGTTAGCCAGTTTTCCCAACACCACTTATTGAACAGGGAATCCTTTCCCCATTGCTTGTTTTTATCAGGTTTGTCAAAGATCGGGTGGTTGTAGATATGTTGTGTCGTCTCCGATGCCTCTGTTCTGTTCCATTGGTCTATATCTCTGTTTTGGTACCAGTACCATGCTGTTTTGATTACCGTAGCCTTGTAGTAGAGTTTGAAGTCCGGTAGTGTGATGCCTCCTGCTTTGTTCTTTTTGCTTAGAATTGACTTGGCTATGCGGGCTCTCTTTTGGTTCCATATGAAGTTGAAGGTGGTTTTTTCCAGTTCTGTGAAGAAGGTCATCGGTAGCTTGATGGGGATAGCGTTGAATCTGTAAATTACTTTGGGCAGTATGGCCATTTTCACGATATTAATTCTTCCTAACCATGAACATGGAATGTTTCTCCATCTGTTTGTGTCCTCTCTGATTTCGTTGAGCAGTGGTTTGTAGTTCTCCTTGAAGAGGTCCTTTACGTTTCTTGTTAGTTGTATTCCTAGGTATTTTATTCTCTTTGTAGCAATTGTGAATGGCAGTTCGTTCTTGATTTGGCTCTCTTTAAGTCTATTATTGGTGTATAGGAATGCTTGTGATTTTTGCACATTGATTTTGTATCCTGAGACTTTGCTGAAGTTGCTTATCAGTTTCAGGAGATTTTGGGCTGAGATGATAGGGTTTGAACAACTTTCTCCTGAATGTTGACTGGATAAACACTGAAATGAAGGCAGAAATAAAGATGTTCTTCGAAACCAACGAGAACGAAGACACCACATACCAGAATCTCTGGGACACATTTAAAGCAGTCTCGAGAGGAAAATATATAGCAATAGGTGCCCACATGAGAAGAAAGGAGAGATCTAAAATTGACACTCTATCGTCAAAATTGAAAGAGCTAGAGGAGCAAGATCAAAAAAATTCAAAACCTAGCAGAAGACAAGAAATAACTAAGATCAAAGCAGAATTGAAGGAGATAGAGACACGAAAAACCCTTCAAAAAATCAATAAATCCAGGAGCTGGTTTTTTGAAAAGATCAACAAAATAGACAGACCACTAGCCAGACTAATAAAAAAGAAAAGAGAGAATAACCAAATAGATGCAGTAAAAAATGATAAAGGGGATATCACCACAGATGCCAGAGAAATTCAAACCATCATCAGAGATTATTACAAACAACTCTATGCACATAAACTAGAAAACCTGGAAGAAATGGATAAATTCCTGGACAGTTGCCTCCTCCCAAGCCTAAACCAGGAAGAAGTCGAAACCCTGAATAGACCAATAACAAGGTCTGAAGTCGAGGCAGCAATTAAGAGCCTACCACCCAAAAAAAGCCCAGGTCCAGATGGGTTCACAGCCGAATTCTACCAGACATACAAAGAGGAACTGGTACCATTCCTACTGAAACTATTTCAAATAATCCAAAAAGAAGGAATCCTTCCCAAATCATTTTATGAGACCAACATCATCCTAATACCAAAACCCGGCAGAGACTCAACAAGAAAAGAAAATTACAGGCCAATATCCATGATGAACATAGATGCAAAAATCTTCAATAAAATACTGGCAAGCCGATTGCAACAGCACATCAAAAAGCTTATCCACCATGATCAAGTAGGATTCATCCCGGGGATGCAAGGCTGGTTCAATATACGCAAGTCTATAAATGTAATTCACCACATAAACAGAACCAAAGACAAAAACCACATGATTATCTCAATTGATGCAGAGAAGGCCTTCGACAAAATTCAACAGCCCTTTATGCTAAAAACTCTCAATAAACTAGGTATCGACGGAACGTACCTCAAAATAATAAAAGCTATTTATGACAAACCAACAGCCAATATCATACTGAATGGGCAAAAACTGGAAGCATTCCCTTTGAAATCGGGCACTAGACAAGGATGCCCTCTCTCACCACTCCTATTCAATATAGTACTGGAAGTTCTAGCCAGAGCAATCAGACAAGAAAAAGAAATAAAGGGTATTCAATTAGGAAAGGAGGAAGTCAAATTGTCTCTATTTGCAGACGACATGATTGTATATCTAGAAGACCCTATCATCTTTTTCTTTTCTTAAGCTTTTTTTACTTTCTACATCAATTAAAATTTGGTCCATTTTTACAAATCTCACACAAGTGATAAAAGTGATAAGGTTGACAATTTTATATACAAATTGCTGAAAAACGTAATTACTGAAACATTTGAGGAGATAAATTTTGTGTTACAAGTTTAACTCAACTGATTTAGTTAATCCTTTCCATTTTATTTATAATTATGTTTTGGTTAACAATATCGGGTAATATGGATTTAATTTATCTTTTAGCTCTGTTTATTAGTCTAAATTTTATAATTATTTATAAAGCAGACATAAAGGATACTGATATTTTTATAAGCTAGTTTCATTTGAACTCAAAGCAAATTGTATAAATGATCTTAGGGGGTTGCTAATTAATTTCTCAAGTATCCATGGGTAGGTAATCCATGCTGTGCCAGGGTTTAAATTTGAATAGTGGATAAGTAAGGTCTGCTTTCCAGAATATCAACCAGAGTCTGTTGTTCCATGGGATAGTTTCAGTTCCTTTGTATCTCAGAAAGCAGTGTGTGTGTGTGTATGGTCTTTATGAATATACTATATATCTCAGAAAGCAGTGTGTGTGTGTGTATGGTCTTTATGAATATACTATAGCATTTTTCAATATGTATATATTTAAGCATACTTATATACGTAGTATTTAAGGATATGTCATAAAACTTCAAATAAGCCTGGCGAATGGGAAAGGGGATACCAACTTCAGTTAACTTAATTGTTAATAATAATTGAAATCTTGGAGTAGAAAAAAGTGTGTAGGGAATGTAACTAATTATATACTTGTGAGGCAATGGGAAGCTTCCAAAGAAACCTCTGTATATTTAATATTTTCCCTTGGGATGGCAATTCTGATTAAATAGGTAAGAGTGAACTGTAAGTATTTTTAGATAAAATACTTTAGAATTAATTTATTCTATCTGCTAAAGATCAACAGAATATATCTGCAGAAAAGAATAATTAATATCTTTAATACATAGAAACTCTGGTTTATCTGACAAAAACAAGCAATGGGAAAAGATTCCCTGTTTAATAAATGGTGTTGGGAAAACTGGCTAGCCATGTGCAGAAAGCAGAAACTGGACCCCTTCCTGACACCTTACACTAAAATTAACTCCAGATAGATTAAAGACTTAAACATAAGACCTAACACCATAAAAACCCTAGAAGAAAATCTGGGCAAAACCATTCAAGACATAGGCATAGACAAGGACTTCATGACCAAAACACCAAAAGCATTGGCAACAAAAGCCAAAATAGACGAATGGGACCTAATCTAACTCCACAGCTTCTGCATGGCAAAAGAAACAGTCATTAGAGTGAATTGGCAACCAACAGAATGGGAAAAAATTTTTGCAGTTTACCCATCTGACAAAGAACTGATATCCAGAATTTACAAAGAACTAAAACAGATTTACAAGGAAAAAACAAACAAGCCCATTCAAAAGTGGGTGAAGGATATGAACAGACACTTTACAAAAGAAGACATATATGAGGCCAACAAACATATGAAAAAATGGTCATCATCACTGGTCATTAGAGAAATGCAAATCAAAACTACATTGAGATACCATCTCATGCCAGTTAGAATGGCGATCATTAAAAAATCTGGAGACAACAGATGCTGGAGAGGATGTGGAGAAATAGGAACACTTTTATACTATTGGTGGGAGTGTAAATTAGTTCAACCATTGTGGAAGACAGTGTGGCGATTCCTCAAGGACCTAGAAATAGAAATTCCATTTGACCCAGCAATCCCATTACTGGGTATCTATCCAAAGGATTATAAATCATTCTACTATAAGGACACATGCACACGAATGTTCATTGCAGCACAGTTTACAATAGCAAAGACCTGGAACCAACCCAAATGCCCATCGATGATAGACTGGACAGGGAAAATGTGGCACATATACACCATGGAATATTATGCAGCCATCACAAACGATGAGTTCGTGTCCTTTGTAGCGACATGGATGAACCTGGAAACCATCATTCTCAGCAAACTGACACAAGAACAGAAAATCAAACACCACATGTTCTCACTCATAGCCGGGTGTTGAACAATGAGAACACACGGACACAGGGAGAGGAGCACTATACACTGGGGTCTGTTGGGGGGAAATAGGGGAGGGACAGCAGGGGTTGGGGAGGTGGGGAGAGATAGCATGGGGAGAAATGCCAGAAATAGGTGAAGGGGAGGAAGGCAGCAAATCACACTGCCACGTGTGTACCTATGCAACAATTTTACATGTTCTTCACATGTACCCCAAAACCTAAAATACAATTAAAAAAAAAAAGAAACTCTGGTTTATATATGGCAGATTTTAGAGCATGTATCTGATAGTATCCATATCTGTTCATTTTTGTTGGTGCGTCAGTAATGTATTTTTGTTCCAAATTTGTTCTTGATTGTCTGTAGCAATTTAAACATTAAATAATAGCAAAGAAAAGTCAACCCTTCGTGCATTTGGCAGCAAAAAAATAGTTGAACTTTGGAAATCTACATGACACATGGGCCTTAACTTGGTTTAATCATCTTAATGGTATAGGTAGTATATGTTTTATATATTGGTAAAAATAGGCAAAAATTGTTCAAGTCATGTTTGAATAAAAACTATAGGCATTTAATTTTGACTTAGCAGCATTTTAACAGGTTATTTAAATGATTAGGAGCTATTATTTCAAATATCCAAAATTGGAAATTTTTAGACATCACTGGAATGCTTTGTTTAAAGGGAAGGTAATATTCAGATTAAAAATTGTAATTATTAGATTTTCAGAGTTAAAATGGAATGTTCTTAGTTATTTTATCCATTCTATATTTTTATTCAATAGAGTGTTGGTTTGCTTAGGGACTAAATGCAACACTCTGTGTGTGTGATTTCTATTTTCTTTGTATATATGTGATTATCTCCCCACCCCACAAAACAACCCACAAATTTTTCTACCTAATGATCAGTTGTTTGAAATGTCAAATATTTTATGTATATGTGTAATTATTTAGCACATTTAATTTTTTATATCTTGAGAGAGTATATTCACATAGCTTATGGAGAGTCAATAAGAGATACTTGTTTCTATTTTTATTTTAGTCAGTATCAAGTTAATTTGGTTCAATAACACAAGTATTTATTGTATACCTTCTATTTCCTGGCAAAAGATATTAGGCATTATCTTGTTGAACATTAGTTAAAACATTTGTCTTTCTCTTAATTATGTGGACTCTGTCAAAACTATTAATAATCAGCAAATTCATAATTGTCTTTTTAAAAATTATGGTGTTTTAGAATTAAAATATTTTCAAGTCCATTAATTTATGCAAACTGAACAATCTCATCATTCAGTGTAACTTCCTTCATTGATACAATCAGGGATTCTGCATATGAAAAAGCTGGGTTTGAATTATAGCAGCACTATTTACTAGCTTTGTGAACTTAGATAAGTTATCTAAACTTTATGAGCTTCTGTTCCCTCCTCTGAAAATGGATAATAATATATACTGTATAGTTTTGTAAGGATTAAAGGAAATAAGTAAAGGGTTTAGATTGTACCTGTTACATATTCAATAAATGAATATTGGATCTATATCTTTTTCAAGCATTTTCTTGTACAAACTGCCCCTAGTGAGATATGCAGCTATTTTTTAAATAAATTCACCTTTGATGGTAATATGAATTGTTAATATAAATGCTCTCCTAATTTGATTATTGATAGTTATTAAACCATTACCATTGTCCATGGTGCCTCAGAAAGAGCCAGCTGATTACAGTCATCAACTTATGACCAATAGTTTTTTCTACAATGTGCATGTGAAATATAATGTGACTGTCACTCGGTAAAATGGCTTCTAACAGTCTTTGTTTATACTAGTTCAATGTAAAAATGTAAAAAATTCAATTATTCTTGAACAGCAGTCTTATAAACTGCTAAAAATATGAAAAATTTAAGTATCACCTGTAACCAAAGGTGTTATTACTATAAATATTTTTGATATATTTTATGTACATTTTCTGAAAATTTTATTAGGTTATTATATTCTGTTTACATTGTGATTTAAATGACTGCATTGCATTCATTTTTTAAAAAATTAAACTCTTTTTTTTCTTCTCCAGTAAATAATGTTGGAATGCACATCTTTATGCATAAAAACTTTGTTGCATTTCTGAATATTTTCTTAGGATAATTCTTAGAAGTAGAATTACTGGTCAAAGAGAATGAACATTAACACAACGTATATTACCAAATTTCTTTCCAGAAAAGTGGCAGTGTGTACTTCCACCCATTCCAAATGTGACTTTTGGACAGAAGAGTGGATTGCTTTTAGAATATACAGTTTGGCTAGTTGCTAAGTCAATTGATCAGTATATAGTTTTTTGCTAATTGATTCTTGTCTAAGTGATTCATTTTGACACTAATTTAGAGAGAGACCAAATAACATTCTAATGACAGTGTGATCTAGCCTGGGATTTTCAAAAATATACCTTTAACTTTTAAAGTGATGTTTAAAAGTAAAATTTGGTATAAATGGAAACTAGTATACCAGTTTGACGTAGTCATATCTTGATTTTTGTAATATTATGAGGTCTCTTCAGGGCTAATTTCTATGGTAATCTTTAGAGTAAAATGAGATTTTCCTAATGTGCAATTAAAGTATTTGTATTATTGGCAATATACATTACAGAAAAACTTAAGGGTAAAAATAAACTCTTTATTTTGTAGTAAAATCAGAAATAGGAAAACTATGCTAACATATGAAATGAGGGAAATGTTCCATGCAGATGTCTATTTTTCTATTAATCCTTAAAATGACTATATGCTTTCATCTGTATGAGTAGTGACACAGACATGTTACTAGGAGTGATATATCCACTTACAGAAAAGGTAAACAATATAAGATTAGAATTTGCATAAATACTGTTTTAAAGGTGATTCAAATTTTTAGGTAATGTAAGATTTGAGATTTCAACAAAGATGTAAATATATGTATTTATACGCTACTTCTGAGAGTTATTTAGATACTTTTCTCTTGGTTAGCTGCATTTAGTACAGCTTCCAACATAGAGAAATAACTGTGTCCTGTGCAATGGGTCTTTTATTGGTCACAGAGAAATATAATTTTATTTAGTTATTTTTAATGCCTCCATCTAGGCATACTAGCAGCCAATTTTTTATTATAGTATGTAGATAACAAGGTCATATGCTCTCAAACTGACACAAAGGGCATGTAAAAGAAAAGTAAAAACATAATTTTTGTTTTTGCTATCATTTGGGATTTCTGTAGTTTCTAAGTATGTTAGGGTACCCGTTCATGTTTATTGTATTATGCTGATAGCAATGTCATATTTCATTAACATCAAGTTGGAAAAAGTAAAAAGTGAAAATTTTTCTGCTATTACTACTGTTCTAGATTTTTTCCTATAAATATTTACTTTTTATGGCTATGAGTTATTTTCATAATGTGAATGCTTTAGGGAGATGTATCTTGTTTTAAGTCAGATTAGACTGCTAACCAAAATCTGGACTGATTCCTTTACTTTTGGTAAATATGTTGTGGCACTAATACAGCTATAAACAGTTGTTATGTTTTGCACTTGTCACATTTTCTATTAAATATATGTCAGTGAAGGCATAGCTTTAATGAGGGTTAGGGAGGGTCAAATATCTACAGTCACCCTTTTGCACTGATGTTAACAGCCTTCGGTCTTGGAACTGCTACTGCTAGCTGTATCTACAATAACAGAGACAGGGAGTGTGGATGCAGGGAATAGGGAAAAATGTAGAGGAGATTAATGCATCAGATAGAGGTTCAAGTATCTATGGATTCAACATGTATTTCTTGAGTATTTACCGTGTGCCAGGAAGGTATTGTGCTAGCTGTTGTGGAAGATAAATAATCTGGTTTCTAGCCTAAGAAAACTTACAAACTAGATAAACTTCAAGGCCTTTTCCTATATGGAGGTTCTGTTAATACTGTGATTGTTTACTGAGCTCTAGTTGGTTTTTCCTATAACTGGGTTCTGTATACACAGAATATAATTTGCTTTTGTGAAGTAAGATCATGCACTGCATGATGTTTCAGTCAATGATGGACCACATAGAGGATGGTAGTCCCATAAGATTATAATACCTTAGTTTTAATGATCCTTTTCTATGTTTAGATATACTAAGATATACAGATACCATGTGTTACAATTTCTTACAGTATTAAGTATAGTTACATGTTCTATGGGTTTGTAGCCTAGGTGCAGTAGGCCATATCACATATCCTAGGTTTGTAGTAGGCTGTACCCTCTAGGTTTGTATAAGTACACTCCATTATGGTCACACAATGACGAAATCAGCTAATGATGCATTTCTCAATACATATCCCCAGCATTAAGCAACTCATGGCTGTAATTTAGAGAGTAACAAAAGTAAGTTTTCCATAAATATATCTACCAATGAGCCAAAAAAGCCCTGTTAATCATTCCTTTGGGTTAAAGATTTATCTGTTGGTTGATCCTATTAAATGCAAATTGTTATCTAACAAAGGGTTCTGCCAATTAAATTTAAATTAATTAAATTTGTTTAGCAGAATAGTTATTTGAGATGAGGAAACTGAAATAGTAGAACATGAAACAGATAACATTTTGATGGCAGTAGTTGAGACTTAGAGTTAAGTCAACTAAATGGAGCACCAGCCTGATGAGGGCAAGGCTTAGAGAGACAAATTTAGGTGTGGGGCGGTCTCTGGGAAGCTAAGAAGTATGAGGGCCTTAGAAAAGGGTGCTAAAAAATGAGGAGAGGATGCCTTGGAAAAGTGAAGAGTGGATGGCATAGTTCAATGATAGAAGTCTTCTCTGGGATGAACTTAGCTGTAAAAACTGGAAGGAGTGGTGGGGAAAAGCCCTGTGTTATATGAGCTGAATGATCCACAGGAGGGACCCCATTTGATCATCTGCTCTAGGCTTTTGACTGTTAATTTGCAGCATTAATTTCTGTTCTTTTTAAGTCTTGAATTTATGATTGTAATTAGAATTAAGTGTAGTTACCAAAATAATGGAATAAATTTGAATAAATAATGTAATAAATTATTTAAGATTTTTTAAACTGAGTGTCTTGTAAGTCGTCATATAGTTTAATAAATATTAATGCATTGTCATTTGCCATATGGAACCAAAAGACAGCCTATACAGCCAAAACAGACCTAAGCAAAAAGAACAAAGTTGGAGGCATCACATTACCTGACTTAAAACTATACTACAAGGCTATAGTAACCAAAACATCATGGTACTTGTATAAAAACAGACACATACACCAATGGAACAGAATAGAGAACTCGGAATAGAGAATTCAGATATTTTTAAAAATCTATTTCTTCTTGCTTTAATTTTTCTTTGCTCTCTAGGACTGATGGGAAAAACTGTGAACTTTACTATGAATTTCTACTAACATTTTGTACTATAGTTTACTTTCCCAGAACTCATTTTGAATTAAAGAGATCATGTTCTACCTGTAACCTCATATGGAGGACTTTAAAAATGAATAATTTGACCTTCTGGGTTGTGGGATTTTGAGAGGTACTTGACCGAAATTAACAACCATTATTATATTGGCTACTGCTAATGTATTAGAAATTATTCTTGAAAGATCCCAGTTGAATGCCAAGCCCAGTGTCATTTGATGGGAGATGGAGAAAGGCATATGTATGTAAACAATAATTTATAAGCCTGATGGGATTGCTTGCCAGTTTTCATTTATTTTAAATTGAGTAAGCACTGGGGTCATCTTACTAAAAAAAAGGTAATGTCAGCCTTAGGATTTTAGCAAATATACTTTTGTAGATGTGTTAATTTTTTTTAGTGTATGGAAAGATGTTTAATATCACTAAAAATTAAGCAAATGCAAATTACAACTGTAGTATGCCATTTTTATCCACTAAAGTGACAAAGATTGTTATTATGCCTGTTAGGAAGTGGAAAAAACAACCCTTTCATAAACTTTTACTTATATTATGTTATATTATATTATATGTTCCAGATACATGTGCAGGATGTGCAGGTTTGTTTCATAGATAAATGTGTGCCATGGTGGTTTGCTGCACGTATCAACCCATTACCTAGGTATTAAGCCTAGTATGCATTAGCTATTTTTCCTAATGCTTTCCCTCCCTGAATCACCCCCCGACAGGCCCCGTGTGTGTTGTTTCCCTCCCTGTATCCATGTGTTCTCATTGTTCGGCTCCCACTTACAAGTGAGAACATGTGGTGTTTGGTTTTCTGTTCTTGCATTAGTTTGCTGAGGATAATGGCTTCCAGCTCCATTCATGTCTCTGCAAAGATGGTTGCATAGGGTTCCATGGTGTATATGTACCACATTTTCTTTATCTCATCTATCATTGATAGCCATTTGGGTTGATTCCATGTCTTTGCTATTGTGAATAGGGCTGCAATGAACATAAACATGCATGTATCTTTGTAATAGAATGATTTATATTCCTTTGGGTATATACCCAGTAATGGGATGGCTGGGTTACATCATATTTCTGGTTCTAGATCTTTGAGGAATCACCACACTGTCTTCCTTCCACAATTGTTGAAGAAATTTACATTCCCACCAACAGTGTAAAGTGATCTTATTTCTGTGCAACCTTGCTAGCATCTATTGTTTCTTGAATTTTTAATAATCACCATTCTGAATGGCATGAGATGGCATTTCATTGTGGTATTGATTTACACTTCTCTAATGATTAGTGCTGTTGAGCTTTTTCAGTATGTTTGTTGGTTGCAGGAATGTCTTCTTTTGAGAAGTGTCTGTTCATATCCTGTGCCCACTTTTTAATGGGTTGTTTTTTCTTGTCAGTTTGTTAAGTTCCTTGTAGATTCTGGGTATTAGCCTTTTGTGAGATGGATAGATTGCAAAAATTTTCTCCCACTCTGCAGGTTGCCTTGTTTGCTCTGATAATAGTTGTGGTTGTTGTTGTTGTTTTTTTGCTTTGCAGAGCTCTTTAGTTTAATTAGATCCCATTTGTCAATTTTTGCTTTTGTTGCAATTGCTTTTGACAATTTCATCATGAAATCTTTGCTTGTACCTATGTCCTGAATGGTATTGCCTAGATTCTATTGTAGGGTTTTTATAGTTTTGGGTTTTACATTTAAGTCTTTAATCCATCTTGAGTTAATTTTTTGTATAAGGTGTAAGGAAAGGGTCCAGTTTTAATTTTCTGCATATGGTTAGCTAGTTCTCCCTGTACCACTTATTAAATATGAATTCCCCATTGCTTGTTTTTGTCAGGATTGTTGAAGATCAGATGTAGATATGTGGTCTTATTTCTGAGTTCTCTGTTCTGTTCCATTGGTGTATGTGTCAGTTTTTGTACCAGTACCATGTTGTTTTGGTTATTGTAGCCTTGTAGTATAGTTTTAAGTCAGGTAATGTGATGCCTCCAACTTTGTTCTTTTTGATTAGTATTGTCTTGCCTGTATAGGCTATCTTTTGGTTCCATATGAATTTTAAAATAGTTTTTTTCTAATTCTGTGAAGAATGTCAATGGTATTTTCATGGGAATAACATTGAATGTATAAATTACTTTGGGCAGTGTGGACATTTCCATGATACTGATATATTCTGGAGCACTTTGGGAGGCCAAGGCAGGTGGATCACTTGAGGTCAGGAGTTTGAGACCAGCCTGGCCAACATGGTGAAACCCCATCTCTACTAAAACTATAGAAAATTATCCAGGTGTGGTGGTGGGTGCCTGTAATCCCAGCTGCTTGGGAGGCTGAGGCAGGAGAATTGCTTGAACCTGTGAGGTGGAGGTTGCAGAGAGCTAAGATTTTGCCACTACACTCCAGTCTGGGTGCCAGAGTAAGACCCTGTCTCAAAAAAACAAACAAACAAAAAACAACAAAAAAAGATATATTCTGGAGAAGGCAGAGAAGACAATTTAATCAGATGAAGCCCCAAAGCATTCAGAATTCCTGATGTAGGAGGTGAAAGGGAATTGCTTTACGATTGTTTGTTTCATTCTGTTGCCTTCATGATAAATACTTGATACTGTGGATGATGTCAATTTTCTTTTTGACATATAAAGGAGTATCAGATCTATTCTTAACAGTTTCTCAATAGAGAACTTGTCTTTTACTGAGGCTACTGATTAATAGGAAAATAATTCTTGGTTGGGCATCATGGCTCACACCTATAATCCCAGCACTTTGAGAGGCTGAGGTGGGCAGGTCATTTGAGGTCAGGAGTTCCAGACCAGCCTGGCCAAAAAGGTGAAACCCCATCTCTGCTAAAAATGTGAAGAAAGGTGTGGTGGTGGGTGCCTGTAATTCCAGCTACTCAGAAGGCTGAGGCAGGACAATTGCTTGAGCCCAGGAGGCAGAGGTTGCAGTGAGCCGAGATTGTGTGTGCCACTGCATTCCAGTGCTTGGGTGACAGAGCAAGACTCTGTCTCAAGAAAAAAAAGGAATTCTTTGAGGGCAGTATGTGAGTAAATAAATTATGACAGTGGAAGCAAAAGAGGATGAGGAGGAAAAAATATGGCAAAAGTGGGCAGATATTATTGGAGGAAACATGAGAGGAAGATGAGAAGAAGGAATGGGTGGAATGAAAAAATATTTGTCTTCATTCTGTTGTGTAGGCCTCAACCATCTGAGGGTTGACCTCTGTTTTGCTTCCATCCCTCCTGGCTTCCTCCAACTGGTAAAGATTTTACTCTACTCAGATACTAATCTGATTCCTCCATCCTTTTACCTTTTCTATTTGCAGGCATTCTATGGCCACCATAATCATCACAGGTGTTATACCTCATTCTATTGTCGGTAGCATTTTATCAAATCTTCCTAATTGGTTCATGAGATATTTATTTAGTGTCACCTTATACTAGGCAGTGTCTAGGCCCTGGAGATATAATGTCCTCAGTGGAATTTACATTACAACTGATTAAAAAAACATATATATATATGATTTGCTGTAAAAAGCAGATTAAGGGTGTAGAGAATAACAGAATATGCTACTTTAAAAGGGTGGTCAACTAAGTTTTCTCTGTGGAGATTATATTTACGTAGAAGTCTAAATGAAGTATGGGAACAAGACATGAGTTTTAGGGCAATGTGTACTCAGCAGCAGGGTCAACCAAATGTAAAGGCTTACATTCAGTGCATTCAGGTATCAGCAAGAACTACAGTGGCTGGAGGAGAAAAGAGGAAATGAGGCTAAGAATTAGGCAGAGGCAGATCACAAAAAGACTGATAGGACAGTAAAGTCCTTGGATTTTATTCTGAGTGTGATGTGATAGCAAGTCATCACACTTAGAGAGTTTGAGAGCAGGCAGGCAATGTGATCTCACTACAATTTAGGCGTATTTTTAAAGATGAAAGCAAAGCTGCCAGGTATCAGGAGAATTCTTAGGCACTTATGTAGTTGCATTTATTAATATAAATGCCACAGTAGGAATGGAATATGATTGTTCAGGAACAGCTTGCACTGGATGATACTACTGAAGGTCTGTTTTACCTTTGGAAGAGTACTGCAGAACTGTGATGGAATAGGTGAAGATTTTCCTAGCAGTTTCTCAGTTATTTGTTCTTTAAGAGGCGAATATCAGTGATGTTCAGTGGAAGTCAGTGGTGGCCAATTTTGTAAATACTGTTTTGTGGGCTTATGTATCAGATGCTGCTAGACACTTTTGCAAATGTTAGGCTGCATAATTGTTGGTTTCCATTTTCAGGAGAAAAAAACCTGAAGCTCAGAGGCCCTGTTGGACCACAGATGCTTTAAGTACTTGATTAGTTATCTGAATATTCATACTAATACAGATTCTTTGCCTGAATTCTTAGGTAATTGCAACATTGTAGATATGGTTCTTGATCATATTTAATCAGGCAATGTGCTGATAGATTTCTAAGACTATATTAGAAGGGTAATTAAAAAACATCTTCTATTTTTAAACACATATTCTCTAATTTTGTAGTAAATAAAGGGCTTTGTGGTTGTATTAGTCTGTTTTCATGCTGCTGATAAAGACATACACAAGACTGGGCAATTTACAAAAGAAAGACCTTTAATGGACTCACAGTTAATCATGGCCAAAGGTAAAAGGCATGTCTCACATGGCAGTAGACAAGAGAAGAGAGCTTGTTCAGGGAAACTCCCTTTTTAAAAACCATCAGATATCTTGAGACTTATTCACTATCATGAGAACAGCATGGGAAAGACCTGCTCTTATAATTCAATTACGTCCCGCCAGGTTTCTCCCACTACATGTGGCAATTGTGGGAGTTACAATTCAAGATGAGATTTGGGTGGGGACACAGCCAAACCATATCATTCCACCTCTGGCCCTTCCCAAATCTCATGTCCTCACTTTTTAAAACCAATCATGCTTTCCCAACAGTCCCCTAAAGTCTTAACTCATTTCAGCAGTAACTCAGAAGTCCACAGTCCAAAGTCTCATCTGAGACAAGGCAAGTCCCTTCTGCCTATGAGCCTGTAAAATCAAAAGCAAATTAGTTACTTCCTATATACAGTGGGGGTACAGGCATTGGGAAAATAGACCCATTTCAAATGGGAGAAACTAGCCCAAAATAAAGGGGCTACAGGCAACATGCAAGTTTGAAATTCAGCAGGGCAGTCAAATCTGAAAGCTCCAAAATGATCTCCTTTGACTCCGTGTCTCATATCCAGGTCATGCCGATGCAAGAAATGGATTCCCATGGTCTGGGGCAGTTCCACTCGTGTGGCTTTGCAGGGTACAAGTCCCCTCCTGGCTGCTTTCATGGGCTGGGATTGAGTGTCTGTGGCTTTTCCAGGCATATTGTGCAAGCTGTTGGTGGTCTGGAGAACAATGGCCTATTCTCACAGCTCCACTAGGCAGTGCCCCGGTGAGGGCCCTCTGTGAGGGATTCAACCCCACATTTCCATTCCATACTGCCCTAGCAGAGGTCCTCCATGAGGGCCACACCCTTGCAACAAACTTCTGCATGGACATCCAGGCATTTTCATACATCCTCTGAAATCTAGGTGAAGGTTCCCAAACCTCAGTTCTTTTCTTCTGTGTACCCACAGACTCAATACCATGTGGAAGCTGCCAAGGATTGGGACTTGCACCCTCTGAAGCCACAGCCTGAGCTGTACCTTGGCCCCTTTTAGCCATTGCTAGAGGCTGGGACACAGCATACCAAGTCCCTAGGTGGCACACAGCAGGGGAATCCTGGACATGGCCCATGAAACCATTGTTTCCTCCCAGGCCTCTGGACCTATGAGGGGTGGGGCTGCCACAAAGGTTTCTGACATGGCCTGAAGACATTTTCCCCATTGTCTTGGCAATTAATATTTGGCTTCTCATTATTTATGTAAATTTCTGCAGCCAGCTTGAATGTCTCCTCAGAAAATGTTTTTTTTTTTTCCTATCACATCATCAGGTTGCAAATTTTCTGAACTTTTATGCTCTGTTTCCTTTTTAAAACTGAATGCTTTTAACAGCATCCAAGTCACATCTCGAATGTTTTGCTGCTTAGAAACTTCTGCCAGATACCCTAAATCATCCCCTTCAAGGTCAAAGTTGCACAAATCTCTAGGGCAGGAGCTAAATGCCACCAGTCTCTTTGCTAAAATATAGCAAGAGCCACCTTTACTCCAGTTCCCAACAAGTTCCTCATCTCCATCTGAGACCACTTCAGCCTAGATTTCATTATCCATATCATTATCAGCATTTTGGTCATAGCCATCCAACAAATCTCTAGGAAGTTGCAAACTTTTCTACATTTTTTGTCTTCTTCTGAATCCTCCAAACTGTCCCAACCTCTACCTGTTACCCAGTTCCAAAGTTGCCTTTGCATTTTGGGGTACCTTTACAGCAACACCCTTTTCTACTGGTACCAATTTACTGTATTATTCCATTTTCATGCTGGTGATAAAGACATACACATGAGACTGGATAATTTATAACGAAAAACAGGCTTAATTGACTCACAGTTCCATGTGGCTGTGGAGGCCTCACAATCATAGTAGAAGGTAAAAGGCACATCTCCCATGGCGGCGGACAAGGAAGAGAGCTTATGCAGGGAGACTCACCTTTTTAAAACCATCAGATCTCATGAGACTTATTCACTATCACAAGAACAGCATGGGAAAGACCTGCCCCCATAACTCAATCACTTCCCACCAGATTCCTCCCATGACACGTGGGAATTGTGGGAGTTACAATTCAAGATGAGATTTCAGTGAGGACAAACCATATCACTGATCATTTTAGAAAAATTAGAAATACAATTTTTCACATATACACATACATACATATTTTGTGCTCATCTCTTTGCTTTCTCTGTTAATGCCGCAGATCAATATTTTCCCCAATGTAAACAAGTGTATTTAGTGTTATTGTTACTGAACTTATTTAAATAGTTGCAGAATGAGTAAGTTTTACTCATTTTGGCCAGTGTTGCCAGTCATCTAGACTTGTCATGAGATAATTTATTACCTACAGGTGAGTTTGGGAAACTGAAAAACTCTGTTTGATAACTTAGCTTGTCTAGTAAAATTATTATAGATGTCATCAGAGAGCCTACTTCTGTAGTCTATTGAGTAGCAGTTATTCAAAGTTTTGTGCTCTGGTGGCCCATCTATATGACATGTTTAAAAATCCAGTATTTATTTGGCATAATTAATCTAAAAAATAAAATGCTTCCTCCTTCCTTTGATAACTTCTTTGCTTTGAGGGTAATACAGCAGTCTGTAGAAGTACATCTCGATCTACAATGTCAGATGTTCAAGGATTATACTTTTTCTTACTTTTTGTAAATCAGTTTCTATTTTGAGCCCCTATTCTGTCCAGGTAGCTGAATTAAAAAAAAATTTTCTACTTTTATTTTAAGTTCAGGGGTACATGTGCAAAATATGCATGTTTGTTAAATAGGTAAATGTGTGCCATGGTGGTTTTCTGAACAGGTCATCTCATCACCTAGGTATTAAGCCCAGTATCCATTAGCTGTTCTTCCTGATGCTCTCCCTCTTCCCATCCTCCACCCTACAACAAGCCCTAGTGTATGTTGTTCCCACCAATGTGTCCATGTGTTCTCATTATTCAGCACCCATTTATAAGTGAGAGCATGTATTTGGATTTGTGTTCCTGTGTTAGTTTACTGAGGATAATGGCTTCAAGCTCTATCCTTGTCCTGTAAAGGACATGATCTCATTCCTTTTTTTGGCTGCATAGCATTCCATGGTGTATATGTACCAGTTTGTTTATCTTGTCCATCATTGATGGGCATTTAGGTTGATTCCATGTCTTTGCTATTGTGAATAGTGCTGCAATCAACATATGCATGCATGTATCTTTATGATAGAGTGATTTATATTCCTCTGGGTATATGCCCAGTAATGGGATTGCTGGGTTGAATGGTAGTTCTGCCTCTAGGTCTTTGAGGAATCACCACACTGTCTTCCACAGTGGTCAAACTAATTTACACTCCCATCATCAGTATAAAAGCGTTTCTTTTTCTCCACAACCTTGCCAGCATCTGTTTTTTGACTTTTTAATAATAATCCTTCTGACTGGGCGAGATGGCATCTCACTGTGGTTTTGATTTGCATTTCTCTAATGATCAGTGGTGTTGAGCTTTTTTTTTTCCTTCAGATTTTTTTGGCTGCATGTATGTCTTCTGGAGAAATGTCTGTTCATGTCCTTTGGGTGGCTGAAATTTTAATGTCAATTAGGGGCCTCACTTTCCTGGTGCTCTGATGATTCTTGGATAAGGGTAGCGGATTGTACAATTTGTCTTCATCTTTTCACAATGGTGGCGTCTGTAGAAATGTTTGTCCTTCATTTTATTTCTGTAGTTAGCTGATCATCGCAGGTTGCTGCTGACTCATCATTCTTATTCACAAGGTTTTATTTGGTAAAGCAACTCTTTCTGTAACTTCATGCTATTGATTGCATTATGTTATTTCTATGGTTTCCGGACCACAAAATGTGGAGAACTCCCTGATACTGCCATTTGTTTAAGCCTTCCTGGTGCTGTGTGGGGTCTGGGAAACTCTATAAAGCTAATACTTTGCCCCACATATTATCCATTCATTTCTTCTATGGTATCTTTCTGCCTTCCTAGGTCTATACCTAGGAAATGGGACACAGATTGCTCTGTTCTCTTTCAAAAATAATGTCTATATCTGTCATTTCTTTGCATCTTCTTATCCTCATTCCAGGGTATTTTCATCAAGTATGGAGGGTGAAAATTTTTTTTTAAAAGATGTTTGCCAAAATCTGTCTTCCATGCCAGATATTGCAAATCCATGGACTGAATTTCACCCACAGAAGTGATCTTGTTTGGACAGTATTTCAAAATTTGGGAAAACCCACATAAAAATTTGAATTTTCAGGATACTTTTTGGGTGAAAAACAATCTTGCAGCATTTCCATATGATGGAGTCAGCTGGAGCTGCACAGTGGTTCCTTGTAGGGTTTGCTCACTCCAGTCTCCACATTCCCTTTTCACCTGCCTGACTCTTATAAGGTTAGTTCTGAGTCCTTTCCACTCAGAAAATAGGCCCGGGATTTTGAAATTCATAGGTCAAGAAAAAGACTCCTTACTTCTACTTTCTGCTGTCACCCCTTTTCTGAGACAGTGTGAGCCTGTCTGCTGGTTGAATGGATGACAAATCTATGGACAATTGGTGAAAAGATTGGCTAGTATTTAAAAAATGTTAAACTATTACAAGTTATTATCAGGATTTTATTTTACTAATTTAAAAATGTTTTGTTAAGTCGACTTTTAACACTCAGCTTTACTGAGGTATAAATTATGTAAAATAAAGTTCACCAATTTTAAATAAACAACTCAAACTATTTTCTAAGTGATTGTATATGCTACATTTCTACCAGTGATGTATGAAATTTCAGTTGCTCCAAAGTCTTATCATTTGGTATTGTTAATATTTTAACTGTAGTCTCTTCAGTTGATATAACTAGTAATATCTCATTGTGATTTTAATTAGCATTTTTCTAATGAATAATGATATTGAGCATGTTTTAGTGTACTTATTTTCTTATATATCTCTTTTTTGGAGAAATATCTGTTTAAAGCTTGTCTATTTAAAAAATTGAGTTATCTTATTTTTGAGTTGTAAGCACTCATATATTATGGAAATAAGTCCTTTATCAGATAAATTTTTTGCAAATATTTTCTCCCACTCTGTGGCTTGCCTTTTTGTTTTCTTTCTTTCTTTTCTTTTCTTTTTTTTTTTGAGGTGAAGTGTAGCTCTGTTGCCCAGACTGGAGTGCAATGGCACAATCTCAGCTCACTGCAATCTCCACCTCCTGGGTTGAAGGGATTCTCCTGTCTTAGCCTCCCGAGTAGCTGGGATTACAGCTGTGTGTCATCACGCCCGGCTAATTTTTTTATATTTTTGTAGAAACGGGGTTTTACCATGTTGGCTAGACTGGTTTCGAACTCCTAACCTCAAGTGATCCACTTGCCTCTGTCTCCCAAAGTGCTGATTACAGGTGTGAGCCCGCGCCTGGACTGCCTTTTTGTTTTCTTAACAGTGTTTTGAAAAGCATAAGTTTTTACTTTGGTGAAAGCCAGTTTTCTTGTTTTCTGTTTTTATGTTTTATGGCTTTTGAGTCTTATCATTAGAATTTGACTAGGTCATAAATACTTTCTCATATATTTTCTTCTGGGAGTTTTATAGTTTCTACTCTTATATTTAAATCTATGATACATTTTGAGTGAATTTTTATATAATTTCATTCTACCCTTATTTTATAGTATAAAAGATAGATATCTAGTTCTTCTTATTCTCTTTGTTAGAGACACCACTCTACTAAGTTAATTTGGTACATTTGTACATTTGTTGAAAATCAGTTGATCATAAGTGTATTTTCAATTCTGTTCTATGCCATTAATTTAGGTATTTCTTTAAGCAAGTATCACACTATCTTGGTTATGATCATTTAAGAATAAGTACTGAAATCAGATAACATAAGTCCTCCAACTTTTTTCCTCAAAATTTATTTTTAAATTTCGAAAATTTCTTTAAAAATTAAAAGTGTAAAAAATTGTTTGAGTTGTACTATTTTGTGTTTTCATATAAATTTTAGAATAAGCATGGCAGTTTCTATAACAAAGCTTACTAGGATTTTTACTGGAATGGTATCAAATCTATAATTAAATTTGAGGATAATTAACATCTTTAAAAAGTACTGGATCTTTTGATTCATAAGCGTAGTACTTCTCTTCATGTATGTAGAATGTCTTTAATGTTTGTCAGCAATGTTTTGTAGTTTTCAATGGACAGATCTTGTACATAGTTGTTAAATTTATTCCCAATTATTTTCAGTTTTTTGTTGCTATTGTGAATTGCTTGATTTTTGAATTTTAATTTCTAATTATTTGTTCTCAGATAGAAATACAATTGATTTTTGCACATTGACTTTGAATCATATGCCCTTACTAAACTCATTTGTTAGTCTGGTAGATTGTTGTTGTTTTCTGTTTTGCTTTTTTGTAGATTCTTTACATTGGAATAATTATAAATAATCATATCAGCTATCAAAAAGATAGTTTTATTATTTTCTTTCCAATCTGTGTGCCTGTTATTATTTTTTCTCTAGGATTTCCAGTACAATGGTGAATAGAAGTGGTTAGTGGATGTCCTTGCTTTGTTCCTAGTCTTAGGGGGATAGCATTCAATCTTTCTTCTGTATGTAGGACATCAGTTTCTCAAATATTAGTTTGAGGAAGTTTTTTTATATTTCTAATTTGTTGAGGGTTTATTATGGATAGCTGTTGTCAAATGCTTTCAATGCATCTTTTCAGAGGAGTGTGTGTGTGTGTGTGTGTGTGTGTGTGTGTAGTTAAGAGGGTAATTTGCATTAATTTTTTTCCAGTTTTTTTTTTTATTGCATTTTAGGTTTTGGTGTACATGTGAAAAACATGCATTAATTTTTTTTTTTAAAGTTAAACTACATTTCTGGAAAAAATGCTTTTTCTATGTCTTTTGAGATGATCCTTTGTGTTTGTATATATGTGTGTGTTAGTTAATAAGATGCCTAGTAATATTCTTTGATCTAAAGTCTACCTCATCTGATATTAATAGATACTCTCTAACTTTCTTCTGATTAGTGTTTATATGGTATATCTATTTTCAATTTTTACTTTTAAACTATTTGTGTCTTTATGTTTAAAGTAGATTTCTCTATTGCTTTTTGTTTTTCCATCATTTTAAATTCAGGCTGCCAGTCTCTAATGTTATTATTGAAATAGTTGAGTTTAAATTTATTATCTTGCTTTTTTTCCTATTTGTCCCATCTTCTCTTCTGTTGACTGATTAGCCATATATCTCTTCGTTTTAATTTTCTAGTGATTGCTCTGGGGTTTAAAATACACATCTTTAACTTATCAGTCTACCTTTAAATAATATCATACTACTTTCCATATAGAGGAAGAACTTTGCAATGGTGCTAGTGTCATACAATTAACTTCTTCAAATTTTGTGAAACTGTAAAAGAAAAAGATAAACTATTTTTTCCTTCTCTCATTTATTTAACAGAAGACACTTGTGATCATAAAATGCATGTGGAGATTGTCACAGGTTAAGGGTTCAGAGCCACAAGACCTCACTTTACTTCAGATGCCAACCACAAGCCCAGGTTGTGACTTGTACTTTTGGCCAACCAGATGTAAATCAGTGGTTCTCATGATGCCATCCTTGGGTTCATTAATTTGTTCGAGTGCCTTACAAAACTCAGGGAAACACTCTACTTTAGTAAATGGGAACATTTATATAGAGGGTATTACGAAGGATACAGAAAAACAGCCAGTTGGAAGAGATGTGTAGGACAAGGTGTGTGGGAAGAGGCAAAAAGCTTCCATGGCCTCTCAGGGTATGCTAGCCTCCAGACACTTCTGTGTGTTCAGCAGTTGCAGAAGCTCTCTGAACCCTGTAGTTCAGGGATTGTTGTGGAGTTTTCATCATGTAGGCATGATTGATTAAATCATTGGCCATTGGTGATCAACTCAACTTTCAACCCCTCTCCCCATCCCTGGAGGTCTGAGGGTAGGGCTAAAAGTTTCAACCTTCTACTCACATGGTTGGCTCCCCCTGGCAACCAGTTCCCATTCTTAGGCTATTCAGGAGCTCACCAAGAGTTACCTCATCAGAGCAAAAGATACTATTATCACTTAGGAAATTACAAAGGTTTTAGGAGGTCTGTGGCAGAAACTGGGGTAAAAAACCAAATATTCGAACAAAAGATTCTTCTAGTACTCCTAGGTACAAAGGTTTTAGGAGTTCTGTCTCAGAAACTGAGGGCAGAGATTAAATATATTTTTATTATATCACAAATCTTATAATACATTACAATGGCTTTTGCCTTAAGTAATCTCCTTTATATTTTTATTTTATCTTCTTTTTTTGAGACAATGTTTCCTTCTGTTGCCAGTCTGGAGTGGAGTGGAGTGCAGTGGTGCCATCATGTTTCACTGCAGCCTCTACCTCCTGGGTTCAAGGGATCCTCCTGTCTCAGGCTTCTGAGTAGCTGGGACTACAGGTACATGCCACAATGCCTAGCTAATTTTTAAAATATTTATTTTCAGTAGAAATGAGGTCTTGCCATATTGCCCAGACTGGTCTCAAACTCCTGGGCTCAAGCAATCCTGCCTCAACCTCTCAAAGTGGTGAAATTACAGGCATGAGCCACTGCACCCAGCTCCTTTATCTTTTAAGAAGATTAAAATATGAGGAAAACATCTATTATTTTTACCCACATATTTACCATTTCTGATAATTTTTTCTTTTTTGTGTAGAGTTATATTTCTTTCTGGAATAATTTTTATCCTTTTTTATGAAGAACTTTAAAATTTCTTATAGTGCCAGTCTGATAGCATCAATTTCTCTCAGTATTTGTCTGTCTGCAAAAAGTCTGTATTTTGCCTTCATTTTTTAAAAGCTATTTTTTTCTGGTGTAGAACATGTGGTTTGTTGTTTTTCTTTTTTTTGGTTTGTTTTTTCTTTCAGTACTTTAAAGATACCACTCCATTGTCTTTTGACTTACCTAGTTTTTGATAAGAAGTTTTCTATCATTCTTGGTTTTATTCTTCTGCACAAAATTTGTCTTTTTGTCCTACTGTCTGGCTGCTTTTAAGGTATTCTCTTTATTTCTCATTTCTAGAAGTTTGATTATGTTGTGGTTTGTTATGATATTATGATATTATTATGTTATGATGTTATTATATGTGGTTTTATTTTTTCCGGTTTATTCTGCTCAGGATTTCTTGAGCTGCTTTGCGTGTGTTATTTATTTATTTTTACAAAATTTAGAAAATCCATGGTGATTTTTTTCAAATTTTTTTTCTTTGCCCTTTTCCTTCGGGGACTCCAGTTACATATATATTAGTCTGCATGATATAGTCATACATGTACCTGAGACTATTTTGGGGGGTCTTTTTCTATTTGTGTTTTGTTCTGGTTAGCTTCTATTGTGATGTATTCAAGTTCACTGATCTTGTCTTCTGTCACTTTTAGTCTGTTGTTTATATGATCCAATGTAATTTTAATTTTATATTTTATAATTCTCACTTTTAGTAGATCTTAAAAAAAATCTTCATTATTTCTTCAACATATTCATGTTTTCTACTCCATTCTTGAACATATTTATGATAGTTGTTTTAGTATCCTTTTCTGTCAATTCTACCACCTCTGTCATTCTATTTATTTCTTTTCTTTTTTTTTTTTATTGCATTTTAGGTTTTGGGGTACATGTGAAAAACATGCAAGATTGTTGCATAGGTGCACACGTGGCAGTGTGATTTGCTGCCTTCCTCCCCCTCACCCATATGTGGCATTTCTCCCCATGCTATCTCTCCCCAATTCCCCACCCCCCGCTGTCCCCCCAACTAACAGACCCCAGTGTATAGTGCTCCCCTCCCTGTGTCCATGTGTTCCCATTGTTCAACACGCATCTATGAGTGAGAACATGCGAAATTTGATTTTCTATTCTTGTGTCAGTTTGCTGAGAATGATGGTTTCCAGGTTCATCCATGTCCCTACAAAGGACGCGAACTCATCGTTTTTGATGGCTGCATAATATTCCATGGTGTATATGTGCCACATTTTCCCTGTCCCGTCTATCATCGATGGGCATTTGGGTTGGTTCCAGGTCTTTGCTATTGTAAACTGTGCTGCAATGAACATACGTGTGCATGTGTCCTTATAGTAGAACGATTTATAATCCTTTGGATATATACCCAGTAATGGGATTGCTAGGTCAAATGGAATTTCTATTTCTAGGTCCTTGATGAATCGCCACACTGTCTTCCACAATGGTTGAACTAATTTAAACTCCCACCAACAGTGTAAAAGTGTTCCTATTTCTCCACATCCTCTCCAGCATCTGTTGTCTCCAGATTTTTTAATGATTGCCCTTCTAACTGGCATGAGATGGTATCTCAATGTAGTTTTGATTTGCATTTCTCTAATGACCAGTGATGATGACCATTTTTTCATATGCTTGTTGGCTTCATATATGTCTTCTTTTGGAAAGTATCTGTTCATATCCTTCGCCCATTTTTGAATGGGCTTGTTTGTTTTTTTCTAGTAAATCTATTTTAGTTCTTTGTAAATTCTGGATATCAGCCCTTTGTCAGATGGGTAGGCTGCAAAATTTTTTTCCCATTCTGTTGGTTGCTGATTCACTCTGTTGACTGTTTATTTTGCTGTGCGGAAGCTGTGAAGTTTGATTAGGTCCCATTTGTCCATTTTGGCTTTTGTTGCCAATGCTTTTGGTGTTTTGGTCATGAAGTCCTTGCCTACGCCTATGTCCTGAATGGTTTTGCCTAGGTTTTCTTCTAGGGTTTTTATGGTGTTAGGTCTTATGTTTAAGTCTTTAATCCATCTGGAGTTAATTTTAGTGTAAGGTGTCAGGAAGGGGTCCAGTTTCTGCTTTCTGCACATGGCTAGCCAGTTTTCCCAACACCACTTATTAAACAGGGAATCCTTTCCCCATTGCTTGTTTTTATCAGATTTGTCGAAGATCGGATGGTTGTAGATATGTTGTGTTGCCTCCGACGCCTCTGTTCTTTTCCATTGGTCTATATCTCTGTTTTGGTACCAGTACCATGCTGTTTTGATTACTGTAGCCTTGTAGTATAGTTTGATGTCCGGTAGTGTGATGCCTCCCGCTTTGTTCTTTTTGCTTAGAATTGACTTGGCTATGCGGGCTCTCTTTTGGTTCCATATGAAGTTTAAGGTGGTTTTTTCCAGTTCTGTGAAGAAGGCAATTGGTAGCTTGTTGGGGATAGCGTTCAATCTGTAAAGTACTTTGGGCAATATGGCCATTTTCATGATATTGATTCTTCCTAACCATGAACATGGAATGTTTCTCCATCTGTTTGTGTCCTCTCATTTCGTTGAGCAGTGGTTTGTAGTTCTCCTTGAAGAGGTCCTTTATGTTCCTTGTTAGTTGTATTCCTAGGTATTTTATTCTTTTTGTAGCAATTGTGAATGGTAGTTCGTTCTTGATTTGGCTCTCTTTAAGTCTGTTCTTGGTGTATAGGAATGCTTGTGGTTTTTGCAGATTGATTTTGTATCCTGAGACTTTGCTGAAGTTGCTTATCAGTTTCAGGAGATTTTGGGCTGAGACGATGGGGTCTTCTAGATATACAATCATGTCATTTGCAAATAGAGACAATTTGACTTCCTCCTTTCCTAATTGAATACCCTTTATTTCTTTTTCTTGCCTGATTGCTCTGGCTAGAACTTCCAGTACTATATTGAATAGGAATGGTGAGAGAGGGCATCCTTGTCTAGTGCCAGATTTCAAAGGGAATGCTTCCAGTTTTTGCCCATTCAGTATGATGTTGGCTGTTGGTTTGTCATAAATAGCTTTTATTATTTTGAGATACGTTCCGTCGATACCTAGTTTATTGAGGGTTTTTAGCATAAAGGGCTGTTGAATTTTGTTGAAGGCCTTCTCTGCATCAATTGAGATAATCATGTGGTTTTTGTCTTTGGTTCTGTTTATGTGGTGAATTACATTTATAGACTTGCGTATATTGAACCAGCCTTGCATCCCCGGGATGAATCCTACTTGATCATGGTGGATAAGCTTTTTGATGTGCTGTTGTAATCGGCTTGCCAGTATTTTATTGAAGATTTTTGCATCTATGTTTATCATGGATATTGGCCTGTAGTTTTCTTTTCTTGTTGAGTCTCTGCCAGGTTTTGGTATCAGGATGATGTTGGTCTCATAAAATGATTTGGGAAGGATTCCCTCTTTTTGGATTATTTGGAATAGTTTTAGAAGGAATGGTGCCAGTTCCTCTTTGTATGTCTGGTAGAATTCGGCTGTGAACCTATCTGGACCTGGGCTTTTTTTGGGTGGTAGGCTCTTAATTGCTGCCTCGACTTCAGACCTTGTTATTGGTCTATTCAGGGTTTCGACTTCTTCCTGGTTTAGGCTTGGGAGGAGGCAACTGTCCAGGAATTTGTCCATTTCTTCCAGGTTTTCTAGTTTATGTGCATAGAGTTGTTTGTAATAATCTCTGATGATGGTTTGAATTTCTGTGGAATCTGTGGTGATATCCCCTTTATCATTTTTTATTGCATCTATATCTATTTATTTCTTTTTCTACAGGTTTACATTGATTGTGTTTTCTTTGGATTATTGGTAATATTTCTTGCTTTGTAATCTTTTTCTGAACAGATGATGGATATTATGAATTTTATGTTGTTGGGAACTGGGTTTTTTTTTTATTCCTTTAAGGAGTGTTGGACTTTGTTTTGGCATGCATTTAAATTACCTGGGATCAGTTTTATCCTTTTATTGTTGGCTTTGTTAAAGGGTTCTAGAACAGCCTTTAGCCTATGACTATGTTAGCCTTACTGCTATGAATACCTCCTGTGCTATATGAGCTCTCCATTTTGGCAAATGAGAATTAATTCTTAGCTCTGTGTAGACTGTGGAAATTATTTGGTATACTGCTTCCTGGTGTTTCTTTCTTCAGCCTTGAGGAGTTTCACTTCATGCTTATGCAGATAAATAGCCACAGATTAGAGAAAATCCTCTGTAAGATCTCTTTCCATTTAGCTACCCACTGTCTGATAATCTCCACAAATTCTAGTTGTATCAGCTTACCCAGGTTCCTGTCTGTGACTCCTGAGCTCACTGCGACTACTGGGCTCTGTGCAGATTCCCTGTCTCTGCTCTACAGCCTGGAAAATGCCTCTGGGTGATAAGCTGGGGCAATCAGAGGGCTCAGGTAGTTTGTTTTCCTTCTTTGAGAAATTATAGTTCCATGCTGCCTATTATCCAATGTCTGAAAATTATTGTTGCATATATTTTATTCAGTTTTCTGACATTTATGATTGGAAGGCAGTTCTCATAGTTAATTCTTTATAGGTGAAAATCAAAGTCCTTGTCAAACTGTTTTAAGATTTTTGTTAATGTTTCATAAGAGTAACAGTGTTATTACTTTTTTTGTCCTTCTGCTAAAAATATCTATGAATTTTAACAAAATGATAGTATTTCACATTTTAGTATAATTTATTGTTTTAAAACATATATTTTCTTAATAGAGACTGTTCTCAGTTATCTTTATAATTGAAGGCAAGAAATAGTATGCATTGTATAAAACATTAGATACCCTAAATTAATTTCCAGTGGTCTTTGGAATGTATTATGTCACTTTACAACACAGTAGAATGACCTCACAATTATGTAAATGCATATCAGTGAAGTCCTTGCCTTCAGAAGACTCAGCTGTGAGCAAGGCAGAGGGCCCACTGCCCTCAAGCATGCTTAACGATGTCAAAATTATGTCTTGATTAAACTAATATTTAAATTACTTTCTGTTTACTGAACATATACCAGGTGCTTGGTAGGGAAAAAAGGAGAGATGAAATGTGCTCAGTGGTAGGAAGAAACCAATGTGGAATTAAATATGTTATAGTCAGGCCAGGTGCAGTAGTTCACATCTATAATCCCAGCACTTTAGGAAGCCAAGGTGGGCAGATGACTTGAGTTCAGGAGTTGGAGACCAGCCTAGGTAACATGGTGGAACCCCCTCTCTACAAAAAATACAAAAATTAGCCAGGCTTGGTGGCACATGCCTGTGGTCCCAGCTACTTGGGAGAATGAGGTGGGAGGATCGCTTGACCCCAGGAGGTTGAGGCTGCAGTGAACCATGATGGCACAGCTACACTCCAGCCTGGGTGACAGAGGGAGACCCTTTCTCAAAAAATAAATGGTAAAGTCATAATCAATAAATGACTATATATTATACTTTTAATTCACCAAAAATTTAATAGTTGTCAGTTGTTTTTTTTTTTCAAAAACCTTGCTCTAAAACCTTGTGAATTAGACTTAGACAGTATTTTCAATATGGCTTTCAGGTTATTATTATATTAATTAAAACTCAGATTCTCAACTTGTTTCTATCATGTTAAAATGGAGTTATTAGTAATACTTTAAAAATACCTGGGGTATTACTTTCCTGAAAATCTTAACTAGATTATCTCAGTGACAGGTGGATGATAATACATTCAATCACCTCATTAGTGTTTGAGATCATATGATCAGATTTTCAGATTGTTTTTACAGAATATTAATGATCTACAACAAGTTAAGAGGTTTGTTAAGAGTTTCATGGTTAAATAAATTTGAAAAACATTGCTTCCTATCTCTATCTCTCTCTTTCTTTCTTTCTTTTTTTTTTCTGAAACAGTCTTATTCTGTTGCCCAGGCTGGAGTGCAGTGGTGCAGTCATAGCTCACTGCCGCGTCAAACTCCTCTACTCAAGTTATCCTTGTGCTTCAGCCTCCCAAAGCGTTGGGATTACAGGTGTGAACCATTCCACCTGGCCTGTATCTTGCTCTTGAGTATTCATTTTGCATATACAAGTTCTGAGAAATCTTGTAGTAAACAATCCTGTTTGATTTTAACTCAGCATTTTCCATTCTTATTTGACTACCACCCCTAACCACTTTCTGCTCATAAATACCTCTTAAAATCCCTTGACACACTAGTGTTCTGGAGAACATAATTTTGTAAATGCTGCAATGATGGTGATATAGATCATTTAGTTACATTGCAAGCTATATCTAGCCCAATAGAGTTATAAGAAATTTTAAGGAAAAGATAATTGAGAGTATGAAAATATTTTGCTGAGAATAGAGTCAGTTTAAACCAAATTAGTAATTTGGAGGCATAAGTTTTTATTTATTTATTTATTTATTTTTATTGTACTTTAGGTTCTGGGGTACATGTGCAGATCATGCAGGATTATTGCATAGGTACATACATGGCAATGTGGTTTGTTGCCTCCTTCCCCCCGTCACCTATATCTGGCATTTCTCCCCATGTTATCCCTCCCCAACCTCCCCATCCCCCTGCTGTGCCTCCCCTGGCGCCCCCCCAACAGAACCCAGTATGTGATACTCCCCTCCCTGTGTCCATGTGTTCAACACCTGCCTATGAGTGAGAACATGCAGCGTGTTTGATTTTCTGTTCTTGTGTCAGTTTGCTGAGAATGATGGTTTCCAGATTCATCTATGTCCCTACAAAGGACACGAACTCATCCTTTTTTTATGGCTGCATAGTATTCCATGATGTATATGTGCCACATTTTCCTTGTTCAGTCTGTCATTTCTGGGCATTTGGGTTGGTTCCAGGTCTTTGCTATTGTAAACAGTGCCTCAGTGAACATACACATGCATGTGTCTTTATAATAGAACAATTTATAATTCTTTGGGTATATACCCAGTAATGGGATTGCTGGGTCAAATGGAATTTCTATTTCTAGGTCCTTGAGGAATTGCCACACTGTCTTCCACAATAGCTGAACTAATTTACACTCCCACCAACAGTGTAAAAGTGTTCCTATTTCTCCACATCTTCTCCAGCATCTGTTGTCTCCAGATTTTTTAATGATCGCCATTCTAACTGGCATGAGATGGTATCTCAATGTGGTTTTGATTTGCATTTCTCTAATGACGAGTTATGATGAGCATTTTTTCATATGTTTGTTGGCCTCATGTATGTCTTCTTTTGAAAAGTGTCTGTTCATATCTTTTGCCCACTTTTGAATGGGTTTGTTTGTTTTTTTCTTGTAAATCTGTTTTAGTTCTTTGTAGATTCTGGATATTAGCCCTTTGTCATATGGGTTGATTGCAAAAATTTTTTTCCCATTCTGTTGGTTGCCAGTTCACTCTAATGATTGTTTCTTTAGTTGTACAGAAGCTCTGGAGTTTAATTAGGTCCCATTTGTCTATTTTGGCTTTTGTTGTGGAGGCACAAGTTTTTATAGTTACTTTCTCTTTTCAAAATAAGAGTGTTTCAAAATGTTATAAAATGAAATTTCATAAGGTATTCTGGACAAAAACTAAACTCTTATAAAATAAATTTTTGATGAAAAAAGTGAAATGTAAATGAATCAGAAACAACACATGAAATAAATTGCTTTTGAATTATGCCTGTGTATAGAATTTGAGAAATGGCTTAAAATCAGCTTTGACCAAATGTGTTTTGTGTTTTGCTAAATTCAGATATTAAAACATTCAGCATGTGCATGATCCTTATGAAAAAGTCATCTATTTCTAACTTAAAATTCTAGAAAAGAGTTAGAAAATGTACACTTGTATTCAGAAGGTGCTTAGCAGATTTCAACATGCTACAAACAAGTTCTTTGAGGTCACTAAAATCTCCTCACAACCCTTCCTAATAGTCTATCAGAACTACATACTGAAATTCCAAGTTGAAACACTAATCTCCTAGAAATATAGACATGATATATTATTTTTTATTTCTTTTTGGTGTCAAACAGGGATAAATCAAAGGGTCTTTAAACAGTTATTGTTTCTATTGGGTATCTCCCCCCAACTATTTGATGTTGGTCTTAGTAGAGAGCTCTAATAGGTATTTCCTTGTTTATGCAAGACAATAATCAGTAATGTCAGCAGGCCTCTGGAAGTAGAATTTCTTAACTTGTGTTTACTCTGCTGGGTTTGAAAAACAGAAGAAATCATTGCAATTCTGTAAAAATACTTCTCTTACCTTTTATAAAATGTGAGGTTTACAACAGAATTTTAAAATAAAGTAGCAAGATTTATAGTAAATTGTCTATAGATGATTAATTTCTATAATCACAATACTTTATATTATCTCAAGTTTTCAAAGGTGAAGAAATACTAGGTTTAGTAAAAATATATGAAGGTGACTATTAGGCACATATAGTTAATAAATGTTCTGGTATTGGTATTTTGCAAGATTAAAACACGTTTTCCTATTGGATTTTTGGAGTTAAGGAGTAAAGTAAGATGATCTACATTGTTGCTGTATCCAGGCCTTTACACTCATAAGAAATGTTTGGAGTGCTAATTGAGAGGAAAAGAATATATTGGGAAATCTAAACTCTGTTCATACTAGTAAGAGTTTTTAGTATTGTCTACTTTATGATGCCTTCAAGAAAAGGATGTAATCTAGCGTATAACCTACTATTTTCAAGAGTCCTGGATAAATTTTTACCCTCTGTCGTATATAAACTTGTTTACATATTAGTTTATGTAACTTCAGGAGGTACTAATTGTAACATAGAATTCTAGCTTTTTATAGTGTACAGTTTCTCCCTTACACATTTTATATAAACAGTTTTTAAAAATCCTAATTTTTAAATCCATCTATGCTATAACAATAAAAAAACCTTCATAAATATGTTGGTATTTGCAAGGGTCCTAAACTTTCTACTTGATAGAAAATTTGATTCACAGCTGTCTACCTACTATGATTATTCATTTTAGGTGTTAATTTAACTGTACCACAGGGTGCCCACATATTTGGTCAAACTGAATTCTGGTGTCTCTGTGAGGGAGTTTCTGGATGAGATGAACATTTGAATTGGTAGACTGAGTAGAGCAAGTGGCCCTCACTGGTGCCAGTGGGCTTCAGCTTGTCAGCTGAAGATCTTAATAGAACAAAAAGACTGAATAAGACGGAATTCCTATTTGACTGCTTGAGCTGGGACAGTGGTCTTTTCATGCGTTTGGACTTGAGCTGAAACATCAGTTCTTTTTGGGTCTCAAGCTTGCCAGCTTTCAGCTGACAGCAGATCTTGGGACTTGTCAGCTTCAATAATCATGTGAGCCAATTCTTTATTATGCAAGTACTACACCTAAGCTACCAGGTAGCTATAAGAGTTAGATTTTGCATATTGTTTTGCATCACCAACCCTATCAGACGTTTTTGGCTATATCCACTCACAATTGAGGCTAGACAAGGAGAAAGAGCCATGAGACCAGCCATTGTCTTTGTGTGCATTTCATGACCACATTTTGAGCATCCTAAAGACTATTAAAATGCCTTTGATTTTTTTCACCCTATCAAACAATTTGGGTCTATCTTGTCAGATGATTTGGAACCCTGTGAAGAGAAAGGCAGGAAAGCTTATTGGGTTTATTAATGGTTTAACATGCGATCATATTATTTTACAAGTTGTGGTGAAATCTGTGTTACGAGTCAGCAAGCATTTTCTATAAAGGGCCAGAGAGTAAATATTTTAGGTTTTGTGGGTCATACGGTCTCTGTTATAACTGTCATTACTCTTTTTACTGCTCAACTCTTATCACTGTAGCACAGAAGTAGTCATAAGTGTGCTGTATTACAATTAAACTTTATTTACAAAAACAGGTGATTGGTAGTTTGCCAGGCAGGCTGTACTTTGCTCACTTCTTCTGGAGAATCTTACAAAATTATAGCTGCCTTCTGTTGAACATCTAAACATATTATGTAATATTGTAGGCACATTGCATTGTTTTTTAACTAATTTTTATGCTGAAGAGGAAGCCGAGGCTTAGGAGGTTTTAAAGTTGCAGAGTCATTCCTAGAACACAGATTTATCTCCACAGTGATGATATACTTATTCTTATGCTGAAGTAGAAGGCTCTGCAAGTTTAAGAACTTTGTTTTCTATATTATGAAATAACTTGGTTATAAAGTTGAGCTACCATGATCTTTCTGAAATTGTTTGATTTCAGATAGTGGCCAAAGAAAACTCTAACAATTTAAATTGGGGGCAACCAACTAATGACCTCCAGGCTACCAGAATTTCCCTCAGCTGCTTGCACTGTTGGGAGTCGCAGGCATTCTTGAAACCTGCCATGGTACATCAGTTGGCTTGAAGGTCCCTCTTCTTTGATTTTTTTGAGGGACTGTGTTGGCCACTGTAGGTAAGGTCTTGGAAGAAAGCTTAACAGCGTTCTAAGCTTCTCTTTCCAAAATTCAGAACCAGAGGCTGGAAATACCTCAGGCCTTTGGGAAGGATAGTGGGCACAGATAAAGATCTTTGATGCTAAAAAGTTAATGAACAAGTTATCCAGTTTAGCTGTCATCTTTTCTTTGCCTCTTAGTGTTCCTTGCCTAGAAACAAACTTGATTTATGTAGAGATTATATTCAACTCTGCCTTATATGAACAAGTGTTTAAAAAAATGCATTTATTTTTCCTCATAAAAGCTGGTAGCTCTGAAACTGCAAACGTAGGAGTGGGAAGGCTGCTGAAATTAGGAAACACATCAGTGACATGGCATGTCAGTGTGTGTATTAAAGTGCTTCAGAAAAACAGAACCAATAAGATATAGGTATCTTCAGAGACAGAATGAGTGAATGAGAGATTTACTATAAAAAAACTGGCTTACTTGATGGTGGAGTCTGAGAAATCCAGACCAGGGAGAGCTCATGGTATACTTTCAGCCAGAATCTGAAGTCCTGAGAACCAAGAGAGCCAATAGTGTAAGTTCCAGTCTATGTACAAGTCTGAAGGCAGAAGAAACTAATGTCCTAGTCTGAAGATAGGTAGAGAGAAAGAATTCCTTCTTACTCAGTCTTTTATTCAATTCAGGCCTTCAGTGGATTGCCTGAGGCCCATCCACATTGGAGAGACCAGTCTGCTTTACTCAGTCTACTGATTCAAAAGTTAATCTCATCTAGAAATATCCTTGCAGACATACCCAGAAACAATGTTTAATCAAGTATCTGGGCACCCCATGGGCCCAGTCAAGTTGATACATAAAATTAAGTGTGTGTGTGTGTGTGTGTGTGTGTGTGTGTGTGTGTGAGAGAGAGAGAGAGAGAGAGAGAGAGAAAGAGAAAGAGAGAAGGATTGAGGGAAAGAAAGAATGTGGGTAGAGACAAGAAAAACTCCACAGCCTAAACCCTGCTTCTCCTTCTTTTTTTTTTTTGAGACGGAGTTTCGCTGTTGTTACCCAGGCTGGAGTGCAATAGCGCGATCTCGGCTCACTGCAACCTCCGCCTCCTGGGTTCAGGCAATTCTCCTGCCTCAGCCTCCTGAGTAGCTGGGATTACAGGCACGCGCCACCATGCCCAGCTAATTTTTTGTATTTTTAGTAGAGACGGGGTTTCACCGTGTTGACCAGGATGGTCTCGATCTCTTGACCTCTTGATCCACCCATCTGGGCCTCCCAAAGTGCTGGGATTATAGGCGTGAGCCACCGCGCCCAGCCCCTCCTTCTTTTAAAAAGGTTATAATTCTCTTCTTTGTTTTCCAAAGACTTATTATTTATTTATCTATTTGTAATCAATAATTACTGATTGGGTGTCTATTATGTGCTAGGCATGATGCTACCACTGGGGACAAAATAATGAGTTAGGCACGTTGTCTTCAAGGAGTTACCATCTAGTTAGGGAGATAAGCAAATATATAGTTTAAATACTGTGTACTAAATGTTGAAACATGATGAGCAAGTATTAAATGCTAAGGGAATTCAAAGGAAAGACATTTAATTCTACTTTGAGATTCAGAGAAGGCTTCCTGGAGGAGATAAAATTTAAGCTAAGTAATGAAGAAGAGGGGCTTAATCAGACAAAAAAGGAAAACCTGTTCATGGCAGAGGAAACATCATGGATGAGAGATGAGGATGGAGGCTTGTCTAAACTTTCCCCGATTTATCTACATGATTCAATTGATTCGAGCATGCTTAATATCAGGCATTTTAAAAGAAAAGACTGTTTTATTGGGTGCCATGAACTAGAAGGAAGAGATGTGGCACTCATTGTCCATTCAAACATCTAATAACAAGGAATTAATATTGCTTACAGATGGTACATTATCTTTGTCAAAATAAATGTGGTTGGCAGTGAGTAAAGTAATAATGTCCCTTCTTGGCTATGTTGGGTCAATTTTTGGTTACCAGTTCTGACAGAAGACATCATTGAGTTTAATCAGATTCAAATCTTTTTTCCCTGCTTTATTGAGGTATAATTGACAAATCAAAATTGTATATAAGATATACAACATGATGCTTTGATATATGTTTACATTGTGAAATAATTATTACAATCATTGCATATTAATCACCTTATATAGTAACCATCAAATCTTCATATGAATACGGAAGAAAGAACTCTGGCAGTTCCACTAAGGTTCAGTTCTCTTAGAGTGTTCTTTCTAGGTCATAGCACCCAGCTTATCCTTTGCTCCCAAGTCTTTTATGTTAGAAGTGGGACTAATCTATTGTTTTCTCCTTCTCTTCCACCCCCTTCCCCCTCAGGTGAAATAGTCACAAATGGAATTTCAAGAAACATTCTATGTAAGTCCTAGCCTTGAAATACTTTGTCATTGTAAGGAGCTTGGACTTTATCCTGAGGTCAAAGAAATGACAAATCAGTTTGCTGAGAATGATAGTTTCCAGGTTCATAAGAACAGAAAATCAAACACCGCATGTTTTCACTCATAGGCGGGTGTTGAACAATGAGAACACATGGACACAGGCAGGGGAGCATCACACACTGGGGTCTGTCGGGGGGAAATAGGGGAGGGACAGTGGGGGCTTGGGAGTTGGGGAGAGATAGCATGGGGAGAAATGCCAGATATAGGTGATGGGGAGGAAGGCAGCAAATCACACTGCCATGTGTGTACCTATGCAACAATCTTGCATGTTCTTCACATGTACCCCAAAAGCTAAAATGCAATAAAAAAATGACAAATTAGATCAATCCAGCTGTAATATGACAAATGGAGTGAAGTAGGGTAACACTGAAGTAGTGGCACAAATTAAGCATCTACATGAGGGAATAATGATTTGGACTAGGATTAAATCAGTGGGAATGGAGATAAATAGATAATTTGAGAGAAATTAAGAGGATAGAATGACTAGGACTTGACAATTGACTGGATGTGGTGGGCCTGGTGAATGAGAGGCAGGAGTCAAGATTGATGGTCAGGTTTCTGACTTGGGCAGTGGGTACATAGTGATGCTTGTAAAAAGACTGAGAAAGTAAAAGCAAAAGTGAGTGTCAAGCAGTTTCAAGCAACAGTCAGCTGCTAGGCTGGCTCACTGTACTTCTGTAGGCTCCCATGAGAAGGAAACAGTGAGCCTGGATAGATTTAAGAGTTTATTACTAAAAGCAAATTAAGCAGCATGATCTTCATGCTTCTATGGATTCCGTAAGTCCCATGATACAGAGTGAGGTCCAGATAGATGCTGTGTACACAGCGGACCTGTGTCTTCCCAATCTTATAAGAGGCTACTTCCAAACTTGCCCAAAATCATTGTCCTGGAGGATGACATTATCTTTGTTATGCTGGTCAGGAAATAAATGTACCCTCTAACCCAGAAGCATATCCTATCTTTACTCAGAGACAATCAAAAACACCATGGACAATTGGCCTCTCAACGGTAAGAGAATGCTTTCAGTTTTGTATATAATGTATTTGAAATGCTCATGATATCTAAATAAAGATATTTAGTAGATAATAAGCTGTTTTTAGGAATATTTGGTATAGTGTTTATAGAAATGAGATAATAAAATAATAAAATATACAAACTTTGGCTACATTAATAATATGATAGTTACTTGTACGATAGTTGCAGCAGGTGGTTACTGTGTGGTCTAATTAACCATCATGATAGCATTTTAATATGTGTAAGATTTATAATTTTATTCATCACAAACTGAATTCACCTAGGCTTAGTCCTCTGCTGCTTATGAGGTTTTATGATCTACTAACAATCTCAGAAAATGAGAGTTGTGTGTTGGCAGGATATTTATAACAAACTATGGAATGAGTCTTGTAACTGTGACTTTTGCCTGCTTTTGTGTAGACCAGCCCTCTTCAATAGAAATAAGATAAATGCAAACCTCAGTAGTGAGCCAGACACATAATTTAAAAATTTCTAGTAGCCACATTAAAAAAAATGAAAAAATAAGCAGATGAAATTAATTTTTATAATATACTTTATTTAACTCAATATATCAAAATATTGTTTCAACATGTAATCAACAGAACATTATTAGTGAGATATTTAGATTATTTTCATGCTAAATCTTTGAAATCTGGTGTGTATCTTACACTTATGGCTTATCTCAATTTGGACTTGGCACATTGCAAGTGCTCAGTAGTCAGGTGTAGTTATTGACTACTATATTGGACAGTGCAGTTCTAGACCTCAAGAACAAGAAGTTATATTTTATCATGTATGATGAATATAGTTTTTCTTTGTATGTTAGAGGACTAAATACTGTGGTATGCTTTTGATCTTATTTGAATACTAAGGATAGCTAACATTATAATGAAAAAACAAATGGCCAGTGAATTTACGTGGTATTTTTTTTTTTAGGAGATCATGAGTTTCACTTAAAATCAGTTAGATATTACCATGTCTAAAATAGGCATCTTGGAAGGTAAATTTGTCCTGTAGGTTGTATCATTAGGTCCTTGAGTGTAAATCACTCCAGGATTTCGGTAAGTGGACCAGGTAGCCAGGATTTAAAGTATAGTTAAATGTTCATCCTTTACCCTTGGGAATATATTATGTGTTGGTAGAATTTGTTCATTATTTTATATAATGAGGTACCTCATCATTTTGTGGCTTGTGAACATTTACTTATTTACTATGTTGACCAATATATTGGCTGTGTAGTTCAGAAGCATCTCAAAAACCTAAAAGATTTCTGTTAAGTACTTTAATGAAAAACGGACATCGAGGTGAAAAGTCAGTCACCCTACGTGCCCTCAATACAGCAGTTGGAAATAATATACTTTTGAATGTCTAAAGTACGTTAGTGGTTTTAGAAAAAGACTAGGTAAGTTGTTTGAGAAACTTAAGACCTTCTAAGAAACTGGCAATACATGGTAATAACTTACTAAGTTTGCTTTGGGTAAACCCAGTAAGTCATGGAACTTGCTGTGCATTTTAGTGAGGATACCTTTAATCCTAATTGATGAAATGCAGTCACTTTGAATTGTATATTGAAGGAATGTGCTCAGGGAAAAGTGAGTTTCCGTGCTGAATGACTGAGTAAAAGCACTTGACTAGTTGTAAAGCCTGTTCGTATCTCTTTGATGTTGATTATTATCTGTGATTGTTTGTTGAGGGTTTTCTGTTTGTTTTTTAAAAGACTTACTTGAGAAAAGCAAATGGTGAGCGTTACAATTTAAAAAGATTTTCTTTTAGAGAGTGTTCCCTAGGAAAAGACAAATAGTTCTACTTTATCCCTGTTCATTGATGCTTTGATTCGATTTCATATTTATTGAGACAAACAGCTTTAAACATTAGATTAATTCTATAGCAAAGTGATACAGAAGTGGATATGCTGTGGGGAATAGTATTTAATAAGGAAGCCAGAAGCAGTAGGGTGGGTAACATCTATTTTGTTTTCATGACCCAGAAGGACTATGTGTATGTCATCAGGCACTTTAGGGAGTTTGTCAATCCACTATGGTAAAATAATCCAACTAGGGTTAATGTCATGTTTCCACCTTAGCCATTGATTAGTTAAGCCAATTGTAAATGTCTTGCTTTGGGATGAAAACTTGGAAATGAAGGGGTTGTCATCAAATGAGTTTTACTATAATAAAGTAGTCAGAGAAGGCCTCCCTGAGATGAGGATGATAGAACTGACTTGAAGGAGATGGCGTAGCAAACCCTGCTGGGGCATCAGGAGGAACATTCCAGGCAGAGGGCATGGTGGGTCCCAAGCCCCTACTGCAGGAGCATACCTGGTAGTTTGCAGGAGGAGTATGGTGACCAAGTGGCCACAGAAGCAAAGGGGTTACTGTTGTTTATTGTCTTCTCTATTTTTTTTTTTTTTTTGAGACGGAGTTTCGCTCTTGATACCCAGTCTGGAGTGCAATGGCGCGATCTCGGCTCACCGCAACCTCCGCCTCCTGGGTTCAGGCAATTCTCCTGCCTCAGCCTCCTGAGTAGCTGGGATTACAGGCACGCGCCACCATGCCCAGCTAATTTTTTGTATTAGTAGAGACGGGGTTTCACTATGTTGACCAGGATGGTCTCGATCTCTTGACCTCGTGATCCACCCGCCTCGGCCTCCCAAAGTGCTGGGATTACAGGCTTGAGCCACCGCGCCCGGCCTGTCTTCTCTATTTTTTAGGTACTATTTATACAAACTTGACTTGAAATGAGGCAAATTGGGGAAAAAGTGTTATAGTAGAACAACCTATTTTAAACTTTTTAAAGCATTGCTTGGAAATAAATCCCAAAATAGAAGACAAATAAAAGTGATAATACAGCTTCAATTATGATGGGACATGTCAGAAAACCATGGGAGTCAAACCAAATGGCTTCTCACTGGCCAAACTCAGACAATTTGAGTTTCAAAATAGCAAGAATAATAGATTTCAATTCATTAAATAAAAATAAAAAAATCATGAGTTCACACTTAAGTGAGTAGGATACTAGCTGATAAATGTAGGAGGAATGATACTGTTAGAAAAATCATCATTTTGCAACCAGTATAACCATTAAACAAGTTATCAGTGGATGCTAATCCAGTGGATGAGAATCTGATGAGGACCAGCATATTTACAAGGTCTTAAAAAGCATCTACCCATAAATTACTTTTTAATTATAAAGGATAAAATAGTTTTTAATTACAAAGACCTTTATGGTAGAGTAACCTGGTAGATACTACCTTAACAACTTAAGCAATCAAAGTTAGCATTGCCAGTAATTGGACAAACAAAAAAAATCATGTGCTTCCTGATGTGATTCACTAAGAAGAACACAACATCATTTATATAATATTGCTATCAAAACTACATAACCCAAACCTATTATAAAAAAATTAGATAAGCCTAAATGTAGGGATTTTTACAAAGGAAATTGCATGTACTATTCACAAAGGTCAATGTTGTGAAAGACAAGGTAAGGATGATTCTGGACCAGAAAAACAAAAATTTCCATACAACACATTTGCGGATAATTAGAAACATTTAAATAAGTTCTATATATTACATTAGATAATAGCATTGTGTCAATATTAAATTTCCTGATTTTGATTATTATACTTTGGCTCTGTAAGTGAATGTCTTTGTTCTTGGGAAAGGCACACAGAAGTACTTAGAGGTAATGAAACATGGTATCTACAATTTACTCTCAAACGATTTAGAGAAGAAAGTTATACATAGAGAGCAAAGAGAGGGGGAAGTGGAAGGGCAAGAAAAAATGATAAAGCAGTTGTGGCAAAATGTTAACAATGTGGGTCCAACACATGCAGGAGTTCTTTATACGATGCCTGAAACTTTTCTGTAAGTTTAAAATTATTTGAAAATAAAAAGTTGAAAACAAAAAGTTATAGTGGGCTAGACGAATTGGGCCTGGAACTCTCTCCTTCTGTCTGGTGTCCCCCTTCATTCATTTTCTTCTAAGAAGGACCCTGGGGGACCCCTGAATATAATTTGAAGATCACTGCACTGAACTGATACTCCCTTTCAGCAATGAAAAAAGGCAAAAGCCAATAGTTTTATAGGTAATAAGAAAGGAGATGCTAATATTTCATTAGCTGTAAGAAGAGGCTACTTGTCCTTTTAGATATTGCTAATTTGCAGATATTATTAGTAAATATTGATAGATGCTTAAAAAAGAGCATATGGGAAAAAAGAGCATATGGAAAAAAATAAGGCAAAGTCTGTACTTGGCCTGAGGGCTCCAGGAATTGTGAGGGAGGCTGCCTGTAAGTCATTAGGAAGAAATTTAAGAAGCAGCAATAAATTTTACTTTTGGTAAAAGTAAATACATGCAACTGAAATGAGGCATAAGAAGGAGTGAAGTATGGAAATTCTGATGAGCATAATTATTTAAGTTTATAATCATAGTAAGGATGGCTGCTATCATTAAATGACAACGTCATAGTGACCTTTAAAAGCTAGAAGACAGATGAAAAATGATTCAGAATAAAGAAGCAGTCAAATGAGCAATGTCAAAGGCATCCTACTTAAGGCCATTTTAACACTTGTACTGAGTCAGTACCATCTATATACGGACATGTGGTACATAATGTCATAGGTTTGTATAAGTCCAACCTATGATGTTCACATAATAATGAAATTGCATAACAATGAATTTCTTAGAACATATCCCTGTTGTTAAGCAATGTATGACTGTAAATGGAAATAGCATTCATGATGTCAAAAGAGAGGAACCATACTTGAGCCAGGTATCATTTCTCTGTTTCTTGGAGTTAACAACATAATCCCCAGTCAGTATAGTACTTTGAGAAGAACAGAATTTGAAGGTCTAGAAAACAATGTGGAACTACTGGAATTATGGAATTATCATAGGCATTAAATAGCATATAGATTGTTTTAGGTTGGGTACAAGGGAATTCTAGTTTCCTTAAAGGAAAAAACCCAACAAAGAGGAAGAAAATAAATTATCTTTTGACCTAATTCATATGCTGAATACTAAAACTTTATATCTCACCAAGAGATAAAATATAACAACAGTGGGGAAATTAGTCTATAAGATATGAGAGGACTTTATTTTCAAAACTGCCACAATGTATTAGAAATTATAAGGTTGGTCATAGGGTAGATGAAGCATGAAAATAAACTTTATTAAAAGTTGAATAATGCATGTATCAAAATGAACAAGAAGAGCAGTAATGTTCACAGTACCCCAGTGATAGCATGTACAAAGTCTGTGGTTTCTTGGCTATTTGAAAAATAACAAAATGAAAAATGACTTCTTGTGGACAAATGTGATATACTATTATAAAATGACCCTTTCTTAGAGATTAGGAAAAATAGAAATTACACAAAAAAGATGTGAGAAATGATCTGTAATTTAAGCCTTTGTGGTCATGGTATGAGAGCAGGTAATATCAAATTAAGGAGGAAAGCATGCTGACAAAAGAAGCTGTAATTGTAGGCAGCGTATAGGCAGGGTGCTTTGTAAAGTTCTGCCATGGAACAGCTATGAAGCATCAGCAATAGTTGGAATGAAGAAATAGGGGAATGGATAATTTAATGACCATTTATAATAGTTATTTTACTCTCTAAGATGTGGTAAGAAGGGTAACCAAATCCAATGCTCCAGGACACAAATGATTGACTAACAGAGTCAGGAAGAAGTGTTTGTTGTTCTAGTTGGTGTAGCCTTGCTCAGCTACTTAGGTACCCTCTATGTGCGCCTTTCCTAGCACCAGGTATGATCTACTGCTGTCTGCAGAATTCAGGCATGAAGGGCTCAATGCTGTCCCCTGGTCTTTGGAACATCCTATATTTTAATGATCATGATAAGTGCTTGGAAAATATGCAGCAAATATAGAGATGTTGGTATTTCAGTAGAATTAATGACCATATCTGTCTTTTGACTGGTGTTTTCATTGAAATCATCAGGCCTAGTAATGATTCCCTATTCAAATTTTATTAAAAAGATAGACTATATATAACATCTGACATTTTTTATTCTTATAATGGACTAGGTTTTAAACACTGAACCACAGTTCTGCCCAGTGAAAAGCACAGGTGTTCTGACAAGCAATGATAATAAGTAAGATGTGGTATTTTTATTTTGTCAATTAGTGTACATGCATATAGTGCATACAGGGATTCAGAATACAAGGCTGCTTTAACAGCAATCAAATTTTAGTAGAATTTACTTGATTTTAACATCTTCCTTTTAGACGGGAATATGGTATTTTAAAGAAGATTAGACAAATTACTCATTCTGGGAACAAAGACTTTTGAAAGCTGTCAGCCTACTGACAGTTATGAAGAGCATTTATTTCAGGCTTATAAAACATATTAATCAAACTTGTTCACAGTGTGGTGGTCCAAAGAGGGTTATTTTATTTTTGAGAGATACTTTAAGTAAGTGAAGAGCACTGTTAACATATACTCCATGGATACAAAGCTACAATGTATTTTTTGTCTTCAAAATGAGTAAATAGTTTTCTTGGGTTTACAGAATGGAGCATACTGCAGGATTCTGTTTATTACGAGACTATTTGCAAAAGACCTATGCACCATTCATTGCACCTTGAAAAACACTTGAAAATATGGGTTGCATTTGCAAACTTCAGTGTATGACATGGAAATCTGGCAAGCTGCCTGGCGTCTACTTAAAGGATTGTCATTCTGGGAAAAATAAATTTCTCTAACTAGACAAAAGTCAATGTTTTCATGTTTTACTGCAATCAAACTGATAGAGCTGACAATTTAATGTCTCAACACTTAAAATATCTGTGGATAATCAGTTACCTCAATCAATCATAAACACAAATCCGTCTATTTTCAAAGCTTGTGTGTCTGTGACTAAGATATAAAACAGTTTGGTGAGACCCATCCCCCACAACACCTCATCATCTTTCCCCCACCATCATCTCAGTAGTCCTGATTTGTCTTTAGCTATGCAGATATTTATACACATTATGCATCTGGAAATAACTTTTAACAACTCAAGTGTGATCAAATTTAGAAAGTTTTCTTTCACTGTCCTGTTTTATTTAATTTTTATGAGTAGTTTATAGCCTGTATGCCTGTCAGAAAAATGTGTAACTGTGCTGGCATTCCAGCTGAAGACATCATTATGAGTGAAAAAATGCTCAAGGCTTTTTCAAAGTGGGTGCTGAAACATACATTTCCCTTCTCTGACTCCAGGGGATGCTGGTAGCTACCCCCAACAGACAGATATTTTGGGGTCAGATGGTATAGTGCTGGCCCCTTAGGATTTCCTGGCAGGCACACTGGATGGCTCATTTCTGGACACTCATAATAATGATGATGATGATGATAAAGCAGGGGAGACATTGACAACACAAAAAGGCGCCTGAGGAACTCGATTCCAGGTAGCTCTAGATTTGGCAGAACTGACAGGTTCAGTTCACTAAGCTTTGGTATTGATAATGACGGGAAACTTCAGACAGTTTTAGAAATCTGTTTCTATTAAGATATGCCATGGCGTTTCTGCAACATAAGAACAAGTTTACTGCGGCACACCATTCTTCTTTCAGCATATTAAGAATTGATGTGAGAATTTTATATTCCTAACAGATAATTACTCTGAATTCTGAATAAGCCAAATGTCTTGTTTGGAGTATTTTTTGATATATTTTTAATGCAATGGTGTATATGTGTGTATATGTATATATCAACATACACATTTATCACTAAGGCCTCCTTTTTGTTTCTTTGATTATTTGGAGCTTTGCAATCAAACTAAGCAGTTTTAGGACCCTTGGGGCAGCATCTTTTAGTTCCCCGTCAGACAGCATTGCAAAACAATCAATCTTGCTCTCACTCTCACTTGGCGGAAGTGCCACGACAAGAAGAGTGCAGTGCTTTGCTCTTGCCATGAAGCCTGGGTGACAAAAGTTTTTACAAGAAGCTGACTGTATTTGGGGTTATGAATATGCAATGACTCTCATTAGTATTGAAGCACCAGAGCAGGGGCTGACATCCCCCGCCACTTTGAGTTGCTGCAGAATCGGCTAATGAATTGTCTCGCTCCCTCACTCACACAGTCTGCTGTTGTGGCTCCTAAGTTCCAAGGGGAGTTGCCCATTCTGAGAAGACCATTGACTGCAAAAATTAATTGTCAAGGACTACTCTTGATTTCGTGAAACAGTGTTTCGTCAGTGCTTAGATTGTCAAAACAGAAAAGCACTAAATTCTGCATAAAATAATACCATGAATAGAAAAATTTAGAAAGAGAGAGACACAAGAAGGTATATATTATGTACTTATATTCATCAGTGTGTATAGATATGCTTCCATCCTGGATCATTGTACAATATGTGTAACTGTATATAGATGAAGTCAAGTCACAGAAACCTGACATTCTGTTGATTTATCTATTGTCCTTCCAAATGGAACAAACAGAGATGCTTAAAAATTCCCAAAATGAATAGGGTTGAAACACAAATATATTCCATCAATTCTTTACCATATTCTTTCTTTTGTATTCTTGGATTTCTGCCAAACGTTTTGCAGCTCATACACATACCATCTTTCATGAATATGTTACTGATAAGGATATGTTTGTAGCCACTGATTAAGATATCTGAACTGATTTGCAGTGTGTAAGAAGATGCAGAAGTGCTCAGAAATCATTTAGAATGTCCCCTTTTAATAGAATAAATTAAATGTGTTTTTCCACATCCCTCCTCCCTTGAAATTTCCTTTCAACTAGAAGAGCACTTCTGTGACTTGCCGCAGATATTAAAGGATGGATTGAACTGAAATTGATAATATGTGCTAAAAGGTAAGGGATATTTTGTAAGCTGTGAAAATATGGCAGTGAACAGAGTTAAGCTCTTATATTAGGATGCTTGCTTCTGTGGTCATTTATTTAATCTGCAATGGAAAGTCATCCCTTGCAAGGAAGTGTATATTTGTTATTTTGTAGAGTTTTAGAGGTTAGTGTTATTATCTGACCCATCACTGGAAACAAGAAAAAATAAAAGAACCATGTACATATAAGAGTACCAAGAATGAGTGTAGCATAAAAATAAATGCAACTCTGACAAAAGTGGCTCGAGTATCATACATCAAACACTTGTTACCTCTGCTGCCTTTAGTGACTGCACATGACTAAGAACAGATCAGTGATAAAATCTTAAGAAAGATGAAACCAGTCTGGGCCTTTGCAAAGACCATTAGTCATTCTACAAAGCCATAATATTATTTGTTCAAGTAATCCTTGTCTTCCTATTTAATGGACATAATATGCACTCCACCCCTAGATCAAAGCCACAAAGGGAATTTTAAAAAATTGTATATATCTTAGAGAGGACCAATCAGATCTGATCACAAAACAAGCTACTAAATTATTTCATTTTGTTATTAAATTTGCATTCTAGCTGTACTTCAGTGCCAGTATAGGTTATAAAATTTTTACTGTTTTAAAAGTACTTACATAATCAGAAGTGAATTACCTATATAATCACAAGCATTTTCTGATTTTTCTGATGCCATTTCCCTAGCTATCCAAACATTTTCTAAGACAAGTCTACCTGTGTACATCTAATAAACTATTCAATTCTTATGAAACACGCTTGGATTTTAAAATACAAAAGTGGAAACCGATCCATTGAAACAATTATGGCTAAGCATAATCTATTCAGGTTTAATAGAAATATTAGTATCTGTTACTATGAATATGATAACCACATTGTATGTGAAAATAGTTTTAATTGAAATGTGGTAGTTTTGATTTGGCACTATAATTAGCATCTACATTGTAAACTTTGTGACTACTGTGAGCATTATTTATGGAAGGTTTATCTAAATATACTTTGGTGCTTATTGCTTTTATCAAATATTGGTGTCTAATGAAATAAAGTGCAAAGAACTTGGGCTTCTCACATTTTTATGAGTGATTTGCTGACAATCACTTGCTGTATCTCCTTTTCTACACACAACCATAATACAATTGTAAGAGCAGGTGAAACAATATATTTCATTGCTTCTATTTATATTATGTTAAGCTGTCTTACTACAAACCTGAAATAGAATTTGGATACTTAACAAGAGAACAGCAAATACACATATGGATTTAGGGAATTATCTGATTTCTCGTTCTATACTGTATAGCATCCATAACCATAATTAGTATTTTGACATAGTTTTATGAAGTGGACCCAGAATTGGAGTACCCTATAGCAGACAAAGTGCTAGAAGTCACAGACACATTCATCCTCACTCACTCCCTCTCTCTCCACCTCTCTCTCTCTCTCTCTTTTTCACACACACACATGTATGCTCCTACAACGGGGAGGGAAAATAATGAAGAAGAGTTAAGCCTTTGATGAGCTTACCTAGAATTTTGCCATCAGAAGCTATTTTAATTTAAAAACATACAGGTAAATTTTGTCCTTTATGGTTTAGTATTTTTTAAATTTACATGTGGATCGGGGGGCACCATAGTCATTTCAGTCTTTAGGATCTCTAGAGGTCTTGGTCTGAACTTGAACAAACCAGAGAATTTACTGTCAGCAAGTGCTATTTATACATTTCCTTGTCAGCCATAAATGAACAATTATTGAGTACAAATCTGGGTGCTGAGGGTGGGGAGAGGAGGACTAGGAAAATACAAGAAACAGAATCTTGGGTACCAGGGAGTTCACAATGTAGCTAGGGTGAAAGATCACGGATAACAGTGGAGTCTCATTTACAGGGCTAGATGTCAACAAATGTAGATTGGTTTAGTGCTCCCTAAGTGCAGGAGTGTTTCCGGGTTGCCACTGAGATGTGAGAATAGCCTCAGGAGGGACAAATATAGGGACTTCTCTTAGGAGTTCTGCTTGGATTTTGGAAACTTAAACATTTTATTAAAACTTGGCTTTACTTTGAAAGAGGATATAAGTGTGTCTAAGACTCACTTTATTTTGATTTCAATGGCAACATTTCCTTTAGAAGTGATATAATTTAAAGTTTATAATTGTGTGTTTTGTAGTGTCCTTTAAATTTTTCTCACTTAAAAAAAATTGTATCCTTAGGTAGGGAGGAAAAAAATTGTTTACTACAATTACAGTTGCCCCTTTTAAATGAGGGACAAAGGTGAGGGAATATATAAGAAAAAGGTCAGTGTAACATTTAAATAATTCCATTTCTTCCTTAACTAACTCTTCAGTAGTCTTGCCTAAGCATACTTATAAATGGTGATTCCATATTGATGACCAGAAAAATTATGCAAGTATGGGCATATTGATACCCAGCAAAAATTATATAAGTCCCAAAGTCCTAAATTATGCAATTCCCAAGTCCTATATTACCAGAAATGGTCATTTTATGCCCTGAATTTGTGGTGGGAGGGGGTGTGGGGGGGAGGTACTTTTATTCCTTGGTCTCTGAAAACTGATGTAACTGTTTCATTACTAGCCAAAAGCCTAGCTCTCAGTGTGAAGTTGTTTATCTGCTACTCTTTACTTTCACACTCTTCTTCCTTTTACCCTTTTCCCACTCTTCTCAGAAGGCAATAAAAAGGGCTTGAGGTTACCCCCTGCCAGGAGCATTTGCCTTTTAAACAGGAGGCTTAGTGATCTGAAGTGAGTGTCCAGTGTATGGCAGGCACTGTGCTAGCTGCTGTTGTTACTGCAACACAGATAATTGTATGGATGAAAAAAGTAGTGCAGAGACATATACAAAATGAATTGTCAGTGTCACACAGGTAGTTAGGTTTTGAGTCCTAGTAGTAGTTTTGACTCTAGAGCCTGTGTTGTTTGTACTACATTAAAACATGTTCAGACTTTGAATAAACTATGCTGGAAGTTCAGGCTTTGTGCCAGTCCCACAGGAAAAAATGCTTTTGGGTAGGAGCGTTGCCCTGCCTGGTGCACTTCAAATTAGATGAGGTGGGCCAGGTGTGGTGGCTGATGCCTGTAATATCAGCACTTTGGGAGGTCAAGGTGGGAGGGTCACTTGAGGTCAGGAGTTTGAGACCAGCCTGGCCAACATGGTGAAACCCTATGTCTACTAAAAGTAGAAAAATTAGCCAGGTGTGGTGATATGCGCCTGTAGTTCCAGCTACTCAGGAGGCTGAGGCACAAGAATCCCTTAAACCTGGGAAGCGGAGGTTGCAGTGAGCCAAGATGGCACCTCTGCACTCCAGCCTGGGTGTCAGAGCGAGACTTTATCTTAAAAAAAAAAAAATGAGGTGGATCTAATTTGTTCTGCTAACTCATGAGGCCAGTTTTGTATAGTTGCACCTTAAGTCTTTTTCCTGTAGGCATATTGCAGGGAGACTTTAATCTTTGTTTTAAATTTATTAAATTTAATTTATTGAACATTTATTGAATGCCTGTTCTTTGCTAGACATTGTGTTACATGCTGGTGGTACAAAGACAGTCTATTTAAGGAGAGAGACTTTATAAGACATTATAAATAAGTATAATACAATTCACTGAATGATATAATAGAGACAACACAAAGGATCATGGGAACATATGAGGGAATAATTAATTATGCCTTGAGGGAAGATGTCAGGGAATGCTATATTTGATCAGAGCCTTGAAGGACAAGAAATAAGGATTTTCCAGAAGGATGGGAGGAAGTTGAGAGTTCATTTTAAGTGATGGGAACAGCATGAGCATGTGTGTGAATATGCCCGGCATATTTGGTGGATGATAAGAGTTGGTTGACTGTAAAAACAGTCACCAACTTCCCTTTCCTGCTTTTAACTCCTCGCAAAGTGACATTGCAGATCTATCCATCAAGAGGTGGAGTGGAGGCAGGCAGATTGCCTGAGGTCAGGAGTTCAAGACCAGTCTGGCCAACATGGTGAAACCCCATCTCTACTAAAAATACAAAAACATTGGCCAGACGGGGTGGTGTGCACCTGTAATCCCAGCTACTCGGGAGGCTGAGGTAGGGGAATTGCTTGAACCAGGAAGGTGGAGGTTGCAGTGAGTCAAGATTGCGCCACTGCACTCCAGCTTGGGCAACAGAGTGAGACTCCCTCTCTAAAAAAAAAAAAAAAAAAAAAAAAAAAAAAAAATGTGGAGTCTCTTTCTCTATTCTGAATCTGGGGTTGATCATATGACTTGCATTGACCAGTGGATATTAGCAAATAGTATAGAGACTCATGTACTGGGGCTTCTGCACTTAGAACCCTGTGACTGTAATGTCAGTGAGCCCAGGTTGTTGTGCTGCAGGGTGAGTGGTCACCCAGAGAAGAACTGGGGCTCTTGCTGACAGTCATTGAACTGCTAAACATGTGAGTGAGATCATCTAGTTACCAGCTTAGCCATCATTTGATCACAAACACATGGGAGAGTCCAGGGGAAATCAGTTAGTCCAGATTTCCCTCATCTCTCTGGGGTGCCAGCTCAGACAGAACTAACTGCCCAGCCCATTCACAGACTTAGGAACTAAGTAAAATGTTGTTTTAGCTAGTAAATTTAGGGTGTTTTGTTTTGCAGCAAAGCTGATACGCAGAAGTTATATGTAAAGTACAGAGAATATAGAAAGAGGGAGAAGCTGAAAATGAAGAGAATGTCAAGAAGTTTAAGATATCTGATACCATATAGGGAGTTTAGACCTACTTGCTAGTACCAAGCTTCCCCACTTCATTGATTCATGTACTGCTTTTATCTTTTTTAAAACATCTCACACTACCTGAATAGATTAATTTTTCTTTAAATTGCCTGAGTTTTATACTGAAATTTATTTTTAAAGCAAACTTATTAACCTGACACCCAGTTTGATGTGTTAATCCTGTTTTTTGAAACCTATTAAAATATGAATATTTAAGAAGTTGGTTTGTTTGCTATCAAAAATTATCTGTATATTATGAGTAATGCATTCAAGGATTTCCTGCTTTAATCAGTAGGAATCAGAAGCATGTGGAGAATAGTTTTAAGTGCAGAGGCTGCTGCTAGGGAGGAGTGAGGAGGCTGATGTAGGGGTCCAAGTGGGATATGGTAAATGGTAGGTAGATATATTTGAAATGTGTTCCGGAGGAAGAAGAGAAAGGACCTGGTGACAGATTTGATCTATGTGGGGTGAGAATGGGGAGTATGAAGGAGAAGGAGTATAAATATGGCTAGTTATTTTGGATCATAGAGTAAATACTAATACTATTAAGAAAAAGAAAAAATATAAGTTATACAATTATAATTTGATGTAAGTTATAAAATTATATATATTAGAAAATATAATGATGTTACACTTGTAGAGTTTGTGATAGTAGGTCATTTGAAAACAGGTGTACTAGGCATTTGGACATATGGATTTGTGCTTAAAATACTATTTTTGAAGTCATCAGTATGTAGTTGGTACATAGTTGAAGTCATGAGAGTAGATGACATCATCTAGAGAAAATATTTGGTACAGAGATCTTCAACTTTTGTTTTGTTCATCCCCAAACTCTTAAGAGAAATAACTTACTGCAGCTAGAAATAGTGAGGGGTTCATATATGTAATGATGCTCAAATGGGAGTGAAGGGGATCTGTGCAGTGTGGATAATACGTCCCCCAGGTGATTTTGCTATACTGCTCCTCACCCCTTGTTGGTTTAATGAACCAACAAGGACTGAGGAAGAGGAATTAGTAAAGAGAGAGCTTTAAGATGAAGAGGTAAGCCACAGTACTAAATTTTGCAGATAAATTTAGTAGTATTAACATTATTCTTTAGCCAGTGCTGACTCATGAAAGTATAGTACTTGGCATATGATAGGAGCACGGTAAAGGTTTGAGTGAATGATTTATGTAGGACTGTTTTATATTTGAAATACTGTATAAGCCTTCAGTATTAAACTAAGACAAGATTTGTAATTGTACTACTTTGGACTTGGAAATCAATGTGGATTTAAAAATTTTCTCTGTCCATGGTCAGTGGCTTAGATGAGTGCCTACTTGGGCACCGTAATTCTGATCCCAGTGCAAAGCAATGTTTGAGCCTGTATTCAGGAAATAATGCTGGGGCAAGGGTGTTGACTGATGTCTGTTTTATGGCCATTCCATGTGTGGTCATCCTGCCTCTGCCACCCGTGGTTCCCAGAGGCGAGTTACTTACTTGCCTTATACTGTTTTGGGTTGAGAGAATGAATAGACTTTACTGGCAGAACTGGAATGCCATCAGCCTATCTAGTTCTTAGGCAATTTTATGCTCACACTAGTAGCTTCTTCTATTATTATTATAAAAACGAAAGGATTTCTACCTGCCTTCGCCTGCAGCTAGGGAAAGGCCTCGGATCAGGACAGCAGTCTCCTCAGACGAGAAGTGGTGCCCCTTGCATACTGCTCAGAGAATTCTCAGCAGCGCAGGTTCGTTTGACATCTGGTATTCACGATTCCTGTGAGAGTGGCTTCCCCCTAAATGTGCTCTGAAAGCATTCCTGCTGTGCCCCTTCTGTCCAAGTATAAACACATTATAGGAAATGAACAAGTAAAGACCCAGCTTATCCGGAAGGAATGAAGGAACCCCTCACCCAGCTGGCCTGGGGTTTTTATGTCCAGCTTCAGGAAATTTTGCCAGCCACTGGGGTAGGGGCTGTTGTCTTGACACTTGGCACCTTAGTCCCTTTCCCATTCTAAACTCCCCAGGTGCTGTCCACAGCCTCTGTTCTAAGTCATCCAGCTGAGGAAAATTGTTCCAGGACCTTTAAAATGTGAAAGAAGGGTTGTTTTTCATTGTAGATTAACCAATGTGCAGCTGGATTAGTTATTTACAGTTGTAAATGTGGTGCTATGTTTACTGAGGTAGGGGGATACATTTAAAAATAATTGAAGCAGTCTAAAGCCAGACCTATAAAGAAAAAGGTGCCTTTCCACTTGTTTTAATATGAAGATAAAAATATTAAAAATGATAAAATGGATATATAACAAGGAAGTTGACACTAAAATAAAAGGAAAAGGAAGGCCTTTTCACTTTCCCCTGGCTACTGTCTTTCCAATTTCATTTTTTGTTCCGGCCTAATGAATGTATTGTAAGTAAAACCTGCATGCTGTCTTTGCTCTCTGCCTTCCTACTACTGCAAATATCAGCTCAGCCACTCTTTCAGATCCACTTCAAGGAAACACTGACTTGAAAACTCTCCCCCATGGTTTTGTCTGAACTGGCTGCCATTCTGCAGCACACACCAGATCCAATTGCTGGAGTCGGGGAACCCGAGAGGTGAGCGAGAGCAAGCACTTAGCTGAGTGAGTCAGGCGGGCCTGCGTGAAAGGATGTAGGTGAGCCAGAAGCTAATGGGAAGAATAGGGGGTCGTTGCTAATTTTGATGTGGGGAAATCTGAAAGGCTCTTCTGCATGTCAGGGCATTTGAATATTTGGCAAACAGCTGGCTGGGCTCCGGGAGAACGCCTCTTGATTCGCCTCGTCAGATGTTCAAAGATAAAATGAGGCAGCATGCACGCCAGCACATAGCTCATAGCCTTGCAGTCAGTTTTGAATTTAGATTTGAATTGTGATATCAATGTCATGGTGGCACATGCTTTGAGAAAGTACTTACAGAGAATAATTGAAAGATTCAGTGTGAAGCTTCTGAAAGCCGTAATTTAAAGTTCCAGAAGCCTCCATATTACTCTCACCATTAAAATTTAAAGTGACAGAAGCCCAATTATGTATGGTTATTTTCTTAAATAAAATCATATTTCTACCCCAAGTGAAAGATTCATTGCTGCCCACTAATCTCTGTCAGGAGAACCAATCTCAGCAGCGTCTAGCATCAGCAGCGAAGATGGTTAGCTTTATGCTGGGGACAATGGAGCGGCCCTGGGGGAAGCAGAGCTGGAAGGCCTCCACGGAGGAGCTTGACTTGCAGGAGGTTGATTTGCATGATAATCACCATCATGGATCCTCTCTGGTGCCAGCCTCCACACTTAACCAAATGCAGTATAACTTTCACAGCAGCTGAGAAGACCGAGTAGGGGCTGTAGCACACATTTTGCAAAGTCTGGATGACGTCAAAAACTGCTAGTGAAGTGGGGGCAGCTGGTTGTAAAGCTAAACCACATCGAAGACTAGAGACTTGGAACATAACCTTAAAACCTGATAAAGAATATGAAGGGGACTGTTGAAAAATACGAAGCCTTTCCCTCTTTTTTTTTTTTTTTTTTTTTTTTTTTTAACTCAAAGGAATCTGTTTACCAGAAGAAGCCTTTTCTTACTGGAACTTCTGAGGCTGTTGAAACCATGGCATGAAAATAGATCAGTGGAAATACAGAAACGTTTCCAGTGCAGACATTTTAGTCTCTATCAGTTAAAAGTATGGACCCAGACTTGTAGAATAGGACTCTTCCCACCAATCCTTGGTCTGTTTGATTTTACTTTATACTGCATTGTGATTTGGGGCATATGGTAGAATGGTAGCCAGAATTGCAATGAAAAATTGCACAGAGCCAGTCAAGCTGAAATCACTCAGAGTTTCTTATGAAAAACTTCATTCCTTAAGGTTCCCAGGGACAAAGGAGCATGTAAATCAACTGATGTCATGATGCATGATTTTGGATAATATGGAGAGTATGTACATATCAATACTAATCTAAGCAGTCTTACAAATAATGCATCACTTATTTCTTGTAATTTTCCCAGTTTGATAAAACATTTACAAGTAGGTCTTGATTCTGCTGAGTTTTATCATGACTGCAGCACAGCCAGCTCTTTGGCAGTCTGCAAGTTTATTTTTTGTTTTCTGGATTTAGCCTTAGGATCTATCCTTCTTTTTACAGAATTGGTCCTGTGATAAGAACTCAACTTCTCTTCCTTCCCTTTTGTTCGTGTCTCAGTAAGAGGTGGCCACATTCACTTATGTCCATGATTCCATCACTATGTTTAGACTCTCCCTGTAAATTATTTTGTCTCTTCCATTTTCCACCTTTGACATTTTGTTGGCCTCTTCCTTTAAAAAATCCTTTTTTAAATTCCCTGCTCCCAGCCTCCTTTCTTTCAATTCTTCTTGACTTGTCTACTCTGTAGCCTCTGCCTTTTCACCATTTACTCTTTAACCCTTTGCAGTCTGGATTCAACCACCCCAGATGTGCTAAAACTACTTTCTCGGACAAAGATAATACTCCTACTTGACCTGCTTTTCTCACTCTGCCCTATAGGGCAGTGACTTACCTAATTGATAAATTTGGGGTGAATAAGTGGGCTAGCTCAGCTTACTGCCTGCCATGCTCGTTCTATCTGGGGAAGGGCCTGCCTATCAAGAGCATACATTTTTCCCTGAGGCTGGGGCCTCATCCCAGCTTTTGCTGTCCTGGCCTGCCAAGATTATATAATTTATTTTTTTATTATTTATTTTTTTTTATGAGAGAGAGTTTTGTTCTGTTGCCCAGGCTGGAGTGCAGTGGCGCAATCTCAGCTCACTGCAACCTCCGCCTCTCGGGTTTACTTGATCTGTACCTCAGCCTTCCAAATAGCTGGGATTACAGGTGTGTGCCACCACACCTGGCTACTTTTTGTGTTATTAGTAGAGATGGAAGTTCACCTGTTGGTCACGCTGGTCTTGAACTCATGACCTCAAGTGATCCACCTGCCTCGGCTTCCCAAAGTGCTAGGATCACAGGCAGGAGCCACCATGCCCGGCCCCAGGATGATATAATTATATAGCGTAGCCAGGTGTGTTTTGGATTTCAGACTAAGCTACCTTCTCCATCTTGGCTGCAATCAGTAATAAAGGTTATATTCTGGTTCGCCATCTGTTTTATTTTTGTATTTTTTTTATTTGCTCAGAACCTAGGAAAGGAAACTGGTGTCAATTTTGCAGAATCCTTTAGAAACCTCAACACATATCTGTATATCTGTACAAGTAAAAAGTTAAATTTTTGTCTTTCCAAACCCACTTTCCAGAAGTGACCACTATTAATGTATATCCTTTCTGATTTTTTTGTGCATATGCAAATATATGTTTATATAAGTATATAATAGAAACTTTTTTTAAGGATAGAGTCTTGCTGTATTGCCTAGGCTGGAGCGCAGTGGTTATTCACAGGCACTGTCTTTGCACACTATAGCTTCAAACTCCTGGGCTCAAGTGATCCTCTTGCCTCAGCCTCCTGAGTAGCTGGGACTGCAGGTGCATGCCACTGTGCCCAGCAATAGAAATATTTTTACTTGAATATCACATAACAGAAATACACATAACTTCCTATTTATACTTATATATCTCTAAGACAGATATATTTCTTTTCATATAATTTCTCTTTATACACATATATTTGTGTATATACACAGTTGTATTTTTTCCAAATATGGTATCACACTATACATTTTGTCCATCATCCTTTTTTCCCTGAACATAGCTTCATGCCAGTAAATAGAGGCATACTATGTTATTTTTAATGGCTGCACAGTGTTCTGGAGCATGGATGGTCCATGATGAATCATCCTTTAACTGTTGGCTATTTAGGTCATTTAATACTTTTGCTATTGCAAATAACACTGTAGTGAACATGGTAATGTTTTTGTTTTTGTGAACTTGTGCTGCTATTTCTGTAAGATAGATTCCTAGAACTAGAACTTCTAGGTATTTGATTAATAATAATGAGGAACTCATAGGTTGGGAAGGATTCTGAGAATGCTCAATTTGTCTAACACAGTCAGGAAGATTTTTTTTCTTGCTATGACATTGAATACTCCAAAGAGTAAGACTCCATATTCTTTTTCAGTAATGCTTTCCAGTGACTTGAAATCAAAATCGATTATAAAAGAAATGGTAGATGACCTATTGAGAGTCTGGCCAGACTATAGGGGACCTGAAATCTGCTTCTGCCACCCATTCCACAGTGCATCAGGCCTAAAGAATAGTTGGCTATCCTTTACCTGGATTACTTTGCTTGTGTCCCAAGGCTGTGTCCCTTGCAGAGAGGCATGTGATAGCTCTTTCACAAGCTGGCCTAAAGAAAAGAAAAAAGCATGATGCAACTTGACAGAGTTGTGGGATACTGAGTGCTTCAGGTGTTCCCCTCTGAAGCATGTAGGATTTATTTAGAATATTTTCAGTAAGGTGATGACCTACAAGGGGGAAAAAAACTCCTGTATATTATGGAACTGACTGTAGGCCTGGTGGGAACAGTGTTGCAGACATTTGCTTTTTTCACTGTCATATCTTTTACATGTTTCCCACTCAGTGTGTACATAGAAGCATATCTGCATCAGAAACAAGTGCAGCATGAGTAGCAAAGATGAACATGTTCAACAGCTAGGAATGACCACCACATACTGTGCACATTTTACACAGCACCATGGAAAGAGCCAGGCAGCCTCGCTGTTAGATCACTCCACTGCACACCAAAGAGATTTGAAATGGACTTTTAATTATGATTGCTGATTTGCTATGGCTGCATTCCTTAATATGAGCATCTGATTAGGTTAATTTTCTTTAATTGATGAATGAGCATATAAACTTGTAAGACTGAATTTGTTGTTATGTATTGGCTATTTAATATTCTGACTTTTTTGCTGGAGTACAAACTATAGGCACTCTTTATCTGTTTTAGTTTTGAGGTCACTGTTCTTCCTTCCTTCACCTTTGTGTGGCTTTTTAGATTTATTAATGGATAGAGCAGTGCTAAGTGACTATTAAACTCTTTTCCATATACGGTAAAACCCATTAACATGGACCTCACTAAATTTGGAATTTATGAAGATGAGGTTGGGGCCTGGGTTAAAGTTTACCTTTGCATTGTCTCTGAACTAAAGCTTCGCTGAGCTAATAAATAGTATAAATAAAATTGCAGGGGGATGGCACTATAACTTTAAAAAGCAGACTTTTCCAGCACTTTAGAGAAAGACCTTATAAGAGAGGTAATGAAGTAGTGTCGCATAGTGCAAACACTAGGCCACTTACTAGTTATGTGACCTTAGCTTCACTGAGTATTTTCCTCCATCTGTAAAATGGAGATAGTTACCTACTTTATGAGGTTGTTGTGAGAGTCAGTTTTAATGTGTAGAAATGCCTTGTGTGAAGTAGTTACTTCATAAATGGCAGGTAAGTATTACCTAAAATAAGTGGTGAGCTAATTTTAAATACATATTAATATTTTTTTTTGTTTACTAAACCAGGGTTCCTTGGCACTTTATAGTTTTGTTAACCTCCTCAGAGGTATTACTTTTATTATTATTATTATTGATTGAAGGAAAAACCTAGCAGTTTGGTGTGGCTGTAAAGAGCACGAGCTTTGGAGTCAGATTAAGTTTGGAAGTAGCTCTGCCACTTAATAGCTATGTGGCCCTAGGAAAGTTAACATCTCTTAAAGTCTGTTTTCCAATTTGTAAAAAGGGGATAATAATACCTGCTCCAGGACTGTTTTGAGGATTAAATGAGATAATGCATGTAAGGTAAAAAGCCCAGTGATTTTCATGTAATAAACTCCCAAATGTCAGCTGTTGCTGTTATCATGATCTTTTTTATCATTGTCCATACTTTAGACTTTCCATTCATTCAGGCTTGTCTTTTTCAATTCATCCAAATTAATGAATTTTACTCTAGATATAATCTCCATTCTAGATGAGAATTTTAAGTAGGTAAGTAAAAATTATAGAGAAGCAAAAATGGCTGTATAAATAGTATGGAAAAAAGAATAATATTTTAAAAGTGGAGGCACAAAGGCCTCAAGTTAGACTTAAATTACTGCATAATGAATTTTGTGCATAATCTTTGTGTCCTTTATCAAAGCTTTTTATACTAACTAGAAGGAAATGGAACTTTATATATAAGTAGTAAAAAGTGTGACCAGCTCATTCCATTCACTGGGAGAGAAAGGCATTAAGTCCATGTTCAACTTGATTTTCATCTTCTTGTTTCCCCTATGTTTCATAAGCTGTATGAGTGAGAAATATAAGTACTGTAATGTCCTGCATAGAGACTATAATCTATCCTCCCCTTAATGACAGCCTTATACAGTTTGTAGAATCCATCACCTCAACAGAGCAGACTGAATTACTTTGATGACTGGCAAATGGGCACCACTTGTGGTGAAATGAAAGCAGTCAGGTGTGTGTTTATTAAGTGCTCTTCAATAGGAGAAATGTGTTTTCCTGAAAACTCTCATCCATGCTATTTTTGTAGAAGCAAAAAAAGTGCCCATCTTCCTTTTGAGAAAATGGAAGAATTATTTTTCTTGAGAATCTGTACTATTACAATACAAATTCACAATCATAAACGTGTTATAAAAATCAGGCTTTTCTACAGTGTATGCATGAACAGTGGAAGCTCGCTATAAAAACTGGCAGGAACACAGCCAGTACTCTTGGGGCAGTGTGCCTTTGGCTTTCCAGTACTGCCCAATTCAAGTGGATCATTTAAAAAAGTTAAGTCAGTTCATTAATTTGATGACCAGTGGTTCTACATATAAGGGTTTTCATAAAAATAAATTCACAAGTCAGAAAATATCTTTGGTCAGACCATGTTTTCTAAGATTTAGGTCAGAAAATGTGATCGTTCTAATGCATACCATGTTGATTATTTGTATTATATCAGATCTTTATTAGAAATACTGACTGGTTAGTTGTTAAGGTCTGGCATTATTTGTCTAGATCTAGCATATGAGTAAGATCAGCAGTAATAGCTTAGTATTTATTGAATGCTTACTATATGCAGGTACTGTGCTAGAAGCTGGGGATATGAGACCCCCACCCACCTCCCCCAAAAAAGACACAGTCTCATGTTGCTGACAACAACCCTGTGAAGTAGATACAGACAAAAGAATAAGTTTATAGAATTTAAGTAATTCATCCAAGACAGGTCAGCTATAAAGTGACAGAGCTGGAATTATGGTGCTGTATTTGTTAAAGCAACCTACCTATATTCTGGTTAAGAGATACCAAAGTATAGTGGCTTAAGAAAGAAGGAGCTCCTTGACACAACAAAGCTGCTGTAGCAGTTCTGGTTTCTTATGTTTAGATTGTTGGGTCAGGGAGATGTAAACTTCTGTCTGATACCTCTGTTATCCCTGGATTTTGGCCTCATTAATTTGTATGAAGATGCACACACATTCTCTTTAAGGGCACTCCCTGGAGGTTGTACTTCTGACTTTTTTTTTTTTTTAACTGCAACAGTTTATTTTTTCTTACACAATAGCATGTTGCTGTGGCCTGATATTCTCACGTAACAATAGAAAACCAAAATTTGTCATCATTGCTTAAAGAATTGAGAATTGTGTGCAAAAGAAACCTTGTATAAATGAAAAGGATGAATAAATTTACAAGTGTACATGCAAACTGCTTCCAACTCAAAGCAAGTTACAGCCCATGGTATTCTGGCAGAATACAGCCCATGGTATTCAGGTAGAAAGGAAACTGGGTCCTAAGGCTTGGACTTCTCCAACTCTGATATACTGGTGAGACAGAAATGACAACTGTTTCAGGAGCCCTTGCCAGCCTCTAGAGAAATCCTGGAATACTCAGCCCTGACACATTAATACCTGCACAGATTGAAGACTGCTGGCCATGCACACTCACCAAGCCACAGACTTGACTTCTACAAGCATGTTCCACATGTATTAGTATTAAGAATTTAAATCACAGGTATTCCTGGTTTCTACTCACATCCCATCAGTCATACCTAGCTACAAGGAGGGCCTGAAAATATAGTTTTTTTGCGGCCATTCATCCCTTAAAATTCAAGGATTCTATCAATAAAAAGAAGTAGACAGTGGGTATTAGGAGACAGTTGTCGTTCTGAGTCACATGCTAACAAAAACATTGTTTCAAAGCGGAGTTTTCCCCACAGACTTGTCCAAGTGATGAAAGACCTTAACACTTTGGGGTATACCTAAATCCATTATCCAATTCTTTTCAAGTAAGGTTATGTGTATATGTATGTAGTGTGGTATATTTAAATATTCAAAATATGTGATGCATCATGAATATTAAATGATTCTACAGTGGACTGCGGTCATCTGTAAGAGCCAGTGAAACATTTTATGGTAGAAGTCTACTGGCTTTAATCGTTGGCAGGAAGGCTTACAAAACCCCCGGGATTTGCCTTGCTTGCATCCTAACTCTCATAAAGATCTTGGACTGAGATATCTATGTTGTAAGAAGTGTGTTCTTAGAGAAATGCCTCTAAGGTTTTATAAAAATAAAATTACGGTTTTGAATGAGGGATGTTCTCAATGCATGAATTATAAATAACACTGACCCAGAACTTCAAGTTTTCTCAGAATTCTTGGTCTATTCTGATGTAATTTAGACGTTTACTAGAGAAAAATCAGTACATTTTCATTGAGAAGATATTTAGATACTAATTGCATTCAGATCCTTGCCCACGTGTTTCTTGTGGCCACAGGTACTCGGAGGAGATGAGCACAGGCTACACCTCAAGTGTTTAATATATACACATATGTTCTTAGGCTACCTGAGCCCCGGCCCTCCAACTCCAAACCTAAAGCAGTCTCTGTTGAGCTCAGCTCAGAGGCAGTTTCAGTCCAGTTTTATCACACTGGCCATGTGGAAGTAGAAAGAAGCAATCCAAAGAGAGTGAGAACCTTAAAGAGATGAACCCCAAAGAGGTGAGAGCCCACAGAAGTTAAAGCTTTAACATTTTCTCCTAGTACACCAAAAGCTTCTCCCACTTAGAAAAAGTTAGCTACTCGGGAGGCTGGGGCAGGAGAATTGCTTGAACCCGAGAGGCGGAGGTTGCAGTGAGACGAGACTGCGACACTGCGCTCCAGCCTGGGAGACAGAGTGAAACTCTGTTCCAAAAAAACAAAACAAAACAAAAAAAGAAAAAGTTTAACTGAGTTGGGTAACTTGATTCAGTCACTTTGTGTCTTTTCCTCCTTGGGGATGGGATCAGGTAGAGGTAAGGAGAAGATGGGGTGGAACTTTCCTCTCCTTCTCCTTCTAGCGATCAGCACCAGGCACTTTGGAGAAAGCATAATTAGTACAAGACATGACCTTTATCCCAGTTCTCAAAGGACTAGCACAGTCTTTTGGGGAAGGTAATGTATACCAAACATTTAGTTAAAATCAAGTGCTGAACTGAATGATATTGATTATTCTGAAGGAATCCAGATAAGAGATAAATTCATGTGGATTTGTTTCTTGGGGAAGACTTTTTAGATTGTGTCACAAGTGTCAGGCCAAGGGATGAAAAGGAGCTAATTAAGAAGGCAGAAAAGAGAATGTGAACAAAGATTCAGAATGAGCTTAGAGGTTAGTAGACCTGTGTGCTTGAAGCAGAGACTTCATGTTGGAGACTAGAAAATAAAGTGAAATAAGAAACTGGAAGATGTCAAAAATCAGGCAGGGGTTAGGCTATAGGAGAGGCCATTAATAATGGAATGAGGTAAGAATAAATTAATAACTGACTGAATGATCATATGTATAGTGCTATAATTTGTCTAGGCTGGGCAGAGGAAGTTCCTATGAAGGGTCTCAGCAGCATAGGTTTCCAGGAAACAGGAGGAAGCCAAGATTAGGTGTATTAGGGTGGGAACCTGATTTCACTAGGGTGAGCCAGCAGCCCAGTCCTTAGTGACCAAGTGGATGTGATGATCTTGGAATTGGTTCAGGGAAGGTGTTGGTACCTGAGGAGATTTAATTTAGCAGGAGGTTTGGGCCACTAGAATTGTAGATGTCAGGTGAGATTTTGAGTCAGGAGGGGTGGTATCATGGAAGGAGGCAGTCTAATCACAGCTGGATCCCAGCCTGCAGCTGGGGTCCTGGAATGGAATCTAGGGAAGAGTTTTATAAGAGCCCTAGTCAAGTAGATTTTAAGTTCAGGGCAAAGCATAAGGCATTGTAGGAAACAGAAAATCCAGTCAGGGCAGACGCCAGCTGTGAGGATTGAGCCAATGTGTTTGGAGCTAGGAAAACAGGGAGAAATGAAGAAGGAGTATAAAGTTAGTGCAACTGAATGCATTTGTGGTCAACTATAGAATTCCAGTCTCACCATCCGCTGGGCTGAAGTTGCTTCTCTATGGCCTGCTGTGATGAGGATGGGTTGAAGGTTACAGAAGTGCTGGCCTTTTAAGTGTAGATGTCAGGGGCCCAAGCTCAGAAGGAGCCCAGAATGAATAACTGCGGTGGAGGCCCAGAGGAGGTAGCATCACTTGGAAGGAGTTGAGACCATGGCAGAGGTGGTGTAGGCCTAACTAGGAGGCCATCTGATTCCAGGCTGAGGAGAAGAGGGCCTTAGCAAGGAGGGGTGGTGGAGGCAGGGTCTACAGTAAGACAATTCAAAGAGAAAGCAGCCCCTGAGCATGTGAATGAGTCAAAATATTTCTTGTAAAGATGCCTCTCTTTTCTGGTCCATGATGATGTAACTAATACACAAGGTATGACTGGATTCTTCCATAGTGTTCTCATGGGACCCTTGTTACCTAGCTGATGTTTCAGGTGTTCGTGTATGCCTCTGTCTTTGACCCACCTGGCTGGTTCAGAGCCTCTGCTGAAGAAAGTGTGCTTCTGCCTGGCTGATTGCTTCACAGCACACTTCTCTATCTGCAGCTGTTGTTTCCCAGACATCCATATGGTGCCACAGGATGGGACACAGGCAGGGACTTTACAATTCACAAAGGGGTAAGGCTTGGGACCTCAAATGGGGCTTTTCCTACTTATAAAGGCAAGGAATGAAAATGCAGAATTCCTACCTGGTAGGGAAACTTTGTTTTCCAAATATGCAGGTATGTGATATTTCTGATTTCCTTAGGCTTGGATCTGTGCCTGAGGGTGAGATAGATTTCAAAATCATTATTTAAAGTAGGGAGGTAAAGCTTTAGACAGTATCACCACCCTAAGAGATCCTGGTTGTGTTTTTGAAATGTTGAGCTAAATAACATTTTAGTGATCAGTGAAAGGCTAACCTTTGTACTTTTGAAAAGTTCTCAGAAAGGCCTGGATTAATAATTGGTTTCAATTTGTCCACAGATACACTGCCTCTAGGACTGGGACAGATAGCCACTGAGAACCTGCTTCAAATCACCTTGCACATTTTCTTGTTGAAAAGATAACCACTGGAGAACCATCTCGTTACCTTCAGCAAAAGCGGAAATAAATCAAGACATTTAGAATGCCACAGCGGACAGCAGTGGTTCAGCAGAGGAAGTTTACAAGACGATGTGCCACACTAGCTAGAAATCAGAAAAGATTGAAGCTAGTCTTTTTATCTCAGCTGCTCCTTAAATCAGTGCAACCCCTCCAAATTAATGTGAATTAAAACATGCATTGCCTTTCAACTTAATTCAGTACTTACTATGTGTGAACCACTGCACAAAATAGGGGAAGAAAATGAGGGCGACAAAGATGTGGAGCCTGTCTTCAATGAATTTAGAGTTAGTTTCAGGGTACATTTTTTTTTCTTCTGCTGTTGATTAAGTGTATCCCTAAGACAAGAAATAAATGAATGGAAAAGTATATTCTGTAAGTGTTTTAAGTCTCTTTAATAAAAAACAAAACCAAACAAAACCCCCAAAACTCCTAACATGGGCAACTCAGGACATTTTAATCCCCCTTTTTTTTGTTGGACTTCTGATAAGATCCATTTTATTGATTCTATAAATATTTAGTAGACTTTAGAGATATTAATACATTGTAGTTTGAGTTAACTTGCATTAAATTCTATTTTCTCCTTTTAGGTATAGATTGTCTGTTGGAAAAATGTATTGTTTGTGGATTTCTTGGGGAGTGAGGAGGTGAATTTTACCTGTTGTCTCTATAGTCCACTACCTTCCATGCCCCCTAGGGCAGCGGTCCCCAACCTTCTTGGCACCAGGGACCAGTTTCCTGAAAGACAATTTTTCCACTGATGGTGTGGAGGATGGTTTTGGGGTGAAACTGTTCCACCTCAGCCCATCAGGCATTAGTTAGGTTCTCATAAATATGCAACCTAGATCCCTCACATGTGCAGTTCACAGTAGGGTTTGCACTGCTATGAGAATCTAAGGCTGCCACTGACCTGACAGGAGGCAGAGCTCAGGTGACAATGCTTACTGGCCCACCTCTTGCTGTGCCGCCTGGTTCCTAACAGGCCATGGACTCCCACAGAGGACCCCTGGTCCACAGCTTGAGGACCCCTGTCCTAGGAGCCTGCCATTCTGAGTGAGTTATTAGCATGAAGAAGAGGAAGATTTGGTCAAACGTGGTTGGTGGTGCTCAGAGATCCAAGATAGGACAGGGATGGAACAAAACCCATCTGGGCAATGGCTCTATGAAAATTTGGCTAAGTAATTATTTCAGTATTCATTGTATGGTCCTTTGTGTTCCATAAGTTTAATGACTGTCCAGTTTTTCCCAAAATTTATTTCTGACTTGAGTATAAGTGTGTCATGATTTTCCTAGTGTAAAGACACTGATATAACTGTAGACACCAGACATTTTATGTAGTGTCTGTGACACATTTTGGTATGTATGAGCCAACAATAGACACGTCTTTGTCTTGAGGAGTGTCCATCTGAATTGAAAATGTGTCAGCTTTTTTTTTAACATCATCAACAGACTTCTTAATTAAGCTGCCAATACATACTGCCAATAGCACTGTGTGCTGTCTGAGAAATGCATTGTGTAAGTGCTATTTCCATCTTATTAAATAAACAATGTTGCTCCATATAAACTGGATTTAAAGTGTTCTTTGAATGAGGGATTATATTGCTCCATAAATAATGTGATGAGAATTCTCATATTATCCCTTTTAATTTAATTTCTAAAAAAATATTATTTGTTCCTCAGTAAAGAATAGCTCTAATTGGACTGGTAACTTTAATGATATGATTCATCCATAACAGGCTGAATCGCCTCATCCCCAAACTCCTGGTCACGATACTGGATATTTGTTATGCCACTTTCAGTTTGCATGAAGTATCTTCCAGGAAGTCTTAGTTATTAACTTGTGTTATAATAAACTGTATTTATTTCCTGTTCTGGAAGATTTCTTGGAGGGTCCATCTGTATATTCCTGGTGCCTAGTGTAGTCTTGCTAATGGAATAGTACCTTTATTGGTGCTATTTAGGGGTTGGTAGTTTACAATCAATCTACTTAGAATTAATCCAAATAAACTGGATATTTTTATATAGTCTAATCCCCTGGGCCTCTAATTTGGTATCTTGGATTTGCCAGTTCAGCCCTGTTATTTGTACCAATGTCCACTCTGCTGCCCTGGGCCCTGGCCCACTCTCTGCACATGGACGAGGCTTTTGGAGGGACTGCTCCACTTCTCATGGGCTGGCCCATCTGTCAATAGAATAACAATCTCTCTATTCACAGGGTACTCGTGGTGTGTCAGGCACGGAGCTACTTTACATATATTCTCTCAATTATCTCCTTTAAACCTCACAATAACAATCTGAAGTAGGCCCTATGAGCTGTGGAGGTATGTATCTTGCTTAAGTTGTGGGACTCCAAATCCAGACCTCTTAGACCCAAAGCCTGAACTAATCATCCCTACTCTGTGCCATATCCTAGGAGAAAGTCCCAGTGCCTGGTGTGTGTGTGTGTGTGCGCGCGTGTGTGTGTGTGTGTGTGTGTGTGTAGGGTAGATAAAATCTTTACGTAGTCCAGATTTACTGCATTTAATATTCCTGAACAGCAAATTGTCTAACAGATAAAACCCAGCAAATCACAGTTGTTTTGAGAATGGAGGAAGGGCAGAGCAATTGGGAGAAAGCAAAGTTGGAAACAAACCAATTTGAGTCAAACCACTGGCCTTTACCTTATACAGCTTTTGTTTTTTCAACTTACTTTTTTTTTTTAACATGGCCTGACACCATATGATAAATCAAAGCCTGACGTAATTGACCCAGAATTGATCCCCAAATGTCTTTTGGGGGAACATGCTTTAACTCTGGTTGTTGATTCTGAGGAATAATTGCCACCCTAGAAAGGTAATTACATATGCCATTGTTTATACACATAATAGGCTCAGAATGCATGTTCTGCACAGAGCGGGAGAGAATCCTACTTGCACATTTGGGGTGTGTGTTATGTATTGTGTTGGGATGCCACAAATAGCATTTGAACTGCTCCCTGTTACTGCTGATTTTTCCAGCGTGTGTGTGTAAGTGTATAAGGGAGAGGTTAGGAGCAAGGTGGGTTGTGGGTCATGGAAGGCTGTTTGTTGAGCTGAATGGTAGTGATTTGCTTTTCCTTAATATTTTTGTTTCCCAAAACATCTTTTGGATCTAATTCATTTAGCTTGGTCTGGTAAAAAGACTAGTTTCTCTGTGCTTGACATATGCTTATTAATGAGTTCTCATATTTCTTTCCATCAAGGTCTGTTTACTTTGTGGAAATATATAGTGAGAATCCTTCTCCACAACATCCTCCTAAATGCCCTGGTTTTGACCACCCCTTTAAGTATTAATATACAAGTCAGTCAGATAAGGTGGTAGCTAGTGCCTTTCCTCTGCTATGCTTTCTGGTCAAACATAAATGGAATTTAAGCCACAAATGACCAATTAAAGCACTTCATGCCTTTTTCCTTTAGCCATAAGACAGTAGTTATCCTAAGTAAATACAGCAAACAGGCTATTCTGGGATAGTCTAACACAAGGAACTTACTTTTTTACAAAATCAAAGCCTTAAGAAAACCAAAATGTCCTGAGTTTTTGTAGTGCTGCACAATGAAAGAAATATGCATGTATTCCAATATGGAACTGAGCATTGTCTGAGGCCGAAGCAATCCATCGTGGGCTATTCTCTGCCACAGTGTCCAGCAAATTGCATGACCTGCTTGTTAGGCTTGACAACAGTGTTTTACCTAACAAAGGCCTCTGCAGCGCCGAGCAGCAGTGGAATGTCAGAATGAGCACATTTCACACACAGATGTGCAGCCATAATAGCCTATAAGAAGATGCATGTGGCAGGGGGCTGCGGGTGGGGGCGGGGTGAGGAGGGTGCTCGCAGTGGTGTGGTGTGTGTGAGTATGTAGGCTGGGAGCCAGAGGGAGGGGGAGGCCAACAGTTAGCAATAGGGACGTGGCCCCACTGACCACATTTAATCAGCTCTCTGTAAACAATTCCACATTTTCATTGTTCTCTAAAAACTAATAAAGAGAAACAAGCACTTTTCATTCATCTTGAAGTAATTTTCTGTCAGGTTGGAGCCCCTCGTGGCCTCCAGCTTGTGCAATGCTAGCTGTGTGATACAACAACTATTGCAATTTATTTTACAAACTCTGGTCATTCACATGTCAGTTAGTGTTCACCAAGCCGGCATCTGAAATTGTGCAGTTAACGAGTTTTACAACATTTCTATCAAGAGAAACTGTTTAGCATAACTGACTCTTAAGGAGTTATTATACCTCTAAAAATCCATTTTAAGGGGCATTATTTAAATAAAATAGAAAAACGGTTCACTGCCTTTTAAAGGGGCTACAAAAAAAGTCCATCAGCTCCAGAGCAGTAATCCTCAGCTTAAAGCACTCTTGAGAGTACTTCTGGGAATTGTCAGCATAATGAAATGTTTTGTGAAATGTCCAGATAGATTCCTCTACTCAACAATTTTACTGCACCATATTTATTTTCCTTCCAGTTTTTAAAGAAGTGAATTACTTTTGGAGAGGATGACTACGTTGTGTAGATTAACTGAGCACATTATTATCGAGGTTGTAGCAGGAGCGATTGTTCTGTTTGTGGTGTCATCTATATGCACCACAGGGTGAAAGAAGAGAAAGGCAGCTTTTCCCTGTTAGTGCTTTGGCTCCAAAAGGGTTAAATCACAATGAGGCTCATAGAGTTTTGCATTTTCTTTGTGCCACATTTTTCTCAAACTTTTCAACAACTTTGGCACACAATAGCACCTGTAAATACTTTCTTTAAACTTTACAAAATTGACAGTTTTCTTCCCCTAATGAATAAATGCAGGAAAACCTGTACACGTGTACATTGACACCTGTATAGTGATGCGTATCATTTGAAACTGGCCCATTTCAATGAGAGATGCCATTGTACATTTTACTTAAGAATAGCTTCCTCACATTAACTGAGATGGCCAATGACCCCAAACCAATTAATGGCTAGAGTCCATAATGATGGCACTATATAGCATAGCAGCAAGTTCATTTAGCATATTATATTACCTAACAGGAGTAGAAGCCACCACATGCTTAATGGTTCTTTCTACAATAGGACCAGGAGAAAATTTATGTTCTGCTGTAACAAGAGATATTCCTTATCCTTAGGAGATATATCTAAAACACTGCACATTTTCAGTTTGCCACAAACAGTCCTCTAATTTCTCAGGCTGATGTTTGTGCACATGACTTTAATTTTCTGAGGGAGAAGGGCAGGTGTTTCTTGTGCCTGTTAGCTGTATCTGCCCATAAGAAGCATAGTAACATCCATGAACCACATACAATTTGACATAATTCATGCCTTTATTACCTCCTACAGAATGATATTATTTCATGCTGGCACATTAATGTTTCCAGCACGATACTGTCATTCCTGGAAATTTTACCTTCTGAAGTTCAGATATTGAGGAATGAGTTTTAAAATTCTCTAAGTGCCTTAGATTTGTGGCAAATGCAACATATCCCAAATCAGGGTTTTCACTCTTTTTGAAAAAAATTTGCTGGCATTGCAAATAACGTTCGGGTAACGGGCAAAGATCATGTCTGTAGACTCTCACCTCTTCTTGACCAAAGAGCTTGTTCCTAGTTTATTTCCAATTTTGTAAATACAATATAGTCAACCTATCAATGTCATATTTTGCTGCTATTTGTTCCTCTAATAATGTGAAATCAGGAGGTGTTGAGCAAAAATGTTTCAGTGACTACAACTTGACTGTATCTGGTGTTGTACTTGAATTTTTCCTAATACTCCAGCACTCAGAATTAGGGCAGATGGAATGTATTCATTTCCTATGGCCGCCATAACAAATTACCACAAATTTAATGGCTTAAAACAACACAAATTTATTTTCCTAGAGGTCTGTAGGTCAGAAGTCTCACTGGGCCAATTGTCAACAGAGCTGCATTACTTCTGGAGGCTCCGGGGCAGATCTGTTTCCTTGTCTTTCCTAGCTTCTAGGGGCCACCTGCCTTCCCTTGGCTTGTGGCCCCTTCCTCCATCTTCAAAACTAACAACGGCAAGTAGAATTATTCTCACCTGGCATCTATCTGACCCTCTTCCATCACCACATCTGTCACTCTCTGAGTCCAGCTGGAAATTGTTTTTCACTTTTAAGGACTCATGTAGTTAGACTGAGACCACCTGAAAAAATCTAGGATAATTGCCCCATCTCAAGGTCCACACCCTAAATTACATCTGCAAAGTCCCTTTTGCTATGCCAGATATCATATTCACGGATTCTGGAGATTAGAACATGAACATTTCTGTGGGACCATTAGTCTGCTTGCCACACAGAGTCTCTGAAAGTTCTCTTCTATAGCAATATTTGGAGGATTAATAGCAGTCACCAAACCAATTGTCTTCAAACTATAAAAATTATGCACAAAAATGCTTAAAAAATTTATAGTATGCACCCCCAAATATATACATTTTCTTCTAAGTTATGCTACCGTTAAGCTCTGTATTTTTACTGCTAGTAAAGCTTCATTTCTTTTTAGTGTATAAATGAATAAAAGATCTAATGGTTTCTTTCTACACCCCAGTGCATCATCTTGGGTGCTCCTGTGTGCTCTTTGTTTTTGATTAACCTGTGTAAATGTGTCTCTTAATTCTACTTGGAGAACTATAAGGCTTCCAGGTGAGGAAGGGACTACAGAAACTTTTTGATAGTCCCTGATAGTTTTTGGAAGTGAGGAAGAAAGTTATGTATTTGTTTTGCATGCACTCTTACTGTTATTTGTAGTTGCAGAATGTAAAAGACAGAGTGTAACATGCCCAGCACTTTCCTGAAAGTCGACAGCTGCAAATTATGGAGTTATAAGACAAATGCCAATTTATAAAAGACTAGAAAGAGATGGTTTATCAAAACATGAATTAGTTTCTTGTTTGGAAAAGGGACATATCTCATCAGAATGACTACTCACGTCAGTGCACTTGGAAATTCTAAGAAACAAATTGCTCAATGACAATTTTAAACACTAGTAGCAAGATCCTTGTGAAACTGGGCTGAGAGAAAAGGTGATTTTGCTAAGTTCACTTTAAATCATATTTTTCAATTGTTAAGAAATCTATATTTTACCAGCCATACTTTATTGCCATGGCATGTAGGCTTATTACAGCATAGGAAAACCAGAAATTGTAACACAAGCCTGCTGTAATGTCCCCTTGTGTTAAAATTTGAGATGTTTTCAGAGCAGTCACCCTCAAAAATGGGTACTTGCTAAACCATGTTGACATAACTCTGAAATAAAAAAGCTTCTGGTGGGCAATGAAAGTAGGTTGCCACAAAAATGTATATCAATTACGAAACAAGTCAATCAGTGTTTGCCAACTGCAATAAATGTCCCAGAGGCAGTCTGGGCAGTATATTTTTATTCGATTTGCCCCAGGCCACTTCCATTTTCTTCCTGAAAGGTGGACAGGTAGTCTCCTTAAATTCTTTGTTGAGAGTTTCTATCAATGATCTCAAAATGCAACTGATAACATGTCAATGATTGCTGTACAAAGAAGTTAAACATTACAGCTAAATTTTCCCACCGAAATCCAATCCAGGGATTAGTAACAATAGGGAATCTGTTTTATTTGCATTTAATTTGTACCTTCACACTATTATCTCCCATGTTTTAGTTTCAGGAAATGTGGTCCCAAGCTATTATAACCACATTTCATGCTGCTGTTGCACTGTTATTTGATCTCTATGGTTGGAAATGACTTACTGAAAAAATAAAGCCAGCATACTTTATTTTAATTATACCAGTGCAGTGTCTAAATAAAAAATGTACTTTATATTTAATGTGGAGCACAGATTAACAGTTTTATGGGACATAAAATCTATCTAAATCATTTTCTATTTACACATCAGTTATATATCTTTCTCTCAGCAAAACAAATGCCTATGGTGTGAAAACGAGGAAGGAGAGCCTCAAAGTTACAATCGCATGGGCAGTAAATAACATCTTAATTGGTCTGGAATGCTGGAGTTTGATTTTTTTTTCTGTCCAGCTTTTATTTATTGATCTCTATAGCTTATTTATCTTTCCAGTGATTTGTACAAGTCTATCTCCTTTCCTCAATAAGCCAATCTGTGGTGGTTTTATATTGCAAATCCCATCTGGGGAAATGGTCTAGTGAGAGAAGTGCGGTTACTCCTGGAAAAACCATTATTTAAAAGCTTTTGTAGAAGTCAGGGTAACTTCTCAGTTTTTACACTTTGTCTTCTGGAGAAAAGAAGGAAAGAAGAAGTGCAGCTATTATGAAGTTGCCACCCAATCTATGCTTCAACAATTCTTTACTCTCCACTTGTTTGGCAGCAATGAGAAAACAAAGAAGGATTTAGTGTACGCTGGGATATGTCTCTTGAATGTTCCTGTACATGATTTAGTTCCTAATGAGAGAAGCAGACAGGAATGGATTGTGTGTATCTAATACATCATATGTAAACCCTGCCTTTTCTTCTTCTATATGCATTTCTACAGCTCTATTGCTGATATCTTTTTAAAATAGCACTTTAGGATAAACTACTCTTCAAATGACACATTATGCTCCATAGTGCAGTTGAGAACCAGCACATGTAACCATTCTCAGGAAAGCTGGTTGGCAGAAAATCTAACACTTTTTCTAGTATGTAGATATCTACAGCTGAAGTCAATCCTGGGAAATTAGTGACTTTTTTCCCCTTGGAATGAATGATCCCCTTGTTATTTGTCAAATCAGCAGTTCCTGTGTTTGTCATGATTGTATTTGATCTCACAGAATATCAGAGGAGTCCTCCAAAAGATTTCCTCTGGTGATAGCTGAGGGAAAAACAAGTTTACAGATGGCATCGCTATACCTATATAAGTGATGTTTGCAAAGTCATTCTATAAACATGTTCCAAAGAAGAGTCTCTGATATTCCATCATCACCCTAATGTAACCTTACCAACCTTGAAATAAGCTCATGAAAATTTTGGGCAGACCTTTTAGAGAATGCATTTGCATTTGGCATAATTAGTGGTACGCAGATCTCACTATATCCAGGGGGAATCTCGAGACAACTCTTTGTCGACTATTAGTGCCGAATTTCTGAATGTCAAACCCTGCACATCTTAATTTCTAGAGAATAAGCTCAATTGAACTTGTTCCCCAGTTATGCAAAAACTGCTCAGATAAAACCAAGTGGACACCAATGTAATGAATGTGGTTATTAAATTGTTTCAATTGAAAGAACTCTATTCTTACACCACCATAATGGGAACAATTTATCCCCACTGATCGGCCTGTCTCTCTCTTTCTCTCTCTCTCTCTCTCTCTCTCTTTTTCTGAGCTCTCTTTGATCTTGAAGCATATTGCGGTGGTGTGTCCTATTGAAAAGCGAAACTGGGGCAATTTTAATGCTTTTGTACCTTACCAGTGCTCTATTTTTTCACTGTTTAAAAATAGCTGTTAATTATAAGTGCAGTTTAAATGTCTCAAGTGACCCAGAAATGCAGGTTGGAATGAGACAGATTGTGTGTCTCATATAAAACAGATGTACTTTCACAGAGCATTCTGAATTCAGCCTTCACTCTGTATCCTCCTCTTGGGTTATTTCAATCAGGTATTGAGCTGGTCTAGCACTGTGCTATAAAATCCCACACATTTGAACAGGGGGAAAAAGCAGATTTTTTTTTCACCACAAAGAAAAGCCTCTTTTGTATATCAGTCACTACTATGTGGTGAATACTGTGCTGTTGATGTTAGTTATTGGGACAAAGACTACTTTCCTGGCCAGGAAGACCATATGATTTTCTAGCGCTCCATCTTGCTTGTCTCTTGGGTCAGGGGCTCCGTGTTAAAAGAACACTGTAATAGTGATAAACACATCCCCTGGGGTCCTTCTTCAGCTTGATTCAATAGTGCCCAAGGACAAATTTACCTCCTGCTAGATCTCAAAGATCTTTGACTCTTTGTTGGTTTCAGAAACTTGTGGTTTTAGCTCCTTGATCACACTGGACCCTGGAGATGGTGACACTGCTGGTTATGTGTCAGGCACCAGGCTTTAATAAGCTATGTGCTAACTCAGTAAAATCACTCTACCAATTTGTTCTGCTACAGTCTGAACACATCTAGTACTTGCCCAATTATATATGTTTGTATATAGTACGTTTGAAGGTACGTCTATTTAATGCTTTTCCAAGAAGTGATTTCAAAGTTGAATTTAGAATAGAGTGCATTCCAGTGATTTGATGATCTATCCAATCCCCTTAAGCTCTTTGGTACACACTCCAAAGCCTCCTGAATCCGAAAGTTGAACAGTCAGAGAATTTTTGACTCATCCCCCTTCCTCCACTTGGATTCAGATCTTGTGGTTTGATCTCTCTTGCTAGCAAAATGGAAACATGTCTTAGAAGGGGGAAGGCAGTGTATGTGCACTGGCTTCCTATCTGCTTCTAACTAGTAATGTACAACAGGAATGCTTCATTGCCATAGCAATGACAATAAACATAGAAAGGTGTGGACTTAGGGAAACAATTTCCAAGTTCTTCCTAGAAAACCTTGACATTTTAGTCAAGTTCTAAGTGCAGACACTAATTTGAATAGTTTTTATAGCTCTTTTTTTCATTTTAATCAATATTTTAACTTAATTAATTGATTTTATTTAACTATTTGACTTTGTCAATAAGAATTATTCCATTAGTGTTTGTAATCTTGTAAATAACAGTCCAAGGCAGTTGGGTTATGGTGTTATTCCAAGTTGATGGTTTATTTTTAGGAAGAGGAAAGAGTATGGCATCAGAGACTTTTTTTTTTTTGAGGCAGAGTTTTGCTCTTCTTGCCCAGGCTGGAGTGCAGTGGTGTGATGATCTCTGCTCACTTCAACTTCCGCCTCCTGGGTTCAAGCGATTCTCCTGCCTCAGCCTCCCAAATAGCTGGACTACAGGTGCATTCCACCACATCGGAGTAATTTTTTGTATTTTTAGTAGGGATGAGTTTTCACTGTGTTAGCCAGGATGATCTCAATCTTCTGACCTCGTGATTCACCTGCCTCAGCCTCCCAAACAGCTGGGATTACAGGCATGAGCCACCATACCTGGCTGAGAACTTTAATGGAATATATATCATAGAGAGTTGAAAACAAAGTTAAAGACAATTTTTAAAATTTATGTGCCTTGTATACATATTCTATTCACTGAGATACATTTCTAGTTTTTTGGAGAAGTGATGATAGGCACATTAATTAACAAAATGTAAGTAATACTAATTCTAAGTAGAATAACTATGCAAGTACAACAAATTACTGTATAAGACATATGGGGTTGGAACTGTCTTAGAGCTTTGTTGACCAATCAGACTATTGATAGAAGTGGAAAAGACTAGTGTCACCCTGCAGATACAGATGGTTGCTGGTTGTGTATGTTGTGTGGGCACTGGGGCTGTGAAATCCAGGCCTGGATAAGAGTCTGGATAGACGTTTGGTGTGAGAATGGGCTAGACTCTGGGTAAAATGTGTTTTTGAGTAGGTCAGCGTACTAGATCAGGAATGGACTTGTGAAAGTCAGGTGATAGAATTATCTGTGGAAGCAACCAAAGAACGAAGGTCTATGAAAGCAGTGAGCTAGAAGCCAGGTAGACATTTAAGAAAGAGGGAACCTCAAGTTCCAGATGTATAAATGAGGAAGTCATTCAAAACCAGGCAACTGCCAGTAACCAGGTGCTCTGGGAACTGAAAAGGAGTGACCAAACAAGAAAAAGCTTAGGTATGAGGCCTTGGAAACAAGAAAGGACTATGATGGATGAGGCAGCTTTCCTGCTTCAGGTGCCAGAGGAAGGGAGGGACTTCAATCAGAAACGCAGGAGGAGGGAACAGGTGAGGGAATTGGATGTGGGCATTGCAGAGGTGAGAACTGACTTCTGGCAGGCAGATGTTGAGGACTGCTGGGCCTCAGGAATTTGCCAGAACTACGTATTAGCCCCATTATCTGGGCCCCGGGCCCTGTCTCCATACTGGTCCTTGTCCTGAAACCCCCTCAGAAATTTCCCAGTCAAAATCTACTTAGAGCTTTTTCTCACACAGGCTAGCTAATGTAAAAGAGGAAGGCTCTACATCAAGAAAAACGCAAAGGCTATGCGTAGATCTGGGCATTCTCAATTCTTTTTTCTAATTTGTACTTTCTGCAGTGATCCTCTGTTATTTTTGTAAGAATTAAAGAAATTGAATAAGTTAACTTAAGTGACATGGTGGAAAGAATTAGGACTTAAAAAAAATTATTATTATTATTTTTAATTGTAATTTAGGTTCTGGGGTATATGTGCATGCAGATCGTGCAGGATTGTTGCATAGGTACATACATGGCAAGGTGGTTTGCTGCCTTCATCCCCCATCACCCATACCTGGTATTTCTCCTCTCATTATCCCTCCCCACCCTCCCCACCCCTGCTGTTCCTACCCTAGCCCCGCCGCCACTGACTGCAGTGTGACACTGCTCCCCTCCCTGTGTCCACGTGTTCTAATTGTTCAACACCCGCCTATGAGTGATAACATACGGTGTTTGGTTTTCTGTTCTTGTGTCAGTTTGCTGAGAATGATAGTTTCCAGATTTATCCATGTCCCTACGAAGGACACAAACTCATCGTTTTTTATGGCTGCGTAGTATTCCATGGTGTATATGTGCCACATTTTCTTTATCCAGTCTATCGATGATGGGCATTTGGGTCGGTTCCAGGTCTTTGCTATTGTAAACAGTGCCGCAGTGAACATACATGTGCATGTGTCTTTATAACAGAATGATTTATAATCCTTTGGATATATACCCTGTAATGGAATTGCTGGGTCAAATGATATTTCTGTTTCTAGGTCCTTGAGGAATTGCCACACTGTCTTCCACAATGGTTGAACTAATTTACACTCCCACCAACAGTGTAAAAGTGTTCCTATTTCTCCACATCCTCTCCAGCATCTGTTGACTCTAGATTTTTTAATGATCGCCATTCTAACTGGTGTGAGATGGTATCTCAATGTGGTTTTGATTTGCATTTCTCTAATGACCAGTGATGATGAGCATTTTTTCATATGTGTGTTGGCTTGATATATGTCTTCTTTTGAAAAGTGTCTGTTCATATCCTTCTCCCACTTTTGAATGGGTTTGTTTGTTTTCTTCTTGTAAATCTGTTTTAGTTCTTTGTAGATTCTGGATATTAGCCCTTTGTCAGATGGGTAGATTGCAAAATTTTTTTCTCATTCTGTTGGTTGCTGCTTCACTCTAGTGATTATTCCCTTTGCTGTACAGAAGCTCTGAAGTTTAATTAGATCCCATTGGTCTATTTTGGCTTTTGTTGCCATTGCTTTTGGTGTTTTAGCCATGATGTCCTTGCCTATGCCTATGTCCTGAATGGTTTTGCCTAGGTTTTCTTCTAGGGTTTTTATGGTGTTAGGTCTTACATTTAGATTTTTAATCCATCTGGAGTTAATTTTAGTGTAAGGTGTCAGGGAGGGGTCCAGTTTCTGCTTTCTGCACATGGCTAGCCAGTTTTCCCAACACCATTAGGGAATCCTTTCCGCATTGCTTGTTGTTCTCAGGTTTGTCAAAGATCAGATGATTGTAGATGTGTGGTGTTGCTTCTGAGGCCTCTGTTCTGTTCCATTGGTCTATGTCCCTGTTTTGGTACCAGTACCATGCTGTTTTGATTACTGTGGCCTTGTAGTATAGTTTGAAGTCCGGCAGTGTGATGCCTCTGGCTTTGTTCTTTTTGCTTAGGATTGTTTTGGCTATGTGGGCTCTCTTTTGGTTCCATATGAAGTTTGAAGTGGTTTTTTTCCAGTTAAGTGAAGAAGGTCATTGGTAGCTTGATGGGGATAGCATTGAATGTATAAATTACTTTGGGCATTATGGCCATTTTCACAATGTTTTTTCTTCTCAACCATAAGCATGGGATGTTTTTCTATCTGTCTGTGTCCTCTCTTATTTCATTGAGCAGTGGTTTGTAGTTCTCCTTGAAGAGGTCATTTACATTCTTTGTTAGTTGTATTCCTAGATATTTTATTCTCTTTGTAGCAATTGTGAATGGGAGTTCACTTTTGATTTGGCTCTCTGTTTGTCTGTTATTGGTGTATAGAAAGGCTTGTGATTTCTGCACATTGATTTGGTATCCTGAGACTTTGTTGAAGTTGCTTATCAGTTTCAGGAGATTTTGGACTGAGACGATGGGGTCTTCTAAATATATAATCATGTAATCTGTGAATAGAGACAATTTGATTTCCTATTTGAATACCCTTTATTTCATTTTCTTGCCTGATTGCCCTGGCTAGAACTTCCAATACTGTATTGAATAGGAGTGGTGATAGAGGGCATCCTTGTCATGTGCCAGTTTTCAAAGGGAATGCTTCCGGTTTTTGCCCATTCAGTATGATATTGGCTGTGGGTTTGTCATAAATAGCTTTTATTATTTTATGGTACGTATCATCGATGCCTAGTTTATTGAGGGTTTTTAGCATAAAGGGCTGTTGAATTTTGTTGAAGGCCTTTTCTGCATCTATTGAGATAATCATGTGGTTTTTGTCTTTGGTTCTGTTTATGTGGTGGATTACATTTATAGACTTGCATATGTTGAACCAGCCTTACATCCCTGGGATGAAGCCTACTTGATCATGATGAATAAGCTTTTTGATTTGCTGTTGCATTCTGTTTGCCAGTATTTTATTGAAGAGTTTTGCATTGATGTTCATCATGGATACTGGCCTGAAGTTTTCTTTTTTAGTGGCATCTTTGCCCAGTTTTGGTATTAAGATAATGTTGCTCTCATAAAATGAGTTGGGGAGGATTCCCTCTTTTTGTATTGTTTGGAATAGTTTCAGAAGGAATGGTACCAGCTCCTCTTTGTAAGTCTGGTAGAATTCGGCTGTAAACCCATCTGGACCTGGGCTTTTTTTAGTTGGTAGGCTATTAATTGCTGCCTCAACTTCAGCCCTTGTTATTGGTCTATTCAGGGATTCAACTTCTTCCTGGTTTAGTCTTGGGACAGTGCAAGGGTCCAGGAGTTTATCCATTTCTTTCAGATTTATTGGTTTGTGTGCATAGAGTTGTTTGTAGTAATCTCTGTTGGTAGTTTGTATTTCTGTGGAATCGGTGGTGATGTCCCCTTTATCGTTTTTTATTGCATCTATTTGATTCTTCTATCTTTTCTTTTTTATTAGTTTGGCTAGCAGTCTATGTATTCCGATGATCTTTTCAAAAAACCAGCTCCTGGATTGGTTGATTTTTTGAAGGGCTTTTCCTGTCTCTTTCTCCCTCAGTTCTGCTCTGATCTTAGTTATTTCTTGTCTTCTGCTATCTTTTGAGTTTTTTTGATCTTGCTTCTCTAACTCTTTCAGTTTTGATGATACAGTGTTGATTTTAGACTTTTCTTGCTCCTCATGTGGGCATTTATTGCTATGAATTTTCCTCTAGACACTGCTTTGAATGTATCCCAGAGATTCTGGTATGTTGTGTCTTCATTCTCATTGGTTTCAAAGAACATCTTTATTTCTGCTTTCACTTCATTATTTATTCAGTCTACATTCAGGAGCCAGTTGTTCATTTTCCATGAAGTTGTGCAGCTTAGAGTTAGTTTCTTAATCCTGAGTTCTAATTTGATTGCACTGTGGTCTGAGAGATTGTTTGTTATGATTTCTGTTCTTTTGCATTTGCTGAGGGGGGGTTTACTTCCAATTATGTGGTCGATTTTAGAGTAGGTGTGATGTGGTGCCAAGAAGAATGTATATTCTGTGGATGGGGTTAAGAGTTCTGTAGATGTCTATTAAGTTTGCTTGGTCCAAATCTGCATTCACGTCCTGGCTTTCCTTGTTGATTTTCTGTCTCGTTGATCTGTTTAATATTGACAGTGGACTTTTATAGTCTCCCACTATTATTGGGCCGAAGTCTAAGTCTCTTTGTAGGTCATTAAGGACTTGCCTTATATATCAAGGTGCTCCTGTGTTGGGTGCATATATATTTAGGATTGTTAGCTCTTCTTGCTGTATTGATCCTTTTATCATTATGTAATGCCCTTCTTTGTCTCTTTTGATTTTTGTTGGTTTAAAATCCATTTTATCAGAAACTAGGATTGCCACCCTTGCTTTTTTTTGCTCTCCATTTGCTTGGTAAATCTTCTTCCATCCCTTTATTTTGAGTCTGTATGTGTCTTTGCACATGAGGTGGGTTTCCTGAATAGAGCACACTGATGGTTCTTGGCTTTTTATCCAATTTACCAGTCTGTGTCTTTTGATTGGGGCATTTAGTCCATTTACATTTAATGTGTGAATTTGATCCTGCCATTTTATTACTGGTTGGTTGTTTTGCCCATTTCTTCATTGCATCATTGGTCTTTACTATTTGGTTGTTTTTTGCAGTGGCTGGTACTGGTTTTTCCTTTCTGTGTTTAGTGCTTCCTTCAGGAGCTCTTGTAGGGCAGGTCTGGTAGTGACAAAATCCCTCAGCAATTGCTTGTCCATAAAGGATTTCATTTCTCCTTCACTTATGAAGCTTAGTTTGGCTGGATATGAAATTCTAGGTTGAAAGTTCTTTCCTTTAAGGATGTTGAATATTGGCCCCCACTCTCTTCTGGCTTGTAGGGTTCTGCCAAGAGATCTGCTGTGAGTCTGATGGGCTTCCCTTTGTGGGTGACCCGACCTTTCTCTATGGCTGCTCTTAGTATTTTTTCCTTCGTTTCAACCCTGGTAAACCTGACAATTATGTGCCTTGGGGTTGCTCTTCTAGAGGAGTATTGTTGTGGTGTTCTCTGTATTTCCTGTATTTGAATGTTGGCCTGACTTGCTAGGTTGTGAAAGTTCTCCTGGATAATATCCTGAAGAATGTTTTCCAGCTTGGATTCATTCTCCCTGTCATCTTCCAGTACACTGATCAGGCGTAGATTAGGTCTTTTCACGTAATCCCATATTTCTTGAAGGCTTTGTTAATTTCTTTTCACTGTTTGTTCTCTTTTCTTGCCTTCTTGTTTTATTTCATTGATTTTATCTTCGATCTCTGATATCCTTTCTTCTGCTTGATCTATTTGGCTATTGAAACTTGTGTATGCTTTATGAAGTTCTTGTGCTGTGTTTTTCAGCTCCATCAAGTCGTTTATGTTTTTCTCTTAGCTGGTTATTCTCATTAGCATTTCGTGTAACCTTTTTTCAGGGTTTTTAGTTTCTTTGCATTGGGATAGAACATGTTCCTTTAACTCAGAGAAGTTTGCTATTACCCACCTTCTGAAGCCTGCTTCTGTCAGTTCGTCAAATTCATTCTCCTTTCTGCTTTGTTCCCTTGCTAGTGAGGAGTTGTGAACTCATGGTGGGGGAAGAGACATTCTGGTTTTTGATGGTTTCATTCTTCTTGCGCTGGTTTCTCCCCATCTCTTGGATTTATATAGTTTTTGATCTCAGGTAGCTGCTTGGGGAGGCAGCCTTTCCTTTTTCTGCCTGTGGAGGTGCTGCTTGGCTGCCACAGATTCAGTGGAGCTGCTGAGTCTTTTATTTACTCAGCAAAATTAGGCCAGTTTCTGTAATGGCTGCTTCCCTTCCTCCTGCTGAGATGGAGCGTTCCTGGTCACTCTCTAACTGACATTCTGGGTGTGAAACTCTGGAGTGAGAGTTTTTTGGTCTGCTGGGCTTTGTGCGGCAGTGGGGGGACCCGTCTTGCCTTTTGGGCTGTTTCCCTGTGTTCCATTCTTCTTCTTACTGGGGGGCAGGTAGCTCCATCCTACCGGCTTTTTGGCTTTCTCAGTGTCAGCCAGTGCTTCCCCCTAGATCTATGCTGACAGCCTCAGGGCCAAAGTTGCTGTTTTGCCCTGTTCAAGCAGCTCGCTAAGGCTTTTCACCTGGCGAAGATCTCCTGTTCTGTGGGTTGTAGAGGGCTTGGGTAGAGCGCTGCATCCGAACTGAAGTCCTAGAGGGGGAGATTCCCCAGTCCTCCAGTCAGTTGCACACTCCTCCTGGGTGGGGCAGTGCCCCACCTTGCCACAACCTGCCCTATTTGGTTTATGCCTACTGTCCGACCAGACCCACAAAGTGAACCTGGTACCTCGTTTGGAATTGTGGAGACCACTTGGCGTCTGCATCTCTCTCACTGGGAGCTGCTTTCTGAAGCTGCCTCTTATTTAGCCGTCTTGGGATCCCCCAGAATTAGGACTTTTTTTTCCCCCAAGACGGAGTCTTGCTCTGTTGCCCAGGCTTGAGTGACATGATGCAATCTTGGCTCACTACAACCTCTCCCTCCTGGTTTCAATCAATTCTCCTGCCTCAGCCTCCCAAGTGGCTGGGATAACAGGTATTAGCTACCATGCCTGGCTAATTTTTGCATTTTTAGTAGAGACGGGATTTTGCCATGTCGGTCAGGCTGGTCTCGAATGCCTGACCTTGTGATCTGCCAGCCTCACCTTCCCAAAGTGCTGGGATTACAGGCATGAGCCACAGCACCTCGCCAGAATTAGGACTCCTGAGTCAGACTGACCTGAATTCAAATCCTGAGTTCTCTTTTATCTCATAGGTCTATGACTTGGTCAAGTTACTTACACTTCAGAACTATAGTTGAGTTGTCTGTGAAAATGGATATAAAAAGACCAAAATGTTATTTGTCCCAAATCTTCCATACACTCTTCCACATAAAGAGGGGAATTTTCCTTAAGAAGCCCTCTACTTCTTAAGGAAAAAGGGACAGAGGAACGTTTCCATCTTTTCCCTTTCTCATTTTCCTCATTGGAACAAGGAGTCACTTATTGACTGGGTAGTTTGCTTGTTTGGTCTCTTCTCCTTTCCCTCTCTATCTCTCCTGAAGAATATGGACTTTTTTTTCTTGCTGTAAACTAAGCTTATAGGAGTAGGTCTTGTTATTGTGGGGAAAGTCTTCCTTTTTGGAGAGGTACATTAGGTAGCCCATTTGACAACAAATCCAAGTCAGGATTTTGTCTAGTTCTGTTTTTCAGTTCTGTTTTTCTAGTTCTGTTTTTCAGGCTTAAAACTGACATTTTAATCTAAATTGTTGTGATCCTGGAGACTTATTTCTCAACTGGGTCCACACTCCAGGGTAAACAGTAAACAATAGCAATAAATAACACTACCTACCAGCCCTTCCACTGCTCCATGGCTAACAGACTGGCAAATCAAGTGAAGTGCCTAGCTCTGTGCCTGGAAAATAGTGGTGATTCAATAAATGGAAGTTAATAGTAAAGGTCATTATAACAGTAGCTTTCTTACTCTTCTTACTAACTGGGGAGCATTATTATTTCTCTGTGCTGGCAAGGCTTTTCCTTTCCTTAGCTTTCATTTATTATGGGCCAGCAGAACTCTTTTTAAGGATCCATCTGTCCTGCTATATTCACCACCACAGCTGTTTCCTTCCTGTAGTATCAAATATTATTTTTCATTAGTAGATGCAGAGCACTTTTTCTGGTTTTCCTAGGGCCCCATGACTGTTTCAGGATTATTTAGGTATGCAGAAGAGCAAAATATTAAGAAACTCTACCCTTAAACTTAGAAACAGGAAGGGAAGTTTTTGATAATCCCCAAATTCCCAGACTCCCATCAGTTCCCTTCTGTTCCAGCTAGCAGGACTGATTCCAGCTTTGGTTAGAAAGAAATTAAGTATTTAGATAACTTAGAATGAATTTCTGCCTGGGTTCCAGGCCTGTTCTGTCCCAAAGCTCACTTCTGGACAACGGATTCTCCCTGTCTTACAGCCAACACTTCATTTGGTTCGACAGTCCCACAATGCTATGTCTATTTGCTCTTTCTCTGCCATGTCCTCCTCAGGACAGCAGTTCTGCCCTCTGCAGCCTGTGCTGCTCCTGCCCTTCTAGATCGCTCCACTGTGCTTGTTTCGAAACTCCACCAAGTCTTGCTGTTGGCATGGTGGCCCCTTGTGACCTGAGTCTATTCCCTGCCTGACTTACACCTCTCAGCCATCATTGTCTGGCTGCCTTCCTCCTATCACTCACAGCCAACAATGGCTTGGGTCACCTGGTCCATTCTATTGCGATGAGATTTTAAGAGCCACGCTAAATCCCATGCCTTTCTTTTGACCTCTCTTTCCCTGTCTCTTCTGATTCCTTAGAGCCCTCCACCACAATGGCTTCCTCTAGCAGCACCCCTGCCCCAACAATTCACTTACTGTTCCCTCAGCTTACAATCCTCTTCCTCCAGAAAGTCCCAAGTCTCACTCCATCCTACCATTCAATCTGGTTCAAGTTCTACCTCCCCAGAGAGGCACCCCTTGACCACCCAACCCCATCACTCTTCATTATACCTTTTCCCAGCTTTATTTATTTTTTTCATTGCCTCTTTAACTACCTGATCTTAGATTATATTTTCATTGGTTTGCCTCTTTATTATGTCTTCCCCATGCCCAGAATATGAGCAAGCTCCATGAGGGAAGGACTTTTGTCTATCTTGTTCATCACGTACAGAGCCTAGAACAGTGCCTAGCACATGGCAGGTATTCAGTGAATCACCCATCCTGTTGACAGCCTGGTTCCATCATTCCTTTTTTTTAAATTTCTTTTAATAGAGATGGGGTCTTGCTGTGTTTCCCAGGCTGGTCTTGAACTCCTGGACTCAAGTAAGTCACCTGCCTTGGCCTCCCAAAGTGCTAGGATTACAAGTGTGAGCCACCACACCTGACCCTGATTCCATCATTCTTAATAACTCTGCTTGACTATTAGTGAAGTTAAATGTGATAGGAACAAAATAAAAAATAATAATTTAGAAGTATAGAAAATTTGAAACCCCTAAAGCTGTGAAAACAAACAGTTCTTTTCTTTTCTGGAAAATTCATTTGGTATAAAACCTGATCTGAGCTTGTATAGTCTATAAGTAATATTTATTTATCTGATATGTTTATGAGGTCATATGAATATTCATATGTTTCACTACACAAATATTAATGTGTTTGATTTCAGAATGCTTCTCCAAACTCTGAATATAATATGCAGTATGTGCATTATATTAACTATAAAATTGGAAAAATTACAAGTTCTGAATATATTTGGCTCCAAAGGTTTCAGATAAGGGTGCACAGATCATTATATGCAAACCTTAGTCTTTCTTTCCCTTCTGTATTTGTCCATTTTCATGCTGCTATGGAGAAATACCCGAGACTGGGTAATTTACAAAGTTTCACGTGGCCAGGGAGGCCTCAGGAAACTTACAAGGTAGAAGAGGAAGCAAACATGTCCTTCTTCACATTGTGGCAGGAGAGAGAAATGCAAGCAAGGGAAATGCCAGACCCTTATACAACCATCAGATCTCCTGAGACTTATTATTATGAGAGCAGTGTGGGGGAACCTGCCCTCATGATTCAGTTCCTTCCACCTGGTCCTGCTGTTGACATGTGGGGATTATGGGCATTACAATTCAAGGTGAGATTTGGGTGGGGACACAGAGCCAAACTATACAACCTTCTAAAGAGAGTAATGAAGGGACAGAATTAGTATGGGGTGGGATTAGGAGGTAGGATGGGAGAATTTATGGAAAGAAAGGAAGGGAGAGGACAGCTGCCTTTATCGGTAACTTTGAGTTATGTTAAGATTTTTTATTTTTATTTACTTATTTTTTGAGATGGAGTTTCACTCTTGTTACCCAGGCTGGAGTGCAATGGCATGATCTCGGCTCACAGCAACCTCTGCCTCCTGGGTTCAGGCAATTCTCCTGCCTCAGCCTCCTGAGTAGCTAGGATTACAGGCATGGGCCACCATGCCCAGCTAATTTTTTGTATTTTTTTGTAGAGACGGGGTTTCACCATGTTGACCAGGATGGTCTCGATCTCTTGACCTCGTGATCCACCCGCCTCAGCCTCCCAAAGTGCTGGGATTACAGGCGTGAGCCACCGCGCCCGGCCTATGTTAAGATTTTTAAGGAAGTGAGCCTGGCTGCATGTTATGCAATGCAATTCCCCTATACTACTAACTCCAGAGACCTTCAGTAAAAACTAAAATTATTTTTTAGTGGTTTATGTACTTAGATTTGTACTTTGGATGCAGCACTGTGCTGATGTTACCAGGGCAGCCCTGATGAAGTAACTGAGAAAGTTCTCTTTCTTACTGTTTTTCTTTAGTCTCTTTATTTATAGGCATAGCTGCTTAAGGAAACCAGATGGCCTGGGATGGTGCCAGAGCTTCTTGACTCTTGAGTAGATACCAGAGGAGATAAGACCCCCAAACTGGCACAAACTGGAATAGATGACCCCTAGCAGCCTTTACATCATTAACATATCATTATAATGTGAAAATTCTCTTCCCTTAAATAAAATTTCTGCCATTTTGTGTACAGGGGTTATATGAAGACATACATTTATGAATTGAGCCTGCATGTCTGGAGTCCCCTCCTGCACATGCTAACATTTCTCTCCTTCCTGGTATCCAATCCTTAAAAACCCCATGCCCTCTATTGTTCAGGGAGAAGGGCCTTTTAGAGCAAGAGTCTCTCCTTCTCCAATTTGGGCCAGTGAATAAAACCTGATTGTCTTTTTTGTTTGTGACCAACAGAGTGAGGAATGAAGTCAGTTTGCTGGTGACACTGAGATTGAGTTTAATGCATCCAGTATATTTCTGGCTGCATGAACATTCGTAAGAAATAGCATATCTATTACTAGTTTATATTGAAATGTGAAAAGTTCAATGTATTCCTGTTTTGAGAGTTCTTTTCTTTTCAGAGTAAATGAATATGGAATTTTAGCTCCAGATTGACTTCAAGAACAAACCAGGAATCCAGAGAGGACCCACAGACCCTCTGAAGGAAGCAGACTGTTCCTGCAGGACCTAGGAGACACTCCAAATACTGGGAGTGACCCAACTGCAGAAGTGGGAAAGGGAGAGCCTTCTTTCCTAAACACACACCCTCAATGGAGAAACTAAAGGTCTGTTTGTGGGAGAAGTTTCCAATTTTACTTGGAGCTAAGTCAATTTAGAGAGCCGAGTGAAATGCAGGGGTAGAGGAAGCAGTGCAAAGGCCCTGGGAGCTCACTGGGTCCCCTAGCAGGCTATTCCTGCCTGGCACCACAGGGATATATGGGGAAGGTGGCCAGAGGTGTGGGGTTGGGGGGAGGAACACCACAGAGAGAAGGTAATCTTCAGGTGAACTTTATAACAATATGAACAGGGTGAGAAGCCTCCCGGCCAGAATTCAGGGGAGGGCATGGATCTGTTATGCAAACTCCATAGGCAGGGGAAGAACCAAGTCCTTTTGCTTTTGCAGCTGGGAGGCAGGTAGCCTGGGGCAAGTTCTCAAGCCTGGTTCACCCACCACCTAGAAACAGACTGGGGTCTGTTGTGGGGGGCATGCATAGTGGGAATGAAACCAGCCCTTTGGTTTGAATGGGAGCTGGGTGAGGCCTGTGACTGCTGGCTCTCCTCTACTTCCCTGACAATCTGCATGACTCAGCAAAGGCAGCCATAATCCTCCTAGCTACACAACTCCAGTGACCTATAAATCTCACCCCCATCCCCCACAGCAACCAGAGCAAGACCCACCCAAGGAGAGTCTGAATTTAGACATTCCTAACCCTGCCCCCCCGCCCCATGACCCTTCCCTATCCACCCTGGTAGCCAAAGACAAAGGGCATATAATCTTGGGAGTTCTAGGGTCCTGCCCACCTCTGTTTCCTCTCCATACTACCACAGCTGATGCTCTCTGGAAAGTGCCACCTCAAGGCAGGAGGCCAACCAGCACAAAAATAGAGCATTAAGTCACAAAAGCTAAGAATCCTCACAGAGTCCATTGCATGCCCCACCACCTCCACTAGAACAGGTGCTGGTATCCATGGCTAAGAGACCCACAGATGGTTCACATCACAGGACTCTATGCAGACAACCCCCAATACCATCCTGGAACTGGGTAGACTTGATGGGTGGCTAGACCCAGAAGAAAGACAACAATCACTGCAGTTTGGCTCACAGGAAACCACATCCATGGGAAAAGGGGGAGAGTATTACATCAAGGGAATACCCCATGGGACAAAAGAATCTGAACAACAGCCTTCACCCCTAGACCTTCCCTTTGAGAAAGCCTACCCAAATGAGAAGGAATCAGAAAGCCAACTCTAGTAATATGACAAAACAAGGCTCTTTGACACTCCCCAAAAAACACACTAGTTCACCAGCAATGGATTTAAACCAAGAAGAAATCCCTGATTTATCTGAAAAAGAATTCAGGAGGTTAGTTAGGAAGCTAATCAGGGAGCCACCAGAGAAAGGTGAAGCCCAATGCAAGGAAATTCAAAAAATGATACAAGATGTGAAGGGAGAAATATTCAAGGAAATAGATAGCTTAAAGAAAAAACAATAAAAAATTCAGGAAACTTTGGACACACTTTTAGAAATGTGAAATGCTCTGGGAAGTCTCAGCAATAGAATTGAACAAGTAGAAGAAAGAATTTCAGAGCTCAAAGACAAGGTCTTCTCATTAATCCAGTCCAACAAAGACAAAGAAAAAAGAATAAGAAAATATAAACAAAGCCTCCAAGAAGTCTGGGATTATGTTAAATGACCAAACTGATGAATAATCAGTGTTCCTGTGAAAGAAGAGAATTCTAAATCGAGGAATTATTGAGGAAAACTTCCCTGGCCTTGCTAGAGACCTACACATCCAAATACAAGAAGTGCAAAGGATACCTGGGAAGTTCACTGTAAAAAGATCATTGCCTAGGCACATTGTCATCAGGTTATCCAAAGTTAAGACAAAGGAAAGAATTTTAAGAGCTGTGAGACAAAAGCACCAGGTAACCTATAAAAGAAAACCTATCAGATTAACAGCAGATTTCTCAGCAGAAGCCCTATAAGCTAGAAGGGATTGGGGCACTGTCTTCAGCCTCTTCAAACAAAACAATTATCAGCTAAGAATATTGCATCCAGTGAAACTAAGCATCACACATGAAGGAAAGACACAGTCTTTTTCAGATCAATGCTGAAAGAATTCACAACTACCAAGCCACCACTATAAGAACTGCTAAAAGGAGCTCTAAATCTTGAAACAAATCCTGGAAACATATCAAAACAGAACCCCTTTAAAGCATAAATCACACAGAACCTGTAAAACAAAAATACAAGTTAAAAAGCCAAAACAAAAAACAAAAAACCAAAGTACACAAGCAACAAAGAGCAAAATGAATGCAATGGTACCTCATATCTCAATACTAATAGCATTGAATGCAAATGGCCTAAATGTGCCACTTAAAAATTACAGAACTGCAGAATAGGTAAGAACTCACTAACCAACTATCTGCTGCCTTCAGGAGACCCACCTAACACATAACGACTCACATAAACTTAAAGGGGTGGAAAAAGGTGTTTCATGCAAATAAGCACCGAAAGCAAGCAGAGGTAGCTATTCTTATATCAGAGAAAACAAACTTTAAAGCAACAGCAGTTAAAATAGACAAAGAGGGACATTATATAATAATAAAAGGCCTTGTCCAATGGGAAAATATCATAATCCTAAGCATACATGCACCTAACACTGGAGCCCCTAAATTTATAAAACAATTAGTAATAGACCTAGGAAATGAGATAGACGTCAACACAATAGTAGTGGGGAATTTTAATACTCCATTGACAGTATTAGACAGGTCATCAAGACAGAAAGTCAACAAAGAAACAATGGATTTACTCTATACCTTGGAACAAATGGACTTAACACCTATATACAGAACATTTCATTCAACAACTGCAGAATACACATTCTATCAAACAGCACATAGAATTTTCTCCAAGATAAACCATATGATAGGCCACAAAATGAGCCTCATTAAATTTAAGAAAATTGAAATTATGTCAAGCACTCTCTCCGACCACAGTGGAATAAACTGGAAATCAACTCCAAAAGGAACCTTCAAAACCATGCAAGTACATGAAAATTAAATAGCCTGCTCCTGAATGAGCACTGGGTCAAAAACAAAATCAAGATGGAAATTTAAAAATTCTTCAAACTGCATGACAATAATGACACAATCTATCAAAACCGCTGAGATACAGCCAGGGCGGTGCTAAAGAGGAAAGTTCATAGCCCTAAATGCCTACATCAAAAAGACTGAAAGAGCAGAAACTGACACTCCAAGGTAGGACCTGAAAGAACTAGAGAAACAAGAATAAACCAAACCCAAACCCAGCAGAAGAAAGGAAATAACCAAGATCAGAGCAGAACTAAATTAAATTGAAACAACAAAAAAATTACAAAAGATAAATGAAATGAAAAGCTGGTTCTTTGAAAAGATAAATGAAATTGATAGAGCATTAGCAAGATTAACCAAGAAAAGAAGAGAGAAAACCCAAATAACCTAATCAAGAAACAAAACAAGAGTTATTCCAGCAGACACCACTGAAATACGAAAGATCATTCAAGGCCACTATGAACACTTGTATGCATGTAAACTAGAAAACCTAGAAGAGATGGATAAATTCCTGGAAAATATAACCCTCTTAGCTTAAATCTGGAAGAATTAGTTACCCTGAACAGATCAACCACAAGCAGTGAGATTTAAATGGTAATTTAAAAAATTATCAACAAAAAAAGTAGAGGACCAGATGGATTCACAGAAGAATTCTACCAGACATTCACAGAAGAATTGGTACCAGTCCGTTGACATGATTCTACAAGATAGAGAAGGAAGGAACCCTCCCTCATTCATTCTATGAAGCCAGCATCACCCTGAAGCCAGGAAAAGACATAACTAAAACAGAAAACTACAGACTGATATCCTTGATGAACATAGATGCTAAAATCCTTAAAAAAAAAAAAAATACTAGCTAACCAAATCCAACAACATATTAAAAAGATAATCCACCATGATCAACTGGGTTTCATACCAGGGATGCAGGGATGGTTTAACATATGCAAGTCAATAAATGTGATACACCACATAAACAGAATTAAAAATAAAAATCACATGATTATCCCAATAGATGTAGAAAAAGCATTTGACAAAATCCATCATCGCTTTATGATTAAAACTCTCAGCAAAATCAGCATACAAGGGACAAACCTCAATGTAATAAAAGCCGCCTATGACAGACCCACAGCCAACATAATACTGAATGGGGAAAAGTTGAAAGCATTCCCTCTGAGAACTGGAGCAAGACAAGGATGCCCACTCTCACCACTCCTCTTAACATAGTACTCAAATTCCTAGCCAGAGCAATCAGATAAGAGAAATAAATAAAGGGCATTCAAATTGATAAAGAGGAAGTCAAACTGTCACTGTTTGCTGACGATATGATCACTTACCTGGAAAACCCTAAAGACTCCTCCAGAAAGCGCTTAGAAGTGATAAAAGAATTCAGCAAAGTTTCTGGATACAAAGATAATCTGCACAAATCGGTAGCTCCTCTATACACCAACAGTGACCAAGAGGAGAATCAAATCAAGAACTCAAAGTCTTTTACAACAGCTGCATGAAATAAAATACTTAGGAATATACCTAACCAAGGACTCAGAAGACCTCTACAGGGAAAACTACAAACTAGTGCTGAAAGAAATCACAGATGACACAAACAAATGGAAACATATCCCATGCTCATGGATGGGTCAAATCAATATTGTGAAAATGACCATACTGCCAAAAGCAATCTACAAATTCAATGCAATCTCCATCAAAATACCACCATCATTCTTCACAGAACTAGAAAAAACAATCCTAAAACTCAAATGGAACCAAGAAAGAGCCCACATAGCCAAAGCAAGGCTAAGCAAAAAGAACAAATCTGGAGGTATCACACTTCCTGATTTCAAATTATACTATAAGGCCATAGTCACCAAAACAGCATGGTACTGGTATAAAAATAGGTACATAGACCAACGGAACAGAATAGAGAACTCAGAAATAAACCCACATACTTGCAGCCAACTGATCTTCGACAAAGCAAACAAAAACATAAAGTGGAAAAAGGACACCCTTTTTAACAAATAGTGCTAGGATAATTGGCAAGCCACATGTAGGAGAATGAAACTGGATCCTCATCTCACCTCATACAAAAATCAACTCAAGATGGATTTAGGACTTAAACCTAAGAACTGAAACTATAAAAATTCTAGAAGATAAAATTGGAAAAACTCTTCTAGACATTGGCTTAAGCAAAGATTTCATGACCAAGAATCCAAAAGCAAATGCAATAAAAACAAAGATAAATAGTTGGGACTTAATTAAACTAAAGTGCTTTTGCATTGCAAAAGCAACAGTCAGCAGAGTAAACAGACACCTCACAGAGTGGGAGAAAATCTTCACAATCTATATCTGACCACAGAGTAATATCCAGAATTTCCAACAAACTCAAATCACAGAAAAACAAACGATCCCATCCAAATGTGGGCTAAGGACAAAGATAGATAATTCTCAAAAGAAGATATACAAATGGCCAACAAACATATGAAAAAATGCTCAGCATCACTAATGATCAGGGAAATACAAATCCAAACCACAATGCAATACCACCTTACTCCTTGACCATAATAAAAAAATCAAAAGCAGTAGATGTTGGTGTGGATGCAGTGATCAGGGAACACTTCTACACTGCTGGTGGGAATGTAAACTAGTACAACCACTATGGAAAACAGTGTGGAGATTCCTTAAAGAACTAAAAGTAGAACTACCATTTGATCCAGCAATCCCACTATTGGATTTGCTCATACCTGGAATCCCAGCACTTTGGGAAGCCGAGGCAGGAGGATCACCTGAGGTCAGGAGTTTGAAACCAGCCTGGCCAACATGGTGAAAACCTGTCTCTATCCAAAAAAAATGCAAAAATTAGCTGGGCGTGGTGGCGGGTGCCTGCAATCCCAGCTACTCGGGAGGCTAGGCAGGAGAATTGCTTGAACAAGGAAGGCGGAGGTTGCAGTGAACCGAGATCGCACCACTGCTCTCCAGCCTAGGTGACAAGAGCGAAACTACGTCTTAAAAAATAAATAAATAAAAATAAAAATAAATAAATAAAAGAATATGCATAGATTCTTACCAAACTATTAAGGAAACTATTTAGATAGCTATGAGATCAATCAATCAATTAAATTAATATATTGAATACAGGATAACAAGTTGAAGATACATTTAGGTTGGTATTCAAATATTATTATTAGGCAATTACGTGAGTAGGCATTGTGCTTGGAACTTTCATGTATGTCCTATTCTGAATTCTTTAATTTAATTTTTTTTTTTCTTTGAGACAGAGCCTTATTCTGCTGCTCAGGCTGGAGTGCAGTGGTTTGATCACAGCTCACTGCATCCTTATCCTCCTGAGCTCAGGTGATCCTCCCACTTCAGCCTCCTGAGTAGCTGGTATTACAAGAGTGTGCCACCACACCTGGCTAATTTTTAGTGGAGGTGGAGTTTCGCCATGTTGTCCAGCTTAGTCTTGAACTCCTGGGCTCAAGTGATCTGCCCCGCTTGGCCTCCCAAAGTGCTGAGATTACAGGTGTGAGTCACTGCACCCAGCCTATTCTGAATTCTAAGGGAAATCGGATTGATATTTATTTCCCTGTAATGTTTTTGTCCTTAATTTAAAAAATTATGATAAAATGCTTATAACACAAAATTTACCATCTTAATCCTTTTAAATGTAGTTTGGTGGTATTAATTATGCTTGTATTGTTATGCAACCAGCACCACTATCTATCTCCAGAACTCTTTTCATCTTGTAGAATTGAAGCTCTATATTAAACAAATAACTCCCCATTTCTTTCTTCCCCTAGCCCCTGGCAGCCACCTATTTTCTGTTTCCATGGTTTTAACTACTCTAAGTACCTCATGTAAGTGGACCCATTCAGTGTCTTTTTGTGGCTGGCTTCTTTCACTTTACATAATGTCCCCAAATTTCATCCCTGTTGTTCAGCATATGTCTGAATTTTCTCATAATGTTTTAGTCAAATGTTAGCATATTTTCCCATCCCTCTTGTGGTTTTATCTCTTGACATGGAATAGAATAAAAATAACATTTTTTGTTTTTTGTCATATAATGGTTAATTTCCTATAGTAAAATATCGAGATGATTGAAGTTGCCATTTGTCTTCTGGACATTTTGGTAATATGTTAACATGGGCTTAATAGCAGTTTATCTGAGTTGATGGGAACATGTTTCAACATTATCACTTTAATTTTTCTCACTGGTGAAAATGATTGGATCCCACCTTTGTAATGCTTCGTGTGTCTCTAGTACTTTATGGAGTGGAGAGGGAATTCCAGAGCCCTGCTCCCTCGGGGGGTGTTTCTCGCCCTGCTACAGAGCAGCGTGTGACTGCCTGTGGGTGACAGGATGAAAAAAAGAATTCATGCTGAATTAGGCTCCACCACTCCCAACAAGAGACCAAACCATGTGCGTGGAGGAGCTAAAATGGAAAAAGTCAGACTTCCTGAAGCTGGTGGTGTCGTGATAATATTAGATAACTGTTCTAAATTCACTTTAGTTGATATATTGGAAAATGCAAAGATTTGATACACCAGTGGCAGGCATAGTACGGTTAATTTATATAATGTGACAAGAAAACTAGTATTTGGAAACAAATTGGTAATTATCAAAGTAATTTTTGCATCTCCTTTCACTCTGTCTTGGGGAATTAGCTTTTGGGTATTGCCTAGGTAACAATATTTCAATTTCATTCAAAATGATCACTATTATGATAGTAGAGATCAAATTTCATTAAATCTAGACACATAGTACTTTGCATTTTAAAAACTCAAAATCTCTTCATTTTCTTAAAGGAATAACCAATATTGTGTGTACTAAAAACTGTAATGTTAATAATAAAATATTTCCCATACTCTTGATATGTACATAAGAATTATACTAGGTACCTACTACATGCCAGGCCTTGTGTAAGGGGCTGTAATTGTGTTCTTTTAATTTTCACAACTGTATCAAAGGAGGGAATTGTTAAGCTCATTTTACAGATGTGGAAATTGAAGTTCAGAAAGGGTAAGGATTTGATCATGGTCACCTAGATAGTTAGCAGCAGATTCAGGATTTGAACATGGGTTTATCTGACTCACAAAGTCTTTGGAACCTTCCACAAAACCATGTTGATTTCTCACCCCAAGCAAACAAATGATGATAGCTCATAACAGGCATAAACGTGTTGAGTGTGTTCCAGAGGAAAAAAGTTTAAATCCAGATGATGACAGAAAATGACAATCTATAAAATGTTCCAACAACTTGCAAAACATGAGTGATGTTAGAAAAGCTTCACAAGAGTTAAAATGACTAGCAGACATCTTGCAAAACTTGCAGACGCAAATCCTAAGATTTAATTATTTTTCAGCTAAAAGAGTTGTATATTTATCTTCGTAGCTTAATTTAGCTTCTTAAGACCTTAAGTATTCCGTGAGAGCAAATGGGGTTGGAACTCTGAAGTTTGGTCAAAGAGAATATTTCTTTCATGTAAAAACCAGAGTATTTCAGAATAAGTACTTAGGTAGGGATTCTTTAAGTGGAAGCGAGCAGGGGTGTTACCACCACTCCCTGCCCTTTATTGCTGCCACCCATATCATAACAGGAGGCAGAGACTGTGCAGTGTGAAAACCAAGCACCACTTTGTTCCATTGCTCTGATTCAGTGTTAATAATAACATTTAGTTTGTTCTAAATTTTAATACTAAAAGAAGGCATAAGATCTTGATACATATGAAAGGAGGACGTGAATTTCAAAAAATGAAAACACTTTGCTAGAGAGAACTCACTCCTTGTAGATTTCTGCCTTCTACTGATTTACTAGTGCACAGAAACATAAATGTTAGACTTCCTTCTTGAATGGATAGCTGAGAAAAACAGGGCATCTCACTTATTCCAATAACACTTTATAAGAGAATATAATTATGAAATAATTTATAGATTAATGATTTCCCCCATAATCAAATAAACCCCTTTGAAACTTCTAAGTGCAGGGAATGTATCTTTTGACTAAAGTAAAATATTATACAAATCCACTTTAATCATTTCACTTTAATTATTTTGACCTTCCTATGAACAGTTCTGGGTCACTATCATGGCTTTTGGTCAGTTTGGTATTTTCTGTTTATAATAACCTACTGGTTATAGTCTGGTCAAGACCAGGCATTCAGTGTCTTCCAGTGATTCATATGTCTACTAGTAAAAGGCAGTTTCATAATAGGTATCAAATTTCTATGCTAGCTCTCAGATCTTTTCTGTAATCTTGTGTTAAGTATTACTGTGTACTCACCTTCCTTTTCTCTTGTGGAACTGAGCTGCCTTTTATAAAGTGAAGACACTCTATAAGTATCTCCATTGTTGTCCTGTCATTCCCAGCTCCAATATGTTTCCTTCACAATAGGATATGCCCTGGCTTTCTAAAGGGACCAAGCCTTTCCACTTTCCAAAGTAAAATAAAATACATGAGGATTATATGATTAAGCAGGGGGCAAAGGAAAGAACCAGCATTTGCCGAGTACCTCGGTGTACTGCACACTGGCTGGGCCTTCCATATGTTGTCTTATTTTATCTAGGTGGATACTGGAAACATTCAACCCACTGCATTTATATTATGGTAATCACAGCATCGGTTCAGTTCCAAGCTCTTCTTTTTTTTTTGTTTTTTGGGACAGAGTCTTGCTCTGTCGCCCAGGCTGAAGTGTAATGGTGCAATCTTGGCTCACTGCAACCTCTGCCTCCCAGGTTCAAGCGATTCTCCTGCCTCAGCCTCCTGAGTAGCTGGGACCACAGGTGCACATCACCATGCTAATTTTTGTATTTTTAGTAGAGACGGGGTTTCACCATGTTGGCCAGGATGGTCTTGATCTCTTGACCTTGTGATCCATCTGTCTCGGCCTCCCAAAGTGCTGGGATTATAGGCGTGAGCCCCTACACCTGGGCTCCAGGCTCTTCTGATGGTTCTTTCTGATGAACAATTTCGTGATCTGGTTTATGTGTAATTGGGAGAGGGAGGATGTGTTTGTTGTTCTAGTCATTCTACATGTTGACAGATCACAGTTCGTTAGTGCAACAAAAAGTGAGGGTCAGTACGTCTCCAGAACGACTTTGTTGCTGGTGTTGCTATGGCTGGGGCCATGTGGATGGCATATGGAAGCCCTGAGGCAGCCTACATCAGCTCTCAGGTTGGTGGGCTGTGCCTGGTGACTGATGACACATTGAGCAGACAAGGAGCAATTTGCTCCTTGATGTTTCAACCACCTGGCTAACTGGATGTTATCAATACTCCTGAATGCCTTTCCCAATGTTTACTACAGTCTGCCTTTAAGTCTATTTGCCACAGCAAACCAAGTTAACCCAATGTTGGGGTTCCAGTCTGTTTTGTTATGATGTACATCTACCAGGAGGCAGTAGAGCATGGCAGAGTTCAATGTGATGATTCTGGAGGAAAGCTGCCTGTGTATGAGTCCTGGTCCAACTACAGCCTGCCTTTCTGACCTTGGGTAAGTCATTAACTTTTCAGAGACTCAGTTCTTTCCAACTATATAATCAGTATAATAATAGCACCTTGAATGCAGGTAAAGGGCAAAACACAGAGCCTACTATACTGTTATTGTTCAATTGTCATTGCTGATACAACAACAACAATTATTACTATTGTGAAAACAAACCCCTCAACAAGAATTTAATTCTATGACTGCAAGGAAGCAAGTTTTGTCAACATTATGTCATCTTTATTTATCATATAATGCTAATGTACACATTTAATAATCTTAATTGGCAGGAAACTTCCTCATTTTTAACCTAAATCCCAAATGATATAGATAGGTTCTCCTTCCTCTTAAACTACCCATGGAGGTTATTTTCCTGAGAGTCCTCATTTTCTTTTTTTCTTTTTTTTTTTTTTGAGATGGAGTTTTGCTCTTGTTACCCAGGCTGGAGTGCAATGGCGCGATCTTGGCTCACAGCAACCTCCGCCTCCTGGGTTCAGGCAATTCTCCTACCTCAGCCTCCTGTGTAGCTGGGATTACAGGCATGTGCCACCATGCCCAGCTAATTTTTTGTATTTTTAGTAGAGACGGGGTTATGTTCTGTATCCTTCTCAGAATGCCCAAATTTCATTAGATTTTTGGAGGACATAAAATATAAGTTCAACCCTTACAATAGCCCCATTTTAACCTACTTTGTCACCTCCAATAAGTTCTGTAGAAGAAATCTGTTTGTTCTTTTCCCTTGTTTTTCATAGTCATCTCATATCAAGAATGAGCCATATGGATTCAAGCATATCACAAAACCGTTCTTTAGCTATGGCAGTTTGCTGAAAGACAAAATGAAATCTCTTTAATGAAATATTTTGGAAAAGAGAAAAAGACTTTCACGTTAGCCCAGGATTGTGTTTTGGGCATAACTTGGGGACAGAGTTATTTTATAGAGGATAGTTTTATTTTTCTTATTCTTTCCTTAATGTGGTTGCATACTTTATGTTCACATTGAGTGTCTGTTATTAAGGCAAGTGTAACTATTTAAAATTTGATAAGCATATAAATTCTTTTATTTCAGTGGATGCATATGCGGCGTGAACATTGTACTGTCAGACAGTTTGTATCAGTAGAGATAGATCTCATAAGACGTCTTCTTATTTCAGTCACAAATCAGAAAGGCTTCGCGCTGCACTGCAGGAAAGACATGTCCATGCATTATCAGTTCTTTCACTGGTCTCAACATTACAACTAGGAACTCAGGTAATGAGTTTCTAGTAGTAATTTTGAAAGCTCTTTTACATTATCAAATGCTATAGATCAGAACTTTTCAAGTTTTAATGTATAGAGAACATGGCTCAGTGCATCTTGTTAGAATGCAGATTCTGATTTGGTAGGTCAGAGATGGGGCCCGGCGTTCTGCATTTCTGACCGGTCTCAGGTAATGCTGATGCTACTGGCCCTGGACCACACTTTGAGTACCAAGACTGTAGCCTTCCTCTCCTCTTTGTGACATTCATCCATCTCAGAAACTCCACAGGGTTTTCTGTATCCAAAAAGTGAAGAGGAGTGAATGTCAGTTAAAAGGAGTGATGAAATAAAAGACCTCATAGGTAAATGTGAGTATCAGAGTAAACAGTTGGGGAACTATGATTCCTGGTGTCTCCAGACAGTAAGTGGGTTTGAGTCAGCTGGTCTGCACTGTGGCTTCTTTCTCCCATGGCTCATTCATCATTATTATAATTACTGTCATTTTGTCCTTGCCATTTCTATATCTCTTTTCTTTTACAAAGGATGGGAAGATAATGCAGTCTGCAAAAGCTGGTGATCCAAAGAGGTTCTGTGCTCAGAGAAAGAAAAAGCAGTGGTCTGTAGAGGGAAAATAGATGTCATTCCTAAAATATGGTGGAACCATTACCATGTTTACAAGCAAAGATTATCTTCTACTCTTTTTATATGTACCAGGATGTCCACAGTAGTGTCAAACATCTAGGAGATGTTAACTATGGAATTTGATTGCTGAATTTCAAATTGATGTAAGAATGATTGTTTGCAGTAGGGAATAATTCTGAATGAGCATCTGAGGTCTGTTCATTAACATAGGTTGCATTTATGCCCATCAGAAAAGAAGTAGGTTGGCATGGCTCCCCACTTCTTTCTACTCAGCATGGTTTGGGGTTTGTTGTTGTTTAAAAAGTAAGTTAAATTCTGGCCCACACTGCCCTTGATGTTGAAGAGAGAAATCAAGCTGAGGGTTATTAAATGTCAGAATTAGTTACCAAAGGCAGTCACCTTGGGAAATGTGAGAAAACCACTGAACAATCCTCTTAAAAACAGCAACAACTTTTGCTCGGTTCAATTTTGTTTACAGTTCAGAAGAAAGGCATAGCCCATTTAAAAAGTTTAAAAGAAGCTTCTAGAAAAGTTATTTAGTAATCTTTGCTATTATGGAAAAATAGTGACTGTTACAGCTTCAAAGGGGACTGGAATGAATAACTAAAAACTTATTATTATTATTTATTTTTAATGAATGAGAGGTTCTTATGTTGCCCAGGCTAGCTTCAAATGCATAGCCTTGCCTCCTCAAGCTCCAGGACAACTGGCCTGAACCACAGCAGCTCCCAAAAACTTATTGTTGAGGAAGCCTCTTGCTGTTTGACAGAGAGGCTGCTCTGGTATTTCACAGCACACTGAGCTGCTCACAGAGGGTTGGTGGATGGAGATTGTCTTGCTGTGTTCTTGGGCCAATAGAAAGGCAGTTGCTGGTAGCCAAGTCGTGTGAAAGAGATAAAGAAGTGTGTCTATGTAAAAGGAAGCACAGAGAGACATCTGTCCAGGAAGTGAAGACAAGAGTCGGGGGACCTTCAGAACCTGTCTTTCCTTCACATGAGTGAGTATGAGTTAAAAAACTACTGTGGCAGCTCCACAGTTCAAGATGGCTGGCCAAGTTGCTGCAAACCACAACTCTCTGAACAAGTGGTGTTTTCTTTTGCTGACATTATTTTTTATTTGTTTGTTTTAATGTGGAGAGAGCTGCAAGTGGTTTTCTTAAGGAAGAAACATGTCAGATTTAAAAATATTCGGTAGCATTTAAAGACCAGAAAGTGACAAGCTTTACTTTTAAGCACTGATTTTAAATTAAACTGTTTCTCTCTAATTTCCATGCCTGGCTGACCTCTGAAGTGCATGATTGACGAACTTTTCTTGGTGGTGCTGCTCCTAATTGAGGCCTTGAACTCAGGAAGAAGTAGCCACAAAAGGAGTATCCCATCAACTCAGACAGTAGTCTAGGCTGAAAGCAGGGTGAGGTGGCTTGTGAGCTAAGGTTCTTTGGTTGCAGCCGAATGGACTCTTGCTGATTTGAGTAATGAGAAAATTTATAGGTAAAATGTGGGAGAGCGCACAGGCCTAATAAAGAGCCTGGAAATAAAGCTTGGGAAGATAAGGCCCAGGGGAGCTCCAGGGGTTAGGGCAGCAGTGCCATGGCATTACTGCTGGAACCAGTGGGACCAGCTGACTTACTTCCTCATACCACCCTGCTCAAGATTAAATTCCTACAAATGAAAACATCTCAGTGTGCTTAGCTAAAGATAGGGGGAGATGGTTTGTTCACCAAAGGCTTCATGACTTGGGGCAGCAATAGTTCCCCAAGGCAAAATTGAGGTGTTCCCATCAAAAGATGGGGAGAGAGGTCAAGCTGCCAAGAAATACAGATGTACAAAGTTGGGCAGAATAAGCAAAGACTGAAAATATGATTTTTCCTAAATTCCTTCCATCAGAGAATAGATTTGCATGTGTGATTCCGTCGCTGGGCTTGTGCTGACTCAGCACCTCCTTACCTGTCACTCCTGTGTGCATTTTAACAGTGTTACTTTTCCCAATGGGCGCTTTAGTCAGTTCCAGCTGTGATAACTGAATACCATAGACGGGGTGGTTTAACCAATAGACATTTATTTCTCACAATGCTGGAGACTGGGAGGTCTGAGATCAAGGCACCAGCAGACCAGGTTTCTGGTGAGGGCCCTCTTCTGGCTTGCAGATAGCTGTCTTCTTGCTGCATCTTCCATGCACTAGCGCAGAGGGAGGAAGCAAACTCTCTAGTCTCCTCTTCTAAGTGTACTAATCCCATGCCTGAGGGCCCCCCTCTCATGACCTAATCACCTCCTGAGGATACCACCTCCTAATTCCACCATGTTGAGGGTTAGGATTTCATCATATAAACATTGGGGGGACACGAACATGTAGTTCATAACAGTAAGTCCAATTGCCAAGGAGATGCTGACTGTTTATTTGACTTTGTTTTGTATCCAGAAGATTTGCTGCACTTGCAATGCAAACTAAGAAAAGCTGTCAACATCCTGTTGAATGCTTCTATAAGTAATACTCTATTCAGTCATTTCCAAAATCATTTCTTTCCCCTAGTCCCTATCCTTTGTATGCACAGATAGATGTACACACACACACACACACACACACACACACAACCTACACATGCTTCTGGGATCAATTCCAGGACACAATGGAAATGATGGAAGGTGATAACAGATACGATGGCTTCCCAGGTGCCACGGGCATACTAATCATCAAAAGGTAAGAGGGAAATATTAGACTTTTTGAGATTCTTGACCCCTCACTTTCAATCCATTATTTCACATGGAGGTAATATGATTGGTCCTGCTGGCAGACTTCTAAATATTTTACTTTATTGTTAACACTTTCTAAAATCCATGTGCTTCATTCCCCCTATCCTAGACCACAGGATGCATGCAGGGTGAAATCACATAGAGTCCTTTCTAAAAAAGTAGCAAATACTCTTTCTTTCATTTTGTGTAAAGAGAATTCTAAGCAAGGTTTTGGTTCTTTAGCTTAAAACAGAATTATACAGCAATTGTCTCTTGAAACCCTGTGGCAATCACAACTCTGGCTGAGAATAAATGGCATAATTCTAAGGTATTTTGGGGATGTGTAACCTCAAAATTATGAGTTTCCATCATCCACTGGCGGCTGTTTCTTTTAATAACAAAGGTTAACATTTATTGAGCAGTTGCTATTTGCTAGGCACTATGCTAAATGCTTTGTTTCATGAAAAAGTTTATTTAATCTCCACGAAAACCATAGGAGGTTTGAACCATTATTATCTCAGTTTTACAGATGATAAAACTGAGGCTCAAAGAGATGAAATAGTATTTTCAAGGCCATGTAGCTATTTAGAGGTGGAGCCTGAATTAAAATTCAAGAAGCAGATAGATTCATAGTCACCACACCACACTGTGTTTCTTTTGCTCTTCCTGTGGGATAAAATATAGAAAACACATTAGCTTTGTGTTTTCTTTTACTTCTTTTTGGAACTTCTTCCATTCAACTTGGGATCTTGCAGCATCTGCTGTTTGGGAAAGGGTCATTGTGGTAGAACCTCTTTTGGTAGCCATTGGAAATGAGTCAAATTCTTGGCTCTTGAGTTTCAGAAAGATCCAGGTATAAGGTGATTTGGAAGAGTGCTAAGGATACTTCATTATCAGAACCAGTATCCCGCCACCGCTACTATCATAATATTCGCTGGAAAGGAAAGGAAAATGTATAAGGAAGGAGTGAATCAGGCTGAAGCTGGAGGGTTGCTGGTGTGTACTGAGAAGGTGCATCTCAGATTGCATCCTAGCATAGGGAGGGGTGGGGGACATTGATAGAATATTGAGATTGGTTTAGAAAGTCAAGAAAAAACTTAGGCCCTTTCCCATGAAAAGTTCAGAAAGATTAGGTACAGTGGCTCATACCTGTAATCCCAAAACTTTGGGAGGCAAAGGCAGGAAGATTGCTTGAGCCCAGGAGTTTGAGACCAGCCTGGGCAACAAGCAAGATTCTCGTCTTGAAAAAAAAAAAAGTATGTATATATATATATATATATATAAGCAGGATATGGTGGTGTGTGCCTGTAGTCCCAGATACCCAGGAGCCTGAGGTGGGAGATTGCTTGAGCCTAGAAAGTTGAGGATGCAGTGAGCTATGCTTGTGCCACTGCACTCCAGGCTGGGCAACAGAGTGAGACCCTGTCTCAAAAAAAGAAAAGTTCAGAAAAGCCGCAAGATGTTGGTTTCTTTCAGGACAGGGAGAGACTTTTTCCATGCTGGGAGAGAGCAGAGCACTTCTTAAATGGTCCCTGTAGAGACCTTGAGCCTTTCATCCTGACTTGGAAATCCACAAAATGTTTTTCCAGGGTCACAGAAAGCTGCTAGACCTGCCCAAAGAATCAGGGCACCTGGGTGCCATGCAGTTGAGATGAGCAGGAAAAGACATGATTTCCCTGACCAGAAAAGTCCAGGTAGGCAGACTATAGCTCATCCTATGCTGCTGCTGAGAGATGATGACTGAAGGTCAGAAATTCCACTTACCCTGACCATGTTAACACATATCCTGAATTAGATAACCTCTTGAATTCAGACACAAGCCCCAGGCAGGTGTACTTTAAGGGGAATAATGAACTTACTATATTAAATTTGCCACTTGGTAGAACAGAGTTTGAAGTAGAAATTAATTTCTATAAAAACTGGAACAGTTCTATTTCCCCTACACCTGAGTTTTGCCTGAGACTTATACTCTCTAGATTTCAAATAGTCCATCAAACCCTTTGCTTAGGCATTTTATAAAATCCAATAAAGCAGAAAGAAAATGCCTAATTATTAAATTTAGGCCAAATCAAGTCACTGGGATAACCAATTCTGTAAACACAGGCAGTCCTCCCTGTACATGGTTCCCATATGCAGGAATGTCAGTTACCATGGTTTAATTAAATAACCCAGTCCCCCAGCAACAGAGTTCCCATTTCAGCTACCAGGGTGTATTAACCATGAGTAATTGTCTAGAGTACACACTTCACTGCTCTTCATTATGTAAAGAACAGATGCACATCACAATCAGTGACCAGTCTTATCACTTTATTCAAACTCCATCAGTGATTGGTCACTCGCATCTGTTCTTCAGTCCATGCCCAGACAGCAAAGCACATCATTGTGTTCTTTCTTTGTCTCCCAGTGATCAGCTTACATGACATTTTACAAAAATAGATAATTAAAGTGGGAATGCTGTATTAAGATGAAAGTAGAGAAAATAAACACAAAATGATGACTCTGGAAGCGAAATTCAGAAGTGGTTGTGGCAAAAAGGTGAAGCTGTCTCAGAGGAAGTGATAGTGGGAAAAAAACCCCCAAAACTCCAAACACAAGAAAATCTCTCCATATTAAAGAAACTCTTGGACATATTACATGACATTTAAATCATAAAGAATAAAATGTTGGAAGCTGACCCAAACTTAGAAAAGCATATAAGAAATCAGAAGACATGAAAAGACATTTGCTTTATATCCTCTTATACAATGATATAAAGGCAAACACTGCTTAAATTACACTTGATAATATTTTTATAAAACTAAACACTTTCATTTTCAATGTTTCTAACATTTCAAATTATAGAGGACAAAATAAATCTTAATTTTTCTATTGTTTTCTGTTTTTTAAAAATTTAACTTTTATTTTATATTCAGGGGTACATGTGTAGGTTTGTCACATGGGCATATTGCATTATGGTGAGATTTGGGGTATGAATGATCTCATCACCTGGGTAGTGAGCATAGTACCCAGTGGGTAGTTTTTCAGCCCTTGCCCCCTCCGTCTCTCCTGTCTAGTAGTCTCTAGTCTATTGCTCCAATCTTTTTCTTGTTTACTTTCATTTTCATTTTTAACTTTTGTAGGTACATAGTAGGTGTATGTATTTACAGTGTACCTGAGATATTTTGATATAGGCATACAGTGTGTAATAACCACATCAGGATAAGTGGAATATCCATCACTTCAAGTATTTATTCTTTTTTTGTGTTACAGACAATCCCAGTATACTCTTTTATTTTTAAATGTACAATAAAGTACTGTTGACTGTAGTTATCCTGTTGAGCTATCAAATACTAGATCTTATTTATTCTATCAAACTATATTTTTGTGTACAGTAATCATCCCCAATTCCCCAACCACTACCCTTTCTAGCCTCCAGTAACTACCTTTTATTTCCATGAGTTCTGTTGTTTTAATTTTTAGCTCCCACAAATAAGTGAGCACATACGTTTGTCTTTCTGTGCCTGGTTGATTTCGCTTAACATAATGACCTCCAGTTCCATCTATGTTGTTGCAAATGACAGGATCTCATTCTTTTTAATGACTGAATGGTACTCCATTGTGTATACATACCACATTTTCTTTATCCATTCATCTGTTGATGAATACTTAGGTTGCTTTCAAATCTTGGCTATTGTGAATAGTGCTACAACAAACATGGGAGTGCAGATATCTCTTTGATATACTGATTTCCTTTCTTTTGGGTATATACCTAGCAGTGAGATTGCTGTTCCTATGGTAGTTCTATTTTTAATTATTGAGGAAACTCCAAACTCCTCTCCACAGTGGTGTCCTAATTTACATTTCCACCAACAGTGGACAAGGGTTCCCTTTTCTCCACACCCTTGCCAGTATTTGTTATTGCTTATCGTTTGTATAAAAGCCATTTTAACTGGGATGAGATGATATCTTATTGTAGTTTTGATGTGCATTTCTCTAATGATCAATGATGTTGAGAACCTTTTCATATACCAGTTTGCCATTGCTGTGTATTCATTTTTTTTAATATATATTTTTTATTGTACTTTAGATTCTGGGGTACATGTGCAGATCATGCAGGATTGTTGCAAAGGTACATACATGGCAATATGGTTTGCTGCCTCCATCCCCTCGTCACCTATATCTGGCATTTCTCCCCATGTTATCCCCCCCAACCTCCCTATCCCCCACTGTCCCTCCCCTAGTTCCCCCAACAGATCCTGGTGTGTGATGCTCCCCTCCCTGTGTCCATGTGTTCTTACTGTTCAACACCTGCCTATGAGTGAGAACATGCGGTATTTGATTTTCTCTTCTTGCGTCAGTTTGCTGAGAATGATGGTTTCCAGATTCATCCATGTCCCTGCAAAGGGCATGAATTCATTGTTTATAATGGCTGCATCGTCGTATTCCATGGTGTGTATGTGCCACATTTTCCTTGTCCAGTCTATCATCAGCAGGCATTTGGGTTGGTTCCAGGTCTTTGCTATTATAAACAGTGCCACAATGAACATACATGTGTATGTGTCTTTATAATAGAAAAATTTATAATCCTTTGGGTATATACCCAGTAATGGGATTGCTGGGTCAAATGGAATTTCTATTTCTAGGTCCTTGAGGAATTGCCACACTGTCTTCCACAATGGTTGAACTAATTTACACTCCCACCAACAGTGTAAAAGTGTTCCTATTTCTCTACATCCTCTCCAGCATCTGTCTCCAGATTTTTTAATGATCGCCATTCTAACTGGTGTGAGATGGTATCTCAATGTAATTTTGATTTGCATTTCTCTAATGACCAATGATGATGAGCATTTTTTCATATGTTTGTTGGCTTGATATATGTCTTCTTTTGAAAAGTGTCTGTTCATATCCTTTGTCCACTTTTGGTTGGGTTTTTTTTTTCTTGTAAATCTGCTTCAGTTCTTTGTAGATTCTGGATATTAGCCGTTTGTCGATGGGTAGATTGCAGACATTTTTTTCCCATTCTGCTGGTTGCCGGTTTGCTCTAATGATTGTTTCTTTTGCTGTGCAGAAGCTCTAAAGTTTAATTAGATCCCATTTGTCTATTTTGGCTTTTGTTGCCATTGCTTTTGGTGTTTTAGTCATGAAGTCCTTGCCTATGCCTATGTCCTTAATGGTTTTGCCTAGGTTTTCTTTTAGGGTTTTTATGGTGTTAAGTCTTATGTTTAAGTCCGTAATCCTTCTGGAGTTAATTTTAGTGTAAGGTGTCAGGAAGGGGACCAGTTTCTGCTTTCTGCACATTTCTAGCCAATTTTCCCAACATCATTTATTAAACAAGGGATCCTGTCCCCATTGCTTGTTTTTGTCAGGTTTGTCAAAGATCAGATGGTTGTAGATGTGTGGTATTGCTCCAGAGGCCTCTGTTCTGTTCCATTAGTCCCTGTCTCTGTTTTGATACCAGTACCATGATGTTTTGATTACTGTTGCCTTGTAGTATAGTTTGAAGTCTGGCAGCATCATGCTTTGTTCTTTTTGCTTCAGATTGTCTTGGCTGTGCAGGCTCTTTTTTGGTTCCATATGAAGTTTAAAGTGGTTTCTTCCAGTTTTGTGAAGAAGGTCATTGGTCGTTTGATGGGGATAGCACTAAATCTATAAATTACACGAGGTCAAGAGCTCGAGACCATCCTGGTCAACATGGTGAAACCCCGTCTCTACTAAAAATACAAAAAATTAGCTGGGCATGGTGGTGCGTGCCTGTAATCCCAGCTACTCAGGAGGCTGAGGCAGGAGAATTGCCCTGAACCCAGGAGGCGGAGGTTGCAGTGAGCCAAGATTGCGCCATTGCACTCCAGCCTGGGTAACAAGAGTGAAACTCCGTCTCAAAAAAAAAAAAAAAATCTATAAACTACTTTGGGCAGTATGGCCATTTTCACAATATTAATTCTTCCTAACCATAAGCATGGAATGTTTTTCCATCTGTTTGTGTCTTCTCTTATTTCCTTGAGCAGTGGTTTGTATTTCACCTTGAAGAGGTCCTTTACCTCATTTGTTAGCTGTATTCCTAGGTATTTTATTCTCTTTGTAGCAACTGTGAATGGGAGTTTGCTCTTGATTTGGCTCTCTGTCTCCTAAAGGTGTATAGCAATACTTGTGACTTCTGCACATTGATTTTGTATCCTGAGACTTTGCTGAAGTTGCTTATCAGTTTAAGGAGATTTGGGGCTGAGATGATGGGGTCTTCTAAATATAAATCATGTCATCTGCTAATAAAGACAGTTTGATTTCCTCCTTTCCTAATTGAATACCCTTTATTTAGTTTTCTTGCATGATTGCTCTGGCTAGAATTTCCAATACTATATTGAATAGGAGTGGTGAGAGAGGGCATCCTTGTCTTGTGCCAGATTACAAAGGAATGCTTCCAGTTTTTGCCCATTCTGTATGATATTGCCTGTGGGTTTGTCATAAATAGCTTTTACTGTTTTGAGATACGTTCCATCTATACCTAGTTTATTGAGAGTTTTTAGCATAAAGGGCTGTTGAATTTTGTCTAAGGCCTTCTCAGCATCTATTGAAATAATCATGTGGTTTTTGTCTTTGATTCTGTTTATGTGGCGGATTACATTTATAGACTTGCATATGTCGAACCAGCCTTGCATCCCAAGAATGAAGCCTACTTAATCGTGATTGATAAGCTTTTTGATGTGCTGTTGCAATTGGTTTGCCAGTATTTTATTGAAAATTTTTGCATCTATGTTCATCATGGATATTGGCCTGCAGTTTTCTTTTTTTTGTTGCATCTCTGCCTGGTTTTGGTATCAGGATGATGTTGGTCTCATAAAATGATTTGGGAAGGATTCCCTCTTTTTGGATTGTTTGGAATAGTTTCAGAAGGAGTGGTACCAGCTTCTTTTTGTAAGTCTGGTAGAATTCAGCTGTGAAACCATCTGGACCTGGGATTTTTTTGGTTGTTAGGCTATTAATTGTTGCCTCAACTTCAGCCCTTGTTATTGGTCTATTCAGGGTTTCAACTTCTTCCTGGTTTAGTCTTGGGAGGGTGCAAGTGTCCAGGAATTTATCCATTTCTTCCAGATGTACTGGTTTGTGTTAATAGAGTTGTTTGTAGTAATCTCTGTTGGTAGTTTGTATTTCTGTGGAATCAGTGGTGATGACCCCTTTATCATTTTTTATTGCATCTATTTGATTCTTCTATCTTTTCTTTTTTATTAGTCTGGCTAGCAGTCTATGTATTTTGTTGATCTTTTCAAAAAACCAGCTCCTGGATTTGTTGATTTTTTTGTAGGGTTTTTTTGTGTCTCTATCTCCTTCAGTTCTACTCTGATCTTAGTTATTTCTTGTCTTCTGCTAGCTTTTGAGGTTTTTTTTTTATCTTGTTCATCTAACTCTTTCAGTTTTGATGATAGGGTATTGGTTTTAGACTTTCCTTGCTCCTCATGTGGGCATTTATTGCTATGAATTTCCCTCCAGACACTGCTTTAAATATGTCCCAGAGATTCTGGTATGTTGTGTCTTCGTTCTTGTTGGTTTTGAAGAACTTCTTTATTTCTGCCTTCATTTCTTTGTTTATCCTCTTGACATTCAGGAGCCAGTTGTTCAGTTTCCATGAAGCTGTGCAGTTATGAGTTAGTTTCCTAATCCTGAGTTCTAATTTGATTGCATTGTGGTCTGAGAGACAGTTTGTTATGATTTCCATTCTTTTGCATTTGCTGAGGAGTGATTTACTTCCAATTATGTGGTTGATTTTAGACTAAGCGATGTGCTGAGAAGAATGTATATTCTGTGGATTTGGGGTTGAGAGTTCTGTAAATGTCTATTAAATTCTCTTGGTCCAGATCTGAGTTCAAGTCCTGGATTTCCTTGTTGACTTTCTGTCTTGTTGATCGTTTAATATTGACAATGGAGTGTTAAAGTCTCCCACTATTATTGGGTGGAAGTCTAAGTCTCTTTGTAGGTCATTAAGAACTTGCTTTATGTATCTAGGTGCTCTTGTATTGGGTGGATATATGTTTTGGATCATTAGCCCTTTTTGTTGCATTGATCCTTTTACCATTATGTAATGCCCTTCTTTTTCTCTTTTGATCTTTGTTGGTTTAAAGTCTATTTTATCAGAGACTAGGATTGCAAGTCCTGCTTTTTTTTTTTTTTCTCTCTATTTGCTTGGTAAATCTTCCTCCATCCCTTTATTTTGAGCCTATGTGTGTCCTTGCATGTGAGATGGGTTTCCTGAATAGAGCACACTGATGGGTTTTGACTTTTTATCTAATTTTCCAGTCTGTGTCTTTTGATTGGAGCATTTAGCACATTTACATTTTAAGTTAATATTGTTGTGTATTAATTTGATCCTGCCATTTTGATGCTAGCTGGTTGTTTTGCCCATTAGTTGATGCAGTTTCCTCATTGTGTCGATGGTCTTTACCATTTGGTACATTTCTGGAGTGGGTGGTACTGGTTGTTCCTTTCTATGTTTAGTGCTTCTTTCAGGCGCTTTTGTAAGGCTAGCTTTGTGGTGATGAAATCTCTCAGCAATTGCTTGTTCATAAAGGATTTTATTTCTCCTTCACTTATGAAACTTAGTTTGGCTGGATATGAAATTCTTTGTTGAAAGTTCTTTTCTTTAAGGATGTTGGATATTGGCCTCACTCTTTTCTGGCTTATAGAGTTTCTGCTGAGAGATTTGCTGTGAGTCTGATGGGCTTCCCTTTGTGCATAACCTGACCTTTCTCTCTGGCTGCCCTTAGTATTTTTTCCTTCATTTCAACCCTGGTGAATCTGATGATTATGTGCCTTGGGGTTGCTCTTCTTGAGGAATATCTTTGTGTATTTCCTGGACTTGAATGTTGGCCTGCCTTGCTAGGTTTGGGAAGTTCTCCTGGATAATATCCTGAAGAGTGTTTCCAGCTTGGATTCATTCTCTCCGTCATATTCTAGTACACCTATCAAGCGCAGATTAGGTCTTTTCACACAATTCCATGTTTCTTGAAGGCTTTGTTCATTTATTTTCACTGTTTTTTCTCTCATCTTGCCTTCTCATTTTATTTCATTGATTTGATTTTCAATCTCTGATATCCTTTCTTCTGCTTGGTCAATTCGGCTATTGAAACTTGCATATGCTTCAAGAAGTTCTTATGTTGTGTTTTTCAGCTCCATCAAGTCATTTATATTCTTCTCTAAGCTGTTTATTCTTGTTAGCATTTCGTCTAACCTTTTTTCAAGGTTCTTCGTTTCTTTGCATTGGGTTAGAACATACTGTTTTAGCTCAGAGAAGTTTGTTATTACCCACCTTCTGAAACCTGTTTCTGTCAATTCATCAGATTCATTCTCTATCCAGTTTTGTTCCCTTGCTGGTGAGGAGTTGTGATCCCTTGAAGGAGGAGAGGCTTTCTGGTTTTTGATGTTTTCATCCTTTTTTCACTGGTTTCTTCCCATCTTCGTGTATTTATCTACCTACCTGTGGTCTTTGTAGTTGGTGACTTTCAGATGGGGTCTCTGAAGTTGGTGACTTTCAGATGGGGTCTCTGAGTGGACATCCTTCTTTGTTGATGTTGAAGTTATTTCGTTCCATTTTTTAGTTTTCCTTCTATCAGTCAGGCCCCTTTGCTGTAGGACTGCTAGAGGTCCACTGCACATCCTGGTTGCCTGGGGATCATCTGCAGTGGCTGCATAACAGTAAGGGTTGCTGCTGGTTTCTTCTTCTGTTATCTTCATCCCGGAAGGGTACCTGTCAGATATCAGCCTGAGCTCTCCTTTATGAGAGTCTTTTTGGATATGTGCGGGTTGGGGAGCTGCTTGATGAGATAGTCTGTCCCTTATAGGAGCTCAAGTCCTGAGTTGAGAGCTCTGTTGTTCCATTCAGAGCTGTTGGGCAGGTATGTTTAAGTCTGCTGCAATGGGACTCATAACCACCTGTTTTCCCAGGTGCTCTGTCCTGGGAAGGTGCAGCTTTATTTATAAGTTCGTGACGTACTGCTGCCTTTTTTCAGAGATGCCCTGCCCAGCAAGTGATAGTTGAGTTACAGTCTGCCAGCAGAGTTGCTGCTGAGCTGCCATGGGCTCTGCCCAGGTGCTGTGTGAACTTCTTTGCGGTTTTGTTTACAGAGGTGCAGTTAGAACTGCCTCAGTAATGGTGGACTGCCTCAGTAATGGTGGACTGCCTCAGTAATGGCAGACTGCCTCGGTAATGGCGGACTGCCTCGGTAGTGGTGGACTGCCTTGGTAATGGCTGACGCCCTTCCCCCCACTGAGCTGGACTGTCCCATGTCCAGCTTCACTTGCTGCAAAACTCTCAATCCAGAGAGTTTCAGATCACTGGTCTTTGTTGGGGTGGGACCCGCTGAGCCAGATCACCTGGCTCCCTGTTTCAGCCCCTTTTTTTCAGTTCAATGGGCGGCTCCGTCTCCCAGGTGCCAGTTGAAACGGCCACCCAGATTTGTGTGAGTTTTTGTGTGGAGACCTGTGGTGCTGGCTGAAACAATCGTGCTGGAAATGCATGGAGCTTTTCAGCCTGGGAATATCCTGGTCTGTGGGCAGTAAAAATTCATTTGGAAATGTGATCACTCACCTTCTGCATTGTTTTCTCTGAGAACTGCACTCCAGAGCTGTTCCTATTCAGCCATCTTGGATCATCCATTTCTGTGTCTTCTTTTGAAAAATGTCTATTAAGATCTTTTCCCCTTTTTTAGTGCAGATTATTGTATTTTTCTTATTGAGTTATTTGAACTCCTTATATATTCTGGTTATTAATCCCTTATCATATGAATAGTTTGCAAATATTTTCTCTGATTCTGTGAATTGCATTTTCATTTTGTTGATTGTTTCCTTTGTTACACAGAAACTTTTTAACTTGATGTGATCCCATTGTTCATTTTTGCCTTGGTTGTGGGGTGCCTCCTGGGTTCAAGCAATTCTCATGCCTCAGCCTCCTGAATAGCTGGGATTACAAGTGTGTGCCACCATGCCTAGTTAATTTTTGTATTTTTAGTAGAGATGGCCATGTTGGCCAGGCTGTTCTCGAACTCCTGGCCTCAAGTGATCTACCCAGCTCAGCCTCCCAAGGTGCTGGGCCAATGATTTCTTTTAGTAGCTTCATAGTTTGAGGTTTTAGATTTAAGTTTCAAGTCTATTTTGATTTGGTTTTTGTATATGGTGAGAGGTAAGGGTCTGGTTTCATTCCTCTGCATATGGATATCCAATTTTTCCATCATCGTTTATTGAAGAGACTGTCTTATCCTCAATGTATGTTCCTGGCACTTTTATTGAAAGTGAGTTCACTGTAGATCTAAGGATTTGTTTCTGGCTTCTTTATTATGTTTCATTGGTCTACTTCTGTGTTTCTTTGCCACTACCATGCTGTTTTGGTTACTGTAGGTCTGTAGTATAATTTCAAGTCAGGTAATCTGATTCCTCCAGTTTGGTTCTTTTTGCAGGATAGCATTGGCTATTTAGTCTGTAAATTGCTTTGAGTACTATGAACACTTTAACAATATTGAATCTTCCAATCCATAAACATGGAATATCTTTCTTTTTTGTGTGTTTCATCTTCAATTTCTTTTATCAGTGTTTTAATAGTTTTCATTATAGAGATCTTTCATGTCTTGGTTAAGTTAATTTCTAGGTGTTTTATTTTATTTGTAGCTATTGTAAATGGGAGCAATTTCTTGATTTCTTTTTCAAATTGTTCACTGTTGGCATATAGAAATGCTACTGATTTTGTATGTTGATTTTGTATCCTGAAACTTTACTGAATTTGCTTATCAGTTCTAATAGCTTTTTGGTGAAGTCTTTAGGTTTTTTCCAATATAAGATCATACCATTTGCAAACAAGGATAATTTGAATTCTTCCTTTCCAATTTGGATGCCCTTTATTTCTTTTTCTTGTCTGATTGCTCTAGCTAGGACTTTCTATTGTTCCCATCTTTATGTCCATGCATACTCAATGTCTAGCTCCCACTTATAAGTGAGAACATGCAGTATTTGGTTGCCTGTTCCTGTGTTAATTCACTTAGGATAATGCCCTCCAGCTACATTCATGTTGCTGCCAAGGACATGATTTCATTCTACTTTATGACTGCATAGTATTCCATGGTGTGTATATACTATATTTTCTTTATCCAATCCACTGTTGATGGCCATCTAGGTTGATTTCATGCCTTGCTATTGTGAATAATATTTTGATGAACATGTGAGTGGATGTGTCTTTTTGATAAAACAATTTATTTTCTTTAGAGTGTATTCCTGTGTGTTAGTCAGTTTTTGTGTTGCTATAAATAAATACCTGAGGCTTGGTAATTTATAAATAAAAGAGGTTTCATTGGCTTAAAGTTCTACAGGCTACATAGAAAGCATGACACCAGCATCTCCTTAGCTTCTGGGGAGGCCCCAGGAAGCTTTTACTCATGGTGGAAGTTGAAGAGGGAGCAGCCATGTCAGCATTGCAAGAGCGGGAGTAAGAGAGAGAAGGAAGAGGTCCCAAACTCTTTGAAACAATCATATCTTATGTGAATGAACTGAATGAACAAGAACTCACTCATTATTGCAAGGACAGTACCACATCATTCATGACCTAAACATTTCCCATCAGGCACCACTTCCAACAATGGGGATTGCATTTTAACATGAGATTTTGAGGGAATTAATATCCAAAGTATATGAACCCAGTAATGGAATTGCTGGGTCAAATGGTAGTTCTGCTTTAAGTGCTTTGAGAAATCTTCAAACTGCTTTCCACAGTGGCCAAACTAATTTACATTCCCACCAATAAACATTGTTGTATAAACAGGTATAAACAGTGTATAAACATTCCCTATTCTATGCAGTCTCACCAGTATCTGTTATTGTTTTGGCTTTTTAATAATAGCTATTCTGACTGGTATGCAATGGTATCTCATGGTTTTGATTTGCATTTCTTTGATGAGTTTTTCATATGCTTGTTGTCTTCTTTTGAGAAGTGTTTGTTCATGTCCTTTGCCCACTTTTTAATAGGGTTATTTGTTTTTTGCTTGTTGAATTGTTTAAGCTCCTTATGAATTGTGGATATTAGACATTTGTCAAATGAATCATTTGTGAATATTTTCTCCCATTATGTAGGTTATCTGTTTATTCTGTTGATAGTTTCTTTTGCTGTGCAAAAGCTCTTTAGTTTAATTAGGTCCATTTGTCATTTTTGTTTTTGTTGCAATTGCTTTTGAGGACTCAGTCATAAATTATTTGCCAAGGCTGATGTCCAGAATTGTATTTCCAGGATTTTTTTCTAGGATTTTAAAAGATTAAGGTCTTATATTTAAGTCTTTGCTTCATCTTGAGTTAATTTTTATATATGGTGAAAAGTAGGGGTCTAGTTTCATTCTTCTACATATGGCTAACCAGCTATCTCAGCATCATTTATTGAATAGGAAGTCCTTTCCTCATTCCTTATTTTTGTTGACTTTGTCAAAGATCAGATGGTTGAAGGTGTTATTTGATTTGAGGTGTGATATAGGATTGTGATGTAGGTGTGATTTAGGATTGTAGGTGTGATGATTGTAGTTGTAATTTGTAGGTGTGCATTTATTTCTGGGTTCTCTATTCCATCCTAGTGCTCTGTATGTTGGTTTTTCTACCAGTATCATGCTGTTTTGGTTACTGTAGCCTTATAATATAATTTGAACTCAGGCAATGTGATGCCTCTGGCTTTGTTCTTTTTGATTAGAATTGCTTTGTCTATTTGAGTTCTTTTTTGGTTCTATAGGAATTTTACAGTTTTTTTTTCTAATTTTGTGAAAAATGATGTTGGTAGTTTGATAAGGAATAGTGTTGAATCTATAGATTGCTTTGGGTAGTATGGCCTTTTCAATGATATTAAGTTTTCCAAGCTATGAGCATGGAAAGTTTTTCCATTTGTTTGTGTTATCTATGATTTCTTTCAGCAGTGTTTTGTAGTTCTCCTTATAGAGATCTTTCACCTCCTTGGTTGGAAGGACAGGCTCTTTTTATTATTTTCATTTCTCTCTAAATTTACAGTTGACAGTAAGAGACAGTTTTTTTATTTTGATAAAAATCTTAAAGGTCACAGAACAATAATAATTTTCCCCATTGGTTATTAACATGACATGTGTGATTTCAGCTTGCATGGTCATTTTTATAGTTCCACACTATTGAGCAATGCAAGGGCTGTCTGTATACAGAAATGTTCCTTTTCCTGCATATTTATAAGCAACCTCGAAACACCTCCATCTCAAAAATGTACACCTAAAAATTCTCATGCTGCTCTCTCAATGTCAAAAGTTGCCCTGAAACTGATTTTCTCACCCTGCAGAGAAAGAAACATAAAAAGTGTTGTGAACTGTGCCCTGAGGCCTTGCAAGTCCTAGAAGCAGGGTTGGTAAATGCCTTCTTTCCATCAAGCCTTTAGTGTCCTAATGCCCATCTCTATTGTTTAATAGTCCTGTGTGGTTGTCACTGCTCATTTTTGGTATTGTGAGCAGATCGTCTCATAAGTGGACCGATGGTCATTGTGTGGGATGTTCACAAAACCAGACATTGCACTCCAGTCATCACTACTCATTTTCCCTGTCATGTTTTACGTGGAAATATGCCTTGAGGGATGTGAAACAATCAGACACTTGTATTAACAGAGAGGATAACAGATGTGCTCTTCTTTTATTGTCTCTGGGGTTCTTTTAGATCATCTGAAATGACTACACGAAGTTTAAAAATATTTCACCAGAAATGCTTAATGCAAGGAAAAGTTGTGTTTCCTACACACAATGTTTATCAAGACAACCTTCAACTGCTTGTAGACAAAAGAAATGTTAAAGCTTGTAAGTAAAGGATTTTGTAAGTGCAAAAGTTGTCTTTCCCCTAAACCCTTTAAAGAGACATTTATATTTGAGCCTATAAGGGAAGGAAGAAAAGACAAAAAGGGAAATCAGAGAAATGGGTATTTGTTAAATAGCTTATCAATCCTAGTCTTTTGCAAGACTGGTAAGTTTATTTTATCGTTTTGTGAAAGGCATACACAGTTAGTTATTGGTATTTGTGTGTGTGTGCGTGCGTGCACGTGTGTGTGTGTGCGCACGCATATTTGAATGTATACCAGATGATTAACTGTTTTCTAATTTTTTCTTTTCATTCTACCCCACAGCACATATATACAGTATTATAATATTTGAGTATGGAAAATTCTTTTTTACATTTATAGAACCTTCTCATTCAAGAAACTTCACGTACATTGACAATATTCTAGTCATTAACCTATACAAGCCTTGATTAAATTTGTGCTAACCTTTCAATTTAAGGGAAAAATTGGGGTGATTTTTATTTCTACCACAGTGCAATGATGTAGTGGATTCGTAAGAATGTTGTTAAATATGATGCCCTTAAGCAACCCCATAAGATTCATTTATTTATTTTTCCCAAAATCACACCACACCTGCACTGACTAGGAAAGGTCAAAGTGGTGCAGCAAATACTGGCACTTAATAAATCCATGTATGCATTTAAAAGGAGGGAGACTCTGACCCAAGACACTCCTAAACCTCTGTGGCAAGAGATTATGGGATCTTGGGATCTTAGGGGAGGTAAGCCCCTTACAGAAAATCTGTAATTTTGATAAAATGGGGAACCAAAGAAGAAAGAATGAATACTGGCACAAGATCATAAAGTGATGAGTTATCAGTTGATTGAATATCTATTTCTAGACATATTAGAGTCACTGGTATTAGAGTTAACTTCCTGCTATAAATAATTATAAAATTAGATAAACTATATGAGGGTTTTTTTTTCAGGCATTGGAAATAGGCAGCAGAAAGCTGTGATCCTTAGAAGAAAAGACATGAGCTGAACTTCATGTTCACCCCACACTTTCCAGACTGTGGTTTAGGGAGATGAGGCCCACAAGGAGAGTGTCAGTAGTGCTAACAAAGCAGAGATCAGAATTTTAAGTCTGCTAAGGTGGCTGGAATATGTAGACCAGGATTCTAGAGGGGAGAACACTGCAAGGGTTGAGGCACAGAAGTCTACACGGAGCATCCTCTGGGGTCTTTGGCCAAGGGTTGAGCTCTGCATATGTAGGGTAATATTCTGAAAGACCTAACAGAGAGGGACTGTGGATACAAAAGCCAAATGAAGCTCCCTCATAGGTCATGAAGTGCTGGCAGACACTGAAGTTCTATTCCAACCAAAGTGAATAAATTATACTGCGCATCTAACCATTTAGTTGAGACCCCCAGAAGACCATATTTAGGAGTAAGGACCACATTTTAGAGCAAAGGCCACACTTTCAATTAGAGAATACACTGAAATAGAAGCATGCTAGAAAAGCCCAAATCATCTGACTAGATTGAAAGGATCTGCCAATAAGTTATGTGACTGCCAGAACTACACTCACATCCATCATTTAAAGGAAGACTATAAATTCCAAACTCCCTACAATGTATTATTCACAATATTCAACATATAAAAATATGATTAAATATGTGAAGAAGCATTACATTATAACCATAACCAAAAGAAAATTCCTCACTTGAAACTAATTCTGAACTAACCAAGATTTTGGAATTAACAGACAAGGATTTTGTAATAGCTATGGTAAATTTGTTCAAGGACTTAAAGGAAATGATGGTCAAAATGAATGAACATCTGGGGAATCTCAGCATGAAATGGAAAATATGCAAAAGAACCAAATGGAAATTCTTGCACTGCAAAAAGCAGTATCTGAAACAAAACTGCACTGAGTAGGCCTAATAACATATTGAACAGCGCAGAAGAGTCTGTGAACTTCAAGAAAAGTGAATAGAATCTACCCAAACTGAAGAACAGAGAGACAAAATGATGGGCGAACAGAGCCCCAGTGATCTGTGGAAAAGTGGCAGGTAGTTTAAGATATGTGGAAGTAAACTTCTTGAAGGAAAGAAGAAAAAGAATGGGGCATATTTGAAGAAATATTGGTCCCAAATTTTTAAAACTAGGTGGAAAACACCCATCTATAGACTCAAAGCAAGATAAAAACAAAACAAAACAAAATATTGGTATATAATAATCTACTTGCTGGAAAATAGAGATAAAGATAAAATGCTAAAGGCAGCCAGAGGGAGAGATTTTTAAAAAAATGAAAAAAAAAAAAAAGGAAAGGGAAAAAAAAGGATATTACGTGATGGGGAACAGTAATAAGAATGATAACTGATTTCTCATCAGAAAAAATGGTGGTCAGAAGGCAACAAAATGATACCTTTAAATTCAGAAAGCAAAAAATAATAACGTGTTAACCTTGAATTCAATATAAGGGGAATATTCTTTAAAAATTAGAGCAAAATGAGAATTTTTTAGATGAATGAAACTTGAGAGACTTCATTATCAACAGACCCACACTAAAAGACATGCAATGAGAATAGAAAAAATTTCCTCAGTGGGATAAATAGCATCTTGTAAAAAAAAAAAAACCCCGGCAGCTTATATCACACTTAATGGTAAAAAACTGAACAGGGTTACCCTAAAATGAGGAATAAGCTAAGGAGGTCTACTCTCATAGATGTCCACTTTCACAAGTTCCATTTAACATTGTATTGGAGGTCCTAGTAGTGTAATAAGCCTAAAACAAACAAACAAGCAAGCAAGAATGAAAGGCATAAAGATTAAAAAGAAAAAATTCTAATTATTTTTATTTGCAGATGCTGTAATGTGGGTAGAAAATGTTCAGAAAATTATATAAAAACTACTAGAACTAATTAAAAGTGATTTAGTAAAGTCACGGACACATGGTCAATATTTAAAGTTATTTGTGTTTCTACATTATAGCAATCAATAATTTAAAAATAAAATTTAAGAAAACAATAGCACAGTAACAAAGTCCAGAAAATGAATAGAAATAAACATAGCAAAAGATATTGAAGATCTCTATTCCTGCAAACTTTAAAACAGTGCTGATGGCAGTTAAATAAAACCTAAATAAAGGTGGGAATGAGGACTGAGATGTCATATCTGCCCAAATTAATTTATAGATAGACTCAATACAATTCAAATAAAAATTTGTATCATTTTCCCCTCCTTTTTGGAGAAAATAGCTGATTCTATAATTTGTATAGGAGTGAAATGGAACTGGAAGAGCCAAAATAATTTTGAGAAAGAGCAAATTGGAATAATTAAACTACCTGATTTTAAGACTTACAATAAAACTACACTAATTGAGACAATATATTATGGCATAAGGATAGAAAAATATATTATATCAATATTACAGAATAGAAAGTCTAGAAATAAATCTAACTATGTATAGTAAATTGATTTTCTACCAAGATTCCACTGCATTTCAAAGGGGGAATGGCAAATATTTTCAAAGAATGATATTGGAACAAATGGATAAATGTATGGAGAAAAAAATGAATCTCAGCCCCTTCCTCACACTAGGCACAGATTAATTTGAGATGAAGCAGAAACTTAGATAAAAGTATAAGTCTTTCAGAATAAAATGGAATATCACTTGTGAACTTGAGACAGGCAAAGATTTCTTAGAATGCAAAAAGCATGAACTATAAGATTTAAAAAATATGGTAAACCAAACCATCACAATTAATAAGTCCTGATAATAAAAAAATCACCCCTAAGAAAATAAAAGGCAAGCAACAGTCTGGAATAAAATGTTTATAAAAAAATATCTGCCAAACAATTCTATCAAGAATTTATAAAGAATTCCTACATATTAATAACAACACGACAACTGTATAGAAATAGGCCAAAGACTAGATTAAGCACTTAAAAAAGAAAGAAGATGGGCAAATGGCATGTGTATATGGGCTCAAAATTATTTGTCATCAGGGGAATGCAAATTAAAACCACAATGAGAGAGCCTTTCAGAAGAACTAGAATGACTTTTGTTAAAAAAGACCCACACCACTAAATATTCGTGCAGATATGTAGAAATTGGATCTCCCTTTCATTACTGGTGGGAGTGTAAAACAGCATAATAAGTTTGGGAAAATGGTACTTATAAAGTTAAATGTAAATAACCTCTATAAACGCACAGTTCCACTCTCATGTTTTTTACCTAGGAAAAATTTAAGCAGGTGTCTACAAAAGACTTGTACAAGAATGTTCATAGCAGCTTATTCATAAGCCCCAAATGAAAAATGACCCAATGTCCAATTAAGGACAATGAAGAAACAAACTGTGCTATATTCGTACAATAAAATACTACTTGTCAATAAAAATGAATGAACTAATGATAAACTGAGTAATATGAATGAATCTCAGAAACATTATGTTGAGCCAAAGAAGCCAGATTCAAAAGAATACATACTATATGATTCCATTGATATGAAATTTGAGATATGATAAACTAATCTATGGTGAGATTTTGCAGTCAAAGCAGTGGCTGTCTTGAGGTTATAAGGGATTGACCAGAAGTGTATATGAGGAACCTTGATGAGGAGATAGAAATTTCATATATCTTTATTTGGTTGTTGGTTACATAACTGTTTACATTTACTTAAGATCTGAAATTTCATTGTATGATTTATCTAAATAAAATAATTTAAAAATTTCATTGATTCAAAGGTTTCAGATTTCTTGTAAATCACAACTGTAAAGAGCAAAAATTTTAAAGGTTATTAATTGCTCAGTTACTAAAATCGGCCTTTATCTTAATATGAAGTTTCCCTGTCAAATTTAATTTTTGCAGTTTTGTTTCAAATATGAGTGGGGTTCTTCATCAGAGAATATTTTCAACTGAATTGGGACTTTGAGATCAAATTGTGTATTGAAAATAGAAATAAACCAAAGTAATCTGAGTTCTGAAGCCCAAACTTGGCATTTATTTGAAACATTTGCAAAATATATGTGGGAAAAAACATTTCAATGAAATGAACTTTACTACCCATAAGCATTATGTGGGGGTTGAGATGAAGTCATGGATATTGTCATGCAAAGATGCTTGCATGCTCAGAGTAGCCATTTAATGTAAGCATCCTTCCCTCACTCCACCTCTAATCTTTTTAGCTTGTTAGACTCAGTGATCTTGTTCAAAGGTTTAGGGACTTTTTCCATGTCGGTAATTATACTGCTTTGTCTGTGGTTCTGTTTTATTGTAGAAAAAGGGATGCAAAGAAGGTGGAAAGGGGCTGTGGGCACCACAGAATGAACTTACTTTCTTTAGATGTAAAGAACAGGCTTGCTGGAGACCAGGTATAAAATCTGTCCCATTACTGGGCCCAGGCCAAGGAAAAAGGCTGGGTGGGTAGTGATGCAAAGAAAATCAACCACTAGATAAAGTTTTCCCTACCAAATAAAAGCCGGCGGCTTAGGAGACTCTACATAGTCTGGTTCTCACCTTTCTGACCTCTTCTTCTCTTCCCTTTGCTCACTCTGCTCAGTCACATTGGCCTCACTGCAATTCCTTAACAGACCAGGCATGCTCTGACCTAGGGTTTTTTCACTTGCTCTGTACTTTGCCTTGAAATCTCTTCCACCAGATGACCAGAGCTCACTCTTGCTTTTAAATCTCTTCTAAATCTTTTTTGAAATGTTGTCTTCTCAGCAAGGCTTCTGACTACTGTGGTTGAAACTGAACATCTCCTATCTCCTATTTACCTGTCTCTCCTTTATTCCCCTTCTCTCCTTAATAGTTTTTTTCCAAAGCACTATCACTCTCTCCTATTCTATACTGTTTACTTATTTATTTTGTTTATTATTTGTTTTCTCACACTAGAAAGCAAGCTTCCCATGGGTGAGCACTACTGCAGTACCTGGAACAGTGGTTGGCACAAGATGTGCTCAGTACTTTTTGAATGTTGAATGATGGAGGAAATGAATCCAAAGGTGAGATAACCTGTGATCCAGGCTGTCTAGATTTGAAAGCTGGCTCTGCTAGTTTCTGGCTGTGTGATCTTGAGGAAATCACCCAAGTAAAATGGGTATTTAGCTCATATGACTGTTGTGAGGATTAAATGCGGTAACACCATAAAGCATTTAGCATAGTGCCGAGAATGTTTAAATGCTCAGCAAATATTAGTTATTGTTGGTATTCAGTGATTTATGGACACCTTTTCTTGTTCAGGCACTGCTCAAGGCTCTGTGTACTGTGAGAAAATAATTTAAAACTAGGGTCCTAACTCTCAAGGAATTTATGTTTGAGTTTGTATATAGTTGCCTTCGCCTGGAAAACCTTTTTGCATTCTACCTGTTCAACTTCAATTTACTCTTTAAGACCCAACTCAATGTTGATCTCCTTGGTCAAGCTACCTCCTTTTCTCCAGGTGAGTAAACCCTCTTTGTCCTGAATGCAAAGCATTCATTTTTTCATTCATTTAACTGCAAACATTTGTTGAGTATGTAACACCATGGGCCAGATGAAGCAGCAGTGATATAGAGAAGGTTAAGATGTGGGCCTTGACTTCGAGGGACTTATAGACTGGTGCTGAGTGCAGACAGAAATAGAAACAAAAACAAAATAGTGTCATGTGCCTACCAATAGGCAGAGTGTTTATATCTGTCCCATCTTCTGGATTTTGAGCTACTGTAGCCAGAACCTCCACATTTCAGTCATTCTTTGTATCAAAAATACCTCTTACAGTGCTTGTCTGGCACATGATATGTACAAATGTGTTTATTGAAATGATTCAAATAATGGGAAGAAATGACATGCATAATAGAGACAAGTAGAAATGATGATGATGACGATGATGATAGTAACAGCTAACATGAGTCAATTACCTTTCTAAGAAACACACATTAATCTATACAGCAATAGAAACAGCAAGGTATTATCATCCACATTTTATGGATTGGTAAACAGGCTCAGAGAAGCTAAGCAACTTGTCCAGGGATCAAGCTGTGATTACAACTCAGGACTCTTTGCTTCCAAAGACTATTTTTGCACATTACTCTATATATCAGGGTGATGCTAGCTGGCATTGTTCTAGAAACATTTTGTGGTCAGCTACTTGATCTGAGTATTGGGTATTTCTGCTCCTATTTTTCTTTCTCTAAACTCTTTAGACATAGTTATAGACAAAAGAGTTGTGGACCAATGACTCTGGGGAGTCATGTGTCAATTAGCAAATCTGAAACCAGTGTGAACTGCTCCCTGATTCTGACATACCGACTCTCTCCTTTTTCTTTTTTTCTGGTGTAGTTTAAAATGTGCTGATAGAGAATTGGACTGCTGACGGTAGCACTAACCTACCCATCAAAAAGAAGGAGGCAGTGGGGAATAGTTAGGAAGAACATAAAGATACTCTGTTCCATTTTTTAAAAACCTTTACTGGCGGAGAGAGAGTGAGAAAGATAGGAGATGGTCCAAGGGGGCCTTGCATTTCATGACTTTAAAGGTACTTAGTGTGGGACAAGAAGTTATTTTTCCTTTTTGGCTTCTCTAACTAAGGCTAGACAGATCATCTTAGAAAACAAAGGAAGATTCTATTTCAGCATCTGATGCAATGTAAGTTTTGGTTATATACTCTGATATATTTCAATGAATATCAATTTACTCAGTAATTTTTGGGGAAAGTAAAATCATGTCGTTTCAATGTTCACAACTTTAGGTAAAACCTTCAAGATTCATATCAAATGAGCTAGTCAGGATGAAAACCTGGGTTTATTTTAGTAGACTTTTCTCAAGAATACTTTGATGGCAAGATACAAGCATACTTTATAAGGATGGCAATTTGCTTGAAAAGTGAGTATACACAGAACAAAACAAGCATCTTCAAATATTTTTAAGAAAAATATCAGCTAGTGTGTTAAATTAATCAGGAACAGGACAGGCAGCATATGACATTTCAAGCAGCCTCAAGAATGGATTCACGAAGAGGCAAATGCATGTCATCTTAGGTAGAATAATTTATTTCTTCACTCTTGACACAGGCACCAAAAATCAATCAACTGGAACCATACCTCAAAAATCCATTTAAAAATTGCATTCTTATTACTATTTACCATAAGAAAATCAATCTGTATCAATATTAGCAGAATTATTGTAAAAGAACAATCTTTAAAAATTCTTTTTAACCTGATGTCAGGAGTTCAAGACCAGCCTGACCAACATGTTGAAACCCGTCTCTACTAAATATTAAAATATTAGCTGACTGTGTGGTGCATGCCTGTAATCCCAGCTACTTGGGAGGCTGAGGCAGAAGAATCGTGTGAACCTGGGAGGCAGAGGTTGCAATGATCTGAGATTGCACCATTGCACTCCATCCTGGGCAACAAAAGCAAAACTCTGTCTCAAAAGAAAAAAAAATTATTTTAAAAACACTTTTATTTTAGGTTTCAGAGTATATGTGAAGGTTTGTTACATAGGTAAACTCGTGTCATGGGGGTTGGTTGTACAGATTATTTCATCACCCAGATATTAAGCTTAGTACCCAACAGTTATCTTTTCTGCACCCCTTTCTCCTCCTATCCCCATCCTCAGTGTCTGTTGTTTCCTTCTTCGTGTTCATAGGTTCTCATCATTTAGCTCCCACTTATAAGTGAGAATATGCAGTATTTGGTTTTCTGTTCCTGCATTAGTTTGCTAAGGATATTAGTCTACAGTTCTATCCATGTTCCCATGAAAGACATGATCTCATTCGTTTTCATGTCTGCATAGTATTCCATGGTGTATATGTACCATATTTTCTTTATCCAATCTGTCATTGATGGGCAGTTAGGTTGATTCCATGTCTTTGCTACTGTGAATAGTGCTGCAATGAACATTCACATGTATGTGTCTTCACGGCAGAATGATTTATATTCATCAGGGTTTATACCCAGTAACGGGATTGCTGGGTTGAATGGTAGTTCTTCTTTTAGTTCTTTCAGGAATCGCCACACTGCTTTCCACAATGGCTAAACTAATTTACACTTCCACTAACAGTGTATAAGTGTTTCTTTTTCTCCACAACTTCTCCATCTGTTATTTTTTTGCTTTTTTAATAGCCATGCTGACTGTTGTAAGATGGTATGTCATTGTGATTTTGATTTGCATTTCTCTAAGGATCAGTGATATTGAGCATTTTTTCATATCTTTGTTGTCTGCATGTATTTCTTCTTTTGAAAAGTGTCTGTTCATAAAAAGGACAAATTTGATAACATTAAATGAAATGGTGAAGACCTCTGATAGTAAAATTAAAGTTATGTGTCAGAGAAGATAGATAAAACATTCTCATATAATCGACTACTAGAACATAAGGATTGTTATTAACTTAGAATTGATATTACTGTATTGATGCTCTAACTTTTTTATAGCAAATTTTAATAAATTAAATTCTTTCAAATTTCTGTATTCCACATTAGGAAATTTATGTATTATCTATTTTCAGAGACTCTTGAATTTAATAGTATTTTTGCATACATAGTTATTATGTTCTTAAATATTGGATGTAAAAGTCTAATTACATAAAGTCATATTAAACCCAGTTTGTAATATAATTTAAGTAGTTTTGACTCTGATTTTGAGATTTCCTTGACTTTTTCTCCCAGAACTCAATTGATAATATTATATTGCTTTACACTGAGTTTATCACTACTGGAGCAGACCTATTTTAATTATTAGTTATTGTATTATATATAAACAACATGATAATAGGAAAGGGAATATGTATGTCTTAAAATGTCAGAACAAGATAAGCATTCGATAATATTTGTGGGATGAATGAGAGCTTGATGGTGCATCTTAATATCTAGTAATCACAATAATTATACTAACCAACATTTACTGTGCCATAACTTAGGCACACAATTTTTGCTTTTTATATATTCTTTAATTTTCATAAATACTGCAGATTGGAGAATTTTCGTTCATTATTTAAGTTCAAGAAACCAGCCAGTGATAAACTCAAGCCTATTTTGCTCTTTCCCTGGGTCTTCCAGAAGATGCTCCCTTTCCCTTTGTCTACAGTATTTTTTTGAGCCGTTTTTGTTTACCCTCAAACAAGGAGTGTGTTCTCCAGACTGGACATTGTTAGTGGAGAGGGTGAGTGGGTTTTCCTTGGCCCATCTTCTCTGCTTTCTGTGTGGTGTCTGATCTCTTTAGCTCTGGAACTGTGAGGTGATGGGCACTGAGTCGATCCTTGTTTCTACCAAGTGCTCACAAGTTAACCTCTGCTCTACAGATATTCTCTACAGATATTCAACTCCTGTGGGGTTGCTCATGCACTGAACTGATGCCTTCCAAGCAATAGAATGAAATACCTAGGAAAACAACTAACAAAGAATGTAAAGGACCTCTTCAAGGAGAACTATGAACCACTGCTCAAGGAAATAAGAGAGGACACTAACAGATGGAAAAACATTCCATGCTCATGGTTAGGAAGAATCAATAGTGTGAAATGGCCATACTGCCCAAAGTAATTTACAGATTCAACTCTATCGCCATTAAGCTACCAATGACCTTCTTCACAGAACTGGAAAAGACCACCTTAAATTTCATATGGCACCAAAGGAGAGCCCACATAGCCAAGACAATCCTAAGCAAAAAGAACAAAGCTGGAGTCATCATGCTACCTGACTTCAAACTACATTACAAGGCTACAGTAATCAAAATAGCATGGTACTGGTACCAAAACAGAGACATGGACCAATGGAACAGAACAGAGGCCTCAGAGGCAATGCCACAATCTACAACCATTTGGTCTTTGACAAACATGACAAAAACAAGCGATGGGGAAAGGATTTCTTGTTTAATAAATGGTGTTGGGATAACTGGCTAGCCATGTGCAGAAAACAGAAACTGGACCCCTTCCTGACACCTTAAACTAAAATTAACTCCAGATGGATTAAAGACTTAAACATAAGACCTAACAGCATAAAAATCCTGAAGAAAACCTAGGCAAGACCATTCAAGACATAAGCATAGGAAAGGACTCCATAACTAAAATACCAAAAGTGTTGGCAACAAAAGCCAAAATAGACAAATGGGATCTAATTAAACTCCAGAGCTTCTGTACAGCAAAAGAAACAATCATTAGAGTGAACTGGCAACCAACAGAATGGGAAAAAAATGTCTGCAATCTACCCATCTGACAAAGGGCTAATATCCAGAATCTACAAAGAGCTAATATCCAGAATCTACAAAGAACTATAACAGATTTACAAGAAACAAACAAACCCATTTAAAAGTGGGCAAAGGATATGAACAGACACTTTACAAAAGAAGACATATATGAGGCCAACAAACATACGAAAGTATGCTCATCATCACTGATCATTAGAGAAATGCAAATCAACATTGAGATACCACCTCATGCCAGTTAGAATGGTGATCATTTAAAAATCAGGAGACAAGAGATGCTGGAGAGGATGTGAAGAAATAGGAACACTTTCATACTGTTGGTGGGAGTGTAAATTAGATTAACCATTGTGGAAGACAGTGTGGCAATGCCTCAAGGACCTAGAAATAGAAATTCCATTTGACTCAGCATTCCCAATACTGGGTATATATCCAAAGAATTATAGATCATTCTATTATGAAGACACATGCACACGTTATGTTCATTGCGGCACTGCTTACAATGGCAAAGACCTGGAACCAACCCAAATGCCCATTGATGATAGACTGGACGATGAAAATGTGGCACATATACACCATGGAATACTACGCAGCCATAAATATTGATGAGTTCGTGTCCTTTGTAGGGACATGGATGAATCTGGAAACCATCATTCTCAACAAACTGACACAAGAACAGAAAATCAAACACCACATGTTCTCACTCATAGGCGGGTGTTGAACAATGAGAACATATGGACACAGAGAGGAGAGCTTCACACACTGGGGTCTGTTGAGGGGGAATAGGGGAGGGACAGTGGTGGGTAGGGACATTGGGGAGGGATAACATGGGGAGAAATGCCAGATATAGGTGACAGGGGGATGGAGGCAAACCACATTGCCATGTATGTACCTATGCAACAATCCTGTATGATCTGTACATGTACCCCAGAACCTAAAGTACAATAAAAAATATATATATAAAAGAAAAGAAACATGAATATTAAAAAAAAAAGAAAGTTTGCCCTTTTCTGGGCCCTTATCAATATTTTCATCGTATCAAAGGGAGAAGCTACATTGGAGCTGTGAGGCAAATGTCATTTTGAATTGGAAGTCACTTTGACTATGCATTTTTTTTTTTTAGGCAGAGTCTCCCTCTGTTGCCCAGGCTGGAGTGCAGTGACATAATCTTCGCTCACTGCAACCTCTGCCTCCTGGGTTCAAGTAATTCTCCTGCCTCAGCCTCCTGAGTAGCTGGGACTACAGGTGCGTGCCACCACACCCAGCTAATTTTTTTTGTATTTTCAGTAGAGACGGTGTTCCACCATGTTGGCCAGGATGGTCTCAATCTCCTAACCTCGTGATCTGCCTGCCTTGGCCTCCCTAAATGCTGGGATTATAGGAGTGAGCCACAGCACCCAGCCCTACTTTGCATTGTTAATCATTTTAACAACAGTGTACTGGAGTAACCTAGAAAATTTTTACAATTTGGCCCAGTCGATAGACTTATTTACTGAATAATTTTCAAAAATTAGGTTAAAATGTATGGCATTTTCTCTGCTATCTCTGCCCATTGCTCTTTGAACCAAGCCATACCAAACCAAACAAACTACACAAAAAAGACCAGGTTTGTATATCGAATCTGGAATGTTTTGAATCTAAAGAAAAACTTATTCACTTTTAGTTGGAGTAACATGTTTATGGGTACTAGATTTTAATGCCGTTAGTTTGAGTGTGTGCTTTCATGCATGCTTACTTACTTGGTTGACAGAGCACAAGGTATCAAATGTGGAGTAGACTGCTTAGGGTTGCATGACTCAGGATATGGGCATGACTTCTTGTCTTTGGGTCTTGATGAGCAAACACTTCATCTCAAGACAGTGTCCTCTAGCTCATAAATATGTTAATGATGCATAAATATTAAAAATAAATATGGAAGTGTACTATGAAACTGTTCACTTCAATAAACCATAAAATAATGAATGGTAAAGTTTTTAGTCTGTTTTATTAATCATGATGAGTAACAACACTCAGTCCTCATTAAAAGGCAAATTGTTGTGCCTTGCTTAATGGGGAAACACTCTGAGAAATGCATCCTTAGGTGATTTTGTCACGTGGACATTACAGAGTGTACTTACACCAACCTAGATGCTGTAGCCTACTACATACCTGGGGCATATATTATAGCCTATTTCTCCCAGGCTACAAATCTGTACATCATCTTGTTGTACTAAATACTGTAGGCAATTGTAACGCAATGGTGTTTGTGTATCTAAACACATTTATACATAGAAAAAGTACAGTAAAAAATACGGTATTATAATCTATGGAACCCAAACACTACTCTGTGGCACATCACTGTAATATGATACCCTCCTCAATTTTTTTAACCCTAAAGTGGAAACCATTTAATTTTAGTCAGTTGTTGTTGTTGTTGTTTAACACATTTTTCCTCCAGCTTGGGTGCAACTATCAAACTTACTTCTGGATGACCTATGAAGAATGAATAGTAATTGGATAATACAGTTATTCCATAAATTGAGAAACATGTCTCAGCTGGGCAAATATTGCTGACTCAGCCTCCCTTCCTGCCATCTAATCCTTTTTACTTGCAGTAAAAAAAAAGTCCTGATTTTCATGCCTCAAACAGACTTCTTGAAACAGATTTGAAAACAAGAGCCTATTGCCAGTGAGAGCAGGACTCCCCAGTCGAGTCCCTGCCATCTCAGCTCACCTGGAATGCTGGTCGGGCGGTGACAGTGACTGACAGGGCCAGGCTCACCTTCGTGTGCAGGCTGAGGGCTCCAGGCCATTGAAACATCTCTGGAAATGTGCCCAAAGGAAACGCAGAGCGGCGTGGGTACGCTTTCATGCCAAAGATTTTCGGGAATGGATCCAAAAACATCTTCTGTAACAGGAAATGAAAGAGGAAATAACTTGTTATTCCAAAGGGGTGAGAGGGTTGGGGTGAGAGTTTAAAGAAGGGCTGAAAAGAGAGGAAAAGAACTGAGCTGTGAAGGTGAGGCGATGCCGAAGAGGGGAAGTCAGTAGTTGGAGCTGGAAATGTTAATGAGCTCACAAAGATAAGGAGGAAGTAGGGACTGTCAGGAAGGTAAACACACCATCATGGAAAGGGCAGCTTTGCCAAGAATAACAACATCAAGATAATTAAAGGAAAAGACTAACGTAAATGTGAGGAAAAGAGAAAATGCTGAACAGGTCTTAAATACCAGAACATTCCAGCTCAGCATTTTGTAATTGACAACACAAACAGGAAAAGGAAAGGAAGGCCTTCTGCAGCCACACACACACATTCCATCCTATGATATTTGTGTTATCTGTTGACTCAGGACACATTGAGTGGGATGATAATTATAACTTTTATTGTTTATCTCTCTGGGTCTGGTATGTTCTGTATATTTGTCAGAAGGCCATGATACTAGGATACTTAATTAATTTCCTGAATTGTGTTATTTTGTAGTATAATTTTGTAGTGTAAGCTGTAGAATCAAATCACGCATCTCTATTATATACAAGATTTTCTTGAGCTCTTTCATGCTAACTAATGGAGTACCTGCAAAACAATTTTAAAAGTTGGTAAAACTAATTAAGTAGTATACTGACCACACACAACATCACACTGCATGACACCCCACCTACTCTGTCTGGAAGCAGTTCACATCAAACTCTAATTTGTGTTCTCTTTCTGTTCTTGAGCATTCCACAGTCTTCTTTCTAGAATAAAATTGTTTGGAAGACTGCAGTCTTTTCCAGGGAGAAGGGAATTATAAAGTCCACAGGCAAATAAAAATAACATGTCCTTTTTAGTACAGAGATCCAAATTAGACTTCTAATTCAGTCAAAAAAAAAAAAAAAAAAGCAATGTTGGGATCTCTTCCCTAAATTATTACCAAAAAGAATGTTTATATATAACCTCATTTATTGTAAAAGAGTACAAAAAGACCAGTAAATATATTTCCCTATGTGATGAAATTCACCAATCTAACTTTTCCTTAATGCTTCTCTTTTTAAAAAAAAATTATCCTGAAGGTTGTTTTGTGTGTATCTAAATTTATAATACTAGGTATATACCACTCCAAAAATGTGCATCAATACATAAAACCGTAGGAATAGTATCTGACTAACCAAACTCACTATTGCTTGATTTCCTCTCTTTGGTTAACTTTTTGGTAAGTTTAATCTCATTCAACCCTTTAAAAATATTTTCATAAGTTGTTTCTTTACTGGTACATAGCATTGCTTACATAGCAGTTCATAAAATCATAAAAACTTGACATGTTATTTTTAATACTGTGTAAAGTTTATTAACATTTGAATGAAACACTCTTATTTACACAGTTAAGTCTGAGGCGCTCAGAACAGTAAGATGGCGTGGAATCCACTGCTGTGAGTTTGGAAATGCACAGCGGTCCTTGGCATCCTGGCACAGAGGCAACCCTCACCTCTGGGCAAGGTGAGCCACAGTTTATATAGTTTGACTGGCTTGCTTTGCTGTCTTCATTCTTCTTCACTTTCATTTTCAGGATCTAAGTCAGAATCCCATTTAATTCTTTTTCACTTGCTCTATCTCTGTCTTCACCATTTTCTTCATCTTTTCCTTTGGCATCCTCATCTTCCTCTTCAGCATCATCCTCATCTTTTTCACTTTCACTCTCCTCCTCATCTTCATCCCAATTAGCATCAGAATCCTTATCTGCTATTTCATCATCAGACTCCTCTTCAGAAGATTCTTCTTCATACACCAACTTTGACTTTGGTCCAGGGGAAGTTGTTTCCTTTGTTTTCTCTGATGCTGTTACTTGTGTAATTAGAAGAATAAGCTTTCCATGAAGGTTCTGAAAAATTTTGACTCTGCTTTCCGTTAACTGGTAGAGTGTCCCCAGCTGGGGTACCAGGTCAGGCAACGTGGACAGGTATGCTGCATGAACTGTTAATGCACATTTTAGCCACTGAACCATTAGCACAGCACTATTAGGATGTCCTTGTAGCCTCTTTGTAAGCTCTTGCAACAATGGAATAACAGTATGCAGGGGCATCCTTAATACAGTCTTCTTTATAAGGTTTAAATTCCTAGTTTGAAGTACTTTTTTTAGCATTTCAAAATCGTTACTTTCTGAGCCTTGGGTAAGAAGAACTGGAAAGCTATTCGTCTGGAGGTCATCCTTTCCTTTTTCGTGTGTGTCTATATCCATTGCTCCCTGGCGTTCTTCAGTGCTAACCATAACGCCAATGCTGGAGACAGGTGAGACATCTGCAATCCAAGCTTCCAGATTCCAGTGAAAAAAACAACTCCCCAAGAAGCACATGGTTTGAAAATGTTAATGCATAAAAAGCCTTGTATATGAAGATTCAGAAAAGGCAAGGACCTGGCATCTGATTCTAAAACAGAAGAAAAGGCCTATTCTCAGAAAAGCTTGCCCCACTATAACTATCCCTTGATATCACCCTCATATCTGCAGGAGGAAACAAGATATTATTATTAAAGGGCATAAAGACTGTTATGGTCCCAAAACAATTTGTAAAATGTCTTCCTATTTTTATTAGTGAGCTCCAAATGATGATGTATTAGCTAGAATATGCTATACTACAACTAAGTGTCCTTGATAAATACTTCAAATTTACGTGTAAATAAACATGATGCAATATGCTATACAAAAACTCAATTGTGGTCTGTGTGGTGGCTCTCACCTGTAATCTCAGCACTATGCAAGGCTGGGGCAGGCAAATCACTCGAGCCCCGATGTTCGATAAACAGCCTGGACAACATGGCAAAACCCTGTCTCTACAAAAATATTAGCCAGGCACAGTGGCATGCGTCTGTGGTCCCAGCTACTCGAGAGGCTGAGGTGGGAGGATCACTTGAGCCCAGGAGGTGGAGGTTGTAGTGAGCCGAGATCAAACCACTGCACCCTAGTCTGGGTGACAGAATGAGACCCTGTCTCCAAAATGAAATAAAAACAACAACAATAACAACAACAATAACAACAACAACAACAACAACAACAACAAAAACCGCCCTCAATTGTATAGAACTGATCCCTGATTTTTTTCCCTCTTTTGCCAAGAGCAATTGGTGACAAATAAAATAAAATAAAAGCTGCAACTTTGACTTTTTCACCACTGTAGGAGCTTGAGGATTTATCAGTGTTATATATGTGTTCTCAAAATGTAAAGAACCAAGCAAGGCTACATTTGAATAGACAACCTCTTTTAAAGGCAGGTGATCTATTTGGCTACCAGACAGGCAGGTGTGTGGAGCTCTGGAGACACAATTTAGACCTGGTTTTGTCACAAACTACCTGTGTGACAGAAGCAACAAGTCAGATAAGAAGGGGGAGAAAGAGGTGCTGCCTTCTAATGAGTCTGGGGAAAGGAGCAAAGAGGGTGGGGAAAGAAAGAACAAGGCCTGAGAGAAGATTTGGAGTTGAGGAAGAGGTTATTCAGACTCATCAGAAGGAAAGAATACTGAAAAAACCTCGAATCCAGTTTAAGACAAACAGAAGGAAAGATAGTAGCATTTCTATGTCAAAGTGTTCAAAGAGGGTAGTCTAGTTGAAACTTTTTAAAGACTCTTAATTGGATTGTGGTTGGATTTTGAAATTGAGGATGTGGTTTTCAACCACTGGGCAAGACTAATAAACTACAAAAATGCACTCACCTGGCTATTGGTACCCAGTGGAAAGGGATGTATCCTCTGTAATTTCTCTTTTTGTTTTTTAAAGCAGAATATTGGTTGGGATTATTTTTATTGCATTTGAGGAGACTATATATGTATTTGACTTTTATTTCTTGTTATATATAACTTTTGAACCATAATCTCAAAAATTTAAAACCTCTTTTCAACACATCTCAAAAATATAGCAGAGCCCTCAATTATTTTTATTTATTTATTTTTATTTTTTATTTTAATTTAGGTGCATACTATATCTGGCATTTCTCCCCATGTTATCCCTCCCCACCCTCCCCACCCCCTGCTCTCTCTCCCCTACCCCTCAACTGCCTCCAGTGTGTGATGCTCCTCTCCCTGAGTCCACATGTTCTCATTGTTCAACACTCACCTATGAGTGAGAACATGTGGTATTTGGCTTTCTGTTCTTGTGTCAGTTTGCTGAGAATGATGGTTTCCAGATTCATCCAAGTCCCTACAAAGGACATGAACTCATGGTTTTTTATGGCTGTGTAGTATTCCATGGTGTATATGTACCACATTTTCTTTGTCCAGTCTATCATTTCTGGGCATTTGGGTTAGTTCCAAGTCTTTGCTATTGTACATAGGGCTGCAATGAACATACATGTGCATGTGTCTTTATAGTAGAATGATTTATAGTTCTTTGAGTATATACCCAGTAATGGGATTGCTGGGTCAAATGGAATTTCTATTTCCAGATCCTTGAGAAATCGCCACACTGTCTTCCACAATGGTTGAACTAATTTACACTCCCACCAGCTATGTAAGAGTGTTCCTAGTTCTCCACATCCTCTCCAGCATTTGTTGTCTCCTGATTTTTTAATGATTGCCATTCTAACTGGTGTGAGATGGTATCTCAATGTGGTTTTGATTTGCATTTCTCTAATGACCAGTGATGATAGCATTTTTTCATATGTTTGTTGGCCTCATATATGTCTTCTTTTGTAAAGTGTCTGTTCATATCCTTTGCCCACTTTTGAATGGGGTTGTTTTTTTCTTGTATATCTGTTTTAGTACTTTGTAGATTCTGGATATTATCTCTTTGTCAGATGGGTAGATTGCAAAAATTTTTTCCCATTCTGTTGTTTACCAGTTCACTCTAATAATGGTTTCTTTTGCTGTACAGAAGCTCTGAATTTTAATTAGATCCCATTTGTCTGTCTTAGCTTTTATTGCCATTGCTTTTGGTGTTTTAGTCATGAAGTCCTTGCTATGCCTATGTCCTGGATGGTTGTGCCTATGTTTTCTTCTGGTGTTTTTATGGTGTTAGCTTTTATGTATAAATCTTTAATCCATCTGGAGTTAATTTTAGTGTAAGGTGACAGGTAGGGGTCCAGTTTCTGCTTTCTGCACATGGCTAGCCAGTTTTCCCAACATCATTTATTAAACATGGAGTCCTTTTCCCATTGCTTGTTTTTCTCAGGTTTGTCAAAGATCAGATGGTTGTAGATGTGTGGTGTTGCTTCTGGGGCCTCTGTTTGTGTCTTCTCTTATTTCCTGAGCAGTGGTTTGTAGTTCTCCTTGAAGAAGTTCTTTACCTCCTTTGTTAGTTGTATTTAGGCCTAGGTATTTTATTCTCTTTGTAGCAATTGTGAATGGGAGTTTGCTCTTGATTTGGCTCTATGTTTGTCTGTTATTGGTATATAGGAATGCTTGTGATTTCTGCACATTGGTTTTGTATCCTGAGACTTTGCTGAAGTTGTTTATCAGTTTGAGAAGATTTTTGGGCTGAGACGATGGGCTCTTCTAGATATACAATCATGTCATCTGCAAATAGAGACAGTTTGACTTCCTCTTTTCCTAATTGAATACCCTTTATTTCTTTTTCTTGCCTGATTGTTCTGGCTAAAACTTCCAATAGCATATTGAATGGGAGTGGTGGGAGAGGGCATCCTTGTCTAGTGCCTGATTTCAAAAGGAATTCTTCCAGCTTTTGCCTGTTCAGTATGATATTGGCTGGGGGTTTGTCATATATAGCTTTTATCATTTTATGATATGTTCCATCGATACCGAGTTTATTGAGAGTTTTTAGCATAAAGGGCTGTTGAATTTTGTCAAAGGCCTTCTCTGCATCTATTGAGATAATCATGTGGCTTTTGTCTTTGGTTCCGTTTACGTGATGGATTATGTTTATGGATTTGTGAATGTTGAACCAGCCTTGCATCCTCAGGATGAAGCCTACTTGATCGTGATCGGTAATCTTCTTGTGCTGTTGCAATCTGTTTGCCAGTATTTTATTGAAGATTTTTGCGTCGATGTTCACTGTGGATATTGGCCTGAAGTTTTCTTTTTTAGTTGAGTCTCTGCCTGGTTTTGGTATCAGGATGATGTTGGTCTCATAAAATGAGTTAGGGAGGATTCCCTCCTTTTGTATTGTTTGATACAGTTTCAGAAGGAAGGGAACCAGCTCCTCTTTGTACATCTGGTAGAATTCGGCTGTGAACCCATTTGGACCTGGACTTTTTTTGGTTGGTAGGCTATTGATTGCTGCCTCTACTTCAGCCCTTGTTATTTTCAACTTCGTCCTGGTTTAGTCTTGGTAGAATACAAGTGTCTAGGAATTTATCCATTTCTTCCTGGTTTACTGGTTTATGTTCATAGAGCTGTTTGTAGTAATCTCTGATGGTAGTTTGTATTTCTGTGGAATTGGTGGTGATGTCCCCTTTATCATTTTTTATTGCATCTATTTGATTCTTCTCCCTTTTCTTTTTTATTAGTCTGGCTAGAGGTATGTCTATTTTGTTGATCTTTTCAAAACTAGCTCCTGGATTTATTGACATTTTGAAGGGTTTTTTGTGTCTCTATCTCCGTCAGTTCTGCTCTGATCTTAGTTATTTCTTGTCTTCTGCTAGCTTTTGAGTTTTTTGGATCTTCCTCCTCTAGCTCTTTCAATTTTGATGATATGGTGTCAGTTTTAGATCTTTCCTTGTTTCTCATGTGGGCAATTTTTTGCTATAAATTTCCCTCTCGACACTGCTTTAAATATGTCCCAGAGATTCTGGTATGCTGTGTCTTCATTCTGATCGGTTTCAAAGAATATCTTTATTTCTGCCTTCATTTCATTGTTTATCCATTTGACACTCAGAAGCAAGTTGTTCAGTTTCCAAGTGGTTGTGGGGATTTGAGTGTGATTCTTAATCCTGAGTTCTAGTCTGATTGCACTGTGGTCTGATAGACTGTTTGTTATGATTTCCATTCTTTTTCACTTGCCGAGGAGTGATTTGCTTCCAATGATGTGGTCAATTTTAAAGTGCAATGTGGTGCTGAGAAAAATGTATATTCTGTGGATTTTTGGTGAAGCATCCTGTATATGTGTATTAGGTCCACTTGGTCCAGCTCTGCGTTCAAGTCCTGGATGTCCTTGTTAATTTTCTGTCTTGTTGATCTGTCTAGTATTGACAGTGGAGTGTTAAAGTCTCCCACTATTATTGTGTGGGAGTCTAAATCTCATTTTAGGTCTTTAAGAACTTGCTTTATGTATCTGGGTGCTCCTGTGTTGGGTGCATATATATTTAGGATCATTAGCTCTTGCTGTTGGATTGATCCTTTTACCATTATGTAGTGTCCTTCTTTGTCTCTTTTGATCTTTGTTGGTTTGAAGTCCATTTCATCAGAGATTAGGATTGCAACCCCTGCTTTCTTTGTTCTCTATTTGCTTGGTAAGTCTTCTTCCATCCCTTTATTTTGAGTCTATGTATGTCTTTGTATGTGAGATGGGTTTCCTGAATACAGCACACTGATGGGTCCTGACTTTTTATCCAGTTTGCCAGTCTGTGTCTTTTGATTGGGGCGTTTAGGCTGTTTACATTCAATGTTAATATTGTTATGTGTAAATTTGATCCTGCCATTTTGTTACTGGCTGGTTTTCTTTCCCATTAGTTGACTCATTTTCTTCATTGTGATTTTGGTCTTTGCCAACTGGTTTGCTTTTGAAGTGACTGGTACTTGTTCCTTTCCGTGCTTAGTGTTTCTTTCAGGAGCTCTTGTAGGGCAAGTCTGGTGGTGATGAAATGTCTCAGCAATTGCTTGTCTGTAAATAATTTTATTTCTCCTTCACTTACAAAGCTTAGTTTGGCTGGATATGAGATTCTGGGTTGAAAGTTCTTTTCTTTAAGGCTGTTGAATATTGGCCCCCATTCTCTTCTGGCTTGTAGGGTTTCTGCTGAGAGATCCTCTGTGAGTCTGATTGGCTTCCCTCTGTGAGTGACCTGACTTTTCTCTCTGGCTGCCCTTAGCATTTTCTCCTTCATTTCAACCCTGGTGAATCTGACAATTATGTGCCTCGGGGTTGCTCTTCTTGAGGAATATCTTTGTGGATTTCTTGAATTTGAATGTTGGACTGCCTTGCTAGGCTTAGGAAGTTCTCCTGGATAATGTCCTGGAGTGTGTTTTCCAGCTTGGATTCATTCTCCCCATCATATTCATGTACACTGATCAAGCGTAGATTAGGTCTTTTCACATAATCCCATATTTCTTGGAGGCTTTGTTCATTTCTTTTCACTCTTTCTTCTCTTGTCTTGCCTTCTCTTTTTATTTCATTGAGTTGATCTTCAATCTCTGATATCCTTTCTTCTGCTTGATCGATTTGGCTATTAAAACTTGTATTTGCTTCATGTAGTTCTCGTGTTGTGTTTTTCAACTCTGTCAAGTCGTTTATGTTCTTTAAGCTGGTTATTCTAGTTAGCATTTTATTTAACCTTTTTTCAAGGTTTTTGATTTCTTTGTATTGAGTTAGAACGTGTTTCTTTAGCTCAGGAAAGTTCGTTATTATCCACCTTCTGAAGCCTGTTTCTGTCAATTCATTGCACTCCTTCTCAGTCATGTTGTGTTTCCGTGTTGTTGAGGAGTTGTGATCCCTTGAAGGAGAAGAGGTGTTCTGGTCTTTGATGGTTTCATCTTTTTTGCACTTTTTTTTTTTCCCATCTTTGTGGATGTACCTGGCTGTGGTCTCAGGCAGCTGCATGGTGAGGTTGCTTGTCTGTCTGTGGAGGCGCTACTGGGTTTCTAGGGACTCCTTCAGTTTACTAGGGAAGCTTCCTGTGTCTTTTTTGTTTACACTGGGGGGTTAGGCCCACCTCTTCTGCTGACCTGGTGGCTGCTGGGTGGTCAAGAATGAAAACAGGTAGCCCAGTCCCACACCTCTAATGGTGGGTTATGCCCTTCCTCCACTGGTCTGGATCATTCAGCGTTCAGCTCAGACTGTGGCACTGGCTGCACAACCAGCTAGAGTCAGAGCTTCAGCCCTCTGTGGTTTGTGGGGGAGGGTAGGGACCTGCCCAGCAGCACCTGGCCATCTCCCCCTTTCAGCTTCCTCTCCTGTTTACAGCTCCCTCTCTCTCCAGGTAGAGGGAAGGGGCGATAGCTCGTTCCGCAGGCTCTCCCAGCTGCCTTTTTGGCTTGCATCTGTTTAGGTCTGTGCACCAATCTGGGGCACCGTCCTGGATTATTATTAAACTCCACGCTTGTAATTCCTGGATCTTGACTGGCAAAGATCCCCTGTTCTGTGTATTGCTGAGGCTTTGGGGAAGTGCTGTATCTGGACCGGAGTGCCAGAGGGGGAGCCTCCAACTTCCAGGTCAGATGCACTTTCTGGTAAAGGAACACACCTCCCTGCCTCGGTCTGCTCTGCCTGGGCTTTGCTCACCGTCGGACCAGACTCATTGAAATGCACCTGATACCTCAGTTGGAGCTAGGAGATCTCTGGATTTCTGCGTCTCTCTCACTGGATGTTGTGTGCCAAAGTTGTGTCTATTTGGCCATCTTGGAGAGTCCTTGCCCTCAATTATTTTTGATACTAAAACAGAGTGAGTCTGGAACAATTAAAATACCAGAATACCTAGAACTGTGAATCTAGAAAGAACCTGAAACTGAATCTCCTACATCATAACTTTTACTAGGAGAAGGAGAAATAAAGAATAAAGATGGATAAAAAAACAAATGTACAATACAGCCTTATAATGCATCCATGAAAAATTGAAGTTTGAATTTGACATTCTGGACTACATACATCTTCCTAAGTTTTAGAAAAGATTGCTTTTAAGCTCACTCAAGGCAGGTGCTATGATGCATTCATTACAGAGCTTCAACCCCAAAGTTCAACATCTGGCTTACGTTTTTTTGCACACAGTAGCGGCTCAATATTGTTGTATCAAATTGAAAATAGGATTCAGATGTTTCTTATGAGTTAAGGCTCCCTCTCATTGTTAATTTTCAATTACAGAGAATTACATAAATAGTGTATAAAAGGAATTTTCACTAAAAGTCTCTGTGATACTGAAGTGAGGACACATCAAATCCAAGTAGTATCTTTCTTCCATATATGGAATCAGGGATAGACAGACAGACATAGGCATTTATCTGGGTACATGAACCATGCTTTATGGCAACTCAGAAAATGTCATTTACTCAGTTGCCAGATATCACCAGTATTTTGTGTCCTGGCCCCATCTTTAAGGCATCCAGAGAGACTCGTGGAAGAGGGCCTTTTTTTGATTCAGTTGCCTTAGGACCATATAAAAAAATTTAGAAGATTTTTACTTCTTTCTAGGAACAGACTTTTTGAGGGGGAGTATCATCTCTTAGTGTACACCAAATCATAAGAAAAAAATTCATATAACAATTTCTTCCTTTTGCTTAGAGTGTAATCAGCTGCCAGGATGCATGAGGGGAAGCTTGTGGGCAGGGCAATTCTCTAATAACAGCACTTTAAATGCACCCTTATTTTATGGATTGTGTTTGGAACCCACTTCCTCACACTGCAGGTTTTATTAGTACTTAAAACTAAGCTTGAATTTTCCTGCTTCTTAGGCAAATAAAAAGTGAAGTCATAACTTAGTCTGATTACCTTTTCATCCCATGTAAAATGTGAAATGATTATTTAAATTTCTTTTGATTAAAAAATCCCATAAAACTGTTCCTTCTTGCAGATGTGACTCTCCTCTTTGGCTATTATTTAGAGAAGGATGGACAACCCTCCATTGCAGAATGAGAGATGCCCTGGGTTGGGAGAAAACCACTGGCAGATCCTCTCAGCAGACCCCTTTCTGTGGTTCAGAAATAAAAGAGGAGCAGTATCTGGATTTCTGCCTCTTCCTCTCCCAGGTAGAGGGCATGATAACTTACCTTCCCAGTATCAGAATGAAGAAAAACAATTGTATTAGTTTCCTGTTGACACTGTTACGCATTACCACACATTTGGTGACTAGAAACAACACAGGCATATTCTTTTACAGTTCTGGAGGTCAGAAGTCTGAATCAGTTTCACTGGGCTAAAGCTAAGCTGTTAGCAGGGCCATGCTCCCTGGAAAGACTCTTGGGGGAAACTCGTTTTAGTTTCCTTGCCTTTTCCAGCATCTGGAGCTGCATTTCTTGTATTCCTTGGCTCATGGCCCTGTTGTGTACCTTCAAAGCCAGTGGCATAGTATCTTCTTTCTTGACTCTGCTGCCCTCTGCTTCTGTCTGCTTCTGTGACATGAGCCTCTTCTCTTCTGTGGTCAAGTCTCCCTCTTCCTTACTTCTTAGATGGATACTTGTGATTACATTTTGGGCTCATCGGGATGATCCAGAATCATCTCCCCATCTCAAGATCCTTAACTTGATATCTGCCAAGTCCCTTTTCACACATAAGGTAACATTCAAAGGTTCCAGAGATTAGTATATGGATAGCTTTGGGACCCCTATTCAGCATAACAACCTTGCAACCTTTTCTCAGAAAGATAGTGTATAAGTCATATTGTTTCTAGAAGAGGCTCCTCACTTCTTTTTGCTTTTATGAAAATTTACAATATAAAACAATTGTATCAGGTAAATTAGCTTACTTCTTAGGAGAGATCTGACTATTGATGTAAGGGAATATATGTGTGTGTGTGTGCGTGCTTGTGTGTACATACACATACTCTCTAGCAAATAAACATATCTTTGGAATATCTTTGGGGAACTAGCTTTTCTTAAAATATATATGTGCTATTAAATGTTTTCAGTCTATTTAATTATAATATTTAATTATACATAAAAAAATTATAAAATTACATTTTATTCTTATGCAGATAATATTACAATATGTCAGGTGCCTGACTTTTAAAAATAGTTAACATCAGATATTTTGTACTCTATTTTAGCCCAATATACTCATTTGTTTATGAAAGTCTAATCCTAACTTACAGGATAAATATGCATTAGAACTTAATAATTATTTCAGCTAATCTTATGTATTTCTTCTTGCAATTTGAATAATTATTTCGGCTTATGGGAAAAATTGACAATTCACAAGTATTTTCCCTGTTAAGAGTAAGATCTTATTTGTAGTTTTAGCATGATGTTTATTAGGACACTTTAGACTTGAAAATACAATAAATGGGAGGCCAAGGCAAGAGGATCACGACATCAGGAGTGTAAGACCAGCCTGGCCAACATAGTGAAACCCCTCTCCATTAAAAATACAAAAATTAGCTGGCTGTGGTGGCACGTACCTGTAGTCCCAGCTACTCAGGTAGCTGAGGCCAGAGAATTGCTTGAACTCAGGAGCCAGAAGTTGCAATGAGCTGAGACCACACCAATGCACTCCAGCCTGGGTGACAGAGCAAGACTCTGTCTCAAAAAAAAAAAAAAAAAAAAGGAAAAGAAAATACAATAAACTCTGTGTCGGAAGAAGTTCTATTACCTTGATAAAGCCAATCATAAAATCCAGAATTCAGAGAAGACTTTTTCTAGAAGAGAGTTGAATAAAATTTTCAGGAAGTAGGTTTTATTATTATTGTTCTTATAATAAGATTTTCAAATAATAACTTTTCTTCCAAAGTCAATGGAATTAGGTTTGCTTTTATTCTTTGAAAAAATACTTAATGTTGTTTTATTGCACTTTAGGTTCTGGGATACATGTGCATAATATGCAGGATTATTGCAGAGGTACATACATGGCAATGTGGTTTGCTGCCTCCATCCCCCCATCACCTATACCTGGCATTTCTCCCCATGTTATCCCTCCCCAACATCCCTAGCCCCCGTTGTCCCTCCTCTATTCCCCTCCAACAGACCCCAGTGTGTGATGCTTCCCTCGCTGTGTCCATGTGTTCTCATTGTTCAACACCCACCTATGAGCGAGAATATGTGGTGTTTGATTTTCTGTTCTTGTGTCAGTTTGCTGAGAATGATGGTTTCCAGATTCATCCATGTCCCTATTTTGTTTTTTCTTAAAGAAAATCCCAGTTGTTTCAATAGAAGAAACAGGAAATTTTTGAATCACAAAACAGTTGTTTCTCCTGCAGGGATTTAAGAAATAAAGGTGTTTTTTAGTTGTAATTGAATTGCTGTAAAAATGAAATCCAGCCTCAAAGCAAGAAAACACCTCTGTTCTACAGATGAGGAAACTAAGACACCATGGGTTTGCATGATTTGCCCATAAACACACAAGGAGTAAGTGATGAAACTTGGATTCAGACTCAGAGTCTGTGTTTTACCTATTATACCAGAAGGAAGATTGGAGGGTGAGGCTCAAATTTAAGGCTATACATGATGCTAAGAAGAGATAAGCTTAGACAGATGTAGGAAATACTGTTGGTTTCAAAAGTCAAGGTGGTAACCTCAGAGTTAGAAGGTGGTGGCTGGGCATGGTGGCTCATGCCTGTAATCCTAGCACTTTGGGAGGCAGAGGTGGGCGGATCACGAGGTCAGAGGATAAAGACCATCCTGGCCAATATGGTGAAACTCTGTCTCTACTAAAGTACAAAAAGTTAGTCATGTGTGGTGGCGCATGTCTGTAATCCCAGCAACTTGCGGGGCTGAGGCAAGGGAATTGCTTGAACCCAGGAGGTCAAGGTTGCTGTGCACTCCTGCCTGGTGACAGAGCAAGACTCTGTCTCCAAAAAAAAAAAAAAATGCTACTAATAATAAATAAAGCAGATGGCAAAACTTTCTAGGTTTCCTGAAGTGATACTTTTCAAACTGCTGTGTTCAACACCTTAGACTCATCTAGGTTAGTTTTTGTTATTTTACTATGAATGAAAGTCAGCCTAAAGAAAAATTCTGGAACACAAGACTGGTGCCTGCTAAAGGATAAAGATGGATGTCAAGTGAGAGCCCCATGACCATCCATTCTTACCTGCTCTAGATCTTGTTGTATCAGTTTCTTCTTGCATCATCAATCCCTCACTCTGCCCTGGTGTCTCGTACCCAGCCTACAGACTTCTTGAAATCTTCTCTATCTTTAATATTATATTCCTTTGACAGAACCTCCCCATCATGCTATCACTCAATTGGCCTTCTTCTCACATCTAATTAGTCATTAAGTTCTATGTCTTTAGCATCCTCATGACCACCTCTTTTTAACTAGGCCCTTATTCTTGCCTTCTTGATTTTAATAGTCTTCTAATCTTTTTTTCTGTCCCCAGCCCTCTTCAACGTCCATGCTGTAAGTAATCTGTAATCGATCACTGTCAGGAATGTTTCTTGCCCTTCAAGAAGTCCTTCCAAGTCTTCCAGATCCAGCAGGAATGTTGTCCCCTTCCCTAAGGAGGAGGAATTGGCTGCCCCTCATCATACCTCTGTTGCACTCAGTTCCTATTTCTGGTCTAACTCCCCGTGGCCCCCGCCCTCCCACCCAAGAGACTGAAACTCTTCAAGGGCTTTTTCTTGGTATCCTCAGAACCCGGCACAAGGGCCTGGGTTCTAAGAAGTGATCATGAATATTTGCTGGGTGAATCAAGGGAGTCCTCATGAGAAGACTGATGGATGCATCAATGAAGTTATAGCAAGATGGTTTTCAAAATGAATGAAAGGCAATTTTCTATGTTATATTTTCTTTCCTTTCATTTCAGGTTGGATTTTGGGCTCACTGACCCAGACTATTCCTTTCTTACACTATAGAAGGAAACTTGTTGAGAATAATGTAAGATAACTAAATTAAGAGTCTCAAATGAATACTTTTCTTTCCTAGCATAGGATTAATTTTCTACCCATTAGTCTCCAAACTAAAATTTCAGGAAGCTTCACGTATACTTTGTTAACTGGGAAAAATATTTTTACTTGGCCTCCCAGTAATTCACAGGTGATTTGAGCTGTGTTTGCATCTTTTATAAGATAGGCATTTATAGGCAGGGAATTTCCAAAGCAATTTTAAATACTGACGAATGTCCTCTATTGGAAATTTCACAGAAGGAGGCAACTGTTAAGAGGAAAGGAAGCTAGCATTTACTGAACCTTAAATACTTGCCAAGCCCTCTCCTAAATGCTTTCACAAACATCTCACATCTCAAAACAACTTTTCCTGGAAGGCAAGACAAGACTGAGATGTGTATCCAGGACCTCTACCTTCAAGCCCATATCTCCAAATATTTGGTTACACTTATACAAAGAATAGGCTGGGCACTGCCTGTGGGAAGAGCTGAAAAGGAAGATGTTGCACAGGCTTAGCCTTCTCTTTATTATTTGTGCAATTCAGCTCTGGCTGAAAAGAGCAAAGCAAAATCTTGTATTACCAAGACCTTTCCTCTTTAGAAGGTAGTTTATGCCCAATTATTGTAACTTAAAGATACCTCTTACAATCTCACCTCACCTCTGTACCCCAAAAATAACTGTGTTAGAACATAGGCGAAGGTAGTGCCACAGAGATCCCAATAGCAAGGTGGAAGTATATTTTTCACAGTCCAGTTTGTAAGCATTCCAGGGCTGGTATGCTGTCTCCATGCTATTAGGGATGCAGACTGCTGTAGCTTGTTGCTATACCATTCCTAATGCTGGGTTTTCCCTCATGGTCCACAATGGCTTCCTACCATGTCCACATTCCATCTAGTGGGAAGGAGAAAAGGGAAAGAGAGAAGGAGATGCCACTCTCCTTCTCTTTATGGACATGATTTGGAAGCTGCAGGTATCACTTCTCACATCTCATTGGCCTTCCCAACCTGGCCACTTGGAAGGAAGGAGAATGGATGTCAGATAACAATTGTTCTCTGCCATAGGTTTATCAAATGTGTGTCAACTAAATGTGGTGATACTCTTGATGAAAGGAGTTATGTGTTTGTGTTTCTCCTCCTTCTGCATTTTCAGAGACTTGGAAATATCAAGGAGATTTTGTGTCCCTTTTAGATTGGAATCTTTGGCCACTGCCCAGATAGTTCATCGCTTTAGCAGAGTCAGTGGTCGGTGCTATATTCCCTTCTCACAGATGAGATCAGACAGCATCAGCGAGATGGGGGTACCTTGTGTTTCTCTGAGTTTTCCCTGGTTCTCCCTTCAAAACTTAGCAAGATAGAGGATTTAGCCATTTAAGAGGAGGTCTCAGACGCTGAGCCTAAATAGCTTAGGAGCCACTAATATAGCATTTATATCCCATGATTAGTTCCTGGATTGTTCTTAGTGAACTTTCTGGCAGCTAATAAAAATTAGGATATTCTTTCTGATGCTACTGATGAATTCTTAAAATTATTTTTTTGTAAGCACTCAATCTCAGCCAGTTCTCTTTCCTTCATTTCTCCAGATCAATGTCTACAGAAAAGGTCTTTGTCTGGGGTTCTCAAATAGCTGTGGGTGAAGCAATTGCAGAAACACTGTAACTGAAACAGTTGTCAAGTACTGGGAACCCAGTTGTCCTAACTGACAACTCTCATTCAGGGGCGACAGGCTTGGACTCTGCCGAAGCTGGTTATGTCCAAGCATTTTCAAGGCTTAGGGCATCAGTGTTTGCTCGGTGTTTCCCCTCTTTGTCCTAATTCTGTTCTTTCTAGTCTCTCTTTGTCTTGTCCTAGAAGATATTCTCCAGCTTTAATTTTCTAAACCATTGGAAACACCTTTTTCACATGCCAGCACTAAGGGCTTTACCTTTCTTAACCATTTTCCCCACGTATAAGATAATAACGGTGAAGACTCTCATGTTAATAGGATAGGATATTGAAACATGAAAAGGCTAAGAAACTTGTCCAAGATTATGTAACTGGTAAGTGGTAGAGCCAGGATTCAAAACAGCCATTATCCCCATTCTGTAACTTAGGAAAGCTATGGCTACTTGAATGTAAGTAACATGCCTTTGGCTGCACAACTGGGATTCAAGTTCAAGTCGCTAATTCCAGACCTCCTGCTCTTTTTGTCCACCATGCTTAGTGTGCAGTATGGCCACCTCACAGGGGTGTGGGCTCCTTGTGTATTACCTGTGATTCTCCTGGAAGGCTTCCCATGCCCCACCCCCAGGTAGGAAAAACCGATTGAATCTCAGCAGAGCCGAAAGGCAGCTGTTGCACATATGCTGCACCATAAGGTGCTATGGAAGTATTACCTATATTTCATATCCTTGTTCAAATCTCCACTCTCCCATTCACCTGCCAGCATAAGGACTGTGGTTTTCTTTTGCCGGAGGATAATCTGAAATGCTACTTTTACATCAGAAAGCTAAGAGGTTCATATATCCTGCCTGGATGAGAATGTTTTTCAGCTTCAGAGCCTATAAAAATATTGTGGCATGAATGGTACAGCTGAAACAACAGAATGCTGGGAAAATGAGTCTGCAAAATGTACTTGAAGTATTAGTCATCAACATGGTATAAAACACCCTCTTTCCCATAGAGGGAAGACTGCCTGAGAGCTAAGTACACTTTCGCCTGCAGGACTAGGTGGGGAGTGTAGGTTTATGATCTACTAACCCTTAACTACCCAAACCCATCTACTAACATGAAGATTAAAGAGTAGGGGATATATTTCATTTCTCTGGGCTTTCCTGACTTTTCTTCAGAGGTGATAGAAAACATATGTGTCATACTATAAAGACATTGGAATATATATATATAATACATAGGCATATATATATACACACATACACACAATTTAAACAATTTAAATATAAATAGATTTTATATACACATATACTGTATATTTTATATTTGTAATTCAGTTGTTCAAAAGTTTGTTTATAAATTAACCTGGAAACAAAAGGTTCTCTGACTACTCTTTGTTTCAGTAAAAACATTGAAATGAAAAGTGTAAATAAAAGGAGAAATATGAAATGATATTAAAATGTGCTAAGGTCATTACTTTGGTTGTCTTCTGGAGAGGTGAATATTGGGGGCAGGGGATGTGGCTTTCATTAAAAATGATTAAAATTCTTTTAAAAAAATCCCCTTGAGAGTTTCTGCAGAATTTCAGCCCAAATTGCCAAAGATTTTTGTTATTAAAGAGACTTTTCATCCTAATCTATTTAGGTGATGGCTTTAAAATCTCCGTCCGCATTTTTGTCAGGAGAGTTCATGTTTTATAAATGCATTCTGATACTCGGTGAACTGTTCCCCTCTTGGATTTCGGGGCGGGTGGTGTCACGGCATCAGTGCCAGACCGGATGAGCTGTGGGGCCATGAGAATCTTTCCAGCCAATGCCTCAGCAAATGCAGCTCCCAGCAGCGGTGCAGGCGGCCGAGTCAGCTGAGGTCCACGGCAGCCTTGAACCCTTTTTATAATAATGGATTCAGAGAGCTTGAGTGAGCTGACAGCGTTGAATTTCCAAATGCATTCTAAACACAGGGGATTGATGCTCTGCTTTAATTAGCATCCTCATTGATCCCTGCACTTCCCCACGTGTCTCTGCCGTGGTGGGTGCATGCCTCATCTAAGTAAACGGCTCCTTTGCAAGTCACTTGTCAGTACAGGGCATTTCCCGGATGCCAGCAGGTTGGCCATTCGTCAAGGCGCCAGCATTTGGTGACTGCTGGTGATGGATTTTCATGTTTGTTTTATGAAGAGTTTCATTCAAATACTTTGAAGAACTTTGGCAGCAGTTGAGTGAACACAACTCAGCGTGGGACGTGAACCTCGGAGCAGCGGATGGTGCACCATGCCAGCAGCCTGCTCATGCGCTCCTGGGAATGGTGGTTCCTGAAATTCCAAGAGAGCTAGACTGCCTGGCTGAGCAAGAAGCCGGCCGTTCTCACCAGGGCAGGACTGGCTCCCACGGGTGTTCTGACCATGTGGGCTTGGCACTAATTCAGGATCCTGGAGCTGAGTCTTGTTGGAGTTGCAGAGTGAAGGATACTTGTGCAGAACTAGAGGTTCTGGGGTCAAAAGATTTCCAACTCTTGAGAAGTTTTTCAGGATTTTGACCTAAAACTAATTGGCTAAAGATCAGTGCCAGGGCATTCTCTCTGGTGCATCTCAATGCAAGCCTGGTTGACTAGAGTGAGCACTGCATTAGGAGTCCTCAGGAGAGAGGAGTCTGTTGTTTCCTCTGCTTCTACCTGACTGCGTGACCTTGGCCACGTCCCTCCCTGGGTGGCTACAATATGCAGCAGGTAGATGAAAACTTCTCAGAGTAGCCAGTTTGGGGAACCGGAAGCAGATTTCAGGGGTGAGGCGGATTTGTCCACATGCAGCAGCACACTGTTAGCTGCGTTATCCCCACACTGCAGCTGTCACAGGGAGGCACCTGCAGCCGCATGGCAGGCAGGAGACACCTCATGGAGTGTGACAAATGAAAAATTTTAAAACGACATTTACTTTTACAAGTCAGACATTTAAGTGGATCCTTTTTATGGAGCATTTTCAATTTTTATATCACCTAAGAGACTTCTGCATTTCTCCCAATTCTTCTTCACATTAAAAATGAATTATAGTCTCATCCATTTTCGAAAAGAATTTTGGGGAATTTGTAAAACAGACAAAGGCCACGTGCGCCCTGAGACAGTCCAGTCGCCGAAGTGAGTTTCTCCCTTTGATTGATATACTGGTACTGGCGACCAAGGAAAGGAAATAAAATGTCAACCTTTTAGTATGAACCTAGTGCTTGGGACCATCTGTAAATATTTTTACTGTCCCTCCCACTGTTTAATGTGTTTCTCAATGTTTGTTTAGGGCAAGTCACATGGACAGGAATGAGGAAACAGTGGTTTCTTTGGGGCCAGCATCTTGAGCCTAGAGTGCCCAGGCAGCTGCGTGATGGATCCCACGACTCACAGCCACCATTTCATGAGGGCTTTGTGCCAGGCACGGTGCCTGTTCTCACTCATTTAACTCTCACACAGCCTTGTGAGGAAGGCACTGTTTTGTCATCTGCATTTTTCACATGAGGAATCAGAGGCTCTGGCAGGTTAAACAACTGACCCAAGGTGTACGGCTCAAAACCCCAGCATCTGCTCCAGAGTCCTTGCTAGAGACTGGCCTTCTTTCCTGTTTCCTCATGGCACTGGGCTGGCCTCTGACCTTTCTGGTTTTTATTATATAGGGTCATGACCGATGGTCTCAGCAGGCTCTGTAAACTATGCTACTACATGTAAGTTTCTTGAGAAGAGGATCCGGGCTCAGTTTTATATCTAAGAGATATTAATATTATGTTTGCTGGATGACTGAATTGAATGGAGTGGTTAGACCTCTGTGCATTCTGCACTTCAGAGAAGAATGAAAAAAGGCCAGCTTTCTTCCATGCTCTGCAGCACCAGTCGGGCAATGCCATTCTCCCCTGGCCAGTTGGAGAACATCAGATTCCAGAATTTTGCCATCATGTGGCTCATTCAGCCAATAGCAATGGACAGGGTAAGGAAAAAAGTCATCATTATGGATTTATCTGGATTGAAATATAGTTGCTTGTGGCACCTGCAATAAGTGCTTAAACTAGTTTTGGAGTTTTTCCCCTGATACTGTCAGACATCTTACAAATGGCCATAAACAAACCAGAAAGCACCAGGAAGATGGAAACAGGCCTGTGAGGGACCTGGAAACCAGATTTTATGAAGAACTGAGGAAGGGACTGGGAACATTTACCTTCGAATGAGAAGCTTTCATCTGCATAAGTCATATTATAATTCATGTAGTCTTTTATGAATGAGTAAATTAATTTGTAGACTCTTTCTGTTCACAAAGTTCACTTTCTCAGTACTCCCTGGCACATTGAAGTATGGGACAAAATATCCTCATCACAGTTATTTGAAGAAGTTAGAATGCAAATACTGTATATAACCTATATCAATTCTCTAGAACAGAGTCAGGAATTTGATTATTTTATTCACAGTTATTTTCCCAGCATTTAGAGCCATGCCAGGCATTGTTTAGGTGCTGGAAAATATTTGTGAATGACTATAAATAAATGAAGTGTGTGGATTGATTAAAAACACTGTGAGTTCCTGAGAGATCTCATTGTCTTCACTATTGATGGTTTATTCTAGCAGTTAAATTTTTTTTTTTACAAAAGTGATGTTTTTTAAACAATAAAATCTTTGACAAAACTTGAATATACAGCTAAAAATATTTAAATTAATGTTTTCCTTATTTTACAGCTAGTCAATGATAACAATAAAGCTGTTATGTGACAAACCAAAAATCTGAAAGCCAGGACTCTGAGTGACAGTGGCAGCCGTATAGCAAAATCCAATTTATTTCTGCATTTTATTTTGCTTGCTCCATACTGTATTAAGAAAATATTGGTTTACACAGAAGTAGTTTGTCTGGCATCTCAAAATACTCTTCAATGAAACTGACTGGGGAGTTTGAGAGAACTAATAGAAAATGTTTGTTTCCAAGTTATATCATTAATAGTACAGTATCTATTTGCTCACAAACACCATCATCCATTTGTCAGCTGTGAAGTGCTACAAGCTTTACACAAGTGGTAAGAGTATTTGCAAAATGGATCCAAGCTAGGCATTCATTTGTTACTGATAACTAATTAGTCAACATGCCAAGAAAGGTGAAGGAGGGTCCCGGCAGGTTTGCCTGATCCTTGCCTAGATCTCTGCTCTGGAGTGAACTTGGATGTCTGCACAAACACATTCTCCCATGCTTTCAGAACCCTGGAATTCCAAAAAACATTGGTAGGAGGGAAGGAGTTAGGTAGGTAGCAAGAAAGCTTCATTAGTCCTTATAAATGGAACTTTGTCCCAAATAGACATTTGTTCACTTGTACATTTCCAAGTGTCTATTGAGTATCTACTGTAAAGAAAGGGCTCCTCTTTATGGGGCTTAAAATCCAGTTGTATATATAAAACCTGTGTTAGGGAAAATGGAGCAGCCAATACAAATAGGATAATATAGTTCAAATCACTTTGAAGGAATACGAAGAGAGTACTTGGTGTGAGGTGGAGACGGTTAGTGAAGGTTTCCCTAGTTCTCAGTTCTTTGAATTGTTTTAAAATAGGAATATGCTTTGCACTCATCACGTGGCTGTATATACATACACATCTTGCAGAGTCACTGTTTTTCAGCAAGGATTTAGTTATATAAACTCTGAAAAGTCAAGAGCAATGTCAAAGAAGAACATTCTTTGACTCAGATCTTTTGGGTAGGGCTTAACCGCATTAATGACTGGCTCAATTTACTCTGGATCAAAGTGAAAACATATATTAGCTCAGTTGGTCTTTAAAATGTTTCACACATCATGAGTGCTTTGAGTGATGGGGCACACTTTCTACTACCCAATAACTACAGGCTTATCTGAATTTGAATTTACTGACAAGTAAATATGTAAGTTGAGTAGTTGGAGCTAAGGGAGTTCACGACCCCTCAATGGCAATGTTGCTTTTTTTCTCCTCCCAGTGGTTTGAGAATATGGAGGTAACCTGAGAAATAAGGAAGAAAAAAAGATTTGAAATAAAATAAAACGTTTATAGATTTAAGAGCATGAATAAGCATCCGTTTCATTTGCAGATGTTATCACTTTTCCACAGGAAAGAAAACTCTGTGATGTTCATCCCTCCTCTTTCAGGCTATGACTGTATCATCATTGTTCAAACCATCATGACTTCCAGGAGGTAGAAAAGGATTAATCACTTAATTATTAATCACCTGTAATTGGAACTGAAGACTATAAAATGTAAAGGATGGGAAGCGAGCAGATTAGTGGAATGGGAGAGGAAGGAGGGCTGGAATAACTGCTTTGGGGTTAACCCCTGATAAAGCAACTCCTCTCACCTGACTTCCTGGCTGTCTCTTGGCGATGTGGCTTCCCTGGTGTACTCCTGCGGGAAGGAGGAGATGTGTAAGGCAAACTTGGTCATGGGAGGGGGCTGTGCTTTCCTGGTCTAGCTGGAGGCTCAAATCAAACAGCAGGTAAAAGGTCAAGTAAGGTCAATACCAACCAGCCCAGGGAGGCAGTAGCTGCTCTTTTGCCTCGAGTGCTTTCAATTTGGAAGAATCGAGAAGAGCAGTTTCTGTCTGAAGCACTGCTTTCCCAGGCTTATGAATTTCAGAACCTCTTGTACTTTCTGTTGCTCTCCCAGCACGGACTTGTTTCAGGCTTCCCTGCACACAGATTGCAGTGATGTGGGCAAACAATTTTGACAAGATATGCAGCTTTGAGAAAAAGCACTTTAGGTTTACAAGGACATGCACTGTTGTTGGCCTCTTTGTGGGGGAGGTGGTGGGAGCTAGGTCTTAAGCACCTGAGAGGGACCCCCAGGCCTGGAGTGCCTCCCACGCAGTGGGCCCAGGCGGTCAGTGAGTGCACAGTCAACATCTCTGGCTGAGCTCAGCTCAGAATTGAAACCAACAGATAGTTATTTTCTGTCTGGGCTGTAGAAGAAAGAAAAAAAATGCATATTTTATCCAAGCATTTTTACTCATACTTCTTATATCTGAGTTCCAAAATATTTATGGACTTTTAATTTAGTTTTTATTTTTAGATTCAGGGTCTCAGTCTGTCGTCCTAGCTGGAGGGCAGTGGCGTGATCACAGCTCGCTGAAGCCCGGAACTCCTGCGCTCGTTTCCTCCTGCGTCAGCCTCCTAAGTGGCTGCGACTACAGGCGCGCACCACCACCGTGCCTGGCCGGAACGTATTCATTGAACACCAGCTTGTGTGCAGAGTGCTGTGGAAGGATGAAGAAGAAATTGAGGATCTTCACTCTGTCGTTGAGAAACTACCATCTAAATTGGAGCTGAAAGCCTGTGAAAATTCATGTAAATGCTTATGAGATAGCGGAGAAAGGACAAATGAGCAGTTGAACAAAGAAAGGGGAGGGACAGGATACTTTGTGTTTCTTCCCACTCTGACATTCTAGGGGCTGGCTTTCTGCAGCAAACTTCCCATGCTTTCTTTTTATAAGGTTTTTGACCACCTATTAATTTTCTTCAGCCTTCTCTGGTTGATCTTGTTCTGATTTAGTTTCCTTTTGGGCAAGGATGTGGGTCTAATCATGAACTCAGCCTCCAAGTTTGTTGACTTCAAAGAGTAACTCCTTCAATCCAGGGGCCCGCAGTGGGGAAAAAAAATCCAACACTTTTAAAGGAAAGAAAAAAAAAATTAAATTTTGCTCTTTGAAAATAAGAGAAGGATAAATTACTGTATTGTCTGCTTTTAAAATTAAGGGCTCTACTTTATAACTATATACAGCACTTTACTGAATACATATGACTAATGATAGGATAAATTTCAAGACTGTATTTTAGCCAGTGAAAGGAAAGATGCCGTAGAGAAAATGTTTAGATGGGGAGATAAAGAACTCAGAAAAGAGGCAGATTCAACGTTGATATTTTTCAAATTCCTGAAAAACAAATTCTGCAATGTACATGTGTAGTTCCTGGGTGTAGCACAGAGTGGTGGCACATGTGTAGCACGGAGTGGTGGAAACACCATGTGTATTGGGGCCAGGGGGACAGGCATGGAGCTCCAGGGTGTTCTGGTAATTTTCAGCAAGTGGCTTCTACTTTCGACCCCAGTTGCTTGGTGCAATTATCAACCAGCAATGAGAAAAATGTGCATGAAATATCTGGCACAAGAGAGACCTTAAATAAATGTTAAAAGCAAAGTCTCGTTTGCTTTATTTTGGTGTCCATAGGTATGCAGAAGGTGAAAATGCAAGTCCCTAGATAGGAGTTTGCTTTCTTGTGGTAACATCTCCATTGAACATAATCTTGCTGGTTAAATAACCATTGGCAGTCATTTTTGACCTCTGGAATGATGCCAGCCTGGGGAGGGCCTCTCCTGGGCTCCCATAGGCCGCCGTGTATATTTGTGTGAGGTTGCGTGCAAGGAGTCATGGCTTGGGAGCTAGCCTGACACAGGGGCATGTAGTTAGCTTTTCTTGCTAGGTAAAGCTAGTAACCTTTTTAGCTTTGATTTTATCTGTAAAGTGGAGATAATAGCACTGTCTTTGGAGAGTTAGTGTTGAGTGAATTAGGTGATGCATGAGAAGACTGTGCTCGGTAAGTGGTATCCACTACTATGTTGTCACAGGGAGCCCATTCTTCCACTCAGCGTCCTCCTTGGGCATCTCCAATGATATGGGAGCAGGATGCCCTATGAGGGAGAAAATTTCATTTTGGGGGTAAATTTTACTGTAGGAAATTCCCTCCTTGTTTTCACATCAAATGAATGTGAGAGTGATGGAGAAGGAGAGGAAGCCAGGAGAGCTGGGACTCAAGTTGGTGAAGAAGTATCTCGGCTCTGGGGCTTGTTCCCAATAAAGGATGAATAGCAGGCGAAATGCACATTATTCAGAGGTAGGAGGCTGTGTTTGATATCCTAGATTCTCCAATGGTGGGAAGGTGATCCATGGTAGTGAGAAGATTCCAGCCAATGCTGATACTTGCAGTCAGGTGGATCAGCCTCCATGTGGTTTTGTTTACATGTGTTCAGTTTATTTTAGGAGGCTAACAGCATTGGATTTATTCATCTTGACAATATTCCTAAAACAATGTTCTATTCTTCACCTCATTTTGCTTTTCCTTTTAAGTCTTTTGTGCATGCTCCCTCTGATATTCAAGGTCACACCAGTTTGCTGGGCTGTGGTTGGATTTAGGTATTCCTTCACTTCCTCTCATGCCCTGCCTCTACTTCAACATGTCAGCTATTGCCTTCTTGATCAGGGTCTTAACCTTTTTGAGTCTGATTTTTGTCCCTTGTCATGAGTCATTGAGGCATCATACACCAGAGTTCAGACAAATGTCCTACTCCTTTTGGACTGAAGATCTACAGAGTCACAGAGCAGAATGGACTTCAAAGCCTGTGTACATGTATGGCCTGATTTCGTAGTTGAGAACCTAAGACCAGTGTGGTTTAGTGAGTTGCCAAAGCCTGTTATTTGCTTCTGCTAGACGCCTTTTCTTCCATAGCATGAGTTCTGACAGGGAAATTCTGAATGGGAAACTGCCATTTCCTCCCAGTCCCTTCAGGTGTCCACTAAGGATGCTGGCATCATCAGGCATATCTACATTCTGTTTCCTTTGACTGCAAAATCTGCTTCTTAAGGATTTAACACACTTAGGTGGGGTCCAGTAGTGCAGGCAGCTTCTCACCCACATCCAGCAAGAGGGTGTCATGCCGTCCCTGTTATTTCCACTTCAGAAGGCCTGGAATCATCATCTAGTGGAAAACATCTTTCTCTCTCTCTCTCTTTCTTTCTTTCTTTTTCTTTCATCTCTTTCTTTCTTTCTTTTTCTCCTTCCTTCCTTCCTTCTTTCTTTCCTTTTTTTTTTTTTGACAGAGTCTCGCTCTGTCACCTAGGCTGGAGTCCAGTGGCATGATCTTGGCGCTCTGCGACCTCTGCCTCCCGGATTCAAGTGATTCTCCTGCCTCAGCCTCCTGAGTAGCTGGGATTACAGGCACACACCACCATGCCCAGCTAATTTTTGTATTTTTAATAGAGATGGGGTCTCACCATATTGGCCAGGCTGATCTCAACTCCTGACCTCAAGTGATCCACCAACCTCGGCCTCGCAAAGTGCTAGAATTATAGGCTTGAGCTACCATGCCCACCTGCAGACATTCTTTTCTCTCTCTTCCCCCTCCCCCGCATTTGCCAGTCACTTGGTACCAATTTCTTCTTTCTCAGAATCTTTTTCCTTTTGGCCTGTTTTTTGACATACATATTTTTTCCAGAGTACCTTCATCATCTCTAATAAACTAAAGGTGGAGAGACATGTTTTAAGCTCCATATTTTATTTTATAGATATTTAGGAGCTACTTGTCCTTGGTAGTCAGCCTCATCTGTGAGCCTCAGTGGACCGAACTGGAAATTGAGAACATTACTTATCTCTTAGGATGTGGTGAAGATTAAAGGCACTCACTTGATATCTTTAGTTATAAAAATAACCTTCCTTAGGTGATAAAAGAAGCAATGAGAATAGACGAGATCTCAGATAGAACAGGTAGGAAGAGAAGTTGTGCAAGGATTGAACCTTAGAGAAGGTCTGCTTTTATTGGATAGGAGAAGGAGTCTGTACAGGTTGGAGCAATTTCAGAGTCAGGAAGATAATTGTGGAGTGCTGGGAAGAAATAGGTGAATGGGTATTTGGATATCTGTAGGAGTGATAGTGCAGACCATTACAAGTAAAATAACAAACCCTGGGCAACTCAGTATGTATAAGTAAAAAGGAATTCAGTACTTCAGGTAATTATGCTAAATCTTAGGAATGGTGTGTGCACAGTGTTGGTTGTCACGTAAATCCTGTCTTCCCTTCTTCCAGTACACATGGCTGCCTAGCTAGAGACTATGTTTCTCAGCCTCCCTTACAGCTGGGTGTGTCCATCTGATGAAGTCTTGAATATAAAAATAAGTGATTTGTGCAACCACTGCCTCATTTGCTGAAAAAGAAATTGTTCACTATGAACTTCCTTTGTTTATTAGTCCTGTGGGGTGGAAACAGATTTGGAGGAAACCCACTTTGACCAAGCAGATGAGGACAGCGATGATGTAGCAACATTGGCTTGGCAGGAGTCTGGGCTGATGAGTGGTACTGTGATCAGAATTGTCCCATCAGCTGAGATTGGATGAACTGTTTTGTCAGAGAGACCTAAACTTCTATCTTATTGTTGGCAAAAAACTCTTACACTTGCTTTGTATTTACGCTAATGAATACTGAGGGATTTTAGACATGATCTGTTGGGAGAGTCACTGGTTTCCAGGTAGCTTCTGAAAAAGAGCCTTGTGGATGTCTAGATTCAAAATTCTGGGATACAGCTGCTGGGAGGCATGAGTACTGAGCTTTTGCTCTTCCTGAAGATCCTCTCCTGTGGTTTTCAGGCTTTTTGATACCTTCAACTTCTCATGTGAGTCAGCATCATGTCACAATGCTGAGGTACCCATAGGGCAGCTCCATAGCAAAAGTGTTGCTGTGGCAGGAAGAATGCCCCTCCTCAGTGGCACATATTTCTGTGCCAATTGTTAATGCTTAAGAGGGTTGCCAGAGTCAGGTGTCCTATGGGATGTACCTTGCTGCCCAGGGAGCATCACAGCTAACATTGTGAAAATAATGCTAGGTAATCATTTACTGCCTGTGGTAGGCAGAATAATGGCTCCCCAAAGATGTTCATGTCCTAATCCAAGAGCTTGCATGTAGGTTACATGGTTGCTATGGTCTGAATGCTGGTGTCCCTTCAAAATTAATATGTTGAAACCTAGCTCCCAAGGTGATGGTATTGAGGGTGGGGGGCGTTAGACAGATAATTAGGTCATAAGAACTCCACACTCATGAATGGGACTAATACCCTTATAAAAGAGGCTTGATGGGGCCTGTTTATCCCTTCCATCATGTGAGATCATATAAGGTCGCATAGAAGGTGCCAATATGAGAAACCAGCCCTCACCAGACACTGAAGCTGCTGGTGCCTTGACCTTGGACTTCTCAGCCTTTAGAACTGTGAACAATGAATTTCTTATTGTTTATAAATTACCAGGTCTAAGGTATCTTGTAATAGCAGCCTCAAATGGACTAAGACAATGGCAAAGGGGAGTTAGGATTTCAGACAGAATTAAGGTTGCTAACCAGCTGACCTCAGATGGAAAGATTATCCTGTGTTATCTAGGTGGGCCATTGCCATCACGTATTTTCTTAAAAGTGGAAATGGGGGTTGGAAAAGAGAACAAGAGAAATGGCAGCATGAGAAGAACTGGGTCTGGCATTCCTGGCTTTGAAGATGGAGAAGGGGGATCATGAACCAAAGAAAGTGTGGGTGGCTTCTAGCAGCTGGAAAAAGCAAGGAAACAAATTCTTTGCAGCCTCTAGAAGAAAACCAGACCTCCTGGAGCATTGATTTTAACCCAGAGAACCTCATTTTGAACTTCTGCCTTCCTTCTGGAACTGTGAGATAACAAATCTGTGTTGTTTTAAGACACTACGTTGTGGTAATTTGTTATAGCAGCCATGGAAAATGAGTACACTGCCTTAATTAGCAGAGGTAAATATCAATGTTCAGAGACTTAGTTCTCAGACACAGATCTTTTTAGGGATAGATAATTTTCCAACAACAGGTTCTGGGAAGAGATCAGAATATGACCACAAGAACAAACAGGTAGTTATAGGTAAAAACCCAAAGCAATAGCATTACAGCTCTGATCATGTTGCTGCATTTAAAGATGTTTCCCTGACCCCAACTTTTTCCTTTTTATCCTTCCTGTCTAGTCTTTCTCTATTTTAAAAATAAATCACAAGCCTTCCATAAAATGGTGTGACCTTTGTGTATACCCATTTATAAGAACATCGTGGGATCGTGGGTGTAAAAATCACTAAAATATTAAGGAAAAGAAAAATCATAATGTTTTTAGGTTAATACACTGAGTAAAATTAGAATCAGTTGATTACTATAAGAACATGAAAAATAAAGAAATTTTAATGTGGTAGCTTAACCTTCAAACACAACAATTTAAGCATATTTATGTCATTTAAAATGTACATGGTAAAGTACGCAAAACTATAAAACTATTAATTTGAATATCTAATTTGAATCCACACCATAGGGTATAGTTTATTCCTAATTTAGAAGTGTATATCCTAAGTATAAATACGATGCCTGTTAATCTTAAGTGCTGCAGTAGATGTTTGAGTCAAAGGACAGCTTCCATTAGCCAACATTGTTATTATATTTTTAAACCTTAGGCTTTTCAGAGAAGCACAAGAAATGAAATAGCAGCACTTGGTTTCCTAAGTTCCAGACCTTCTAGCAACTAGAAATTAACTAGAACTCGTTTTATTGTTTAGGGAACCAATTGAAAAAAGTAAGAAAGGTGAAGTTCACAGTTTCATTAGGAGATGTGTGTTCAAGAATAATACTAGTAAAAAACCAGTATCTTCTCCCCAATATATATAGCAGCTTTAAAGAGAAAGTTTTTATTGTATAAAATGAAGCATAATTGATTTAAGCATTTTCTTATAGAATATCCCATAACTAAAGAAAAATAGAGTGCAATGCACTGTGTTTAATAATAAAGGCACATCTTTTGACCTCTCTAGATTTGGAGACTATACATCTTTGTACACATTTCAGAGAAAACAATAGAGAGATAAATGACAAGTGCAAATTTTGAAAACAGATGGAACATAGGGAATTAGAAGAGACAAAAGCTGATGTCAAAAGGTTCCAAGGAAATTACCTATGACATTTAAAAACATGTTGCTTTTTGCAGACTTAGAAAAAGTCAAAGCAAGACAACCAAAAATCCTACTGTATCAGTTCTATGATTGTTTTATATAAAAGCCCGTTTTCGAAACATTTGCAGTTTTCTCATGCTCTCTGTGATATTTATTGAGTTAAATCTCTTCATGTATCTCTAGGAATAGATGAACTTTTTCGGGTCACTGAGGCAATGATTTTTCTGAAGGAAAAGTCCAGAAAAATCTGAGCTCCCAGGGGTTTCTCACTCCCTAAGACTAGTTTACCTTTAGTCTTCAGCAATTGTCAAAATTACCGTTTAATTGTTCCTATAGGTTATGGCTTCAGCAACTTCTGCTCTCGTTAAGCAGATCTTATAGATACTGATTGCTGTGTCTTTCTGGATCTGCCTCTCTCCAGATTTTGGGGTGGCAGTTTGTTTTTGCAACTTCGTTTGTCTGACAGATTTAAGAAAAGTTTTTGATTTTTCATTTTGTCCAGCTTTTCTTTGTGAGGGTGGGAGTGACAACTCCAAGCTCCTCACATGTCAGAGCTGAAAGCATAAGATTCAACTTGCATTCTTTTTAAAAAGTTTTATTTTAAATTTATGTATAATAATTGTTTATATTTATGGGATCATATACTGTGGTATCTTCATATACTGTGATAACTTGATACATGTATACAATGTATAATGATCAAATTAGGATAATTAGCATATTCATAACCTCAGATATTTATCATGTCTTCTTGGTGAGAACATTCAAAGTCCTCTCTTTTAGCTATAGTAATGTGCTGCATTACAACATTTTAATCAATGACTAGACCACATGTATGATGGTTGTCCCATACTATATTTTGACTGTGCCTTTTCTATGTTTTCATATGTTTAGATACACAGATACTTACCATGTGTTACACTTACCTATAGTATTTAGTACAGTAACATGCTGTACATGTTTGTAAGCTAGGCCAGGAGCAATAGGCTATACCATCTAGTCTAGGTGTGTAATAGATATACCATCTAGGTTTGTGTAAGTATACTCTATGATGTTGGCACAAGGAGAAAATTGCCTATGGTGCATTTCTCAGAATGTATCCTCATCTTTAAGAGAAGCATGACTGTATTTTGAAACATCCCATATGTTCTTGTGAACTGTAATCACCTTGCTTGCCATGGAACACTAGAACTGATTCCTCCTATCTAACTGTAACTTTGTACTTGTTGACCAACCTGTCTCTGTCTTTCCCTCCCCACAACCCCTCCCAGATTTTAGTAACCAATATTCAACTCTCCACTTCTGTGAGATAAAGGCTATTACATTCCACGTGAATGAGATAATGCGGTATTTGTCGTTCTGTGTCTGACTTATTTCACTTAACATAATGGTAGACACTGAATTTTGAATGATAATGTATTTCATATACAGTGCTGAATTGAGTTTACTAATATTTTGTTTGGGATTTTTGAATTTATGCACATGAATGAGATTGGTCTATAATTTTCCTTTCTCATATTGCCCTTGTTTGATTTTAGTATGGAGAATTTATAAAATAACATAAAATTTATTGTCCTCTCTTTCTTGTATTTTCTATACTCTGGAAGAGTTTGTGTAAGACTGAAATTAATTGTTCCCTAAAAGGTTTGTAGAAATTGCCTGTAAAATTATCTGGACCCATTGTTTTCTTTGTGGGAAGATTTAACTCTACTTTATGGCTTTTATGGTTACAATACTGCTTGGATTGTTAACACCTTGAGCATGTTTTGGTAAGTTATGTTTTCTAGAAATTTCTTCACTTAGTCTTCAAATTTATGAGCACAAATTATTCATTACATGTTCCTATTGGTGTATCTTGTTTTTTTCTGGTGTCTTTCCCTTGTAGAGAGGATTATAAATGGGCCAGAGATAATTATCTTTAGGAAATTTCTCTGGTAACCCAATGTGTGATTAGGTCAGGGCTGTTTTTTTAAAACATCTACTCCTTGCTACCCTCCAATCAGGGTTATCTGTTACCAACTCCAAGATTCACATCAGACTCCAAATATCTTCTGTCATTCTGTAGCATATGTTGAGAATTGGCCTAGACTATGCCTGAGCCTATAGATTTAAAAAGGCTTTAATAATTGCATCGTTTTGATATCTTAACATTTGATGAAGGTCTCTGCAACCAACTTGGCTAGATTCAGCATGCAGCACTCCAATTCAGAGGCTGCATTTAGACACAGCCTGTGAATCCAAAGTAACATGAGCAAAGTTCTAGTCACGCCATAGTTTGTGGCTGCCAAAATGTGGACACGGAAGCAGTTATTTTAAAACTTGATAAGCAACACAGCATTTTGCAGAACTATGGAATAAAAGGAATATTGTGAGTTGCCCAACTGGGAAAGCATTTGCAAGATTATCGACATCCTGATCATTGAATGCTCCTTACCTGATCACAGGATGTATAATATAGGTATTTTTTTACAGCATAATTTATATTTTAAGCAAGGTAATTTTTTTTCAAGCATGATTTATGTTCTAGGGACTTTTATATGTTTGGTAATTTATTCTCAGGAGATTTAGTAATCTTTTGTTTAAAATGAGAATATATTTAATTTTCATTTTTAAGTATAATTTATATACAAATATAGATTGATCTATCTATCTATTTATCTATTCATCCATCTAGCAATCATATATTTAGTTACCTAGATGCCTCAGTATAATATTCTTGTATTGCATTTTTTTGAGGGGGGTATAATTTATACACAAGTTAAATTGGGAAGTTGGAAACTTCTTCAGTGTTCATGTAATGTTTAATTTAAATTATTTCCAACCACAGCCCAAGTCTCATGCTGCTATGGACAATCTGTGTTTCTTGGTATATGTTCCAACATTTTATTTAACAAAATAGAAATAGAAGAACAAATATAAAAGCGCCAAATGTGAAGTATAGCTAGAAGGCTTTGACAGACATAACAGCAAAGCTACTTTATCTTTACAGCATTTGATTCAGGGACACTGTAACTCAAAAGTTTTCATCTTCGAGCATTTAATTCTGTAATTTAAAGAACAACTCAATACAGCATAAAAAGGAGAAATGTCCAGTTCAGTCCTCATGCACATAAATCTGACAGTGTGAAATGACATCAGCTCTAGCAAATTTGGTCTTGATTTGATTGTGATTATTTCCAAAGAACCTCCTCTTGACCCCTCCTACCAACTTCCTCATTTAGTCAGAATCAAGGATATTAACTCAGCTTGGAAAAATAATTATTGATGATTAAAAATATATACTACATCGATGAAATATGATGTTGAGATTTTCAGGGCACACATTTTTAAATGAAGTGAACCACATAAAAAGCTAAAATTTCCATTCATTTAGCAGTTAAAATGGAGACACTGAACATTAGGGAAAAAGCTGTCTGATATAATAAAAAAAATACAAACCAAGTCATAGATTTTCTTCCCCTACTCTCGCCAACCATCTTAACCAGTTAAAAGGAACAGAACTGTGTCTATGTTGGTAAACTGGGATAAACCAGTACATTTACATAAAATTTGTATAAATATCTCATGACTCACCTTTGCTCATATCTACAGCACAACAAGAATAGGGAATCACCTTACTCATGGCATTCACTTAGTTAAAAAAAACTTTGGTTAATCAGACAAAAAACCCAGTTTTTCAGTACACCCACCAGGCACAGCATAATTAAGCTCTTAAGAAGCTCATTAACCCTTTTAGGTTTCTGGGAGAGCTTTGTTATTTAAATGAGAGTGAAGAAGGCTTTATGATATATTCAGTTAAGTCCAAACGAGTGACCTGTGACAGAGAAAACATTCAAGGACTGAATAAATAGTTATAGTAGATGAATTTTTAAAGCCATATTTTTCCTGAATTGAAAGGACAAAATAGCTTATCTTCCACTCTCTTTACATAGATCTCTTAGAAAACAAAAGGTAACTGCTAGTGGTTTATTGGAATGTGCAATCTCAGGAAAGCAAGAGTGAGAAAAATGAAAGACAGTCAGGGGAGGAAAAGAGCAAACCCAACATGGTCCAATGTGGAACTGCAACAAACAAAACAGATCTGGTTGTCAGGTCTCCAGAGAGGCTCTTCGGAGCACTGCATCTTGGAAGAGTCTACTGCAGAGATATGAGTATTCATCTGCTAGTTCTTTCCCTTCTTCTGTATTTTATTGGCCTAAATCAAAGGAATTGACTCCAGGTAAATTCTGGGTTGTGTTATCTGGCCCTTCTGTCAGCTACTGGAAAAACTAGGGTCTCTCCTGTCAGTTGGTGAATCGCATGGAGATTTTTTTTGGCTTTAGCACCACGGGAACAGCCTAAGCCTTTGCCAAGGCAGCTCCCAGCAGAAAGCAAGAGAAGCAGCAGAAGCCAGAGTTGGGGGATGGTGGCTGAAGGGAGAAGGCAAATTTGGGATAGTGCTCAAATTGATTCTGGTGCACCTGTGAAAAGAGTATATATAAATGTGTATGTGTGTTTGTGCAAGTGATGAATTCAAGGATATACATGGATATGATTCCCCAACAGGAGTCTATCAACTGGGGTAATAAGTAAATATAAAAGTGGAGGGCATACTGTCACTGTACAAGAGGCTGTTGTGATGCCTAAAAGAGAAACTCAAAGCATGCCAAAGCTGAGAATCCCTTAGATGTTTTAATGAGAGCAAAGGAGATTTAAGTGTGAAGAGTTTCTGGGTGGCACTAACTGTGCTGGCATAAACCTAGAAAGAGTACAGTCGACAGACGATTGTACTGAGATGAGGTCTTTGAGTAAAGGTAATGGGGAGGGTAACGTGTGGCAGTAGCCTGAGGAAATAGAGCCAAAGGAAAATTCAAACAAGCATTGAGGCAGCCCCCACATCCCAAGGTCTTAGTGGACAGCAGTGTAGGACACATTCCCACTGAGTCTGTTTTCTACTCATTCCTGATGGTTGGTTTCTCAACTTGGCATATATTCCTATTCACATCATCTGCAGAAATTTAAGTCTTCTCAGAACTTTAAAGAGATGGAAGAGCTTCTGATATCCTAATCTATCAGCAAAAACAAAGGCTCCATCAGGATCACCACATAGAGGTGCCAAGGCATTGAGAAATTGGGAATAGCAAATAAGCAGTGTAATGTGACCAGAAAGGCAATCTACAGGCTAACCAAATCAACAGAGTTTTTCCTTTTTGACCTACCTGGGTTTTGTCATGTAGACATATTTGATGCTAGGAATGTTATTTGGAAGTGCTATTGCAAATGGAAGGATGCTTTGTATTCAGCACCCAATTTTTTTTTTAGTATGAATTTGGAAAATTTCCTAGATTTTACATCTGGCTGTCTGATTTCCACCTTAGAGGATAAGACCAACCAGGTGGATGGTGAAACTAAGTTTAGTCACCGGCGAGAAAACAAGTCTTCTTATATGCCATTTTTGAATTAACTCTTTAGGGGCTCTTTATATTTTCAGCAGGAGCTAGATAACGATTTATAGACACTCTGTTATTCTCATCTTAAAATGCTTATTATTTGTTTATTTACAATATGTTGAGAATCTATTTTACCCTATGGAATTATAGATATGCTTATGGAAGATCATTTAGAATATAGTTTTGTTTCTGTGCCTGCTGGTGAATTTAATGCAGCTTATAAAATAAAAAAATTAAATGAGAACCGTTCCTCATAGTCACATATTAAAATATTTTAAAAATGGTTTTAAAGCAAGAAAAATATTTTTCTGGATGAAAATGGAAGTAGTGTCATCAATGATTTTGCTTCCATAACTGTAAGATATAGTGTGGAAGTGAAAGCTTGGATAATGTGAATGTGAACACCATTTCTTCTGAGAAAACATTTCAAGCATCCTGACTACCAAACTACTGATGGCTACCACTTTGAAAATAATTTTGGTTTATGGAGGTGACTGCGTTTCTGTCTAAATAAGAGGAATCCTCAGGATGAGGCTGAAACTGGAAAGTGCTCCCCTGTTCCTTTGCTCATTCAAACCTGCTACTTGGTAGATGAAGGGAGACCTCCACCCTTTGGAGGAAATATTTGACAAGTTCCATGACCTTTCCAGTCACTCTAAGAAAATCAAAAGCCTTCTAGTTCCTCTAGTCATAAAACAAATTCTCATTTTAAGTCCCATGGTCTAGCAAAACTATACACTTCATATCAAATTAAGGCTTCTCCTCTCCTCTGGCTTGGCTTGTTCTGACTGGAATCTGCAGTGGCAGGCAGGTGTGGAGAATGGCTTTATGTTCTTATATTTTATTTCTTCCTCCCCTTATTTACTCCATTTGGCTGTCTCTGGGTTTTCCAAGGTTGGAAGGAGGAAGGAAAAGAGGGGACAAACAAGAAATACCGTGATCTGGCCTTGGATTCTCTGGTTTTGGTGGTTGTTCGTGGTTGACTCTAGGAAAAGCAAAGAGACAGTTTAATGGGTCTATGAGGCTTGTCTCATTGGGTCTACTTGTGTAAACTTCCTGTGACATAAGCAATGTGTTCTCCATCTTCCAGCTGGCTTTTTAAATTATTTCCCTCAGCCTCAGGGCATGCAGTAGACCATCTCCTCATCCCTTCCATGCAGTTGTCTCCGCCAAAACCTAAATGGCTCCAGGCTGGTTCTGTCCTGCATGGCCAACAGCTGGTCCCTGAGAAATGCTATATATCCTTGTTTCCACTCTCACGTTTGCACCTACAATTCAATACAGCTTGCTTTCTCAGTTGCCATCAGTCACTTAGCCAGTTTCTCCCTTGTCTATTTTTTCTGTGTGATTTAATTACCAGTTCGCTAGGTCCCTGAACCCCAGGGGAGACACAACAGCTCCTCCCACCTGACTTGATGTAAGGAGAAAGCAGCCTCCTCCCTTTCTCCATAGGTAGCAGGAGATAAATGCTGTAGTACTCCAACACTTTTCTCCAAGGACATTTTCTATAACAGCATTTCAATCTCAAACTTTTTACACCCTCAATGGTTTTGGGCTAAGGGTCACAAAACTGACTTTAACCCCCTCTTTTTGTATGTAATTCATAAGTTGTACAATACTTCACTTTAGAAAGGGGGATGTCTTTCATCAATGTTCTCTCTGTTTTAGGCTTCATCCCAGAAACAAAGACAGAATGGTCCACTTTTAACATGCTGGCACATAAAGTTAACTCAAGCTATGAGATTTATGGTCATACTAATATATTCTGTTCATTGTATATGGATTCAATAAATAACTGTTACTAAAGCATAAAAATCCATTAACAGAACAGGAAATCAAATAGTGTCCTCAACACTGTGTTTGTTTGTCTTATTTTATCAACAATTCAGGTTACATATGTAAAAATAAAACCTCATAATGCATAATAGCTAAATGAAAACTGGATTTAAAGTTGGTTACATTTATTTATGTGCCCAGCAGACATTTGTAGAATTCTAGTCTAACCAGGCACAATGTTAGACAGATAGAGTCCCTATCCTTGCAGAATGGGGCTAGGCAGGGAGATAGAGGCAAAGAAGGAATATCTGTGGGTATTAGGGTTGGGATAGGCTATAGAGTTGGCTATATAAGCCTGGAAAGAAGAAGAAAGGTTTACCTAGAGTTACAGAGCTGGAATAACTGAATGATGATCTCTAAGAGAAAAGACTAAAAAGCAACGAAATAACATTTTTTTTTTTTTTGCCTTGTCTTAGAATGACCTATATTGGCAAGGCCCAGCTGGAAATCAGGTTGGAACTTGTAGTGCATTTTCCTTGGAAATAACTGTGAGTAGGTTCTTAGGCCAGTCGGCAATAGCCTGTTTAGGCCACAATACAATGGAGTACAGAATAAAAAAGACTCCACATAACTTCTTTGCAATTTTTAGAAAGAGAAGCCTCATTTGTGTTCTAGTTTGGAATTCCAAAAAATAATTTCCCTTTGCCCTGGCTGCAAAAGTGGGGCTGGTCCTGGTTCATGAAAAGCCCGTGAAAAGTTGGGTGAACTAGATACACTTGGGAACCAGTAACTTGTTAAACCTCAACATTTGTATGACAGAAGGCATCTTTCTGGGTCAATCTCATCCCTGTTCTTAGTTGAGGGAAATGGAGCTGCCACCTGGAGATAGCAGACGAGCCAGGGCCGGTGGAGCTGTGTGGGCCGTGTGAACGTGGGGTGCTGGTGTGCTGAGCACTGTCCGCACTAGAAGTGTGTGTTCTTTTGTCTTCCAAACCCTCTGAGAATTTTTGGAAGCGGTGGACTTTCTCCACAAATGCACATATACAGGTTTTTCATAAACGTTCAGAGGGTTTCTAGACCTCTTGATGCCCATCTATAGATCTCCTTTTTATACTACAAAAATAAAACATTCAATATGTTCTCATAAAAGAAAGCTTATATAACTACATCTAAGGAAAAAGTATACTAGAAGTGTAAAGGATAAAAATGTAATTATATATGTTCTAAGACATATAGGTAAAGCAAAGGCGTAGAAAAATAGGAGTGGCTTCTAGGAAAAGAACTAGAGGGAAAAGATGGATTTATGCAAGTTGATGTATCAATTTAAAAGGGATGCTAGGAAGAAAAACACATCCACTTGTAAATGAAGGGCACCAAATGAATGAAACTGAACTCTTCAAATATTTGTCTCTAACAACAAAAAATAAAGAATAGGAATGTAGTCAACTAGGAAGTAGTGAAAGTGTTCTAAGAATAGCAATTTTCCATGAGTGAGTAAGGAAATAATTTTTAAAAACTTTAAGAATTCCAAATCAATAGGTCTGAATAGTAGGATATTAAGAGATTTAGTCATTACCCTTATAGAACCACTAATGATTATTTTTGAAAATTAATTGTAGAGACCAGATAATTGATATTTGTGTAAAACAATAATATTCTATTTTGATCAATATCTACATACTATTTATATGTTTTTCAAGGCCTGATCTTTCATTTATTAGTGCTTCCTTACAGAAAACCCTGTGAGATATAATTATTATTGATAAAAAAACATTTAAACCCTGGCAGTGTGATTGGACAAGTGAGATTGCTGATATAAAATTCACTTTGAAGTTTAAGCAAATCTGGTTAACTATCTGTATCATCTACATCAAATTAATGTAGGTAATTGGCTACTTTTCTTCGCACTGTGTAACCCTGATAAATAAATAAAGCATTAAGTGACACTGGAAATATGCTATTGAGGAGTTACTTGCCCAGAAGTGGATTTATGGGAGACATCAGAAATCTTCAGAAGAAACACTAAAATGTGATCAACTTGGAAGAGAAACATAACCAAATGTACCTGGCATCTCTGGAAGATAATTTCAATAAATTGAAACATAGATATTAAAACATAAATATAATATTGACATCTAGAGTAATCCTGGAGGGTTAACTTGTTAAACACTTTCATTGTAAGTAATTTATTCCACTTAGTGGGAGGTTTTGGGATCTGAACATTGTGGGGAGATGCTTCCACTTTAAACTTTGGAGACTTTTCTGGAGGGGAAGTGGTAGTGGTTTTTACTAACTAAGATACCAATGTGTAGACAGTACAGTTCATGGGGATGCATATTGCTAAGAAGACAATGACAGAAGTGATATTTGTAAGGATAAACCTGATGGTAAATCTGATATCTGTCACTATTTTGCCTCTGAAATGGATAGAATGAACAAGTGTGTTTCTAGTCTGATGTGAACTAAAAGATCTAGTCACACTTCTGAAAATCCCTAAATACTGGAGTTTGGTGTTTAAAGAAACACATCCTGATATTTGTCAAACAAGACAAGATAGATTATGAATGTTTATCTCTAATGCCAACTGTCCAAACCAAAACTAGGAACATCTGTCAAATGACTTTCACTTCACTTTTTAATGCTATTTTTTATGTTTTAATATTTTCCAAACACAATATGACAGTTGTACTGAATGTCAATAAGAAAATCCTTGATATAATACCAGGAACATTGGACTCCTTGAAGTCGCTATAGACTTGGAATCAATTATTTTTGCTTTTGGATATTATGACTGGGGAGTTACACAGGGTAATTTTTTTCTAAAGATTCTAATGTCTTCATAATTTTTTAATGGCTTCGATAGTGGTTTATCAAGTTGACTTTGAAAATATGTATCTACTAAGCAAATTATTACACGTCACATTACTTGGTAAATTGAAGCTTTTCTTTTGTTTAATATTAAGTATAGTTGTCAATTAGAAATGATGACTAGTAATACCTTGAAAAAACAAGTTTGGTAATTTACATTTAGTATAAAAGGCTTATGATATTAGACAACAATTGAACATATTGGTTTTTGAAAATCTTGGCATGTTAAACTTTTTTGAGTTTAAAAACATGCAGTGATTTAATTGATTAGGCTGTTTCAAGTTTTTTTTTTAAGCAGAAGCTTTACTTACCCCAGAATCACTGAAATAAGTCAAATCCTGTAATATTAAAAGACCCATGCAGTTTAAGCTGAAATACTACTTGTCAAATAAGAAAATGTGAAAACCGTCCAATATATCCTAGTTGGTAAACACTTTTTTTTTGGCTTCTGCTTTAGTGAAATACAGAATCAGAACAAATTTGCATAAAATCCAGAAAAAGCTCAAAGCAAAATGTAGTTCTTCAAAGGGAACATGGGACCCAGACTGTCCACTCTATGCCCACTTTTGCCCTTGTATTTCTAACCTGTGATTTTCCCAATGAAGGCTTAAAAATATGGTTTCTGTGGAGACATACATAAAGTTATAGAAACAGTCAAAATATTAATAGAAGATATTGCCTGTTAGTCTTTGACCAAGTGATGTAAAGTGGTCACACTCGAGCCTCCGGCTAACTTGTTGCTGTTTCCTGATCCTTCCCTAATTAAAATGAGGACTTTTAAACAATTTTGCAGTTAAACATTTACATATACTCCTGCATATATTCATCAAATCTGTTATGAATGCCCCTCAAAGCAAAAAACATTCTTTCTCCTATAACTATGAGTATGTTTTTTCTTCTTTATAGAGAGAAAAAAGATCACCCAGCAAGATAATAAAAAATGGAAAATTCTTTTCATGGTGTTATTTTTGTAGGAGTAACAGGAGGTGGTTAATTCTGAACATTTATCTGAAACTTTATACCAGCTTTGCCCTGGGCGAGTTTGCGAATCTTCTTTCCTGCCATTGGGTCTGACTGAGGAACTTCCATTTGCAGAACCGTATGTGCTAAAACTAGTCCTTGGGGTCACCCTGGCAACCACACAGTCCCCTCATTCCAAGCCACACTGTGCTTTGCCAATGAGAAGGACAAAATGGAGGATCCTAATGTGATGCTTAGAAGAAGAAAAGAAAATAGGAGAAAATTTCAAAATCAGATGAGATGATTTCACACCCCTCCAGAAAGACTTTTGTTAAAACACAGGTGATCTAAGCAGAAATGGGATTGTTGTTCACTATTCCACAAACAGAATAATAGAATGTCTTCTGTGGTGGTTGTGATGAGAGGTATAATTTAGTAATACAAATATAAAAGACTCAGAGTAAACCGTTTATCCAGCAAAGAAATCCGAACTATCCTTGTTTTAAAGGAATTATTGTCCAGGAATGGCAAGAGCAATTTAACACATGAAAGCAATGTGGCCTGGTGTAGTGGCTCATGTCTGTAATCCCAGCTACTCAGAAAGAGGAGGTAGGAGAATTGCTTGAGGCCAGGAGTTTGAGACCAGCTTGCGCAATATAGTGAGACCTCATCTCAAAAAAAGCAATGTGTAAAAGTATGCCTTAAGAAATAGTTTTCAATTTTGCATGTTCCTCCCAAGACACTCCCCTTCTGTCTTGATGTATCTCTATTCTTCCCCCGCTCGCCCTCTCTCATACATGTACACATATTTTCTCTCTCTTTCTCTTTTTTACTTGTTATATGAAACAATGAATACATGAAAGAGAGCACCGAGAAGGTGAAGGAAAAAAAAATCTTAAAACATACAAAAATAAGAATTTTTTCCCCTTAATTATGATAGGGATATGAGGGTAAATATATTTGGGTTCTGAGAAAATACAGTTTTACCTCTTACTTTGCCTTGTTAATAGAAAATAGAACCCCTTGGAGAATCTAGTTTCTAATTCAGAGTTCTGTTAATCACTGAGCAGGAGCCATTCTTTCAGCCTAAGGATGAGATCGTTGGTATTCCTGATTTTATACAGAGAAAGACATCTTTGTAGACCCTAAAAGATTCTTTGAATACAAAGTGAAGAAACAAAAACAAAAAACTGTGGGAATCTGTGACTCTAGTCAAACAGCAGCCTAAAAATTTATGTCAGTGTTAAAGGCGAGTTTAATGCATACATACAACCTAATTTGAGCTGTCAGTCAAATGTTTATTTTAAAAGCGAATAACTTAAAATATTTGTACCTATCCAGATGTAGGTTCTTCTCCTTGCATTATTAAAAGACAGGCAGTATTCTGTCAACAGGATATTTGAAGACACATGGCATTGGTTATAATGTTTAATCATGTTTAAAGCTGAACTGATATTGCTGGTAATGTTAATGATAACAAATTGAGTTTGAAAAAGATTGTAGATTTCAGTGACTTTTATTCCGGCTGAAATACCAGAAAGAGATGATTTTATTTTTTTCTGCAGGAAATTCTGATTCAAGCTTTACACGTAAAGCTGTATGTGTCTATGTGTGTAGGAACTGAAATAGTTTCCCCAAGTCTAATCACATCTTTTCACTCTGGCCTTGTTCCCTGCTCTTTAGTATTTGGGCAGGAGTAAAAAATGGTAAAAACAAACAAACAAACAAACAAACAAAAAACACTAGGACAAAAGGATTTGGAAAGGGGAGGGGAAAGAGATGGAAGGAAAGGAAACAAAGTTTAGGGAGAGGGGAGAAGTGAAGGAGTGGAATCAAGACTGCCCTGTACCTTTCCAGTCTCCTTACCACCCATCACCAACCACATCAAACACTACCAGTCAGATTGGAAGATCCAGAAAAAAAAAATTAGATACCAAAAAAACAAAACCCAGAAAGGTCACAGAATGCTGTGTAGCTTATCTGTATTAAGAATGACCTGAATTTTGGTTCCTGTACAAGTCAGGAAAGCTCCTATAACCCACAATTCTTTACATAAAATTCCTTGGCAGTTGCCACTGCTAATCTTCTGGTCTTTTCCTCTCTCTCAGAAATAATGCTATAAATGCAACTCCTGTCAATCACAGAAGGCTGCCTCAAGGTTATGCCAGGTCAGATCTGGAAACCGAAGGCTCTGTGAGTGAGGTGTTGATGGCAGGGTGGGTGGCAAATGTGAATGGAGAAAGCTTGAAATTTACAAGCTGCTGTCACAGGGAGATTAGGGATAAAAGAAGGCACAGGTTTGAAAGGGAAAGTCAGAGTTAAGGAAGATCAGGAAGTACAGCACAAAAATATGTTTTAGCTTTGTTACAGAAAGGTTCATGAATTTAAGGATGTAACGCTCAACTAAAAATCTAAATTTATAGCAAACATAATTGTTCCTTATAACATTACCAAATAATATTCCACCTCCCTACAGAATTTCTCCTTTATCTCGGTTTCACAAGACATCCCTATGTTTCTCTGAGTTGCACAGTTTCTGGTGTATCTTAAGTGTTTTCTACTTTTCTGTTTGGATTTAAGTTTCTTGTTTGTCTCAACAGATTGTACATGATTAAAAAAGATGGCAGTTAAGTCAGCTAACATACATGCCTTTGACAGGAAAAATGAACTCAGGAGTAAATAAAAGTAGAAAAAGAAGAAACTAAGTTAGTCATGTCTTCCAGCTTTTCCTCAGTTTCCCCACATCCCTTTCTGGCTCCTGCAGCACTGTTCTAAATGCTTAGTGAACCGTCACGAACTATTGAAAATGCTTTTCTAACAGCTCATTTACAAGTTTTCAACACATTTTGACAAATTAATAAGTTTATACTGAAATCTGTCGGTATACTTTACTTGATTAAGGTGATTTTTATGCTGAGTACATTTAAAAATTAAGTTTTAATAATTTTTTCAAATTATGAAAAGTATTTCTAGTAATTAAAAGATATTTATCATCTCTCTTCCTTCACTATGAAACAATCGTCAGGGTTATTCAATGGCAGTTGAGAATGGGTGTGTGTAATTGATGCAGTATGATATTTCTATTTTTAGTGTAGAATACACCTCAACAGAATGTCTCAATGTTCAGTAACTTAATGGCAGAATTGTCAACCAGATCCTTCCACATTCAACTACTACAGTACATCCATTTTAAAAAAAGATTTGAAAGAATCAAAGATTTGATTTATATAACTAAACCTAATCAGTCATCCTTTGGGACTGAAACAGGTAACATTGATAATATAATGAAAAAAATCTAAAATATATAAAACATCATTAATATTTTTCTTCAGTCTTATATATATCATTACAATCAGTCTATTCAAAATATGCAACAGTTGCTTTCCCTCATGTATTTGAAATTAAATGGGACCATGAAAATAGAAAGTCTAGAACTGCTTTATGATTGTTTTAGACTGTCAGAGGCAACATAGAAGATTTTGAGCTATTATTAACAAAGTCTGTAGGTATCACACACAAAGGAAACAGGAGCATCTTCCTTGAGCCAAATACTGTCTGGAGTTACTCCACAAATGTAATTCATATAAAAATCTGTCAAAAGAATAACTGGGAAGAATGGATTTGCTTTAATAAAGTATTTTAAGGCCTGTGGATTCTATGAGTTCTGAGCACGAAGTTTCTCTACTGAAATGGAAGGAAATTACTAGCTCACCGTGATGGTTCCCACAAAAAAAGTCTCACGGACCTTTTCCCTGGCTTCTGTGATCACATGTTCTGTGATTTTTTCCTGTTGTCTTTCTGCTGATGGTTTCTTAGCTTCAATGATGAGCTCCCCCATCTCTCTATGGCCCTTACATGGTGATACTTTCTGGGTTTTGCCTTAGGTCTTCTTCTCTCCCCACTATACTCACTCTCCTTGGATCCATTCACACAGGACTTTGGCTACCTTATGCAGAACAAGAGCTCTCAAATGAACATCTCTAGTCTAGCTGTCACTCACGACCTTCAGATCTGAAGATCTATGAGCTCTTCTGCTTGACTTTCCTATGTCTGCTCAGAATCAGCATGCCACCAGCCAAACTCATGGGGCTCAGTCCCTCCACTCTGCCCTGTCTTCTGCGTTTACTCTGCATGAGAAGTGCCATCATCCATCTTGGGGCCGAGAGAAGGAGCAGAGTTATCACAACTCTGCCTTCTCTTTCAGTGTCCACAGTCAACCACCAGCTGTTCTCCCTCTTACACATCTCTCTCTCCATTCTGGGTTCCCTTCTCAATCACCTATTGTTTAGGCTACTGTCATGTCTTTCGTGGATTAGTGCAAAAAAGTCCTAATGGATCTTCCTGCCTCCAATTTTACTTCCCTTCAATCCATTTTCAAACCACCCCCCGAGTGATTTTCTAGAATATGAACCTGGCCTTATCATTTCCTAGTTGCAACTCTTTAATGTCCCAGTGCCCTCTGGTTAAGTCTAGTCTCCTTAATGAGCTTTCCGTGATCCTTCATGAATTGACCCATGACTGCTTCCCCAGCCTTCTCTCTCCTTCTCCCTATTACATCTGTGCTCTTTGCTGAGCCTCATGGGATTTCTAATTTCAAATCCTCAGATGGAGCATGCTTTCTTACCTTTCTATGGGTCTTTGCTCATGTGATTCCCTTTCTCCCTTAGAGAGGCTATTTTGTGTTGTAGTGAAGAGCAGAGGCTCTGAAATTGGACTGCTTGGATTGGAATCCTGGTTCCCCATTCCCCATTTCCCAGTCCTTACCCTTCCTGGGCCTTGAGGGTGAAAGTGAGGATAATGTGATGTTGTTGATGATAATGATAGTGATAATATTGGTAACAGCAGGTACCTTTAGGGGCTACTATGAAGATTGAGTGGGACTTAGATGGGATCTAGTAAGCACTCAATCAAAATTAGCAGCCATGACTATATTTCTCACCTAATTAGAGATAATTTTTCCAGAAATCCTTCTTTGAGGGCCTGCATCTGATTATGTGCCCTTTTAATCTTTTTCCATCACATGCCGCATGCACACTTATGATTGTAGGTATCACACTATATGGTAACTGACTCTAGTTATCTTTCTTCCTTGATTGATTGTAAATTTCTTGAGGTCAGGGTTTTCTTTTGCTTACCATTGCCTTATCACTGCATCCAAAACAGTGTCTGGCTCATAACAAGCCTTAATAAATATTTTCTTAAAGAATTTAGGTCATTTGTAATTAATCACGATAGGCAGCTCAATTTCCACATAGAAAAATCTTTGCTTTTCAAGAACTAGGATTTCAGGAAAAAAAGATGAGATTCAATGTCTCTGTATTTACATCTTCTATCCTGGCAAAGTATTTTAAGGAAGTATTTATATTTAACTGGGGTGTTATGTTGAACTGAGGAGATGTACAGCTAGTTGGGCTTCTCTCCTGTAAACAACAAAAACCAATAAGGAGACAATTATAAATAGCTTTCCTAGTATAGTTAAAATCTGCCTGAGGTTACTGCTGTGTGATCAGAACTATCAAGTATTTCCCACCCTCTATAGAACTTAATAGAGAAGAGACATAGAAGGTGAAAAGAGAATGCATTTTTTACAATATGAGAGAAGTACAAAGACCCAGGGATTAAGAAGGGGAGAGGGGTCATTATGAAGAACCAGGAAAAGCCTCACCAATAGCAAGTAGATCCCTCCAGCTTCTTTCTTGCTCTTTTCAAGAGCTGCCTCTGAGCTCTGTCATTCTGTCGGTCCTCATTTCTGTCTCCATTTGTCTTCTGTGCTTGCCACTGATACTCCTCCTACTGATGTCCGTCTTCTCACTGAATTTTAAACACTATAGGTTGGAAGGTGGTTGCTGCAGGATCATTTCTACTACAGATCTACTTTAAACATGTAAGATAAAAATGTTCCTGTAAATGACATATTTTAATTCCTCATTCTTTTTTTTTTCTGTTTCAATCCAAATCAGAATGAGGAGAACATGTCTAGAAAAAAATAACACTAGTTTTATATAGAATTGAGCAACATTTTTTTCCAACTAAAAGACATAAATTTTTACCATTGGTGGAAGGGCAAAAAGAGGAGGCATTTTGAAGGTATGCTTCATACTCCCATTGTTAGTTATCAGTTGGGGCCTCATAATCAAAAGAAGCATGTGTTTTATAGGGAAGGGAAGAATATCAAGATTGGTTAGTGGAAATAACAGAAGTGGCCAGTAAATTGAGAAAAATGAACAGGTATATGAGATATGGTGGGGGAAACACACAAAACAAAGAAGAATTTTGTCGGGCTCTGATGTCACTCCTGATGGGTTACTTGATCCTGTCTTGTAGGACCTCAAAATGTCTGTAATGTTGTGACCTCAGGTCAGAAGCAAGTCAAGTGACCAGGTGGAGAGTCGAGGTCTTAGTGCAGCATTAACCATAGCTGCACCACTTCTAGTTACTTTGGAATTAGTCCTCATCCCATATATATGCTTGCTCTCTCTCTCTCTCTCTCTCTCTTTCTCTCTCTCTCTTTCTCTTCTCTCTCTCTTTTTACTTTTTCATTTTGTAAAGTTTCAAACGTAAAGAAAAGCTGACAGGATTGAGTATAACAAACCTCCAGTACCTATCAGTCAGCTTCCACAATGATAATTATAATGAGATATATACATACACTATCAGTCAAGGTCCTGGCAAGAGATGACATACGTAAACAGGAGAATTGGAAAAGCATTTAATAAAGGGATTATTTGTGAAGATGTGGCCAGGGTTTAGGGGACTCTCCAAGGGGCATGAAGAACTCTGGAACTTATAACAATGGAGAATGATACCATCCCTAGGCCTGAAGGCACAGGAGGAAGTGGCCATCATTGAAACCCAGAGAGGCTGTCTGGCTGGAGTGGTGACCTTCAGTGAGGGACACCTTCAACACTGGCAGACTGGCAGGGAGAGATTCTGACATGTGCTACAACATGGATGAAACTCGAGGACATTATGCTAAGTGAAATAAGCCAGTTACCAAAAGTCATATGCTGCATGTGAGGTACATGAAGTAGACAAATTCACAGAGACAAAACGTAGAAGGGTGGTTGCCAGTGGCTGCAGGGATGGGAGAATAGTGTTTTTAAACAGGCAGAGAATTTAAGTTCTGCAAGATGAAAAGAGTTCTGATGATTGGTTGTGCAACAACATGAATGTACTTACCACTACTGAACTGTGCATTTAAAAATGGTTAATATGGTATTATTGGCAGAATTGTGTCCCTCCAAATTTCCTAAACTGAAGCCCTAACCCCTAGTACCTTAGAACATGGTTGCATTTGCAGATAGGGCCTTTAAAGAAGCAGTTGAGTTAAAATGAGGCTGTAGCGTGGATGCTATTCCAATCTGACTGTCCTATAGGAAAAGGAAATTTGGACACACAGAATAAGACCAGGGATGTACATACACAGAGAAAAGGCCATGTAAGGAGACAGTAAGAAAGTGGCCATCTGCAAGCCAAAGGGAGAGGCCATGAAGAAACCTGACCTACACATTCATCCTGGACTTCCAACATCTAGAATGGTGAGAAAATACTTTTCTGTTGTTTAAGCTACCCAATCTGTGGTATTTGTTACAGCAGCCCTAGCAAACTAATACAGATGATAAATTTTACTTTTGTATGTTTTACCACAGTTATGAAATATATGTAGAAAGTAATGGTCTACCTGGCTTTAATCTTGGGAGAAAGTCTGGGGAAAAGTTTGTGAAGCAATAAATAATGGGATTGTAAAGAAAGACATATTCTGCATAAAATATTTTGACTCGGATTGTGTGTTCAGATACATCTTGAGTACTCCAGAGCTATCGCATAGGTTTCTGAGTTTGATTGAGGTCAACGTAGATAAAATAAAAGTTTGTGAGCTTTATTTGTTTTGTTTATTGTGGTCATTGATTGAAAGGAAGCTCTTGACAAGGCAGTGTGGGTTTTTGAGACTTTCCCAATAGTACAGGTGTCACATAATCATGACAGTTCTTACATTCATGAATAAACTTCTCTGTGCTTATTATAGTGTTGGAAAGATAGATATTGGTGGCATAAGCTAAATATTATTCCCATTTTACAGATGAAATTAAAGCTCAAAGATGTTAAGTTGCTTAAGTACCTAAACCTCATAACAAATGTATTATATATGTAACTGGGTTTGAAGCAGGGAGAAACATATACAGTTTTTAACTCTAGCTGCTGCAGTACCTGAGACATGTCCAATAGGAAACAATCATGTGGTAAGGGCCTTTTAAGTAATAGAAAGAAATTATTTTCTATACCACACATATTGAAAGTCTTTTTATTCCCTGGAAGTGGGGCTAGGGGAGCTCTATAAAATCTTTCCAAACTTAACTTGTGCTAGGCTTTTGTTTGTCGGTAGCTATCTTTTAAACCAACTTTATGGAAGTATAATTGATATGATAAGTGCACCCATTTCAAGTGCAGAATTCGATGAGCTTTGACAAATACACATACCGCCCCCTCCATAAACTACTACCAAAATCAAGATACAGTATTTTTCTTCTTTTTTCTTTCTTTCAACTTATATTTTAGAATCAGGGACACGTGCAGGTTTATTACAAAGGCATATTGTGTGATGCTGAAGTTTAGATTATGAATGAGCTTTTCACCCAGGTAGTGAGTCCCCGGTAAGTAGTATTTTCAACCTGTCCCCAACGCCTACCAGTCTTATATTCTCTAGTGTCTGTTATTCCCATTTTTATCTCCATGTGTATCCAAAGGTAAGTGCCTGTTTCTAAGTGAGAACATGTGGTATTCGGTTTTCAAGACACAGAACTCTTTCATTACCCCTGTATAAGTTATGGTTCTCCAGAAAATAGAATATATCTATTGGTTCTGTTTTTATATTATCAATAATAACTAATTAATAAATAATATTATTTACATTATTAACAATGTATATATCATACAGAATTGGCTGACTTGGTTATGGAGGCTGAAGAGTCTCAAGATGTGCAGCTGGCAAGCAGGACATCCAGAGGAGCTGGAGCTGTAAGTTCCAATTTGAGAACAGGAGAAGACCCATGGCCCAGCTCAAACACTCAGGCAAGAGGACTTCCCTCTTAATCTGCCTTTTTGTTGTACACAGGTCTTTGATGGTTTGGATGAAGGATAAAATTAACCATCTCAGCCCCTCAAATTTCCATATATCTTTTATCAGTCAGCCTTCCCACCTCAACTTCCTCATCTCCTCAATACTTCCATACCAGGAGAGTACTGATTTTCTTTCTATTATTGTAAATAAGATTTCCCCCGCCCCGCTGGGGCATCACACAAATGAAATTATACACTATGTAGTTTTGTTTTGGTCTGGATTCTTTCAGTGAGCAAATGTTTTTGAAATTTATCTATGTATTAGCAGTTTATTCCTTTTAGTGGTTTTTATTGCTGAGTAGTGTTTCATTGAATGGATATACTACAACTGGTTTATGCATTGTCCTGTTGAAGGACATTGGCAATTATGAAAAAACCAGCTACAAACATTCAAGTACACTTGCTGCACAAGCATATGCTCTCATTTCTCTTGGGCAAGTACCTATGTGTGGGAATGCTGAGTTGTATATGCATGTTTAACAAAAACTGTCAAACTGTTTTCCAGAGAGGTACCATTTTGCATTCCCATCAGCAATATACAGATTGAGCACCCCTACCCTGAAAATCTGAAATTCTGACAGTGTTCCAAAATCCAAAACTTTTTGAGTGCTGACATGATGCTCAAAGAAAATGCTCTTTGGACCATTTTAGATTTTGGATTTTTGGATTAAGGGTGCTCAACCAGTACATATAATCCAAATATTCCAAATTCCCCAAAAATGCAAAATCTGAAACACTTCTGGCCCCAAGTATTTTACATAAGGGATACTCAACCTGTGTAAGAGTTCCAGTTGCTCCACATTCTCACTAACACTTGGTACTGTTGACTTATTTAATTTAGCCATTCTAGTGGGGATGTAGTAGTTTTTCACTGTGGTTTGAATTTGAATCTCTCTGTTGACTACTGATGTTGAACAATTTTTCACAGGCTTATTGTCATTTGTACATCTTCTTTTGTGAGGTGTCCATCCAAATTTTTAGATCATTTATCACTGTGTTTTCCTGTCTTATTATTGAATTATTTAGACACTAATACAAATACTTTGTCAGCTATGTGTTCTGTGAATATGTTTTCCCAGTTAGTGGTTTGCCTTTCTGTATCTTAATGGTGTCTTTTGGAAAATTGTAATTTTAGTGAAGTTTAATTAATTTTTCTTTTTATGGTTATTCATTTTTTGGTGTTCATTAGAGAAATCATTGCCCATCCCAAAGTCACAAAAGGATTTTTTTTTAGCTTAGGAATTTTGAAGCAGGTATTTTATAACAGGCATTTATGCTGGAGCAGGGTCATGTAAATTTGAAAATTAATAAATAGAAAAGGTAATAGTCAGAGCTAGAATATAGCTAAAGATTATATGTTTAAGACAGTGATTTGAACGAGTTCAGCATTGGTAATGGAAATTTTCAAAATTAGCATATCAACCTTTGCAGAATGAAGCTTCTAACTCCTCATGGAGCAGTGTGCACCATCAAGAGCTGACCTCATGAGAGTTGCACATGTGCCCGGCCAAAACAAAAATGAGAACAGGAGCAAACCAGAACTTAATCAAGGCAAATGTGGCACAAATCTGACCAAGGGTGCTGCTGATATGGGAATGACAAGGGAGAGCTAAAAGTAAGTGTATATTATTTATAAGTTGCATATATATATTTATGCTCGAGTTAATTTTAGTAAGTTGTATGTATTCCATTTTAAAATAGTCTTTTTTGTTTTCCTGATTAAAATTCTTCTGTAATTTATTTACTTAAGGCTTGAAGTAGAGATATCTGAATTGAGTGGTACCAACCAACATTCTAGCACTTCTGAGTGATATCCTGGTGTAGCCTGTTACGGAGGCACATAAAGAACTTTATTTGCTTCTAGCATGGAACCTAGAGTAGATAATTTTTAAAGTGGAAGATAAATCATGTTTTTTTTTTTTTTTTGCCATTTAGGGTTTTGATGAGGTGAATAAAAGAAGAACCCCTTGTCCATTTGAGAGCTAAACTTGAACTGAACATTTCTTTACCTTGTGAAATGTTCAGTTAAGTGCTTTTGCACTTTAATTTTCCAGCCTGGACCAAGACCAGAAATGCCAAAATGATATGAGAAAGGCTGTTCTTACTGTTTTTCTGGCTGGGATTGGAAGAGAAAGTGCCAGCAATCTTGTGAGAAAGCCTGTTCTCTAAAGATCTGCAACCCAGTTTGCAGAATCATGGGGTTTGGATAGTTCAGATGAGTTTGGCTGAGTATCCTGGTGTGCTCATCCGAATCACACCCTGCAGAAAGCATTTTGTCTTATCGAAGTCAACCACAGAATACTTTTGTGTACTTCCTCAGACATCTTAACCATTATGTGTGCCCATCCAGATAAACCGCTAAAGGCTAGCTGAACACTGCCAAATTGAAATGTTTGAGTGTAATCCCTACAACTAGGTTTCAGATTTCAACCTGAAATAACGAAAATAGTAATCACAGTGATAGTTTTATAAAATGTTTACACTACAGAAGGCATTAGTGATGAGTTAGCTTAATCCCTCATTTTATACTTTAGAAATTTAAGGTTCAGAGAGGTGAGGTTATTTGCTCAATATCATGTAGCAAGTTACAAGCAGAGTCCAGCCTGGAAAACAGAATCCCCTCTTCCCTACAACGCATTATAATATAGAATGAGTGATCTGGTCTTTAACATATATGTGCCTAAAAGGAAAAAAAAGTAGCTATATGGTCATGGTACGGCAAGTAAAAAGGAACATCTTTGATGTGCTGAAATGGAAGACTATCATTTCAATATTCAGGTCAACAATATATTTGAGATTACTAAAATTCCTCATTGATATGGTTTTAACATATGTTAAACTTTTTGTCATACATGTTAGAAGTTTTTCTTTCAGTAGGCATTTTGAGATATTTTTTAAGAAAAGAAATGACATGGTTTGACTCTGTGTTTCCACCCAAATCTCATGTTTAATTGTAACTTCCAGTGTTGGAGATGGGGCCTGGTGGGAGGTGATGGGATCATGGGGCTGGTTTCTAATGGTTTAGCATCATCTCCCCTAGTGCTATCTCCTGATGGAGTTCTCACGAGATCTGGTTGTTTGAAAATGTGTGACACCTCAACCTTTGCACACACTTCCTCTCCTGACAGCCATGTAAAGATGTGCTTGCTTCCCCATTGCCTTCTGTCATGATATAAGTTTCCTGAGGCCTCCCCAGAAGCAGAACTCTGGACAGCACACAGAACCATGAGCCAATTAATCCTCTTTTCTTTATAAATCACCCAATGTCAGGTATGTCTTTATAGCAGTGCAAGAACAGGCTAATACCAGAAGTTATTGCTTTCAGGACCTAAATTGGGAATACTTATTTACACACATCTATTCAGAATCAGCAGTCATTCATCATGATCATCCTATCTAGGGTATGGTGAAGACAAGGCATCTTGGCTGAACACTGACAAACATGAAAGCAAACATTGGTGGGCCTGCTGAAAGGATCAGTGTCAATGTCCCTGAATGACAATCCTGGCTCATGTGGGACCAACTGACCTCAGTGGCAGGCAGTGTTGCCAGTTCATGACTTGCTTTTATGAAGAACACATTGGTGGCTCCATAGTTGTTTCTGTACCTGTTGAAGCCTACTCACTCCCAAACGCACAAAATGATGGATACCTCTTTATTGCAAATCCTTTTATTTCCTCCCTTTGTGGGATACCCATTTCTTGTTTTTCATTCTTGTTCCTTCATTTATATGCCATATATATATGGCTGTAGAATGGGGGGAAAAGAACTACATATAGAGTGAAAATAGTAATCACAGTGATATATGTATATATACACATATATATATGTATCTATTTCTTTTCCCCCATTTCTACAGCCATACACACACACACATACACACACACACCACACACACATATATGGTATACATATATAGATATATATATATACACTTGCCATATATATATATACATATATCACACCTGTTTCTCAGCCAGGAAGCAAACCATCCAGCCTCTGTATTGGGTACCATATATACTTCTTTAACAACAATACTATGGGAACCTGGCAGGAATGAATGTAAATAGATTTCCAACATGACCACATCATATCACCTTACCATGTAGGAAAAGTATTTTTATATGCATAGCATATGCACTGTAGAGTTTCCATAGTATTAAACACTCTGAAGTTATGAAAACATCTGTACTGAAGCAGACATGAAGAATTTTGGTGACCACCACAAGTGAAACTTCAACTTTGCCAGCATTTTATATATATTCTTTACTACTAGGGCTAAATACTCACTTGCTGGAGTAATATAAAGGAACCTGTGGTACTCTCCACAGCTGACAGTTTATTCTTAAAGCACTTAAATACAGTCACATGTCACTTAACAACAGGGATACATTCTAAGAAATGCATTTTTATGTGATTTCATCATTGTGCAAACATCAGAATGTATTTAGAAAAACCTGGATGGTATAGCCTACTATACATCTAGGCTGTATCTAGTGCAGCCTACTGATCCCAGGCTACACACCTGTATACAGCATGTGACTTTTCTGAATACTGTAAGCAATTTTAATACACTGGTAAGTATTTTTGTCTCTAAACACACCCACATGTAGAAAATGTACAGTAGATATACAGTATTTTGACCTTATGGGACTGCCGCCATATATGCGGTCTGTCGACCAAAGCATGGCTATACAGCCCATGACTATAATGGTTTAATTTCTTATGACTATTGGCTGGGATAATGTAGGCAAAATGGCTTTTTCATAATACTATGGACAGGCAAAATATTTATAGGATGATAGTAGTGCCATAATTTTCTTTATTTTATTTACTATCATTAATGTAGGCAATTAATAAGAGTTTTGAACAGTTTGAAACTGGGCTTTCAAGACAACCAGCTGGTTCAGAAATGATATTTATGTACACATGCATTCTATGTGATAACAAACCTACGGAAAATACATTTTTTCACAATGTAAAATCTCACCTAAATCTCTACTCTTTAAATGTAAATAGCTATCTATTGTACTGTGGAGATTTAAAAAAACATAAAACAATTCTTAAGCACTAGGTCTTACTAAGAAATACAGTATGCATTTGTTAGAAACTCATGAGGCTTAATAAGAGCTAATTCCCTGTTGGATCAACAAAACAAAGATTCCTTAGTAATCTTGGACATTTGCAAACCAGTATCTATGTATTCAAGACAGCAGGAGCAAAAAGTGTGGAACCAAGGTGGCTGCCACCAGCAAGGTTCCAGGCAAAACATGCAGCAGGCCTTTGATTAGTCATCCTCTCTCACCTTCCTTTCTTTACTCCTTCCTCTCTCCAAGTCCTCCCTCCCCTCTCCACACCTGCTCTGGCTGCTGGGCTGCCTGCTCACTGCTACTTCCCTGTTGTCCTTCCTCTCCTACAGGCTGAAGTACTTTCTTCCTCTCTTCTCTATCCTCCAGTAGAAAACACCCATTCTTTAGCAGATATACATTATTTTGAAGAGATCTTTAAATTAGATAGTGAGTGCTGAATTCCTAGTCATTGTATGAAATATACCATGTAATTGCATTTTGAAAAAGCAGATTATTAAATGAAATAAATATAAATTAATATGGGAATGTTTCTAAGTAGGAAGAGACTTCTCAGTATTTCCCCCTATTTTGACCTACTGTCAACGTGTTTTCGATAAGTGTAAAAAATAGTACTCAGTGAACAGTCACTTTACTTGTAAAACTTTGGAGACTCTCTCCCTGGCCCAAAAAATCCTAGTGGGGGTAAAAAGTTGTTACTTCAGAGAAATTAAGCAATTAGGGTAAATAGACTTAAAATCTTCTTTTGTTTTTAATAGTAGTTGTATTTCCATGTTATTAGTTTCTTGTGCAGATTCCCAGAGGTTGAAAAAATGTTTATGTAAGCAAATGCTACACACATTCCTTTTCCCACTTTTTTTTTTTTTTTTTTTTTTTTTTTTGTGAGACGGAGTTTCGCTCTTGTTACCCAGGCTGGAGTGCAATCTCGGCTCACCGCAACCTCCACCTCCTGGGTTCAGGCAATTCTCCTGCCTCAGCCCCCTGAGTAGCTGGGATTACAGGCACGCGCCACCATGCCCAGCTAATTTTTTGTATTTTTAGTAGAGATGGGGTTTCACCATGTTGACCAGGATGGTCTTGATCTCTTGACCTCGTGATCCACCCTCCTCGGCCTCCCAAAGTGCTGGGATTACAGGCGTGAGCCACCGCGCCCGGCCCCCTTTTCCCACTTTTAAAACAAATGTAGCATACAATACATCCTGCCCCCAACTTAAAAATGTATCTTACACATTTTTACCTGTCAGTAGCATAGAACTTCCTCATTCTTTGAGTTTCTTTTTTTTATTGTGGTTGAATAGTATCCCACTATTTGGGTGTGCCATAATTTATTTTAATAGTTTTTTATTGATGAACTTCTAGATTGTTCCCATCTTTTGCTATTATAAGAACTGCAGCAGTAAGTAACCTTGCACATTCATGATTTTGCCCATGTGTGAATATATCTGTAGAAGAAACTCCTAGAATTGGAACTGCTGAGTCAAAGAGTATATGCATTTGTAATTTCAATAAATATTGCCAAATTGCCTTCCAGAATGATTATACCTATTTACACTCCCACCAGCAATGAATCACTGTTCCCATTTCTCTCTATCTTGCCAACCCTAAGGGTTGTCAAATTTTTGGATTTTTACCAACCTGATAGTGAAATATGGTATCTTGATGTAATTTTAATTTGCATTTTTTTCTATGTGGGAGTGATCTGAACATCTTTTCATATATTTATGAGTCATTTGTGTTTCCTTTTCTGTGAATTATTACTCACTTTCTAATAGGGTTTTTTTCTCTCTTTGAATTCTATTTTCTCTTTATATATTAGAGAGTTTGGTTCTTTGACTGTATTGTAAATTGCAAGTACTTTTTCCTAGTTTGTTGCTGTCTCTTAACTTAAAAGAGTTGTTTTAAAGACCAATATGGGTAATTGCATTAGTGTTCCATGTCATTTTGCCTGCAGACACAGCTATGGATGAGGATAGAAAGATAGGTACACACAGATAGATAGTGTATGCATGTGTGATACATTTTTTTTTAAACCGGCCTTCTTTTTTTCTCGTAGTATAAATAACATCATGCAAACAATGCATGCATCCACATGCATCCACATGCAGGGTCAGCTATTCCTGTAGGCAAAGGAGGAAGGCAAACATATTATCCAAAAGAGGTTCAGGTGTTTATTGAGTTGCCTTCTAAGCACTATGCATTGACACTGGCACTAGGAATGAGGAAATGACTGAGATACTACGTTTACTCCAAAAGTTTCTAGTTTGGTGACAAGGATGGAAAAGTTAGATGTGCAAAGAAATACAATAGGGTAGAAAACAAAAATCAACATGTGAGTAAATAATTAAAATGAAGCAGACAAAACGTGTATATAGTCAACTCCCCATATCTTTGCATTTTAAATCTGTAGATTCAAGCAACCGAGGATCAAAAACATTTGAAAAAAAAAAAAAGGTTGCTTGCATCTGCACTGAACATGTGCAGGTATTTTTTGTCTTGTCATCATTGCCTAAACAGTACAGTGTAACAACTATTTACATAACATCGACATTGTATTGGGTATTATAAGTAGCTAGAAATGATCAAAGTGTATGGGAGGATGTGCACAGGATGTATGAAAATACTATGCCATTTTATGAAAGGGACTTAAGCATCTGCAGATCTTGATATCCTTGGGGTTCTGGACCAATCCTTGGAGGATAACGAGGGACGACTGTATAATTATGAAGGCAGTGATAAGGGAGGAGAAGGGATGAGATGAGTAACTGTAACCTGTAATCATCACTAAGCTACTCTATCAATCGAAGTTCAGTGCAGAAAAGAGAACTTGCTCTGGGACCTTCAAGCAGAAAGAGTTTAATACAGGGAATTATGAGTTTATGAAACCATGGGGAGAGATTGGAGGAATGGAAGTCAGGTTGCTGACAGCTGATTTCTGTGTTCTTGTTGTTCTTTTGCTGCAGCAATTGAGTGCTTAGAAAAGTACTGGCCACTACCACCATGGCTTCACTTCCTGGCAGCCTCTCCCTGAGGACACTGGTGAGCAGTGAGGAGGATGTGGAGTCCAGAGCTGCCAGCACAGGTGACTCTCAGAGCCTGTTTGTCAAGTGCACCTGTCACCTGAAGATAGCTTCTCTTGTGTTTCAGGTTTGTCACAAGTGCATATCTTTGGCTGTATCCAGAATACTCACAGAACAGCTCCAAGGGAGCCTGGGAAATGTAGTTTTATTCTTTCCAGTGCCTTTAATTCAGGGGGTGGGAATGAATGCCAGGGATTAGTACTCAATTTCAGTCACTTTGGAATGAATTTATCAGATTATCAAGCATAAAGCAGGTGACTGAAGAATGGGTATATTAAGTTGATACATTTTCCCTAGGTCAGGAAGAAGGGATTCTAGAAAATAAGATTTCAGGGAACCCACTTGGCAGGAGACCTGGAAGTTGAGAGTGGAAAGACTGAGAGCATGCAGTTATAAAGCATGGGCAATTTATCTTGCGGAAATGTAAACTGTTTTTCATTATTATATGGGGCATATACAATGATGCTAGAAATACAAATAAAAACAATGAATGATATAATGATGAAATAAGATAGTGTATGTGTAAATGTCTGATCAACCATAAAGCCCTGACATAAACAATACTGGTGGTAGGTGTTATTATTCTCAAGGAAACAGGTTTAGAAAAGTTAGCAATTTGCCCAAGTTCACTCTGCTGTGTATTAGAAATTGAACTGAATCTTTATTTCTCATTTTCATTCTTCCTTCCTCCCTCACTTTCTCCTTCTCTCCTTCTTTCCTGTAAATTACTGAGCATCTATTATCTGCTATTGTCTTTGCTTAGATGGTCAAGACAAAACACTTTCCCTCAAAGAGGCAGTAACCCTCTAGTTTGTCTAATGTTCGTTCAGGATTTTTTTTTTTCCATTTCGTAACACACACCTCCCAGAATTATATTAGGAGCACTGGACTCTGTTAGGAAACTAGCCCCTTTTATCTTTATTAAGAACACAGAGACCAAGGAATAGACCAGTTTTAACCATGAGGCAGTAGAATCTAGGTTCAGACCTTCAGGACTCAGTTGAGGCAGTTAGTATGGCCTCCTTGTTGAGAAATGGATCATGTGGATTTTATACAGAATTGCCTCCATGTGTAAGGGCTGTAGGATTTGACTCATGGGAAAAAAACAAAAGAAAAGACTAAAAATGGCTTCAAAATATCACCAGGGTATTAAAGTGAAGCTAACCACATAAAAGACACATGACATTTGCCTGTGAATAGATACACTGAGCATTTCAGTTCTTATGCTAGGTTTTAGCTGCCAGTGATTCTTGTGGCACCGATCCAAGTTTTCAGGACACTATCACATTTTAAAGTTTTCCTAATGAATTATAATAACATTTCTGTAGTTTACATCAAATTGTGTTGAATGGCATTTTTAGCAAATTGTGTCACTTTGTGAATTTCCAAATTTTACAAAATTTCTTGTGCCAAAAAATAATCAGTGAAAATGATTTTGTGTGAAACTTTTTGAAAGCCAAGTTTAGCTGATTTTGCTAAACAGCACAAGCAAACAATTTATTCAATCTTTCTCCAAGTCCTTTTTCTGTGCCTTGTTCTCTGCTTCCAGGCCCCCCTTCTTTCTCCCTTACTAAGCTTCTTTCACTCTGTTTACTGGCCTTTGTTTCTGTTGGGAGTTTGTCTTTTTCTAACATTATCAGCCCTCCCCATGCCCCTCAACCCCTAACTATACCAAGCCTTGGGCTATGGTTTTGGGTTGAGGGTCACAGAGGTCATGGATTTTCCACTCAAAGAAAGAAAGAAAAAAGGGAAAAAGAAATGATCACTTTTGCTCTCTCTTCTGCCCTTGGTGCTGAGAAATTCATCTGTGAGTACCCTGGCAAGCATGATTACTGTGGGTTTGAAACAAGCATAATAGTCACCTCAAGAGATGCCATAATAATGCTGCTTAGGATAAAATAATATATTTATATATGCCTGGACTCAAGTTTTAAGATCGTTTCATGTGCATGGTTAGACTACCTAAGTAGAATTTTGAGCTGGTTCTTCTGATCTATTTCCCAAAGATAAAGAACGTAAAGGGGAGTATAAACAACATAAGCTTCGGCGGCAGTTTCTGGATTTTAATCCTGGCTTTCCAACCACTTAATCTTCCTAAGTGTCCATATTGTCTGTTACCAAATAAGGAAAATAGCAGCTAATATAAGAATAATTAGAAGAATAGTTACTGTTAGTCAAACAATTATTATACGCTGGGCATTCTGCTAAGCACTTATATGTATTATTTCAAACCCTGTACAACACTAGGTAGTGGCATTATTAGCCCCATTTTATGGATGAGGAGACTGAGGTAAGGTAATGTTACATTACTTGTAGGTCTCTTAGGTAAGAAGTTAAGATGGGTTTTGTCTGATTCCAAAGCCGAGTTCTTTTTTTTTTTAATTTTTTTTTTTTTTAAAGATGGGGTTTCACCATATTGGTCAGACTGGTCTTTAAAACATTATACCAGATATACATGAGTATTAAATGATACAACAGAGTATCAGATATATAGAAAGGGGACATTGTTTTTGTTTTGTTTTGAATTGTTTTAAGGTTGGACATTTCAGGAAGCATAAGACAGCTCCATTTCCTGCTTTGGCATCTTCGGCATTTTCTCTGCTTTTCTCCTGTATGTGGGCACAGACTGGATCACAAGATGGTGGCTGAAGGCTGTCACCTAGACCATGGGAGATAGCCAGTCAATAACCAGCCCTATTTCTTTGACGACATGAAAAAACATGGTAAACTGTCTAGAAAATACCACAACAAACTGCAGCTGGGGCATTGTCTTTTCTCAGATCAAAGATTGTAAGAGGATGTTGTGCCCAGAAGGAAGGAATGCTCAGGGGGTGGGGGGCGGGGGGAGAAGGGGAGGGGATTGAGACCAGAAACATCCCTGCTGTCAATTACTCTTCATTATATTCCTAATGGAAGCCACAGAAGCTTACAGTGACTATTACAGAAAAGCCACATAATTATAGAGAAGCAGTCTTGTGGCTTCCATGTGTGTTTTTGTGATCCTAGGCTGTATCTAGCCCACGTGCTAATTTCTACCTGCTGAATACAATTTGGTTTGTAGTAAGCGATGCTTTCGAAAACTTTCTCAGCAACTCATCTTCAGACAGAATTTTTATCTAAACCACGTGAAACCAGAGAATTCTCACAAACATCTGATAGGTATGTTTCGCTTAAGGAGAATAATGAGTCTTCTGCTGAAAAAGTCTTCTGAAATGAACTGTAGCAAGTGCTTAAGGATGTCTGTAAATTTGGGCTTCTGTGAATTTAGTTATGCCTTTTAGATCACAGTTTGTGAAATCACAGTGGGTTTTCTTTTTTTGAGGTTTCAGGAGGTTTTTGATGATTTCATGACCTTTTCCCTAAATAGCACCTATTACTTTGATACAGAATTTTTGAAGTGCTTCACAATCTTTTGCTATTCCCTGGGGTCTAGGCCAACATTCTTATCGTCTCTATTTTAAGATGAAACACAGAGAGTTTAAGTGACTTGCCCATGGGCTCCCAGCAAGCAGGTGTCTGTGCTGGACACAAATTTCTTAAGCTTTTGGCTTTAGGTGAGTTCACTGAGCCACATATTTCCCCCAGCAATTATTTATACACATTATGTGTCTGACCTGGATATGCTGGTGCTTATTTTCCATTTGCATAATGAGGAATACATCAGCCATCCAAGAAGGAAGTTTGCCTCCACACAAGGAGCTGAGTCCTGATGTGGACCTGGATTTCCAGGTTCAGGGAAGGTCAGGGAGCATGGGCACCTTGTCCTTGGCAAGGCTGGAGTTGAGCATTCTGGGTAGAACCTAGTCCAAGTGAAGTGAAGCCCATGAGCTGGCGATGCCTTCTGGCAGAAAAGCAGAGAGGACATTTTCTTGCTTGGGTCTTTCCAAACGTAAAATGCAATTCAACTGCGGAATGCTGGAACCCTTTTCTACCTTTTAGGCAACCAGAGAGGCATCTTTGAGAAATACTGTAGGTAATGAAGCTTATGTTCAGGGACAACAATAAATATCGGGTCTAGGTGAGGAGAGAAAATTGTTTTTTTTTTTGTTGTTATTTTCTGCCTCTTGAACTCAGGAGGACAGATCATAAAAGTTATTTGTAAAAATATGCAGGGGGCATTAAATATCATAGTTTGGCAAGCTATTTCTTTTTAATTGACTTTTATTAATTGTTTTTTAAATTATAAGATGATCTTGTCCTATTATAAGCTAATTAAATAAACTTTAGGAAATATAGGTAGAGACAATAACATACAATCGCCCTAAATTTCACAACTCAGGGGTAACCTTTATTGACATTTTGGCATATTTTCCTCTTTTTAAAAAATGTGCCTCACTTTGCACCAGGCCCCCTGTTAACAAAAAGGTAGGGGAGCTGACTTTTTTCTTTTTAACAAATAATTGTATGTTTAAATAAATTACATAAGTTATTACCTATTTTATATACACATAAGATTATACTATGGATATTGCCTTATAGCCTGCTTTGTAAACTTAAATTTAATATATTTTGAATGTCTTCTCTAGTTATCAGTCTTCCCCAGTATCATTCCTGATGGCTGCATAACACTTTATTGCATAAATGTGGCATCATTTATTTAACAAATTTCTCATTGCTTGATATTTATGTTGTTTCCAAGTTTTCTTGATTATAGACAAGTTATGATGAAGATGTAAATCTTGCTTATAACAACATCAGATTATATATTTTATCTGTCTCTTCTGGAAGACCTGAAACATAAGGTTACCAGCAATATTACTGCTGTATTAATCTTTTAACAGGAAAACTTGAGAGGAAAAAGTGGCTTTGAGTCTAGCCAGGACTAAGGTGATAATATGTCAAACAGTAAAGTACTCGTTCACATTGACTAGAAATGCAAATAAACTCAATAAGCTAAGAGCTACACGCGGCTAAGGAAATATATTTATCATAAAGCAGACTAGATAATGGTAGTGTAGTATTTAATTAAGATACTTTATACAACCTTTAAAAAGTGTTAAAAAGTAGGTAACTTATTTGCATAGATTTAAAGTGTGCTGAAGTAGTTGTCAGGTCATAAATGTTTCAGTTCCGTCATCTTTGAAGTGGCCTTCCCAAGGCACGTTTCTAAAATAAAAACACAAATTAAACAAACAGAAACTCCTCCAGTCCCCCAAACAATAACTACCAGCACAAAATCTCCAAAAACCCCACCTGTTGTTTCTTTCATTTGATTCTCCATTAGTGAGATCTGATTCTACCTTTAAAAATCCTGTAGATCTCACTAAATGATTTTAGAAAGATCAAGTTACCTCATACAATTTTTTCTTGTATAGTTCTGTGTTGCTAAAGAAACACAAATTTGTGTATCATTTATTTTAAGCTTAAAAACTTTTGTGAACATTAAAAGAAGCCTATTTAAATTTTACCCATTTTTACCTCAGCTTTTTTTTCCTCCCCAGACTTTTTTTTTTTTTTTTTTTTGCACATATATTTTCTCTGACTTTCAAGCCAGGACTGATGATAACTTGACTGGCAGACATGACTGTCTGGGCTGAAGAGACATGTGATCTTAGCAAATTGCAGCAATTCTATAGACTGAAGTAATCAAAAGCATGCATTTTTGACAACTCAGACATTTATAGTTTGTATCTTCTATACCAGGACCCAGAAGTGACATAATGATGTCAGCTTTCCCCCTAGATAGTTTGGATGGCTCTGTGAACATGGTTAGAGAATAACATGTTTTGTTTTCCTTCTCCTTGGGGTGACCATTGTCTCCAGTCAGTCCTGTGCTCAGTGAGTCATTAATTAAACCCAGAATCTTTATAAGTGACCTGTTGCAGCATTGAGGTTTATTCCCAACTTATTCTGCTTCACCGCATAATATTTGGTCAATGTGCCTTGTTTTTATTTTTTTTAAAATTTCTCTAGTTCTTCCTCACACCACGAGGATTCATTTTTGAGATGGAGAGCAAAAGGCTAGGTTAAGAAAAACATAGCCACCTCCAGAGTGCAAAAACTGCAATAAACCCATCACCTCTAACAACAGCAGAGCATGAAAAGATAAAAAACAGCCTGCCAAGAATGTAGTAACCACCCATTCACTTTTAAATGCTCTCCACACTTCAATGCACAGACCTAATTACTTTTCTGCATTCCCAAATCCACTTTGCCCATACTGCAATCAGAAACCTGGCGTTAAAATATTTTAGACTTGGAGGATCAAGACTAATTATGGGCCTTAGCTGCACCTTTTGGTTTTTCTCCCCCATTCCCCCTCCTCTTCTTTGGGTTACTTTAAAGCACGCTCCACTGGAAGAAAGGCTGCCCAGTCCCAGTTGGGGGTGAAGCAGTGAGAGAATAAAACAAAGAACAACTCAACTCAATTCAGTAAGCTTCAATGAGGCTGGTATATTTAATGTGAGCCCAGGGTTAGCCCACAGAATTGTGGCAGAATGCAATATTCTCAACAAAAAAAGATGTGTTTAAGGTCGGGTAAGGCCCCATAAGGCTGTTGTTGGTGTTTAAGCCGTCCACTGAGGTATTTAGCACCAAGGGTTTCTAAACATTCCAGCTGAGAATTAAACCGCAGCTTTACAGTAGCTGCTTAGAGGTTTGGGGGGCTGGGAGCGTCCCCTCCCCCTTGTATTGAAAGGTCAACAAACAGTAGGAAAGATCATGTCATAACAAAGATGAAGTCACCTATTATTGAGTATAGTGACAGCTAATAGCACTATCAGAGGAACTAATCCAAGGTACTAAGTAGTGTAATTGTTAAAATAATATCATGGTTATTAGAACACCCAAGCATGAGACATTCTTCACGTTATGTAACAGGAAAGTTTTACAGGTGAGCTGAACTTTCCCATGACAGGCACTTGTTATAAATATGTAAATATTAGAAAATTGCCTCCATATGACAATTTTCCTGTAGCATACAGAATGCATTTTTGATATGCAGATGTTATGTTTCATGGCATTTACTAAGCTGTTTTAGGGTAATTATGCCAAGAGTTATACTCTTAAAAAGCTTTCATTCACACAAAATAATTTACTGTGAAAGTTGGTGTTAATGTTTTACTTTGTTCAAGCATTTTTAGTTTCACAGATTTAATAAGACAAATACTAATACAAACAAAGCAGTTTCCCTAAGATGAATTCCTGAAACAGCTAAGGGAGGCTGAATGCTGATAGAGGTAACTTCATGGAAACCTCAGCTCTAAGTTTGAATTCTGGTGTTATGAAACTAGATCGGGGCATAGATACCAGGTTTATAGAATTATTATTCAGAATATTAGGAAGAAATATGGTCACCTTGAGGCAGTACAAATGTCACAAAAACAGAAAAGCTACCAAAATTCTTCTCTATTTCTTTTAGTTTCCAGTAGTCAAGAATCCACACTACAAGTTGTGTTGTAGGAGGTGGTTAAAACCAATAGGATGCTTAAGATAGTCAGAGCTTTCAGGACACTTAAAAAAATAATACACGGGATACATCCATTGGCTCACAGCTACCAATTAACCCTTCTTGTTAGATAGATAATTTATTCCTCTCAGAGGCATTAATATCAGAGAAATCATGGGCCAAAACAGTAATTATCTGCAGGGAATCCAAAGGCTTGAAAGCCAATAATTCTGAAAAAATTAAAACAGAGTCATTTTCACTGTATAGACTTCATCTTAAAACCTATAATAAGAGCCAGACATTGGCTGTGAACCTTTAAACTTCAAGGTGAAAAAAGATGTTGCAGAAGGCAAACACAATAATCATGGGCTTTCTACATAAAACTCTCTGGAAGTGGAGGTCAAAGACCAAACATTCTGGGCACCCTCTCTAGTGCACATATCCTGATCCAACATGAAAATGAAGGGCTAGATTAGCCAGAAGTAGGTATGGGGGAAAATATTAAATTATAGAGCTAAAGAAGATGACAATAAACTCCATTTAAAAAGCCTAGCAGTTTAATTTGAATTTTTAAAGCTTGAGTGAAATAAAATAATCTTTTCTTGGATAAAAAAGTAATCACAGCATTTCTTAAATGTCATGGCAAACTCTTCTTAAGAAAAGCATTTATTCTTAACATCTCATCTCCTTTATGCTACATTCATATTTTATAAAGTCTAGTCTTGGAAATCTATAGCTAGTGGATCTGGTTATTGAATATTTGACAATGATGCTCTCTTTTAATTGTACTTTTTCTTAATTGTATCATCACTTTTTTTTCCACCTTTTTCTATGTTTTTGCTGTATTAAAAAAAAAAAAAATGAAGGCCCTAACTCAACCCTGTAATAAATCATTTAAGTTGTATCTAGATATTCCTTGTAGAAATGTACTAGCATTTGGTGTTTCTACCCTTTCAATACATGACTTCTTCATATTCTGTAGGGGGTCTTGACTTTTACACATTTACTACCGGTTTCATAGAAATTCATAGTGGTAACACCTACTTTTTACTTAACAAGGTCAAGGCACAAATCCACATGCCTAATTTAAATGATTCCTCTCTCTCTCTCTCTCTCTCTCTCTGCATCATTATAAATCCATACCAGATGTTAGGGAAGGAAGAACGTAATTCCCTGTAGTTTAGTTGCTCTGACTACCTCTGATGATTCTCTTGTGGGCTTGGGAGACCAGATTTGTGTTTTCTATAGTAAGCTTTCCCAATGCAATAGAACTTTCCAAGATTTCCGTTTTTGTCCTAAGTTAGGTTAATGTTAAAATTGGACACAGCTGCCGTCCATGACAATCTAACATACCAAATCAGGTCACTTTGCAGACTGAATAAGAATAAGGTTCTTGGGTGATGTTTGAGGACAGTTGACAAATTTATGTACAAGTAATTGCGCAGCCCAGCTGCCATCCAGCAGTGGCTTAGTGGACACCTCCTGGTATGTCCAAGGGGTTCCAACTCCAAGAGACTGGGCTAGATCACTTTGATGCTCCCTTCCAATGCTGATTGTGGTGCTATAATCTGTCCAATTTAGATCAAGCATTTTATTATTAAGAGAGCACTTTATTTTCTGACTTTAGGTGTGCAACAAAATTCCTAAATTACATTTATTTTAGTAATTAAATATAAAATTGCCTGTATCTCAGCTGGCAGGAATATTAAAACTCTCATACAGCCAATGCTGAAGTGCCATTTTTAGCATTTCAAATCACGTAGCGCATTTTAATTCTCTCATGTGTTCCTTTTTCAGGGCTTTCAACAAAGAAATAGTGGCTACTCCTTTTCAAAAATGGAAAGCAAGAGCATAGATAATGAGAATGCTCCTCACAGCCTGCCTGCTCCTCAGAAGTCAGATACTGAACATTTTGTTATGTTAACTAAAACGGAACAAGAGATGAATAAAATGAAACTTCTCTTGGCAACTTGTGACCAGGTACAACATCTCAGTGGCCATTTAAGCTACTTAGTCAAATAACTCACTTGCTACCCTTTTGTCTAAGTTGGTAACTCTCACCTTGCTATTTTCATTTCTGCCCAAAGGTTGAATCCTATTGTATGACTAACTCTCTACAGCACGTTGTTACTTGTATGTCCTAGTTTCACATGGAGCTCGATAAACTTAGAATTAAACTCATTTGGTTTCTCCATTTGGTTTCCCCATTGTAGTGTTTATTTCCTTCCAACGCGAAGGTTTTGCCGGAGTCTGTCCCAGACCTGGATGCCTGTCTTCCTTCCTGGCTCAGAACTTACAGTTATCAGTGGTATCACCTTTGTCTAAGTTCCCCACATTCAAAGCCCTGAAGGCATTTTTAACTTGTTGCTCCTCTTCATGCTTCAAATTATTACGTTCTGAAAATTTTTCCTTTAGAGTTAGTGCTGTGATGTTGTTTTTTTCTATTCCATAATAATTGGACAGCCCCAGATACTTGTCATGCATCACCTGAATTAATGCAGCAGTCTTCCAGAAGTTCTGTCTGCCTTTCTCCTCTCTTATTCTGCTTCTAAACAAATGTTTGTAACACCCACTACTCTGTTCAAAAGCCTCTAATAGCTCTAAATTTCCCAACATCATGAAAACTCTGCTGCTTGAGTTTCTTCCTCCATCTTAATTCTAGAATCATCTTTATCAGGATACCCAAGTCTTACTGCTGTGTAGTCTGGCCTGTCTTGGCATTCTTCTTGATTTTACTAATTCTCAAGTTTCTACTGTGGCCCTTTCTCTTCCTATTCAAATACCTCCTCAAATCCTAACCACTGTTCAGCCTCTTCCCCATAATATTTTTCTGCTTGTTTTCATTCACTTTGATTCCCTTTCTTGTCTTTAGATTTGATTGTCATCATGGCAGCTTAGGTAGAATGGAAAAAACCCTGGATTGAAGTCGGATAAACTTGGATCCAAAACAGATTTCAACAATATGTCAGCTCTGGAGCTGGAACAAGTCATTTTACCCCTCTGAGTCTTTCTTGCCTTTTCTATAAAATGGGGATTTTAACAAACAAGATAGAAAATGATAAGAAATGTGAAAGTAGTGACATGTAACAATATCATAAGTGCTATTTAAATTTGATTCTTCAAAGTTGTTTTCAACTACTTTATATGGATTTTTATTTCTTCTGAACTTGGCTTCTGGAGAGTGAGTATTGTGTTTTATATTCCTCTCGCCTTCCAAAAGCCATGGGTATTGTTATGTAAAAATTTGTGGCCAATAAATAAATCTGGAATAAACTTAGCTGAGTTTTCCAACAAGACATGTGAAAGCTAGTTCAATCGCAGACTTTGAAAATACCAGGAGTAGAAACAAATGAATAAACCACAGCCACCTGAGACTTAGGTCTTGTATAGAGACATCTCACCCACACAAATTCTTTGGACAAAATGTTACAACTTTATATAAACTCTTAGATCTGATATAAATATATCATTTACTGAATAGTTCATCCAGTTTTCTTGTAAACTAAATACATCAGTTGTAAAGAAATAAAACAAAGATCTGAAGACATCCTAACCCATCTCTACCCAATATAGTTTCTAATACATATTTACTATTCCTTCACTTGATTATTCTTTAATTTATTTAGCTATTAATTACACACACACACACACACACACACACACACATAATTTACTAGGGGCAAGTATGTTCTGGCACTTTACAATTATTAATTCACTTTATCCTCACTATCTCTGTGAGGCAGGCAGTGTATTATGGTTTTTACTAATAAGAAAATGAATGCACAGAGAGCTGAGCAACATGTCGAGGGTTGCACAGCTAGGAAGTTTGGACCGGGGTTTGAAACCATGCAGGCAATTGGCTCCCGGAGTCCCATCTTTCAACCAACAACCTGTGGTGCTTCTTTTGAACTTTTTATGTTTTCGTACTTTTCTCCTTGTTTGTCCCACCTTCATTGACCCTTGAAGGTGGTACAAAGGGTCAATGATAGCTAGCAAAGCTCTAGGATACCATAAATATTACTCGTAGTAATCATACTCTGTTCTATGCCTTGACCTGCTGGGTTGGAGGTGGGACTGTCAAACCCTCAGAGGAAAAACCTTCACAGGTTTATGGGGTTGGATGATTAATTTCTCTTTTATGCAAGGGTAGAGGTTGTTCCTCTCATACACAGAGGATGTTTTGCTTTGCTCCAGAGTTTAAGAAAGGAAAGGAGAGTTGACTCAATTGATAGTCATTCTTCCAGTTACCACCAAGAATTTCAAAATGAGTGTAAATGCAGTGTCAGAAGAGAATTGCCTCAGGCAACGTATTTCCAAAGGTGGATTTGTTAGCAGCAAATTACATCAAGTTGGCCAGTTTCTTAATTATATTTCTCCAGTACCAAACCGTAGTTTCCTGAATTGTAACTTTAGATTTGAAGTAGTTTGACAGTTCCTGAGGAGAGGACTTAAAATGGCCAATGTGTTCAAATAGCCTTTTTTTCTAGAGCTTTCCATTGTTTAGGTCATGGGTCATCATGCCACTGATGTCACATCGTGTCTCCTTTTTCTGCTGGGATATTTCTACCTGCTTCTATTTCACAGTAATATGGATGCTACAATTTATCATTCAGGTGCTCAGAGAAGTTACCATCACTTCTGACGTTGTTGCAGTTTAGCAGGTTCCTTACCTCAGCCTAATTAGTTTAGGCCTCACATGTAGAAGGACCTGCTAATTTCTTAGTAGCCTTTGTAGTCACATTCACATATTCATAAAAGAACTGATATGGTTCGGCTCTGTGTCCCCACCCAAATCTCACCCGGAATTGTAATAATCCCCACGTGTCAATGGCAGAACCAAGTGGAGATAATCCAATCATGGTGGTGGTTTCCCTCATCCTGTTCTCATGATAGTGAATGAGCTCTCATGAGATCTGATGGTTTTAAAAGGGGCTTGGCTTCTCCCTTTGTTCAGCACTCATTCTCTCTCCTACCACCTTGTGCCTTCTGCCACGATTGTACGTTTCCCAAAGCCTCCCAGTTGTGTGAAACTGTGAGGCAATTAAACCTCTTTTCTTTATAAATTACCCAGTTTTGGATATTTCTTCATAGCAGCATGAGAAGGGCCTAATACAAGAACCTAGCTCAATGAGCCATTTTTGTCTGCAAAGAATTTTATAATAGAGGCTGGGTGCAATGGCTCACACCTGCAATCCAAGCACTTTGGGAGGCTGAGATGGGCAGATTACTTGAGCCTAGGAGTTTGAGACCAGCCTGGGCAAGACGGTGAAACCCTGTCTCTACCAAACCAGACCAAACCAAACAACAAAAATTAGTCAGATGTGGTGGCACATGCCTGTAGTCCCACCTACTTGGGAGACTTAGGTAGGAGGATCATCTGAACTTGGGGAGATCAAGGCTGCAGTGAGCCATGATTGCACTCCAGCCTGTATGACAGAATGAGACCCTGTCTTAAATAATAAAAAGAAAGAAAATAGAAATACTTTTAATTGTAAGAAGTATTTTAAAACCCAGATTCTTGTTTTACAACTGTAGACTGTAATAGGGTTTTGAAAGTCACTACTTTACATTTGCTAAGAATCACCCATATGAGTTGTTGGTAGACTTTCAGTCTAGACCCACCCTTTACTCTTCTTCATAAAGATAAAAGGGAAGGGTTGATACCCTCTCATTCCTCAGTACATGGAAAGGCTGTTGCTTTCATTAATTAAATATCTGTATAATTCTCAAGGTAAAATGACTGCTAATAAAAAGCATAGCAGAGGGTATCATTATCAGTCCACAGACTCAGACGTGGAGGAAATATCATATTTCTTTGTTTCTTTGGGCCAAGTACCATCTATCCTCTAGCCATCTTGTGGCCTGACAAAAAGGATAGTTCCAGATTCAGTGTTCTCTCTCTCTATTTCCCATACTGTGCAAAGGGCCCAGGTACACTGTGGACTCTCTGACCGTCACTGACAGCTGAAGTGATTACCTTTAGGACATCCATTCTCTCAGTCTGGATGTTCACTGCTGGTCAAGAGGTTTGGTTGCTTTACTTCTATGCCAGGAGTCTTTGCTAAGCCTATGAGACCCTGTGTTTGATTCTGGTCATATAAGCCACACCAAGCCCTCCTTTCCTGATCATCTTGGGTCTTGACCTTTTGCTAACACTATCATGGAATAGTTCAGAGATCCTGCTCCTCACAGTAGCCCCCAGACTTTGACCTCCTTGCAGTGTGTGGGAACTCTCCCCCTTACTCTTCTCAAAGCCATTTCTCTCGCTTCACAATAGGTTCAAGCTTTTACAAAAGACACGAAGAGCAATTGTCTTCTGCAGCTTTTGCTTTTTGCTCTGTCACAAACCAACCCAGAATCAAGAGAACCCCAAACCTGGCCCCTGGTAGAAATGGCAGGGGGAGGAGGGTGGGAAAGTTAAATGAAAAATGTAACCAAAATGATTCCTTGGTTAATAATCCTGCCATCCTATTACATAATTAAACAAATGCTCTTGTGCTAGACTTCCCTTTACATATGCTATGTCAAAACATCTCACCTCAGTCACACGAGGACAGATTTATTGTCTCCATTTTACAGTGGAAGTGTTGGTCAGTTACCCTCCTTCAGCGAGCCACGAGGCTGGTGAGGACTAGGGCCAGAGTTTCAATTCATTGGTAGACTCCTATACTGACACTCTCTTTAAAAACATACCACAAATGTGAGACTGACCGAGAGTTTTCTTTCAGTTCTTTTCTTTTTGAAGAAAGTATTTCCATCCCTAGGATATTTCTGCCATATTAATAATGTAAATGGAATCTGATGGTCTCTTTTGCCTGGGCTTCTCTGGGCCGCCTGCCTTCCTGAGGCATCACTTCTAAGTCCTTGAAAAGTTTATTCTGCTAATTCCTTCAGGGCAGAGTTTCCCCAAAGGATGCTTCCTGAAGGGATGTGTGGTATTTCAACCTATTTTAGGTGAGTGTTCTTAAACAGAGACATGATTCTTTATCATCTGAAGATTTGTTGGAACACAAATTGCTTGGCCTTACCTCCAGAGTCCTTGATTTCACGAGCCAGAGGTGGAGCCTAAGAATTTGCATTTCTAAATTAAAATCACATTGAGATACCATCTCACAACAGTTAGAATGACGATCATTAAAAAGACTGGAGAAAACAGATGCTGGAGAGGATGTGGAGAAATAGCAACACTTTTACACTGTTAGTGGGAATGTAAATTAGATCAACCATTGTGGAAGGCAGTGTGGCTATTCCTCAAGGACCTAGAACTAGAAAAACCATTTGACCCAGCAATCCCATTACTGGGTATATATCCAAAGAATTATAAATCATTCTATTATAAAGACACATGCACATGTATGTTTATTGCAGCACTGTTCACAATAGTAAAGACTTGGAACCAATCCAAATGCCCATCAATGATAGATTGGATAAAGAGAATGTGGCACATACATACGATGGAATACTGTGCAGTCATAAAAAAGAACAAGTTCATGTCCTTTGCAGGGACATGGATGAAGTTGGAAACCATCATTCTCAGCAAACTAACACGAGAACAGAAAACCAAACACTGCATGTTCTCACTCAAAAGTGAGAGTTGAACAATGAGAACACATGGACACAGGGAGGGGAACATTACACAACAGGGACTGTTGGGGGGGTGGTGGGGGGCTAGGGGAGAGATAGCATTAGGAGAAATACCTAATGTAGATGATGTGGTCATGGATGCCGTCAACCACCATGGCACATGTATACCTATGTAATAAACCTGCATGTTCTGCACATGTACCCCAGTACAATAATAAAAAAAAAAGAATTTGCATTTCTAACAAGTTCATAGGGGATCAGAAGCTAGTGGTCCAGGGAACACACATTGGGAACCAGTATTCTAGGTGGTAATGGAATCTCTAATTTAATTTGATGGCGTTAGCATGTGCAGTTCAGTAGAGTAAGATGAGTGTTCTCAGACCTCCATTATTCAAGGGATTTATCTCAGCTTCATATTGCTAACTACTGTAGAGGTTAAATATTATCCAGTTTAAAAAGGTTTCTCTGAGACATAGATTATTTAATTTACACCTATAATGAACTATTCTTTAAGGACAAGAAACATAAAATACAAGGATACTGAAACACAACCAGTTTGAGGAGGAGTATAGAAATGAAAATTATTCTGCAAATTTTCCTCAAGATACTCTTCGACAGTTGCATATGTTGTATTCATCTGATCAAATTCTTGTACAGGAACCAAAATTAGTTTAGTACTGTATTTAAAAAGCTAATGTTAAAAAGAGAAAATATAGCTTTCCAGTTGACTTTTCATTTACAACAGCATACTCCAATGTAGTTTAATTTCTATCTACATTTAACTACTCATATAAAAACATGTTACTTTAAAATTGCATTACTCAAGAAAATCACGCTCTTTACTACACAAATTGAAGTTCATTAAATAACATTAATTTCTTGTTAAATGTGATAAACTAAAAAAATTGTTTAAATAAAATAGTCAAAGAATCCATTAAAATGAAATATATACACTAATAACTTACTAATCTAAAATAAAAATATACCACTCTTTAGGCTATAGGATGCAAAAATTATTTATATATCACTAAGGATGCTCAAGAGGGTAAGTAATCAGACTTCTCTGCTCTTAACATACCCTGAGCTCTGGCTACCATCCTGCTGATTTTTCTTTGCTATCTTCTTGCCTCTGTCCTGACCAGGCTTGCCATTCATGAACATTTTTGTCTTCCAAATTCTTCTTCCATTATGAGAATGAATATTTTCTGCATAGTTAAATTGTGCTGAAATTGACACTTGTTTGTGTAATGTGTCTTCCTGCCACTGAATTGTGAGCTCTCTGTTAATCATCTTTGCAACCTCCTTATCTAAGACAGTCAGTGCTACACTTTTAAAGAAATGGAGTGCCTTCAGGTCTATTATTCCATTGAATCCCCACAGCAATTCTGTGAGGGTGGTATTTGGCTTGTACTGAAAGCAAAGTGACTACAGAAAATGTCAAGATACATTGCATAGTGGCACTAAGGAGAATTGCAGAACTAAGAGGAAACCATGGCATCAAGCCAAAGCAAATTGACAAGCAAAATTTAGGTAAAGAAACACGCTTCACAAAATGGTTATTGCTACAGACTAGGGAGAGGTCATTCCTAGTAACTGGGGTAACGAGGTCTTCTGGCATACATTTTGAGAGGATGTATCTATAGATGGAGATGCCACGGGTAGTCATGTCTTCTGTCATCATCTGTAGAGAAACCTGCCTGTCTCTTCTGAAGAACATTGTCTCATCTGTAAATAGATAGGTGGATGCACAAATATGAAGGGTTGGTTATGGACACTTGCAATGAGCTGGTTTCATTAGGATGACTTAAGCTAACTAGTGCTAGGTAGAAGAGAACAAAATCATGCAAGTAAGAGCCAAGGCAAGCTAAGTTTATGACTTTGAAACTTAACCAAAGCAAGACTTTTTATATTTCTAGTTCTTTCTTTCTAATGCAGGGAGGCGGTGTCATGGCAAGAGCCCCAGGATGCCCTGACTTTGTCACCTGTATGACTTTGAATAAATTCTTTGCTTCTTAGGACCTCATATTCAAAATGAATTATGAAATCTGCCCTATATAGGGTCTTGTGAAAATAATTTGAGGCTGGGTGTGGTGGCTTATGCCTGTAATCTCAGCTCTTTGGGAGGTCAAGGCGGGTAGATCACCTGAGGTTAGGAGTTTGAGGCCAGCCTGCACATGGTGAAACTTTGTCTCTACTAAAAATACAAAAATTAGCTGGGAATAATTGTGCACACCTGTAATCCCTGCTACTTGCTACTTGGGAGGCTGAGGCAGGAGAATTGCTTGAACCTGGGAGGCACAGGTTGCAGTGAGCTGAAATCAACAGAGCAAGACTCAAAAAAAAAAAAAGTGAAGTAACTTGTAGTAATGGTGTATAAATAAAATACTTGAATTATTTATTTTATGCTCAAGATATAACACATTCTAATAACACATTCTAATAACTTAAAATTATTTTTTTATTGCTTTGTTTTGTTTTTCTTTAAACAACTACTTCTTGTAGACTGAGTTTCTGCTTTGGTCCTCTCAAGTTCTTCTAGGTTTATATTTGAACATAAGTACATGGGTTCTCATGGTTAGGTTCTGGCTACTGGCCTTTTCTGACACTGATAACTTTGTATGCTGCCTGCTATGAGCTGAATTGTGTTCTCTCAGATTATGTGTGTTTAAGTTCTAATCCCTAGTCCTTCAGAATGTTACTGCTTTTGTATTTGGAGATAGGGTCTTTAAAATGGTAGTTGAGGTTTCATCAGATCATTGGAGGGGCCTAATCCAATCTGACTGGCATCCTTATAAGAAGAGGAGATTAGGACACAGACAAATACAGAATAAAAGACCACGTGAAGACACAGAAAGATGGGAATCTGCAAGCCAACTGCGCTGACACCTTCGTTTCAGACTTCTATCCTCCAGGACTGTAAGAAAATAAACTTCCATTGTTTAAACCATCTAGTCTGTGGTACTTCGTTATGGCAGCCCTAGCAAACCAACACACTGCTCATGTCACAGACATCAGCAATCTGCCAGGATATACATTTATAATCCACAGGAGGAAGTTTTGCAGGTATCCACTTGTCTTGGTTTTTTTCTATTCTCTGTTGCTGGGACCACTCTGTACTTTTCTCTTTGGTATATTTGGTTTCTAGGCCATCTTTTCATTGAAACTTGAAATAGGTCCAGTGGGTAAAAAGTCTACCAGCATTAAAAAAGATTTTTCCCTTGGCCAGGCATGGTGGCACATACCTGTAATCCCAGTACTTTGGGAGGCCAAAGGGGGGTGGATCACCTGAGGTCAGGCGTTCGAGACCAGCTTGGCCAACATGGTGAAACCCTGTCTCTACTAAAACTACAAAAATTAGTCGGGTGTGGTGGCAGACGCTTGTAATTCCAGCTACTCAGGAGGCTGAGTCTGAAGAATTGCTGCAACCTGGTAGGCGGAAGTTGCAGTGAGCCAAGATGGTGCCACTGCACTCCTGCCTGGGCAACAAAGAGTGAAACTCCATCTCAAAAGAAAAAAAAGATTTTTCCTCAACATTATATAGTGTGAAACTGAAGAAACCCCAGATTTGGGGAAATTTCTAAAGTCAAGACAAAAATATCCAGGTGTAGGAATAGGACAAATGGGACTAACCTGAAGAATGGTAACAGCATATCATGAAGAGTTTACTGAAAAGTAGTAACATTATCAACTTATCAAAATCTATATCCAAATAACATAGTACCATTGCATAATAGTATAAGAACTTAAACAATAACTTCTATTTCCTCTCTTCAATTCTTCGCACTATTATTGTCATATGTTTCACTTCTACATGTATTGGTAAATTCCATAATACATTGTTACTATTTTTGCTTTCTTCAGTCAGTTATCTTTGAAAGAAATTATAAAATTTAAAAAGTGTATATTTACTACTTTTTAGCACTTTTCATTCCTTTGCATAGGTCTAAATTTGAATCTGGTATTATTACTTCTATCTGAGAAAATTCTTTTAACATTTATTACAGTGTACTCAAAAAAAATGAAGTTTCTCAGTTTGTTTGTTTGTATGAAAGAGGCTTTATTTCTCTTTCATTGTTGGAAGATAGTTCTCTGGATATAGAATTCTGGGTTGGCTTAAAAAATTTTTTAGTACTTAAAAGATAGCATATTTTTTTCTCCTTATTATCACAGTTTCTAAAGAAAAGTGTGTTGATATTGTTTCTCAGCATATATTTTTTTCCTGTAAATACCTTCAAGACTTTATCTTTGATTTTCAACAATTTTACCTATAATGTGTCTATGTGTTGACTTCTTCACTCTTTTCTTTCTCTCCTTTTTTCCTCTCTCTTTCCTCCCTCCCTCCCTCTCTTTCTCTCTTTTTCTTTTCATCCTGCTTAGGGGTCAGTAATATTCTTGAATCTGTAATTTGTTATAATTCATTAGCTTTGGATAATTCTTAACCATTATGTCTTTAAATATTTCTTCTGTTCTTGTTTGTTCTGTTTTTCATTCTATTTTTTCTCTTCGTATTTTAATTTAGGTAATTTCTATTGGTTCATCTTCACGTTCACTAATTATTTCCTTTGCTGTGTTCAGTTTGCTGATACATCTGTTGAAGGCATTCTTCATTTCTGTTGCTATGTTTTTATCCTAGGATTTCTAGTTGGTTTAAAAAATAATTTCACCAGGCATGGTGGCTCATGCCTGTAATCCCAGCATTTTGGGAGGCCAAGGCAGGTGGATCATGAGGTCAAGTGATCGAGACCATCCTGTCCAACATGGTGAAACCCTGTCTCTACTAAAAATACAAAAATTAGCTGTGCATGGTGGCAGGTGCCTATAGTCCTAGCTACTTGGGAGGCTGAGGCAGGAGAATCGCTTGAACCTAGGAGGTGGAGGTTGCAGTGAGCTGAGATTGTGTCACTGCACCTCAGCCTGGTGACAGAGTGAGATACCATCTCCAAAAAAATTAATAATTTGTGTCTCTCCTGGGATTCCCATCTGTTTGTAAATATTGCTTACTTTTCCCACTATATCCTTTAACATAGTAATCACATTATTATAAAGTCCTTATCTAGTAGTTCCAACATTTGGGTCATCTCTAGGTCTGGTTCTGTTAATAACTTTACCTCTTGACAGTGGGTTTTCTTTCCTTGCTTTTTTGTGTCTTGTACTTTTAAACTGAATGCTGCATATGGTGTGTGGAAAAGCACACAATGAGGTCATTAGTATTTATATTTAAAAATGGGCATGTCTCCTCTTCAGTCAGAACATTAGTATGGGAGGTTTAATTAATCAAAAATAAAGTTTGATTTTTGTTGCTGCTATAGTTAGCTGTGTGCAGTGCAACACAGTCTTCCAATTCCTCCAGCATTGGGCTTCTTCTACCTTGTTTATAGGGGGGCCCAGCATCTGGAGAGTTTTCATTACTGTTGCTGCTCTACTCACAGCTCTTAACAGGACTTGCCCCCCTGTATCATAGAGCATCTTCTCCCATATTCTTTCCTCTCCTTTAGTGTAAGACTGCTGTTCTTGTTATTTAATATGAGATTTGTGGTAGAAACAGCAAATTCTTGGCTCTACTGGTCCATTCTCATTCTTAGGCAAGTCTTGTGTGCCTGTACCTCAGTGTGGGGCTTCTCACTCTGCTTTGCATCAGTGGAGGTGTGGGAAAGAGGATTTGCACCCCTCCTCCAGTGGTAGCAGATCTCACCATTGTATGAGTACAGGAATCTGAGTCTGAGCAGAATTTATGCCTCTCCCTTATGGACATATAGATTTTGCTTCTATTCCTCCTTCAGTGGTAGTGTACTTTTGCCTGGAGCCAGAGGAAAGGATGGTATCCTTCCCTTAGTGGGCTTTACTTGGTTCAAGGTTCCTGATCATGGCATTTGTAGGGGGAGTTTCTTGTCTCTTTGTTAAAGGCAGACAACTTTTGTTTCTCTGTTTCTACCTTTCCATTAATGAGAAGTTTCTTCTTTTTTTTTGCCTGGGACCTGGGACAAGGGCATTTTGGACATCTCTCCTAGAGACAAACAGTGGATCTTTGCCTGGGCCCTGAGAGGGGGAGGATTTCCTGTTCCTCTTCTAGAGACTGAATGCTTTTGCTTTCTATCAAATAAGCTGCTGGGGGTTTTGTGCCTCTACTCCACCAATGGTGACCTCCTGCAGATTTTCTGCTTTGCTACAAAGCTTTCTCAGGAGCATCTGGTATGGAAATTAACTTTCAAGTGAGTTCAGACTCCTCTTCTATCTAGAGCTCCTAGGGATCACAAGCTTTCATGTTAGCCCACATTAGGCCTTTACAAATTTGTTAAGGCTGGGTGTGGTGGCTCATGCCTGTAATCCCAGCACTTTGAGAGGCCAAGGTGGCTGAATCATGAGGTCAGGGGTTCAAGACCAGCCTGGCCAAGATGGCAAAACCCCATCTCTACTAAAAATACAAAAATTAGCCCAGCGTGGTGGTGGATGCCTATAATCCCAGCTACTTGGGAGGCTGAGATGAGAGAATCGCTTGAACCTGGGAGGCAGAGGTTGCAGTGAACCAAGATTGTGCACCACCACTGCATTCTAGGCTTGGTGACAGAGGAAGACTCCGTCTCAAAAAAAAAATTGTTAAAATTTTAGCTTTTTTCTCACCCACTTTTATGTTTGCCACCTCTTTCTCCAGTGTTTTGGCAAAGGCAAAACAGTTCATGTGTACTGTTTATCCCCAGAGAGGATTGTCACCTTTCAGAAGTCAGTTACCTTGTTTGTCTTTCCAATTCAATTTTCTGGTGAGATATAGATGACTCAGCTTTTTATCGTTGTTGGGGTAGGAGTAATTTTTCTTGTAGCATTTATATCCTAAGCCTTATCCTACATTAGAGTTGGGATTTTAAAGGTTGAGTAGCAGACCAGCAAGTAGGGATGGTAGAGCAGTGGAAAGCATCTGGAATGAAGGCACAATATATGAAAAGGTAGGAAGGCAAAAGCAAAAGTTTCCATCTATGCGAAATGATTCATCTTTTCTAATTTATCGTGGGAGTCAATGGCAAAATGAAATATAGTTTATAGATATTATCCTACAACCAACCTGACTAGCCCCTATCTATCTATGGGAGGGAAAACTGTATTTTTATCATTTAGGATTCTTTTAGTATGGATATACCTGACTTTGATTAATTTGGGGGGCTATCTGAATTATTGTGGAGAAATTATGTTGATTGCTGGGTATGTCTTATGGAATCAGTCTTGTTGGTCTGAGAATATAAATTATGCTTCAAAACCATTTTCAAAATTAAATTGAGGTTTTGGTACGACATATAAACTTTTTGAGGCCAAAGTTTCAGTGTGACAGCTATACTGTTAAATTTTCATGTGTTAATTTACTTTTTTATGCATAGAAACCATTTCTTTTTAACCCAACTTAAAACAATAAAACAGCAGCAGCAGCAACAACAACAATCTCTGAATTCAGTCTCACCTTTTATTCTTTGACTTACTCTTAGGTTGGGAATAGTAGACTATATATTCCACGTGACATGTGCCATATAATAATTCTTTTCTATATTTAGACTTTTCTATGACTTTCCTTGTTAGTTATTCTCTATTTTACTGAAAACACTACAATTGATTCTGATAATTGGTGATTACCAATAAAGAAATGGGCACAGTGTATGTATGCCCTTTTAAGGAAAGTTTATTAACAACATGATTCCAAAATGAAACATTTTGTTGTAGTGGATTAAAGATGGCCACAAAACTCTTACATTTGTCCTGTTCAGAGGTAGGTCTGTGTCCCCTAGGATCTGAGTGTTCTCTGTGACTGCTTTGACCAACAGACCAGATGGAAGTGCTGCTGTGCCAGTTTCTGGGTCTACGCCTTGAAAGATTAGAAGGGTCTAATTCCTGCCTCTTGAAATTTCCTCTTTTGCAGCCCTGTTCTACTGTTTAAGAAATATAATGATCCCGAGATTGCCCTGCTATGAGGAAGCCCAAGCTAGCCATGTGGAGAGGCAGAGAAAGAATTGCCCAATATGAGACATATACTAATTTCTGACCTACAAAGCCATAAAAAGAAAAATGGTATGTTACAAGGTTTAGGGGATAGTTTGCTCTATAACAATAGACAACTAGAACTTTAATCTTAAAAGCTTATATAAAAATGATATAAACTTCTTAAAAATGCTTATTTATAATCATGTAAAGTTAATTTCTGGCAAAATCTAGAACCTTCTAACTTGAGTGACTTGGACAAATTTAGCATTCTGTTTGGGTATTTTTAACTATTAAAAAATAAATTTGTATGCTTATATTAAACTTAAATGTTAAATTTCTTATTCTTTGCTTTCTTTTTAAAAATAAACAATGAGTTTGACATATTATAGTATTATATTGTATTTTTCAGTAAAATGAAATGTAACAATGCCACAAATATAGATCTTTTCATTCTGTGACTTGTTTAAAATTGTATAATATACAACATGCAATTTAAAAAGGAGAATGTGGATAATAAAGAAATGCTGTCTCTTTTACTGATAGTGCTTTGAGCACAAAAGGGGTAATTTGTCCAGTTTATATGATCATTTTATAAAGCCAAAATATCCAGACATACAGAGAAAATAATTATTTCTAGATTTCTCTCTTTGAAGGGATCATAATATGTTAAAGATCATTTGATTGTCACATGTCTCTATTAGTGATTATCAATTAAAATTTAGTTTACAATATATGTGAGAACTTACAAAATATATAATAGCATTTTCATGTGAAATTGAAATTTTCCTAGAGTCTTCATTTGAAAAATTATTCTTAAGCATATAGGAGTTAATAAAGAACTCTTTTTATAATGAGCATTTTTCTTTTCTTTTTCTGATATCTTATGTCAATGGAAAAGAACCCCCAAAATAAGTGGTGCTCCTTCCTTATCGTGCAAATGTGATTCCAGAGCGCATTTCTCTGTCTTAATCACTGAAATTATTTGGTTATCAAAGCCATACACAGTTCACAATTTGACTTTCATCCCTTTCAGACTTATCCGCGATATTGCTCTGGCCTTGAAAACATTAAAATGGCCTTTGTTTGATATTCAACATGTAATTTCAGAAAGACATGTTCATTTTTTAAAATTGAGACTGAGTATTTAGTGTGATAGAAGAGTCTTAACAAGGCCTGCAAATGGAACCACATTTTCCAAGGGTGGGGTAGGGGTAAGGATACGTTGAGTAAATGATAAAATGGCTGAGGGTGTATTTGTGTGTCTGTGTGTGTGTGTGTGTGTGTGTGTGTGTGTGTGTGTGTAGAGACAGCATATGTGATTGTGGAGTGTATATGTATACACATGTGTATATATTCAACTTTCTTACCTATAGTGGCTAAAAGACATTCTTTAAAATAGAGACTATTTAGAAAAGAAAAATTTTAAAGTCGCTTTTAATAGAATTATTCTAAATTTGTCAGTTTGGGAAATAATATCTTCCAATCGGCTGTTCCTAATAAAGAGGCAAGAGGCCATATGTTCTGTGACAAATGAGATTTGTTTTGACAATGGGAGTTACAGAACCTGGTTTGGAAGCATCCTGACACTAAGAGATTAGATGTCACCTGCCCTCTGTTAACCTAGCCCTTCTGTGTGAAGGTATTTTTCTATGTTAAATTCATTATTTAAGAATAACATTATTTTATGTTTTCAAAATAGAAATTAAGTTACTTTCTGATAAGTGTGTCTGGGCTTTCATGCTGCTTTCTGACATCATCAGTGAGTGAATAGTTTTTTGCGCAATTTCTGCAGATGGCTTCTCCTACAGAAGGAGTTGTATTTATTTGATTTCTTTTCTTGCTCTGGGTCTTGCAAGGCATGGTAATAGGGCTGGTGTGGAGGTCCTGACAACAAGGGAGTGGGTTCCTCTGGATTGGGGCTCTGGGAATTCCTAAATGCCCTGGCGGTGTCCTAACATGGGTCTTAGGAGAGGAGGTGATTTTCTGAAGGCTCCACCATGCCAGGTGGCCCAAATTCACTCCATGAGACACACTGTTGCAGGGATTTTCACACTGCCCTTGACACTGAACAGACCTTAAACAATATGAGAGAGCACCAAGATTTCTTCTGGGCTCAATGAATAATCAATTTAATGCCATTTCAGAATATAAAATTAAAACTGATAGACATTTCTTATGGGAAGACATCACATACAAACTCAATTTATTAACAAAAATATCTTTTACCCTTGATCTTTTTCAGGACTGCTCTGTTAATATTTGTGTTTACCACCATGGCACATGTACACCTGTGTAACAAACCTGCATGGTTTACACATGTATCCCAGAACTTAAAATATAATAATAATCATAAAAATTTTTGTGTTTACAATTCTGATGTTTGTGTGTGAAATAATTTGTCATTGTGCATTCTTAAGAAGGCCTTCCCCAAAAGTTCATGTCTAACAAAGCTCTGATATGTTTGTGCCTTTGCCTAAGAAACCCTTTGAAACAACCTTGCTTGATACACCTCTAGCTGAAAGGTTGGCAAACCTCCCTGACTCCTAATCATATTACCTCTGCGCATGCTCCTGCTTCTAATTTTGCTATTTTTCTTGGTGCACCCTCACGACTGGTGCCCACATGATAAACTCTGGCAGCTGTGGTCATGCAATCAGACCATCGCCACCTCTTCAGCCTTATGCTGTCAGGAGTGTGCTCCAGGGACCAGTGATGCTGAAGAATTCCACAGGTCATCCTCACTGACCTAGAAAACCAGAGAGGTTCTAGCTTTTGCCCATAGCTTGCAGCAGTGACACAGCTCTGTTTAGCACAGCTAAAGCATTCAGCAGCCCAAGACATTGTTAGAACGGCCACCTCAATGTCATGATGGAGTAGGAAGAGCAATCTGTGTTCTTAAATGTTACATTAAAAACCCAAGTCATTCCAATTGCCATTTTCCCTTTTTGCTCTTTGATGACTAAGCTGTAATGCTGTGATTCTGTTCTGGAAAATACACAACTCATTCCAAATTATTTTCCAAAAGATACAATAAGCAAATAGCACAGACAGCCCGAAGGACTTCAGCCAGTCAAATATGAGTTCTCTTACTTCTTGTTTGCAGTTCTCCACTTTGATAAGAAAATCAACTAAGACACACAGACAGAGGTTAATTCCCTTGCCTAAAAGCTGAACTGTAATCTAGGCTATCGTTCTTTAGTGAGCTGGCACTTGCTGGAGATGTGTCAATGTCTTAATGAAAGGACAGGGAAATTATCACTCACTGATTTGTGTTTTTAAATTTGGAGTTTCTAAAGTAAGACTACTTAACGATACAGGCATGCCCATTTCCAGGACTGGATCTGCAGCTCCTGCATTTGATGTGTAACCTTGAGGGCTTCCTGTGAGGTAATTATCGTGCTGGGATGAGTTAATCTCCCATAGAAGAGTACACCTGCCTCATTCTGCTAACAAATAGGCCCCTGCCTTCTAAAGACTTGCCTGAGCTGACTTATTATATCTCCCCCATCAGCAGAAAGACTCATATCATCACTGGGCCAAAGGTGAATTGCCTAGAGACAAAGTTGGAATGAATTTTTTGCAGTCCCATTTCGCCAGACATTCAAACCACTTCATTCTGAAGAGTGGAGACCTTTAACTCTGTCACATATTTATATATGCTTATAAGGCCAGGGAAGGGTCTTTCTGCAGATCTGCTCCAGACAAATGTATCAAAACAGTATTTCAGAAGAAACTGTGTCTGCCTCACAAACCTTTGCTCCCTAACTCTGAGAGAAGAGAAATACAATTGTTGGCTTTTTTCAGTTTACTTGCATTTTGGAAGTTGGATGTGTTACATTTGTTGTGTGGTAATGGACACAGAATTTCAAGTCCAAATATAATATGGAGCTGTGGTAGGAGTGAGGGCCACATGAATGTCCGTTTAATCCTGAAAAAAAGGACTTTTTAGCTGATGCCTGTTTTCCATATAAAATGTGGCTTTGTTTTTTTAAATAGTTTTTCTTATTCCCTACAGCAAAAGAGGCTAATATTCATTTAAAACCCAATAACAATTAAACCCCCCAATAACAATTAAAACCTACAATGAACAACTGCTCTAGCTTTGTTTATTGCATGCATAAATAATCATACTTCAATGAACATGTTAGTATCTATGATCTCTTCCCAGATTAAGGTTGCCTCGAGACTGCTTGCTTTGGCTACTGTAAATGTGACATGAATTACGCTCAGGAAAATGTGTCTAACATGCTGGGTTTGAAGTAAATTATTTTCTTCTAATATACCTACACAACTGTCACAAGGAATTACACTGCAGATTTAGTGATGTTAAGTGTCAATTGTAATTTGGTGACAGCCATTTTATTGGCTATGCATACTGCTCTGCTAGGACTGCTTCTCAGTATGGAGGCCACCGTATCATTAAAAACCAGTGATCCTTCACTGATGACATAATTTGACTGGCAGAGAGAGGAGCAGAGAGGGGCTTGCTTCCACCTGCACAGAATCTGCTGTATGTCAGAGATGAATTTGCCTTCAAATTAGAAACAGCACTGCAGATGAGGGGCTGTGATTTTGCTTGAGTTCTTTTAAGGCGTTTCTCTGGAATGGTTCCTGAGCAGCTGATAGAAGTCTCCTTTAATATGTCAAACATATATATTATGCAGCCTGTAAACATTTCAAATATTTTTAGTCATAGCTTACAGTGAGTTATCTATAAAACAGTTTCAGCTGAATTGAGCCACATGTATTTCTGCACACTCATCCATCCATTCTTTTGTCTATAACTCTGTCTTTGGCATAGGTTTCAGGAATAAAATTTATGTGATAGAATGGTAACCAAAGAGAAAAAAACCCCAAAACCCAACCCAACACACTAAAACAAACCCTAACAAAAAACAAGCAAGGTTTCATATCAGCCCAGTGTTTCAGCAGGTAGGATAAATCACTGGAGCTATGTAAAAATCTTCAGTAAGAACAGAACTATAATCATACATTCTGAAAATTTTATAAACTGACAATTCAAGTTATGTGTTTTATGCTAATATACATTGTGGTAGGTTCTAATAAACTGTGACTCACTCATAAATAGTAGAAAAGCTGACAGCATTCGCACGCGAGCACATACATAGACTCACACACACTCCGTACTTATGCAGGATACAGGAAATAGATTCCAATACTTGCTTAGTGAATTTAAATCAATATAGCTACATTCCATTTTCAGTATTTAAATTAAATTTTTTTTGCTGCAAGGCACTGTAAGGAACAAAGCAAAGTACCTTAAAAGAAAGTGTATCGCTCGTAATTTTAGCTCATTTCACACCTATTTGACAACTTCTCTTAGCCAATTGGTTTCATTGAAAATGCTGACAATATTCACCTATTAGAGTCCTGCCCTTCTATGTGGGGACCATTCCTCTTACATACACTTTATTAGCTTCCAACATGAAAAAATAACTTTTTTCCTCATGTGACTGACATTTACCACTATTTGCCTCTTCTCTTAACACAGCATTATTTATTTATTTATTAAGAAAAGAAACTTTCCAGAACAATAAATAGCATAAATTATTCAGCCAATTTCAGTCCAGCCACATAAATCATACTCAAGCAGACAAGCTGTTTGTGACAAATGCTTTGTCTAAGAGAAATATACCACTGAAGGTTTAATCAGAGGCTCTAAACATTTCAGACTTCCCCATTTTTATTCTTGGTCAGAAACTCTATTTCTCCATCTTACAGAGGCTCTTGAGAATGTTCTTTTTTTCCCATGAGAATATTGTGACCATTTTCATCCACAGTAGGGAAGAGGGTGTTAGTAAAGAGCACTTTTCTGAAGAAAAATTCAAATGGGGTTGGTAAATCTTCTAAATTCTTGAAAGCATATTTCAGGGCCAACCGTGACTACGTTAATAGCTTTTCACAAGATGGACCATCAAGTCCTACTTTTCATGACTGGTCAGAGGGTTCCCACATTGACCAAAGAAAAAGTAAACAATTTGGAAGCAGAATGAATCCAGTCTAGCTGGCAAAATCGAGAGACAGGGGTTCCTCTTTTGTCTTGTCATGGGCTCTTAAGGCTTCTGAGACATCAGTTTTTTTATCTGAAGCTTCCTCCTTTACTGCCTTATTAATATAAATGGGATCCATAAAAATGCTTGATTATACCATGGTAGGCTAAAATATGCCCATAAAATTTCTTTTTTTGGTAAGCTTCAAATAACGGTGATTTTTTTTTTTTCCAGTAAGAGGAATGAAATCTTAGTTCCCCTAATACTTTAATCGCCAAATTTTTCCTTTCGTAATATTTAACTAATTCCTGGGCTGTCAATGATTCAAAGCATTTATGTTCCTGGGGACATGTGCTATTTGAAAATACCTTGAAACTTAAGAAAAATATATTTTAGGTCCACGCATGGTTTTGATAACCATTTACTCTGAGGGAAAGGAGACTGTGTTGTCTACTTTTAAACCATTAGGAAAAATTGGGAGCAGGTGGGACTAAGCTGGCAGTGGCAGTGGAAATGGCAAAGCATGCAGGGACTGTGCTCTGGGAGTACAAAGGCAGGGAACTTGTTACAAACAATGTTTCTACACCTATGACACTCCCACTGTTGGTGTAGGAAGGCAGTTTCAGCAGGCCAGCACCTCCAGAGTGTGTGAATGCACCCTAAGGAACCCCAGAAGAAAAGGCACCACCTGGGCTTCCCCGGGGGCCTGTTTCTGCAGTGGTTTCTGGATTCATCCTTGCTTACCTTACAAGCTCTGAGTGAATTGTGGCTGAAGCAGCTGTGGTAGTGGCCCACGTGACCAAGTATTCGTTTCTGATGCACATGTGGCATTTTGCCATAAAAAGGTACAGCACATGGATCTCCGGAGGAACATGCATCAAGTTTATTTTCTGACTAGTAAATGAATAAATTTTTCTGACTCAATTGGGAATGAAAGGAAAATAACCTGCCTTTGGAGCTATCCCAAGATCTGATTCCTTTGGAGCGGTTCATGTAATTTAACAACAACAACCCAGTCATCAGAGAACTGCGGCATAGCATACAGCCAACTATAAGCCTCGCAGATAAGGGAACTCTGGATCCGCAGGGGCTAAGAAGAAGTAGGTAGCTTTGAGCAGTACTTGGTGAGAGAATTTAGTTCAGGGAAATGTCAGTAAAATTCCGAGCGCCCTGTTTTAGACAGATTCATTTAAATCCCCAGGTTTTTAGGAGATGACAGTAGAATGGACTCTCAGGAATAGTTTGGTTGTAAATATTGTCTGTCCAGAGTTTGTGCCCATTTGGTTATATTTGTCATCTATTTTATCAGGGTAAGTATGAAAGAAATTGGGGAGAATCTATAGTAGCTTAGTGAAGAAGCTAAAGAAGTCAAGGGCAAGTATTGGGATCTTATCCTGATAAGATTTCAGAAATTTTGAAATAAAAGGAGAAAAGTCAGTTCAATGCAGAATTTTATGAAGTTTTCAATTTTACGAAGCTCATTCTGAACTTCATTTCTCTTAACCAAGTTATCATTGTCCATAAATAGGGTGAACCTATGTCCCAGTTTACCCAGGACAGTCCCAGTTATGTCTAATGAGCAAGCTTAATTATTAAGAATACCCTCTTTTATTCTCAAAAGTGTCCTGGTTTGGGAGATAAATTAGTCACCCTAACCATAAACAAAGCTCCCTTTGAAGTTAATAGATTTGTATAAATGATGAAAGCTGGAAAATTTTGATTTGTTTTTCAAATTTGGTTTTCTAAAGTCATAGAGTGAGCAGGCAGGGTACGTGGAGACCAGAGCAAACCATGACTGGGCGAGGACATGCCTAGGCCCTGTGTCTTTCTATGAACTGCTCTCATTCTGTGTTTTGTCTTTCTTTCTCAGACCTTCTTTGAGGGTACTTTGAAATGTTTTCAGATAAACTCTTTAGGACTCAAACAAATTTCAAATTTTCTTTTTAAGTTGTAATATTTAGAAAAAACCCTGAAGAACTGGTTTTTATGACTTGCTTAAATTGTTGTAGAGAGTTGGGAATGGAATCAAATTTCATTTTACTTCATTGTGAGAATTATCTTGGGTTGTATGTTAGAATAGATTCTAGTCTTCTGAGGGCAATCAACAATGAATTATAAGTAGAGTGTGACCAACAGATTCACTTTTTATATGGCATGGGAAAAGTTCTGGTTCTGCCAAAGTTGAAAAAAACTGCCAATGATTTAACTTAAGAAGTGACATGATCAAAAATATTTGTAAACAGAGACACTACTTATTTTAAAATGTTTGAGCAAGATTTTTCATAAAATTGGAAATCTTAGTTAATCAGATTACTTATGTTAATTCCTTAGAAGTTAAAAATTATACTTCATTGCTTGACAGACTTTTATGATTAAATATATACTGGTTAATGTAAAGTTGATGTAAATAATGATTTTTTTTGTATTTTTGTTTGCAAAGCATGCATTAAATTAATTACTTTAAAATGTACACATGAAGTGATTCATTCAAGGTCTTTGGAAAAACAGGAAATATAGAATACTAGTATGTTTTGTTAGGAATATTGTCTTCCATTTTGGTTCTCTTATTTTCTGTGTAACAAAACTCTAAATTGTTAATTGAGGAAACACCTGTTTTACCTGATTTTCTTAAGTGCACTGGATGGATATTGAATGCCTTGAAGCAAAAGTCTTATTAAACCAAGTATCCCATGATATGGGCTACAATGGATGAATTATTTCATCCAAGAGAATAGTATACTAAAACTTCACTGCTTCTTGGTCCTCAGGGGCTTTGTTAAGAATTACTTGTAAATGGAACCATTTTATAAAAACATCCTTCTGATGCTTCAGAATTCATAGAAATGGATCAGAAGAGATACTTTGTTATAGATAAGAAATTGATTTGGAAGAGAAAGAAATATTAGAAACAAACGGCCATTTCTTGATGTGAAACAAAAGAGGAAGTGACAGACCACATAGAGCCCATTTTATTTAACCTCTCTATAAACTGCCTGGAGAAACTGGAATGATAGAAATGTCCAGACTGTATGCTGTCATTTTCTTGGACGAATCATCATGTTATACTCCTCTGGCATAGCCGTAGGTGTATGGGTAGCAGGGGACCTGAGCCAGCCCAACAAGAGAACTTTGAGTACTGGACTAGAAACACTTTCTCTGAAAAAGTTTGAACCTCATTTTCATTTGAAGCCATCTGACTTCCCCCAAGGGAAGCCACTTTTAGAGTAGTCTATTGGACACTTTTAGGGTAATGTTACTGATAAAATTGTTGTGAGGATTTAACATGGAGATGCGACACTGTGAAATTTTCAAGCTTTATGATGACTTAGATATATGGGCTTTTGGTCAATTAAAAGTCAAACTCATGAGAACAGGTTGAAGGAAGATCTTATAACCTAAGCAAAGTAGCTACTACAAGCAATGACTCAATAAATCTTTGTTTCCATTCTCCATTGCTGATCAGTTTCCATTCTCTGATTTGTCTCCACCCTTTCAGTTTGATACATGGATTCGTTTCCTTCTAGGTTTCATGGCTCAGTGCTTGGGAATTCTACCTACCTATCTATCTACCAAGGGGCATGGGAAAACCCCATTATCAACCTTCACATGTTATTGTGGCTGATGAGTGAACAGTATCTGGCTATATCATGTTATTAGACAGAGCAGTTTTACCTAATCACAGAGTAGCTGGACATTCCAATCATTCCTTAGTTAAGTATGAATTTCCTTTGAGGGAAACCAGATTCAGGGGCACAAGCTGTGGCAGCTTGTATATTCCAGAAATGACCACAACAAGATTTTCCCTTCAGCATGCTTTTCCAGAACTCTGCCTGAATTAGTTTGCTTTAATGCTGCTAATAAAGACACATCCAAGACTGCACAATTTACAAAGGAAAGAGGTTTAATGAATTTGCAGTTCCACATGGCTGGGGAAGTCTCACAATTATGGTGGAAGGCAAGGGGGAGCAAGTCACGTCTTATGTGGATGGTGGTGTGCAAAGAGAGCCAGAGCTTGTGCAGGGGAACTCCTCTTTATAAAGCCATCAGATCTCATGAGATTTACTATAACGAGAACAGCACGGGAAAGACTTGCCCCCATGATTCAGTTACCTCCCACAGGGTCCCTCCCATAACACGTGAACATTCAAGATGACGATTGGGTGGGGACACAGCCAAATCATATCACTGCTACTCCCCCAACAAAAGGCAGACTCTAGGTCTCTTCCTCTTGAAGCTGGATGGGATTTTGTGACTGTTTCAAATAATAGAGTATGGCAAAAATGATGCTATATGATTTGCAAATCTAAGTCAAAAGGAGGGGAGAAGCCTGGCTTCCTCTCTGTGGATGCTCTCCATGAGAACACAGCCAGTATGCTACAAGGAGGCCCAGGCTATGTGGGGAAGAACCTGGGCCCCTCCCAGCTAACAACTGGCACCAACTTCCCACCCTTAGAGTGAGCTGTCTGTCTTGGGTGTGGATCATCCTGCCCTCCATTGGCCTGCCCCTCCCAGTACTGTGTGGAGTAGAAATGAACTTTCCCTGATGAGCCCCTTCCAAATTGCAGATTTGTGAGAAAAAATAAATGATTGTTATTGTTTGAATCATTGTTTTCCGTGATTTATCATGCAATTGATATTAATTCTCACCAGTGTATGAGGTAGTACTGCCATCACACCCACTTTTTAGAGAGGAAACAAAAGCATCCAACAGGTGAACAACTTGTCAAGGTCAGCCCAGTGATAAAAGCTATAGGCAGATTCTTGAGCTGCCCTCACAGCACAGCTTTTCACAGAGGGTAGAGCACTAGTTTATCAGTTATGACTCAGTACGGTGGTAAATAGGGTGAGCTCTGGAGACAAACCACTGGAATCGGAGCATACAAATAGTGCAGAGCACGGCTTTTAGATCCTGAGGGAATCAGTATGGAACAAAACAAACAGAAGTCCCTGCCCATGTGGAGCTTCCTTTTCAGTGTTTTGGAGACAATAATAAAGAGCCCTTAGTGAGGGGGATCCCAAGATGGCTGAATAAGAGGCAGCTCTGGAAAGCAGCCCCCAGCAAGAGAGACGCAGAAGCCGAGTGGTCTCCACAATTTCAAATGAGATACCAGGTTCATTTTGTGGGTCTGATTGGACAGTGGGTATAAACCAAATAGGGCAAGTTGAGGCAAGGTGGGACACTGACCCACCCAGGAGGAGTGTGCAAATGACCAGAGGACCAGGGGATCTCCCCTTCTGGGACATCGGTTTGGATTCAGCGCTCCACCCAAGCCCTCTACAACCCACAGAATAGAAGATCTTTGCCAGGCTGAAAAGCCTCAGTAAGCTGCCTGAACAGGGCAGAACAGTAACTTCGGCCTGTGCTGGGGCTGTCAGCATAGATCTAGGTGGAAGCACTGGCTGACATGAAGCCAGAAAGCCAGCTGGACGGAGTTACCTGCCCCCCAGAAAGAAGGGGAACTGAAAGCAGGGAAACAGCCCAGATGGCAGGATGGGTCCCCTTGCGCAAAGCCCAGCAGGCTAAAAAACTCTCACTCCAGAGTTTCACACCCAGAACATCAGTTAGAGAGTGACCAGGAATGATTGAGCTTGGCAGGGGGGGTAGCAAAGCCACCATTGCAGAAGCCGGCCTAATTTTCCTGAGTAAATAAAAGATGCAGCAGCTCCACTGAATCCATGGCAGCCCAGCAGTGCCTCTGCAGGCAGAAAAAGGAAAAGCTGCATCCCCAAGCAGCTACCTGAGATCAAAACTATATAAATCCAAGGAGAAGGGAAGAAACCAGCACAGGAAGAATGAAACCATCAAAAATCAGAATGCCTCTCCCCTACAATGAGATCACAACTCCTTACCAGCAAGGGAACAAAACTGGAGAACAAATTTGATGAATTTACATAAGCAGGCTTCAGAAGGTGGGTAATAACAAATTTCTCTGAGTTAAAGAAACATGTTCTATCCCAATGCAAAGAAACTAAAAACCTTGAAAAAAGTTAGATGAAATGCTAACTAGAATAACCAGCTTAGAGAAGAACATAAATGACTTGATAGAGCTGAAAAACACAGCACAAGAACTTCATAAATCATATACAAGTTTCAATTGCTGAATAGATCAAGCAGAAGAAAGGATATCAGAGATTGAAGATCAACTCAATGAAACAAAACAAGAAGGAAAGAAAAGAGAACAAAGCCTTCAAGAAATATGGGATTATGTGAAAAGACCTAATCTATGCTTGATCGGTGTACCGGAAGATGATGGGGATAATGAATCCAAGCTGGAAAACACACTTCAGGATATTATCCAGGAGAACTTCCCCAGCCTAGCAAGGCAGGCCAACATTCAAGTCCAGGAATTACAGAGAACACTATAAAAATACTTCTCTAGAAGAGCAACCCCAAGGCACATAAGCATCAGATTCACCAGGGTTGAAACAAAGGAAAAAATATCTAAGTGCGACCAGAGAGAAAGGTCAGGTCACCCATAAAGGGAAGCACATCAGACTCACAGTGGATCTCTCAGCAGAAACCCTACAAGCCAGAAGAGAGTGGGGGCCAATATTCAACATCCTTAAAGTAAAGAACTTTCAACCCAGAATTTCATATCCAGCCAAACTAAGCTTCATAAGTGATGGAGAAATAAGCAATTGCTGAGAGATTTTGTCACTACCAGACCTGCCCTACGAGAGCTCCTGAAGGAAGCACTAAACACAGAAAGGAAAAACCAGTACCAGCCACTGCAAAAAAGAACCAAATGGTAAAGACCAATGACGCAATGAAGAAATTATGCCAACCGAGGGGCAAAACAACCAACCAGTGATAAAATGGCAGGATCAAATTCACACAGAACAATATTAACATTAAATGTAAATGGACTAAATGCCCCAATCAAAATATACAGACTGGAAAATTGGATAAAAAGCCAAGAACCATCAGTGTGCTGTATTCAGGAAACCCTCCTAATGTGCAAAGACACACATAGACTCAAAATAAAGGGATGGAAGAAGGTTTACCAAGCAAATGGAGAGCAAAAAAAAGCAAAGGTGGCAATCTTAGTCTCTGATAAAATGGACTTTAAACCAACAAAAGTCAAAAGAGACAAGAAAGGGCATTACATAATGGTAAAAGAATCAATATAACAAGAAGAACTAACTATTCTAAATATACAGGTACCCAAAACAAGAGTACCCAGATATATAAAGCAAGTCCTTAATGACCTACAAAGAGACTTAGACTTCCACCCAATAATAGTGGGAGACTTTAACACTCCACTGTCAATATTAAACAGATCAATGAGACAGAAAATCAACAAGGAAATCCAGGACTTGAACTCAGATCTGGACCAAGAGAGCTTAGTAGACATTTACAGAACTCTCAACCCCAAATCCACAGAATATACATTCTTCTCAGCACCACATCACTCTTACTCTAAAATCGACCACATAATTGGAAGTAAATCACTCCTCAGCAAATGCAAAAGAATGGAAATCATAACAAATTGTCTCTCAGACCACAATGCAATCAAATTAGAACTCAGGATTAAGAAACTAACTCACAACTGCACAGCTTCATGGAAACTGAACAACTGGCTCCTGAATGTCAACTGGATAAAAAATGAAATGAAGGCAGAAATAAAGATGTTCTTCAAAACCAACAAGAATGAAGACACAACATACCAGAATCTCTAGGACACATTTAAAGCAGTGTCTGGAGGGAAATTCATAGCAATAAATGCCCACATGAGGAGCAAGGAAAGTCTAAAACCAATACCCTATCATCAAAACTGAAAGAGTTAGAGGAACAAGATAAAAAAAAACCTCAAAAACTAGCAGAAGACAAGAAATAACTAAGATCAGAGCAGAACTGAAGGAGATAGAGACCCAAAAAACCCTACAAAAAAATCAACAAATCCAGGAGCTGCTTTTTTGAAAAGATCCACAAAATACATAGACTGCTAGCCAGACTAATAAAAAAGAAAAGAGAGAAGAATCAAATAGATGCAATAAAAAAACGATAAAGGGGTCATCACCACCGATTCCACAGAAATACAAACTACCATCAGAGATTACTAAAAACAACTCTATTAACACAAACCAGTACATCTGGAAGAAATGGATACATTCCTGGACACTTGCACCCTCCCAAGACTAAACCAGGAAGAAGTTGAAACCCTGAATAGACCAATAACAAGGGCTGAAGTTGAGGCAGCAATTAATAGCCTACCAACTCAAAAAAGCCCAGGTCCAGATGGGTTTACAGCTGAATTCTACCAGACATACAAAGAGGAGCTTGTACCATTCCTTATGAAACTATTCCAAACAATACAAAAAGAGGAATCCTCCCCAACTCATTTTATGAGACCAACATCATCCTAATACCAAAACTGGGCAGAGACACAACTACAAAAGAAAACTTCAGGCCAATATCCATGATGAACATTGACGCAAAAATCTTCAATAAAATACTGGCAAACAGAATGCAACAGCAAATCAAAAAGTTTATTCATCATGATCAAGTAGGGATTCATCCCAGGGATTCAAGGCTGGTTCAACTTACACAAGTCTATAAACATAATCCATAACACAAACAGAACCACAGATAAAAACCACTTGATTATCTCAATAGATGCAGAGAAGACCTTCGACAAAATTCAACAACCTTTATGCTAAAAACCCTCAATAAACTGGGTATTGATGGAACGTATCACAAAATAATAAAAGCTATTTACGACAAACCCCCAGCCAATATCATACTGAACAGGCAAAAATTGGAAGCATTCCCTTTGAAATCCAGCACAAGACAAGGATGCCCTCTATCACCACTCCTATTCAATATAGTATTGGAAGTTCTAGCTAGAGCAATCAGGCAAGAAAAAGAAATAAAGGGTATTCAATTAGGAAAAGAGGAAGCCAAATTGTCTCTATTTGCAGATGACATGATTGTATATTTAGAAGCCCCCATCATCTCAGCCCAAAATCTCCTGAAACTGATAAACAACTTCAGCAAAGTCTCAGGATACAAAACCAATGTGCAGAATTCACAAGCATTTCTATATACCAATAACAGACAAACAAAGAGCCAAATCAAAAGTGAACTCCATTTACAATTGCTACAAAGAGAATAAAATACCTAGGAATACAACTAACAAGGGATGTAAAGGACCTCTTCAAGGAGAACTACAAACCGCTGCTCAATGAAATAAGAGAGGACACAAACAGATGGAAAAGCATTCCATGCTTATGGTTAGGAAGAATCAATATTATGAAAACGGCCATACTGTCCAAAGTAATTTATAGATTCAACACTATTCCCATCAAACTACCAATGACCTTCTTCACAGAACTGGAAAAAACCACTTAAAATTTCATATGGAACCAAAAGAGAGCCTGCATAGGCAAAACAATCCTAAGCAAAAAGAACAAAGCTGGCGGCATCATGCTGCCTGACTTCAAACTATACTACAAGCCCACAGTAATCAAAACAGCATGGTACTGGTACCAAAACAGAGACATAGACCAATGGAACAGAACAGAGGCCTCAGAAGCAACACCACACATCTACAATCATCTGATCTTTGACAAACCTGAGAAAAGTAATGGAGAAAGGATTTCATGTTTAATAAATAGTGTTGGGAAAACTGGCTAGCCATGTGCAAAAAGCAGAAACTGGACCCCTTCCTGACACCTTACACTAAAATTAACTCCAGATAGATTAAAGATCTAAACATAAGACCTAATATCATAAAAACCCTAGAAGAAAACCTAGGCAAAACCATTCAAGATATAGGCATAGGCAAGGACTTCATGGCTAAAACACCAAAAGCAATGGCAACAAAAGCCAAAATAGACAAAATAGGACCTAGAAATAGAAATACCATTTGACCCAGCAATTGCATTACTGGGTATATACCCAAAGAATTATAAATTGTTCTATTCTAGAGACACATACAGACGTATGTTCATTGTGTCACTGTTTACAATAGCAAAGACCTGGAACTAATACAAATGCCCATCGATGATAGACTGGACAAGGAAAATGTGGCGCATATACACATGGGAATACTATGCAGCCATAAAAACCGATGAGTTTGTGTCCTTCATAGGGACATGGATGAATCTGGAAACCATCATTCTCAGCAAACTGACACAAGAACAGAAAACCAAACACTGCATGTTCTCACTCATAGACGGGTGTTGAACAATTAGAACATGGGGACACGGGGAGGGGAGCATCACACACTGCGGTCAGTTGGGAGGGCACTAGGGGAGGCACAGCGGGGGCTGGGGAGGGTGGGGAGAGATTACATGGGGAGAAATGCTGGATATAGGTGATGGGGGGATGAAGGCAGCAAACCACCTTGCCATGTATGTACTCATGCAACAATCCTGCGTGGTCTGCATGTTTACCCCAAAACCTAAAGTACAATTAAAAAAAAAGCCCTTAGCATATGCTATGGTTTGAATATTTGTCCTTTTCAAAACTCATGTTGAAATATAATTGGCATTGTAAGAATATTAAGAGGTAGGACCTTTAAGAGATGATAAGGCCATGAGGGCTTTACCCTCGTAGGTGGAATTAATGCCATTACAAGGGGCCAGTTTGGCCCCCGCTTCCTCCATCCTTGCCCTACCACCTTCTGTTATGTGATGATACAGTGAGAAGGGCCTTGCAAGATGTTGGTGCCTTGATCCTGGACTTCCAAGTCTTCAGAGCTGTGAGAAGTAAATCTCTGTCCTTTGTAAATTACCAAATTCCATGTATTCGTTTATAGCAACAGAAAACGGACTACGACAGCATATAAGGCATTTAGCAGAGTGTCTGGCTCATAAATGAGACATGAATATTGGTTGTTGGTATAATCATTGAACACTGAGAGAGTGTGGTTATTATTTGTGACCTTCATGTTATGAACAGTGCTACTTGTCCATTTTAGCAGCCAAATAGCTTGGATGGGTAACAACATTTGATTTGTGGGAGTGGAGCATGAATTTGAAACTGACTGAGATCATTCTAGCAAGTCATATAGTACCTGGTATTTAATATTCAATTGTTATATGATGACCTCTAGGATCTTGTGGACCTCTAAAAAGGGGACTATAAAAATAATGTTATAGATATTAAAAAAGAAAGTTCAATAGAAAAATAAAGTAAAATCTGGACGATCTGTTGTGTAATGGTGGGCTGAGACTGTGTTGATGATTTAAGTCAACAGACTCCTGGTCTGTCAATTTTTTTCCCAGAGCTGATAAGCAGCAAAATTGACTCTTTTAAATTTCACTTCCTTTTGTTGCTCCCATGGAGATGCTAATGAATAATAGACAAGGAGAGGCAGAGAACCCAGGTAATTAGTCTGTTGTGGATGTTTAGAGTTGGAAGGGAACTTTGAGGCTCCTCTGGTCCAGTTGCCTCATTGCAGAGGTTAGGAAACTGAGGCTTAGAAGTGCTAAGTGTCCTCATGACACATGACTGGTGAGTAACAGAGAGGAAACAAAGTCTTGAGGCCTTGGCTTCCAGTCCTGTACTTTGTAGCTTTTCCTGATATTCACTTAGGCTTCCCCTCTCCTCTCCATATTTTCAGTTCTTAATCATCTGGGGCCTATGCACAAATAACTAAGTAAAATTAATATTTCTTTTTAAATATTGTGGTCAGTGAACAAAGGACCAGAAAAGGAGCCAGGATTTTCCTTTATTCTGAGACTAGGAAATCCAGCCTCTGTGCATGTGCTTAGGCAACTGACTCTACCTGGAGTGCCAGTGCCCACTTTATTCTCATCCACCTCCTTCCCCACATAAGGAAAGCCTGTTCATTCTCATAGTCTGACTGTGATGCCATGAAGTCTTCTCTAACCACCTGGCTGAGCTACTTAGATGATCCCTTTCTCCTTCTATCTTATATTACAGCACCACATAATTGCTTCTATTCTAAATTGTAAGCTCCTTTAGGTTAGACAGGCATTTCAGCAAATGGACAATGTAGTGGCAGCCATGACTACAATAACCTGTATGTGATATGATATGTATTTCATTTTCTTCCTAGTTTGGTAAGACGTTTTCAACATGTCCCTCTCAGGACTTTGCAGTTAGCCATCTGTATGGTATGGTCATACTTTCAGAGTGCTAGTAGCAAGAGTAGTGAGGTAATGGGGAAAAGTACCTTTTATCACACCATTACTAATATACAGTTAGCATATTAAATGATTGAATTTATTCACTTTATAAACACTTGTACCACTTACTAAGTAAAAGAAAGCATGTTAGACTCTCTTTTAAATAAAAAGTGGAGCAAAATTACAGTCTTTTCTACTAGTGAATAATAATATGTCCAAACCTTATTTTCAATAATTATTTTCTATCCTTTCCCATAAGGAGATGGAAGTGGAAATAGGAGTTGGAGAGGTAGGCTGTTGTAGTTTTATTTCCCTTTACAGCCATTCATTGGAAACAAATATAGAGAAGCAGCTGTGCCTGTGTAACTTGTAACATATGTAGTCAGGATTAAGAGCTGAGCAGTCATTCCTTTAGGGTTATCTTTTCTTTCTTTTGCCACTTTGGGCATCAGAACCTTGATTTCAATTGCCATTTGTGTCCACCTAGCCCAGATATCTAACTGAATCAATATTTGAAAGGGCTATAAAGTTGCACAATTATAAAGAGAATTAAAAACCTTTATTGGATAAAATAGACCCTACACAAGAATGTGTGTGTGTGTGTGTGTGTGTGTCTGTGTGTATTCTGAATTTTTGAGATGAATTTAATTTGTCTCCACTAGGAACTAGTAAACTGTTAAGATGTAAAGATTTTTTTTTCTTTGCTTAGATACTCTAAATTTATCTTCTTTTTTGCCCAGCTGTATAAATTAGGTTACTCGAAGAGTCGAATACACAATCATTTTAATAAAATGTGGTAACTTTTACAATTGAGATGTATATAAAGATCACAGGGAAGGAATCCTGAATTTGGCCTGTGGGAATCAGAGAAATTTCTTCACAGAGTAAACTTTCAGTGGAGCATTGAGAATGAGAAGGTAAGTTTTCTACATGTGCAAGTGGGAGTGGGGAATCTTAAACTGAGTGAATTGATTCAATTACTTACCCACTGAGCAGTAATTTCTTGACCATTTTCTACATGCCAGAAACTTCTACATGTGGTGGATGCTGTGGATACAAAAATGAAGATATAGTCCCAGATATTAAGAATGTACTTGGGGAGAAAGACACGAATAGATGCATAAAATAAGACTGTGCATGGATGTTGGGTCAGTGACTCATACCTGTAATTCACTCCCTGCTTTGGGAGGCTGAGGAAGGGGGACTGCTTCAGGCTAGTGTTCAAGACCAGCTTAGGTGACATAATGAGACCCCATCTCTACAAAAAAAAATTTAAAAATTAGCTGGGCATGGTGGCGTGTACCTGTAGTCCCAGCTACTTGGGAGGCTAAGGTAAGAGAATTGCTTGAGCCTGGGAGGTCAAGTCTGCAGTGAGCTATGATTGCACCACTGCACTACAGCCTTGGTGACAGATCAAGACCATGTCTCAAAACCAAAAATCAAAAACACAAATAAAGTTGAATATTCAGAGAATCAGAAGTATAATGGAAAAATCAAGAATGGAGTGAAGGTAGGTGAAAATCAGCCTTGTTTGGAATGAATATATGAATTTATGAGGAAATTTGAATGCACTTAAGAGATAGTGGATTCTATAGTGTCTTTGATGGGAAACTATTGAGAAATTTATGCAGTTAGATTTACTTTCATTTAATACAACAATGTCACTTCCAACAGTGTGAAGGGGACAGGCACAAGATATGAGATGATTGCAGTAATTCAGGCAAGAAGTAATGTACTGGCAAGACTAGCAGAAGCAGTGAAGATGGAGAGAATAAAACATTTAATTCACTGATTCAATATAAGGTTAAAGAAGAAGAATACTTATAGAATAAAAATAAATAAATGCCAGGTTTCAGGTTTTGCAATGAATGGGAGACAGAACATGTAGACCAAATACAATTTTGAAGGGAAGAGCATGAGTCCATATCCTCTGGCATTTTCAGATGAATATAATCTACTGAGAAATTAGAGTTAAAAGTCAAAAGATCAGAATCGTGCTACGGTCAGTTTAGATTGGGGAGGTAGAAGAGAGCTGGTGGTGGATGGTAACACTGCTTGAGAAGTACATGTAGGATGAGAAGAAAAGAGAGACAAGGATAGAATTTGGAGAAGCTTCAGGACTTAAAAGGAGGGTAGGAGATGATGAGCTTAAAAGGATGTTGGAGAGCAATAACCATAGAGAGATAGGAAGACAAAAAAAGAGAGTTTCATGTTAGAAACCATGAGAGGACAGTGTTTCAGTGAAGGAATTGGCAACAATATTAGACTCCAGAGAGATCAATTAAGGTAAAACTAAAAGTATTGGATATTCTAAATGGATAATTGGTGGACATGATAGAAGTTTCTTTCTGTGGAATTCTGTGCACTTCTGTTTATTCCTCGACCCATTGTAACTTTCTGTATGTTATAGTGGGCCAAGGAATAAACAGATGTGCAAAGTTGAGGTTTTCAAAGTGAATTTCCTTTAAAGTTCTAGAAACTTGTATGCAAACAGAAGAGCATGTTTAGGATAGTGCCTATGGGGTGTTTACATGATTAAAGAAGACTCTTAAAAGATACGGTGATGATGTTCATAGGTTTGCATACGGAGGGAGAAGGAACCATGGAGGAGGAAGGCTGAAAGATGAAAAAAGGAGTTGGGATAATTGAGTGAGCAATAGCTCAGAAGAGGCAGAGGGGTAGAAAATGAAGTTGCTCATTTGTTTTTACCTGTCCCATGCTGTTCTTGTCCCATAACACGCTGAACTGGGCAGGACACTTCTTTGTAAAACCTGAATATTAATTTGGTTTCTATATTTTCTCTGTGGCAAGAAACATAGTCTAGCTACCAAAAAAGTAAGTATATTTTTTACTGGTGTCCCTCTAAAAATGCTCAGGGCAGGGATAGCACCATCCTAACTTTGAGCACAACTTTTGAAATTTCTCTTTTGACATCTCTCCTCCTTAACAATTTTTTTTCCGCTTATTACAGCTGCATTTACTACATTTTTCCACAGTGTATTATTGGACAACCAGACTACGCTTCCTTTTACAACCTTTCTCCTTCTTCACAAAGTCACATGCTTTTGAATCTGGCATAAAAATCTCTCCTGCTCCCTCTCTATTTTCCAAAAGAAGTTTATCCTGTTAGAATGGGGACTTAATGATGGGACAGAAGAGAGCACAGAGGCACAAGGAAGTAAGAGGAATTAAAGCTAAAGAACTATCTACTAGTTGTCAATCTTGAACATTCGTCAAAAACACCTGGACAGCTTGTTAAAGCACCCGTTACTGAACTGTACCCCTAGAGCTTCTGATTCACTAGGTCTGGGGCGGGGTCTAAGAGTTTGCATTTCTTTAAGTTTCCATGCGTTGCTTTTTGTGGTACATATTTTAAAAAACCACTCAACTAGCTCGATAAATAGGTAGCAAATCAAAGCAGACTTGGGAGCAATGGAATAAGTATGAGGCACAGTCTTTATTACAAACAAAAGGACAAGTCTGGTTATTACAAGACCTGAAACAAGAGCTGCTTGATGCTGAGCTCCTGACTGGCCTGGGGTCTTTTCCCCTTACAGGGCCTCACCAGGTCCACAGTTTGAGAAAGAGGTACATATAGGAGTGGTAGCTGGCTGAGCCAGGTGTTACGACTGGAGGGATTCAAAGATGGACAGGGAGGCCGATTTTTACAAATTATTTTGGCAAAGGACAAACAACTGAGGCAAGTGAGGTAAAAATTAGTATTTCAATATTTTCCCCAGAGAGTCTCAAGAAGTTCTGTGACTCATTAAAATGTAGTTTTGCAGTCAAACATAATTTTCTGACCTTTTAAAGGAATGTTTTTTTCACCTACAACATGCTTAAAGGTGTCTATTTACAAGTAATTACGTAGTTTATGAGTCTAATGTCTGTGATAGCTTTACCAATATTGAGAAGTAATAAATTCCCAAATGCATGTCTTACTATATAATCATGTGTAACTTTAGTGAAATTGAAGCCATACATTTCTAGTTCAAGTTAAACAATCAAATTTCCATATTGTTGAATAGCTAAACAGATTTTATGCTTATGATATCCCTTAAGAACTTGTTAATGTACATTTTACAGTGTTGTGTTCCACAGAAAACATTGACTTATGTCCAGGTAAACAGATGCCAGAGCAGGGAAGAATATTATGGGAATGAGTCTTTATTTTCATAAATTCTTATATAATTTTGACACAGGTGAAAAAACATGTTTCATTTCCCTTAAGATCTATCTTTTCTAAGTAAATAGTATTTAGAATTCCACATCATGTTACTGTATCTATTGCTATGCAGTTGAGCAAGTTAGATTGTAAGGAAATAACCATATATGAGAGAAGAGAAAAACAACAGACACATAATCACCTAAACTTTGGACAAATCTCTGAAATGGAAGCCAATCTAGCAATGAAATCACAATGAAATTATAAATTTATGGAGGAAAAGCTGGGAGGTTAATTTTACCCTTTAAAACCTCAATGAAGCACAAAATTCAGGGGAAAAAACTAATAATTATGACTAAGAATTGTAAGATTTGGAACATCAACTCAGCAAATGAAGACATTACCACATGGCAGACATTAGCCAATAAAAGGCATCCAATCACTCTAAAATGAGCTCGTAACACAAAATGTGAGCACTGTGGATTTCCAGAGAGATGTTGCATTTATTTAAAACATCCATTTATTACTTTCTACAACTGAAGTCATCTAATGCACATTTACTGAGCATAGACAGCGCATGCAAAGCATAGACCATGGGCTTGCACTTTGTGTGAAGTGCTTAGGAGGATTAAAGAATGAGTCAGATACAGGTCCTGACCTTAAGGAGTTTACATTTTTTTTTTTTAGATTGTGTGACTAAAGGGAAAAAAAGTTGAATAAATAACCATAAGATAAGGTGAGAAACCAAAGATAAAAAGCAACTGTTATGAGAAGGCAGATAAAAAAGAGTGTGAGAAATCAGGGAGGAGGTGGAATTTAGGATGACCTTCAAGGAGGAGAAGCAATTGAACTGAGCTTTATGGCATGCATCATAGTCTTTGATGTTTTTATTTTTAAATTTTCTTGAAGTATATACTATATCACTACACTGAAAATGCCACAACATACACTTTCAAGTGGCAATTTGATGTAAAACCAACACACTTTAACATGTGAATCAAAGCCTAGTTTATATATAGGGGTATAAAAAATTGGTGGAAATGGGTGATGCACCAGAGAGTAAGTTAGTTTATGCACCAGCAACAAACTTCTCCTGTGTCTCTGTAGCTTAACATAGCTTTAACATAACTACGGTTTTTTTATTGTTTATACAAAGTTGGCTGCAACTCTGCTCACTGTTTAGCAACTGTTAGCCGTGCAGTGTCTCAGGGACTTTTTGTACGGTAATATCATAGAGCCTCCTCTGTGATCGCTATATCAGGAAAGAGAGTGCTAGTGGATTCATCTTGACAATTAAAAACTCTGGCCTGAAAGTGATACATGTGGCAATCAGTCACAGGCCATTGGTCAAAATTAGCCACATAGTGGTGAGTGTCTTCAGGTGTTCAGAAAAGCGTAGTCCTCCTGCATCTTCAGATGGCGTTGGATGCAGGTGGGATGTGGCAGAAGATGAGGTTGGAATGGCAGGATTAAATTAGGTTCTGAAAGACCTAATGTGGCTTGATATGAAGTTTCATCTTGGTTTTACATGTAGTGGAAAAACAAAGGCTTTCAATAGGGAAGGTGTAATAGGCACTGTGTGGAAAAATGACTTCGGTAAAAAGCACAGAGGGTTGTTTGTAGGTAGTCAGAACCTTTAGAAGACTCATGGAGAAGCTGGAATAAGTAATGCTGAGGATTTAAGCTAACACAGTATTAAATAGTAGCATGACTGGAAACGAAATGAATTCAAGAAATTTTCACAGGTAGATTTAATTGATGATGCTCTTAGTTGATGAGATAACCATTTACCCAGAAGCAGCAGCAGGCCTGGGGTAAACTTGACCATGTTCTTGCAAGAAAATCACTTGGAGATGTTGACCAAGCAATCACAAATACATTTTTGGATCAAAGAAGAGAGGCTAGAGCTAGACATGGAGATATGGAAATTCAGTAGTAACCCCTTATCCCGGGGATATGTTTCAAGACCTCTGGTGGATGCCTGAAACCAGAGACAGTACTGAACTCTATACATACTGTTTTTTTCCCCATACATAGATGTCTGTGATGAAGTTTAATTTATAAATTGGGCACAATAAGAGATTAACAAAAATCAATAATAATAAAATAGAACAATTGTAACAACGTACTGTAATAAAAGTTCTGTGAATGTTCTCTCTCTCTTTCTCAAAAAAATCTTAATATTTCCAGGCCATGGTTGAGAAAGCAAAACTGCATATGGGGGGATGACTGTACTTTGCTTCAAGATGACAATGGAGGCCGTGGGGTTTCCCAGGGAGAAGAGACTGAGGATAAAACTTTGGGAAACTTTCACTGTGTGAAAAGGTGGATGCAAAGTCCAGGCTTACTCATTTGCAGAACAGAAGTTTTGTATTAGTTTCCTAGGACTGCTGTAATGGGGAACCACAAATGGGGTGGCTTAAACCACAGACACCGTCTCACAGTTCTGGAGGATAGAAGTCTGAGATCAAAGTGTTGGCAGAGTTGGTTCCTCCTGAGGGCTGTGAGGGAGAATCTGTTCCATGCCTCTCTCCTGACTTCCGGTGATTTGCTGGTGATCTTTTGTGTTCTTTGGCTTGTAGCTAAGTCACTCCGATCTCTGACTCAGCCTCTTTGTGGTGCCCTCCCTGGATGCATGTCTGTCCTTGCATTCACATTTCCCCTATTTCTAAGGACATCAGTCAGATTGGATTAAGGCCCACTCTAATGACTTCAGTTATCTTGATCATCGGCAGACACTATTATCAAATAAGGTCATAGTCACAGGTACTAGGGTTAGGACTTCAACATATGAATTTTGGGGGAACAAATTCAATCCATAAAAGGCTTCTTCTACCCTTCCTCCTAGCAAGATTTGGAGCAGGGAGAAAGAAGCCAGACTGCAATAGGCTGATAATTAATAGGAGATTTAAAAAAAGCCAAGACTGGAAATGTAAACTATTTATTTGGAACTACATCCATTACAAGTCAAATGATGAGGGCAAGAGATCCATGGCTGTACTATTTCCAGAACAAACTACTTCGTAGTTTTCCAAAGAATCATTCAAAGTCTATGGTATATTAAGAGTGCTTGCTTGCTGCAAGATTATTTCTTCAAACTAAAACATATGGGCTTGCTTGTTTGGCAAAGAATGGCATATATCCCTAGAACATGAGTTAGTAGTCATTTGCTTTGCATTTAGTGTAATGTGCTCTTTTCTGATGAAACTTGGAAGTTTGAGTTTGAAAAATGATGTGTCTAAGAGAGTATGGACTAAGCAATTTTAGATATGGCAGAGCAATAAAAAACATTCTTGCCATGGATTCATTGGAGGTGCAAGGACACAGATTAACCTTGGGAGGTATATTATAGCATTTATTTTTTCAAAAGAAAGGAAAGACTTGGTATTTAAATTCTTGCTTTCATTTGAGGAAGGAAAAGTATAAATCTTGAGATGTCTGAAAAAGATTAAAATGTTCACAGAATTAACCATCAGTGATAATATCAAATGTCACATTTCTACTTCATCACATATTGGGAAAAACTCAAGTATTTAACCAAATGGTGGCATATCAGCCTCTTTCCCTAAGCATTATGGTGTGTTAAGTTTCTACCCAAATTTTTGAATATTAGTATGTGTATACAATTTTGTTTTGGGTCTTAAATGTGTATACAATTTTGCTTTGGGTCTTTGTGATTTGCAGTTGGATTTAACATAAAAACAAAAAAATGAATTATTTTTGTAACAGAATTTTAATAGTATCTATCTTTCAATGACACTTGTTTACCTTCTTTTTTTTTTTTGTTTAAACAGTGATACATGTTGAGAGAGAAACTAATTGAATCCATTTTTCCTAAACATTATACATTAAAATCAGTGATGCTTCTACAGCAATCATATTCTGAAAGAGCACGTTCATGTCTTATGGGTTTTTGTTCTGTTACACAATTTATATAAGTGTAATATACTGTTCTTGGGAAAAAATAATGATAATGTAGATAGATACTGAACTTATCTCTACTCTGATGAAAGTTCAGAGCCTGTAGCTGATTGTGCATGATACATTTTCCATAAACAGGCACAGAGTGACCCCAGTGGAAATTGAGTTTGCAGGATGATTGTGCTCAGTATTGTTTCCCTATCATGCATGCCTGATTCTTTTATTCTCCAGTTGGTCTTGGAGACTTTGCTGTTGTTTCTCGGTACTAGGTACCGAGCCTTTCTTTTTGGTTTCCCTTGTTTCGACAAGTGGAACAGCATCTCTCCTTATTTCACCCACACTTCTACGTTATTCTGAAGGCAAAAGGATTAAAACTTGTCTTATGAGAAAACACTAAAAATGTTAACTCAAAAGAAGGTCTGTGAAAAGAACACTGGACTTGGGATCAGAAAACTTGGAATTATCTAGGTGTTATTTAGTCTTGTTAGTCTGCTTATGCGCTGCATTCTTGGACAAGATATTTGACTTCTTAAGAATTCATTACTTCATGAAGCTATTAACTCATTCATCTATTCATCTACTCCTTTTCTCTGAGCATTTATTGAATGTTCCCTGTGTTTTAAGTACTGTGTTAAACACAGGATGGTAAGATAAAAATCAGACATTTCTTTAAAGGGATTCACAGATAAATTAGGAAGATTTAAAAAATGATGATAGGAATGATGTATTATAGTACAGATAATCATTAGTAGAATAATATGATTTCTGTTACTCTTTGATTTTATAAGTTTATGGTTCTAAGTCTATAAAAATTCTAAAGGTTATTCACATACCTTTTGACTATGGGGAAAAAAACATAGAGATACAAAGATTAAAAAGTAAATCTGATCCTGTACTTAACAAGCTTCTGGTTTAGGAGGAAAATGGATGGGTAACTGAACCATGTGAAATTGGATGTGTAATTGTGTGTGTATACCTTATTTGTGTATTTGGAGTCCTTGGCTCACAGCATTCTTCCATTACTACAGGCATCCTGGCTTGCTGGACTGTAATTTATTCAAAGTAAGAGGAATTTGAAGTGAGTGAGTGGCAGCATAGATGGAGTAGGAAAAGAGAGACAAAACTTTGTAATTCTCATTTCCATATGTGGGTCGGAATGGCAAAGGAAGTCAGAGAGGCCAGAAAGCAATAAGATCCAGAAAAGCACTTGGTATTCCTTCATAAACCCAAAGAAAGTTTACAAAGAGCGTAGGCAGTCCATGAGCCAAAAATGAGTCATAATAATGAATGTTTCTTGTTTTCTAAATTGCTATAGATGCCATTTAGGCCCTAGTAGAGTAATTACCTTGTAAGACTTAGATGGTCTTGATGGCTAATAAACACTACTTTAGAAGTTGACTTCAAATACTTTTCAACCGTGGTTTTAACAAAGGCAACTAATAATATTTTCATAGGTAGACTTTTAAAAAATGTAATAGAGATCATATGATCGACATATTACCTGTGTTTAATCACACAAACATAACCGAACTAAGGAATTTCAGAGTTAACTTAATACAGTGAATTAGTTTCAAAGTATTGGAAGGGCCTGGGCACTGATTGAGTAAGGTTACCTACAAAGTAGCACATAGATTAAGCCACTACCACCAATAGGCCTGGAAGTTCAAAGGAGAAAGTACTGTTACCTAGAGTCCATATGCAGGTGAGATTGCTGAAGTTGAAATTGAGTTACCTGGGTAGAACTTGGAGCCACACATCCCTATCATTGTTACTGCTGTGGAAACTGCCATTAGAAGCTGGGAAGAAAATGGCGTCTTTCTTTCTTCAGTTTTCTTCCAGTGCTTTCCACTGGCAAAATCTAACAGAAAGTCAAGGGAACTTGGGAAATTCGGCTTTGCTGGCTCCCTGTCTGTGAGGTACAAAAAAGGTAGAGAAGAGCAAAGGAGGAGCTAAGAGCAGCACTCCCTCTAGACACATCTCATTGTCTCTTCTGCCTTTGATAATCTGTGAATTTTCCTGAAACTCCTCCATCACTATGATGCAGTGAGGGGAAGAGTGAGTTAAACAAAGAGAAGGAGGAAGATGTAATGTAGTGACAGCTCCTGAGAAAAGAGAAAGGAAATTAGGCAGAAGAGTCTGAGAAGAGGGAAAATAGAAAAGGCATATGAACGGCAAGAGGTCAGATGAGAGTTTCATCAAATGTATACTTAATAGGGCTTAAATCCTTTGGGTTGGAGTAAAGGCTAGCAGAAAAATCTAGTTAAAATTGTGGGGTTCATAGACAAGGGGAGGGGTTAGATTGAGCTTGATACTTGCTTCAGGTCTATCCTGAGAACTTTTCAGATTCCTTGCAGAAGTCTCATGTTTATCATGGCACAAGACCAATATGGTAGCACATGATCGGTAAATTAGAAATGCTGGAGGAAGCATTAGGCAAGTGGATTAAATAATGCCTCTGGTTGCCCATGGCCCATTAGGTTAATGAGGTTATCTAGGGATTCCATATTCTAGAGTCTCCTATTATTAAGATAAACAGAGGAATGCAAGAAGCCTGGGGTTGGGACAAGGATGCCACAGAGTACAAGGACTGTGATATAGGAGGTTACAGCAGGATCTAAGGACTTTGGGAATAGTTTCTACCATGACACTCCCTGCCTCCTTTCCACACCCCCAAAGCACCAGGCGGTACAAAGCACAAAATATTGAACACTAGAACAGGGTGCTCAATAACTTGATACAGAGGGGAACAGACCAGCAGAGGCCAGCAAAGACCCAGATGCTACTATGTAAGTCAGAGGCCCTTTCACTGTCACCATGCAAACATGGGATTATCCTTTTATACCCAGAGAGCATCTTGGGAAAGAGAGAAGGAGGTGAGATCACTTGAGAGGGAGAGAATCAGCTTTCATACAGAGTTAAAAACAACTTTTTTTTTTTTTTTTAAAAAGCAGTTTAAAGTACAAACTGGAAGATTACAACATGGGTACACAGAGCAAGATGAGGTGAGTTACATGGCAGTGGGGAGAATACACATTGTAGAAGCTTATTCTTTGTCATGTCATGCTTCTGATATTATGACAGATGTAATGCTTATAATTGGTTATAATGAGTGCCAACAAAATCTTTCCAATTGAACACTTTTTAGAATAGAATGTTTGAGATTTCAGGCTGGGTGCAATGGTCCCAGCCTGTAGTCCCAGCTACTCAGGAGGCTGAGGTTGGAGGATTACTTGAGGCCAGGAGTTCAAGGCTGTAGTGTGTGATGATTGTCCTGTGAATAGCCACTGTGCTCGAGCCTGGGCAACATAGCAAGACCCAGTCTCTAAAAATAAACAAATTAAAGATTTCAAACAGTCTGTGATATATTAAGTAGAATAGTCCTAGAAAATTAGCTACTTTAGAATTATTGATATTTATTATTTCCTATGATACAGTTAAAGCTAATTTTCAGGAGGAAACTTTTATTTTGTAATTATTCATTATTTATACTCTGATAGGGATGAGATTTGGTATTCTTAAGAATCTATAGAAAACATGACCTTTTGTTCTGAGAGGCTCATAATTGAAAGTGATTCATTTATTTGCAAAGATAGGGTTATTGTAGGAACAAAAAGATAGTCTTTATTAAAGTTTATAAGCCAAAGGATATGAGATTATTTCCATTCATCCCCATCTTTCCATAATGCTTTTGTAATGGGAACAAATATTAAAATGATCCATTCTTGTCTAAAAAGGGTATATTCAGATTTAGACAACTTAATAAATAATACAGAACTCCTAGGTTAGCCACCAACCATGGCATCTTGACCCCAGGGGTGCCAAACCACTTTGAAGTAATCCAAAAGCACATCAATTGTATTTTTATATATTTCATTTATGTTTGTGTGAACTACCATATTAAATTACATTAAATAACCACTTAAATAAGTTAAACAGTAATTTAGAAGTAAAATCATTTAATGTTTGGGCTTAGACTCCTCTAAGCAATCTATGCAGGCAAATTATTTGTGTCCATAAATGCATGATAATCTCAAAATGAATTCATTTATTGTTTTATGCATGAACTTTTCATGCTGCTTGGGTATCATTCTATTCTGGCTGTTATATTATTGGGTCACCATAGTGCTAAACTGTAGGACACGTTAGCTGAGAATTCCTGAAAAGTGCTTACTTTTGAAACAAAAAGCAAAGCAAAAAAAAAAAAAAGTCAAGCCACAATGCTGACTGAAAAAAATATTTATATTTATATTAAAGCCCTTAGCTAGATTCTCAGAGACATCACTGCTTAAAATGCAGTCACCTGACAAAAACAGTTCTAATTATTACCCCCTTGGGCGAACATTTTTCAGAGTGACTGGCTAAAATGCACTCTAGCTCATAATTTCTGTCTCTGACAGTGGAAGACATAACCTAGTTTCCTCTAATGCAAAAGTCTCTAATCTAGAGGGCAAGACCCTGCTCAGTATAACACTGAAGGGAGAAAATGCAATTTGAGCACAAGGAAATTGCACATATAGTTGGATAGTTCTACCACTCTCAGATTTTTTTTTCCTCCTCGGGTTTAAATGTCTTGTTTTATTTTATACTAAATTATGACCTGGCTGAAATTGCTGTGTTTTCTTTGTCATATTCTAGAAACCTCTTACTATAAAAGTGAAGGTTATGTGATAGTTCCATACTTTCATTTTTTAAGGGGGTGGGAATGTTCACATTTTGACAGTTCAGCAGTGAAAATATTAAAAGTTACTGTGCTTGCTACAGCAATATTTTTTCTTTGAATAATAGCTCTTTTGTCTTGGCAAATGGGGCATATATACTGCATTAGAAAAAGGTAATTAAATCTTTTTGAAATGACAAAGTGCAGATTTTTTGATTTGGACTAATCAGTAACAATTTCATTGTTGACTCTCTGAACCAACAAACTTTTATGATTGTTGGGAGAGGTGAATTAACCTCAGATTGTTCTGGTTCACCTCACAGGCTGTGGCTGAGTAATACATCGCCCTGAAACTGATAAACCAGAAGAAGAAAGAAGTTTCAGGGAAGTCAGTCAGAAGTCTTGGAAGGAATGCAGCTATGAGAGTGCATTACTGGGAATTTTTATGAACAATTTTATTTCTGTGAATTGGAGAGTCATTGCCCCCTTTCCCATCCCTTTCTACTGACAGCTGCTGCTTACCTCCTTCCTTCCAGCTGGGAGGGCAGCCGCATGGCTGCGTATGCTGCTGACGCCAGGATGGCTCCTTAGCGAGCAACCAGGGCATCAGTTTCCTCCTGGAGACTGCACATGTCACCTTCACGTCTCATGCATCTTCCATCATTTATGTGAATATATCAAGCGGCTCTGGTAGAAGGCACTAGGCTATGAAAGTGCAGTCTAACCGGTGACTGAGAACAAAGGCCGCCTTTAGCTAGGAATGATTCGCTACTGTGGTAAAAAATACTTTCTTTTTTCCTCCAAAATGACTTTGAATCCTAAAGATTTAATAAATAGCCTTCCATATTCAGGAAATAAAAGTGAAAAGATAGCATAGAGAAAGGGTTATTAAGAAAACTGATTTTGATAAACATTTATAAAATAATGGTATACAAAGACTTGACAGTATCATAGTGTGAACTTGTAATTTCAGGAGGAAGATTTGTCCCCAACAATTGTCAGGTGTGCCATGATAACATATTGCTCCTGAGTTCCTCAGCTTCCATCAGACGATAACACAATCTGATCAATCTTATCACTAAATACTGGATGCCAGTTTGAACAAAATTAGGATGAATTTTTTAAAAGGTTATGTGATTATAATCTAACAGGTCCCTTAAAATACTCTGTGTGGCTCATTAACCTGCCTATTCCAGTGAGTTAATAAAGCAATATTTTAGTGCATCTCTAGAAAACAGAAACATCTATCTTATTTTTCAATTATTAAATTATAAATATCAAAATTTTTTTCTAAAAGGTATTTGTTTTCCTAACACTCTATATTTTATATGTCCTGAGAGCAAATAAGAATAACAAACAGGATTGGGAAATTATTTGTGCTAAACTAACCTTGAGATGGTAGTGAAACACCCCCATCTCTCCTTTCTTCTGGTCGATATAGGAAATTGGCCTGGTCTCTACCAAGGTAGCACTGAAAATGTGGAGAAATGACCCAGAAGCCCAGAATGGCTATTGTTGGTGCCAATTCACTGAAGCTCTGTTGGACAAAATTTTAAGGAAATTCAATTGTCAAACTATGGACACATTTAGCAGTTCCTTCTAGATATTAAGGGTATTCTTAAAAATTATATATTTAATACCGTATTTTAAAATTAAGTTGTCACTAAAGTATACATTCTTCGAATGCAAGAAAATAATTCACAGTGAAGAATAATTATAATCTGAATACAATGCTCTGAAACTATTTGAATATTAAGCTTTTCATTATTAATATTATTTAGAGGTCCATGGGAATTTGTCACAATCTGTTCTTTGTTCTATTTTAACCTCACAATGTTTTCTCTAGAAGAATTTTAGAAATATTATATCAACAGGCTTGCTTTTAAGTGGTTTAGTCAGGCTTGTCTTTCATAAACTTAATAGTTTCTAAATATTTCCAGGTTTGACTGTCTGATGTTGTCAGCATAATTATGAAAACTTTTAGAAATACTGTGTCCACAAAGTCTTGGATATTTTTTAACATGCCTCTATTAACTGCTTTAAAACATATAAAATCCTAAAAAGAATTTAAAAATCAGCTAAAATTAATGGCTAATCCGTCTAATACTAGTTTTATACCTACCATTTATTGAGGGCTTACTACGTGCCAGGCACTTTTTTCGGTGCTATACATGCATTATTTCATTTAATTCTCAATATAATCCAATGAAAAAGTTAGCATCATTAAAATCATTTCTCTAGATGAGGAAACAGAGCTGGAGATAGGATGTGTAACTTGTCCAAAGGCAAAGGTAAGTGGAAGTAAGTATAAAAACCTAGGTAGCCTGATACTGTGTTCTTTGCATTTATATTTTTTCCTCCTCCTTGTTAATATTGACTTAAAAGTACATTAACATATGAGACTTTTTGAAAAAAATGCGTGAGTAAAACTCAGTGATAGGAAAAATAATGATCATGGTTTAAATTTGAAGCTTAAATTTGAAGCTTGGTAGCAGTGTGGAAATACATTGCATCTTCTTAAACAGAGCCATAGAATACGCCATTTTCTTGTGGAATGCTAAGTAAGACACACAGAAGTAAGTGACTCAACAGTTCCATAGACAATGAGAAGGTTATATTTTTTCTCTTGCATATTAATGAGATTTCAGTGTTAGAACAAGATAGCATAATACATTTAATTAAAATCCTGACCTACTGATATCAAGGCTAATATTTATATACCGAAATTATTTGTTAAAATAGATTTTTTTGAGAAATGAAAACATGGCTTTTTTGGAAAAAATATTTACTGGAGTTTCACTTTTTGATTAAACTAATAAATAAATTCCATGATGAAAATTACTTTGATAAAACTGACCTAAGCTGTAACTTGAAGAAATAAAAACTATGAATTATGAGTTTTCCAACAAGAATTTTATTTTGACCAAAGTGATATCCAATAGATCAAGTTAAACCTTGGTGCGTTTTTAACATAACAGAAGCACCTTGGCCTCTCAGTTGGTGTCAGACAAGAAACACTTTGTGAGGAGCCTTCATCTAACAGAGTTAGGCTACCGCAGTCGCCTGAGGTCTCCTTGGCCTACTCCTGATTCTCTACTACTGGCAAAGATAAAAGCACAGAAAGTGGAAGTTTCTTCTGAATGGACTATTTTCATTTGTAGCCTTCATAAATGTTAGGAAGTTAGAGTAGAGGCAGTTCATATCCCTGATTCTTTTTTAGTAATAACATGTAGCAACTAAAATCCTGCTAAAATTTTTGTCAAAAATGAGAAAACATGTATTGTTTCTCACATTTGTTATTTGGGGAAAAGCAATTATTATTTTGTTATTAGAACCTGTAAAAGAAAATCTCAGTGAAATCCATGTATACAAATCTGTGCAAAACAACAAAAAATTTGCATAAATGTCCTATCAGTGGGAACGAATTTCTCACAATTCCAAATTCTCTTTCTTCAGTGAATTTTATCTTTCCTATCTGATCTAAATGGTCATACTTGGGAGAATTTATTTTACACATATATGCATGCATACGTGTAACAGAGAGTGGTTTGGGTTTTTAATTAATAAAATGACCGAGGCCAGCAATTACTATTTTATTTAGCATTTTACTTCAATCAAGTACTATTTGTGTTTTCTACTCACTTCTGTATAGACCACAGTAAACATTTGGAATGCATTTTGCATGGCAAGTTTGTGTATTGCAATTTTTGAGCAATGCAAACATCCCCCTTAAATAAATGAAAACAGATCCCAGAAAGGGTATGCTTCCAACACATTCCCCAAAGATCTGAGTGCCGCTGTGCATTCTTGCTCAATTTAAACAAACTAAACTTCAGTTAGTCTCCCCTCCCCTAATGGGCACCCCCACTGGGAACATTGTTAGGTTACCACCATGGACAAGGCTTCAGTACAGCTGGATATGTAAACAAGACCATAATCCGCATGAAAGAACTCTCAGAGTTTTGGCAGCACTCACAGTGTTGTTAACATATTGTGCCAAAGCAATAACAAAGCCATCATTTTTAAGTTTGTTCACGGATTTGTATTAATCAAGAAATTTTCCAGAAATTACTTCTAAATGAGGAAACTTCCAGAAAGTTACCATTTGGCAAGAAGGCTTCCAGATGCCTTTTTTTTTTTTTGCTTATCTGCAACATATTTTTCCAAATAAATTACAAATTTGTGGACGTTCAGTTGAGACAGAAAACACATTGCTGCTGTGTTGGCGGAAGGAGGCTCCCTTCAGTTCATTCCCTGCTTCATCAAAGCCTGGCTAGTGCTTAAATCATTCTTTTCTTGTTAAGGAGGAGGTGGCCAGGCCGTCTAACTTAGGATTCTGGCGATAAATATTAAGTATTGATATTTGAATCAGAAAAGTATTGATTAGATTATAGTTAGAACTGCAAACTAAGCACTTAGAAAAAGACCAAGAGAAGGTTGCTGGACCTTTGTTAAAATTTAGTTGTTTTTTATTTGCATAGTAGGTGATTGATCTCTCAAATCCAATATTTTTCAATGTAAACTCTATTTTCAAAAATTGTGCAGAAGCAAGGCTTCTGTGAACTACTGTGACCGATCTGTAGGAAAAAAGAAGCAGGGATAACAGGCAATTAAGGATAACTAGTAGGACAAACCTAAAAGTTTTATTTTTCAACACTGCACCCTTTAAATATTTACAGTAGTTTTTAATGTAATTTTAAAATTCCTGGGCAAAATAAACTTTTAAAGTGTGCTTAATATTTAAAATACAAGTGCCTTACAGAGGCCACATGTGTGGCTCCAGTGATGGCAGCTATATGTGGGCTCACAGACTTGGTGTTGATAGTTGAAGATTCATAAGGGGTTTTTCACCAGTTGTCTTGGAAATTATGGGTTACCTCCAGAGATCCAGGTCAGTCCACCAAAAGCTTATCCAAGCTCAACGGCCAAAGTGGCCCACATAACTGGGCAAGCGCGTCTGGCTTAGCTTCAAGTCTGCCCAGGAGTCTTCAGGATCCAAGCCAAAAGAAGTTGCTTGCCTCAGGTTTTGATTGTATTTAATCATTTTTTCATGTTTATGATACCCTCTGGATGATACTTTTATTATAACAAAAGAAACTCTTCAAAATAATAACTAATAGTAGATAAGCTCTTTCTTCAGCTGAAAACCACCCCTAACTCCCAGACTAATCTGAACTACATACATCTTTGTTTCTTTTCATGGTGCATTGTTTTAAGCCCCAATATAATATGTTTGTATTCTGCCTTGTTTCAAAGTTTCTTGTTTTCATTTCTTACCTTTCCTTTGACAAATGTACTTTTCCTGGCTGTCTCCCCAAGTATCAAATATGGGGCTTTGCGCATAGTGGACTTTGCATGAGTGCTTATTTAACTGATTTGAGAATATTTGTTGTTTCTAAAACCAAAAATTTGTCTCCAAACACATAGCTCTTGGAAGGTACTTTAACTCATTGAGACTACCAATGTTCTACTGGGTCAATTTCTGCTTCATTTGGGTTAGTGATACCCCAGCACCCTCCTAGAAAACTATTTTACTTACTTATGGAGGGATCTTACAGTATATGATGAGTAATATGAATTCCAAAGATATGAAACAGTAACAGAATCATAGCTTCAATTTCAGAGTTTATAATTGTTATTCAAGAAACAAAAAGGCTAGGTGAAGTCTTCATGAGCTTTTTGGGAATTAGCATTATTTCCACAAAAGACATATAACTTGACTTTTTCTGGGTAGCTGACTGTGCATTAGTGTGGTTTATCTCTGACGTGTTGATGCTGGTTATTTTTTTCTTTGTATTCCGTTGCTTCTCAAAGGAACATTTGTTTACTCTCTGTCTTTGAATTAACTCCTCTTTGAGGGGTTTATTGCCGTATGAAATTGAACTCATACACCTAATTCCACAAGAGAGCCTTCACCTGAGAAAAATAGCCTTGTTTCTGCTATTTGTGAACCTGTGATATGGTGGTTTTATTTATTTACTTACTTATTTTTCTTTTCTTTCCTATTAACAGCTGAATCACATTACGCATGTGGCTATATGGGCCTAAATTACCCAGAATCAAATTTTGCAAATATTTTAAAAATTTGACTGAAGGTGAAGTAAATCCGTAGTTTGGAAGTTACCTTCTCTTTTGTATTAACAGATACTTGGCTTCAGCACAAAAATCAATGATAAATAAATTAAAATATTATTTCAGGCAATAGGAGTTATCTTTAAAAATGGTTTTCTTTAAGTTACATCTTTGAAATGTATCATACTTAATTTCTACCAGAAGCTACATCAAGGTGCATTCAAGGGTGAATTCAAGAAACAAATTGGAAATAAAAATAGCTGGACACGCATAGCAAATACGATCTAAATTCTACTAGCTGAATATTCTGAAAGCTGTGTGGATCAGAGGGCCCTTGTTGAAGATCCAGAGGAAGGATTCCCTGTCAGTGGGGGAGGCCAGTGTGATGGCAGATTGTCATTTAATGTTTGAATCACAAAGCCTTTAGGGTTGCCTCAGCCATTTTTAGGTAAGATCTATTATTTACTAGAAAGAGAGAGAAGAAAATAAATAAGTATTGCTCACAGCCAACCAATGCTAAAGAAGTTCTTTCCAGTAAACAACAGTTTGCAAAAGGTGTGAAGGTCTCTAGTTGTTTTTCATGTATTCAAAAAGCAAAAATGAGACCTGAAAAGCTGAAAACTCTGACAGAGTGATGTCAATTAGCAGAAGAAATGGCAACTTCCTATCTTAGTCATTTTTACACTCCTGCACTCAGTATCTCTTCACAATTTCTACTTAAAAAGTGCTTTTGGGAATTTTGCTTTAAAAGTGATAATGCAACCAAACAAATATTTGTCTACATATTCTATCCACAATTTCAGGATAAATGTAAAAGATGGCCACTTTCTATAATATGTTACTGATCATACTGTTTGATGAAAGTTCTAAGGGGATTCAAGATTCTAATAGAAATGTCAAATTATAGAGGGAAATCAAAATGGCAGCTGTGGATAGTAATTAGGAATAGTGGCAGGGATTGTAAACAGAAAGAGGGGGCTGCTCTAGGTGACGAAGTAAAAGTGTTGTGATGAGAAAACACGAACACAGACACAATACCACACACACACTTTGAAAACTATCATTCCCTTAATCTGGCCAGTAGAAGATGAAATTTCTGTAGGCTGGGGAGGGAGGAGCCACTGAAGGAATGGATGTTTAACAGAACTAACAAAATGGCAGGTTATCTTTTGTTTGGGGAAGGAAGGCATTTAACTGTAGATATTTGGAAGAAGGCTGGATTGATTTGTTGTTTATGTTATTTATTTTTTAATTAGTATGATAACTTGTAGAGTGATCTGGCACACAAGTTCCTAATAAAGTATTTCTGTGATCACTGTCTTAGCTTAATAGCATGTTCATTTAAATTAATTAACTGGTTATTTAATTAATACCTGTTATGTGTTTGGTACTATATTTGGGCAATAATTGGTCAAAACCGAGAAGGTCTGTGCCTTTAATGGAATCTATAGTGTCTTGGGGAGTAAACAATAAATAAGAAAATTGTATTTAATTGTAATTTAATTATAATTAAGTGCTAGTTTCATAACCTCTGATCTAATTCTGATAAGCTTACCAAGTAGTGCTTAATCTTGTGTGTGCCGAGTTCCTTTCCTCCTCATTTATTATTATTTAACATTTATTCGGCATTCATGAACACTGTGTTAAAATGCTTTATGCATTATTTGATTTTCACAATAATTTAAGGGATATGTACTATTGTATATATAATACACTTAAATACTGTTTCCAAGGATTTACTGCTAATTGGAATAGGGACTGGATTCAAATCTAGGACTATTAGTCTGTAGAGCTTTTGCTCCTAATAACTTTCCATCTCTCCAATAGGAGGATAAGACCTAGGATTCAATATGTTAACATTTCTAATGAGTTGACACTTCATCATACATGTTTAAATCTATGAACATGCACAAGGAATTAGTCAGGGGAAGAGAATTTCTCCACCCAGGGTCATCCTTACTAGATTATTTCTCTTGTCACACAGCTGGGCTGTTGAATGTTGCTATTGAAAATCACAAAACTGTTCTGACTGGGATCCATACAGAGTCATGCTTTCTAATTTTACGGCTGCTCACAATTCTTTTGCTGACTCCCTATCACATTTCCTACAGCAGCATTTCCACCCCATCCTCCATCTCAGCAAAAGTCTTTACTTCCGATTTGCCTGAGATTAGTGTTTGCAAATGCACACTGTTGGGGGAACCCTCTTCCTAGTCCTTGTTTCCAATCAGGAATGAACAGTAGTGGAGCAGCATTTCCCATCCCCACCCCCCGACTCCTTACTCTTATCCTCCATAAAAATAACCCTTACTCTAGTACCATGCTATTACTCATTAAAATGAGTTTCATTAGTGATTTTAAAATGAGTGATTTAGCTGCTTGTTGGTATGGGTAAAATCTGACATCCATAGATCTACATTCTTTTATGGGGCAGGTTGGATGTTTCAATTCACTGTTCCCTTTGGTTGCAGCTTCCTCTATATTTTCCAGAGTAGCCTGTTCTTACAGTAAATGTATTATCTTCTTGCCTTCACATGACAACTTACTGGGGCAGGCACAGCACCACAAAGCATCTGTTTATTCAGCATGTATCAGCATAGTCAACATACATCCATGCAACATTTACTCTTTGGCACTTACTGAGCAAGGCTCTGAGGCATGTACAGAAATGTCTAGGACCATTCTGGTCCTCAAAGACTTTACCTACTGATTGGCAAATTAAGGCAAATAAGTATAAAATAAGGCCTAAAAAAAACAAAATGTGCATGTTTCTAAGAGTAGTGTAATCGCAATGTGTGGAATTCTAGAGAAATAAGAGGTCATTTTAAATAAGAGATGATCAAAAGGAGAGGTCACTTTCAATGGGATGATCAAGAAAATATTCCAAGTTCCATAATCTGAACATTACGAACTTCTTGGATCTTATACATCACCACTCTTTTATGAGAAAAAGAAATAATGTCTTCCACTTTTAAATTAATTCTCATAATAATGGTATAAGGAGGTATGTTTACATCCATTTCATAGACACAAGGCCACCTAAGAATTTAAATTTTGAGAAGTTAAATTATTTGATGAAAGTCACATGGTTAGTAACTGGTAGAAAAGGAAAGCCCAAGTTTGCCTATTTTGACGTCCATATTCTTTTCTTAAAACCAGACTACTTTCCACACTGTCTGGTGTAGGATAAGAGCACTGGGTAAGATTGGGAAGGTTGGGGTTTCGAGTCCTGAACCTGTTATTGAGGGACTGTGTTAAGGAACAAAAGACTTCTCTTCCCGAGTTCAAAAGGGGCATGGTTTCAAAGGCAGAAATTTTCCAGCGCCATGCCTCCATCCAGGTCCCCATCTGGGAAAGTAAAGTTCTTTATCTGACTTCCCCCAAGTGGGCTAGGTAGAAATTCCAGATGTGCTTCTTTGTTCAAAAAGCCCTCAAAAAGCTCTGGGAGGAAGGGCCTCTATTGCAGATCTAGCAGCCAATTCAATATTGAAGTCAAAGATCAATCACTTCAGTGGAAGTTTGAAAGAACTCCTCTCATTGGACAAGAACATGAATGGGGCGGGAATAACCCCAAGGTTAAAAACCCACTGCTCCTTACCTATACGGATATCCCCTCTGGATTTTCCTCTGAAGGCAGTGTGGGAGCTCTCTCTCTCTTTCTCTTTTTCTCTCTGCCTAGTTAATCACTTTGCTACACTCTTTGGGTTCACGATATTTATTCGAGCCCTTTTCCCCATTCCAGGACCCTTTTCCCCATTCCTTGGGCCGGAGAGTCCAAGGACCATGGCCCATTGGGGAAGACATCAGATTGGAGAACTGGAAGATCTTTGGGAACCCCCAGCAGCTCTGCTCCCATCCCCTGGTTACATCTTTAGGATCATGGGGAGGGAGCTGAGTCCCTGTGCCCTGCCCGGGTTACACTATGTCCTAGATCTGTGATCTTGGACATTTTATCTCTTTAGTTTTCGGTTTCTTTATTTGTGAGAGATGGAGAAAAAAATTCCTTCAGACTCCAAGAACTTTGGAAAAGTTAAGATAAGACAGGGCATCTGTTTGCTAGTGTTCTGAACCAGAACTGTTTTTAGCTAGGGACTATGTAGGTAACTATGCCCTTCTTTTGAAAGCATGAACATAGATTGGGATTCTTGGAATCAGACTGTGAGATGAGAAGTTGCATGCCAAGCCCAAGTTTTACTGGAGAGTGGTTTTGTAAGAAAACTTAAAAAGAAGTAATCAATGCAGTTCTGGATAAAGTGAGAAGCTGAAGTGTGGTTCCAAGTGAGGTCTCCACCCATCTTAGCAAGAGCTCTGAGGTTAGATGGCCCTTCAGAATTGACTCAAATGGAAACAAGGGAGCCTGAGCCTCTATTTCCCTGAGTAAACTAATCATTGCCTGTGGGTTGCCCCTTGGGAAAGGTTATAATCCTGTGCAGCTGCAGGCAATCAGCAGTGAGGGGTATGGCGTTGATATTGATAGTCCCAGCAGTTTGAAATGGGTGCATTAGCCCTGAAGAGGTGATCTGGGTACATCACTGTAGGATCCACTACAACAACATAAAACAGTTAGAGCCACACCACCTTTGTCATGCTGTCTCTCAGTGCTTGCGCCTTCATCTGAGGCCTTCTCACATTATAGTACGCGCCATTCATTTGGCACTTTTCTCCCCACCTAAACTGTGATGACAGGGTCATGTTTTACATCTTTGAGTTTTCAGGGCCAAGGAGAGTACTGACTATAGATAGAGGCAGCTCAGTTGATGTTTGATATTGGTGGATATTGTGATGATAATATGCCAACTACACTGCCGAGTACTGAGGGATCTGGAAAAGAAGATTAAGACATGATCCATTTTATTTACCAAATAGATTAATCATAGAATAAAACTAAATGATGTGAAAGAAGTACTACAATGAGCAAAATAACTGACACAAAAATAAGTCCTCAAGATATTTTTGTAGAGTAGATGAGTGAATGAATTGGATAAGAGAACAATTAGGAATAACAATGACTGCAGGCTGGGAAGTCAATGATTGCTTGAAGATGGTGATCTTGAGCTTTGCCGTGAAGTATGGGTGGCATGGAAATTAGAGAAAGGTTGAAAGATAATGCAGTAGGGTTGGTAAGGGAATATTTTCAAGCAGGAAAATCTCAGACATGAGGGCAGATTTGGGTAATCACAGGGGCATGTGAGGACACTTACTTGCTTGGGGTGAAGTGTGTGTGTGGGGGGGTGAATTGCAGGAAGCAGGGCTCAATAGGGAGATTGGAATAGATTGTGAAGGGCTAGAGGAGTTGACGGCACTGAATCATGATGGAGCCCTGAGTTGGGGAGTGAAAATAGAAATATATATTTTAAGAAGTGCAGTGCTTAGAAGGGATTAAAGGAAAAATCAATTAGAGACAGAGAGACCAGCAAGGAGGTTGCAGCAGCATTTAAATATAAGTGATGAAAGCCAGAACAAGGGTGGTTGAAGTTGAAATGAAGAATAAAGGTAGAGTAATCTTCAGGAAGGAAAAAATAGGACTTAATAACACACTGATTTTATCACTTCTTTATTCCTCAAATCCAAGGATGTTGCTAAAGATCAGTCAAAAAGAAACTTCGAATTTCTGAAGTATTTATTATCTTAAAAAATGCCATTATCCACAGTGTCTATGATCCTAGAAACATTAAGACATACCTATATAACACAATTTGAATGACCATTTTGATTGGACTGACTAGGTTAGTTAACTCCTAACCCAATCACTCCACTCAAACAATGAGCCAATTGGTATCTGCCCTCTGTATAACATTTCTCCGTTTAATTTAAACTGCGAACACACTTGGTAAACTGGTCGGTTAATAATGACTCAATTTCACCAAAGCATTTAAGCCAATTGTATATATGTAAATGTTACACACACACACACACACACACACGACTAAAGTTATGTCACTAATTTCCTGATCTAATTTTGCAATGACTTCCTGGTACCATATGACCTGGATTAAAAAAGCATGTTCTTTGCAAATGAAGACATGGATATATGATGTATATACATATCATGGCATGTATCATGAGTATGAAAATTTTGGCACTATTTTAGAGATGCAAATCATATTAAACTAAATTAATTTTTGCCTTGTCTTTCATTTTTCCTTGATATGGTTTGGATCTGTGTCCCTGCTCAGATCTCATGTTTAATTATAATCTTCAGCGTTGGAGGTTGGGCCTGGTGAGATGTGATTGGCTTATGGGGATGGATTCTAATGGTTTAACACCATCCCCCTGGGTGCTGTTCTCGTGATATTGAGTGAGTGCTCATGAGATCTGAGTGTTTAAAAGTGTACGGCACCTTCAGCTACTCTCCCTCCTGATCCAGGCACGTAAGACGTGTCTGCTTTTCCTTCACCTACCACCATCACTGAAAGTTTCCTGAGGCCTCCCAGAAGTTGTCATGCTTCCTGTACAGCTTTTGAAACCGTGAGCCAATTAAACCTCTTTTATTTGTAAATTACCCAATGTCAGAACAGATCAATACATTCCTATTTTAAACTGCTGCATAATTTAATGGAAACAAAGCATATGAGTCTACTTAAACAGTGACTATTCTGAATGAATCCTTAATTTGGAGCAATGTAAAATTCAAAATCCATTCTTTTTATATTTTTACACATTTTAAATGTAAATTTCTGCACACATTAATTTATTCTTTACTTTTTATATTACTGATTTATTACATCACTTATATATAAAAATAACACTTAAAATTTATTATATATGTGGAAAAATACAATCTTTGAGATTAGTTTTTGCTCATGTATATTACTTCTTGAAATACTTTCAATTCACTTCCCATTTTATATTGTTAGGCAGGCATTTTGGAAGGAAGATGCCTAGTTTTCCTTCTTTACATTTTTCAATGCCTCCTTGTGTTTTATTTTTTATAAAAGATACCAGCCATTATGTTGGGCTGCTTTTTAATAAGTTTTGCTGGGCATGGTGGCTCACTCCTGTAATCCTAGCTATTTGGGAGGTTGAGGTGGGCAGATTGCTTGAGCCCAGGAGTTTGAGATTAGCCTGGGAAACATGAGAGACCCCATATCTACAAAAAATACAAAACTTACCTGGGCACATTGACACGTGCCTGTGGTTTCAGCTACTCAGGAGGCTGAGGCAAAAGGATGGCTTGAGCTCAGGAGCTGAGGCTATAGTGAGCTGTGGTCATGTTACTGTACTGCAGCCTGGGTGATAGAGTGAGACTCTGTCTCAAAATAAAATAAAATAAAATAAAATAAAATAAAATAAAATAAAATAAAATAAAGCTTTTATTTTGAGGTAACTGTAAGATTTACATGCAACTGTGAGATTCAGATGCAAATATAAGAAATAATATAGAGAATTCTCGCCTACTTTTTACCCATTTCCCTCAATAACATCTTGTGAAGCTATAGTATGTAATATCACAACCAGGACATTGACATTAATATACAATAGTCCTTCCTTCATCCATGGCTTTGCTTTCCACAGTTTCAGTCGCTTGTGACTAACTATGGTCCAAAAATATTAAATGGAAAATTTCAGAAATAAACAATTCATATGTTTTAAATTTTGCACCGTTTTGAGTAGCGTGATGAAATCACTTACTAGCTATCTTGGTTATCACATCAACTGTAGTGGCATCACAGTGCTTGTATTCAAATAATCCTTATTTTACTTACTAATGGCCCCAAGGCACAAGAATAGTGATGTTGGCATATTGTTATAATTGTTCTATTTTATTATGTTATTGTTAACCTCTTGCTGTGTCTAATCTAGAAATTAAACTTTACCATAGCTGTATGTGTTTGGAACTATCCATGGTGTCAGACATCTACTAGGTGTCTTGGAATGCTTCCCCAAAGAAAAGGAAGGGACTACTGTAGTCAAGATATAGAACATTTTCATCACCACAAGGATTCCTCATGTGTCCCTTTTGTAGCCACACTAACTTCTCTTCTGCTTCCTCTCCTCTTCTTTTATTCCCCCCAAAATGGCTAGTGATGTTGAACATTTTTTCATGTACTTAACTGCTATCTGTATATTATCTTTGGTGAAATGGCTCTTCATGTCTTTCATCCCTTTTTGAATTAGATTGCTTGGATTTTTACTATTGAGTTTTGAGAGCTTTAAAACTATATTCTAAGCATGATTCATTTGTTGGATATGTAGTTTTTAAATATTTTCTCCCATTCTTTAGCTTGTCTTCAATCGGTCTCTTGCACAGTAAAAGTTTTTAATTTTCATAGTATCCAGTTTACCAATTTTTCCTTTTATGGATCATACTTTTAGTGCCAAGTCTGAGAACTTCTTAGTGAGTAGTAGATCCCAAAGATTTCCTTCTGTATTTTTCTAAAAGTTTTATGGCTAAGAATTTTGCATATAAGTCTATAATACATGCTGCATTAATTTCTCTATAAGATGCGAGGTTTATGTCACAGTTTTTTTTTGTTTGTTTGTTTTTGCCTCTGGTGGTCCAGTTGCTCTACCACTTATTGAAAAGTCTGTCTTTTCTATACTGAATATCTTTTGACTTTTTATCAAAAACCAGTTGAGCATTTATATGTGGGCTATTTCTGAGTTATGTATTCCGTTGCATTGATCTATGTGTTTATCTCTTTAATAATAACGCACTATAGCTATGTGGTAAAACTTAGTATTTGGCAGAATCATGTCTCCCATTTTATTATTCTTTGTCAAGATTGACTTAGCAATTCTAGTTTCCTTTTTTTCCCATAAACATTTTAGAATAATCTGTGTATACATCTATAAAAAAGTTCTTGCTGAGATTTTAATAGGAACCAATTTGGGGAGAATTGATACATTTCCTATTTGATCTTCTAATCCATTAACATGAAATGCCTCTCCATTTATTTAAACATTCTTTGATTAGTGTTGTGTCATTTTGAGTATACAAGTCCTATAAATATTTTGTAGATTTATATCTATTTCATTTTTAAGTAATTGTAAATAGTATCATATTTCTAATTGCAGTGTTCACATATTAATTTCTGGCATATAGAAATATGATTTTATTGTCTATATTTATTTTGTGTTCTATGACCTTGATGAACTCATTTATTACTTTTAGGAGTTTTTACCTTTCCTCTTCCTCCTCCTTCCCCTCCTCCTTCTCCTCCTCCTACTCTTCCTCTTCCTCTTCTTCTTCAAGATTCTTTGGTATTGTTTATGTAGACAATCATGTCATTTGCAAATAAAGGCATTTTAATTTCCTTCTTTACAATCTATAAGTTTTTTATTTCCTTTTCTGCCTTAATGCATTGGTCAGAATCTCCAGCATTATGTTGAATAACAATGGTGAAAAGAGTCATGCTTGCCTTGTTCCCAATATTAAGGGATACTAGTCAGTCTTTCGCCATTTAAGTATGTTTGTTGTGGTTGCCTTTTAGGTGCTTCTATCAAGTTCGGAAAGTTCCCTGAGATCGCTATTTTTCTGTCAGTCTTTATTGTGAATTGGTGTTAAATTTTGTCAAATTCTTTTTCTGCATTCCTTGTTATGATCATATAAATTTTTCTTTAGCTTGTTGATATAATAGATTACATTGGATTTTTTCAAATTTTTGGACTTTGCATCTTCAGAGTATACCCCACTTGGTCACGGTGTATACTTTGTTTCATATATTGCTAAACTATATTTGCTAATATTTGGTGAAGGATTTAACATGTATAGTCATGAAGGATATTGGTCCATCATTATCTTTGTTTAGTACTTTTTTGTCTGGTTTTGGTATTAGGGTATTCTAGCTTAATATAATGAATCAAGAAATGTTTAATCTTCTTTTGTTTTCTAGAAGAGATTGTGTAGATTGGAGTTGATTCCTTTTTTCCACTAGTCCTTTTAAAAATGTCTTATTAAAAATTCATTGCAATAAGAACACTTAACATGGAATCAACCATCATAACAAATTTTAGATGTATAGTACAGTATTGTTTACTATAGATACAGCAGATCTCTAGAACTTATTCATCTTTCTTAACTGCAACTTTATGCCTATTAATTAGCAAATCCCTTTTTACTCTTCCCCTATCCCTTGGCAACTACCATGCTGCTCTTTAAGTCTATGAATTTGACTTTTTAGATTTCAGATGACTATTCTCATATAACTGGGATTCCAGGTATGTACTTCCAACGCAGTATTTGTCCTTTTGTGATTGGCTTATTTTACTTATCGTCATGTTTCCCTGGTTCATCCATGTTGTTACAATTGACAGAATTTCCTTCTCTTTAAAGACTGAATAATATTCATTGCATGTATGTATCACATTTTCTTTATCCAGTCATCTGTTGATAATCATCTTGGCTTTTGTAAATAGTGCTGCAGTAAATGTGGAACTGCTGATATCTCTTTCATATCCTGATTTCAATTCTTTTTGATAAATAGCAATGGGATTTCTGGATCATATGGTAGTTCTGTTTTTAATTTTTCTAGGAACCTTCATACTGTTCTCTATAGTGGCTGCATGATTTTGGATTCTCACAAACCAAATACAGGGATCTGAATTTTCCTACACCCTCACCAACATTTGCTCTCTTTCTCTCTCTCTCTTTTTTGATAGTAACCATTCTGACAGGTGCTAGATATTATCTCATTGTGGTTTTGTGCATTTCACTTATGGTTGGTGATGTCGAATACCTTTTCATATGCTTGTTGGCCATTAGTATGCCTTCTTTGGAGAAATGTTTATATGCCTATTCAAGTTCTTTGCCTAGTTGTTAGTGCTTTGCATTTGTTTGTTTGTTTTTTGTTATTGAGTTGTAGGAGTGTTCCTTATATATTTTAGAAATTAATCCCTTGTCTGATATATGGTTTACAAATATTTTCTCCCATTCTGTAGGTTGCCTTTTTATTCTGTTGATTGTTTCCATCTCTGTGCAGAGCTTTTTAGTTTGATGTAATTTCACTTATCTACTTTGAGTATTCTAACCATAAATTCATTGCCAAGAACAATGTTATGAAGATTTCCCCTGTTGTCTTCTGGGAGTTTTATAGTTTCTGGTATTACATTTAAGTCTTTAATCCATTTTAAGTTGATTTTTGTGTATGGTATAAGATAAGGGTCCAGTTTCATTTTTTGTATGTGTATATCCAGTTTTCCCAATACCATTTATTGAAGAGGCTATCTGTTCCCTATTGTGTGTTCTTGGCACCTTTTCAAAGATCAGTTGACCATATCTGTGTGGATTTATTTCTCAACTCTATTCTGTTATATTGGAGTATATGTTGGTCTTTATACCGGTACTATACTGTTTTAATTACTATCAATCACTTTGTAATATATTTTGAAATCAGGAAATGTGATTTTCCAGCTTTATTTTCTTGCTTAAGATTTCTCGGGCTATTTGGGGTCTTATGTGGCTCCATATAAACTTTATATCATTTTTCCATTTCTGTAAAAAGTGCCATTGGTATTCTGACAGAGTTTGCATTAAATTTGTAGATTTCTTTGGGTAAGTATGGAAATTTTAACAGCATTACATCTTCCAATTTATGAAGAGGGTATGCATTTCCATTGGCTTGTGTCTGTTTAATTTCTTTCATCAGTATTTTGTGTTTTCGGTGTACAAATCTTTCATCTCTTTGATTAAATTTATTACCAAGTATTTTATTCTTTTGGTACTATTGAAAATGAGATTGTTTTCCTAATTTTCTTTTCAGATAGTCCATTGTTATTGCATAAAAATGTAACTGATTTTGTGTGTTGATTTTGTATTCTGGAATTTTACTAAATTTATTAGTTCTAACAGTTTCTTAATTGAGTCTCTCTATAAAATCATAGCATTAGCAAAAAGGGACAATTTTACTTCTTCTTTTCTGATTTGGATACATTTTATTTCTTTTTATTGCCTAATTACTCTGCTAGGACTTCCAGTACCATGTTAATTAGAAGTGATGAAAATGAGCATCCTTGCCTTGTTCCTGATCTGAGAGAAGAACTTGTCAGGTTTTCTTCTTTGAGTATAATATTAGCTGTGGTATTTATTATGTTGAGATACTTTCCTTCTCTGTCTAGTTTGTCCCATTTACTTCTATGAATTTGGGAAACATTCGTCCTTTTTTTTTTTTTTTTTGAATAAACTTTCTGATACTTTCTCATCTCCTTCCTTTACTTCTATAAGGTGTATATTGGTCCACTTGATGGTCTTCATAAGCCCCTTAAGCTTTCTTTACTTTTTCCTTCTTTTTGTCCTTCTCTGATTGAATAATTTCCAGTGACCTGTCTTTAAGTTCACCGATCCTTTCCTCTGCTTTATCTAGTATGTTGTGGAACTCCTGTAGTGAATTTTTCAGTCCAGTTATTGTATTCCTCAGCTCTATGATTTCTCTTTGACACTTTTTAATGTTTACTATGGCTTTGTTGAAATTCTCACTTTGTTCATGCATGACCTCGTTTTCCCAACCTTGGTGAGCATCTTTATGATGGTTAGTTTGAAATATTTGTCAGGAATATTTGTCTACTTCTTCATTTTCTTTGACTCTCTATGCTAGTGTTTGTGCATTAGACAAAATGATCTCCTTTCTCAGACTTCATGAATTGCCCTTGTGCAGGAAAAGACCTCCACCAGTCAGCCTGGTCAGAGATTCTGTGGGCTCCCAAGACATCATTTTGGTCCAACTTGCTTTCTATGTTCTTTGCAGTACCAGGGTGTCTAGGGTATGTCTGGTCCTGTCAGTCACTGGAACAGGCAAGATAGAAGCCAGTTCTTTTGGCACCCTTGAAAAAGTTGAGACATTAGATACAAGACCAATTGTTTCTCTTTCCAGGGAGGATGCTAGTGGCTGTTTTTTGTTTGTTTGTTTGTTTTTTGTCTGTCTGTCTGTGCTGAGCTGGAGGGGAGCGGTTATGGTTACTACTAGCCCAAGCTGCAGTCTCTGTTCTCCCCCCAACATAGCTAGCTTATGATGGACTTGTGAGTGATCTAAGACAGGGAGGACAGAATCTCATCCCTTGTATAGCTTCTGCAGAAATTGGGATATTGAACATGCAGACCAACTCCTTCATTCCCTTCAGAGAAGCTGGGAACTTGTGCATCACTTATGAATTTAAGGTGCTGTGCCAGGGATAGGATTCTGGTGACAGGGTACCCAAATGTCTGTACTAACTTTGATGAGTCCAGTTTCATGTTTGTCTGGGGTGCAGAAGCCTGTCTCTGGATTTCTCACAAAGTGAATTTGTCCATGAATTGTTGGTGAATTGGTGTATTCATTAGGTGAAGGAGGATTCAGGGTTTCCTGTTCTACCATCTTACTGACATCACCTCTCTATTAATTCTTCTTTAGAAATTTGGTAGAATTCGCCAATGAAACTGTATGAACTGCAAGAACTGGTGGTAGGAGACAATTTTTAGATTACAGATTAATAGTTATAGGACTGTTTAAATGATCTGTTTCATATTGGATAAGCTGTAGCAGTTCGTGGTTTTTAAGAACTTAAATTATTTTATCTAAGTTGTCAAATTTATATGTGTAGAGTTGTTCATAGTATTTTCTTATCCTTTGATGTTTCCAGAGTTTGTAGTGATACCCTTGCTTAATTCCTGATATTGGAAATTTTTCTTTCTTTCTTTGTCAATATTACTACAGGGTTGCCAATTTTATTAAAGTTTTACAAGAAATAGCTCTTTGTTTCATTGGTTGTCTCTTACTTTTTTCTGCTTCTCATTTTCACTTGTCTGCTCTTATTTTTAAGATTTACTTCCTTTTGCCTGATTTGTGTTTATTTTGCTCTTCTTTTTTTTCTTATTTTTAAAAATTATACTTTAAGTTCTGGGGTACATGTGGAGAACGTGTAGGTTTGTTACAAAGGTATACACGTGCCATGGTGGTTTGCTGCATACATCACCCCATTATCTACATTAGGTATTTCTCCTAATGCTATTCCTCCCCTATTCCCTCACCCCCTGCTATCCCTCTCCTAGTCCCCCAGCCCCGACAGGCCCCAGTGTGAGATGTGCTCCTCCCTGTGTCCATGTGTTCTCGTTGTTCAACACCCACTTATGAGTGAGAACATGTGGTGTTTGGTTTTCTGATCTTGTGTCAGTTTGCTGAGAATAATGGTATTTTGCTCTTCTTTTTCTAGGTTCTTGAGGTAGTAGTTTAGATTATTGTTTGAGACTTACTCTTTTCTAATATACCAATTTTGTGCTATAAAATTTCCTCTTAGCACTGCTTTAGGTGTACTTACAAATTTTAATATGTGTTTTTTCATTATCATTCAGATCAGCATATTTTTTGACTTCTCTGAGACTCCCTCTTTGACCCATGGGTTATTAGATACTACGTTTAGTTTCAAAGTTTTTGAAGTTTTTTTGGTTGCTATTATGTTATTGCTGTCTATTTTGAGTCCATTATGGTGGGAGAATACATTCTTTTTTTCAATTTGTTGAAGTCTGTTTTTAGCCCAGAGTATGGTCTATCTTGGCATATAATCCATGGGCACTTGAAAGGAATGAGTGTTCAGCTGTTATTGGGGGAAGTGTCCAACAAATGTAAATTAGATCCTTTTAAATGATGATGTTCAGTCTTTCCATATTCTCATTGATGTTGTGTCTAGTTCTATCAGTCATTCTAGAGGTATGCTGAGGTATCCAACCGTATTTGGATTTGTCTCTTACTCTTTTTAATTTAACCTGTTTTTGCTTCACATATTTTGTGGCTCTGTTGTTTGGTGCATGCACATTTAGGATTGCTATATATGTTTTGTGGATTTACTCTTTTTATCATTATATAATGTTCCTCATTGTCTCTGGTCATTTTCTTTGCTCTAAAGTTGACTTTATCTGATATTAAGTAGCTACTCCTGCTTTCCTTTGGTTAATGTTGGCATGATCTATCTTTCTCAATCCTTTGCTTTTGAAAGGATTGAAAATAAATTATATTATTATATCATTATAATTTGTATCATTATATTTATACTGAGTTTCTTTTATACAACATATAGTTTGATTAATCATGTTTTTCAATCCACTCTGCCAATCTCTATCTTTTCATTGATATATTTAGAAAATTCATACTTAATGTAATTATTGATATATTTGGGCTCAAGTCTACGATTTTAGATTTAGTTTTGTTTGGTCTTTCTAGTTTCATTTTCCTTTTTTCATTTTCTTGTTGCCCTGTGGATTACTTGGGTGTTTTGTATAATTCCATTTTGATTTATCTGTAGTATTTTTGAATGTATGAAATTTTTTAGTGATTGCTTTTGGTATTATATTACATACACATAATTTATTATTGTCTATTGGTTTCATAATTTTACCAGTTAAATGAAGTACAGAAATCTTATCTTTCTTTAAATCCCTTCCTCCTCCTTTTTATTATATAATTGTCTTAAGTATTTTTTCTATATACATTTAGAACCACATCAGAAAGTGTTATAATTTTTACTTCAACTGTCAACCATAATTTAGAAAAAGCAACAGATGATGCATATTTTTTTCTTCTTTAGATTTCATACTTGTTTCTCCTTCCACCGTAGACTACTCTTTATTTAAGTTACTATTCTAAATTTCTTTTCAAGATCTGTAAGTCTTACTGCTTTCCCTTGCTACCAGCCACTACTTATCAGATGATCTTATTTCAAAGCAAGTTATATCAAAACTCTACTCCATTTGCTTCTGGAAAAAAATGAAATTTAATTATCATATTTTATACAAACATAATAGAGATAATAAAATCTTGAAATGTGAAAAGAAGATGTAAAAATGAACATTCACAATAAGTTCAAAGAGTTTTAAGGCACACATTTGATATGTACACTGATCTACAGCAAGATCTTGAAATTGTCATGTAATATTAAGATTGCAAAATAAATACAGTGTTTTCATTTTACACTAATTTTTAACAAAAGATAGGTCTGAATAAAAGCAAACTCAACCTACGCCAGTCCCCAGGCATATGTACAAGGAATTACACTGCATGAAAAAGCAAAACCACAGTAAATAACATGCTTAAAGCAGACAGATGCTTCAGGTGAGTGTGGTTTTTATTTTCAATAAAAAGCTAATGATACTTTAATTAATATGACTTCACATCTTATATTTTTTTAACTGTACATTCTCCAAATATGATTTTCATTATGATTTTTAATGTTTTTTATTATTTCTTATTTTTTACTGCCAATTTTGCTGTGAACCTCAATACAAATTTTAAATCATATTGTTTTAAAGCATTCTAGTTTTACACAATAAAGACAAAGTTTTAAAAATTGGCTTAGGATTTTTATCCTCAAAGTTGTGTGGATTATTAATCATTAGATTGTAGAGTTTGATCAGAGAACCTCTGGGAGTTGTTCCTTCCTTCTGGCCTTTGATGTGGTAGATCTCGTCTCTTTGGAAGCATTTTTTACATTACATCTTAATTTATTGACATGCTTTTCTCTCATGAGAATGTGAGCTTCTGGAAGGCAGGGATTAGCACTTAAATGCTTGTTAGCTGAACTAATTTATTATTAGAAGAAGTGATATTATTGTAAAGTTTGTAACTTTTATAAATATTATAAACAATTTTTTAAATAGATGAAAAATGTTTTTATAAGTTAATATGGTAATTTTAGAGAAAATGAATCTGTTGTAGCTAGTGGCAGAAATATTACTGTATTATAATTTATAAAGTATAAATGAAATATAATATTTATCTATTTAGTTACTGCTGTGTATTTGACATCTTCTTCAGGTCCTGCAGTTTACTGAAGGTTACTGTGGGAATGGGAAGATAGTATAAAGTGTAAGTCTCTCCTCTTAGGAGTCCCTACTCTACTTAGGAAGATAAGAACAATATATAAAACAGCTAAGCTTCTATAAATTTGAGTACATCTAACTTGTATAAAAGGTGAACCTGAAACAAGGTGGTGCAGAGTATATACATGAGAGTTTCAAAGGTGGTGTAGATCACACAGGGCTGGAGGATCAGAGATTTTCTGCAACAGATAAAACTTGAGTAGGGTCCTGACAATGGGGTATGGTTTGAGTAGATGAAGGGAAAGCACCAGTGGTTTTGGTAGAATGAGAAATTTCTGGAAGAAGATTTTAAATAGGAAATACATTTTTAGATCACAGAAAAGAAAGACAAAGTATCAAGAACCAATTAATCTTGAGATTTTTGCTTCTTCTCTGTCATGTGGTAAAGACAAACAAGATGCCTCAGAGGAATGACGGGTTACATAAATAATGAAAGAGATAACTGAGACAGTGGGTGGTCTGGATAACGGCTGTCCAAGCCTGATAAGTCATCTTCCATTTCAGTCCCAAGTAGAAACTCAGTGATTGAAGAATAAAGCTTATAAATATGGTAAGATAGCCAGAGACTCCTGGGAGAAAGAAGGATCAATAGGTAGAGCCTTAGGCTTGTGTTCCTAGCTTGCAAGGTACCCAACATGACATAAGGTAATGGTCCAAACCTTTAACCACTGAACTCATTAAGAAAAAGAACCAGTTTGGCGCAGTGGCTCATGCCTGTAATACCAGCACTTTGGATGCTGAGGTGGGTGGATCATCTGAGACCAGGAATTTGAGACCGGCCTAGCCAACATGATGAAACTCTGTCTTTACTAAAATTGCAAAAATTAGCTGGGTGTGGTGGTGCATGCCTGTTATCCCAGCTACTCAGGTGCCTGAGGCAGGAGAATCACTTGAACCTAGGAGGCGAAGGTTGCAGTGAGCCGAGATTATGCCATTGCACTCCAGCCTAGGTGACAGAGTGAGACTCTGTCTCAAAAAAAAAAAAAAAAAAAAGGAAAAACAACTTTGGATTAAAGGTTTATTTTTTTCCCAACCATTGCTGAATACGCTGACTCTGGCATAGGCAAACATCTGTAAATTGGAAAGATTATACCCATGTGTAACTTTAATACATAAAGATTTAATTAGGTAAGTCATATATTTTTGGTATTTGTTTTGAATATATGACTTATGCAATGTTGGCTCACAGAAAATTAGCATATATATATGAAAGTTAAAAATTTGTATCAACGCAAATTGTATAAAAACATACATCTTACATACTCTGGTAGTGCTGTCACTCTTTAAAACACATTTAAAGGGGGAAATCCAATTCCACATTGTAGGCTCAGGAATAAGTAAAAAAAAAAAAAAAGAAGTCCCATAAAACATAATTCTTTAGATTTCCCTGGAAAATGTTCTTTCCACTCCATATGTGCCTTGAGTTTATAATTAAAGTCATGCCTGGACCAAGCCATCAGAATTTTAAAGGTTATATAAACGGAATACCAAAACAGCCATTTAAAACCCATCGGTAGAGTAAAGGATTGGCCAAGATGATTTCAAGTTCCTACCACAATCAACATTAATTCTGTGAATGAGAAGCATTTTGTCAACTGTAAGTGGTTTGGTTTACACTCTGCTAAATGGCCAGGTTTACCGGCTTTCTTGACTGGGTCCCCAGATTCTTTGAGGATGCAGACACAACCTCATGTGAAGCAGCAACCCCCTATAATCACAAGTTCTGCTAATTGTGGTAGCAGAATAACAAGAGAGGCAGCTGTCCCACCGCCATTTGTCTGTGCAACACATGTTTGCATAAAACATTTTAAAGTACTTTATACTTGGAACTTGTTTTGTCTGTAACTTTTTGAAAACAAGAGAACTTTTATCGCCAAGTTTAGAATGGTCTTGAATTTTATGGCTTCTCCAATTTGTATCCAAATTTATGTCAGCTGGATTTCACTTTGGTCCTGCTGGCAGCACATGACTTTCTGGTTCTGAGACAGAGTAATTAGAAGGTGCCGAGTCATCAAATTGCTAAACCACGCATTTTAGGGAGCTAAGTGTAAACAAATCAAAATCATATGAACTAAATTTACTGAAAAAATACACATAAATTTAAAAATTAATGGAAAAAAAAATACCAAAATGACCTGTGTCTTTTCCCCAACCCAGGAACACTTAAAACATTATTTACTGAACTTAAGACTATAGTTGGATTTGTTGTTTCCTATTTGAATGAAAAGAAGATAAAGATGGCAAAGCATTGGACAGAAAAACGTCCTAATAAAAGAAAAAACTATTTTAAAATACTGTACATTTCTTAGATTATGAAAGCCATCTATATTACCTAAAGATGTAGAATTTTGCAACTGGAATCAGATGATGTAGTCTCTGGGCTAGAAAGGTCTTGAAAATTGTTCACTCATGGCACTATATCCTGGGCTTGAATCCCTGCCATGTGACTGGTGGCTTGTGCTTGGACCATCTCTGTGGCAAATAAAGTTCTGTTTCTTCAGGCAGCCCATTTAATGGACTATTAGAAAGAAACCAGCCTCTCTGGAGCTTCCACCAATTGGTGTTTAGCCCTCAAGACTATACAAAACCAGTTTAATTCATTTTTTTTTCTCAGAACAGTTTGTTTTAGTTATTTTTGTTTTGCAAGAGCAGAAACTCACAAATGTTACCTTAAGAAAAGGGAGTTTATTATAAGGATCCACATGGAATGGAACCAAAAGAGAGAAGTTAGCAGGAACAGAGGCAGTTTCCTAGGACCTCATTCTGTCTCTCCCCTTCTCCACTCTCTCTCTCTTCCTCTTTCTCCCTTTTTCTTCTCTCTCCCTCTCTCTCAGCGCCTTGACTGCCTTCTGAAGTTTGCTCTGTTTTCTTTTCTCTGCTGCAGAATGTTCTCTGCTTAGAAACGTTTTGCTCTCTCATCATTTTAGTTTTCATGTGGCCTCTGTTTGCTGTGGGCCAACTCTTATCTGCTGGCTTCCCTTTAGCTTTTGTCTCTATTATTAACTGGTTTAGTCTTTCTGTGTTTTTTTTTTTTTGTATTATTTGTAAAGCAAATTCCCTTTTAGTGAGAATCAGGTGCAGCTGACCTTTTTACTGCAGGTGCTGGTATAGGTGCTGGCTTACTCACTACCTGTTAACTAGTGGTTCAGTCACCTGCAACCAGAGTGCTGTTGGGTTATGCAGGTTGTATAAAGCATGGCGGTTGCATGGGTCTCTAGCAGGCAGGACTGTGGTAGAGGCAGTATCTCTTCCAAGTGGAGAATGTGGGTCGGCAGCAGGTGATACTCCAATATATGTCTTCTAATTATTTGAAGTGTATATTTTTATATCTTCTAACCCTTTTATTCTCCAGGTTAAATATTCCCTGTTTTTTTCAATTGTTGCTCATTGAACATGATTTTGAGTGTCTTCACCATTTCATCTTTCTTCTGCACATAACTTTGTTGATTTATATTCCTCATAAAGCAATGGCTGGAGGTTCAAAAATCATTCCAAATTAATCCAACCCATGAGCTTTAGGACAGAAATGTCATCTACTATGTTTAATATTTTGCTTCAACTATGCTGGCCAAGATTCAATTGGCTTTTTCTGGTAGTCACTTCATCTTGTTGACTCGTATAATTTGTAGTTGACTAAAACCTTGAGGTCCTTTCTGTACATGCTTCTAAGACAGTCTTTCTCCCATTTCGTGTACAGTTGGCTCTTTGTACTGAGATTCAAGACCCTCCACTTATATCACTTGAATTTGATTTTTGTTAAAAAGAAAAACTTAGTTTTTGTCAGTAAACAAAACATGCTCCCTGCCCTTTAGCTTACCTTCTTCACTGATCATGTTTGCCATACAAAGGTCTTTAATAAATAATTCTTTAATAATTAAATGTGGAAAACTCATTTTGTTAGGGTTTGCCTTAGCAACCACCTGTCAAATCTTTTCAGATTGATCCTTAATCTATTATCCAACATTTTTTACTCTCAAGTTTGTGTAATAGTCATTTGATCACTTGCCTTTAGATCCATTTTTTTTTTCTTTTTCACTCTGCCCTGTTTTGTAGCATGGAGGATTTACCCCGAACTATGTTTTCCAGGTTCCATTGCTAATTGGCTTCTAGCTAGGTTCAGACAATGATGGTACCTAAGGAGGATTGGAGGACAAGAGAAAGGAAGAAGCCAGGATGTTTCTCCCTATCTCTCTTGCTTTGATCATCAGTCTCCAGGGCAGTGTCTGCTGCCTTTGTAGGACAGCACCTCAGTCCTTGGTGTCAACTCCTTTGCTCTTGGCCTCAGTAATATTAACTCCTCTCTCTGTTATTTTAGTCCTAGATGTAGTGGTAGCTTTCTGAGTCTGGCTAATCTCTGGGTTGCCTCAAAGTCACAAGTTGGGCCTTTAAGTTTTTCCTATCCCTTTGTAAATGGCTCCCATACTGAATTTTCTTAGGTGAATGACCTGGATTGAACACTATTTTCCTAACTGGACCATAGCATAGGAGGATGTTAATCATAACTATATATATTCTTTCCTTCTCATTTACAAATAACAAAAAGAAGATTTATTGAAAAGATACCCCATTAGCAGGTCACTCAAATTGGTATAATGGAGCAGTGATTAAGAGCATGAACTCTAGAGCCAGATTTTCCTGTCTTCAAATCCTACATCTATCACTTATTAGATATATCACCTTGAGTAATGTGTTTATACTCTCTTTATCTTAGTTTTCCCTTCGTAATTTCAGGGCACTAAAAGCCTACTGTAGAGAACTGTGAGACTTATGGGAAATACTTTCTGCATTGAAATATTTTCGGTCAGGTAAGTTTTGGAATTTGGAACGTTTTGGATTTTAGAAAGGTAATATGGCACATATACTTCATATTTACCATATAAAATTACCATATACCATATGCAATTGATTTATATTGATGTAATATACCATACTTTACGTAATATCCCAGTGGAATCTAGGGCAGCAATCAGTAACCAAGCATTAACACTTTCTGCAGCTAAACATCAGAGCAGATTTTGCATCCACATGAGTTTGGTCAAGTTTTGCTGCCAACTAAGTTGCAAAAAAAATTGGTTTCAAAGGTTTTTGGATTTTAGAATTACCAGTAAGGGACTATGGACCTGTACTGCGAAACATTTAGAAGAATGTCTGCCTTATAGGAAGCACTGGGTAAGTGTTACTGAAAACTTCTTCCAGTTTGGCACTGATTCATTACCCTCTACCCTACTTGATTAAAAGGTCCATTCGAGAGGAAGGATCCCAGGCCTTTCCCAGATTAAATAGCTCCAAAATCATGGTATAAACCAACCTCCAATTTTTAAAGTTCAGAAATGCCACATGTCTTTTGCACTAATTATTTTGACTCAATAGAAAATACCAATAAACATGGGAATTTCACAAGTTATCCACTGAGTAGATAGAAATGTTGTTCTGTTTTGTTCAGTCAAAAATATCTAATATACTGAAGGCTGAGAACTTATCACATGTAACAGCCAAAAAATTAGGAAAATATTGGTGTGAATTTTCATTTCATCCTGGGTTTGACTCACTCAATGACAATGACTTATTCCCAGGAAAATCTGAAATCTTCTCCAGGCTGGCTGACTTCTGAACCAAACCAATCAGTCTTAAGTGGTAATCTTAAAGATCAGCAATTCTGTGAGTTTCCTCAGCTTTTAAAGATTCAATAGGTTACATTTGTCTTGGAAAGTTTTTTTTTTTTTTTTTTTTGAGACGGAATTTCGCTCTTGTTAGGCAGGCTGGAGTGCAATAGCGCGATCTCGGCTCACTGCAACCTCCGCCTCCTGGGTTCAGGCAATTCTCCTGCCTCAGCCTCCTGAGTAGCTGGGATTACAGGCATGCACCACCATGCCCAGCTAATTTTTTGTATTTTTAGTAGAGATGGGGTTTCACCATGTTGACCAGGATGGTCTCGATCCCTTGACCTCGTGATCGACCCACCTCGGCTGGTGGGATTACAGGCGCGAGCCACTGCGCCCAGCCTGGAAATTTAAGGTCTAGGATAAAAACAGAATTGATATTTTTGTTATCAAACTTTGAGATAAAATATTTTTTAAAAACCCTCTAAAAGTTAGTGTAAGAAAATCTTTCATAAATTTAAAAATTGAGACTGTCTGTTAAAGTTGCATAAGTTAGTACATCATGAATTTCCTTTCCAACCTTTCCTTGCTTGGACCATCACTTTTCTTGCTGACTAATTTTATTAAAGGTTTTGGAAGAGCTGACAGCACTTACTTAAAAATTTCACCATTTAAGCATTATAACTGCAAAATTAAAATTATTTGAATAAAAGCCCTGTTTTGTTCTCTGCAAATTTTTCTCTCATTATTTTCGATGGCTCTGTAGAAAGATTTTTTTTTGGTACTACTCGTGGAGACCTGTTTCTTGTCTTTTCTGACACTGGTAATTATTCCAGAAGGTACTAATACCTCTCAGCTGAGCCATTAACTCACCAGGAAACTCAATAGACTGAAGCCAAGCTTGCTACAAGCTCAAGGCTCTTGGTTCTTTTTCTTTTTCTTAAGTACTTTATTTTATATTTTGAGTCAGGGTCTCCTTCTGTCGTGCAGGCTGGAGATCAGTGACGCCATCTTGGCTCACTGCAACCTCCACTTCCCATGTTCAAGCAATTTTCCTGCCTCAGCCTCTTGAGTAGCTGGGATTATAGGCATATGCCACCATGCCCAGCTAATTTTTGTATTTTGAGTAGAGATGGGGTTTCTCCATGTTGGCCAGAATGGTCTTGAACTCCTGGCCTCAAGTGATCTTCCCACCTCAGCCTCCCAAAGTGCTGGGATTACAGGTGTGAGCCACCACGCCTGGCCATGGGGCTTTTGGTTCTGCTCTCCCACACCAACCAAGCACTCCAGTGGCAGAGCAGTCACAATCAGGGGCACGAAAGACCAAGTTGTCAGAAGCAGACTTGGATCTTCTTTCTCCTGAACAGTAAGCACACAGGGGTGGGTTTCCTCCACCCCCAGAAAAAAGCCTGCCTCTGTTTCTTGTCACCTTACACAACTTCAGAGTGGGGGCATCCAGCAAAGGGCATTCCCCTCCCCTCCACCGCCTGTGCCATCCTCTTGTGGCCACTATCAATGACTCCTTGGGCAGTTTCCTTTTCTACCATGTCTGTTGAGCTTAAATCTGAGGTTGCCTTTTTTAGACTGTCTGCTTTATATCAGAGCCTGACCCAAGGGAAAATTCTTTTTTTTAATTTGTGTTGCTAAAATGCCTTCAGATGTTGGATCATTGTTCCCAGGCTTCTGGCCTCTTAGGTATTTATTCAATTATTTATTCAATATAATGTTTCTTTTTCACTTTCTTGTATGTGTGTCTCTTTATATTATATATTATATTATATGTCTATGTATATTAATCTGTTTTGGTAAGCTCAGGCTGCCATAACAAAATGCCATAGACTAGGTGGCTTAAACAACAGAGGTGTATTTTCTCATAGTTTGCAGCCTTCAAGTCCACAATCAAGGTGCCAGCAAGGTCTATTTCTGGTGAAAGCTCTCTTCCTGGCCTGTTCCTGGCTGCCATCTCACTGTGTGCTCACATGGCCTGGCCTCTTCTTTGTGTGCATTCGTTTGAGAAGAGAGAAAGGGAACTCAAACTCTCTAGTGTCTCTTCTTATAAGGGCGCTAATCCCATGATGTCACACTCATGACCTCATCCAAACCTAATTACCTCCCAAGGTCCATGTTCAAATAACATTACACTGGGGCTTAAGGCTTTAACATATAAATTTTTTGGGGGGAGCACAAACATTCAGTCTCTCTCTGTGTGTGTGTGTGTGTGGCATATACATATATATGTGTGTGTGTGAGAGTGTGTGTGTGTGTGTGTGTGTGTATGATTAAATGCCAAACCTGTGATGTTCCATCTAAATTGAGGGCAAAGCTATCAATATTTGTGACAAGATGATAATCATTTTGTCCTTTAAAAAATTCTGGTAGAATTAAATATGTTTTGAGGAGTACAGTCTCTTCCTAAGTAAACAGAAAAAGTTCAAATACAAATTTAAAACCATTAGAGAAAAGGCAATATATAATAATAATGAAGCCAGAGGTAAACACAGAAACTCAGAAGTGCCAAATAGTACTTTGAACCAGTTTCTGTTTCCAATAATTCCCATAGGAAATGCCTAAATGAGACAATATATATGTGAAACAGCTTTGTAAAGGCACAGTTTTAAAAATGCATTTGTATTATTTGCATTCCTGACTTCTGCTATTTTGTTGCTACATATCTTGGCCCAGATTCTCATCCCTCAGGGCCAGGAGACCAGATTAACAACAATCTCCAGAGGAAAGACCTCTGGGTATTCTGCGTGTGTGGAGGGGTAGGAGTGGGGAGTTGTGGGGAGGTTGCCTCTAATTCCCGCAGCTGATGGACAGGAAATCTGATCACAGCCCACTGGGTCACTCTAATCACGCTTTCTGTGGTCTCAGTTCAAGGCAGCTAGCAGAAGACGGCTTGAGGGAACAGGAGAGGTGAGCCTGTGACGAAGGTGCAAGCCAACCAAACATTCTCAGCCTTTTCAGTTATCTGTTATTCAAGAGTGAACAGAAACTTACAGGTTGAGGGATGTTTATTCTCTCAATGAATTTCATTCTGTTTTGCCTGATGCCTGACAACCTTTCTGTATTGTCATATGTATCCATATAACATTATAATTAAGACCATAGGGCTGTGGAGCTAGCAGACCTGGATTGAGTCTTGATTCTGCCCCTTACTAGCTGTGTGGTTTGGGCCAATTGCTTTACATCTCTGGGCTTGTCTGTTCATTTGTAATGTGGGCCAAAATTAGTGCATACAAAATATTCTTGTTGTCAGGATTAAAGAAGATAATGCAGGGGAAACACCTAGCCCAATGCCTGGCACATAGTAAGTAATCAACAAATACTAGCTGCTCTTAGATTTATTGTGGCTGCTATTACTGTTCTTGCGTGAGTTTGAATCCTTGCTCTGCCCCTTACTAACTGTGTAACCTTGGGTACATTGTTAAACCAACCTCTCTGTGCTTTAGTTTCCTCATCTAAAAAACGGTGATAATATCATTATCCATCTTTTAGGAAGGTAAAGATGGAGTTTTTAAACTATGAATATTGTGGCTTTACTTCCCAAAGCTTTAATGTCAATTTCTATAATTCAGTTTTCAGCATATATAGTCAGTTCTCATAATCCAATATCATTTTTTATTATTATTTTAGGTTTTGCTGAGGCAAATCTTTTGATTGCCTCAAGGTTTGCCTGCAAGCTTTATGCAGTGGACATTTTAAAACATAGATTAATATTGATGAAAATATCATTTATATAAATTAAATGCAATAGTTTTATGTTTTAAAAATGGAGGTTGTTTCATTAATAGTTATTCTAAGATTTACCTTCCTAAAGAAAATGTGGAGCATAGGTTAATAGAGGGCCTCTAGCTCCCTCCATGACCAGATGAGGAGAGGCTAGCTGCTGGGATGTGGTTAGGGCAGGTACTGAGGTATTATTACTGAAGAGGGACTCTATCTTTCTTTGGATCACACACTTCTTTGAGGATCTCGTGTAATTTGTGGACCATCTCCACTGAACAAGACAACATTTTTTTTCATCCTTCTTTTCAAAGAGAGTCAAAGACAACAGAGATCCCAGGGTGAGAACTTCTGGCTACACGTCTTAGAGAAGGCCTAGGCTCCACACTTTGGAAGGTGTTCAGAGTCTGGAATCAGGAGATTGGACTCTTCAGGGATCTCTGGGACTTTTTAAGTGTCCTTGCGAAAGTGTGACAAGTCACTCTTAAATGGCAACATCCAAGCTTTCTTGATGGAGGACGAGGAGGTCTCTGGCAGTTGTGTGTGTATACGTAAGCATACATGTAGTGGGCTAGGAAACTAACACAATTCCGTGTGCTTGCTGTGAACTAAGTTATATTATTTTTGTCCTTGTAACCCTTTGAGGTAGAAATTCCTTTCCCCACACTGGCTTACAAGGAAAAGGTTGAGACACAAAAAGACAGGAAGCATGTCCAAAGTTACACAACCAGTACCTGTGGATCTGGAGTGTGAACTCCAGGCCTGTGTGGCCTCAGGGCCTTACTTTTCTTCCCATTCAGGAGAAAGGGCAATTCTCTCTATTTTTAAAAAGATCCTTTGAAGATCTCCATCCAGGTGAAAAAAAGAACTTTCTCATCAGAGGAATTTATATTTATATACATTTATATTTAAAGAAATTATATATTTTATATTTACCTTTAATAAAATCACTTTGGGGGTGGTTATTTTCTTCCTTTTGTATGTAGAATTTTATTTTTGCGACCTTTTATTAACCTGCCAAAAAATAACAATCCCAAGTTATCTCAAGTTGCATTCATTTGATACCATTCTTTTTTTTTTTTTGAGATGGAGTTTCACTCTTGTTACCCAGGCTGGAGTGCAATGGCATGATCTCGGCTCACTGCAACCTCCACCTCCTGGGTTCAAGCAATTCTCCTGCCTCAGCCTCCCGAGTAGCTGAGACTACAGGCGCGTGCCACCATGCCCAGCTAATTTTTGTATTTTTAGTAGAGACGGGTTTTCACCATGTTGACCAGGATGGTCTCGAGCTCTTGACCTCATGATCCACCCGCCTCGGCCTCCCAAAGTGCTGGGATTATAAGCGTGAGCCACCGCGCCCGGCCCGATAACATTCTTTTAAGAAGCTCAGCGAATATAAATCCTGACAATTTAAAAATTTTTTAGTAACTTGAAATTATCTTGAGAATGTTAAAGTCAGTTCATTTCCCAAAGGGTTTTCTGTTGACTTTTTCTATTGAAGAAAGTTTTATTTCATTTATATGAAATCAATTAGTCTAACCATCAAAGAACATATAGTGAGCACCTAGTATACGCCAGATATTATGTTAATGGATTTGTTGGACTTATTTATAAGAAAATTCCAATTCTATCTTTTAATCAAGATTTGGATTAGCTTGCATTTTTATAAACAGCAAGACTCTAAATGCAGGGTATACAGGAATTACAGAATTGGGCTAATAGCTAACTTTTGAGGGCCACCATGCTGGTTGTTCTCAGTTTTCCCTCTAGATCTCTTCTCTGCCCTTCTTTGTGGTGTGTGTGGTAAGGGGTGGTGGGAGGGCTGCTCTCTGCATATTGATTCTCCTGGCATCTCTTCCTTTCTGTGTCTGGCTGTATTTGGTTGACCAGCAGGAAAGCAGGGGGTGGGAGGCGAGAGAACCCGTTGTATTTATTCCTGCTCTCTCTGCTCTCTCCCTCCCTTGTCGTGGTCTGGCAGGGATGAGTTCCTTTGCTGCTTTGAATCTGTCAGGGGTGCCTCTTTCCCAGTTCCAGCTCTCTGCTGGCTCTGTAACATTGTTTTGACTACTTGCCCTGTCAGACCTAGGGCTGATACTGCCTTCCCACTGTTGCTAGTCCCTGGATGCCTCGCCATTCCCTATTGGTTGCTTTAGCTTTGCCCACACCCCTGTAAATAGTCCTTTATTTTGAATGTGCCATCTGTTTCCTTTAGCATCCTGACTGATACTGCCAATTAGTCTGTGCCAAGTACTACGCTATGACTTCTACATGGATTATCTCATATAATACATACCCACCCTATCTGGTAGGCTCTAATATTATTCTTAGTTTTTATAAAAACCAAACAAAAGGAGATTTAGAGAGAGTAGTTTGACCAAGGGAACACAGCTTGAAAGTGGCAAAGGCCAGGATTCAAACCCAGGTAGTCGGATTCTACAACTCCTCTCTTACACATGACACTGTATGTCTCTGATCAGGTTCTCCGGGAGGCGGACTATGAGAGGAAGGTTTGCAGGGAGGCAGCATCTTTGGCAATAGAGCTCTCAGGATCAATGCCTCTGAGAGAGTGAAGGCAACAGAATTGGGTAGAAGGGGAAGGCCAACTACAATGCAGTGGCCATGCAAGCTTATGCTGACTCCGTGAGGAGTTCAGGAGCTGGGATAACTCTCAAACTAAGGTAGGGGAACTAGGGTTTTACACCCCAGTATTGACCAGTCGCTCAATGCGGGGCTTTAAGCTTTGGCTCTCTTCAGCCAAAGCAAGTCTCCAGGAGAGACTGTTGAGAGTGGTGACTGCCAACCCTTCCGGCAGCTGGGGGATGAGGATCTAGTCCTGGAGGGCAGATCTGGGCAACACACCATGACACCATTACATTGTTTGAAACACATATGGGTGTCATGAGCTAGCAGCTGGCTCAAATTGTGGGCCATCTTGGAACATTTTTATTAGACTTATGTATATGGTTGGCTTCTCTAGCTTGTGTGAGTGTGTGGGGGTGTGTGTGTATGTGTTATGATAATAATGATTATAGTGTAATTATTCAACATTGCTGAGAAAATAGAAGTAAAGTTAAGATATTTGGTTCTAGTTCTTGCTCTGCTGCAGATTATGTGTGCTTTTGTTCAACCCACTTGATGTTTTTTGGATCCTGGTTTCCTTATTCATAAATTGAGAAGTTTTGATTAGATGGTCTCTAAGGCTGCCTTCAGCTGTAAAGTTCTATGTTTCTCTTAATTTATTAGCTTTCTAAAAGCCAGAAATAGTAAAAGTAAACATGGTGGAATGCTTTTTAAGTAACGCTGGAGATTATTTCTTGCAACCCCCAGTTAGTGACTTTCTCAATAAATCATGATGAACCTTATGAAAATTCACACAGCCTCAGTGTCACCCAGCATTCTCTGAAGAGCAGAGATGATCCTTTTCTCCCTAGAATGTCTTTATTTGGCATATATGAGATGTTGGAATGCTAGACACTTCTCATTCTTTCTGAGCATAGCTCATACAGATGTTTTATTTTAAGAATTGTTTTGAAATAATTGCTTTCACAGGGTCATTGTTATAGTTTGTACAGACATGGCTTTAATTTGGGTAGATATATCTTGATCAAAGCAAGAAGGAATGGAAAATGCCCTTAGCTTGGGTTGGTGAACTAAAACTGATTCTCAGAGTATAGAAAGGCTAGAGAAACAAACACACAAACAGATAAACAAGCAGAAAGTAGATAACAAAAAAGGGAATGAAGATAGTGATAGAATTCTGAAAAAAAATTGAATAAGTACTCAACATTGTGAACTTCAATTAAAACTAACATAAATGTATTTCACCAACAGAGTGAAAGCTTAAATATGGACCCAAGTAAATATAGAAATCTCTCAAGATTGATTTTTCTGAGCTGTGGCAAACAATTCAATGAAAATGGGAAGTAACTATTATTGTCAGTCATGTATGGCCCTGTATGTATGATTTCCCAACATAAGCCTTATGGTCGAAACGGCCTGAACCATAAATAAATAAATAGACGTACCTTCACTCTGGCTTCCTTACCTGACTCTCGTTAAACCCTATCAGTGACTGTAGAGGGCCAAGAAGCAATTTCAATAAATATTTCATTACATGGGAGCCCATTTGCTGCTATTTCAAATAAACAAGTACATTTTCTCACTCAGTGGACACTAGAAGGGAAAACTCTCCAGTTTCCATTTTCAGACTTTCTTTTACTTTCTGAGGAGGTCAGTCATTTTCGTTTTCCAGTGTACAACTCGATTATTTATTGGAGGAAAATGTTTTAAACCAGAAAAATGAAAAAAAAATGCAACCAAATAATTTATGGAAGACTGTCTCCTGGCAGATTAATCCCTACCACTTGGCCAGGGCTCATTCGAGGAATCAGACTGGCCAAGCTTAAATTGTACATCCACAAGAAGTTGCATAAATAACCCCAAATACTGTGAACCTCTTTGCACTCGGTCATCTCTATGACCTTCAAAGCAAATGTCAGAAAGGCAGTAAGAAAAAATATAGCCTGGGATGCTCTAGTTACGGTATTTTCCAATAAATAACAACCTTTTTGGTTCTTTTCATCTAAACACATTTATCAGTTAAGACACATATGCTTCTGCTAGGTAAGTGAGTAGAAAGGCCCTTTTCCTTGTGGGTAACCTGGAACTACAATTAAAAGTATTCTAAACCATGCTTAGGAGCTGTCTTCTGAGGCTGAGTTAACTCTTCAGTAATACCTTTATTTTATTTTCCTAGTTTTAAAAATTTGAACATTGCCAGGAACTATGGTTTAATTACCTCCTTTACAAAGAGACTGGGTGGATGTGAGAGGAATCCAAGAGGCTTATTTTCTGAAAAGTTCCAGCTTCCATCCTGCTGATACAAAGAATGGGCCTTGATTTACAGCTACAGAGAGACAACAGCTGCCCCAGTTAGAGACTTTGCCTGGTCACTTTTTGTTCAGCAATTTCATTCCAAAACTGAAGCCATATTCTTTCCCGAACTCTTTTCTATCTTCAAGTTTTCAATTTTGGCTGGAGATATTACAAGTATTCCAGTTCCCCAGATGAGAAATAGTAAAGTTATCTTAATTCTTCTTTCTAATGCCCTTTAATATGTTATGTGCTGTTGAGTCTTTCTCACTAGGCTATGTTTTTAGTGAGAAAGTGATGGATTTAGAGAAAGGGACCTCGGATTCTAGTAACCCAACTCTTTCTTCCACTTACTAATCATGAGAGCTGGTAAGTTACTAAGTTTTAGTGTCTTCACCTAAAGAATGAGGAATAGTCATACATGTTTTGCTGACCTCACAGAGATGGTCTCATTGTGAAATGAGTTAGTATAAATTGTTGATTATCCCAATCTATATAATAGAAAGAGGCAAGGGTAACCTAATAAGATTGCCTTTCTTTGGGCACCAGAGCATGAAACTTCTGTTCTCTGCACACCATCAACTCCTATCCACACCTTTGCCAAATTAGATGGCTAGCTTGCTGTCACTTATTGCTGACACCCATCTCTGATCATCATGAGGATTAAACCCTCTAGAAGCTGCTCGTCACATTGCTTACCCCTATAGACCAAGAGAAGAGGCACTAACACATCGCCCCATACCATTACTACCGAAAGGTCCTTCTAAGATGCAACTGAATCTAGTTATGCCAAAACATCCACAATCTTTCCAGATCTATCCTTCTTCATATCCATGTTTCCTCAACTGCCTACTGGATATTTCCTTTGGGACATCCCACAGGAACATCGTATTTGATAGGCCTAAAGTTGGAGTTAATATTAACTTCTCCCATGCTGTTTCTTTCCTGTCGCCACCATCACTCACTTGCCCAAGGGAGCAATTTGGGGTTGCCCTCTCTCTGTTCAATATCTAATCAAACACCAAAGCCTTTGTGTGTGTCTCCTAAACACTGAATTCTATTTGTCTTTCGTCATCTTCGTTGCCACCTACCCTGTTTCAGGGCATCATCATACCTTACCTGAATTACCTGTCAACAGACCTCTACTCATTCCCCTACCTCCCTCAATTGTGTCCCCACATTCAAGCCAGAGTTATCATTGTGAAATGCAAATCTGACCGTGTCACCCCTGCCTAAAATGTTTTCAGTGGCTTCCAATGGTCTTTAAGGCACTGGCTAAATCCCATGAATCCTGTAAAATTTAATTCCCCCTATTGCCTCCGGCTTTCCTCTCCCCATTCATACTACGTATGAACAACTGATAAATTTGAGTGATTGGATTACTTTAGGTTTCAAGAATGTGTCATGACTTTGCAATGCTAGCCCTTCTTACTTGGATTACTTTCTTTCCCCTCTGTCTTGCTAGTTCCCAGTCATTTTTTGGCTTTCAGTTTAGATGCTGGATCTTCTAGAAGGCTTTTCCTAATTCCACAAGCTCTAAGAACAACCTATATTTCTGCTCTAACAACACTCATGGCATTGTTTGGTCCTTATCATTTTACCCACCTATGTCCTTCACTAACACTCCACAGAGGCAGGGATTATGTCTGGCTGGTTTCCCCCTGTATTTTCAGTATTCATCACAGTACCTGCAATATAGAAAACTCTCAAGTATTTGTTGAATAAAGAAAGAAAGAAAATAAATGATATCTTTCTTCATTTTCCTGGGGAAACATAATGATATGGTTAAAAAATCTACCAAGTGTCAGTAGTCCTATATTAAAGTCTGACTTCCCAATTGTGTAATTTGGAGTCACACAAACCTCTCTATAGAATGGAATAGCAATATCTGTTTCAGACTACTTCAAGGTTGTTTTAATAATCGTGAGTTTATTTGCATGAACGTTAGGCATGGTGTGGGCTGGGCATGGTGGCTCACACCTGTAATTGCAGCACTTTGGGAGGCTGAGGTGGATGATTGCTGGAGCCCAGGAGTTTGAGAGCAGCCTGGGCAACATGATAAAACCCTGTCTTTACAAAAAAATACAAAAATTATCTGGGTGTAGTGGTGCGTGCCTGTGGTCCCAGCTACTCAGCAGGCTGGGGTATCAGGATCACCTGAGCCTGGGGAGGTCAAGGCTTTAGTGAGCCATGATCACATCATTGCACTCCAGCCTGGGTGACAGAGCGAAACTCTGTTTAAAAAAAAAAAAGAAAAGAGAAAAAGAAAGCAAGCTCACTGTAAACTGTAAAATTTCCTACAAAGACATGTCATTTTTACAATGGTCACTTGTATATTCATTGGCATGTTCATGTATATATTAACTATGGTAGATCTACTATTTAAATTTAGCCATTAAAAATTTTTATACTACATGTATGTATGTATTATGGCATAATAATGTTCTTCAAAAACTTAATGACTTATAACAGCAACTGTTTATTTAGCCCATGATTCCGCAGGTTGGCAATTTAGGCTGGGTTCAACTGGGCAGTTGGTTTTGGCTGGCTCTCTGACCAGCTATTAGGTCAGCTGGAAGCTGGCTGGTCTGGGATGGTTTTGGCTCAAGAGCTTGGCCCTGCCTCACCCTCCAGCAGGTGAACATGGGCTTGTTCACTTAGTGGAGGCAGGGTTCCATGAGAGTAAATGGAGGAACATAGGGCCTCTTGACTAAATGGAGGAACATAGGGCCTCTTGACTTTTCAGCTTGGAAATGGCACAATATAACTTTGCTGCACTTTATTAGACAACACAAATCCAAAGTCAGCCAATTTTAAACAAGTAGGGAAATATTTTCCACCTCTTGATAGGAAAATCCCCAAAAGCATATTATAAAGAGGTGTGGACACAGGGAGGGACTAATTGTTGCCATTTTGCAAATAATCCACTACATGCTGTCAGCATCTTCTTTTAATTATTTACCAAGTCACAAATCTGACCATGTTACCTCCTACTCTGCGCTATTAAGTGACTCTTCATTGCCTATAAAATAAAGTCCAAGTTCATGACAAAGGAATCCATGAACTTTCCAGATTGGCGTCTCCCTGATCCTTTATGCTTTAGGAATAGGACATTTCTTATAATCAAAAGCAAAAAATAAAACACTTGTACAGTTTTTAGACTCTGCAGTTCATGCTGCTCCCTCTGCCTAGAGAGCTCCTCCCACTTTCCACGCCTGGATGAGCTTACTCAGTCTAATAATAAAAACAATACCACTTATTATATGCCAGACATTGACTGTTCTGAATATTTCATATGTGTGTAGATTATCCCTATGAAGGAGGTACTATTTTTTAATCTCCTGCTTACAGATAAGGAAACTAGGGCACTAGGAAGTTAAGTAATTTGTCTGAAGTCACTCAGCTAAAAGTCTGGTTCCAGAACTGCGATTTGGAGTTTGTGCATTTAACCTCCAGGACCCTGTACCTCTTAAGACTTAGTATGATCTGATCCCACATGTATCTTGACATGTTCCAGGTTCTATTTGTGTCTGACATCTCTTTGAGTTACAGGTTCCTTGAAGCACAGAGAACATGTCTTACCTTTAACCATCAAATCGAGTACAGAATCTGTGTTGCCCTCTCCACACTTATCAAGATGCGCCTTTTGTACCATTAAAAGCCTCTGCGTCTTCTTGGAAGAAAAAATCAGAGTGAAGACTATTAATCCTCACAGCATCTCCAAGAAAGAAATGACGAGTGGGAAGCTCTATCTCATTTTGCAAACAGGAAATTTAGGCGTGTGGAGATGAAATCACCCAGCGCTGTGCCAGGTTTCTTTTTTGGGTTTTCCGATTCCTAGTTTTGTGTTCTATCTACCAAAAAGTGGTATTTGTCTATGAAGTGCAGCTGATGGTTGCTTAATTTTCCCCAGAACAAAGTTAAAAAACATAACAATTAAATTAAATCACCCAAGAGGGACGTTGCTTTCCATTGTAAAGTTTTGAGGGAACAAACTTTTAGGGAAACTTTTTGTCCCTGGGGTATAGTGCTTTCTTCTCTTTCAGCAGAATATACTGTGTCTGATGGAGCAAAAAATTGTTTTTAAGAAACCCTGCACCAATCTGTCTGCCCCAGCTCAGACACATGCTCACACAGAAAATTAAATTCACAGAAATGAGAGAAAATCAAGAAAACCAAAGGAGCATGTCTTCTGTTTCCCAGAATCATTCTCTAGTGTATTTAGTGGCCTGTTGGGTGACAGGGTGATGAGGGGAAAGGGTTGGTTGAATGCAACTAATTTTTCATGTCTTTTTGCTTATTTCATTAAAGCATCACAAAAAAGCATGCATTATGCACATTTCATCTACCTGGTTTTAATCTGTAAGACGCTTTATTAGAACTTAGACAGTTTAAGCATTTTTTTTTCCAACTTGAGTTTCATGACTACCATTTGCTTCATTAACAGCAGTAACTTCTTGGATGTAAAGCTTGCTTGAAATGGGAAGTACTAAGAGAAAGTAGGCAGGGAAGGAGAAATAAAAGAAGAGGCTTAAATAATAGTGCTATTCAAATACATTCATGGGAAAGAGAAGCCGCTGGAGATGATCTCCCTAGCCATTTAAAATGTTTCTCTTCCTAAAGTTTTTTGGCATTGGGCCTAAATTAAATTCTATGATTTCCTAAATAACAATCTTTAAATATTCTTCTAATCAGATGTTACACACATATTATTGTGATCAGACCTTAGTTAGAATTTTTATTCACATGCAATTTGTTTTGTGTTGTTTTTTCTTCATAGTGACTTCCCAATTTTATAAACTTTCTTGGGCTTAAATCTCCCGAAACTTCATTTGCCAATATAATCATGCACTTGAGTATGGGCATATAGTCTTTGTAAGAGAGGAACTCTGGTATGTCTTGTAAACCATGCACTTAATAAATGTTAGATGGGGATGATGGAGATGACGCTGCAGATGCTGACCTTTCCTAGTAATCTATTTGCCTTGAAATAATTGTGTTTGTCTCTGACTCAAAACATTCTTCTTTTTTCCCCATATTTTTAGCAGGATGAAACACCTTCCAGATTTTGTTATTTTCTACTCCTGACTTAAGAGTTTGAGGAACTGGAAGCCAAGTTCCTCCGGTCATTGTGCACAATCATGAAGCTGCATATGAACTGGCAATTAAAACTCGCCAACTCCTCAACACTGTCTCGGATTCTTCCACCCGATCTCTTCTCACCTCTATTCTCAGAATGGCTGGTTTGTTATGAAACTAATTCGTTTCTAGGCCAAGTTTCCTTTGAGCAGGGTGCAAAGGCATATGATCCTGTGGATTAGAAGTGGGTTGTCATCAAAATGATATAGCTCTGTTCTTCTCTGTTCCTTTCTTGGAATGGCTGAGAACAGACTTGCGAAGAGAAAAACTTGTTGGCGTTTGGGAGCTGCCAGGTTTTAGAGAGCCCAATTATGTCTTTTTGGAACTAGCATTTCTTTAATAGAGTTTAATTTTAAAGTGTTTTTTCATTTTTGACATTTCTTGCAGTTTTTAATTTGAAAAGAAAAGGATATGTTTACTCATCAGGAAAATAAAAACAGACTGTGTATGAGTAAGCAGGGTCAGCTGTCCATTTGTGATAATATTCGAGTGGCCACCAGATAACCCCTGTGCTCCAAAAAGGGCCCTTTTTATTATCTCTGTCCCTGAAATGCCCTCACTGCAGTGCCTTTGCTTTAAATCATTGTACTTTGACTACAGCACTAGTCTAGTTTGTGGCTCAGCATCTATTACCTCTAATGCTTAATATAAGTACCTACAAGTTTCCTATAAAAATAAAATAATCCCTCCTCCATTGTGGAAGAACTGATTCTACCTGATTTACAAGTCTGTGCCAATAAGCCTAGTCCAGTCTCCTGACCAGGAAAATTGGTTCAGGTATGGGCACATAGCCTGATAGAAGAGATGTGAAGAGACTTCTGCTAGATGATTTTTTTTTAAGCCAAGTGTTTTGTTTTTCACAGAATCTAGTAGACATTTGATCTCTTTTTTACACTGGAGTTGTTGGTGGGAGGATGTGATGTATATGATCACAGTCTTCATTTTCTATCACACCAGTTTGGAATTGAGGGGACCACTGAGTGGAGCCTGAGCTTGCAGTTGAAGATGTGGAAAGTGGGACAGCGAGACAGCAAGAAGCTGCACCCTTTGTGACATCCTTTGAACACTGAATCAAGCCTCACCTGAACTAATTGCTACCTGGTATGCATGTCATAACTAGTAGTCGTGTGTTTATCATTTATTTGGATTTCATTCTAAATATCACTGCTTTTCTAGTTCCAGAGAGTCCCATAGGGTTAGGGGAAGCTTCCATGCCCATATCACAGCTTTATTTCTCTCTCTACCAAATACTGCTTTCTTTCTTCCATAGGGGTTGATCACAAGGGCAGTCCCTAATAAACATCCTGCACAGGAAACTCCATCTCAGAGTCTTCTCCCTGGAGCACCCAATATATGGCAGATGTAACTTCATTTTGGCAGATTGATTTTCCATGGGCTCATCCCCAATCAAAACAAAACAAAACATAACAATTTTTATTGCATCTCATCTTTGCAAAGTTTTGGAAATTCATCTGTAAGGTTTTGCTTTGAGATGCAACAGTTAACCAATGAGGGGTTGAGTTATCCCAGTAAGGAGTAGGAGGGAGAGGAAATCAGGTTAGACCATGGACTTCTAGAATCTCTAGTCAAATTTATGTTTTATTTATTATTTTTGATATATTTATATACCCATGAAAACATCAACATAATCACGATACTTTTGTAGTTCCTCCCTCCCACTTCTTTCCCCATCCCCGTGTAACCACAGATCTGCTTTCTGTCACTATAGATTCCTTTGCATTTTAAAGAATTTTATGTAAATGGAATCATACAGTATGCACTTTTTTGGTTTGCCTTATTTCACTCAGCATAATTATTTTAAGATTCATCCATGTTGCATGTATCAATTCTTCATTCCTTTTTACCGATGAATAGCTTCCCATTGTATATATATATATAACAATGCATTTATTCATTCAGTTGTTAATAGACATTCGGGTTGTTCTCAGCTTTTGGATATTTATAAATAAAGCTACTATGAGCAATTAGGTACAAGTCTTCATACAGACATATGCTTTTATTTTTCTTGGCCAGTTTAACTTTTTAAGAAATTGCCAAACTATTTTCCAAAGTGGTTGCATCATTTTACATCCCTAGCAGTGGTGTTTGAGAGTTCCAGTTTCTCCATATGCTCACTGATACTTGGTATGGTCTTTCCTTTTACTCTGTAGGTAAATGGTAGCATCTCATTGGTTTTAATTTGTCTTTCCCTAATGACTAACAATGTTGAGCATTTTTTCATACAATTATTTGCCACTCATATACATCTTTGGTGAAATGTTTGTTCAGATATTTTACTCATCATTTAATTTGTTTTGTCATTATGCTTTAAGAGTTTTTTTAAAAATGATGCATTCTGCATACAAATATGTTACCATATATGTGCTTTGAAAATATTTTCTCCTAGTCTAAGGTTTATCTTTTCAATCTCTTCTCTCAATAATAACTTTCAAAGAGAAGAAATTTTTTAGTTTAATTAAATCCAATTTATCAATTTTTTAATTTTATGAATTGGTATCATAGCTATGAAATCTTTGCATAACCCAAAGTCACAAAGATTTTCTTCTATGGCTTCTTCTAGAGGTTTTATAGTTTTAGGTTTTAAATTTGGGTCTATGATCCATTTATTTTTAATTTTTTATATGATCCATTTTGAGTTAATTTTTGTATATGGTGCAAGATATGGATTGAAATTCATTTTATTTTTTTTTGCATATGGATATCCAAGTGTTCCAGCACCATGTGTTGAAATCGCTCATCTAATTTTAAAATATGGAACACATAATTCCAGTGTGGTCCATAGACTATCTCAGCATAATCACTCCTAGTGCTTGTTAAAAATGCAAATTCCTAGGTCTCTCACTAGACCTTTGAATTAAAAGCTTATGACAAATAACCTAGATAATTCTTGTGAATACCAAACTTTGGGAACAACTGGCATTATAAGAGTACTTACCATTAACCCTTTACTTCAAGTCAACACTGTCTCTGTCAAATCTCAGAAAAGACATAATTTTAAAAAAGTTGCAAAGACTCACCTGCTTAGGCAAAAACTTACAAGTTTAAAAAACAATGGTAAAACCCAAAAGTCAGAAAAATAGAATGAGTAACTGCAAAAATTAAAAAAAATTAAAGATCAATATATTTGTTAACACATATATAAAAACATTAAAGTCTCAACAAATCTTAAATTATTTAAAAGACAAATAATAATCTGGGAACTATTTTGAAGATGCCAAGTGATCAATTTTTAATCTATAGAGAGATATAAATTATTTTAAAATGAATAAAAAACTCAGTAAAAGATATATAAAAGGACAAAGAACATAAAATATACCATTGAGATTATATTGAGAGAATATTATTCAGCCAGTAAGATTGTCTTAAAAAATTGTTTCCATTAAATTGGTGCAAAAGTAATTTCAGTTTTTGCCATTGAAATTAAATTTACAATGAAATACAATGAAGGAGAAATGCTTCTAATAGGATGAAAAATCCGAATACAAAATCATGGGTTTATACGTGTTCATGTAGATAAAACAGGCTTAGGAAAAAGTGACTGAAAGCAAATATACTCCTGGATGGTATTTTTCTATTTCTAATGACCAAGTGTATATGCCCATGTAATCAGAACAGAAAAAAATCCATTTTTTTCTTTTAAGAAAGGGTCATACATGATTTCCTTGGCAAAGTCAGACAATGGCAGAGAAACAAAGGTGGGCCAAAGGAAAGGCACTGGGAGGGGTTGAAAGCAGGTTTTGCACAGCTGTCCCTCAAATGAGATGGCAGAGGTGGGAGTTTCCTTGTTTGCAAGTCTCTGCTATTGCTAAAGACTGCCTCAATATGATCAGTGCAGATGGGGACGTCTGGCAGAGTGGACAGATTTGAATACCCATGTCACAGTCTCTTTGCCTGATCATGTGTAGACCCTACTCAAATAAAAATAACCACCTTTTCTGACTAAAAAGTGAGTGGTGCACAGAGGAAAAGAAGCTAAAGCTATTAACAGCCCTTTCTATTTGTCCAAAGCCACCCAGTGTATGAAATGTCTGTTTGTTCACAGACTCTGAAGTGTTGCTTTGTTTGTATCATCCCTCTTCTACAGTTCAGAAACTAAATCTAAAATATTTCACCAAATTGGAAGTCCACTCATATCTTCTGGGTTTGCATGTCTGAACTGAAATTGAACTCTCACACTTTAGTTCACATGACGTTAGAACAATAAAACTTCTTGTTTTGAAGAAGAATTGGCTTTAAAAGTCTCGTAAATGAGTCCAGCCTGTTCTTGGATATCAAGTAGCACTTATAAACTCTAGTACCTAAATTCTGTGTAATTGTGAATAAGCAAATGTTAAACAAGCGGGCATGTACAGATTATTTACCTCAGATTCACACAGGTGTAGAAATAATAAAAGTGTATTTGCCCCTTTAAAATCTGGTATTGGAAATCGCATCAAGAATTGAGTAAAAGGATATTGAAAGACAAAAACAGATTATCATCCATCTTAAAAAAAAAAGGAAATTAAAATGTCAAGTAAGTCAGGAGCGATGTCTAAAGTACAATAAAGATTACTGGAAGGAATTTTTGTATAGTTGTTCTGTAGGAAGTTCTGTACTTTAAAAAGTTCCAGGTAGTATAGAACACAATTTTCATGGAAATTTCTTTTGTGGTCAGTACTAAAATAACTGTCATCAAAAGAACTATTGAGTATCCAAAGCATGCAGAAAATGTCTCATAAAATAAACTAAAATAAATAAATTTGTATAAGAAAACTTTTCTCAAGCTTGTCAGAAAAATAATCCAGAGTGACTGTGAACTATAAAAGCTAGACAACTTCTCCAAAATAGCAACAGGCAAGGATTTCTTAAGGAAACCCAGAGGAGCTTAAAAAACTCGATTTAAGGAACCAGGTTATTTTCACTATTGTTGTGGAGTCTTCTTTCAAAACCAAGAACTGAAATATGTATTAATAGTATGATGATAATTTTACTTAAAGGAAGAACAGACTCTTTTCTCAAATGAGAATAGGACCATAAAAATATAGTCTCATTGCTTCATCTTTTAAAATATGTATGACTAGTGATATGATTTGCCTCTATGGCCCCACCCAAATCTCATCTTGAATGGTAGCTCCCGTAATTCTCATGTGTTGTTGGAGGGACCTGGTGGGAGACAATTGACTCATATGGGTGGTTTCCCCCATACTGTTCTCATGGTAGTGAATAAGTCTCATGAGATCTGATGGTTATATAAAAGGAAACCCCTTTTACTTGTCTCGCATTCCCTCTTGTCTGCCACCAAGTAAGACGTGCCTTTTACCTTCTGCCATGATTGTGAGGCCTCCCAAGCCACATGGAACTGTGAGTCCATTAAATCTCTTTTTCTTTATGTATTACTCAGTCTCAGATACGTCTTTATCAGCAGTGTGAAGACGGACTAATACAACTAGATTTCTCTGACGTGAAACCCTTGCACATTAGTTTCACTTACTTCTATGTGTTAGTGGGAAGTGTGCTAAACAGCAGAATAGGAAAAAGCTTTAAAAGTAAGATTATCAGTGGGGCGGGAAGTTCTGGATCCTAATTCATCTACAAAAGTAGATGTCATATTCAAATTTCCAAGTTTGTGGGTCTTAATCCTGCCATGCACTTTCCTCTTAACTTGTTGAATAGTTTAATAAGTTCTGTATGTCAAGTATCATAAATGTGTAAGCCATATTTTGCAATGATAATGTCCTATTTTTGTAGAGAGGAGTTGTCAGTAGAATATATAAATAGTCAGTATTTTGAGACTGCTATGATGGTGTGCTTATCAAGATGAGTTAGGTTTTCACAGCGAATTGACCAGATCTAGAATATTTGGCTCCTGTTACTTAGCCAGTTAATTCTGTATTTTCTCAGATTCTATACTAAGATGAGCATTTTGGCTAAGATGAGCCAAACTTCTCATTTGATAGTCAAGGCAACACTCTCCAGTTGGCAGTATACAAATCATTATTTTGGAAAATATGAACAATTCTGTCCCAAATAAGTTTGATTTGCCTGGTTTCATAGAACTGAAAATTATATCAACTGAACTGTGCTCAGTCTCTTAGTGAATGCCAAAGTTCTTGCTCCTGTATCCTTATTTGGAGATAATCTAAAAAGCCAACAAACAAAACAAAACATTTCCCAACCTTTAATCATGCTGTTTCTCATGGAAAAATTTCCTGGATTCAGTTTTAAAAATAACAGGTTAACTAATAATAAAGGAAGTACTACCTTCCATTTCAAATCAAGAGCCATTTATCAAATGCTGAGTTTGTCAGGTTCTGTATTGAGCGCTTGAAAGAAACCGATGAGACGAACACGGTTTCCACCTATGGATACACTATTTTATATCTGGCAGCATGCAATTACATTATCCTGTTTTATCCTCATCGAGACTCCATGAGATAGATATTATTTCTCCCATTTTATAGAAGATAAAACTCAAATAAAAATGTCACTTGCCCAAGTTTACACTTTTACTAGAGCTAATGTATTTTTCTGACTCCTGATTGTTTTCTCTTTTGATTATTCAAAGGCATAAGTTTTCCCTAATGTTTTTAGTCAAGATAAATCATGTAAGTATTTTAGTGCAGAAGTCTTTCTAGTCTAAAGTAAGAATTTCTATACCTTGTCTAAATTTCAGTAGCCATTTCAATATCAGAGGAGCAGGAAATTATTCAATTCATGAGAAAATTCATGCACCTGTGGATTTCATCTTTTGTGCCAGATGAATGAATGAGGTTGGATTTGATTTGCTCCATGACTAAACTCTAAAATTGGGATTTAAAATGGGTCTGTAATCTCACTCTGATTCCATTTCTCCTGTAATGCTGCCTAATGGTTATGCAAGTCTCAGAAACATATTTAAAGTAATAACACATCCTTTTATCCAATAACATCAAGCTGAGATCTTTTTTGTTCACTTTTGTTAGACCTTTAACCTTTAAAGGTGAGTCAGGCAGCTGCAGAAAGCCTGATCTTATTTTCTGCCCCCGGCAAGACTTTTTCAAGTTCATCTTTTTTCCCTTCTCTCAAAATTTGATGAAAAATGAAATGTCAGGAAACAAGCTCTTGGGCTAAAAAACTTGTGTCTGTCTCTGTGACAGATGTCATTTTGAAAGGTTTCAGGTCACCTGTCCGAAGTGTGCCAGTGTGATCTGTACTCACGTGACTCGACCTCACACCAACATTGAGTTCTGCTTTTAAAAATAGCCTCAAAAAAGAATTAAATGACTTCAAGTCATTGCCTTTTCCACTTTTAACTCTGATTTATAAGACAAAAAGGGTGGGGTGGGGGAGAGAAAGAGAGAGGGGGAGAGAGAGAGAGAGAGAGAGAGAGACTTTTAAAAAGGACAGCTTGACCTTTGGGTGCCTCTGGCAGTGAACCAATCAGCATTCTTGTAATCCAAACACAGATGCCTGGAGCTAAACAAATCCTATACTTGTGAACAAGAATTCAGTTTGCTGTCAAAATACAGTGAGGATCAGCACAACAATGCTTTTAACAAAATATCATGAATTAAAGTTTGAATGTTTGTGATTAATTGAAAAAATTAAATTAGTCACTGTGGTATTTCAATAGTGGCTCAATTTAGTAGCAAATATTTCCAGTAAAAATTCATGTGTTTTGAAAAGTCCTGTATCTAAACTCCACCCTGGACATAACTCCCTAATATTTTATTCCAGAAACACCACTGATATTATTGTACAAGTCAGTAGTTTGTAATGACTAATTAATGAGGTTGAACTCTGTTCACTTTCTGGGTTAGTTATGCCATGTTTGAATTATTTGTCACAGTGATTTAAAAAACATTTCTCTTTCTACCCTTTTTTCTCTCTTTTTCCTATGAGCTTTTATTATAGTCCAAGCAATTGAAGAACTTTTTAAAAGATAATTTTGTTTCATCAGTTTGGGAGTAATCTCAGGACCTTGCCCTGTAACCAAGAAAATCAAAAAAATTACAGTTTCAAAGACATGTTTGTTAAATCTATCACTCTGAATAAGAGACCAGATTGGGAGAGATGAGAGGACCCATGGAATATAAACCCAGAAGCTTTAATAGAACAATAGAGATGTTAGCTTTTTCTTTTTCTTTGCTTGATTTTTAAGTATGCAATACTTTTTTTTTCTTTCAAGTAGGCCCAGCCTTAACTTGAAATGAAGGTAAATTTCTTGAAGATATGTTCATTGTATCCTTGTCTGGAACAAGGTTATTAGTGTGTGTGAAAAACTTGAGGGAGAAAAAAAAGAAGTGTAGACCCGGAAGGCAATTAGTTAGCTTGAAATAGAAGTGGCAAGCTGATTTTTGGCAATAATTTGTGAATTATTTGTGAAATTTCTTTACCTTCTACAGTGATTTTTTATTTTTTATTTTTTTATTTTTTTATTTTTTTAATTAATTAATTAATTTTTTTTTTATTGCATTTTAGGTTTTGGGGTACATGTGAATAACATGCAAGGTTGTTGCATAGGTGCACACGTGGCAGTATGATTTGCTACCTCCCTCCCCTTTACCTATATCTGGCATTTCTCCCCATGCTATCCCTCCCCAACTCCCCACCCCCCCACTATCCCCCCTCCCCCCCAACAGACCCCAGTGTATAGTGCTCCCCTCCCTGTGTCCATGTGTTCTCCTTGTTCAACACCCGCCTATGAGTGAGAACATGTGGTGTTTGATTTTGTGTTCTTGTGTCAGTTTGCTGAGAATGATGTTTTCCAGGTTCATCCATGTCCCTACGAAGGATGTGAACTCCTCCTTTTTAATGGCTGCATAATATTCCAGGTCTTTGCTATTGTAAACTGTGCTGCAATGAACATTCGTGTCCATGTGTCCTTATAGTAGAACGATTTATAATCCTTTGGATATATGCCCAGTAATGGGATTGCTGGGTCAAATGGGTCAAATGGAATTTCTATTTCTATTTCTATTTCTAGGTCCTTGAGGAATCGCCACACTGTTTTCCACAGTGGTTGAACTAATTTACACTCCCACCAACAGTGTAAAAGTGTTCCTATTTCTCCACATCCTCTCCAGCATCTGTTTTCTGCAGATTTTTTAATGATCGCCATTCTAACTGGCGTGAGATGGTATCTCAATGTAGTTTTGATGCCCAAAGTAATTTACAGATTCAACACTATCCCCATCAAGCTACCAATGACCTTCCTCACAGAACTGGAAAAAACCACCTTAAACTTCATATGGAACCAAAAGAGAGCCCGCATAGCCAAGTCAATTCTAAGCAAAAAGAACAAAGCAGGAGGCATCACACTACCGGACATCAAACTCTACTACAAGGCTACAGTAATTAAAACAGCATGGTACTGGTACCAAAACAGAGATATAGACCAATGGAACAGAACAGAGGCGTCGGAGGCGACACAACATATCTACAACCACCTGATCTTTGACAAACCTGAAAAAAACAATCAATGGGGAAAGGATTCCCTGTTCAATAAGTGGTGTTGGGAAAACTGGCTAGCCATATGCAGAAAGCAGAAACTGGACCCCTTCCTGACACCTTACACTAAAATTGACTCCAGATGGATTAAAGACTTAAACATAAGACGTAACACCATAAAAACACTAGAAGGAAACCTAGGCAAAACCATTCAGGACATAGGCGTAGGCAAGGACTTTATGACCAAAACACCAAAAGCATTGGCAACAAAAGCCAAAATAGACAAATGGGACCTAATCAAACTCCACAGCTTTTGCACGGCAAAAGAAACAGTCAATAGAGTGAATCGGCAACCAACAGAATGGGAAAAAATTTTTGCAGCCTACCCGTCTGACAAAGGGCTGATATCCAGAATTTACAATGAGCTAAAAAAGATTTACAAGAAAAAAACAAACAAGCCCATTCAAAAATGGGCGAAGGATATGAACAGATGCTTTACAAAAGAAGACATACAGCGATGTTTTAGACCGATGCTTCTCAAACTTGAATGCACTCATGAATTACCTGGATCTTGTCAACATGTAGATTCACATTCAATAGGTGTCGGGCAGGGCCTGAGTCTCCGCATTCCTAACAGATTCCCAGGTGGGGCAGACGCTACTGAGCCTAAGATTTTAGGTGACTCTTTTTACTCTCTACAAGATTCCTGTGTAGTTCTGAGGTTCAAAACGATTATCTTATTTTAAAAAAACTCCCTTCTGATCCATTTGTCCTGTTTATGATCTTTTTCTATGTGACTGTGACTTGATCTCTTTTAGGAACTTCCTAATTTTAATACGACTGTAGTTACGTCATCTAAAAATGCTCCTATATTATTATGAAGAAAAGATACGTACAAAGATGGAAACAATGTCAGCTTTTGTCACCCTTGCTCTTCAATCAATAGTTTCTCACTAGGTCGTGGTCCTGGTGAGAGCATTTTGTGTTGTTAGGTGGTCTCATTAGTACTGACACATCTCTTCTTTGCTATATTGCAATCAGACTGTTCAAAATCAAAGGTTGAAGGTCTTTATAAGAATGCACTTGGGCTAAGAAGCATGTAGGGGAAAAACAGTTAAAAACAAGAGCAGTCAGAACTATCAGCAGTGTTTAGACCCAGATAACCACAAACATCCTGGAATTTACTTAACCATGTCTGATTTCCCAGTGAGTCATGTTTACAGCTTTAGATGTTAGTTTACTTTTCCTTCATTTTTTTTCTTGATCACTCATGCAGTAGAAAGTGGAAACGAAATCTTTCATGGCAATTAAAGTGCCAATACTTGTGCTAGCTATGTGTTCCTGCTACTGATAGGGAGCGATCTGGCCATTAGTCGAACAAAGACGTACCAAATTTCTCATGCTCATTACCTATTTATAATATGGACATTCTTATGGCATATCATGCAGCTGCTTTAGCAGGAAACTAATGTCAAATGAGAGTGCCAGATATAGCTTTGTCAAGAGAAAATGCACCATATTTAATGCTCAGTTTTCATTCTGCGTATGTTAGATATACACGTGATTGCTCAGAATTTTATTCCAGTGTATTCATAATTGTGTATTCTACTACAAGTTATTTTTGTACTTGATAAAGATTCTCTCTTTTTGGTCAAATGCTAAGATTATTTAACAAGTGGAAAATAATGTTTGCTAATTTTCTCAAAAGGCTAAAGGTGTTTCGTGCACTGAGGGTGTAGACGAATATTACCCTATGTTAGAAAGACCAAACTACGAGATGGGTTGTCTATCACATAGTGAGGCTTTAGGGATTACTATGCCACTTCTTTCAGAAAAGCCTTCATCTTATATTGCCAATTTCATCTGGTGAGTCAGCTGGACGCTCTGGAGCACGTGATTGTGGATTAGACCTGGAATTACAGATTCCGTTACTGCTATCACACTAGACTCTTAATAACGTTACTCTGCATAAGCTTTCTCCTATGAGAAAACTGCTTCGACCTCTTTGATGAATATTGGTGGAAGAAAAAAAATGGGGGATATGGCAGTTGTGAAAACAGATATTTCTGGCTGAAATTAATAATTCTGAGCAGCACTAAAATTAATTACTCTGTGGTTATAAGTAGGTAGTGGATTTATGGTAAATGACAGAGTGTTTGCAAATTTTCCTGACTAGTCGATTAGAAAATGCACAAGTGGAGGCGTCAGCCGAGCATGCATTATTTAAGTGGTTGGTGTCTGGCGACAATCTGGAAACTGCAATTGTTGTGGTTGCCGTAGGAAAATTCGCACTTTCTGAGAGAAATTCTTTCACCTTTGTGTGCCCACAGCATGGATCTTTCCTCATGGCAGCTGTAGGAAACACAGGAACTCCGTGACCTGGAAAATGTGGGACAACTGCCACAAGGTGACCCTGGAAGGCTGGGGTAGGCCCAATTAATTTAAAATTTTGCTTGGCCTTGTCTCTTCCAATTTTCTAAATCCTCTGGAAAAATGATTAATGCGTACACTGCCAATGCGAAAATATTTTTGACCCTATTAAAGTCGACCAAGGGTAAACCAAGTGTAGGCTGGCATTGTATCAAACTAGCTTTATTAAATTTGATTGGAGGTTTGTATGAGGAAGGGACAGACAAGGACATTATTTTGCACAGCGGCTCTCTTTTAAATGAAAATATCAAGAGGAATACAAAGTAGCAATATGCCCTGGACAGGAATCATTTTAAATGTAGAAAAATACCACCAAGAACTTTGTTTAAAGGGTAAACCCTGTTTGCTAGTAAATATTCTGCTATCTTATTGCTATGCTAGTCAATTATCAATGAGGGTGTTTTAATATAGAAGTCTTATTTTTTTTATTTATAGATGAGCTAATTCCACTTTGCTTTCTTTCTCTTGTCTGTCATTGAATTCTATGACTTAAAATAGCCTTTTTGCATTTTGAAACTTAGCAGAGCAAGGCTCAATCTTATAGCATTTTCCCTATGTATCTATCCTACACAATTATCCAATTAATTAATAAAATGATCAGTTTTTTCACTTGTTATGTTTTGAATAAAAATGGCACAATTCTGGCACAATTCCAAAGGATAGAACTTCTCACAGGCATTTCTTCTCCAAGAAAGAGAAAATCTGTTTAATTGTGGTAAGATATAGTGAATGCATAATTTAATTTAGAGGTCAACATATTTCACATTTAATGTTTTCCTGTAGTTTTCTCAAACCTAGGAGATATTCAACCACATGAATGAGATCATGAAGAGTGTATTTTACCCGTTTATCATGTGGAAAATATAATACTTTCCTTTATAGCAGGGCTGGATCTTACTGACCTTGATATGCCTAGCATATAGTAAATACTTATTCAATGACTAAATGGCAGAAACCACCTGTGACCAAGGGAAGAATAGAGAGCAACAGCTGGAATGACAGCTTAGCTAATGGTAATAGCTCGGTGAAGGCTCTAAAATACATGAGTAATTGTTAGTCATTTTAGTCTAGCAAGCATGGATGTGTAGAATAGGTAGTCATAGGATTTAAAAAAAATCTATGACTTGGGATATTAGCTTTGCCTCAGACTTGCTAACTGAAAGACATGAATGAACTATTTATAAGACTTGTCATAGATTGTATAACTCTTCACCCACGGCTTTCCTCCTCTGCAATGTCTCTTCCTGTAGGAAGGTTATACATTCCTGCACTATTTAACTCAGGCATGGCGTTTTGACGTGGTTTAGCCAGCGAAGTATGAGCAGAAGTGAGGTACATCACTTTCAGGCAGAAGAGTCAAAGCATAGTTAGATTATTCCCTTTTCCCTGTGAATTACCATCATCAAAGTTCCAGGTGAAAGGCAAAGTGGAGTCAAGTTCCAGCTGATTTTGCGATAGACACAACAGTGTGAATGGGAAATATACTCGTTACTGTTAGTCATTGAGATCTGGGATTGTCTGTTACCCCTACACAACATAGCTTATCCTTACTGACACAGATGTAAACTGTATTCTTTTGGCATGAGTTAAAGAATATGGTGCTAATTGCAACTCCAAGAGTTTTGAGATGAAATTAGCTCTCAACTTCCTGCTGTCATGTCTGGGAACCCACTTGCTTTCACACCTGTATCTGTTCTTTCCTCGTTAATGGACAGAGCAAACCTGGGAGCAATGGCCAACCCCTGCCTGTGCTCTGGATCCCATCACCTCTCAAATACTAATAGCCTTTTCACTGGGAGTTATCTCTTCTCTCCTACAATGCCAATCTGTGCCTTTCTGATGGGCCATTCATATCTTCCATGGTAAAAACAATTCATTCTTGGCTCCACTTTCAGCTAGCCCCTTTCCATTTCTCTCTCCCTTTTCTCAACCAAATATCTCAACTACTTAACTGTGTGCTATCTCCACTTCCTCACCTCCCATTCAATCTCTAACCTACTCTGATCTGGTTTTCATCCCACTACTGGAAACAAATCGCTTTTGTCAAGATAACCAAAAGCCTATGTATTGCCCAGTCCAAGGGACACTTTATACTGACTTTACTCATGTTCTTAGCAGCATATCACTGAGTTGGCCATTTCCTCCCTCAGGAAAAACCTCACTTGGCTTCCAGCACAGTCTTCTGCCTTTATTACAGACAGGACATTGTTCCAAACAATCCAATTATACTTTTTAAGTTATTTAAAACCATAAAATTATTATTGACTATAGTCACCCTATTGTGCGATCAAATAGTAGGTCTTACTCTTGCCTTTATTCTTTTTTAAAAAGTTTTTAAAATTTATTTTTATTTTTCTTTAAGTTCTGGAAGACAGGTGCAGACATGCAGTTTGTTGCATAGGTATACATGTGCTATGGTGTTTGCCTCCACCTTTCAACCCATCATCTAGGTTTTAAGCCCTGCATGCATTAGGTATTTGTTCTAATGTTCTCTTCCTTTGTCCCCAACCCCCTGACAGGCCCCAGTGTGTGATCTTCCCCTCCCTGTGTCCATGTATTCTTATTGTTCAACTCCCACTTATGAATGAGAACATGCTGTGTTTGGGTTCTGTTCCTATGTTAGTTTGCTGAGAATGATGCCTGACTTTATTCTTAACGCCTTGTAGTCCACTCTTTTTCTTCCTTTCCTCACCTCTAAAATTTATAAAAAGTAAACTTCTATAGGTCAGTATTGGCTTCTCTTTTCTTCTATCTACATATTATTTTCCTGTATTGAGTTTTGTTTCATGACAACTAATTAGCTCGAGTTGCTATTTTGAAGTCTCTTCCTATAACCATTCATAAAAGCCTTGTTAATGTATACTTCCTTATTTCCCACTTCAAAACATCCCTTATAAAACTTCAGGAAGCACTCATAACTTTGTTATTTTAATTCCCTCACTTGATTCCTTAAAAAAAATCTACTGATCACCTATCATGTGCCAGGCATAGTAGTAGATATTAGGAATCAGATATAATTCCTGATCTCAATAAAGGTGCCTAATAAGTGCTTAGTGAGGAGGAGGAAAATATGTACATAATTATGGTAAAATGAATAAAATGAGAGCATTTCTCATAATGTAGCTATATGACACACGGCAGAAACATAAAGGAAAGAGAATCTAGGCTTTCTTTGGCAGTAGGAGAAAAAGTCCCAGAGGAAGTTTGGGTATAAATATGGTCAAACAGGAATTTATCAAATGGAAGGAATAGAAAACATTATTCCTAAAGACAAGGAGATGTGAGAAGGCCTGCTAAGTTTAGGAAATTAAAAATAGCTTAATATTTTTACAAAGAATAAGGAAGATGGAACTAGGCAAGCAATAAGTCTGAACATGGGGATTGGGCCCAGGGCATTTTATGGGATTATATTCTTTTGATGTTCCACATGACATTTCTGGGTCCTTCCAATTTTTCTGGGTAAGCCATCCCTATCCTGTAAGAATGGACTCTATTTATTTTATTAAGGGGAGGGTGAGCATAAACAATATTACAATTTTTGAGACTGGAGACATTACATTCTGGTTACATTCCTAGTCCCTTTGTTCTTCTATTATATCTCTATATTGCAATCCTCTTGTATTATCTGTTTACTTCATTTGGTTTTGAGTAGCAATTTTCTGGAAAGATTGACTCTAACACTGAATGTTTTGACAAATATTACTGTTTATACTAACCTAATTCCAGTCCTTTACCTTTAAAACTATAGGGAAACAAATACTGAATAGCTGTTTGAATACTTAATAGTATTTGAATATTCAAATACTGAATAGCTGTTTGAATACTTAACCTCCTCTATTTAAAATTGGATAAAAATCAATGATAAAATGTTTGGTGGTTATATACTGGAAGAAAATCTCAGTTGGTGACGAGTGAGTTGTAAAATACGGTTTATCTGACAGAACCCATTGAAAGTGTATGCAACTGGGTAACTCAGCCCTGTTGGAGCAATGGCAAATATGACAGTCTCCGTAATTCTATTATAATTATATTCTAAGCCTAAGCTTATTGGTATTTATTATTATACTCTTTATGAATAACATTTTTAAGAGACTAAAAATGACAAACCCAGTATATATTCATGGATTCTTGAATATTTAACACCTGCTAGAGCACTACAACAACGAACCACTTTTGAAACTAGCTCAGGTAAGGCAATTTTGCTTCTAAATATAATAAAAATAATATTTAGCATATTTAAATTTTGTAAAGCAAAATTTAGTTGAGTGATGTAAAAAATGTTTTGATTTTGTTTTACCTTTAAAAAATATCTTTTATTTTTATTTCTTAATTTATAATATGAAAAACAAATTGATTATGGACAGGATGTTCCAAATGAGACCTTTAACTTCATGGATGAATAAGTTGGGGTGAATCAAGTGGCTTCTGGGACAAACCTTTGCTATGGAGTGCAAGCAGTCACCATTGTCTTACTTGAATTATTTTATAGTGGCAACTGAGTGGACTCTGATCACTTCTCCAGTAAATTAGTCATTCTGGTTGACTGCCTACAGCATTTCTGTGAAAGCAGTAGAACCAAGAACAAAGAGACATTAGTGGTATGAATCAGATTCTATCCTATGACTTCAAAATTAAGTTGAAAGAGAAATGGGATGGTAGGAAGGAAAGTGCAATTTTAATTTTCTAAAGATAGATGCCATTTGTAAAATGACTCTAAATACATAGTCATTTCTTACTTGTAGAGCTCCAGCCTGTTCAAGTGTTCATTCCAATCTTCTATTAACATTTGATAGACCACAACCAGATGAGTGGCCACTGACAAATAAGTCAGCTCCTCTCAAGTACAGACTCATTTCTCACATGGAACTTGAGATACTGGGCACAGGGACACTTTGTAAATATCTATTATTCCCCACCCTCCAACCACATGTTAGGATATGTGATGTCCTTAACACTTAAACACATTCTGGAATAAAAAAAGTCTGCACTCCAAATTGTGTCAGAAGAATCTCAACAATTCACAAGATCATTTAAATGAAAAGCTAAGTAATTACGGGCTTCTTTCTTCCCCATAGTGCCTGTCTCTTCTTGGCATTAGTAAGGTATTTAGGGAGATTCATTAAGGACTTCACACCACTAGAGTACTACTATGATCATTAATTTTCACCACAAATCCTCAAATGTATTATTTCTCAAGTAGGTACTGGAGAAATCTAGTTCGTTATTTCTGATAATGAGAAATGAACTTTTCCGCAATGTTAGTGATGAAGCTCTCAGTTGTGGGTAGTAAGGAATTAGGTGTTCGCTTTTCTGGGTGTCTAGGGTTCCACTCTATTTGTATGTGATGGCTCTTATCTAGCAACCAGTCCACTGACAAAGAACTTAGCCTGCTAGAAAATGGGAAGGTCTCAAGTGCAGAGAAAAGGTTGACTCAGGGCTCAAAATGGAATTAAATGAGAAAAATAAATGCCTCCCCACTTGTCCATTGGATTAAAATAAAATTAAATAAATACAAATTTTTAATTAAAATATTTGTTTGTTATTTCTTAAAACTGTTATAAAGGTTTAATTTCAATGTTCTTTAAGATGTGGATCGAACCTCTCTTTTATGACATTAATACAAAAATTATTAACACTGGTATATACGAGATACTGTTTAAAATGTTACAGGAGAGGCATAAGTTTTAGTATAAGCTGCTATTCTGGGCCAGGCACTGTGGCTCACACCTGTAATCCCAGAGCTTTGGGAGGCCAAGATGGGTGGTTCACCTAAGGTCAGGAATTCAAGATCAGCCTGGCCAACATGATGAAACCCTGTCTGTATTAAAAACACACAAAAAATTACCTGGGCATCGTGGCAGGCACCTTTAGTCCCAGCTACTTGGGGGGCTGAGGCAGGAGAATCACTTGAACCTGGGAGGTGGAGGTTGCAGTGAGGTGGGAGCAAGCTAATTCAGCCTGGGCGAGATCACTGTACTCCAGCCTGGGCTACAGAGTGAGACTCTGTCTCAAAAAAAAAAAAAAAAAAAAAAAGATGCTATTCCATGGAATTTACCTTCTAGTCATAGGATGATACCAAATGACCATGAAACAAAGCCCATGGAACTTAGAAATACACAACATAGCAGAGAAGGGCTCTAGTAGCTCGCTCCAATGATTGAAATCTGTTCTTCGTTGTGGCCTATATTAAATCAAGTTGAGATAACAGAAATTCTTTAATGTTTCAAAGTGGAAGGGATAAAAATAATTGGTTAGATATAAATGTTGCCTTGAAATTATGTATAACTTGCTCACTTTGTTTCCCAAGAAGGTCCAGATATCATTGTCTTCAATGAAGCATTGAGACATACGTTGCTGAGGGAATAACAAATTTCTTTAGAAAATCTGTAGTGGCTCTCTCTATCTTTGGGAGTCTTGATGGGCAATGATCCCATAAAAATGGACTTCTCATTTTCCTTGGGACTCACAGGATTCTAGGAGCATTTAATCATCACTTAAAATCAGTAATAAGGGCTGAGTTTTATTAAAAATTCTTGGCATCTATTGAAGTTATATTATTTTCTTCTTTTACTTCTTATGCTGAATTACTGTAATACATTTTTTAATGTTACATCAGCCTTTCATTTTTTACAATAAATCCTATTTGATAATATTTTATTTTGTGGCTGGACTATGGGAATAATTTATTAATAATTCTTGAATTTATATAGTAAGTGAAATTGGACTACAATTTTATTGTCTTATCCTTGTCCAATTTTTGGTAACAGGATTATGCTAGCCTTGAAGAATATGCTGGGCAGACATCCACATTTCCCCATTTTCTATCCTCTTGGGGATAATCTGTTCTGAGAAGTGTTTGTTAAGACTTTTCTGTAAAATCATTTGAGTCTAGTGTCTTTTTAGCCATAAACTTTAAAACTTTCTCCTATGGTAAGTATTCTGCTCAGATATTCTACCATTTCTTGATGTAATTTTGATCATTTATAGAATTCATCTCATTGAACTTTTCATTAATATAAAATAAAACATTCTCAAATTGTTAGCATTGCTCCATTGTCTTCCAGAATAAGTTACTGTTGAGAAATCTGATATAAATATAATGAATCTCATTCCTTTATAGGTCATCTGTTTATTTCTCCAAAGAAATGTTAAGATTTTTCCTTCCTTTGGAGTTCTGAAACTCTACAACAATTTGTTTTGATGGGCATATATATATATATATTTGTTTATTCGGTATTTCTATTGAGCCGTAGGTAGACCCAAAGACATGGTCTTTCTTTAGCTCTACACAATATTATCTCCATCCATTTGAAGATTCTATCATCATGGTCTTATTTTCAGGTCTTCTATATGAATAAATAAATAAATATATATATATAGCCTGTATAAATACAGGCAATATGCATATTGCCATATGAATATATATATTCATAAATATATATATAAATTTATATATAAATTATAAATATAAATAATATTTATAATTTATAATATATTATAATATACATTATATTTATAAATATATTTATAAATTATAAATATAAATATATATAAATATATATAAAATAAATGTATATATAAAAAAATATATATATATATTTCATCTTTCAGTGTTCTGAGAAGGGAAACCAGCTATGTAAAGGATGGTTATATCATCATAAGACCACAACACTGGGCTCCTACCTTCAGAGGCTGATATTGAAAAGATTACCACCTGAAATAATTACTGTAATAAGCAATTACTTGAGACCAAAAGCACTGAACTATCTGTAGAATCAGAGGACAGAGCATATATTCTCTGTAGTAAATCTGTGTTCAGAAATATGAGGAAATATATATTCCTGATTTATGTTTCTAGTGAGATTTAAAAATTTTATGTATTAGACTCTAACAAGGAATTATGAAGATAAAACAAAATTGTGATAGAGTATTGTATAGCTATGAAAAACACAACTGTTAACAACTTCAAGAGAAGAACTAATTAACAGAAAGAAAAATTAATGAAATAACAAAGAAAAAATAGATGAAAATGAAAAAATAGATGAAAAATATTACAATTCAGGAAAACTACAAATAGCTAAAAATAATACAACAATTTTAGTGATGTGAAGATCAGAGATATATGATCCAATCTAATATATAAAAAGAGAATAGAGTAGATGTGTAGAAGTAATAAATGGTGATAAAATAGAAGATGATTTGTTAGCAAATGTATGACTGATTTTCAAAAATATAGAAATAGGTTATATAACTAGGAAATATTAATTTCAGTAAGTATTATTGGGAAAATTATTGCATTCTGAAAATAGAGCAAAAATCTCAGAGATATTCACAGATAAACTATGTTACTAATACAGAACAAAATATAGGTTGGCAATGGACTTCTCCAAATATTTATTTTAGAACACATCTGAAAAGCACATGAAAGAGAATGCGAAATATAAAATTATAGACAAAGATATAACAGGCTTCCAAAAAAAAAAAAAAAAACAGAAAAGACTAGAGGAGCAAAAATTGGTGGAAGTGATATAGTTTTAATATAAACTAGAATCAAGAACAAGAGACATGTAATGCGATGTTTTTATATTGACAAAAGCTAATACCCATAGTAGAGATGTAATAGTCATGAAACACTATGTAACTAAAGAGTTAATAAAACATATACATAGCATAAACTGTCAAAAATACATTGGGCTGACAGAAGCACAGTTATGATGGCATGCTTTATCACATGCCATTCTTAGTCTTTGACAAAAAAAGCCTAAAAAGTAAATGTGGACTGAAAGGGCCTGAAAAAATATGATTAACATAATAATTTTATCTATATCTATATTTCTGTTTATATGTGATGTATGGCTTATATACCTATTTAAAAACTTTATAAAATATATATGTGGTTGTATAAAAGCACTGTACTCTATGAAAGCCATAGTTTCTTTGCAAATGCTTAAGAAACATTTATAAAAAGTGATCACATGCAACAACACATCCTCAGAATCTTAATTAATAACAAGGAGTAGAAAATGCATAAATTATATGCTTTAATGATATTGCAATGAAATGAAAACCTAATTGAACAAGTCTAAACAAAAAAGTAAAAAATTCATACCACTTGGATTAAAAAAAAGCAGTTGGCTAAAGAGTTCTTGGATTAAAGTAATACAGACTTTAACTGTGGAGTATTTAGAACGACAAGGATACTTTTTAAAATTAAAACCTCTATGATGTTTCCAAAGTCATGGCTTGAAGGCAGATTTATAGCCTGGAGTTTTTCGTTCATTTAACAACAAAGAATGAAAATCAAGTAATTTAATATTAACTCAAAAAGTTTGAACATAACAATAAAGCAAACATAGGAAACTCAGGAAGAACAATGTGGTTTAGTCAGTAATTAATTTTTAGGAAACACAACAAAATAATAGCTAATAGAAAAACTGGCATATTCAAACAAGAACAAAAGAAAGGAAAATCTAAATGTAGAAGTTATAATTTATAAAGGGAATATATTAATAGAGAGTTTAAACTCTTTAAGAGAATTGTACAAACTATGCTAATAATTTTACAAATCTCAACAAAATAGATAAATTCCTAACAAGGCATAAGTTGTCAAAATTGGCCTGAAGAAGAGGGAAAAAAAGGTAGGCTTACATTTTTTGAAAAATAAATTAAGACATAAACTCAAATTTTAACTTTTGTGTTTTCAAAATTACAATGACTAAAAATCCCTGTAGTACATTAGCTGATTGAGAGCATACAGAGAAAACAACTTTCAAGTAATTTTATGAAGCAAGTGAGTTTTCTTGACAAATTTAGCATAGCAGTCAGAACTACAGACTAATCTCATTACTATACTATATAGATGCAAATATACTAAATAAATAATAGAAAATAAAATACAGAACTTTGTTAAAATAATAAAACGCCATAACCAAAACTAGTTTTTAATCACCAAATAAAATTATAATCCATTATTACTTGACATATTAATTTGAACTGTATGTCACAGGTTGCAGAATAAAGGTAATAGGATCAATATGAGTGATGCGTAATGTAACAGTTTCTTATTGCTGCCGTAACAAATTATCACAAATGTAGTCGCTTGAAACAATATAAATTTTTTATCTTATGGTTCTGGAGGTCAAGAGTCGTAAAATCAAGGTGTGGATAGGACTGCATTCCTTCTGGAGGCTCTAGGAGAGAATCTGTTTTTATGCTTTTCCAGCTTCCAGAGGCCACCTGCATGCCTTGGCTTGTGTCCCCATCCTCTTATCCCTGCAATCTCTTCTGTCATCACATTTTCTGTGCTGACTCTTGACTTCCCTGCTTCCCTTTTATAAAAACACTGTGATTGAGTTCATCAGGATGATTCAGAATAATCTCCCCATATCATATCAAGGCTCTTACCTTAATCACATCTGTAAAATAATTTTTGCTGTGTAAGGTCATCTATCCATAGGTTTTGGGGATTAGGACATGGGCATCTATGGGGGCTGTTATTCTGTTTACCACACCCAAAATGAATTTGATTAAATTTAACATATTTTCTTATAAAATTCTTATTAAACCAGAACCAGAAGGATACTTTTTTTTTTTTTTTACTTCATGAAGCATTTGCATTACCAATTAATTACCACCATCTTATTTTGTGGAAAAACACTGGAGATACTTCTATTAAGATGAAAATGAATGTTACCATGCTATTATTTAATATTGTTCTGTCAGGAGGAGCCAATAATACTAATAAACAGGAATAAAGCTTTGTCTTAGAAAGAAGATTCAGTTTTCATTATTTTCCAGTGATTTCACTGTATATCTAAAAAGCAGAAAAATTGATTGAAAAACTGTTAGGATTAATAGAGGGCTTAATAAAGTGATTGGACCATGAGGAAACAAACAAAAATGAAATAACCAAATAAATAAATAAAGACTTTAAATATACAAGCAGAAATGTGTTTAGTTCAGGCATCAAAAAGAGACTCTGACCTCCATAACAAAAAGAAAGGAAGAAAATCAAGATGGGACTTAGACCAATGATTTTCAATATTTTTGGCATTAGAATTTTGTAACATTATTAAGAAGTACTGACTATGCTGATGAGCTTTTGTTTATGTGTTATATTTATTGATATTTATTTTATTAGTGATTAAAACAAATAAATTAGAAAAGTTATTATTATTTAGTAGTTAATTTAAAAATAATAGTAAAGCAATGTATGTTAAAATAATAACATATATTTTGTGAGAAACACTATGTTTTTTAACCCCCTTCCTCCAAAATGTAGTGAGAAGAGTGGCATTGTTTTTACCTTCTCTCAAATCTCTAATTGAATTCTAGGCTTAACAGAAGATAGCTAAATTTGTCTGTCTGCTTCTGTATTCACTTTGTTGTGATATGCTGTTTTGATTAAAGTATCTGAAGAAGATCCGGCCTTACACAGCTATGTAGTTGAAAAAGGGAGGAGCAGTTTAATATCCATTGTGGAGAGTTGTGTAGATTCTCCTTTTAACTTGGTAAGTGGCAGTTTCTTGAAGTGCGGTTGCAATGAAGAGTTCGAAATGATATTAATGAACTTTTTGTACTCTGCTTCATTAAAGTCCACTCTCCTGTTTCGCACTTTGAATAAACCTTTTACCCATGCATGATTTTGATTATTTGATCATCATATTTTGATGGTATTAAAAATATTTGCTTATTGAATTTTCAGATTTCCAAAATGATAACACACTTCATTAGACAATATCTAAAGGTGGCATTTGTTAATATCACCACTGATCTCATCAGAAGACTTTTAAAGTACTGGGAAGGTGTCAAACTCATAGTGAATATATGTTCTCTAAAATACAACTTTTTGCTTGCTAGCAGTGAGATTTTGGGATGGTTTGCCAATGTAGCCTAATCTAAACTTATCCTGACCAGTATGAAGCTACTAGGAGACTTTAAAGCTGGTCATTTTTGTCTTTTCAGTCAATGGTTCATTCATGATCCATAAGAAAAATAAGCCATTAGTGGTAGACTGTAAATTTGAAACACATGTGCATATGTGGTCCCCTAATAGTTAACATAAATTCTAATGAGCATCTGAAAACCATAGTAAGAATTGAAAGACTTATTTGGTAGTTTTGGAAGAATGAATTGAAAGTGAGTGAGTGAGGAAGGAAAACTGAAGGAAGTGAGGAAACCGTATAGTGATTTAATTACAGTAGGTCCTAATTAGGTTGGGAGTAGTGGAAATGGAGAAAATGAAATGTGTTCAAGCCATTGCATCTGTAAGTCTTACCATCATCATTATTATTGCAAATAATTCCAACAACTTGATAAGAGGTTAAGTCCTGGGGTAAAGGGAAGAGTTATTTTGATACATGACTCCAAGCCTAAATCTGCAGAAAGAAGCAAATTTTGGTATTAAAATTGAGTTGGTTTAGTGAAAGCATGGATTAGAGAAAAATGAATTTCATTTCCAATAGTGGAACACCAAATGGTGTTCTGTCGATGGATGGAAATATGAGTTTATAACTCAGGTGAAATCCCTCAGGCCTGTGAATGTTAAAAATGGGAAGCCTATTCTGGACATGCTAGAGTTCATTTAGAAACGTTCTCCAAGCAGAAAAACAGAGTTTAGCAAAAAGCGCTGAGCTTGGAAAACATCCACAGAAAAAATGAGGAGAGGGACAGGAGTCACTGAAGGAAAGAGAGGAGGCTCAATCTCAGCTAAAGGAAGATAGCTGTGCTGCTTCTGTATCAAGACCTGGAGCCCCAGGGCCATGTGAGGCTCAGAAACTCAGGATGAGAGGAGTACAGAGGAAAGGCTACTCAGTTACTGAGAGGGAGAGAACCTGTGTTGTCAGATGGAGACATTTTTAAGTATATTGTGGTAGGAAAACCGTTTTACAAGAGATTGTGGACATTGTAACAGGGAGTAGAGATCACTCAAGAATGGCAAAAGGAAGATAGGAGAAAACAATAGTAATAGGAATAAATCCTGAGGTCGAGGATTTATTTAAAATGGCTTTTCAAGTTCCTGTTGATTTAAAGGCAGATGGGACAGAGCCAATAAAGAGAGAAAAAGGTTAGAGATTGAGAAATAAAATAAGTGTTGTAACTGGGCTTCCCAGGGTGTGGGAAAGAATGACATCCATTTTGACTTTGAAGAGGAATTAAGATTTAGATTTAGATTCCATTATACTTGAAAGGAAAATGACAAAAAGGGGATAAAACTCATTTTATGTCGTGATGATGAGAGTTACATGTTAGGAAGAATATATCATCCGCTGTGATCAACTTCATGAAGATTGAGGCGTTAGCCGTGCTTGTTCTCGGGTAGACTTTGCCTGCCATCTGCTCACTGGGAACTAGACTGGGTTTGTACGTGGAGTGTAACCTGAACACTGAAGATCAACATCTGGTTTTATCTAATGCAACACTGCAATAAAAAAGATAATAATAGTCTCCACTGGAACTTCATTATAATGAGGCTCTTGCAGAACAATTTCAATGATGAGACTGTCTAAATGTAAAGATCTTCAGTAAAGAAAGCTCCAGATATTCTTTTTAAGTTTAATTCATTGTTAATGAGCTATGTTTCATTTGAAGGTTGGCAATTAGGCTCCAGTTAAGTAAACTAATTTTCTTTACCATCTTTTAAAATTTTTGTATTTAGAAATTAGTGTAAATATCTTTCTGCATGAACTTATATTACTAAATAAAATGATTTTCATTCTGCTTATAGAAATGTAAACATATAATATTAATTTACACATTGTTTATATATTCATTAAGAAACTTGCCCTCTGATTTATCCATGCTATAAATTGGAATATTTAATGTTAGAATCCACTGATTCTACCACCCTTTCCTTTACCATCCTTCTCTCCTTTCTTACATTATATTCCTAGGTTTATATTGCTGTTATAGTCACTCAGTTGCATATATCAACACCCTGATTCTCTCCCACCATCGGAGTCACCTTGAGGAATCCCAGTCCTACTTAATGCCAAGTGTTTCTCCATACTGTGTTCTTACACTGGCAACTAAAGTAGCTGGAGAAAATCACACATCTATTAAGTGTAAACTGGGGTCTTAATGATTCAGAGTGAAAAATATACATTGGATTTAATTTTCTATTAGATCTACTTACCAAATTTTTAAATAAAAGCCATTTTGGTGGGAGTGTAAATTAGTTCAACCATTGTGGAAAACAGTGTGGCGATTCCTCAAGGACCTAGAAATAGAAATTCCATTTGACCCAGCAATCCCATTACTGGGCATATATCCAAAGGATTATAAATCGTTCTACTATAAGGACACATGCACACGAATGTTCATTGCAGCACAGTTTACAATAGCAAAGACCTGGAACCAACCCAAATGCCCATCGATGATAGACTGGACAGGAAAAATGTGGCACATATACACCATGGAATATTATGCAGCCATTAAAAACGAGGAGTTCGCGTCCTTTGTAGGGACATGGATGAACCTGGAAACCATCATTCTCAGCAAACTGACACAAGAACACAAAATCAAACACCACATGTTCTCACTCATAGGCGGGTGTTGAACAAGGAGAACACATGGACACAGGGAGGGGAGCACTATACATGGGGGTCTGTTGTGGGGGAGTGGGGGGGACAGCGGGGGGGTGGGGAATTGGGGAGGGATAGCATGGGGAGAAATGCCAGATACGGGTGAAGGGGAGGAAGGCAGCAAATCACACTGCCACGTATGCACCTAAGCAACAACCTTGCATGTTTTTCACATGTACCCCAAAACCTAAAATGCAATAAAAAAAAAAAAAAAAAAAAAAAAAAAAAAAAAAAAAAAAAAAAAAAAAAGCCATTTTGGTTTCCCAAATCACTTAGAATTGTCTCTTATGCAAAGTCAATTAAAGTTCTTAATTTTAGTAAAACTAATTTTAAATAAATTTAATGAATGAGTATCCCTTTTATTTTTAACTGCTGATGTGATTGATTCATTCAACAAATGTGTACTGAGTATCCACCTCATGCCAGTCATTAGAGAAATAGAAATGAGCAATGCAGACAAACTCTCTGTCCTTATAGAGCTTACATCCTAGTAGGGCAGAAAGATAAGAAGTAAGAATTAAGCACATGAGTACCTATTAGGTGACACTAAGCCTTGTGAAGAAAAAGAAAAACTGGTGAAGGGGATAAGTTGTAATAGAGCTTGGGTAAGGAGGCGTTCTTAAAACGTATCATTTGAGTGGAGACCTGAAGGAAGAGAAGGAATAAGCCATGTGACTGGAGGAAGTCTGTGTGAGGCCAAGGGAACAAGAAGGGGAAAATTGTTGAGGCAGGAGTGTAATTGGCATGTCCAGAGAAAAGCCAACGTGACAAGTGTCGTCGGTGCTGGTTGAGTGAGGGTGAAAGGGATAAGGAATAATATCAGAGCAGGAATGGATGGCGATATCATTGAAGGACTTGGAGGTGATAATGGTTTTCACTCTGAGTGAGATGACCAGTCACTGGAAGGATCTGAACAGAGCAGTTCCATGATCTGATTTGTATTTTAAAAGAATCGCAGAGTAGAAAGAAGGGTTGGGGCTCGGGTGGGTGGGTGGCATGTGTGGAAAGCAGGGAGCTAAGTTAGGAGGCTACTGCAATCATCCAGGTGGTCAATGATGACCATTTAGATGAAGATAGTAGCATGAGATAGTGTGAGGTTCTATTTCTGGTTATATTTTGAAAGTTGAGCACATATAGTTTGTTGATAGATCATATATGAAATGTAAAGAAGGGATACAAACAATGAGATTTTGTCTTGCAAAAGTATTTTCAAAGAGAGAGCGAAGACAATGGGAGGAGCTGGATTTTTGTCGGGGAGCAAAGGAGAGGGAATCAAGAATTTCATTTTTGACATATTAAGTTTAAGATGCTTTTTAGACACTTAGAAAAGTCATGTAGGCAGCTGGATGTTCCTGAGTCTGGAATCCAGGGGAGAGATGAAGATTGGAGACACTGTATCTGGGAAACATTACTTCAGGGAATAGATGTTATTTACAGCCACAGGAACTGAACGAGGTTATCTAAAATCTCAGTGCACATAGAAAAAAGAAGTCACAAAATTGAGGCCTGAGGCTCTCCAAAGTTTAGAAGTAGAGAAGATGAAGAAGAATGAACTGGGAGAATGAGAAAGAACATACAGGGAGGTGGAAGGAAACTTACAGGGAATGTTGTCCCAGAAGCCAAGTGAAAAAAAGTGAAAAGCTTAAAAGAAGGAAGAGATCATTTGTGTCTTATGTTGTTAACGTTGAAGTGGATGAGATCTACTAATTGACCATTGCACTCGTCAGTGTGATAGTAATTATGAATCTTGACAAGTGAAGCCTTGGTGGAGAGGAGGGAATGAGGGCCTTATGTGAGGAGGTTCAAGGAGAATGGGAGGAGGAAAAGATAAGGAGAGACTCCCTCAAGGAGCAGAGACAGGATTTGTTAGCTGCTCAGCTATGGTCTACTAGATGAGGTGTGGTCAAGAGAGGCTTTAAATAAAGATCAGAACATTCTAGTATGTCTGCATACTGTATACTGATCCAATAGAGTAAATCTATCACAGATGAAAAAGAGAAGACAAATGCTAGAGCAATGTCTTAGTAAGCAAGATGAGATAGAACCAGGGAAGATGCTGGACCCTCATGAGAACAGTCACAGGAGTAAAGCCACAAGAAGGCACGAGGATGTGGCTGTGAGAGTTGCTGAAGTTCTCTTCTGATTTCTTCTGTCCCACAAGGCCCCAGAAAGAAGGGTGAAGGAATTGATACAGGCAAGTGAATAATAATAAGGATGGACCATAGAATCCAAGTGGGGAAGGGAGGAGAACACGAGGGAAGTGAGAGACCTGCAGGGGTGCTAGGATCAGTGAATTACAGTATTAGATATATTGAAACTCTGGCATATAGCATGGTTAAGGCAAAAACCAAATTATTTATTGAGTGAGTAAGTGATGTAAATAATTTTATATTACTGTGTTTATATTTTTTATGTCAAAGACAAATTCTTGGCAAAAATTCTGATTATAGAGAATAATTAATGAAAGTTGTTTCAATTTTCTTAAATCATTCTGATTGTATAGTAAGTTTTGTCTGTTTTGGAATTTATGCTCAGGATCAGGTGACTGGTGGCACCATTTCATATACTAGCAGGGTCACCTTCCTTGTCCCATCACCCACTGCAACAGCTACGATTGAGTGGACTCTGAATGATCTGATGCAGGTGCAATATGACAGCACCCACTTGCTGCCCCTCTGGGTCACTCACCTACTGCACAGGTATTGACTGTCACGAGTGGAGCACCGCATGGTGAGCTTGGTGCTTGGGGTCTCTGCATATGCAACTCAGAAATGTGTAGGGAGTTAGTAAGATGGCATTTTAACCCATGGAAAGTAGGGGCTGGTGGAAAAGTTCTTCCTCCTTTTGCCTCCTCTGACAGCTTGTTCTAAGAGGCTGGATATACAGCTTCCAGGGAGCTGGAGCAATTAGTTGCATTCAGCAATGCTCAACTTCAAACACATCATCTCATCCTGGTGCTGGCTCCCTCTCCTTTCCTGCCTGCCCACTTCTTCCTCACTCCTGCTGTGAGGATTCTTCTTCCTGTAACGTAGTCGGCTGTGAGCCCTCAGTGTCAGGCTCTGCTCTCTGGGAACTCAGCCTGAGACAAGCACCGTAACGTGTTTATTCTCTGCTACCTTCAATAAAGGAATAAGACTATATTATTTCAACGAATCACTTATCTTGTAAATAAGCATCAAGAGAACCTGAAAAGAATTTAGCTTGAGATTAGCAGCTATAATTTTTCTTTCCTAACGTAGACTCTTACTGAGATATGATTTTAGTCACTAGCTATTGTTTATGAACTTAAATTCTACTAAGATTGCATTTTGTGGCAATGTAGGCACAATATACATAATTATTCTGATCTAAAAAGTAAAAAAGAAAAGAAGTAGAACCAAGTATAATTATGTTTATTATACATTATATAATATGTACAAATAAGTGTAATTTATCCTTTTCTTTTGCTTAATAAAAATATTAGGCCTTCATAATTTTTTCATGGATTATTGACTAGCTCTTACTTCATTTCCCTCCTTGTGAGTTCCTCCTTTCATGTTGTCCTACATGTTGTCCTCAGTGATTTTTCTAAAACACAGATTTGATCAGCTCATACTTAAAAGCCTTCCGTAGTTCTTCATTACCAAAGATTATGCCCAAACTCTTAGGAAGACCTACAACTTGCTGCTCTCTTCTTTCCACTCTCCTCCCACCCCACGCACTATGCGTGTTCCATTTTCTCCTGGTCTTCTGCGCAGGGCCATGCTGTTTCGGTCCTCTGGCTCCGGCAGTTCAAGTGTCTCCTCTGCTACAAACTTTCTTCCTCTACATCCAATTGGATTTGATCTCTCTCTTCCAGGGAGGTCTACTTTGTTCTTCCCCCTTTTATAGCAAGAATCACACTGTATTACAACGATTGGTTTATGTAACTCTCTCTTCCACTAGAGAAAAAGAACAAGGTTTTGTTAATGTTTGGATAGCCAGTCCTGAGCACAGTACAGTTACGCATTGCTAACAACTGTGATATGTTCTAAGAAATATGTTGATAGGTGATTTGTGTGAACCTCACAGAGTGCCTTCACACAGACCTTAATGATATTGCCTACTACACACCTAGTATAGACTATTGCTCCTGGGCTACAAATCTGTACAGCATGTTACTATACAGAATATTTTAGGTAATTATAACACAATATAAATTATGTGTGGATATAAACATAGAAAATTTACAGTAAAAATACAGTATAAAATATAAAAAATGGCACACCTGAATAGGACACTTACCATAGACAGAGCTTGCAGGAGTGTAAGTTGCTCTGGGTGAGTCAGTGAGTGGTGAGTGAAGGCCTAGGACCTTACTGTATACAACTGTGGACTTTATTAACACTGTACACTTAGGCTACACTAAATTTATAAAAAGCGTTTTCCTTCAATACTAAATTAGCCTTAACTTACTGTAACTTTTTACCTGATAAACTTTAAAACTTTTTTAGCTTTTTGACTCTTTTGCAACAACCCTTAGCTTAGAACACAAACATTTTGTGGCTGTACAAAAATATTTTCCTTATATCTTTATTCTATAGCTTTTTTTCTATTATAGCTTTTTAAATTTTGTTTTTAAATTCTTAATCTTCTTGTTAAAAATGAACACACAAATACGCATATTAGCCTAGGCCTACACGGGGCCAGAATCATCAATATCACTTCGCATCTTGTCCCACTTGAAGGTCTTCAGGGGCAGTAATGTGCGTGGAGCTGTCATCTCCTATGATAGTAATGCCTTCTGGAATGCCTCCTGAAGGACCTGCCTGAGGCTGTTTTACAGTTAACTTTTTTAGTAAGTAGAAGGAGTACACTGTAAAATAATAAAAAGTATAATATAGTAAACATATAAACCAATAATATAGATGTTTATAATCAAGTATTATGTACTGTACATAATTGTATGTGCTATATTTTTATATGACTTGGCAGTGCAGTAAGCTTGTTTAGACTGTCATCGCCACGAACACATAAGTAATATGTCGTGCTTCGATATTACGATGACTATGCAGTCACTAGGCCATAGGAGTTTTTCAGCTCCATTATAATCTTATGGAACCACTGTTGTGTATGCAGTCCATTGTTGATCAAAATGTCATTATGTGGCGTATGACTGTACTTGGCATGTAAGAGTTCATGTGTAAATGTCATTGCAATTGCATTCAACAAAATCGTGCTAACTTTGTTGTAAATTTTAAAAACGGGGCTTAAAATTTATAATTCAAAATTTTTATGAATTCAAATGACCGCTTTCCCCCTTTCTGGACCATTGTTCCCAGTGTCCCTCAGCAGAATTAGTGAAAGTTTTAATAAACTTTAGCTGGAAATTCTGGGTTTATGCCACACTTTGGAACATGCAGATAAAAAAATTCCTTTTAGATAAAGCTTAGATTCTTCTAGGGGAAAGTTTCAGCTTAGTGGTTCACATTCTAAGTCAGCAGCCGACTTGATGGTGCTGAAAATCATGCTGAAAATCATGGAGTTGAGCTAGCCTCATAAAAAATAGAAACTTGCTCTGGAAGCTGTACTCCTGTCTAGTTTATAGAATACTGAATTTGAGCATCTGAGCTTCCCAAGTCCCTCAGGACACAGTGATTGTTGGGACTATTAACACTTAGGACTATAGTCCAGAGGAGGTGCTGTAATCTGGCCAGCTCTCTCTGCACATAAGTATGTTTTGTTTCACCCATGTCTTTTTAAACTATGAATTAGTTATTGACGTTTAAATATTAAAATTCCAAAAATAAAAAAAGAAATTCTGGATTTGTCTCTTCTATTGAAAAGCAGGGATGTTTTGGAGACACTGGGTCCACGTTTTCCCATAAGGAAACTATTGGCTGGAGTTGAACACTGAGTAAGAGGCATGCAATGCCCACCATCCTTACTGGAGCTCAGCCTTCTTCCTCCATTTGTGTATTTTGACCGCTTGACCATTGTTAGTTCATATGGTTTGGCTCTGTGTCACCACCCAAATCTCATGTTGAATTGTAATTTCCAATGTTGGGATTGGGGCCTGGTGGGAGGTGATTTGATCATGGGGATGGTTTCTAATGGTTTAGCACCATCCTCTTAGTGCTGTCTCATAATAGAGTTCTCATGAGATCTGGTTGTTTGAATGTGTGTAGCACCTCCCCCTTCATGCTCTCTCTCTCCTGCTGGCCATGTGAGGATGTGCCAACTTCCCTTTCACTTTCTGCCACAATTGTAAGTTTCCTGATGCCTCCCTAGCCATGCTTCCTGTACAGCCTGCAGAACTAATCAATTAAACCTCTTTTCTTTATAAACTACCCAATCTCAGGTAGTTCTTTATAGCAGTGTGAGAATGGACTAATACATTAGCATTTTGATTCGCAAATCCTATTTCTTGTACAGTTCATGAAAACAATATTCCTTCTGCTTTAGTGCTCTTGTCCCATGAAGCCATGAGGATTATTCCATTATGTCACATTTCTACATAATTTTCTCATATTTATTTGTAATAGATTTTTCAGATGCTACCTGAATAAATGTCAATCTTTCTCCTGTACCATATTATCATTTAACATTTTAAAATCTGCAAACTTAAGTTGAAATAACTTGGGACCAACCCCAAATGACTTTGCTATCAGCTCTTACAGAACCAGCTGCAGGTTTACTTTACCTTAACAAAGTAAACCAAGTCACTCAAAAGAATTCAGATAACTAAAAATATTTGTACCATTGTCTGTTAAAATGTAGTATTTATTTTTTGACATCTTGTACCATGTCAATGCATTGCTCTCTTGTCGTGTTGTGTTATGCTAGTTTGTGGTGGGAAGAAACATAACAGGATGTGACATGATGTAAGTGTTGCAGTGACATGTATAATTTAAAGAATACACTCCTGTTGGAAGCAGACACCTGCAATTAATTCAGATCCTGGGAATTTAAAACGAAACTGATGAACGAAACTAAAAACATCCATAAACTGATGGATGAATGATCTGGTTCACCAATCCAAAGGTAGATTCCAGTATATGAGTACATTATCATCACTGAAGATCTCAGAGCCTAATAAAATCCATGTATAAAGTAATCGCTTGTTATTTTCTAAATTTGGTTAGATTCATTAAAAAAGCTTGAGTAACAAATGTTTAAGGAAAGCATTTTTATTTTTAGAATTTTAGTGACTTAGTCATTCAAACTATTTAATCTCAAAGCAGGTAATTTAATCCAAAGTTCTTTTTGCCATATTTCTCTGGATACATTATGTTAAAGATATATTTTATTTAATGCATTTTTTTCTTTTAAAAATTATATTTTGAGATAAAAGCAATACATGTTTATCATTGGAAACTTGATAAGTACCAAAAGATATTAAAAATTTGTTGATAAACATCCTAAGCAAGGATAATCTCCATTAATATTTGAGGCTATTTCTTTCTAATCATTTCTTTTAGATGCATATCTACCTATCTTCATTTATCTATATCCACAGCTACATCTTTGTATATCCATATATCTACATATAAACAACTGTTTTATTATATCTCATAATCGTGTAGATCTGGGATTTCCAGGGCTTAATGGGTATTTGTGTTTTTTTCTCACATGGCCTTTCCTGAGGTTGCTTTGCGACATTCAATTGGCAAATAGGCTGACCTGGAAGGTCTTAGCTGGCTTTTCTCACACATCTGGCACCTTGACAGGGATAGCTGCTTGACTTAGCCCAACTGGGGTTGTTGGGCAAGTAAATTAATTTTTTTTCTCTAGGATCTTTGCCATGGGGCTGTTAGGACTTTCTCACAGCATGCGGCTGAGTTCTAAGAGCAAATGTTCCAGATATACATATATTTTAAAAATATGGTTGGAATACAGCTATATATTCCATTTTGAATCTGGCATTTAAAGTTTAAAATCATGTTGTATGCATTTTTCCATTTCACAAAATTTTTTTGGCAATTGATTTTGATAGCTGCATAATGTTACATGTTACATAACATACATAACATAATTTGCCTAGCCACCAACCCATTGTCACACAATTAAGTAATAATATTTTAATTGTATTAATAATAAGTAATAAAAATTGTGGAACATACATTTATGACTAAATTTTATATTAGTTCCTTAATATGTAGTCTAAGAGGAAAAATTAATTAAAGATATGAAAAACAGTAAGGATTGTGATATAGTCAAATTGCTTTTCAGAAATGTATTCATATTATCATTATTACTAATTTTCTCTGTGTACATTCATCAACTTTTAAGTTTTTGTACATTTGATTGTTATAAAAATCTTACTGATGTTATTTGTATTTATGTGATCACTAATAAGGCTGACATGTTTTCATGTTTATTATTAATTTCTGTTATTTCATGTTTGTTCATTCATTATCTAGACATTACTTTTAAAATCACTTTATCTGAACTCTTTATATATTAAACAACTATTTTCAAGACATAAGTTGTGACAAAATATGTATGCTTTTGAATAGAAATTCAAGCTGACATGATTCATATAGTTAAATATTTCCTTACATGTCATAAATTTCAATTAGTTTTAAAATAATTTTGAAATAATTTTGCTGATTTTTATTATTGGCATAATTTTGCCTGCTACTCCTAATTAATCTAAGCTATACAGAAAGGTGAAAATTAAGGTGATTATACAGTTTTAAAATTCTTTCTCTAAAAAAAGATACAAAATATACTGTGAAATCAGAATTAAAATTTGATTCCTTTGACTCTCTTAAAATAGCAAGTTAAAAATATTTCATATTCTAGAAGTTATATTAACTTTGTATCACCCTTTTATTATAGAATGAAAAATCATCATTTCTCATCTATGCTTTTCTAAAATAGTAGCTGATCAAATATTACTTCATATAATGTTATATACATAGTTTTTCAAGAGAGAAGAATGACAATACAATCTACCCAAAAATATTTTATTGTCTAATTTAAAAAGCTGTTTGAGTTGTTTAAAAGGCATGATTTCTCTCTCTCCTTCTTTTGTATTCATTTCAGGACATTATAATACAGATCATAAAAGTAGAGGAAAGTAAAATGGCTGATATACAGATAAATGTAATTACCTAATAGAAATACACTCTGGATATGAAGGACCATGAAACTTATTGTGGAAATTCACTGCACAATTTCAGTAGCACTATCACAAATTGCCTTGGAAAAAACCAAAAAGAATGGAGGAACTCTCAACAAAAATATGTATTCTATTTTTTTTTTTTCTGTGAAATGAAAGCATTTCATCATGATGTCCTGCCAAGATTTGTCCTCAATAAATTCAAAGTCTTCTTTGCTTTCCAAAATCCTGTAAAGTGCATTGCTATTGATTTTGAAACACATATTTTCTCAAATAATTCTTACTCAGAGCCAGTTTGTTTGATGTCTGCTAACTTGCCTATTAGTCATTTTCCCATATCCTTCCTTTCTGTCATTGCTTTGTTATGCAAGTGTTCCTCTAAACTAGCTTGACCACTTATATTAGCCTTTTGGTGGTTAGGATTATAAGTTAGCTAACACATGAATAAAGTCTGCACATTTTTTTTCCTTTTTTTTTTTTTGCTTTTTAAAAAATAAATATTTGGTAACCTTGAAAGAAATGTTTGCAGTAAAATTATACTACTAGCTACATAATGTGATGCCATATTAAACTGTAATCACCTTTCCACCAAACTAATAAAGGCAACATGCTAATTTTTGTATTAAGACACACTGCAATAACACACAATTGCGTGATGCTTTTTCACCCCCTTTCTTCTTGAGACTTGTGAAACAGCCTCCTTTATTGCTGATGGGTTATAATAATGGTATCCATGTGGCTTTGGAACAACAGTAGAATGTTAATTTATTCCCCAGTGTTACCTAGAGGCCCTGATATGGGTCCAGGACTGGTGACGTCCTAATTTAAGAACTGGTAGGACCACGCAGATCAGGTGGCTCAGAGCTAGCACAATAGACTGTGAGGGGGAGCCCCACTCCCTGCTCAGGGCAGATCAGGAGGATTCCAAGTGTAATTAGCCTCCAGGGAGTATGTAAGTCACTCCTGTACACACCCTCAGACCTCCTTAATGCCTTGCCAGCTGGAAGGAAAAGAGCCTCTTGCATTGCCCACAAAGGAAGCAGGGATTGAGGGAAGAAGAACTGGAGAAATTAAAAAAGTGGAAAGAGACAGCAACACAAATAAAGAGGTGGGTAATAATATTGTACATCTGAAAGCCTGGGGAGTGTGTCATAAACAAATGGGCTGCAATGGTCAGTAGGCAATTATATCCTGTTACCTCATTTAAAATGCTGACTAATTACATAGAGCAAGAGGAAATTAGCACAGGAACCTTATGCTTTGCCAAGTCCACATCAAAATACTGTAAAAGAAAAACATGAAATCAATCTTCCATGGCTTTAAAGAACTCACAGTTCTTGAAGTTTAAACATCTGCACAAAGTCCTCCAAAGTATAAGACAACTTAATGGATATTCAAATCTCAGCTATTAGACTTGTAAAAAAAGCCCTTAGAAGCCCGAAGGCTCTCACCTTTTTGTGATCTGAACAATCAGTTTAACATTTTTTTTCTGATATTTCTGATATCAGTTTAACCTGATATTATTGTTTAAATCCCCAACTCTCATTCTATTTGCTTTATGTCAGATAATAATTTGCTTATGCAAAAAAGCATCTTCTTGGAAAGTATTGTCTCCTGAAATTTCTCTTGGGATATGTGTGGTATGTTCCAGGATTCAACTGAGTTCTTGAAGTTCCCATTCAAAGAGGTGCTGGCAAATAGTAGAGCTGCATTTTGTTTTTTTAAACGACTTTTTCTGAATATAGAATTCTTGAAAATTGAATCACTTTCTTCTATTGATATATAGCTTAAAAATTTGTCACCACTGAAGAGAAAATCAGTTCCTAAAATAGCTTAAAGACATGTAAATAGGCATACGACTAAAAAATCTTCAGTAAATGCACCAAACCTTTGTTGAAATACTCTAAAATAAAAAAAAAAAAGAAAGAAAGAAATACTCTAAAATATGTGTAAGCATAAAATAGTGGAGACAGTCAGTAAGCCAAACCTGCAAAGTGACCTTGAGCAGTGAGGTGGTCTGGGAATCAGGTGTTGTCACTCTTTAATGGTGGTTATCAATGCTTTGCAGAAGGATGCTTTAAAATTCTGCTATGCCTCTGTAGCAGAGGTCCCTGAGGGTTTGGCTCCAGGGTTCCAACCTGGTCTCAACCACAGGGTACCACTGTTTTTTCAATATGGATTTTTTTGGAGAAAGGAAATATTTCATAATCCTGTTGGTTTAAATTATTTATTTATTTATTATACTTTGGGTTCTGGGGTACATGTGCAGATCACGCAGATTGTTGCATAGGTACATAAATGGCAAAGTGGTTTGCTGCCTCCATCCCCCCATCATCTATATTTGGCATTTCTCCCCATGTTATCCATCCCCACCCCCCGCTGTCCCTCCCCTAGTCCCCCCAACTGACCTCAGTGTGTGATGCTCCTCTCCCTGTATCCATGTGTTCTCATTGTTCAACACCCGCCTCTGAATGAGAACATTCAGTGTTTGATTTTCTGTTCTTATGTCAGTTTGCTGAGAATGATGGTTTCCAGATTCATCCAAGTCCCTACAAAGGACACGAACTGATCGTTTTGTATGGCTACGTGGTATTCCATGGTGTATATGTGCCACATTTTCATTGTCCAGCCTGTCACCAATGGGCATTTGGGTTGGTTCCAGGTCTTTGCTATTGTAAACAGTGCCACAATGAACATACGTCTGCATGTGTCTTTATAATAGAACAACTTATAATTCTTTGGGTACATATCCAGTAATGGGATTGCTGGGTCAAATGGAATTTCTATTTCTAGATCCTTGAGGAATCGCCACACTGTCTTCCACAATGGTTGCACTAATTTACACTCCCACCAACAGTGTAAAGTGTTCCTGTTTCTCCACATCCTCTCCAGCATCTGTTGTCTCCAGATTTTTTAATCATTGCCATTCTAACTGGCATGAGATATCTCAATGTGGTTTTGATTTGCATTTCTCTAATGACCAGTGATGATGAGCATTTTTTCTTATGTTTCTTGGCCTCATAAATGTCTTTTTTTGAGAAGTGTCTGCTCATGTCCTTCAAATGGGTTTTTTTTTTTTTTTTTTTCTTGTAAATGTTTTAGTTCTTTGTAGATTCCGGGTATTAGCTCTTTGTCAGATGGGTAGATTGCAAAATTTTTTTCTCATTCTATTAGTTGCTGGTTCATACTAATGATTGTTTCTTTGGCTGTACAGAAGCTCTGGAGTTTAATTAGATCCCACTTGTCTATTTTGGCTTTTGTTGCCAATGCTTTTGGTGTTTTAGTCATGAAGTTCTTGCCTATGCCTATGTCCTCTATGGTTTTGCCTAGGTTTTCTTCTAGGGTTTTTATGGTGTTAGGTCATATACTACAAGGTTACAGTAATCAAAACAGCATGGTACTGGTACCAAAACAGACATAGACCAATGGAACAGAACAGAGACCTCAGAAGCAACACCACACATCTACAACCATCTGATCTTTGACAAACCTGACAAAAACAAGCAATGGAGAAAGGATTCCCTGTTTAATGAATGGTGTTGGGAAAACTGGCTAGCCATGTGCAGAAAGCAGGAACTGGATCCCTTCCTGTTACCTTACACTAAAATTAACTCCAGATGGATTAAAGGTTTAAAAATATTTTAAAAGTGCTAAATAATATTTCATTGTCTGGATGGACCACAGTTTATTTATCCATTCACCTACTGAAGAATATCTTGGTTGCTTCCAAGTTTTGGCAATTATGAATAAAGATGCTGTAAACATCTGTGTGCAGCTTTTTACATGGACATAATTTTTCAACTCTTTGAATAAATACCAAGGAGTTCAATTGGCTAGATCATATGGTAAAACAATGTTTAGTTTTGTAAAAACCTCAAAACTGTCTTCCAAAGTGGCTGTACCAAAGTGTATCAATGTGTTTGTGTACATCAGACAATGGAATGTTACTCAGTGCTAAAATGAAATAAGCTCTCAAGCCATAAAAAGGATGGAAAAACCTTAAATGCATTCTTAAAAGAAGGCAATGTGAAAAGGCTACATACTGCTTGATTCTCAATATATAACATTCTGGAAAATGCAAAACTATGGAGACAGTAAAAGATCAGTCCCCACTTCCAGAGAGGGAGGGAGGGATGAATCCATTGAGTACAGAGGATTATTAGGGTCGTGAAAATACTCTGGTGTTATAATGATGGAACCATGTCATTAAACAACTGTCCAAACCTGTAGAATGTACAACAGCAAGAGTGAACTCTAATGTAAATGATAGACTTTGGGAGGTAATGATATGCCAATATAGGCTCATCTATTATAAGAAATATACAGTTGGGATTGATAGAAAGATGGGGTATATTGATCATGGGGGTGTTTATGCAGCATTGTTGCAGGGAGTATATGGGAACTCTCTCCTCTCCATTTTGCTGTGCATCTAAAACCACTCCAAAAAAATAAAGTCTATACAAATTTTAAAAACGATTGTTCTAGACGATATCTTGGGACCTAGTGGGCTCAAATAGTCTATGATTCTCTCTCAAATATGCTCATGAAAAATACACTACGAGGTACAGCAATATATTTAAAATGAAAATTATTAGTGAGAAAACAAAGGATCTTATCATTTATGAAGATAAAACAGCTTTTTTTCATGTGATCAAAAAAAAGTCTTTTTAGGAAATGAATTTAAATAACCCTTCTGAATGGTTGTCATATAGCTATATCTCACTTACTGTTTTAACAGGGTGATGTGTTGCTGGCAGGGCAGAAGGAAGATATTCTTTGACGTGTCCCCCTCCAGGTGCAATGCTCCTCCTCTTTCGTTCTGGCAAAAGCAATGTTGCCACAGATTCATTTGCTATCATCGTGGTAAAAAATAGAGAGAGAAAAAATAAGACGATAGTATCAAATTAAGATAACTAAAAAGCATAGTGAGGTTAATATATTTGCAAGTATTGCTGATGAATTTAGCAAGTTGCTTAGTAACTCCTTATTCATAGAACCAATAGCATTTATAGTTTCAGAGTCCCCTGGCGTAGAAGGCCACTGCTTAGCTTAGAGTAGCAACCTCAGTTCTTAAGTTTAGGGTTTTCTAATTTCATGAGCTTTCCTCTACATGACAGCTCTATTGTAGAGATATGTACAATGTGATGTAAGAAAAGTTCCCATTAGGAGGAAATACTAAGCCTTCTGATGGGGAAGGAGTGTCATTCAAAGACAGAAGTAAATGTAAGGATTGAGACATTCATGTCCAGGCTCACCTCTCTGGCTTCCAGCTCTTGCTGGTAGTGGGAGGAGTAGTCAAACTAAGGGGAATTGTTGGAGAAAGAAGACTTGGTAGAGGAACACTATGCGTATGTGGTATGTAGAATTCTGGGAGGAAACTTTCTCACAGAAAATCCTCCTAACAAGATGTGGTTGCAGCAGAGCTGGAAGGGCAGAATGGCTTATTCAGGCAAACACAAGCCTGAGACATGACCTCAGATCCCCACAGTCTGTGGCATAGAGCTGAAGCTGTCAGCTGGACCACCACCAGCACAGTCACTGGGGTGATGGTCAGAGTGGCCTGCTGCAGAGTCCTGCAACAGGGAAATGTCCATGTTGAGGATCAAATGAAAGCCACATCTCATCTGGAGCTCAGGCAGTCTTATAGCCCAAGGGAGCCAAGATGTTTTTGTGGCTTTGTCATAAGGACAGGAGGGTGAGCTCACTGAGAAGCTATCACTGTGCTAAGTAAAGAAACCACTAATTTCATCAGCTATGATCAGCGATGGAGTCTCTGAAGACAGACATGGTTACCAGAAATAAGCAGGGCCGGATCTTTCCCACTCACATGGGCTAAATCAATTCTTCATGCACTCAACCGCCATGGTAAGCATAAGTAGGAAGACGAGGTTGCTTGACACTGTCCCGGTTTTCAGTGCTGTCCCAGTTTTTCCAGTCTATGTCCTGGAAAAGCCCTCAGTAGCAAGCAATCTGAGACAATTGGTCACCCTTCCTTCAAAGTCAGAAAGGCAAGATTCATAGCACAATGCTTTAACTTACAGCATGGTGACAAGAAGTAGGACTGCTAAAACCATGCAGAGGCCAGAGGGTAATGCCCACCCAGTAACTAAAGGGATAACGTCATCACGTGGTTTGCCCATTACAAAGGTAACGTGAATTTTTTTGAGTGCTCCACTTAAATTAAATGAGAGATGTTTTGTCCCAGTGTTATAAAATGTTTTTAGATCTGGGTTATTGTTCCTTGTGGTAATTGAGACTAGAATGGGAAGTAGTCATTTTTCTGTTTTCAAATAGATGGCACTCTTCCTTTTAACTCAGATTGAAGGGGTCCATCATTTAAGGTTAACAGTTTTAAGTTAAAAATCTAGTTCTTTGAAAAGAGAAAATATTATGGGTTTCTCTAATGGAACTGAACATTTCCTGCCACATTTCCTATTTTATAGTTCATCATAGCAGCCAATCGTGGTTAAACAAGTCTGGTCTGGGGTTTGGCTTCAGACTCCATCGGTTCAAATCTCATCTCTTAACCTTCACTGGCCAGACCTCATGGATCTTAAACTCATGGTGACTTGATTTTCTCATATATAAAATGGAGATGATGTCAGTAAAGGTAATATTATTTGTCTTGAAACTTTTGTTAGGATTATATGAGATAATGAGTAAGAGCTCTTTCAGTGTATCTGGCACATTAAAAACACTCAATAAATGTGTTTCTGTTCTTTCAAATTAATGTATGACTACTCCATTAGGTTTAAACTCTTTGATCACAGGAACACTGTATACTTTTGCCCACCTGTTCATCTCTAGTATATGGGATACAATAAACATTAAATAATAGCTAGCTGTTATTAGAATTAATTAAAAATATCTGAAGCCTTCATACTATGTTTTTTTCTGTCTGGATTTCTCTCTTTCTTACAACTTCTCCTTAGAATTACAGGAAAATATATTAAAAAAACCTTTGGAAATTCATTGGGGATATTTGAGAATTATTATGAAGATACAGGCATATTTGTAATCCCAAACTTACTGTCTTCTAAGACATCTGAGACAGACAGAATAGGGTCAAACACCAATCTGAGGATCTGAAAATCTGTCTCCAGATTATTTCCCTGCCAAAAAACTTTTCCACAAATTTCCTCCTTAAAATCTTTAAAATTAAGTAGTTGGACTAGATGAGGTCTGAGGTCATGTCCAGTTCTAGAGTTCAGCAATTCCAATAGAGAACAAAGCAAGACAGCATACCATTAAGTCCCCAGTTATGCACTGAACAGCATCATAATGCTTTTTTATAAATGTCCTTTCTTTCTCTAAGAAAAAAAAAATCCTTCAAGTGTTAATGTTTTTCTTCTGAAAACTTGCTTTCTTTGTGCTGGACTACTCTGATTCAGATGAAAAGAGAGAACACTCCTGGGCAGAAGATTCCACAGTAGCTGAGAGCATCTGACAGCAGAGGCACAGTCGACATTACCGCATGCCACGTGTCATTGAGGGGAAGAGTATGGCTCCTACCTGAGAGGTTCATGAGTCGAAGGAGGCTGGCAAATTACTCCATGATGGCGGCCATCCTTGCAGCAAGGTAGAAGCAATGAGAAGCATTGTCTCCAAGTCTGGAGATAGCTGAACATCGCACCACCTTTCAAATGGCCTTTTTTCTCTTGTCCTTCTGTTTCTTCTTTTTCTTTCTATAAGTCAAATTGTTCCAGTCCTCTTGCTATGAAATCATGTAGTGAGTTGCCCAGTTCTAAGTCTGATGGCAAAGGATACTCTCCAACTCTATTTTGCTAAATGTAGGTAGGAGATCAGTTGATTTCTCTTGAGTTCCTCGGTTAGGAGGAGTCTCACAAAACTCCTTCATAGGCTCTAAATTATAACTTAGAATCATTTTCCTTCCTGTGATGGTACCAAAGTGACTGACTCTTCGAAGTATCCCTGCTAGTATCAGGCAAGTCTAAGAAGGATGACAAATATTCTAATCCCGAAATCTCACACTATTAGAAGAGGTAAAATCTAAATTTGCTTTGCTTGCTAACACTTTGTTTATTCTGGTACTACTTTCTCTCTCATCATCCACAAACCTTTTGGAATAAAAATGCATGCATAGAGGTAGAGAGTTTGCTTCTAGTTGAAATTCCCCTTGTTACTTATATTCTCAAAGGATTAGTTTGGTGATTGGTGTTTAAGCATGGCTATTTATGGTAAGGAGGATGCACAAGTACCTCTATGTAGAGCTATGGAAAAGGATACGTTGTTAGTATCTAATGATACTAGTCATGACTAGTCTAGTTATTGGTAGTTTCTAGGCATCCTTCCTGCTAAAAGTAGGGAGGAATAGGAGAAAAGCCTCCACTAGATGGGAGATACTTTGTACACAATTTTGTCTGTCTGAGAATTGATGGCAAACAGGAGTTGGTTTAGGCCAAACGGTAAGGCTCCCATATTCTTTTAAGTGGCATCCTCTAACTATCAGTGTTATTCCCTGGTCTTCCAAGCATCTAGGTGGGAAGTGACATGCTCGGGAACTACTGATTCTTAGAGTAGCAGACTGGTCAGAGACGTGCTGCCTGAGGATGTAGCCTTTCATAATAAGGCTGGTCCCCACCGGGTCCTTTCCTCCCTTTCCTCTTGCCTAATCCAAGCTCCCTGTTGAGCACGTCTCTGTCCAGTTGTCTCAAAACTGTATATGCACCCCGAGCTCTTTCTCATAGGAGCTGTCTCTGATGCACTTCTAATCCTGCATGTTGATTATAATGTTGCCTGCTCCTCAGTAGGGTGGGCAAGTGGGCATGTGTAAGACTGACTGTCTTAGGTTTTTGTGGGAGGGAAGCCAAGCATAATTTTGTTGCCTGGTGAATGCAAAAGGGAGCCCCTGAAGTTAGAGAGTGAAATCTAGAAAGAATCTTTTCTTATTCTTTTCTTATTGTTTGTGTTCTGTGTTTGTGTGTTTGCTTGTTCATCAACTGCCCGTCTCTCAGGAGTTTAAGTTTTGTGACAGAAGAGAGTACTGGTTCCACTCACTCAATATATCTAAACTAATTTGGTACCTAGCACATACATGAGGCTCAATAAATATCTATTAAATGGAGAAAAAGATACAAATGCCTTTTAAATTATGGGTCAGAGTGTGGATATGAATGTGCACATGTGTTATGTGTGTGCATGAGAGATGAGAGAGACGGAGATTGGCGAAAACTGTTTACATCAGAGCTTCTCAAACTTTTTTGGTTCTTAGTGTTTAGCAATTTTTTTTTCACAGCATTCCTAGGCCAAAAGAAATACATAACAGTTCAATTGGGTGGTTAGGTCCAAAAAACGAGTATTTATATCCTAACAACTTAGTGGCCATTTAAAAAACTACACATCAACTGAAAAAATATATTTTTATTTGACTCTTATCTAGTATGACATAGGATATGTGTGCTTACTGGGCTTCACGCAGCTTCTCAAACTTTGAAATCAGATGAGACATTGCAAGCCTCAGATCCTGTTCCACATTCTACATTGATTTTCATGTGGTGCCGACTCATAGTAACTGCTGAGAACCTAGTTTGGCAAAGGCATGATGTCATCAAAGGAATCTAGAAAACTAGTAATGACACTGTGAATAACTCAAAGCTGGTAGTTTATGGGGTATCTGACAGATATTCAATATCTCTGTGTTTCCCCCTGAAATTTAAAAATATCCTATTTTGAATTCATTGTGGCATGCTGAGGTGCTTTGGTGCAAAGTTTGAGAACTGTATGGTTACATTCATGTTGATTTCAAACACTGAAAGAATCACAGGAAAAGATATTTTATGATAATAAAAGAGTAATAAAAGTTTTAATCATAGTGTGAATTACTTTCCATTTATGGCTAATTGTCACTCAGTAGCAGTCATCATTACATGTGTCTTAGGTTAATTTTGCTAAGTTGAATTTGATTAAGAGTCAACTCCTTACTTTCAAAGGCTATGACTCTAAAGCAGTGAGACTAATTTCTCAGATAATACATGTGAATTGGTTTCCTCACTTTACATCCTACAGTTTTAACCTTTACAGGTTGTGACCCACGGAACATGGCTGTCTGCTTACAACTTAAAAAAGGGAATGAGGGGAGAGTACCGCTGGTTTTGCTCATAGTCTCAGCATTAGAGGGCTTATAACATCTGCTACACATCACAGCATTTGTGTCAACCTACAAATTATCTGTTAGAACTGGAGGAATTTACTTAAAAGGCTTCCAGTGAAATCCTATGACAAATAGGTGCAATCTAACATCACCCTTCTCACTAAATGCTTTATTCTTGGCATTTATAGACGTTCATTACTGTTGTGCATTCTTGAGTAAATTTAGATTTTGGAAGAGAGTTTATAATCCTTATCATTCCTTCTACAAAACTTGGCTAACCACTGCTCTTTCTTAGCTGAAATGTGAGATCTCAGAGGGTTAAGTTAGTTTCACCTACACAAAAAGTCAACATCAAGTATTTCTTTAAATGTGGACTTCTTGACAAACACATCTCTCCATTTGCAAGGCCCATGAATTTAAAGCATCCGGTAATAACAGGCCTGTCCTTTTCTGAGCTGGAAGCTCATTGTGAAATGGTATCCTGCCAAAGTGCCACTGCAGTAAAGCTCGCATCCTAACGTTGGTGTCAAAGTGCCAGCCAACCAAGACTGGCAGCGGACTAATTTGGGAGAATTGTCTGCCTCACCCTTCTTCGCTCACTCCTACTGATCAACTCACCCCCATAAGTTATTCAGCTTGTCGATTGTTCCATGGGTAGAGGGAGGAGGGGGTGAAAAGGAATTAGGATACGCTTCTCCCTTTCACTTAATACGTAGCATCCTCCGAAACACTGATCCATCCTCTTAGAACGCCATGAGCTCCATTTCTCCATTAGAGGAATGACTTCATAAGATTCTAGAGGTAAGAAATACATCCCTAGCTAAAGGTGGCATTACTGATAGTATGCAAGGTTTGACAACATGTAACACTTTTACAGATATCCTGAAATTAATTGAATACTTAGCTACAAGCCTGTCTGCACTAATAGACGTCTTGCCTGATTAGTTAATTATCTGTTTCCTTCTAATAAACATGATCAATTAAATGAAGGGAAGGAAGCAGCTGCATTGCTAGGGACAGTTAGGTGGGTGAGAGCCCTTCTACAAAGTTGGTTTGGGGTAAAGAGATACAAAAATGCAATTAGTGAGCTACAAATGCTCACTTTTTGATAAACTAAGCCCTGGCTCTCCATGGCCACACTTGAAGTCACAAATGCAGATTTGACCTTTTTCTCTCAATTCATTATTTATGTATAAAAGGAGTTAACAAAAATTCTGGCTTCAGTGGCATAAGCCACCTATGGGATAATGCACAGAAAGCTCCTAGGACACAGCAAGTATACAATAAATTATTTTGTCTCTTTTTCTTCGTCCTTTTCATTATTATCATTGACTTAACTACCTGAAATAGGTACACCATGATAAAACTTTGCATTAATGCAAAATGGCCCCAAATGTTTGATCTGTAGTTGAATATCACACCAGAAGAAAAATATTTAACTATAGAAATTCTACCTAGCATGAAGAAATTAGGCAAAATGAATATGGGCCTCAGAGGTCCTGACTTCTTATTTGTAAGAACGACTTACCCTAAGGCAGTGATTCTCACTCACTGTGTAGCTTGTGAACTGCTCACAATGCTTAACACGCAGTGTGTGGCTCATTATAGCCTGATTTACTACCTGTACACCGTGTGTGTGCTTCTGTTCCTCTCAGAAAGGAGCTTCAAATAAAATGTGCAGGTTCTACTCTCTGTATCTTGATATTGGGTGCGTGACTGTTCTGGTCATGAACCCAGAGTATTTGGTACCCTAAGGTGATGCCTTAATCCTCCGTAGTAATCATGAGGGACAAATGCAGGCACACATCATCATAGTAAGCAGTAAAAACAAGTTATAAATGTTAACATTTTACACAAGTAGTAACAGGAGAGGGGGTCGAGCCTCACAACGAGTAGCAGGTGGTCAGTAGGCTCCTGTTGTTAGAGGGGTGCTATTGGAGTGACCAGAAGGCTTTAGATACACATAATAATCTAAGAATTGCAAAGAAGAAGAGAGCAAAATAGGAACATTGTGTGTATATTTCAGAGGGATGGGAGAAGAGAGAGAGAGAGACAGAGAGAGAGAGAGAGAGAGAGAGAAAGTTTTCATTGGTTGTACAGAGCAAGCTCATTTTTTTTCCTCCTTCATTTGTTTTCTTATACCCAGAGGATTTTCTGCTTATGACTCCTTTCTGAAAGCTATCTTCTGTGCAATATGCATATGATGGGTACGATTTTTCCTTCTTTAGATGCAGTTGCTTTATAGTGAGAGGCCAAGGAGTTATTTTAATCTCAGAGAGGCCAGCTTTTCCTGATTATATTGTTTAACCTTATTTTTTTAGTTCATATTGTCAGGCGTATAGGTCGCCTTCTTCAAGACACTTCACTTTCATTTTCAATCAATTTCTCTCCATGATTTTTCACATAGCTTCCTTCACACTACTAATTTCACTTTAGAGCTGGCATCCTATCCCACATCCCCAGACTTGCTGTGCTAACATGTTTAAACATGATTAGTCTTTATTAATGTAAAAGAGACAAAGCTCCAAGAATCACACACCTCTTAATTTGCTATAGTTCCAAAGGGGGACCTCAACCCTGGAAACTGAAAATAAATGGACTCCTTGAGAGGCAGATATACTGAGTGTTCTCCTGCTAAGTGGTAAGTTTTGCATTACAGTTGCAGACAGGATTTTCTTTAAGTTGCATTCCAGTTATAATCCCTGCTATATCAAATGCCACAAAATGTCCAAATAATCAAAAACCATTTCCTGGTCACAGATGATGATTAATATACTTTCAGCAAGTTAGTAACACATTTAGTTCAGAAAATGAAGGTATTTTGACACTATTATGGTGTTTGACCTCCATTATGATCTTGAGAATGATACAATAATACAGTCTTAATGCAGTATTCATTTATTCTGTTATTCAACAAATGTGGGCTAAGAATTGTGCTAAGCACTCAAGAAAGGGTGGAGTAATATGACGCTGTCCACAAAGGATACAGAGTTTAGGTGAATATTTCATCTATTTGGTACTTTCTTGAAATTTACATCTAACATTTCAAAAGATTTGATATTTTATAAAACATATACATAAATATACCTGATACTTGATGTAAGTCTCCTATTTTGGGAGGATTCGATATGGGTTACACATACAATACGATGTTAACGTAACGCTAAAATATTAAGGGCCGTATGTAGGAACAGAGGAGATCATGAGATCTGAAATCTAAGCTAGGGATACTTTCTACAGTTGCACATTACATTTAGTTCCTGTGCAGGTCACAAAGGCCAATAAATAAATTCCATGAGTCATGTAGTAATCATTTCATAATAAAAAATATATACCAGTTAGTAAGAAGAAAATGGTCCTGGAAATAAACAAGAACCTAACCATAAATTACTAAAATAAAAGAAAATATTGAAAATATTTTTATACTGAGGGGCCAGAAAGTTATTTGAATCTCACAGAGGCCAGCTTTTTCTGATTATATTCTTTAACCTTATTTTTTTAGTTCATACTCTCAGGGTTATAGACCATCTTCTTCAAGACACTTCACTTTGATTTTCAATCAATTTCTCTTTAATAGTGGCCTTTAGAGAAGATATGGAAAATGTATTCATACTGTCACTTCTTATGCTGACCCTTAGTAAAAATCAAGAGAATAATGCTATATTATGATCATCTCAATGTGTTTGCATTGGGAATAGAATGACATAGTCACCAGGTCCCCTGGAGGTTGGTGTTTTATTACAGCTAGAGGTGACTTTGTGTGCTGTCTGTGCTTTGACTGGGGATGCATCTGAACACCAGCATTTCTAAGATGAACCAATCTAGACAGCCCATGGCCAGGCTCCTGCTGACAATGTTGATACCAACGCCACTGCTCTGCAGGACCATGGACACTGGGCTGTTCCTGAGCAGTGTGTGGATCCTTCACCTTTCCAACCTGCATCTTCACCACTGCCCCAGCAGCTGTCTCAATCTGCTCTGCAGCTATTTGGACCATCCTTATTTTCACCAGAAATGCTCCTAGACTTGTTCACCTGCTGCTTCGGCTCATGTTGGGGCACCATAAGATGACTTGGGGGCCTAAATAAGTGACTTGGGGGCACCATAAGGTGGCTTTGAGAATTTCTTTTTATCAGGAACTGCTTGGGAAGTATTCTGAAATTTAAACAACCAGAATGGTTATGCCAATATGTATCCCAGGTCCCCCGATAAGAATGTCATCTTTTTTTTTTTCCCCACTGGACTCGATTAGTATTGTGTAGTCTCCTTTCCTGTGGATGTTTATCATATATGTCTCTTATCTTATATTCTAAAGTTCATAAGGGTAGTGCCCAAGTCTGATTTGATTTCTATGACCCACAGCACTTAGCACAGTTCTTCATACTTATTAAATATCTGTTGAATAAATAAATGAATGTGAGGCATTTATCCAAGTCCTTTGGGTCTTTGAATATTGGTGAAAACAGGTAAGCTGTCTTGTGATTTTCAATCTCTATTGTCTAGTTAGTTAGATTGTTAAATTAATTAGTTGATTGTTAGATTGAACTCTTAAAATAGTTCATCCTCATCATATGGGGTGATCTCTATATCTAGTTATAGAGATATAAAGGTTAGATTTTTGAAAATAAAAACCTGCAGAAAGATAGGTGTAACTAGACCCTAATCCCTGAAGCAGTATATTTTCTCTTTGATGTTGAGTACCAGTAGGAACCTCAAATTTACCTGGAAGATTACTTTTAAGAAGCCCTGAAGAATTCTCTCTTCCAACTTGGTTGTAAGTAAGGATCACCATGTCTACTGTCTAAACTGGGGCACTTTTGAAGATGAAAATGGTACTTTTAATAATTATGCCTGACTACAGACACTAGACAATACTGTCCTTGGACAAACAAGAATGCACAGTCACCTAGTTAAACATATATTTTTAATTTCTGAATGACTAGTTTTCAGTGTGACAATATGTCTTCCATCTCTTTCACTGGCCATAAAAGAGGCCAGAAATGACACAATTTGGACATCTTACATTTCCTCAAATTGCCTTTTTAATGTATGCAACAGATTGGGGTCTTCCCTACATGCTTCATTCCACCTCAGAGCACAATCTCAATTCCTAGGCATAGAGGGGAATAAAATAAAAATGGCATTGTTTTTCATTCTAGAATACAGAAGATAAAAACTTACACAAAAGCACCATTAAGCCAAGTATCAGGTGAAATTCTCAGAGAAAACTGATTTTCAGGAGATGACTGGAATTTTAAATTGTAAGCTTTAAAATTTGGTAAGACTCAATTTTAGTGGAACACCTATCGGCACTTTTTCCTTCACTGGAAGGGATATTTGATCTTGACTTAGAGGAACATACGAATAGGCATAATGGTTGATATGAAATAAAATAGAAGCCTAAATCCATAGGGAGGCAATTCCAGCTGAGTGATCAGTCATTTGCTTACAGTATGAAGCGCCTAGATTTATCGCAGTAATATTCTTGTTTGCTTTCTGTAGACCATGCAGGGCTCATTATATTTATGCTGATGGCCTTGTCATCAGTGCTGATGATCAAAATTCTCTTGGTTGGACTTATGTGACTCAGTAACCTTCAATAATTGAGGATGGAACATGATATTAAGGGCTAAGGGGAAAGTAAGTGTCTACAGTGAGATCTTCTCTCCCCTAATAAGAGACCAAAAGTTTGTCAGAAATGATCAGTAGGTTTTCTTGGAATATTAAAAGGAGTAGAAATAAAGGGGCCCTTTGCTTTCATAAATCACATGAGTAACCCATAGTCTCATCTTCACCCTGTAATTTGGAATGAAAAAATCTCTTGTGCATAAACTGCTTTTCCTGAACCTAATACAATTAATCCAGAAGAGAAGTGGGAATGGATAGCAGGGTTTTTTTTCCTTTAAATTTTGTTGTTAATTAAAAAAACAATTATCAAGGATTTCTAATTACTTTATAAGTGCTGTATGGTCTGTACCTGCTCCTCAGCAAATTATAAGATAATGCTGGAAACATCTTATTAAACAGAATTACCCTTTCTCTTCCTCCAGATTCACACATCTACTTAATGGGCCTCTTCTTGTGCAACACCTCTGTGAAACATTTATACCTATTAAGCTATCTCACAGTTATTAACATTGTGCATTGGTTTCTATTTTTTTTTAAACCCAGGACCTAATAAATTGATAGACTACTATAAGGTTGAGTAGAAACAGACACAAATTCTTCAGAAGGTTTTTAAAAATATTCCTCTAGAGTAAATGGGTGCTCTGGAAATTATAAACTCTGGTGTAGAATATAGAGACTCATTGAAAAAATGATACCTAAAGGAAAATAGAGCCCAGAGGACCACAGAAATTTCCTGGGACAGAATGAGAATCTCCGTAGTCAGGGATTGACAGGTGAAAGGCTATCCTATGGTTTGTATGGCCCTCCAAAACTCATGTTGAAACTTAATTGCCATTGTAACAGTGTTGAGAGGTAGGACCTTTAAGAGGTGATTAGGTCATGAGGATTCTGCTTTCATGAATGAATCAGTGCTGTCCATGCAGGAGTGGATGCATTATCTTGAGAGTTTAGCCCCTTTCTCTCTAGTCTTGGTGTTTACTTACCCTTCTGCCATGATATGACACAGCAAGAAGGCCCTTACCAGATAAGGGCCTGCTCTTAGACTTCCCAGCCTCTAGAACTGTGAGAAGTTTCTTTTCTTCATAAATTACATGGTTTGTGGTATTCTGTTATAGCAACAGAAAACAGACTAAGACAAGCTAGAACCAAAATATGAGCCTTTGGAGAATGCTGACAAAGGGAGCACATGAATGGGAGAGGTGATTGTGGACATCAGATCTGTGTGCGATTTGCTGCTCAAAAAGAACAACAGATGGGGATGCAACTACTTCAGGGTTTCACAGAATATGTCAAGGTCTGCAGCCCATCCTTTTGAATTTAAGTAGAGTCAAACTGAGAATGATGAAGCAGGCTCCTGAAATATAGGGAATCATGACATCATAAGTTTTAAACATCTTTGAGAAGATCATTGTACATCATATAATCTATCCTAGAACTATATGATACTGAGGTTTGAATACATAGTTAAAAAGACATATTCAAAGGTTTCTTGAATTTTATAAATTTGAAGTGACTTTCATTTCATCTGAGGATATTTTTGTTATAGTGTATGGCAGTTGCCAAATGAATCATCATTTTGTGGTGATGGCACTCACTGCAATTTTTTCTTGTTGTTATTCAGTACTCTGTTGTTCTAGGAGCTGTGTCAAGATCACAATTTTGTCACCAAAAATTTTCATCTGAGGTTTGCTAGTTCATTCAGGAACACTGAGTGTATGCAGGGGAGCTGGGAGTAAGCCTAACATTCCCTCCCCTCTTCCCTACAGCTGCAGTCATCAGTCTACCAGGCCCTGAGTATCTAACAGAGATCAATCTGCAAATGCTTTTATGGCACGTATGCCAAGTCACTATTTACCATAGTGAGAGTCTCATTTTGGCATGCATCACTCATGAAATATTTGTAGAGTGTTGGGGAAGTTTATGGAAATCCTTTTATTTGTAGGAATTAAAAAAACAATTCATCATGAATACATACTACTAGTAGGGATTTTGAGAGAACACTGGGTCCAGGTTTGAATTTCAAATTAGACTCAGAAAAATTTCACTGAGATATAGAAAAAATACACAAATAGAATTTAAGAATTGTGAAGCACACACATTGACTACAAGTTAAAGGATCTGAGATCATCGTACAAGAAGTGAGGGTTGAAAAGTAGTTTAGTAAGTCATAGGATGAGTAGGTGGCCCTTACAAGGCTCTTCCTCACTGGGGCTATTTAACTAAGGGGTGATTGGATGGATGTAGGCCACCTATGAAGGGTTTCTTTGTGCCTGAGCACAGCTGGAAGGGGGTTTTCTCCCTGTGTCAGTGAGATGCAAAAGGGAGAGCAGAAAAGGGCAGTGGCAGAGTGGGGCGCATTGAGCAGAGGCAGAGAGGGGCACATTGCCGGACAGGCAGCTCACGCACAGGACTGGAGGAGGAGCACGGGCACCCAGCGGATCAGGAGGACAGGTGGCAGGAACTCCTCCTGGGCACCCAGAAAAGCTCCCAGTGGACTCTGCAGGTTGCTAATCAGATAGGAATCCTTTGTCACAGTAGTCAGGTTCATAAATCCGCTAGTTTCTAAATCTCCTGGAAGCAGTAATAAAAGAAGTCTCTGCTACTGTGAGATAAGTTTTTCTTCCTCTATTTTCTTCAACCAGTGGACCTTGGGCAGCAACGTATGATTAAGATTCCCTGAACGAGATGGGAGAGGGGAAGTGAAGGGAGCACAAGACATACTGGATCCCCTTACATGGTTTATCTAAGGAGGAGCAATTAATATAAATTACCTGGAATGTACTTTATCTCCATCCTCCAGCACAATTCCTTTAAGGTTTTCCATGGCAAGTCTTCACTTTTTATAAATTTACCTCACTAGCATACATTTGTTTTTATTCTCTCCTTAATTCACGTATCTATTAGGCTCTCCTTCTGTTTGGGGTTGGGTCCTATCTTTTGTTTTTTGTGACTTTCTTTATTACACTGAGCTATTCCGGACACAATAGATTCTCAATAAATGCTTATTTAATAGATTAATAAGATTGTATTTGTATTCCTCCTTACATCTCATCTAAAAAAGAGGTGTTTTCTTATTATAAATGTAGGGCTAATTGTTAAAAAATATGAGATTTTTTTAAATGGGCTTCTTAATGCAAGCATAGTTTGTTATTGGGACTTTTTCATTACATCAGGAAAAATACTTTTAGGTATTTCCCTTCTAACCAAGAAATATACTAAAATGTAAATTAACTGTGACTTTATAATACAAATGTATTTTATAGAAATCTTGTTTTTTTCAGAACCTATGAAAGTATACTGCAGTAATGTAGGATAGAGCAAGTCCAAAGTTGTTTTATCCCAATGAAAACATTTTCTTCAAAATGAATTTATTTCTGAGTTGTGATATTCTCATTTATAGGATAAGGATAATAATACCTCTTTCACTGACCTCTTAAATTTATTGTGATAATCAAACAATGAATTAAAGTTTTACAGTGTCAAGCCTTATGCAACATTAGAATATAAGCGTTCTTCATTCATTTATTCACGCAATGCATCTTACAGCCCTTGTTTATAAGAAAGCTAGTAAGTGTAGGTGTTATAGAGCAGGGTCTCCAATCCCTGGGCCCAGGTTGGTGGCCTGTTAGGAACCCCGCCGCGCAGCAGGAGGCGAGTGAGTAACCGCTATTTAGAGCTGCTCCCCATCACTCACTGCCTGAGCTCTGCTTCCTGTCAGATCAGTGGCAGCATTAGATTCTCATAGGAGCATAACCCTATTGTGAATTGTGAATGTGAGGGATCTAGGTTGTATGCTCCTTATGAGAATCTAATGCCTGATGATCTGCCACCATCTAGCTGCAGGAAAGCAAGCTCAGGGCTCCCGCAGATTCTATATTATGGTGAGTTGTCTAATTATTTCATTATCTGTTACAATGCAATAATAATAGAAACAAAGTGCACAATAAATGTAAAGCAATGAAGTCATCCCGAAACCATCCCCCCACCCCCAACATCCGTTGGTCCATGGAAAAGACTGTCGTCCATGAAACTGGGTCCCTGGGGCCAAAAAGGTTGGGGACCACTGTAGAGGATTCAAATATACGTAAGGACCTATTTTTTCTCCTCTCAATGCCTATTCATTTTATAACATCCCAAATTGTTATCCTACATAGATAATCTTATGAGTAAATGAGCAGCCAACATAAGAGAGAGCAGATTTCAAAATTCAGTAAAAAGTCAGTCTGGCTTCATGATGTAAGTCTCTGGAAGGAAGAAGGCCTCAGGAAGTTAGGAAAATTTTCAGTAATGGTCTCATAGCTATAAAGCTGCAGATTAAAGCATGAGAAAGAAAAGGTGGTAGTGTTCAGAGAAAACTATCTTCTGATACTGAAGGCTCATACTGTGCAAAACACATTTGATTCGTTCTGTGTGGTTGGCTCCATGGGGCAGAGTAGAAGCAATACAGGAAAATTACAAGGGCACAGATCTCAGAATATTACAAGGGAGAAATTTCTAATGTGCTAAGCTACCCAGAACTAGAATAGGTTGCCTGAGGGGTGATGAGTTTCCTGTCACTGGAAGAGTTCAACCACAAAATGCACTACCCCTTGCTTGAACTGGAGGCCTTTAAAGTATTTTCCAAAGCCAAGATACTGATACAATGAGTCTACTCTCCAAGTTGGTCTCATTAAGCTGTGAGCTTTCCTTCTCCTGCTGCCATTTTGGGATCCCCTCCTCCAGCTCCCTCCTCTTCAGAAGAAATTGGAGAAAATGAAGGATAAGCCTCCTTTAATATTAATTCTGTATTAAACATGGAGAGTTTATCAAGGGGAGCTTTCTATTTAAAGATAAACCTAGGGTCACAGATTCATGTTTTTACATATTGTTCTTTTCATTTTAAATGGAAGCAGAAGTCTTTAATATGGCAATCCTATTATTTCATTTCATTTTCCAAATATAAATCGGTAGCGATGGAGTGAGTGTTGTTGCCTTCATACAGCAATCTGTTTTCCTCCTCTGTTCTCAATCAGACAGTTTTAAATTTTGGTTAGCCATGTAAACACACTGTGATGGACGACATTAATAAATAAGTATTACACTGGCTCTGCTTGAGCAGTCCCTCTTCATCTTGATCTTTTTTGTTTAAATCCTGTGGGGTCTTAGAATGCTCTTTATGGAGATCAAGAAGATTAAGCAAAATTAGCTCTCAACTACATAATGGGCTTCTCTCTCCTGGCATGTGTCTCCCCTCTCTGCACGTGGTGACTCCCCCTGATATCAACAGGATACTCACAGATGGAGGGAAAAATTATGTTCTGGGAGAGCAGGGCACACAATGAGATTTCAGCTTTCTCTTTCATTTCTAGCAGTATATAGCTTGAATAGGAATCCAAAATGAAAATGATAAGTAAATCAGCTGACTACTTAAAGAAACCTTCAAATTCATCTATCTCCCAGGGCAGGCTGACCTGTTCAATCTTAAAGCCAGAAGTATCATCCTACTTTTGAGAACATCTAAACCGCGGCTTCGAAAACAGATGATGCCTTGAAAGAGGATATTTGCGGGGAGAACTATGCTTCACCCATGTCAAACAGTGAAATTCATGCTGTTTATAAAGTTCTCCAGAGAGAGACTGGCTTACTCATGGGCAGAGTCGGCAGCTGCCTACATGGAATAATTTGAGGATCAATGAGAGGCCCCCATGCTTTAAAATCCATCTCCCTCATCAGTCTGCAGTGGTGCCTGAAATTTCCACCGTTACTGTCATTTCTTAAAAGCCTTTAAGAGGACATATGCCCTATTATCTTGAGGGAGGTAACATTAATTAACTACATAACATATTAGAATGGATGAATTTTCTTGTTAATAACCCATTACAACCATTGATACCCAGTAGAGATAAGGGTCTGAAGAAATAGAGGCAAGGGCAGGTAAGTTTTAATGGAGAAGTAGAAGGCAGTGATTCACAGTGTATGTACTGGGGTATTATGCAGGTCTTATGTGGGTGGGGGATCTAATATAGGGCTAACCAGTGGGGAGACAGAAGGCACTGAGTATTTTATTGCAGATATTGGGGTGTGCATAGCCCTCAAATAAGAGAAATGGAAAACAGAAGGAAACATGTGGAGGATAAAGTTTACTTACCTCATAATATTGCTAGCCCTGGCCTTAGTCCCCCAAAGAACTTCACTTTGTTAATCATCACTCTTATAGTGATTTTAAACTACCTTAAATGCTCTTATTTGAGGGTAGAGGATGTTTGTTTAATTCTAAATCAGTGGAAATGAAGAGCTAGTTGTTATCATTTGGATGGCAGTTTTTCACTAACCTAATTTATTGACTTATAACATCCACTGGCTAAATAAGCATATTTCTTTACTGGTTTCTTCAGAAGTGTTATTCAAATTATTGAACCCATTAATAATATGATGCATTTATAGAGTTTAATTAGAATCAGAGAATTTTAGAGCTGGAATTAATGGTTTGAGATCTTTTAGTTTAACCCTGCTATTTCAGAGACTCACTGTCATAAAGTGTCTTTATTTATTCCTTCATTTCGTTTACAGATATTTATTGAGTATTGACATGTGCTAGGCACAGGGATACAGTAGTAAGCAAAAATAGATCTATTCTTCATGGAGCTTATACTTTAGTGGGTGAGGAATATATTAATCAACTGATCACAAAAACATGCACAAAATGAAAACTATGATGAATGTTATTAAATGATATGTTTTATGAGAGACTGTTATAAGAGAGTGTGACCTCAGTAGGGGTGGTGTTAGGAAAACTTCTTTGGGGAAATAATGCTTGAATAATATCTGAATGTTGAATAGGGCTTCACTGAGCAAATAGGAGAAAGGAAAGCAGTCTAGGGAATAGGTAGAGTGTGCAAAGGCTCTGTTACAGAAGGGCCATGGCATGTTTAAGAAATTAACGAAAGGCCTAGGTGGTTTGAACTGAGAGTGCCACTAGGAGTGAGTTTTGAGATGAGGCTGTAGAGGTAAACTGAGGCTGCTCATGTAGGGCTGTATTCTGGATTTTGGGCCTTATCCTAGGAGCAGTGAAGAAGGGTCTGGAAGGGGATTCCTGTGGGTTAGGAGGCTACAACAGTGAGTGAGCCAAAAAAAAAAAAAAAAAACCCAAAAGCCCAGCAGTGACCTTCCCAAGGCTGCAGAACTGTGGTAGAACTGGCATTACTTCTGGGTTCCATGATGAACAGGACTGCGTTGTTCTTACTCGTAACAGGCATTTGCTGCTTTTTGAACTCCACAGCATTCATTTATCCCACTTCCATTTTAGTTGGGGGCTGCCCCTTCTCACAAACAGTTTCTGTGATTTGGGCAGAGCTGACTCAATCCTCAGCTCCAAGGATGACATGTAATTCAGACCTAACTGATGAGACTCTGAGTCTCTTAGGACATTAGGAATTGGTTTAGAAATAGGCATGTGATCCTATCAGAGAATCAGATGTCAAGGGACTGTTAGGACTTCTAAGACAGAGGAAAATAGTGAAGTGGGGCCCACTGACGTCATCCTAACTATAGGTGGAGATGAAGCTGAAGTTGACACATGAGGTCAGACGGAAGTGATGGAAAGAAAACATTTGCTAGAGCTGGTTTTCCTTGGTTTATCTACCATGTCCATCCAAAAGAATTCTAATTAATGCAGTACTAAATTTTTTGCTTCTTGTTTATGAAAAAATCTATGATTTTAAGTACAATATTTACAGAATAATTTTACTATAACATCAACTATGCTGGGTTCTTTTGTGTCTAACACTAAGAACTTTAGTATTAAGTCATTTTGAAGCTGCAAAGGTCAATTTTTCACATGATATTTTGTTCTAAATAAAAGTGTTTCTTCAATAAATAGTTATATTCTGGAAAATTTTTGCCATATATAATATCTAAATACGTGTTATTGATTAAATCTAATGTCATCAAAGGAAAATAGCCAATTAACACATGTCACTCAAATAATAGATTGACATATGGTGTGCAAGCAATTTTGATGCTCCTCTAAAAACACCAGTTCCTGGCACTCAATAAATCATTGCAATATTTCTATTATAACATTTTGCCAATTATTGTTTGATGTTATCTCCTCATATTAACCCATGAAAAACCTTTTCTTTTGTTCTCACTTTAGTTAATCCAGTTAAATGATACATAGAGTTTCTTTATGTTTTGGGGGGTTTTTAGAATTTTTCATTTTTTTGTATCAATGATCAAATAGCTTAAGAGTTTACAAGTTACAATATTTGTTTTAAAACAATATTGTACAATTTAATTAAAAACACAAGATAAAGATTTTTGGGGAATTTTTGAAACTGTAGAAGACCCTTCCACTAAGTTCTTTTTAAAAAAATTAATTAAATACAATTCTTCTTCACCTCCTAAATCATACAGTTCCACCCAGACCAAAAGCACCCATTCAAAAATGTTAGAATTAAATGGGTGTTAGGAAATGTTGCCCTTCACTGCTCTGACTGTAGTTTTCACAACCAGGCACTGGTAGGTTGTAGTCACAGCTCAAGGCAGGTGCCGCTTTGGGCTTTGACACATCAGAGTTACAGAAGGGAGTGGGGCTAAATGTTTATCAAGTTGGAATGTTTAGCATCAGTCTCAGTATAATAGACACTAATACTTCCTCTTTGCATTTATTTTTTCTGCTAGAATCTGAATTCTGTGGCGCCTGCAAGACAAATAGCTGCTTATATCTGACAACCTGCAGATCTGAGCAGCAGGGAACAAAGGGAGGGCCAACACAATGGCACTGGTCGAGGTGAGTCTCGGGACTAACCTGTAATTCTAACATTTTTGAATGGGTGCTTTTGTTCTGAGTGGAATTGTATGATTTAGAAGGTCCTCAGCTTTCGGGAGTCCTCTGAATATGGGGTAACCCATCAGGTCTGAAATACTACACTTTGACTAAAAATCTTAAAGTTGGGCTGGAAGAGACGAACTTCCAGGGCTGGTAGAAAGAGTTGAGAATGAGGTGGCACATTTTCCTCCTTTTTATGATCCTATGAAAATAGAATGATTTACCTGTGTAAGACCTAAGGAAATGTACATTGCTTGAGAATGTGGACAGCTGAATGAAGAGTGTGATGGTTATGCAAGTATTTAGTAAAACTAAAGGAGAAAGTGACACTGTAAACAAATATAAGGACTAGCCATATATGTATCTATATGAAGGAATATATATTTATATTCACTCATATACATTAATATTCATACTTCATCTGTTGTGTGCAAGGTACATTGCTAGCTTACCATATGAGAAAGTGATGGCTAATTAATCAGGAAATTTTTCATTAATGTTCATGTAATCTAACAGGCACAGAACTTATGGCAATAAAAATTATAATATCTACTTCATGAACAAGTCCAGATATAATTTTATGTTCAGAGGACTTCTGGCTGGTTTGATCAAGAAAAGCCTTATGGATAAAATGATATTTTAGCTGTGACTTGATGATTGTGGGAAATTTGTAAAGTCATTCCAATAGAAGGAAATAGCATGGATAAAGTTATGCAGGCAGAAAAGTGAGAGTTCAAGTAGTGAACAGCAAGTAGTTTATGAATAGAAACACTAAAATATAAATCTGGAAATATAAGAAAAGTGAAAACCAACTCATGGAGGTACTTTAAAGCTATTTAAAGGGTATTGCAGTTCATCTTTGAGGTAATGGGGAGACAGTAACTACTTCAGAGCATGAAGAAAAGATAGTAAGGTTTAAGGAAGGCTCAGACAGTTAGGGAATGGGAGGCTATTGCATTTGTCCAAGTGGAAGAAATGGAAAGAAAGGATGGTTGGGAGAGAGTGAAATAATGAACAGGCCTTGGCAAATAATTGAGTGTAGGCCATAGGGCAAGAAAGAATTAAAAGATGACTTTGAGGACACAAAAAGGCTACTATTTAAAAAAGGAAATTCAGAACAAAAAGCAAATACAGTAAAAGAAAGGAATCAAAAGAATGTGATTCCCTTAAAGATTCTAGTCAATTCTTCACAGATATAGGACCTCTGAATCAAGATACTACTCAAATGTTTTTATGTATATCCTATTTAGGAGTGCTGTGCTTAACACTGTCCTATAGTAAAATCATTGTGATTATGATACAATCATATTTGCAAAGTTCGGTTCAAATAAATTGATTTTTTTTCTACTCTGCTTGTGCCAGCTGCCTGCACCAAATGAAGAAATGACCTCTTTCTTTCAAAAACTATTTATTACAGATGTAAGACCCACATATTTTATTTCCATATGTGCTCTGTTGGTCCATGGAAAATTTCAGCTTTAGGATTTCTTTTAGTAGAGATAAAAACCAATAATGTATGAAATAGACATCATCACCAACATGATATTAAAAAATATGAGGCAAATAGTATATTCAACATTATAGAAATGACATATATAATGTATATATTTTTTAAAACACAGTTATTGCTTCTAGTACGAATAATGTTTCTGAACCCTCACCAGGCATGTGGCTAACCACCCAAGAGTTTTAAGCTATAGAATCAAAACAATAAGTCCAGTGAATGTCTAACAAGAGAGATAGTTTTATATGCTTTTTATAAAGCCCTCAAGAGTTCAAAGGCTCACAACCTCTCTTAAAAGTCGTCTGTGTTTTATCACTCTTCTAATTACAATGTTCCTGCTTAAGTCCTGTCGAAATCTTTCCTGCTCCACTTTCTTGTTAGTTCTCCTAGGATCCACTATGTTTCCCTTTCTGATTTTGGTAAGGCCTCAGGGGTTTTCAGTCCTCCTAAAATGTTTTGTGGTTGTGAAATGACTTGAGAAGCACGTTCTTTTCCTAATTGTTCAATGTTGTGGTGATGTGACACCAGCCAGTGTGTGCTCTGGAATGTCTATGAATTGGGGCTTGAGTAATGATAGCAGGGGAAAGTCCTGCATAGATCCTGAAAAGTTGATTGGGCAATTCCTCAAAATCCTCGAGTGTCCCTTGCAACCTCTGATGCTTCCCAGACCTCCAATGACAACTTCTTCTGCAGCCTTGAAATTGCAGTATCTGGGAAAGAATTGGTACAACATGAAGTCCTGTGGACCTACAGCCAGAAACATTTCCTCATAAAAGAAACACACCTCTGTCTATAAACATAGCTTGAGAACAGAGCTGGACTAGGGTGAGTCAAGGAGGCACATCGGTGTGAAATGTCAGGAGGTTCTGACCCTCAGGAGCTGATTTGGGACCTGCATGACCCTAAGGTTGTGCCTTCTATTTTGCACTCTTGGTATTTGCTTGCTTCATCCTAGTCACAGACGCTGATTGAAAAACAAATCTTTCAAAGAGGACATCAAACTTCCAAGAATGTGAATTGAATCTTTATTATGCTTCTGCCTGTGGACCACAAAAATAATAGCAGGTACTTGGGGTGGGGAGAGGATTCTGCTCTGCAGGGGCAGGCGTCAACATCAATTAAGACCCTGTGGTTGTAAGCAACAGAACTGACTTTTTCCAGTGGGGAACAAGAAGAAAATTTATGAGAAAAATATTGGAGTAGCTCCTGTGGTGGAAAGGAAATTTGAAGAACCAGATTTAGGAAGGGCAGGGAACAATTCTGAGGTTCTGGTAGAAGGAACCATTGTTGCTAGAAAGTATAGGCTCCAACTGTCTTGCTTCCACACGTCCTGTCTTTGCTTTATCCTGCTCAAGCCATAGACCGAAAAAAAAGGAAAGAGTCCGGTTGGCTGAGCTTGGGTCACATAATTTCAGTTATATTCCTATGAAAAAGTTCCTATTAAGCAGTAAGGGAGAATTAATTTCTCATAAAGAATTTTGGGTTCATTGTCCAACACAGTCAGAATGGCTATTGGGCAACCAGAAAGCAGCAAACAACCACTGTAGTTTGTGAATTTCAGATTGTGAATTTGAACAGAGTCTTGACCAAATGTTTTGGCATGTTGTCCATTAGGTAGGCTAACAGTAAGATAAGCATACTTGCTTAAAACAGCTTTGTGAATGAAATATTCCTCAAGTTTCACCTGCCTTATAGAGTATGATTAAATAAGACATTGTCCATTAACCCTTTAAAACAACGCCAGCACAAATAAATCCTCAATAAATTAGCTATCTTGATAATTTTAAAATACCAACATGCGTCATTTTGAAGAGTAATTTGAGCCTCTAAATCATTTATTTACTCATTTCACAAATATGGGCACTTACTATCTAATTGATTGCTAGGTACTGTGTTAGGTTGTCAATATTGAAGGATGAAAGATATTGTTCTTGCCTTTATGGTACGTACCAACAAATGGGAATGGGGTTAGAGGGACAAGCATGTAAATAATGATAGAGCCAAATGTAGTGCTATAGATATTCTCAGAGTGGCTGAGCCTGATAGGGCAATTTAGGGGAGGAGAGTGGGAGGCAACAAACAGGTAGGCCATTCTGGGTTGTTCCAACACACTTCATGGAAATGTGTTATAATACAAGTTCATGAAAGCAGCATCTCCACAAAGCAGCAGTAGGAAAAAAATCCTCTTTGAACTAAGCTTATCAGTCCTCTAGTTAAAATGCTTCATGAACCACAATCACAGGAATCAAAACTTTATTCCAATTATTACTCGTGTTCCCACATTGAGCAAGGCAGTATTTTCTCTTAAGCGATTTTTAGAAGATCAAATATGTGCCGAATTCCTATTCATTTCCCCCTACACTTACAAATTTATTTTTATTTAGTTCTCAAGAGAATTTTTAAAGCAAGTAATATTTCCCTATTCAGACTGAGGCTCCTTTAACATCCAGGTTATGAGAAAGATCATTTAGCCTGAATATCTTTTATGTTTTTAATAGAGAAAAGATAGAAACCCAGAGAAGTTTAGGGACTTGCCCAGGGTCATGTACAGTTGACAGATGATTAAGATATTGGTCTAAGAGCATAAATAATTTAAGTAAGGCAATGTATCTAGTTGTTGAGTAGGCTTACTTGAGCAGGCACGGTGGCTTGAATCCCAGCCTTGGGATTCCTCTTCACAAAACAAGTAACAAAAGTGGTCAAAGATAAAATATTTTCCCCTACCCAAAATGTGTACTTTGAATACATGTCGTATCTGCTTTGAACCCACGTTGACTGGTGATAATCTCTCTTGTTGCTGTTGCTTTATTGAAGGGGCAGGCCATCATGGAGATGGTGAGCACAGGAGCTGGATGGGTCAGATCTGGACTTGCATCTACCTTTACCACATTCTAGTGATGTGAGCTTGGACAACTTAACCAAATTCTGTAAGCCTCAATCACTTTGCTGTCAAATGAAGATAGTAATGGTATCATGTATGCCATGTAATACATTTACCATATTATCTGATACACAATAAATATTAGATATTGTTGATATTAATTAGTAGAATGAATGGAAAGATTAGATAGAGGCTGAATATTGTTTTTGGTCCAGTATTAGTCAGGGCTTTCCAGAGAATCAGAACCAAAGAAAGATTTATTTTAAAGAATTAGCTTGTGTGATTATGGAGCTGGTGAATTTAAAGTCTGCAGGGTCGGCTGGGAAGCTGGAGATCCAGGGAAGAGCCGATGCTGCCAATCTAGTCGGAAGTCAGTCTACTGTAGGATTCCTCTTTACTTGGTGGAGGTTAGTTTTCTGTGCTATTCAGCCCTTCAACTGATTGGATCTGTCTCACCCACATTATGGGGTGCAGTCTGCATTACTCAAATTCCACTGCTTAAAATGCTAATTTCATCCAACACACCCTTACAGAAACATTCAGTAGAGTGCTTGACCATGTGTCTGAATATCTTGGCCCACTCACGATAGCACATAAAACTAAGCAGCACAGTTCCAAAGTATCTTAACCATGTTTTAAAACTTTCAATATCTTGTCTAGTATCAGTGAGGCCATCACTTCAATCACAGAACTCAAGCCAGCTATTATTTTGACAGGGTTGGATGTAAATCACTTTTTTCTCTTTGTTAATAATGAAGCAGTCATACTCTGTGATGGGCTCTGTTTGTCACTTTTCATTTTCCATAAACTAGTTTCAGCTATGGAGAGTCACTGGCTCTCACATGCTACCTTCTTCTAAAGTAATATCTGTTACATTGTTCCCAAACTAATTAAAGAGGCACCTACTCAACTATTGCTAGTTATATCCAAGTCACTCACATTCCTCAAGTGGGGTGACATTCCCTTCAGTAGCAATAGCTGACCCTTTGTGGTTGGTAAGATTATTCAGATGCTCACTCTAAAATCTAGGCTTGCTTTGGGATGAGCCCTGTGGGAAGCAGTCAGCTGGTGTGGAGCCATTTCAATTGAGGCCTTGGCGGTCAGGACAGATCTGAGGAAAGCTGCGTATATTTTTAGGTCACATTATCCTGTCAGAGGCAATAGAGAAAGCTGAGAAGCAATATCCATCTCCTAGTTGTCAGGTCGTAGTGCAGGGGATACTCTAGCAAGAATGGTTTGGCTGTTGAAAGTGGCATAATTTGCCTTGTGCTATGGTACATGTTATTAAAGCTGCTGTTTAATGTTCTTTTCCAAGGAGGTTGTCTCTGGCGTTTTTATCGTCCAGGAAAATGTAGTACCAGAAATGATCACATTCCTGGCAATTTTCTTTGAAAATGGTAAACTTTTGCAGAGTTTACTCTCTCTTCTATTAGGGTTGATAATGAGAAATTGTGAGGATTATTAAACACTCCTAGCTTTCAGTAGGAACTTATTTAGCACAGATGTTTCTATAATTGCAGTACACTGGGAAAATTCACAGTGTTCAATGGCCCAAAACTCATTATTACTTATTACTTCTACCTGTGTATTGTGGTGCTAGTAAGCTGGGCTGAAATGTTTAATTCAGCGGGGGCTATAGCTGTGGATCTCAGCTACTGTAGAAGACTACTGAGAAGAAGCTTTTAGGTGTTCTGCTCAAATCCTTCTACTTATCAAACTTTCAACCATTACCTGGTACCTTGACATATTCTTTTTAATGGGTTCAGGCCATACCATTGCATTAGATTACTCCAGACAATTATCTAGCTATGGACATGAGGAAAACATAGAATCTTAAGAGATTTTTAAAGCAAACAGCGTAACTAACTATTGTGTTTTACTGAGATAGATAACGTAAAATATATACAACTGTATTTAGCTTTCTACTACTTCTTCATAAAGTGCAGCTCTCTTGTCTTGGCAGTATTGCCTGTATTTTTAATGAAAGCTTGGCAATGTTTAAGAACAAGAGTTTGAAAGATGCATTGAAAATACTCATAAAAAGCCACTAAGGCGAGTGCAGAAACTTCCTCATATTCCTAATTCTCTACAATCAGAAAACCAACACTAAAAAAAAATTCCCCGTTGCATCCTTTATTTCCCTACGGTGAAGAGCAACTGTTTTGGCTTGACTACACATTTGCTGAGGGAAAGTTTGACAAATGTATCCATATGGGTTTAGCTAAGGTACTCTCTCCTTGAAGAGGACCAACTCGTCCTGGTTTTACACTGAACACTCAAAGTTCGATGTCCCAGGAACTTCTCAGTCTTGGGCAAATAGGAACTGTTGGTCACCCTAACTCCCTGACCACTTAAGGTTCCTAAGTTTTGTTAATGCATCTAATCCCATGCATTGAAGTTTCTTGGGCATGTCAAAGATGGCTGTTTTTTCCTCTGCACCTAGAATAGCTTAAGATTTACACTATTTATGCCAAAAAAAATGAGAAAATGAACACGACTTTAATGACAATTCTCATATGTGAGAGCCAATCATAGAAGCTATCAGAGACTAAAGAATACATTTGATTAAGTTTAGAATTAGTAGATCTCAAATATATAACACCTGTAGTCTTAAAGCAAAGTGAGAAATTTTTGCTTTTCATATACATTTGCTTGTAATTGAATTAATACAGGTCATATTTATTTGATGATAACAAAACAAATATTATGGAATAATTTAGTGGATTTGGATAATTTAGATTTATACTGCTTTATCTGAATTTTCTCATGCTTTAATCTGAAGATAAGTATATTTTTGTCTTTTATTCTTTGTCTCATTCATTTTGATTGGCTGCTTGGCCACACAAATACACAAATCCAGAGGGTAATAGTGACAGCCCCATTTCTATGTTTTTGCTTTGCTGCATATAGCATATAGACTGTAAATAATTTTTGAAAACGCTGGAGCTTTACCAGGTCTTTAAAACTCAACTTAAATTAGTAAGTGTCTTATAACAAAGAATAACATAAGACATATCTCACTTAGGAAGCTTGTGGAAAATATTTGAGAAAACTAGCACCTCCTTCCTTAGTTGTTATTTTGACAAATAGCCATAAGCAGGTACATTTTGTGGATGTTCCTATTCCACACTTTTGCAAGTGCTGCATAATGATAAAGCACATGGATGAGACTGGATCTTTTTTTCTTCAACAGCAGGGAGAGGAGCATTGAGCTATTTTCCATTGGAATTAAGTTACAAAGGATTATTTTAAACTCTAGTTTTGGATTTAAGATATACATTTTTCTATATGTCAAAAGACTAATATAACAATGCTTTGGCTTTAGGAAACCAAATAGATTTTGAGCATTATTTCAAAATATTCCACAGTACTTGAATATTTCATAATAAGTAACCAAAGAGATATTCCATTACTCAAAGTGCTAGACAAACTTCTGATTTATTTTTAATTGTAGTATGGCATCTCAAGGTTAAGGTATTTATGAAAATTGTTTCATTAGAATTTAAACTTTTCCATTTTCAGAGCTTTCTAGTAAGAGCTAAAATGTTTAATGCACTTGATCATGGAAAAAAATGATTAGGAACCAAGCCTTTGTATTATTTGTAGTTTCCAGCTTCATATGTTACTTGGGATCATAGAATGCTGAAAAATGTAAAAGCGAATTAGAAGTTAACCAAAGTTATTTGAATATCAACTTAATATCAATCTGACTCTGTACTGAGGATCAGATTTTTAAAGTCGGAGGGCAGAAGGAAACCCCAGCTTCCACTTAAAATTTTGTCTGCATATGTTCACCTTTCATTCATTTGGAGGTAATATTTTGAAGTTCTGAATCAAGTTCTTCTTTAAGATGGAAAATAAGTGACAGAGATAAATTCAAAGTTAGTGACACTTGCACACAATATGCCAGCCTCAGATGGAGTTATCAGCATTTCATCTGCACTGCATTGTGCTGAAATTCTTCTCACCCATTCCTTCCCTGGAATACGCCTGTTGAAGAGCTGCAATAATAACTACTCTGCCAATTAAGGTTGTTCTACCTGGGACCAGCCAGAGCTTAGTTTGGGGACAAGGTCACTTGCTGGGATAGAGTTGTAGTTCCCCAATTACTAGTAGTTCCACTACCTCTTCTAACTTGTCAAATAATGAGGAGACTTTGAAGGCTAAATCCAGCAGTAGCTCCTAGCGGGGTTAATGCAGAGTGAATGACAATGATACCTCAGGAGTGAGAGTCTGACAATGTCTGTCAAGCTCTGTTCACAAGGATGAAGAAGTTCATTGCTACTTAATGCTACTTGGGAAAGGTATTGGTCTTAAACTTATCAGCAAATAAGGACCACATTACTCACTTTGGCAGAAATTCATTAACTCCTTCATGCCCCCCATGTAAACTGGGTGTGAACTTAATATCCTAACGACAGAAGTTGAATGTTCTGCAATAGGGCAGCTCATCCTCAAAACCATGTCACTTCCAGTCTATTTCTCATGTCTTGACTTTCTAGTCAATAGCTCAATAGCGTTTTTCCTTTTTAGAGTGTCTAGATTCCAAGTTTAGTGATGAATAACAGTGGTTATACAACAATTATTTTTAGTACTCATTAGTAACACAACTGAGAGAGTAAGAATAACAAAATTATGCTCCCAGATGAAAAACAGAAAGGTTTTATACCAATGATAACAATTTTCACTGCTGACTCCATTGGTAAATCATTTAACTGAACATTCAAAACAACAATAACTCAACAAAAAGCCCTGTGAAATTATTCTATGATTAGCCATTCAACATTTGTAGGAAATTGACTAGATGGCCTGAAAACTAATGTTTCCCAAGCCTAAACTGTATTTTTAAAACTTGTGCTCAAAGCTGAATATGTAATGCAGCAAAGGAGTTTTAGCGATTAAATTCTTTTGCCTGTGTTTTTCTTTCACTCATGTTTATTTATTGAAACAGTGAAGGATACTGCTGTCCTTTGATTATGCTTGGATCCTCTGTATAAAAGATTGAGAGAGCAAATGGCCTTTTTGGCTCCTAGGGATGTTCTGACTCACTCTCCAAATTCTGCTGAAGTTTGCTTTGCATAAATGGACAAAGCTTCACTTGGTGATGACAAATACATACACAGATATTTAAAGAGATGCAAATATTACTTCTTACTCACCTCGTAACTAGTCAACTCATTCAGATCTAAATATCAGATATGTTTCTTGCTGGGAAAAGAGTCCTGGGTGTCTAAGATTATTTATAAAGATGAAAAAAATAGTATTTGAATAAAAATGAGAAAATATACTTTTTTTCTTATAGAACAGGGTCCTTTTCTCAAATTTTGATTCTTGGGCTCCAAAATATGAATTTTCTATTTGCTTTTGACACTTGGTAAATTCATTAAGACCAAGAAGGACATTTTCTCATATTTTTAATATTTATTTCATAGCACAAGGGCCTGTGATGAATTTCAAAGTTTCATGTTTCCTGTGGGAAATTAGATGATGCAAAATAGCTATGGGCCACAAAAAAATGAATTTTAATTTTGATAATTAAACAAAATTTCAGTTGGGTAACATATGTACATATTTTAAAGTGGCTCTTTTAATATTACTTAGCACTCTATCAGCTTCCTGGGATACATTCCAGACTATTAGCACATATATATCATCTCTATTCCTATTGACTATTTTGCGGATTGTCAGTAGCCAAAACTGTGATGGAGAGGGCAAAACAGAGATTGTGGTGTCTGATTTATAAGTGCTTCTGAGGCACTTTTCTGTATGGAATTCTCTCTCTTTTGTTTACCCAGAACAGTATTTTCCTTTGTTGATAAAGCTCCTCTTCCTCTATAATTGATTCTAGTTCCTATTACTAAAAAGTACTGAACCTAATATAAGCAAAAAAACTTTGTCTTGGGTGTCCCAAGCCTGGTTCATAATGAGGAGGTACTCCTTGTCCTCTCCAAATGATTTCTTTTTTCTTACTGAGTTGCTGGGCCTTTGTCAAGGTCCTGGCTGAATTCTCCTGCACCTCTGTCAAGCAGTCCTTTCCTTTTTGGGTCACGTGGGGCTCCTGTGGTTCAGAGAAGGTTGCTGGGGCTGCTCATCTCCTCTCTGCAGAGCTTCTCCCTCCTACTGTACCCTGGGCCTGTGCCCTCCCTTCTCCCTGCCATTCTGCTTCTCTCCCAGAAAGTTTCCTGCTCTTCCCCTCAGGGCCCCAAATGTCAGCTAGCTAATCTGACAAATTAATCTATGCTAATCTACTCTTGGGGGCTTGGAGGCTCCTTCCAGGTAACATAGACATGCATTTTAAATAACGATGCGTCGTCACCTATTCTGAATATCCCATCCACCTTTTGCTGTATAATCAGTTGGTGACTCTCAGGGGAGACCACAGAGAATGTACACTTGAGCCAGTGGGCCTTTTGAGGCCTCTCCTGTGGTCCATCAGCCCCCGACAAGACGGTCTGCTTCACAGAACTTGAGACATCTCAGGACAACCATTCTACAGTCCCTTTAGGGTTTTGCAGATATCGTGGGTCTATAAAATTAACTCTCCCCAAGTTGGGTGGGGTGCATAGGGATGGATGACTGTCTCAATCTCCCTTTGTTTGCCATAGAACACACTTTCTTATATCAATTTTCAGACCTGCTGGAGCCCAAAGTATAGAAACAAGTCTTAAATAATTAGAAAAATATAAAAAAACTTTTCTAGCTAGCAATTTTTGTTTAAGAAGAAGGCATATGCATTGGGCTGACTTTCTGAACACATGTACTACCATAGGCTGGATGTTTAATGGTGATAAATGCTCACATTTATTATTCCAGCCACAGCACTAACATCATTACACACATTATCTCATTTAATTCTTGAAAGAGTCAAGAAATGGTACTATTATTATTTACATCTTACAGATTAGAAAAAGGAACTCTCACTGAAAAGTAGCTCAAAATTGCACAGGGACACAAATGGAACCAGAATCTGCATCCTCATGGTCTAACGTTAGTATCCTTGCCCTTTTCACTAGACCACGCCTGTGCTCCATTCATCTTACGACATGTTTGGGTTGCAGTCTGGCATCATCACTCTGTTCAGTGAATAGAGCAGGTTTTCTTACTAGCTGGGACCCTGACTGGGCCCTGGCTTTCCTTAGTTGCTCTTCTCAGGTGTGAAACAACTTTTAAAGACATTAGAGCAGCGATCCCCAACCTTTTTGGCTCCAGGGACCGATTATGTGCGAGACAGTTTTTCTACAGATGGGTAGCAGAGGGGCATGATTTCAAAGTGAAACTGTTATATCTCAGATCCTGGCTGGTTCCTAACAGGATGTGGACGGGTACTGGTCTGCAGCCTGAGGGTTGGGGACCCCTATATTAGAATATCAACCATCTCTTCTGATTGGTCAGATCATTTAACCAGATTACCTTATGCAGACAGAAAAAATGGGGTGGAAAAAATAATAAATGGTTTAGTGTTCTATAAATAATTAGAATGAAAGATTTTCAGTGAATTTCCTCTAGTATATAAACTGTTGTGTAATATTTCTTGTAAATGTCCAAAACTTGTTTCTTCTTTGTTACCACCAGTTTTTTTATAACATAGACAAATGGAACACTTAGATATAATTGGTGGCTATGATTAGTGACATATGTTTAGATATTGGGGGTATTCAAAGGTATTTTGTATAATCATTTCATGAGTTTTTTTTTTTTTTTTTGAGACAGAGTCTCACTCTCTTGCCCAGGCTGGCACGATCGTGACTTACTACAACCTCCACCCCTCAAGTTCAAGCGATTCTCCTGCCTCAGCCTTCTAGCTGTGACTATAGGCACTCACCACCATGCCTGGCTAATTTTTGTATTTTTAGTAGAGATGGCGTTTTGCCATGTTGGTCAGGCTGGTCTCAAACTCCTGGCCTTAAGCGATCTACCTGCCTCGGCCTCCCAAAGTGCTGGGATTCTCCTGTAGCTAACTTCCTTATCATATAGTCATAAACAAAAACTTAGTGGTTAAAAAAGTCCCCATTAAAAGAAAGATATAGATCTTAAACTGCAAGATGGCCTATTCAATTTAACATTTATTGTTAATTTTCTATTAAACAGTGTAATAAGACAAAATGTATTTGAAGCTGCATCTTCTGTTTTATCTGCTAAATTCTCCATAGACTAGTGCTGATAGAAAAATATGTATGTTTGGATTTAGATATACTTAGAAATGTGACATAAACAGAGAGAGAGAGAGGGAAATCTTGTTTTCTTCTGGCTCTTTTCAGAGGTTTGCTAATTGGGTCTGCTGTGACTATTACTGGGTTCTGTTTAAGATCAGGCCTTTTCCTTGATATATAAGATGTTCCTTTTTGTAAACAAAACACTGAATTTTCATTCAAAAGAAAATGTGTTGTAATCAGTAGACATTTCTTCTTACTATTTCTATTTGAAGATTCCCACTAGGTCTCTGACATGAAATACAAAGGGATTTGCTCTCAGCATGAATAATTTCATAAATTGAAAGAGTTAACTCTTTCACATTCTTTAATTCAATACACGTAACATATTTTTATTTTAAGAATCATAACATTCTAATCCACCTAAGTGGTCCAGAAATGTCATGGTCATACAAGAAGGAAAAGGACACATTTGTTACATGCATATAAAAGGTGAATACAATTTTGAGTCATGCTCCTTTATATATTTTTTCCTTTACAGGATGTACGTTTCCTACGAGGTAAGTTTACACTACTTCTTGTAATTATTTGACATGAGAAGTGTATTATACCTTCTATTCCTAAATGAGCAACATCCAATAAGAGCATATGATAGCTTTTTAACCACTGGACATATTCCAGTAAAATGTTCTTACCCACAGAACTTACCTACTTGAACAACTATCAAAGATATCAGCAATCTTTGAGTATTTATGTTGAAAATCAACAGGCTTTTTTGCCTTTGAAGTACAATACCAATATTTACATGATAATTCTTCAACTAGGCAAAATAATGATGTGCTATTTAAGAAATGAAGTGGGTTGAAATCTAAGGGAACCTCAACCATGCATATAAAAGATTAAAATATTTGTATTAACTTAACTGTGCTTAAATGCCTTTTAAACTTCTTTACAGAATTTATAGATTGCTGTTGTTTTGTATTATTGGAAAAAACACTCTGCCCTTTTACTAGACTGTGATTATTAGCAGAACTATTTGTCACTAGACTCTATAAAGCTTGAACTCTTTTAGTTTCTTATCTTGGGAAATAAAGATAATTTTTTCTCTCTCATTCTCTCAATATTAATAATAACAAATGACCCTATTGCTGAAGACTTGGAGTATGTTCTTAAAGAAAAAAGTAGTGTGAGGCTTCTGATCATAAGTGAAAAGATTCTGTATTTGCATTGGTTTGGGGTTCAAACTTAGATTGAAAAGGTCAAATTTAATCCAAAGCCACTTTAATGAATCTCTCATGAAAGTTCAACATTTTTATTTTCTTAATGACTTGATCATTTCATTGAAGAAATCACAATCACAGAATTACAGAAAAGAACTAAAAAGCTGGAGGATATAAAGACGATTAGATAATATATATATAATATTTATATATTAATACATATGCATATATATTTTAATAAATATATTCTTAAGAGCAATAGAAGATGGGTAATTTAATACGCTGCTGGTGACTTAGGTCACCAGGCTGGCACAATTTTTTCTGAAAGAGCAGTTTAATATTATTTACTAAAAGTGTTAAAATAAATACCTTTTAACGGAGTAATTATCCATTAATAAATTTATTCTAAGCACAATTAAGATACATGCAAAAAATATTCAGGAATGCTCCTATTATTACTATTTTAAATAACACAAATTTGGAAACTACCAAAATTTTAAAGTAAAAGGTTATCAGCTAAATCAAATGACATGCATAGAACAGAACATTATATAGGTCATATATATGTGTAAAAGTATACTTACTACTGTGGAAAAATGTTCATGATAAAATATTAAGTGAAACATGTATGTAACCAAACAAAGGGTTGATACTAAGTACCTCTGGCTATATGAGGCTAAGAGGAATTTTTATGTGATGTTTCTGTAGTAAGTGTGCATCTATTTTATACATTATTAATAAAAATAAACTTATTTATAATGAAAATTATTCTTTAATGTTTAAGCTTGAATGGAAGCCTGAAATTCAGGAGGACAGTTTCAACCTAAAGTCAAAATTCTTGTTTAAATATTTTTTTCAGTTATTTAGAAAATTAACATTTTCTGATAAAATATCATAGGAGGTAATTGTGTTATTTTTCTGATGTGGAATCTTTTCTCTGGCTTACCTAAACATACCTAAAACAAAGATTGGCTCACTATAGGAAACATTTGATGTTTTGTTTGTCTAAAGGGGCAGTGGAATAATTAGCAGTAAATGCTTAGCTAGCGGTGTGCAGGTTAATGTTAACAGATGACTTTGTGGGTGAAGGAGGAAGGTTTCAATTTGAGAGGCTCTAGCCTCTCACTGTGCAATTGGTCTGGTAAACTTTGATTTTAGGATTCTGGGAAAAGGTATAGAAAGGCTGAAATATGAATAAGACAGGAGAATGCCAAGTAATGGAAGAGGTAATGGAGACAATGATTTTATTAGCTCAATGACATGGAAATGGTGGACTGGTCCTGAAAGAGGACAGTTGGGATAATGTCCTGGGGCTTAGAAATTTAAGAGAGAATTGTAGCATTTGTTGAATGGTATCAGTACTCTTGTCATGGGTAATTTTAAGCTCACAACATGACATCACTGAGTTGGGAGGAGACAGGCACCCCCAGCCCTTGCATGCTGGTACTATCCAGCTCCAGCACAGCCTGCGGGAGGGTCTGTGAGTGGGTGGAATGTGGCAAAGTAGGTGCAGAAGCACTTCAGAGTCAAGATTAAGCTTGGGAACATTTAGGAAGTGGAAATCTTTCTAAGGCAAAGGAGAAAGAGGAAGTGCAAAGAATAGTGATGTAGCTAAATATAGCACATAGGATAAGACTCTTGGGAATTATTGAGAATGGCAAAGATCGGACTTTATTGTTTAGAAGAATCAACTGCAGCAGCTGTTAAGCAAACACATTCCTGAGTCTCTCCTTGGAATTGGGCTCAGGAATATGCATTTTAGAGAGACCTTCTGGGGACTGCCATAATCAGTCAAATAATCTGGACTGGGATGTAAACATTGCAGTCCCGTGTGATGTCCCAGAGAGCTTAACACTTGGGAATACTTTATAATTAGCATAAGTATACAATTATCCTCAAAACTAGGATATTTTTGAGCATGAAGGGAAGTGTTAAATCCAGGACTGTCCTGGGATATGTCAGTGAATGTTGACTTTCTTCATAAGCATCCTTGGGAGACTGCAATTATGTTGGATCAGTATCTGTCAAACCACAGGGTGGGTGAACATGCACATGCAAAATGTGTCTCATTCTGAGCACTCCGAAACAAAGAAATTCTTTGACTCTTGCCTTAAACATGATGACTATCACTGGGTTCCTGGAGTGAGGAACTCTTTTTTAGCACCACCCCATTCAGCAGGACAGAGAGCCTTTCCAACAGTCAGTACAAATTCAAGTTAGCCATTCACAGGTCAAGACTTAAGATCTCCGTATACTTCTCTTTGTATTCACATCTGCCTTGTTGGGAGCAGTATCTCCTACTAAAGAGTGTTTTGGCCCAGCTTGCTTATACAGAGAACGTGACAATCTGAGAGCCACTGAAAGGATTGTTTCCCCTGTCCCACTTGTCTGATGTCTGATCTTGTCAGCATTAGTATTCATGCTATGGGGTTACTCTGTAATGTCCTTTTACTTTTTTCCATGATAGAACCAGAAGGAATTGCGACCCACATCAAGTAAATGTTGATTCCTATGAAGAAAGGTCAGTGTAATAGTGCAGAGGTGGGGGCATCACAGCTGAGAGTTGGCATGAAGGCATTACACTTGGGAAGAGTGAGACTCAGGTTCAGCTAACTGGCACCAATGTGCAGTTATTTTGTAAAAGTACCATGGTAGGAACCTCTATTAGATGGAGATGATGATTTAGGTCAGTTTTTTTTTTTTTTTGATTTTGCCTAGACTGACCAAATGCAGGCAGCTCCCTCATGCTTGGTATAGTAGTTCTCTACCTAGAGACTGTGTGCTCTTAAGTAGTGATGCTTGGAGCAGAGCTATTGCAAATGCCTCAAGGATGTATGTACCAAAGTCTTGTTTATATGTAAAATAATAATAAATCGTATACTACCTTTAAGCTATATATTGATGATATTGTGATTAGTACAATAGAGTTTAAAATAGAAAAAAATTTTATATACTTTATATATACACACATATACATATATATTTACTTATACATATATAGTACTTTATACATTTCTCAGGACAGTAACATGAAATCAGCCATTCATGAGTAGGGAAAACTTTTTTAGATTAAAATATATTTTCTAATGTAAGATGTTTCCATGGCACAAATGGATGTGGCAACAATATAAATAATCTTGTCCAGCCTCCCACTATGTAATTGGTCTGGTAAACTTTGGTTTTAGAATTCTGGGAAAAGGTATAGAAAGGCTAAGTGTAAAATATGAATGAGACATGAGAGTGACAAGTAACAGAAGAGGTAATGGAGACGATGATTTTATTAGCTCAATGACATGGAAATGGTGGACTGGTCCTGGAAAAGGACTATGGGGATAATGTCCTGGGCCTTAGAAATTCAAGAGAGAATTGGTCAGAGGTGGGCATTGAAAAGTTAACCTTTGGGGGCAATTTACATTTCATAATCTATTGGACGATAGAATTATGCATTTTCCTTGATGTATATTTTCCTATAAATATCAGTGACATTGTAGAAGTCTTCATAATACATCTATTTATTCAGAGCACTTCTTTAATAAGACCAACTATTCCTACTGACCTCATTGTATAAAAAGTGCACAGCCTCTCCAAAATACCCCTTTCAGGACAGGGAAAGCCAAACTCATGTGTCCCTTCTCCTTCTGGCAGGTTATTTAATCCAAACTCTTCATCACCCTATAAAGTGGGCCAACACCTGGATTTATTTACTAGCCTTTCTCGCATCTTTACATTTTTTAGTGCCTCCACTTTTGCACATTATTTTTCTGAGAAAGCTAGACTTCTGCCCTTGCAAATAGAACATTATTTTCTCATCTCTTATCTTATGGGTTTATGTAAGTTGACATTTGCTGTTTCTCCTCTCTCACTCCTAGCTATTTGAAAGTGCTTGCCCAGGGTCTCCTTGGGGACTTTGTTTCCAGACTGATGGCTGGTGTGGCTTTCAGGGTGAAACCTCCCAACCTCTTCAAAGAACAGACAGGTTTGACCCCAGAGCCCTTATTTATAACAGCTAGTCACAAAGTGGCTGCCTTACATGACCTATGGAATGTGCCTGGCACTATTCTCAGACTCCATAGACCAGTGCTCAAGGGCAAATGACACATTTCTTGATTAGGAATGAATTCCTGCAAAAACATTATTAAATATTAAGAGCCACAAATAGATCCATTGAATGGTTATGTGACCCAAAAAAAAATCTTTTAGCTGTACTTTTGCATTCTTAAAATCCGTAGCATTTAAAATTACTAAAGAATTGAGATATTTCTTTAAAATGCTTCTTGTGTTTGCTTTTAACTATTTGAGACACCTAGAGAGGATAAATATAGAATCCCAAAAATGACAAATCAGTACATTTGAGAGGTGAACAACTGGGTGATTTTTTTTAACCTCCCAAGTCTCAGTTCAGTGTCTCTATCTGTTGATGAATAGAATACTGAAGCATGCAGTCATTCTGGGAAAAGTACAGTGAACACAAATGCTATGTCTTCTCTTCAGGAAGTTTAGATGTCTCAGTCATGGTGAAGTCATTCTTTTAAATACATTTTAAATCAACAACATGTTAATTAAAACATATTAATTTAATTGTTTTGAATTTTTGTAGCTCTACAATATAACAACAAAGGATAGAAAAGTAAAAAATCAAAACCCAATTAACACCCATGTGGTTTTATTTATACAGTGTCAGACAATAGGTTTTTAAAATGTATCTGTCTAGCAGTTCGAAAAGTTAGTTTTAGAAATATTGTTGTATTATGTATATGTGATTATTACATATAAAGGATTTGCTATATTTTCAAACAGAGAGTCTTATGGATTTTGCCAATCAGGTTTGAATATACACCTGAAAGATTAGTACCCAATATCTGAGTAACTTTGATAATTTTTCTCTGTAACTTGAGAGAGTGTAAAAATCTCAAGGAACACATGAATCAAGGAATCACATGATTTGAGCCTCTATTTTTTTTTTTACAGGGATTCACACACTCAAGTTTTCTGATAAATTAGAGGATTCATGTACCAGCACGTATTCAGTAGATCTACTGGTTTCATTAACTTACCGTGTCAGTGACACTGTTACAAATTCACAGCCTGCTTTTTGGGTTTGGGTCTCCACTACTTGAGTGATAACTTGATAGCCTTCTCTGTTACATATTTAATTTACTTAAAATAATCTGCCCTTGGAGACAGATTAATTTTTTCTCTGCCTCCTTCTTCACATCTTCTTTTTATAGCCAAGTAATGGCTATCGGAGTGAATGATTTCAATCATTTGAGTATTTAAGTCCTAATTGCTAATTTTGACTATACTACCATACACTATTTTTATATGAAGTTTACTGAATAATCATGTTCTGAGATATGCTTATACATTTATCTTTTTGTGAATCACATTATTATATTATCTGTCCAGAAGAAAAGTAGGTCAGTGAAGAACTCTACTTCTGAGAAGCCATAGAAACTTCAGGGAAGAGTTTATCAGAAGTAAAAGATACTTGGAAGGAGAGTGTATTGCAAAATAGATTCCACATGTCAAGAGACACAATATAAACTAGGCAAAACTTATCGTGGAAGTGCTGTGTTTCAAATCATGAAAATTTATTTCCAAAAGGAAAATAGAGGGAGGCAAGCAATAGAGGATTCAAAATGCTCCACTAGTTCAACTACTGTAAATGCAAAATTTGTTTTTTTCCTCCAATTTTCCTCTTCTATGTGTATATGGACATAATGTGTTCTGAATCAAAATTTGTTTTTTATAAGGGCAATATAACTTTATTTACAGAATATGTTCCAATTTGAGAGCAATACAATTCATTACAAGGTAATGATCCAGTCATTATTTGTTGCTGTCAGTTTTTGTTAGTTTGGTTTGTCATAAAAAACTTCCATGATATGTTAAAAAAGAATGGCAGGACTCCATCAAAAAAACAATAAAATAAAATACAAATGACATGTCAACCTTTCTTACCTCCTGTTCCTTGACACCCCATCTCTGGCACCCCCCTACTCTGATTCACCCTAACTCTTTTCCAAAGAGCAATTAAATCTTCAGTAGGATACAATGTGACCACGTCAGTCTCCTTTATCTGAAATGTAAACTTTAATACTATAGCTGCCTATATACCTTTTATAGATGAATAATGCCAGTACTATTTGTGCCACTACAGTTAGGACTCTCTTAACATTTCTATTCTAAACACCTATTTTTAAAGGTTTATAACTCAGCTATAAAAATGTGCTCCAGGCTGAAACTTAGCATACAGGCTCCTAGCCCAGGAGCAATCTTTTGCTCTTTTATATATTAATCTTGAAAAAATGGTATGTCTGTATCTTAAAGAACTGGAGTGTTCACACTAATAGAAGTTAAGGACATAAGGGTATGAGGAAAGATCACAGTGCAAACAAGTCCCCTCACCTATAATAGGTTTACTTGAAATTCAGTTTCACAACATCTCCTTCCTGCTTTCCATTCTCTCTGCCCAGAAATAAATCTCGTTTATTGCTTTTATTATTTGTTTCAATAGCCTCATTTGGGGAACTTATTTAGTAGTTATGCCACCTTGATCTATGGTCCTATCCACAGGTGGCCTGCAGGTATGAATTGGCCTCTTCAGGGCAACATCAGATTTGAGAGAGCAGAGTGCCATGAGTCCTTGTGAATTTGTCATTGTTGTTATTGTTGATGTTATTATTTAAATATGAAGACAAATGAGAAGATATTAATTTGTGTTGACAGTTATTAAGAGTAACTTGAAAACTTAATAGTTCAAATACTTACGCCTTATTTTTCTAGATTGCTTCCCAAGACAGTGTTTTGGATATTTATACTTTTATTCTAAATGTTTGTTTTTTTCTGATCAGCAATATTAAATATTTGAGCTCTTCCAGTATGGATATAATACATTAATAACAAATCAGTTGGTGATCAAGTGTTTTCGTAAGTATCTGATACTTTGATTATGTTAGCTTGGTTTTCGTCTCCCACAATAATCCTTGGGTTTTCAAATCTAGGTGACTTTAGGTATTTTGATATCTAAATTACAGATTTAAAACTATTGATTAACAACCTCTAATTACGAGTTCTGATTTTTCTGGTGTGTTTTATGTAGTTCCAAACTTTATTCCCTCAGAACATTCATATTTCTCCTTGGATTTTTTATCATCTATAATGACTATCATGATAGTCATTATTTGAAAACAAAAAAGAGGACTCCCTTGAATTCAGAGATTTGGGATGATACTGAGGCATTATCAAGGCATATGGCTTTTACATTTTTGTCTTTAACAACTATTTTGTGACTGAAGTGTCATAGGTAGAAAAACAAACAAAAGCTACCACTTGTTCTAAAGGTGCTACTTGGAGGAACAAACATGCACTTCCATATGGTAACGGTCCCAGGTAAGATGGGAAATCTGGAGAGCTTTTCTTTTCCTACATATCTCAATCTGACATGGTGCATGGGCATCAGGAAGCTCCTTAACTGTCAGGTTTGGTGGATAGGAGTGGTTTTTACAATACTTGCTTTTTATTATATAGAACAGCATTCTTTCCAAGCCTCTGAGACTGCATGGCCCTTCTGTACCCATTACTCCCTCCAATGGCACTCTTTTCAGTTTGCCTTCTCTGATCATGGGAATTGGCAGGGTGGGAAGATGAAAAGTGACAGGCTTGGTGGGGCCAGGAAGGCATAAGTGAGGCAGAGAGAATGAAGGAGAATGTGTGAGCGCATATGTATCCTTCAGGATTCTCAGTTATTCTTTACCATCTGTCCATAGTGTGAATTCTTTAATAACTACTTCAGAATGTGTAACATTTACTTGGAAATTCACAGATGTATTAAATTACAAATATACTTTAAATCAAATATAATCAAATTTACTTTCATATTCAATGTATTATATATATGTATATATGTAAATAAATACATGTATGTATACACACATACACTCATTCATTCATCAAACATTCATTGAGTGTCTTAGTCTATATCCAGCACTGCAGTAGAAGCCAAGAAGACTTGTACAAAATGAGCTGGCTTTTAGAGGGGGTGGGGAGAAAGCCTTAGAAACAAATAATTTTAATATGATCAGTTCAAAGTGATAATTAGAATGCATTGTGATGGAGCTCTACCAGTGAAAAAAAGGAAGGAACTCTTTCTGGAGAAACTGGGAATGTCTCCAATACGTCAGGGTCCTTGTGTTGGACATTGAAAAATGGGTAAGTTTTTATAAGAACATGTGCAGACATAGAGGCATGGAAGAACTTTGTAGGTTTGTTTAAAAAGACTAGTTAAGTATGGGCATGAAGGTAAGATATTTTGATCAGAATGAATGGGAGATACAGCAAGCATGGTAAATGATTAGTTTTCACAGCATGTTTTATGTTATAGGAAGGTGTTTGTACTTCATCCAGTTGGCAACAGGGAGACATTGAAGATTTTTAAGCAGTGACATAATGTGATCTGCTTAGAAAGATAGCTTTGGTGGCAGTGAGGAGGCTAGAAAGGAGGGGTATAGCTTGGGGGAAGGACAACAAATTTCAAGTGTTTCTGTGGTAATCCAAGGCCAATATGGTGGATGAGAATCAGAGCTGATGTAATGGCAAAACAACTTGGAAGAGAGAATGAATTGTAAAAAGAGGCAGGACATGAGGATCTACAGTCTTAGTGTTAGGAGCCAAGGAGAAGAAACTCTCAAGGTGACTGACAAATACTTGGTTCAGTTGACCTTGTGGATGAAGTTGTTATTGTGACAGGAGTTTAGAAAGTTGGTTGGAGTGTCAGAGGGATCAAGAATTTGTCTGCAAGTTTAGAGCGCTTGCAGATCCTCCAGGGGAGATCAAATAAGCGGGGTTTTTTGGTCTTCTTTTTTTCCTTTTTGTGGAGAACAGGGTCTCACTATATCGCCCAGGCAGGTCTTGAACTCCTGAGCTCGTGCTATCCTCCTGCCTCTGCTGCCCCAAGAGCTGGGAATATAGGCATGAGCCACCATGCATGGGCAAATAAGCAGTTTTAAGTATTTGATATGTTCTTAAAAGAGAGCTTGGGGGTACAGATAAATTCATTTCTTAACTGTTTTTTTGCTGTGTATTAGGCATGGGAGGTCTAGCACTAAGTAAGTCATAATCCTCGTTCTCACTTATGAAGCTTACTTGGAGAGAAAGACAAGTACGTAATCAAACACAATTCAATATGGCTGCATTCCCAAAAGAGTGAGTATAAGGTGACATAAAGACAAAAAAGGGATATCTACTCTTTCAAGGCTAATGGGAAGAGCCTCTGAGCTGGCTTTCCTAGAAAGCCACAAATAAGGCCTGAGTAGTATTTATTAAGTGATGAGTAAGAAAAAGACCATTTTAATGGATTTGAGATTGACCAATAGTAGTAATGTGGGGAGGGGGAGGTGATTGCTTTGGGTGAGAAATAGAGTGAAACGAGACAAGCACATCTGGAGGATGAAATCCTGGGGACATCAAGGTTTAACATGCAGGGAAAGGAGGAATCAGGTTTAGAATGATAATTGTAAATAATGGAATTATTCTAAATAATGGAATTCTAAGTAATGGAAATAAACAGTGTTGAATTAAGTAGAATCCAAAAGTGGTGATGTTATAAAAGTTAAGAAGGAGAAAATGCTCATAATGTCAGATGCTCTAGAGAGGGAAAGCTGGAAAAGAAATTTCTACTAAACATCAATCTGTTTTCTACTAAACGTCAATTTAGAAACGGTTCTACATACTGGGTCATTTATGGGTTAACAAGACAAACACAGTCCCTGCTTTGGAAGGACTTGCTGTCGAATTAGCTAAAGATAGAAAGGAAATTCTTGGGGATTTGGTGAGTAGGACTCAATTGATAAAACATCAGTGACCGTTCCCTATTTTCCCCTCTCCCTACCTCCAGGCCCTGGAAACCATTAATTTGCTTTCTGTCCATGGATTTACCTCTTCTTGATATTTCATATAAATGGAATGATATGTGTTTTATTTCTTTCACTTAGCATACTGTTTTTGATATTTATTCATGTATAGCACGTATCAGCACTTCATTCATTTTTAGAATTGAATATTATATCTATTCTATTGACATACTGCATTTTGTTTATCCATAATCAGTGGCTAGACGTGTGGGTCGTTTCCACATTTTGACTATTGTGAATGATGCTGTTATAAAAATTTGCTTACAAATATTTGTAATTGAATATACCTGTTTTCAATTTTTTGAAAGGGAGAAATCAGTTTACAAGGGAATGAGCCAGTGGAGATGAAGAAGATACCAACATATAAGCAAATAACTGATGGAGAAATGTTTTGTAGGAGATAAAAAGGGAAAAATTGAAGACCATTGTGTCTGTTTGAAAAGGATTTGAGAAATGGAGGAAGAAACATATTGGTTTTAGCTATCAGCTCTACTAAGACACTGCACTTTTACTGAATATTGGATATTCTACATTAAATGAGGATGTTATTTCTTCTAAATGTGTTATGGACTATCAACAAGGATCAAATCTTGGAGGTATTTGTCCACAAATGAATCAAAAATACCAGAATTTTTTGTAAGTATTTAAAAAGTTTTCATTAACAAATGTAAGAGCGATACAATGAATACATTGGTCATTGCTTAATACAGGCATTTAATTTGGACCAATGTCCTACAATGTGCTTAACAGGCTTTAACATTCATTTTGTTAGGACACCTCTGAGACCTCATGCTGGATAATAAGGACAGCTGGAAGCTGATTTCATAATTTCTAAGTGCAACTGAGGTAGAATTAAAGTGCAAATGCAATTTTTGAAGTGCTTGACACAAGAGAAGCTACAAAATTGCTCTTTGCTCTGACTTGTTTTAATTTCTATATGAATGTTTTACACAATAGTCTTTTTACTGTTTTTCAAGTCATGAGCAATTATAGTTGATGAAAGGGCAATTATCACACACAGAAACTCAGCTTTCCAGAAGCTATCAAAATTCTACCATTAGACTCTACCTCCCCTTACCATACCATCCCAATCTGCTAGAAAAAAAAATTGTGGAAACTTTTGATCCTGAAAGTATTAACTTGAATGATTGGAAATGGCAAATAGAGGTATTTTTCTAAATATAGGAATATTCTCACCCTGAGAAGGGATGATATAATTATACTTTTGTTGATTAAATATTAATTTTACTATCGTATTATGCTTCCAATCCTTGAAGCTTCACTTCCAGAAGTTCCATTTATTCTCCACGAGAACAAACAACAAAGACAACACATTCTGCAGGTGTAGGCTCAAGCAACACGGTGGCACTGATTAAATGCATGGAGACCCAAATGTTCTCTTCTGGGTCTTGGACTCATAGAATCACTCTCTGCCTCTGACTTGTTCCCCCCTCTCATTTAAAATTAAACATAGAGCCACTGGCAGCTTTCAGGCTTGATTTCCATCCCAGGCCTAATGGCTTACAGGTGGCAAAAAAAATTTTTTTTCCCAGTGACAACAACATTTTCCCAAGCCTGTTCAAGGGTAATGCCAATGAGAACATAAAAAAAAAAAAAAGGACAGGGAAAAGGCCATTTAAAAATAAATAAATAAAACCTTTGCCACTTTTCTTTGTTCCATAAAAGCTTTTTCTTTTCTTTTTTTCTTATGTTTGATATATGGGAGCTATTCCATTTATAACTTGAGCTCTTTTGCTCTGGGGTCTCTGTATTTAAGGCTCAGATCTTTTGATGTTTAACTGTTATAAACTGACCAATATTCTGGAGAGACTTATCTGGGAAACATACTGGACTGATTTTATGATTAACACTCCCATTTTGCTTCTCCTTCTCCTTCAGAACCTATGTCCAGAAAAACAAACAAACAAACAAATTTCCCAAAACTGAGGGTCAATTATTCCTAGTGAATCATAACCTATAGTGTAGCCTCTGAGTAGGTATTAAAATTATATTGTTGGTGTGTTTAATGGGATTCCTGTTTTTGGAAAACATTGCAGAGTTGTGCAAGTGGGTAAAATTCAGTTAAATTATAAATTGTGAATGCTTTCACTGCAATTGTTACTAGTGAAAACTACCTAATGACTAACTTAACATCAGTGTCCTTTCTCACCCCTAAGTTTTAGAAGTCAGGAGTTTTTCCATATTTAAATATTTTGGGAGAGATAGTAAAGATGTTTTAGGAAGATGAAAACTTCAAAATGCTTTCATATATTTTAAAATAAAAAATTGTTACCAAAAGTAGGTTGGTATGCCAATAGCTATAATACCTTAATAAATAAACTCATAACATGGTCTAATACATGTTTCTCCTAACAGAGAATTTAGTATTTATAAGTAAATATATGAGATGTGTTTTAAGAAAAAAGTCATTGTCAGTAAAGTGTTTACTGAAAATTAGTAATTGTAATTAAATCAGGATATATTACTTGTTTAACTTATCAACTTTTACAAAACTTTAGTTCATGTCAATAAGGGCACATCCATATGTTAATAATTGATTTCTTTCTAAAAGAAAAGAGAGCTAGAAATAAACTTGCATATTATTTTAGAAGAGAAATAGGCAGGTTGGCCTATGTAATGCTACTGCTATTTGCATATAAATTACTTCACAGGTATGATCAAGAAAGGTATTTGCAAATAGCAATCATGAAAATAAAAATATTGTGAAAATATAAATACTTTTGGGTTTATTGTCTCACTAGTGTATGTATATATCTAGATTGATACATATGCAGAAATGAAGAGAGAAGAAAAACTATACATAATGATAGGAAAAAATATGAAGTAGGGGAATTTGTTTTTGGTTTATCATTGCCTCATTTTACTCTAGACTCCTTTCTCAAATCTAGACTCAATTTGTTCCTATGTGTCGAGCCCCTGCATGCCCTCTCCAGTGAGATGGCACAATCAAGCCAATCCCTCTTGGAAAAAATCCTCCTTCTCTTCACCTTTCCTAGCATCCTTATCTTTATTCCATTTCCTCAGAACCATGCAACTAATAAACTAATTCATGTCAAGGTGAAAATGGGTGATGGATTCCATGGGGAACATACATTCGAATAGCATCATTATCTCTCCAAAGATCATGGCCATAACCCTCTAAAATGTGTGGGGATTTCATGCACCAAATAGCCTCCTGTGTTAGACAGTAGACAGATTTCTGATGTCCTTTCTAGCCCATCTTGCAGAATATGTTTTATTCTTCCTAAATATTAGGACTGTCCTTCATCGGGGTGCACTCGCCACATGCAAGCGCACTCCTCCACACACTGATGGGGGAGACAAACACCTGTGCATAGCCCATTGGTAGCAATTAATAAGGTAACCATAATCAGCAGTGTTTTAAATATAGATTTTCTTTTTAACCTGAGGAAGATAAGAAGCAGATTTCTTTTTTGCAAGATAATATTGTTTTAAACTTGCCTGTAATGCACCTATGATGAATTCGTTGTGTGTGAATTATAATCAGATCTAAAAAAATTATGTGTGTAAATTAAGTATAAAATTTAAAAACCAACCTGTCATTGGGTGTTTGGGAGTTTTGATCTGATGAGGGAAAATTGTCAGTGACTCCACTAAAGAAAAACCCGAACCCTTTCATGAGATAAAGATCTTGACCTTCTTTTGAGAATGCTTGGAAGGACTCCTTTAAGTCAGGTTCCAAACAAAGTGGAAGCATCTTGGAAACACAACGGAACAAAATTCATTAAAAAATTCTGCTTAACTGGTAAGAGAGAACGTTAGGGTTCCAATTCCATTATAAAATTCAACACAGAAACGAATACTAATGTCTATGCTTGAAACATGACTCTTGGAAACCTATTGATGTGGAGAATGATCGGAAGCTAAGAAAGCGGGCTGACAAATGAAAGCTACCGCAGCTTTAATGCACATGTGTTTCAGTAACCCCCAAAATGCGATGGGATGGGATGAGAGAGTTGGTACTGTTAGACGTTTCTCCTCTTAGTACCTGTTTTGGCTCTTGATTTGTTTAGATCATTTTATTTGAACAAAGTTTCCTGGGATTTGTATGCCAAAAGGCAAGCTCAAAAAATTACCTCCTAGGCTCTGATGAGAAGGCCTGTGCTACCCTTTCCTGAGTTCTGCAGACTCTGAACTCAGTTCTGAAACTGTCTGTACCAACCTTACTTGATTTAAATCAAAGACACGTGTAGTGTTATTATTATTCATGAAGATTATGTTAAACTCCAAGATGCATGGATACATATAATTGAAAAATTAACCTTTATTCTAGGTTTACTCCATGGCCTCCGAAAGATTAAACCATTTCTGTAAGCAGCCCATTGTTTCTTGCATGTATCTTAGATTTTATTTCCTGTCAGCTGTTGCAAGAACTACTAAGAAGAATTAGTTTCATCACACAGTAAATAAATGCCTTAATGCTCTGCATTATTGTTTACACTAAGCTTTGCAAGCACTTAAGCCACAACAGATAATTGTCAAAATGATGAAGCAGTAAAATCACACACAGCCAGCAGTTACAGTGTAGATGTTGTTCTGGGGAACAGCTCATAAGACTTAGAGCTTACACTTAGTTTGCTAGTTGGTTAGGGAAAGCAGTAATTTATGAAAATGTATCATAAACACCAAAAAGAAAAAAAAATGTAGAAAATTATTTCAAGACCCAAGTACCCTGCAAGCTCTACTTATCTATGCTTTCATATTTTTCTCCTCTATGTGATTTATTTTGCTTAAATCAGGTGTTTAAATCAATACTGCTTGAAAAGTGCCTGTGCGAGACACTACATTGTCGGGTATCCATGAAAGAAACCAATGTCTCTTGTGGGAATTCTGCTAATTTAAAAATTAACGCAGGTAAGGGCATTGTTTGCCATTTCTGTTCTGAAATAATAGTTTTCCCACTTAAATGCGTCTCACTCTAGTCCTTTCAGAGCTTGAGTTTTATCAGTTTTGTATCCCGGGGTGGGGGTAGGAGGATGGGAACTGCCTACTCGCTTGGTTTTAACTGCAGAATGTCTGGGTTGCTCCATATTTTCTTTAACAGGGACATCAGTGAAAATTATGTTCCATCTGTGGTGATGTAGCTGAGTGCAAACAGGACCCTGCTAGCCATTATGTACCTATTAGCCCTGATTACCTTCTGATAGCTGCTCACCAGTTGGTTTCTCTCACTTTGACAGATCTAGTACTTTGTTTAACCTTTAAACCAGTAGGGCAATAACACAGCTGACAGAAGGGGAGAAATAATTAAGGAAAACTTAGCCAGGACATTAAAAAATCTCTAACAAGGCAGATATTTCTGTTCAATTTGAAAACTTGTCAAGGGATACATACAGTTCTCCATAATTGCTATAGCAAAATGTTTCATAATTTTTGCTAGCTTCAAATTAATTTTAGCAATGTAATTTAATCAAATTACTAAGTGTCTTCCTTTAAAAATATCTATAATTTACACTCTCAGGAAGTAAATTTTAATATTTCAATACTTCTAAGAAAAGTGATATCCAAGAGAACTTAATTTCTGGAAGAATCAGAAAGGAAATATATTTTAAAAATATTGTGTAAAAATCTGCCAACAGTCTGTTTTACATTTTCTGAAATGGCTGATGCATGCTTTTGGAAAATCACACAAGTTATAAATATGTCTAAGTTCATATTGTTAACCACTCTAAGCGTTAAAACATGGTAGACAGTAATTAGAAGAAAACAAGACATCCTGAACTTTATTGGCTTTTATTTAGAAGTACTTTTGTGAGCAACTTTAGATAATAACTTACTAGGGAAGGAGTCAGTACTGTCTCCTCTTTTCTTCTTTTCAACCTTCTCTCAGCATTAACCCCACCTCTGAAGGCCTGACCCCATCACCATACTTATTCCATTTTGCAGCCATTTAGTTCCTTCAGTGAAAGGGCATATCAGATCTCTCTAGGTATTCCTCCCATTAATTCACACACACAAAGCAGAGAAGTAGAGAGAGTGCTTCATTGTTGCATGAAGATATTTAATTAAAGCCGGAACAACTTCTAAATGAAAAAGCACAAATAGTCTCTCCAGATCATTAATAATTTGGCAGTTTATAAGACATTAAAATATAATGTGCTCATTATTTTCCTTAAATCTACTGAGAGCATTACATAATTCCTCGTGCTTAACTATATTCTTTTTGGCTCAGATGATATCAGCTAATATAGGTGTCTCATCCTTGTCAGATCTAAGATACTGACATCAAGAAACATCACAATTGTCTTCTAATTGTGTCTGACAACAAGTCTAATTTAGCATTCTTTCATACATCGTTTATCATAAGTCTTACATTCCTTGTTATCCATTCTTATGTTAATTGATTACTATCACGTTTCCTACTTCACGGTTGTATAAATATTTCTTAAGAAACAAGTTTAGCATTTCCAATAGCTAAAAAGCCTCAAGTCATATTAAAACAACATATTCTCAGCCATGTAGATATATGCCATATTATTATTTAATTTTTAGAAAGATTTCAACGAAACAACTGAGCTAGAACATTGAACTGTATTATTATTATGGATCTCTTTAGTAGTATATACTTTATATTATAAAATATGTAAAAGACAAGATCCCTTCTTTTAAGGAGTTATAGTGAGGGATAAAAAATTCCTCCACAAGTCAAAAGAAAAAAAAAATGAACATATAATTGCAACTGTCTACTATTTTGCATTCTTACAGTACTGAAATGGTTTGTTGGCTTAATCTACAGCCTTATATAGGACTCTTTAAGTGAACAAGGAAGCCTTATGAAGTATCAGAATAAAGGGGGAATGTTTGAGGATAGTAGGTGGGAGAAGACATCTTGAGACACATAAAACATGCTAGAGTATCCAGAAATGGGAGGAGTTGAGCTATGCAATGAATAACACTGGGTTTGACATCAGAGTCAGACAAACTTAGAAGGAATGTATAGGGGGACAAATACTTAATGCATGCGGGGCTTGAAACCCAGATGATGGGTTGATAGGTGCAGCAAACCACCATGGCACATGTATGCCTATGTAACAAACCTGCACGTTCTACACATGTATCTCAGAACTTCAAGACTTAAAATAAAATAAAATAAAATAAAAAGGATGAATAGGGAAACTTCTCAAATGGAAATGAAAATTTTGATCTCTGTGATTTAAAGTTTACTTCTACTTTTGGGAGACAAATTAGAAATCACTAGAGTTTACTATATGCAGTCACAAAAATAATACTAAGGTCAGACTTATTTTTTTGATGAAGGACTTGCTGAACATCAGAAATCAGTCTGGAAAGAAGTAATGATCTCCCAGGTACCAAGATATTAGGATCTGATCAAGGTGGCAGCTACTGGCTTCCTTAAGAAAGTGACATATGAGCTGGATCTCAAAGGACGGACGTGAGTTAGACAAGGGGAGAGGAAGAAGAAAGGTGAGAAATAGCCCAGAAAGAAGGAGTGAACTATGAACAGGCTCTAATGTAAAGAACTTGGTGCTTTGGAAGAGATTTTAAAAATTTCATGTGACTGGAATTTAGAGGATAAGGTCATGAGTAGGGAGAAATGAGGCTATGTAGATTTTTATTTATTTTTTTAATGTCATGTAAAAGAGTTTGAACTTAATCCTAAGAGTGCTGGGGAGTCTTTAGAAAGTTTTAAGCAGGGGAACACCATTATGATCAAGTTTGCATTTCAGGAAGATTGTTCTGTCTGAGTGTGGAGAATGGATTAGAAGTGAACAAGAAAGAAAGCAGGAAGATAACGAGGTGGCAGTGTAGTATTCTTGACAAAATAGAATGGTTGCTGGTGTAGGCTGGGGATAGTGGGGAAAGTGAAAAGGGCCTAGCTCTAAGAGCTTCAGCAAAAAGAGGTGGTAAGCTTGGCAGTTGATATGATATTGGAGAAAAGGAGAGGGAAAAGAAGGGGTCCAGAATGAGGCTGAGGTAATAGACATGGTGAGAGGTTACATTCAAAACATTAAAAATGAAATATAACGAAACACAGAAAGACTACAAGAGTTAAGATAAAAAGGCCTTATTATTTGTTTAATGAGGGGGCTGGTGATAATGGTCTGGTAGGAAGCGAGTAATAGAAGGTGATTTTGACACATTTAATTAAGGAAATTCAAATGGAGATATTTTACAAGGAACAGCAAATATTTTACCAGAGTCACAGTGAAACATCAATGCCTAAAATTCTTCAAGGGACTCTAAAGAGAATGAGGGCTGAACCATACAGTTCAATGCTAATGGGCCATCAGACTGAAAGGATCCCTTTAAGTGAGTGAAATAACTAACAAGAAATCCACACAAATATGAAAATTGTCTCCTGAGGTTAGAGAAAGGTCAACTAAAAGAGTGCTAACTATGTGAGGGGTCTTTGGTTTTCTGTTAGTTTTGTGACATCTGGATTCCTCTGGTTTCAGGACACAGTAGTGACTATTGATTGCCTATCTAATATTAATTCATTCCATTTTTTACACTAATAGAATGTCAATTTTGTTGGTGGTGGCAATATGCTGAGTTAAAAAGTTACATTTTCCAGCCTTCTTTGAAGCTAAAGCTGGCCATGTGACATGGCTCTGGCCAAAGAGATACCTGCAGAAGTCATCAGGGGTGGTGTCCTGTAAAACTCTTTAAAAGGGAGGTAGACTTAACTGTCATGAGCCTTTTAATTTTTTTTTTTTGTTTGAAATGTTGTCATGATAGTGGAGAGGAGGGGCCGGGAGAAGAAGCCATCTTGCAATCACAAGGACAAGAGTCATATCCTAAGGCTGTCTGAGTGGACAGATAGTAGGAACCTGGGATACTGAGGACACTGTAGCTGGTATGCTGGTCCTGGTCTCCCTATCCCTGGACTTTCCATAAAGTCCCAAAAATAGAATTTCTAGTTTTGTTAGGGGCCAATCCAGTCAAATTAATATTGTAAAATATTATTATTAATATTATAAATAGTAACAGTTATGATTTTTGAGCATTTTCTACGTGGAAGGCACAGTGCTCAACATTCTACATGTATTGTTCAATTTAATCCTTACAATCCCATGTAATCCCATACATTTTATAATTTATCTCCACTGTATAGATGAGGAAAAAAAGATTCAGAGAATTTAAGTAAATTATCCAAAGTTACACAATTAGTACACTTACTAAGCTCCTTTCTAAACCCATAATTAATTTTGCATCAGTAAATGTTGACTTCATGCTCACTTTTGGACTGTTTTGCTCTTAGCCATTTGTTACCCATATTTACTAGTGATAAAAAAGTCATCTCATTTCAAACAAGAATAAGATGAGTGTTATTGGTAAATTCATTGAATGACTATATGACTGGGGAGATTGGTGCCAGTCCACATGTTTTCTGATATGCATTGAATGAAAAAGTTTTACCAAAACTCTTAGAGAGCCCGCTAAACTCCTGACATCCTGTAGGGCTCAAATATAAGCCCTAGTAGTGTCTCTCACTGTCTCTTGGACTAAGAAAAATGAGATTAAATGATTACATAGTTATTATCACTATTCAGAAATATACATGCACCAGATGTGGACACAACTGCTTCTGTTTCGGAGCTACCTGATCTCTCTTGTGTGGGGCTATCTTGGGTGATGGAGAACAGTCTATTACTGGAGCTCATGATGAAGTTCTCCAATAGTGCCTACTGACTGAACCAACTTAGAAATTTGTAGTAGCCCCAACAAAAGCCATAGCTAGTGAGATAGAAGCACACATATCACAGAAATTACAGATGCTTCTAATATAGGCAGAGACAAGATACTCTTGCTAAAAGGGTCAGCAAAGCACAGCAAGCGGATATGAAAGAAAACTAATAAATTCAGCTGTTCTAATTTCTGTTCAGTCTGGAAAGAGGGGCTGCAATAATGCCTATGTCTATTCAAGCACATACACAAACTTACCTTAGAAAGGACCATCATAAAAAGAAGCTGAGTCACTTTGTTATGAGACATTTGTAATTATTTACATGATCATCATGCTCAACCTCTAGGTCCAGGACACAAAGTTAAAAACATTTGTTCATATCTACAAAACTTCAATCAATTTCAATTGCAAAGTGGCCATAATTGTTGAATATATATAACCACATTATTTTCTCAAAAGGAGATTTGCGATAGCTGTTGTCTTCATTTTTCAAGTCAGCAAAGCCTGTGACACACATTGTAAATGCTCAGTATGGCTTCAACACAAAGTAAATACCTTTCCTTATGTGCAAAGAATTTGGTTCACACATGTTGTACAGATACTCATATGGTTAGAGTAATTCAACTGCATGGCAGGGAGACACAATTTATGGCCATTGATCTGGTATACTAGGGGATTATTCATATACCTTTTTCTCTTTGGGGGAAAAAAAGTATGAGCCTGAGATCTGATCAAATGTGATGTCTTTATTAGACTCAGACGTAAGTCTCTAAATATCCACCTTACAAATTGGGCAAGCTTTAAAGTAGATATTTTCTGCTCTCCAAAGATAATTTTCTGGAAAGGGAAAGAGATTGAAAGGCATTCTGGTATGCCTGTGTTGTAATCAGTAAAGTTAGGCCAGGAAATTGCAGATGTATCTTTATTTCTGCATTTCTTCTTACAACAATCCATATTGTTTCTTTACACAACACAAATCAAGAACTTCAAACTTTCTTGTAACTTGAATTCGCATCAGGTGCTTTTCTTACCCAAAAGGGATCCTTTGCTGAGGTAATTTTTTCCTGGAACAAAACTTGCCATGAAATGTTACTTTTCTATTATATTAATTTCGTATTGCTGTTATAACAAAGTACCACAAACTTAGTGGCTGGAAAAAATACAAATTTATTATCTTATAACTGGATGTCAGACATTTAAAATCAAGGTGTTATCAGGGCTAGTTCCTTCTGGAGGCTCCAGGAAGGAATTTGTTTCTTGCTACTTCCATCATTTAGCAACTGCCAAGCATTCTTTGGCTCATGGCTTCGTCATTCCAGTCTCTGATTCCGTAGTCACGTCACTTTCTCTTCTCTCTGCCCTCCTGTCTTCCTCTTATAAGAACACTTGTGATTACATCAAGCCCACCAGAATATCCAGGATAGTTGCTCCATCTCAAGATACTTAGCTTAATCATATTTGCAAAGTTCCTTTTCTCATCTAGGGTGACATATTTACAGGTTCTAGGGATTGGGGATAGACATCTGTGAGGGTCATTATTCAGCTTATCACACCTGTATAACTAGATTTTTATATTATTAAATAGTAATTTACTTTTTGAATGACTCTAAGTCACCATTTTTGTTTACACCACACACACTTCACATTGTGAATGCTAGACATGTCTCAAGCTTCAAAATTCCAGGGGATACTGATTTTCCTGTGGCTTTCTATTCAAGAATACTATTACACACAAATTGGAACTATGAGTAAATTAACACGGCCATTCTGAGTCCTGGACTTGAGTCTGATCTTCAAATGACTTCAAGGAACACTGCAGGGGTCAGAATCCTTGGACTCAAACCAAACACATGCTTTCCCATAAAACTGACCAAGAAGCTGTGGTCAAGAAACTTTATTGATTTTTAAAGAAGTGTTCTGTAAGAAAAAAGAAGATCTTGGTGATTACAAACTATTTCTTAAAAAGACTTTTGATTTCATCTCTCAGCTTTGCTTCAACATTACAATTCTGCACTTGTTACTTGTGATCGTTGTTTTTCTGTTAGATGTCATGTTATGGCTCTACTTTACTTCTATTTTCTATAATTTATGGAAGGGAGTGTTATCTAGGCTTTCTCCAGATGCATGGCTGACTGACTTGCCCTTGAGTGGGCCCGAGTGGGTTTGTCTTGCTGTCTGTGATGAGGTTTTTATTTTTTGGCTCCAGTTTCCTCCTTTGAAGAGGAGGGTTATGGGGTTGGTGTAGACGTGGCCTGAGTGAACTGCTGAAGTGATTGCTGCACCTTATGACTGTAGACTCTTTTTTATTTTTTTAAGAAGTTATGACCCAGTGAAATGTCATAGAGAACTTCAGGAATTTATGACCCATTAAATAGGAACTTTTGTTCCATTGGAAATATTTGGCAGAAAGCTTCCTGTTACCTCCTCCCACGGAGCTGGAGGGAAAGATCAGTGAGCACGTGTCCCTCAGGCTCCTAACTCTCGGTCCCCTCTCCCCTTTTTCCTTCCCACTGGTGACCCTGCTGAGGGCAATCCCCGCCTGCAGAGCAGGAGGCCAGCACTGTCCACCTGCTCCTCCTGTGACTAGATGGGAAATCTCAACACATAGGAAGTTCATCTATACTTTTGTTCAAGACTGTGTTTTTCAACATACTTTGGCCAGTAAAATAAAACAGATATGATCTTTTATTTCCACCTACTAAATCTCAATTGTTTCTGAAGAGAGAAATTTGATTAATTGGTACCAGAAACCCAAACAGGGAGCACTACAAATTGTTGCACCTAAAAACTCATCTTTAATGTTTAAAATTTAAAAATGCATCATTTATACATTGCCCCATTTTCAGTATAAGTGCTTTATTAACACCTCCTCTCACTACCTCTGTGTTTGTCTCTCTCCCACCTCTCTTGCAACCCCTCTCTCTTTCACCTTTCTCTCCTTAGCTCTTCCCTCCTTCCTCTCTCTCCCTCTCTTTCACACACACAGATACACACACACATACACACACATGCACACACACACACACACAAAATAGATATGGTTTGGTTGGATGGTGGGGGCAGTTTCTCCTATGCTGTTCTTGTGATATTGAGGGAGTTCTCATGAGAGCTGATGGTTTAAAAGTGGCACTCACCCCTTTACTCGCTCTCTTTCCTGCCACCTTGTGAAGAAGATGCCTGCTTCCCCTTCCCCTTCTGCCATGATTGTAAGTTTCCTGAGGCCTCCCAAGCCTTGCTGAACTGTGAGTCAATTAAATCTCTTTCTTCATAAACTACCCAGTCTCAGACAGTTCTTTATGGCAGTGTGAAAATGGGCCACACACGAACACATACCCCACAGAGCACAGAAGCAGAGCTGACGAGTTGAACAATTTAATTATTTTGTATATTAAACTTGTTTTGGTTGCAATCACACCCTTGAGTCTCTGGAAATCCTGAAGAAGAAGTCTTATATGTGCCAGTTATTCTGGATAATTCATTCAATTCATTTAACAAATATCGAGCATCTGTAATGCACCAGGCACTGTTCTAGGTGCTTGGGCTACATTGGTGAATTAAAGAGAAAAGCATCCCTGCCCTCATGGAGCTTATGTTTTTGCAGAAAGAGACAGACTACAAACAATACACATAATACATATAAGTGATATAGTCTGTTGCAAGGTGATAAATGCTACAGAGAATAAGAAGAACAGGGAGGGGGTCCTGAACATGCAGAGAGGTAGAGCAGTCTGTGGTTCAATGGGGGTCTCTGAAGGTGTGTGTACAGCAGTGAGGGAAGGGGTGGAAGTGCTAATGAAAAGGAAGTCATATGTGAGAAGAGCATAGCAAAAGGGCTTGGTGTGACGTATGACATCCTTTCATGACAGGAAAGAGTGGGCTGATGTAGGAGCTCATTGTGCTCCCCAAACATGTCTGAGATACATATCCTGCTACTACTCTTATAGGTATAATGGAAATAATTTGGAATTAGTTTCAAGAGACTTGCAATATAGCCTTGAGGTTCTGCTTCCAACTACTATGAGACATTGGGCAAGCCACTTAACCTTTTGGGTCTCAAATGCTTCATTTATAAAATGAGAGAGTTAGACATAGGATTCCACTTAACTCTCTCCTTCTTGGAGTCCATAGGAGCAAATAGGAAAGTAGAGTAGAAATAAGAAGGCAAGGGAGATGGAGAAAAACAAAGTCAAATAAAAAACAAGAATGGGTTATATAGACAAAGGGAGGAAAAGAAGAAAAGATAATGAAAGAAAAAACAAGACACATGTAAAAGTAGCCAGGAAGTATTCCAATATAATGCAGATATAACTATAGACAGCTCGGCAATCACCTTCTCCCCTTTTACATTTCTGGTAGGCTACTTTTTCTTGAGTCTACTGTAATACTATGAAATACATATAATGTGTCTTCCTCCTTGTTTTCTGGCATATAACTCCTAAAATTCTTAGACTGTCCAAAGTGCCATCTTTTTATATGCCAAAGTTGACTGACAGCCTTAGGATGGGGCTGGTCACCAGATAGACAGAAACATAATTGGAGGGGTGGGACTAAGTCCCACCCCCCTACTTCCTGAGAGAGGAGAGGAGCTGATTACCAATGGTCAATGATTTAATCAATCATATCTATGTAATAAAGCCTCTATAGAACCCCAAGAGGACAGGGTTGAGAGAGGTTCTGGATAGCTAAACACACGGAGGTTCCTGACGGGCAGCACACTCAGGGAGGGCACGGATGCTCCTTGCCCCTTCTCCTATGCCTCGCCCTACATGCCTCTTCATCTGTAGCTTTTTAAATATCCTTTATAATAAATTTTTAAATGTAAGTGAAAGTTTTCCTGAGTTCTGTGAGACACTCTAGTAAATTAGTCAAACACAAAGGTGGGGTCATAAAAATCCCAACTCAAAGCCAGCCGGTCAGAAGTTCCGAAGCCTCAGGCTTGTGACTGGTGTCTTGGGAGCAGAAGTGGGGGCAGTCTTGGGGACTGATCCCTCAATCCATCAAATCTGACACTATCTATCTACAGGTAGATTTATTGGAATCAAATGTTGGAATCAAATCTAATGTACATTAGAGAACATTCAGCTGGTGTCCAATGCTTGGTGTGTGGGGAAAACCCCTGATAACTTATTCACAGAAGCCTGTGCTGATGACTGTTGTCATGTTGTGGTGAGAGCATGAGAGAAACCCTGTGTGAGAGAATGTTCCTGCAACAGGTTCATAAAGAACATCCTGCTCGACTCCCTAATATTCCTTGAATGTGGGTTTCTGGGGTCTCAGGCGGAACTTAGAATGCATGTTTCAGAATCCAGATAAAATTATGGTATTCATTTTTGTATATTAGACATAAAGATTACACAAGCTTTTAGTACTTTGGTAACCTATTCACCTTGGATAACACTCTTTTAATAGGGAAATAGGATCCAAACAACTGGGAGCATATTTTATAACTCTGATTGCTTTCTGTGTCTTAATTAATTTTGACAGCATCCTAGAGTATATCTGTTTTCAAACAGATTAACAGTTGGCTTTTGCTTATCTGGCTTACATGTTTCATTTTATAGGTTTTTCCTGACAAACTCCTCTCTCTCATGCTTGGCATCTTCCTCCCTCCTGGCCACTTCCCCATTTATTAGCACCAACCTCCAGAGGGAAGATAAGGGAAGAAATAAAATATAAATCACTTAATTCCTATAAAGGATTGCAAAAACCGGCAAAGGGTAGAGGTTGAAAGCAAAGGCCAAGTAAAGTTTAAGTTACAGACCAGAAGAGAGAAGGGATTTCCTACTTTGAGCATTAAAATTAGTCCCACATAACCATGAAGGCACCTTAAAATATTGATGAGCTCCACATAGCAACTTTGCATAGATAGAGAAAGGGGTAAAGAACTTAGGTGAAGGAGTTGGCCTTTGAAAGGAATAGAACACTACTTCTTAAAAAAAGTGAACAGTAAGGGTGAGTAATGACAGATACATATCAAGAGAGGTCAGGGACAACGTTGAGATGCTTAATGCTTGATGGACTCTATTTTCTTCCTTCTGAAAAGGAAGAGGCATAACCATCTTCCTAGGGACAGTGGGGCAAGAGGAGGCTTGAAGAGAATGAGAAGGGTTTGGATCAGCTGGTATGAAGAGTAGGAAAAGGAGTCAAGTAAAGATCCAATAAATTTTAGGTAGTGTTCAAGAATTAGTAGAAATTCCTAAATTTTCAGAAATTATTAGCACAGTCATGAGATTTTCCAGGGTGCCTTCAGCAGCCTAGGAGCCTAGATCAAAATGAATAGAAGGGCTAATCCCTGAGCTGGAATTTGTAGGACAGCAGAAGAATAAGGGAAGATGTTGGAGAAGAAACTGATGTGAAGAGATGTTACCTGTGTTTTCACTGAAGCAGCAGGAATTTCTCAATAAATAAGCTATTTGTTAGATGTTGGGTCCAATTTACAGATGAACAAAGTTAGAAATAGCAGGTTTTCCAAAGTGGCAAAAGCCTGTATTTGAACGTAGGTCTCTCTGGTTCTAGAAATGTTCTTTTTCACTGAACCTTGCATTATGGGAGTGAATGAATTGGAGGTTTTGATAATATTGTCATTTAAATTATTATATTAACAGTGAGATCAATCAGGTAGGTGGAATTGGAAACTAAAATAGGTACGTGTTGAGGTGTTGGGGAATATATTAAGCGTGAAGCAGATTTTGAGGTAACACAGGAGCAGGAGCACATTATAACACTATCCATACATTATAACACTGTGAATAGAGCAGGAGACTCCACTCTCTGAGTGAATTATTTTGTAAGTGGAGACAAGGTCCAGGATGTGGCCAAGACATTGAATTGTTATAATGGAATGAAGATGAGAGCCTAGGGGAGCTCTCAAAGGAGGAGAAGTACTGAATGTACTTCTATTTAATGTGGAAGTGACATGAGATGCTGCCTGGAGATTAGGAAAAGGGTCCAAACCAGGTACAAGAGTCACCAATGAAAGTGGAGTCAGACAGAAAAGGGGTGCATGATAAACCAGAGGTCACGAGAGAGCAGAAATATACTCCTGCTTTGTCTGGCCTGACCCTCCCATACACCGTGAGCTGGTTGGCCCATCAAGGTCTGTAGTCATCACTTTTAGGCTTTCCTATAAATCCCAGTCACCTAACACATCACTTTTTTCTAACATGCACTTTCTGTGAGCTTATTTCAAGACTACATTAAAACTCTTGTCTCTACGAGTCTAACCACATCCATCATCGACCCTGGACTTGGCTTTTCTCACATTCAAACTTCAGGATTTTTTTTTTCCTAGTAATTCTTATTAATGAGCCTGCATTGTTTGTGTCCTCCTTGTTTCTTGGGTTAGAAATCCCACCCATAACTTTTATCCCAAACCACATCTCTGTGTCTTAGAGAGTGGTATATCTGGAGGGCAGGAGCTTCAAAGAACAGCTGGCCTTTGAGTGAAGTGGCAAAACAATATTGGGCTGATTCAGAACAAAGAGTGCCATCTACTGAAAGGCCACTTAGCTGTTTAGTAATCTGTTCAGCTGTATGAGTTATCATAAAATAGACCCACAATAGCATTGTGGAAAACATAAGATGGGAGAAAAATACATGCAATGTTGTGGCTGGGTAATTCTGAGATGTTGTGGGCAGAAGTGGATGTCAAGGCCCACCCTTACCCACTGAAAAAAGGGTCTCTGAGATTGCTTTCCTTCCTATGGGATTCTGTGGGAAGTTTTCAATAGAGAGCCATCTAGAATGGGGAAGTGGCTTTTTAATACTAAAAATGAATTTTTAATAATAATTGTTTGAAGGAATAAAATAGTTTAAAATGACAAAGTGGACCAACGTACACTACGATAAACAGAAACGAGTTATTATATGGAGGCAAGCCATCCGATTCCTGTATGGCAAGACGATGGTACCTGAATTCATAATGTACAGTGGTCCAAGCAGATTGGTTAGAGAGCAACAACCGCATGCATTTTGCAGGGAATGTCTCTCACCCTGTTGCCACTTTTTTCAGTGCTCCATATGCTAGATTGCAACTACAGATTTAGCCCTTTTGCCCAAAGGCATCTGAACCTGTGAAAAGCCTAGCTGGGGCACTGTCTATTGTTCATTGACAACTTGTCAATTTACTTCCAGGCAAAATAACTCATAAACATGATAAGTAAGGCAGATAAAACAAGAATTCTTTCACACTTTGCAACTTTACTGCAAAAATGGCTTATTTTCCATAAATGTGTGAAATCTCCCCTCTGAATTGTGACTGTGCATTGAACTTTAAAACTGTTTAGAAACAGCACAAGCATTTCACAATTCCTGTCTGTAATAAGATGAATGTTAAATATTAAACGTGCATTAAAAGTGATAAAACAAAAGATTTTCAAAGGTTCACTAGTATCACCATATTTCTCTTTGATTCTCAGAGTTAATAAAAGTTAAGTTTAACAATGTTCTCTAAAAGACAAATGTTTAAACACTATCTTCTAAATTTGACATTTCATATATTTATATTAGCTATTATCAAAACCCTTATGTCAGTTAAAAAACGGTATTAGTATTAAATTCAAAAGCAGTATGTGGTATGTTAGCATATGTTCATACTGTAATGAAGTGGCTTTTGTTTCTGATATTTATAAACATTCCATTTATAATGTACTGTTTAAATATTGAAAGCTAATTGTGAATTCGTTTAGGTAAATATTTTAAGTAGATAATAATTTTGAAATATATTAGTCTCTAAGGCAAAGCAGTCTGTTTATGTGTAGTTATTTATGAAGTCATACTCTTTAATGAAGCCATGTTCCCTGGATTCAATTCCCTGGTAATGGATTTGATTTTAAGCTTCTTGCTTACTGTGATACTATCCCACAGTTACACTCGGCGGCCTCCTGATTTTTCCAAGGTGAACCTCCATAACACCAAACATCCTAATTTTGGACAGACTGAAAATGAAGAGGAAAACGAGTGGGAGGGGATCCAAACCTACAAGACCAGTTTCAGCTTCCTGGGTTTGTTCTTCTTTTGTGACCTTTGCCCCTGCGACACAGCCCAGTCTCCCGACATTTCCCGATAGAGAGTTTGAGAGTCCTATTAGCCTTTTCCCCTTATTTCCTCATATTTTCTTCACTTACTGTGGAATATTTATAAACAGGAACACATATGCATCTGTTACATAACAAATGGCTTTTGGGAAATAAGTGAGAGAACACGAGAAAAGAAATTTCAAAGACTGCAAAAAAGGGGAGTACAACAAATCTGTGATAAACAAGAGTGCCTCAAAATAGGACACGTTTTGCAGGAGACAGTGTGGAACAGTAGAAAGAGCCCGGAACTGGGGGGCCAGGGACCTGGGTTCCAATTACGTCATTGGCACTAAAGTTCTGATTCTCGAAGCGTCCATCAGTTACGATCTCAGTTTGGATCGGTTTTCCCCTCTCGGTGGAAAGAGGACAGTGTTGGCTGGGCTCCAGATCCCCTACTGGTTTTTGTTTTCTTTTGAACACAGGGATTTCCTGTAAGATTTTAAATGAAGAAAGTCTGCTGCTGCTGTATAAAGAAAAAAAGAAGAAGAAGAAAGGTACTTACTGCCAGATCTAAAATTATATTATTATGCGAATAATGTATTCAGATGTATAACTTAATTCATATTTTTTTCAAACAAAATCATGTAGATTACAGATGACTCTTGTGTTTGTTTTAAAACAGGTGATGAATATTATGAAAAGCTCCATCACCTGATTTTTTTGTGTGAACGTAGGGAATATACATACCTGTATCAATGAACCTTCATTTTTAAACGCTACTCTTTTCTATCTGAAATTTTCCAGTGTTCTTATCATATAAGCTGTGGATTTCTAAATACTAGTTTGTTTGTGTTTAAAAAAAACCTAACAGATCAATAAATTATAGATTGTATTTTTTACATACTGTCTGATATTCCAGTTTCCACATCTGTGTATCTTGGCTTCATCATACCAAATTCATCATCCTGGCCATTGGCTATACAGAAGCAGGCCTCTTCCTCCCTAACCCACCTCCATTGTATCTAACCATTACTTCCCATCCTCAATTTGTGGACTGTATTTCTCCCCTCAGTATGAATGATCATGTAATTTCTCCCAGGAAACTAAATCTGGTTTATGTGCCCAATTCTCTGACAGTCAAGGTCATTTAAAATTTTGTTATTATTATTTTTTAAATATATTCACCGTGTCACTTAATCTAGCATCCTTGGCAAATTAATATGTGCGTCATATCCATTATTACTAAAATCGTTGAAGATTGTCACTTGAGAAACGTTGCAAAAAGAAAGATCAGCAACCTAGGAATAAATTGTTCAGGATTGTTGGAGAAATAGAGTATTTGTTATAGAAATTCACCCCAAGCAGGTATCGTAAGAAGTTAGAAGAAAAGCAGTGAGTTAAAATTAAGGAAAGGAAATAATAGGGCTCTATAAGAGTCAGAAGTATAAGAATGAGAACAACAAAAAAAGATGAAAAATAAAGATATAAACCAACTGTGTATTTTGGCGCTATCAAGATACAGAACCTGTATTGAATATGCAAATTTGGAACGTATTTGTTTAATTTAAAGCATGTTGTTTCATTTAAATACACAGCAAAGAGGCTGCTTAGCGCTGGACGTCAATTAATATTCTTCCAAAGGACTGGCAGGAAGCCACGGTGGACGTCTAGTCAGAGACAGTGTGTCACACTACTGTTGACTGTAAAATTAATTACCATTTCTAAACAAGAACTCTGTGATGCATATTCTTCCAGGCAAACTACACTGCCCTCCTAGCATTAAAGGTTATGAATAATTATTTTTTTCTTAAACACTCTTTAGAGGAATCACAAGCAAAAACATTAACAGTCTCAAAAATAATGACAAAAAGAACACCCATCTACGGTGGGACAAGTCGACATTGTGAAGACAGGATTGAATATTAAGAAGTGTCACCTACCTAAAGTAAGTGTTAGACATTCGCATGATGGCATCAGCTGCTGATCTAATGCATCTGGAGCTGCCCTGTCACTAAGGCATTGCTAACCAAGGCAGAGACACAGACAAAGCTGCTTCATCATTAATGTCAGTAAAAGGATCTGGAGGAAAAATAGAGAGTCTCTGGAGACCTTGTCTGGACTTCTTGGAGCCTGGACAACAGTCCTTTCCAACAACAGTCTTTTCCAACCCAATAGCAGCTGCAACAAAGGAAAAAAGGAGGGCATTGACTTGAGTTGTCATTAAGTTCAAAGAGGGGAGAATAGTAGCCCGTGATGAACCTTTATAGTCAGTTATTAATAGGAAGTTCTTTTTTATAGCTTTTTGAAAATATCACATTTATGAAGAGTGCTAAATTACCCAGGGTTATTGTTTGGCATGTGTTGACTGGTCAGTTTTAAGCTGATAAAATTGAAATCTTTTCTATCTCTGTGAAGAGGCTAGAAGAGTACAAAATTCCTTTCTCAGGGTTGTAGCATATAGATTTAAAATAGCACTATCAATCTAGGGAAATACAGTTCTGGCTCTTAGTTGGGTACAGATTGGTTCAAGGATCATATTCAATGAGAAGTTATTAATGTTTCAGAGGCAACTAAAAGGACACATAAAATGATGTTCTGCAGGGGTCTGTCTAGGGTGGTAATATTTAACATTTTATCAGTGACTTGGATGATAAAATATGGAACATGCTCATAAAGTTTCACAGAGGACTCTAAGTTGGGAGAGGTAACAAGAACCTTGGAAGACTGACTTATAATTCGAGATGACCTTGAGAAGTCAGCAGAGGAGTCATTCATGCTCAGGTTTACATCCACTGGGTAGCTTAACGAGTTGAGCAATTGGCAAAATGATAAAAAGAGGGGCATGGGTAGACAAATACGAAATGCACTAAATACAAATAACCTGGTAAATACAAATTATACCAGAAATAAGCATGCATGATACTGGAGGGTGCAAATCACATAATATACAGGATTATGGTATAGTTTCATGCTCTGAGATTTAAATTAAGAACGATGTAACAGATTGGGGACTATCCGATAAAGGCAAAAATGAAAGAGCAAAAAGTGGAATGTCTTATGGTTCATGGATATGGGGAAGTGAGGCCAAATCCACTTAGGTGGGGAAAGAGGAGATGGAATGAATGCGTATCAGCCCTTGAGGTGGGGGTAAAATTGTTACTGATGCTAAACAGGGCTTGCTTTGGATTCTTCCAAGCAATTCAGCTGCTATTATTCTTCTCTGTACCACAAGCCTGGGGCTGGTCCAGAGGCCTGAAAATTCCTCCCTGCCTAGCACTCCCAGCCTCTTTGGAGTGAGTGAAGGTGCATTCTGTCATGAGCTAGTCATGGGTAAAGGGCTCCAAGGCCTTCCCTACCTAGTGTCAGATTGGAGCCTGGGAGTGAGGCGTTGCTCAACTGATTCTTGGTGGAAGGGCTTTTGGCCTCATGGAAGGTGTAAGTCTCACTGTCATTTAAGGAACATGATATTAGCTTTTCAACTATCTATAATAAAGCTAACTATAATAAAAAAGCTATTTACAATGCATTGCCAATAATACTTGCTTCGTCAAAAAGACCCAGATTTATTGTCTTTTTCAGGTATAGTTCATGATTCTTCCCACTCCACTGCTTCTATTTATTTATTTTATCATTCTTCTTGTTTCCTTTTGTTCAAAAGCTATGTGTATAGTTCATGCCACTTATAGTTTGAAAGTGCCTTAACTCTTGGGTTTCTTCTAAATTATTTATATTCTCCCCTCTCATCCTTTTTCAATCTCTTTTCCTTCCATGCTACTGTCATCTATTTGTTTATTTGTTTTTATTCTTTCTGCTTCAAAGGGAGAAGGGTGACTGATGTCCTTAAAATTCCAAATAGTAACCTCCTGAGACAGAGGTCCAGCTTCTTATCTTCTTCAAAAAACTTTGCTGAGTTCCTCAAAATTATCTCCTTGTGATCAGTGTTCTAAGTTTCTGGCTGCCTGCTTATCTTGCCCCAATTCATCATTAGAGAAGATGTATTATGTAGTAGATAAGATCAGTCATTTTATCCGGCACAAAATCTGGAACCCTTTCAACTATGAATATAGCTGAGTGAATGTTATTTTACTTTAATTAAACTATTTTAATATTTTTATTCTATATGGGTTTATACCATATAGCATCTCTTTCTATGCTATATGGGTTTAACAGAGGAACAAATTTCAGTCATTGCTAAGAATATGTAATAGCTGCAATAGACGCTAACATCAGTGTTGGGGTTACTATCAGTGAACAACACTAGAAAAGAATTTGGTTTCTTCAAAGGATTGCCCTCAACAGAGTTTTATGCTTCAATATGAACAATATCTTGTGTTATCTATTTAGTTAGTCCAGAGTGGAAGAAGGCGACATTTTTTAGGATCTTTTCTGTTATTTCTGTGGACCTCTCCCCTTTTCCCTGGTTTAGTTTTTCTTTCCTTCATTCAATAAGCCACTATCCTCTGTTGACTCACATTTTCAACCAGGAAGACAGGTATCTAAAAATTATTTTTATTAAGAAGTTCGGTTTGGGACTTTATTATTGTCTGGTGTACTGTGCACCTTAAAGGAGGTACCTAACAGGAAGCTATCTTAAAACAAGGAAACCCTTAAAGAAAGAATGTGAGATAATGGGTTAAGTCCTTGTGGCTAGGAACCACTGCTCAAATAATATTGTCATTTTGCCCCTTGAGAAGGCAGCACCAGCCTCGTAGAGACTTGCTTGGGCTTCGTCTGGTTTGGAGAACTCCTAGGCTGCGTGAGAGCCACTTAGGTATAGAATTATTATATTGCTTCTGGTTTCCACTGAAGCTTTGGAACTCCCTGGGGGTGTTTTACACCTATTAATGAAAAGATAGGACAAAATTGAATAATGGTGTCTGTTTCCATAAAAGGAATAAGACTCAACGGACCTTGCTCCCAAAGTGCTTTCATAAATAACAAGAAATTAATGCCCGCCACTAATTTTCTAGTCTTTTTTTTAAGACTAGAATTATATTTTCCAGTTAATAGTGACCTATTTTTGAGCAAAATTCTCATCTTGTTCCAAACCTTGAGGGAGATAATTACCACACAATGGGATCCCTATTTTTAGCAAACAGAGGAGCTTGTCCATTGTGATCATAAGCTTGCCACATTGCATACATTTTATGTCTTATTTCTCTCCATTCCTTACACTTCTTCCTCAGCTGTGGCTGATTAGGTACCACATAGATGATGGCAATTTTTTTCCTGGTTGTGTCAATACTTTTACTTTATGTCTGGCTTTCTGCTGGAAGGTTTATCTGCAACCAGTGCTTTTACAAAAGTACATCCACTGGTCATAATGAATTTAGGATGTACATTGAGGCTAATAATGAATTTGAAAGAATTATAGAAAAAGCACCATAAACGTAACATGGACCAAATGTCTAGATCTGCAATGCCATTTTTATTTGCAAAAATTAGCCTATTATCCTTGATTAAATAAGCAGAGAGTCTGTTTTATTTCATTTAACTTACACCTCTGAAAGCAAACTGATTTGTACTGTTTTAGCTTATGAATGATGAGATTTTTCTTTTAGGAGTAAGTGTAGGTGGAAAATATATAGGGATATTATTTTCATAATATGAGTAGATAAAATACCTACTTCCTAGGGTGCATATTAGATCATAATGTAAATGCACAGATGATGGTAAATTGAGATGATAGCACTTTCTAGTAATGTAATTAAGTCAGAACCCCAAAATTTAAAAGACCATGGGACTCAAAATAACAATGGCTATGAAGTAGAAGTATTATGTATTAGTTATCTATTACTGTGTAATAATGTTAGAACTTGACAATTAACATATTTATTATCTCACAGTTTCTGGGGGTTTTAGGAGTCTGGGAACAGTTTAGCTGGGTTCTCTGCTTCAGTGTCTCACAAAGCTGCAATCAAGGTGTTGGCTGGGGCTGCAGTTTCATCTGAGACTCGCCCAGGGAAGGATCTGCTTTCAAGCTCACATGAATGTTGGCAGCATTCAGCTCTTTGCAGGCTGCCAAACTGAGGGTCTCAGTTTCTTGTTGCTTGTTGGCGGAGGGCCACTCTGTGACCTCTTTCCATATGGCAACTCCCAACATGGCAACTTGCTTTGTCAAAGCCAAAAAGAGAGAGAGAAAGTCTTCTCTCAAAATAGACATTACAATCTATGTGATATAATTGTGCACACACACATGCACATACACACAATCATGTACATCCCAATGAAAAACAAAACCAGATAGGATGCACTTAGCAGCAAGGTAAACAAGATAACATATGTAAATTACTGCACATATAAAGTGCTCAATAATTGTACTTAATGAAATAAAATCTTATTACAGATGCATTTTTAATTATCACTTGGTGTGTATATGGCTTTACAGAACAAATGGATGAAGAATGGATTAAGTCAGTAAACTACAGATTTTCCTGACCCTAAGAACTTCCCTAGGTGCTTGTTAAACTACACATTTTTGGGTCCTACCCTTGAATATAATCATCCAGTAGATCTGATCAGAGTTGATGATTCTTATGATCAAACAACTTCATGAAAAATTGATTTGTGTTAGAAATTGTTAAACAAAGTAAACAGGTGAAATACTTAGAGTATAAATAAACACACTGCCCATGATATTATGTACAATGGAAAGAAGATAGAATTGGAAGTCCAAAATGGATCTGTGTGGCAGAATGTGAGATGAATGGTGTATAACTGCTACTTATTGGTTGATAGGAAGTGGAAGGGGAGAATGGCAGGGATTGGTGGTCTCCTAAATGAGGAATAGAAGTATTCAGTTATAAGAAAAATCACTTAAGGGCAAAAGGTTTAACAGAAGAAAGCGAAGCAAAAGTGAGGAATTTATACAACAAAAATCAATTTTGATACCTTTATATTCTTAACAGAGGAAATGAAACACTGAGATTATTTGAGATTAGACATGAGGAAAGACAGTCTGAGAATATTGGCACATATGACAAGAAGGGCAAATCTAGGGGTAGAAATGAACTAGTGAGTCCCAAAAGGGGCCTCCAGTTTTGAATGTCTAGAACATTCTATCTAAAGAGGAAATTGAGGGTGCACTGAATTTAGATGAGTATAAAGAACATGACTCAATTCTCGCAAAGATGTGAGATTTTAATCCACTTAAAATGTCAAGAAATGTTTTTATTACAATAGCTTTATAATATATTTTGAAATAGGGGAGGGTGATGCCTCCAACTTTGTTCTTTTTGCTCAAGATTTCTTTGGACAGTCAAGATCATCTCTGGTTTCATACAAATTTTAGGATTGTTTTTCTATTTCTGTGAAAAATGACGTGGAAATTTTGACAGGAGTCGTATCCGATTTGTAGATTGCTTTGGGTAGCATGGATGTTTTAACACTGTTAATTTTTCCAAATTGTGAACATGGGCTATCTTTTTATTTATTTGTATCTTCTTCAATTTCCTTTACAGTGTTTTATGACTTTTAGTGTATAGATAGATCTTTCACCTCCTTGATTAACTTTAATCCTAAGTATTCTATTTTTGATGTTATTGCAAATAGGATTGTTTTCTTATTTTTATTTTTGGATAGTTCATTGTTAGTGTATAGTAATATTATGAATTTTGTATGTTGATTTTTTAACCTGCAACTTTACTGAATTTGTTTTTCAGTTTAATAGTTTTTTTGGTGAAATTTTTAGGGTTTTCTATGTATAAGATTATGTTATCAGCAAACAGAGACAAGCATGTTAATGGAATAAAAACTGACACATCAACCAAAGAAACAGGATAGAAATCCCAGAAATAAACCAAAGTACTTACAGTTAATTGATTTTTGATTAAGTTTCCATGAACACACAATGGGAAAAGGATAGGCTTGTCAATAATGATGCTGAGAAAGCTGGATATCTACTTGCAGAAGAATAAAATTGGACCCGTATCCCGTAAGACATACAAAAATAAACTCAAAATGGATGAAAGACTTAAACATAGACCTGAAACTATAAAACGACTTGAAGAAAACATAGGGAAGGCTGGGCATGGTGGCTCATGTCTGTAATCCCAGCACTTTGAGAGGCCGAGGCAGGCACATCACTTGAGATCAAGAGTTCAAGACCAGCCTGGCCAACATGGCAAAACACTATCTCTACCAAAAATACAAAAATTAACCAGGCATGCTGCACATGCCTGTAATTCCTGCTACTAAGGAGGCTGAGGCAGGGGAATCACTTGAACCCATACTGAGGTTGTACTGAGGTTGTACCGAAGGTTGTACTGAAGGTTGTACTGAGCCGAGATTGTGCCACTGCACTCCAGCCTGGGTGAAGAGTGAGACTCTATCTCAAAAAAAAAAAAAAAAAGAAAAAGAAAAAAAGAAAACAGAAACATAGGGGGAAAGCTCCATGATATTGATCTGAGCAATGGTAGTTAGCACAGAACTCCAAAAGCACAAGCAACAAAAGCAAAAATAGACAAATAGGATTGCATCAAACTAAAAAGCTTCTAGACAACAAAGGAAACAACAGGGTAAAGAGAATACTCTCTCACAGATTGGGAGAAAGTACTTGCAAACTATACATCTGATAAGAAGCTAATATCCAAAATATATAAGGAACTCAATTCAAAGCAAGAAAATAAGTAACCCAGTTAAAAAAAATGGACAAAGGATCTGAACAGGCATTCTCAAGAGAAGAGTTATGAATGGCCAACAGAAATATTTTAAAAATGGTCAGCATCTCTATGCATAAGGAAAAGGCAAATTAAAATCACCACAAAATATCACCTTATACTTGTTAGAATGGCTGCTCTGAAAAAGACAAACGATAACAAGTGTTGGCAAATGTGGAGAAAAGAGAACGGTTGTACACTGTTGGTGGGAATGTTAATTAGTACAGCCACTTTGGAAAACAGCATGGAGGTTCCTGAAAAAACTAAAAATAGAATTAAACTATGATCCAGCAATGACACTTCCGGTTATATATCCAAAGAAATTAAAATCTGTATGTCAAAGAGTTATCTATATTCCCTTGCTTATTTCATCATTATTCACAATAGCCAAAATATAAAAGCAACCTAAATGCTCATTAATGGATGACTGAATGAAGAAAATGTGATATATATACACAATAAAATACTATTCAGCCTTACAAAAGAACATTCTGTCATTTGCAATAATATGGATGAAACTGGAGGACATTATGGTAAGTGAAATAAGGCAGACACAGAAAAACAAATACTGTATGATCTCACTTACATGTGGATCAGAAAGTGTTGATCTCATAGACAAAGACAGTAGAAAGATCATTACCATAGGCTGGATTTGGGGGTGTGGGGAAAAGAGAGAGAGAGAAAGGGAAAATATTGATCAAAGTGTACAAAGTTTCGGTTAGACTCCAGGAACAAATTCTAGCCATCTATTACACTACTTTCTGACTATAGTTAATAATAATGTCTTGTATACTTCAAAATCACTGAAAGAATAGATTTTTAACATTCTCATCACAAAAAAATAAGTTAGTGATGTGATAGATACGCTAATTAGCTTGATTTAATCTTTCTATAATATATACATCAAAACATCACATTGTACCCCCTAGATATACGCAATTTTTGTCAAAGTAAATCTTTAAAAATGTTGAGAAATAAAGTTAAAGAACTGTCCAGAAAAGTCCAAAAGTCTTTCAATTCAAGATCAAATTGAATGCTTTATAATACTTTGCTATAATCCTATTGTCTGGAAAGATATATTTTATCAAATTTGAAAATAAGAAAAATATATCCTCAAGGCTTATTTTAGAGGTCTTTCTTTCTTCTGCATACTGCACATGGCAGGTTAAAAGGGCTGAGCTGTTTTGATTAACTATCCAAATGTTTAATCAATACAGCAATAGCAAGATGCATTCTGGCTGTGAAAGACCTTGGAAAGGTCCCACTTGCCTTATTCTCCACCCCCAAGTGGGACATCAATGAACTATTACATGGTCCCTGCATATCAATGCAGTAGGGCTTAGACAAATACAATGTTAATGGATAATTGTGGGTCACCTTGTCAAAATATGTTAAATGCCCCTTGAGTACAGTTTTTTTCTCCCTATTAAAAATGACAGTAAACTGCGACCTTGTTGATATCATACATGCTTTCAGGAAGCAAATATTATTATTCAGTCTGTAACAGGTTTATTGATTTATGGGTCAAAAAATTCATTATGACTAAATTATAAAACATACTTTCTGTGTTGATACAACCCACGGTAATTGTGTGACAAAGTGCTGAACAGTCTTACTTGGGTTAGGCAAAATACCTTTATGAACATTCATTCAGAAAACACACATAGAGGCAGCTTCTAGCAGAATGATTCATAAGCAAGGCCTGTGTCCCTGGGTGTTTGGGATATCAACATAGCACGGAGTCAGGGAAAGTTCACTCGGTGACCAAGGTCCTTGGATTCAGGCCAAGAATATGCCATCTGTCAGGATGGTGGTACGTGCAGGAAGCCTGAGCCTTGGACTCTTGCCTCCCACTAGATCTATTCACAATGCTGTGAACACCCACATGGATCCTCCACTGTTTCTGCTGCTGCTGAAGGACAGAGGATTGCTTGTCATCTGGTGCCATGAGTCACAAGGAGACGAATTGTGGCACTTGGTACTTCTAGATTCCAAGTGCTGCTTCGGCAGCATGACACACAGAATGGAATGGGTTAGATTGGCAGTCATGTTTGAGGTTTTCTTTTTTCTTTTTCTTAAACATTTCTTAAGAGGCTGGTAAAATGAAGATTCGATGGCCAAGAATGTAGATTATGCAGAGAATGTCAGAATTTATTTGTCATTTTATCATTTGTTACTACTAAGCCTAAGATAATGCTAGGTTGAAACTGAAAATGAGATAAAAATGACATAATTGGCCAAGTTTTTCCCTTCACTACGAAACCCATTTTTTTCCCTTCTGAGAAAGAATGCAAAAATATTTAAAACCATAGGTTGTGTGCTAAGAGATGCATGAATATAGAAAGCATTATGCTACTTTAATGGGTCATGGAAAGAAAATGTGTCATACAAGTATAACACACACATTCAGAATGTGTAATAAAGGGTAGTGTCATCTTTAAAAATGAAAGGAAACAGCATAAATAACTAAAATGGGAACCCTCTTAACATGTCAGTGATTTTATTAGAGGAATAGTTTCACTTTGTGTACACATCTTCAATTTACCTCTGGGCAGTCGAGTATAAAGTAACAATTTACACATTATAATGAAATAGAATAAACGTCTCAATTTAAAAAATTCACTATGTGGTGGGAATTTATTCTATCAGGGAACCCATGTAAGGTATACCACTCTTTAGTACATGTAATTTGAAGGTATAGATGTGTAAGAGCACATACATGCAGTTTTTACAGTGTAGGAATTAAATGATATTCCATTTGAGGGCTTAATTCTATTTCATTGCAATATACCAGTTTTCACGTATTTCTGGTTGCTCCTCTGGCACTTTGAGAAGTAGAAAGAGACACCTGAAAGACTCTTCCTTGTGAGCATAAACCATTCAATGGCTGCCAGATGATCCTTCCCTAGGTATCATAGACTAGTAGATGTTTAGAGTTGGAAGAAGATCCAGAAATCAGCAAATTGAAATTTCTTAGTTTCTAGATAAGAACAGTGAAGTGCACAGATGTTAAGTGGCACAAGGCCATGCAGCAAGGTACTGACAGAAACAGGATAGATGAAAACTCAAGATTTTTTCCTGATGCTTCCCACTGTACTTTGCTGCCTCCTTCAAAAATAGATCAGCCTTTCCTTCTACTAAAACATTTCATGTTCTCTGGAAATGGGAGATTATTGCTGTTGCCACGCTGCTTCTCTTGCTATATGTTTTGCCTTTGCTGTGTTAGCTAACTTTACTGAGAAATTGCTATCCACCAGGCATTCTTCTAAGCATTTTATAGGTGCTAATTTATTTAATCTTCACACAAGGCTATTATTCTTCTATAGATGGAAAACTATTTTCTTCATCCATCTCTTTCTCTTCCTTTTTTTTTTTTTTTGAAGGGATTACCAAGGCTAAGACATTAAAAAAAATTGCCCAAGGTCAGCAGCTGATAAGGGGTAGCTCTGACATTCTAACCAAGCTGCCTGGCTTCAGAGACTATTCCTTTCATTACTAAGTAGATGGAATTTCTTTTTTTCACTAGTACATGGAGTTTCTCCTGAGGTTGATTCCAGTTCTCCTCAGCACCATCACTCACAAACAGCAAGAAAGGTATCCTAAATACCTGGTTTCATCATTACACATTGTGTGCATGTATTAAAATATGACATGTTCCCCAAATATAGAATGTACAATCCTTCTGTATTAAAAAAATAAAAGGAAGAAGAAAGAAAACACCAATAGTTGCAGCTCTCTATCCCCCGGCCCACTTGGTGGCACTCTGTTGCATAACATTCTCTTTTTTAGAAGATTCCTGGCCTGTGCTACCCTAACTACTGCTGCTGAAAGTTATCTTTTGATGCAAGATGTGTTACATATCAGTAATTTGTTTTTTGCCTATACACTGTCCAAAAGTCACATACTTTTTGAACAGACTATAATGTAGCTGCTGATATTTAAATCTATCACTTTTATGGAGCCAGTATCAAGTATTCCAAACTAATGATGGTAAAGTAAAAGCATCTTTATAATTTATGTAATTTTAATTCTTATAAATAAATATCTGCCATAAGTAGGTGGATATGCTTAAATGTAATAAGTTGTCAGGCTAATTATATCATTTAAAGTTTTATTAAGACCAATATTTAACTTGTCCTATTGACAATCATTATATTCTATATAGTTGATTTGGGCTTAAAATGATCAGGTCGAGGCACTTAAGAAACAGCTTTTTGGTGACAAAACTGCTTACAGCAGTGATATAAAAATAGATTCCAGATAGAAAAAAATAAACTATTTTTTTAGAGGTGATTAAGTGTCCTTCACATTGGTTTTTAATGAATAAGATGAGATAGTATTCTCCCTCATAAAATCATCAGTCTTTGTGGTTTGTATGCCATTTTATCTATTTCGTTTTTTTTTCCTGGAATTTCTATAGGGAAGTTCAGTTTTTGTGTGTGCATGATTCTTTTTGCTGTTTACAACTTAATTTGGTCAGGAAATTATATGAACCCACCAAATTTTAATTTCTCAAGTTACACATTAAATACTTCTGCTACTTTAAATTATTTGAGGCTTGTACAGAGCTTCTTATTGGCAAAGTGCTTGACAATTATATCATCAAAATAAAATACTTCTCACTAATTTCATTACTTTTAGATATTGGTCAAATAACAGAAATAATACTTATAATATATTCAAATTTAAATTGTTTACAACCGTCAAAAACTAGACAGACAAGGCCACATGAGTCAGCTTGTATAATATTCAATATTAGTTTATTGGACAAGCAAATATATATATACAATTTCTACTTTTTTTGGGGGGGGATGGATCTCACTATGTTGCCAAGGCTGTCTCTAGAACTCCTGGACTCAAGCAATCCTCCCGCCTCAGCCTCCCAAATAGCTGAGACTACAAGTGTGTGCCGCCACTCTCCCCATTTTTTTTTTTTTTTCCGAGACGGAGTTCCGCTCTTGTTACCCAGGCTGGAGTGCAATGGCGTGATCTCGGCTCACCGCAACCTCCGCCTCCTGGGTTCGGGCAATTCACCTGCCTCAGCCTCCTGAGTCTCCCCTTTTTATTGGAAGAGAGTTCATAGAGGACTGAGCACCTGTTTAGTATATATTTCTAGGTTTGGTTACAATTTTTTAAGATACACAGATTTACAAACTCACTACTTTTGAAATATTAAAATATATGCCATGCATTTCTACTTCAGCACAGATTTGGACAACCACCTTAGGTAAGGAAGGAAAATTTACTGAATTTGCTGCTTTGAATTTAAAATTTACTGAATTTACTGAATTTTAGGCATTGATGAGAATTTCTACTTAAAAAAACTCTTAAAACTTTTTCTGCTGTACTGTTCATTATTAATATATTTAATGCGCAGACACAGGTCACAATGTGAACTGATGTAAATTTGTGCTGCATTGCCTTTATAAATTAGGACAGTTGATTTTACTTATCCTACTGATTTGCCCAGATATGATCTTTATAAAAAAATCACAGAAATATTTGCAAAATAATCTTGCAGCTCTTGTTTTTCCTCTTTTTCCTATTTTTTCTCAACAAAAAATTATTTCTGACATTCTACTTTCACTTAAATGAAAACGTTCTGTGGAAGAAGTACAAAGAAATAATGTTTTCAAATGACAGTCCCTGAATTTTCAAGCAAGTCAGATTCTTCCAGATCCCTAGTCTTCCTTTGTCCTATTTCCTTTAACTCAGGAAAGTTATTGCCTAGTTTTTTATGATTGGAAGAATGGAGTAACAAGAATCTAAGTGGTCAGACGTAGAGACTGTCAAGAATACAAGCTCTCAGGTTTTGGTATCTGTGCTCTATCAGCCAATCTTTGCCTTTTTCTAGAAAAGATGCAGTGGTAAAGTCACTAATCTTATCATTCTTATTATGTAGTAGAGAAAATTAAAGATCCACCTCTTTATCATATACTGAACTTTCATGATAAGTAACCCACGTGGAGTCACGAAGGCTTAGCCAACCAGGGGTTAATGTTAGAAAATGAATTTTGCTTTCTTATGCTTAGAATTAGCAAGAGCGCTGTGAGGGGATTATGGGAGGGTCCAATGGGAGAGGTGAAGGACCTTAATCACAGAATTTGTTTGATCCCCATCAAAGTTCCTGGGTGCCATGGAAAAGTGTTTTTCTTTTCTGGATCCTTTACTTCATCTGCAAAATGGTGAGGGAGTTAAACTCCCTGGCTTGCTTTTATCTTATAGACATTCAGTGAGGTATACAACCTGCAGTATTTCTTAAAAGTTACATAGGTTTTGCTGACCTGAATTCTTTCATGTTCTTCTTCATCCTACATGTGTAACTATTCCATGTTATCGGTCCCCACAATGAAAGATAATGGTGAGTTACTTGGTGAGGTTTTCACTGTTTTCATCAGGAAAATAATTTGGGCTGGAGCTGTGGAGAATAAACGTTGTGTTTTTAACATGGAAAAAAAAAGATCATGGGATATGATTTCCTGTGCAACGACCATTTTTCCAGCAATATATCACACCTCTTTTCTCCTGTGTGCGCAAAAGGACCTTCCTTCATTATATGTTAGAAGGTGCATAACTCCAAAAGAGATGGAGTTAGATGAAAAAGAGCTATTCTGAACTCTACTGATTAAAATAAATGTGCTCATAAAAAAGGCAGGAGAGTAAATTACTAAATCCCCGGAACAGCAGTAACTTATATACCAACAAGTTATTTTCGAGTTGCCAGAGGAAATAATCTGCTATCAACAAGGGGTAATTGCCTGAGCAAACTCATCTTTACATCTCACACACGCTGTCACCTTGTATAAAAAAGGAGAAATGCGCTACATATCAATTCAGAAAAGATTTTCTGAAATATTTTTCTGAAGATTTCTTCCTTCTCCTAGGCAACTAAAAAGAGAGAACATGAATACAGTTCAGAACACATCTAATCTTGCTCCTGCCTTATCACTGAGTAGCATCAGAACGCACCACAGATTGGATTCCACACCTCAGAGGCCTAGGGGCAAGATGAGAAAGGATCTATTTAGATGGGTATAGAAATTCCAATCAGATTTACCTACGACTGCCACAGGTAAGACAGGCTAGCTACAAAACCCTCCAGGATACATGCTGCTATCATTAGCAAGAAATATCAATGTGATGTATATATTCAGTTTTACAGAGAATAACAAAGGCAGAAAAACAGAGGCAGGAAAAAGGAGGGAAAGGGTGCTAAGCAGGACAGAGAGAAAGGAGCTCTCCTTTTCAGAGTAACATTTTGGTTTTGCATGAGGAAAGAGTAAGATTTTTGTTTTAAAAATCAGAAGTAACTTATTTTAGAAACACAATTAGTGTACTTCTGCTCTCAGTACATTTTATTGAATTCAGGAAGTGTAATTTTAATATCTGAGATATGGTATGTGTGTTAAAATTGCGCAGGACTGGGTTAGTCATTAGAGTGATAGGATGAATCTGTCTGAGTTGTAGAGAAACCAGGAGCTCTGAAGACAATAGGCCCACAGATTTTTAAAATTTTTTATTTTATTTTAAATTTTTAAATTTTTTATTTGGCAAAGTGCACATTTTGTTGAAAAGATGCATTGAGAGTCCTGGGCTAACAGTCTGTTACTAAGGTAATTTTTACTCACTCCAGAAAATTATCTGCATATAAAACTTTAGTATGTGCATCTGTCTGCACATAACACCAGGGCCTACATTTGATTAACTGAAGCCATGTCACATGACATACTACTATAAAGACTTAGGTTGTATTTGTAAAGAAAACATTTATTTTCTCTTTAAATTCTCAGATGTGTATTGGAAAAAACAAAGTATTAACATGTTTAGCATTCTTTAAAATTTTAGTAGTATTTTTCAGTATATACAAACCTGTTTTAATTTTTTTTCCTCACAAGGGACACTCCAGTCAATATACACTTTGTGATAATGTTTTGTGGTGTTATTTCTCAGGATAGGTTGTGTGACTAAGTAACTGACATTTAAAGAATCAATGTGGATAGAATTTTGTTTTTTTTTTTTTGTATTTATTTAAAAGCACGTGATGTTTCTCTTTGTATGCTAAAAAATGTAGCATTTGACATTTTGGTTATCCAGTCATTAAGATCTTTTCTTGTCTCCTTGGATAATGCTATTAGATTCTGTTTTCTGGCTTTATAACTGTGTCTTCTCTATTTCAGTCAGTTTCCTTTCTTCTCCTGCCCTGCAGATGTCATGTCCCCTCATCTCCCCACGTAACCCTAGCCCTACTTTCCCTCCAGCAGTAATTCGGTGCATTCCCATAGTTCCAATGATGACTTCTACAAGATGACTTCTAGTCTTCATTGCCACCACCAACAACCCTCCAGAGCCACAGCCTCATATTTTCTGGTGCTTGTTGCATTTTTTTCTCAGGAGGGTAATTACCAACATCAAAAATGAACATTTATGAAACCAAAGCCAGTATTTTCTCTCTTAATGAATCCTACATCCCAGCCAAAGTAGGCTACATACTACTTCCTCTTATACATTATCTCTTAATTTTGGTGCTTTGTTCAATCTTTACCTAGCATTCCACCACAGTATTACTTATTGAAATACTACTAGTCTTTTATGGTCCAACTCAACATTCTTTTTTGAGATTGTTCTCTGCACCTTACTTATTATGGGACTTTGGAAAATAACTTTAAATTTTGAGCCTTGAACTCTTCACCAATAACATGGAAAAAATAATTTCTATGCTTGGTAAATGAAAATGAACTACTCTGTAAGCATAGGACATTATTGTTGCACTGACTGAGATAATCAGAATATAACACCATGATAAAGAACGATAGGGGAAAGCAAACTTCTGTGGGCTTCATGCAAACTGCTGTTACAGTAGAACTGAGCCTACTCAGGTGAGAAATATTTTCCCATGGGCTCTTGATTATTAGTCTTCTTTCCAAATTACCATTGCTCTCTGTAACTCTAATTTGATGCTTAAAACATATAATTTTGTATGACAGAATAGCTCTGACCAAGTGTAGACTTGGGCGCCAGATGACTTGGGTTGGATTTTGGCTCTATTACTAATAAGACTGTAGTTTTAGGACAGGTCACTTAACTTCTTTGTGCCTTGGTTTCCTTCCTCATCTATAAGTCTTAAGGTTGTGGTGGAGATTAAATGCATTAATATAGGTAAGACACTTAGTATATAGCCTTCAGTAAGCAGTTGACATTATTATTATAGTTATTTATGAACATGTGATATTTTCTTCACTAGATTGTGAGTTCCTTGAGGGAATCCTATCAAGAATGATTTTTACATTGTTGCACCTCCCAAAGAGTCTAGTATAACATCTAGCACGGTGACTTTCACACATTAGGTGCTTAATAAACATCCATTGAATTAAGAATTAAATTGTATACTTCAGATTTTAGCTAAGATTTTTGTACTTCCACACAATGACTTCAGACGGCCAGAATGTAGTGAGGAAAGCAACCTTTGTAGGCTTTACTCTCACTTTTCCTTAAGTAAAATTTAACCCACTCAATTTAGGATGTTTTCTATCAATTCTCATTCTGACTATTAAATCACGGATGTCTCTCTAGTCTTTTTTAAAGAACAGTATTTAAAGGATATAGTTTTTTTAAAGCACATTTAAGTGGAAGGATGTATTGCTTTAAAAAGTTTGTTGTGGTTTTATTTTTTTATCCCTAAAGTGAATAGAAAAAATATGAAGAATTTCTGTTTGAAATATTCAGGATACCAGATCAATGATCCAGTTAGGAAATTTGCAGGAATATGATTTTGGTGTGAAAGCCCCAAAATTCGGACAGTGTATTGTATGTTCTTACATAAAACTTGGGTTTTAATCATGAATTCCTCAAGATTTCAGTTTTGTGGTTTGAATTGCTTTTGTCATTAAATGAGGGATAACTTCAGCAGCATTTAGGTCTAGTAAAAAGAGAAAAAAATGCATTTCATGACCAAAAAAACTCAGGAAGTAAAGACAATCTGATATCTCTGGCAGCTGAGCGCTTGCCCTCATTCTGGATTGGGGCCCTTTGCTTTCATGTATTTAATTTTTTTCTTTCATGTTTCTCTAGATATCTAAACCTCTAAAGAATTTTTATACAAATTATATTCTTCCTTCCTCCTCATTCCCAAGAAAAAATCCTTGGGAGCATCCTTAAGAGTTAAGCCAATCACGATTCCAGTCCTCATTAAAGGACACAAAGTAAACAAAATGTCGGAGACGGAAGTAAAAACAGAGGCGTCTCTGAAGGCCTGGGGCTGCTGCCATATTTAACATGCTATAAATGTTCTGAAAGTAAACAATGAAATCACCAGGTTTAGAGATGATATTAAACTCCCAGGGTTCTAAGAGACCCAACTGATGAGAACAAGCTACAGTGTATGTACGTGACTGAGTGGCAAATGAGATTGACTGAAGGCAAGAGTGAGGAAAAAAAGAACCCCAAATATCTTCATATGTGTAGCTGAGCCCCTAAGTCCATTTTTGGAAAATGAAAGCTCTGTGAACTATTATTATTTCCTGAATGCTTCCACTTAACATTGACATAATTCCATCTTGTAAATCAACAGAATATCAACTGGCCTAAGCAAATAAAATTAGAAACAGAATAGAAAATAGTATTTTGGCCTTTTATTAAAAAAAATGTTGCAGCTGGTCGAAGTGGCTCGTATCTGTACTCCCAGCACGTTGGGAGGCTGAGGCGGAGGATCGCTTGAGCTCAGGAGTTCAAGACCAGCCTGGACAGCATGGTGAAATCCCAACTCTATAAAAAATAAAAAAAATTAGTTGGGTGTGATCGCACGTGCCTATGGTCCCAGCTACTCAGGAGGCTGAGGCGGGAGGATCACCTGAGCTTGGCTAGGTGCAGAGAGCTGAAGTGAGATGTGACTGCACCACTGCACTGCAGCCTGGGTGACAGAGACCAGGTCTCTCTCTCTCTTTCTACACACACACACACACACACACACACACACACACACACACACACTCTGCTTTCACACAGATAAAACCACATCATCTTCATGTAAGGAATTTTTTTTTTTTTTTTTTTTTGAGACGGAGTTTAGCTCTTCTTACCCAGGCTGGAGTGCAATGGCGCGATCTCGGCTCACTGCAACCTCCGCCTTCTGGGTTCAGGCAATTCTCCTGCCTCAGCCTCCTGAATAGCTGGGATTACAGGCACGCGCTACCATGCCCAGCTAATTTTTTTGTATTTTTAGTAGAGACAGGGTTTCACCATGTTGACCAGGATGGTCTCAATTTCTTGATCTCGTGATCCACCTGCCTCGGCCTCTCAAAGTGCTGGGATTACAGGCGTGAACCACCGCGCCTGGCCCATGTAAGGAATTTTTTAATTCGCTAAATGGTTTATTGCTTTTTGTCCAAAGAACTTTTTATATAAAGAAAATGTTTTATTATACAACTAATGTATGTTTATATTAAAATATCAATTATATAAATTACATATTATAACAAATAAATAAATAAATATATTTGTAGGTACTATTATAATCTCATTTTACAGATGAGAAAATGGCGGTATAGTGAAGTTGAGAAAAACTGGAGATAGAAGATCCAGAAAAATCATGACTACTGTAACAGAGATGGTGAAGGAGTTTCCAAATCTTTACAGACTGAAATGTGTAGTACTTCCTATTAAAAGGGGAAACTTTGAAAAAATATGATGAAAGAATATGATAAAAATTAAAGCCAGTGGTCTTCCAAGCTATTCTCAGCAATGTGCTAGGATTCTTAGAGGTATCTTGGGGGCCAGAAGAGCCAAGAGGGAGGGTCATTGTTGTTTGATTATTTGTGTTGTATGTTGGACTCTGCACAGAAAAGTTCCATTTGAGGAAATTCTCTGTTGTTAAAAGGTTTGAGTGCCATTGGTGTAGATCAGATTTTTCTGTGTGTATTCAACCACATTCATTAACATCTTCCAAAATCCATCTGTTACCTTATTTTGTTTGGGTACACAGTTTGTGACACAGAACTAGACAATCAAGCACGTTTAAGGATACGATGATTGTGTATATTCACCAAATCCCCTATTTTTTTTTCTTTTTTGTAACTAGTATAGGCTACAGTTACCAGGTGATATCTGGATAGTCCAAGAAATGGCATACATTAGATACAGAAATAAGTACAAGTGGAGCTCATATTTCTAGATAAATGCAGTCACCTTAACTGACTGCTAAAGAGTTTTAATATAACGATAAAGCTGTCATTTATTACGTAATATTAATGTAAGTTATAGTAGAGGCTCACTATTCAGAAAACAAAGACAAAGTGAAATTGGGTGATACCCAGTAGCCAATGGGCAATCTTCCTTTCTGTGAATATGCTCAGGATTTAAAGATGAGCTCAAACAGTGTATTTGTGGATCAGCTCAGCTCCACATATTTAAAAAATAAAGCAAAACCTAAAGATAGATGATAGAAACCTAGTGGAAAAAAAGGAATGCCACTGCTTCCCTTATGCTACCCAGTATCAGATGTTTTCTCATCTTCAGTATAAAATAAAAAATATCATATGATAAGAAATTATTGTCCACAGTGGCTCCATTTGATAATTAAGTCATTTAAAAATAAACACTTGAAAACAAGCTGAAGTAGTGTTTTTTTTTCTCTCATAGGCAATAAGGCAGACTCACCCATACAGACAAGCATTTAATTGAAAATACTTTTTAATTACTGTGAATTATCTATTTCTTTCTTTACAGAAATACCTTCAGGAATGGCAGTTGAACTAAATTTTCATCTTTGTTTTGCTGAGGCAGTCTATTCCTGACTTGCTGTAAAGCTAAGGAAAGACTCTCTGGATGTATTAAAGTATTTTCAGAAATGTATTTTTACAATAGAAACAAAACAACTTTCCCTCAAAAAAAGAAATGCTTGCTTATATTTACTTGTGAGAAAGCTGTGAAGAAGTTGATCAATGTACTGAATATCCAATAGTTAAAATACTATCTTATATGAATACAATTTGAGTGAATTTATAATTTCTATTTCTGTAAGTTATAGATTTCAGGTCATCCTTCATTTTAATCTTTGATTTTTTTTTCAGGAAAAATAATGCCTGTCTTTGACTCAAAAAAGCATGCTGATAATTTGCATATGAGATGTATTTTATTAGGATGTTTTTATATTTGAAAGCTATATCATCTCGGTATTGTCTAAGAAATACAGGTCACGATTTATGGACTTTTGTCTCTTGCGTGTGTTAATCAGTCTTAAAATGGTAGAAACATGCTGTCCTGCTAGCTACAAACTGGGGAACAGCGTTTCCCACAGTCCTGAAAAAGTTTAACCTAAATCCAGATCTAGATATCAGAAAAATATAGCGTGAGATTCTGCGCCTTATGACTGCTGTGGTTTGGGGGAGAAACCTGAGCAATTAATTCTGCACTAATTCCCTCAAGACTCTAACCCCTTGGGGGGATAATATGAATACGGTTTTACTTATCTGAAATAGGTTGTGCTTATATTCCTGAAAATTGTCCCATTTCTTGGATCCATTTAAAATTTTTCTGTTGGCATAGCAACAGATTAAAAGATCTACCACAGTTTTAAACACTTGCTTCATTTTTAAGAAAACAAAGTATATATTTATTTTACATTTAATTGCATCCTTTCTGTCTTCTTCTATCATCAGCCTATGCATGTAAGACTAACTTTTCCTCTCATTTCTCTAAGACATTCAACCCTAAAGTACGTGATTGTAATTCAAAAATACCATGCTAAAACAGTTTTCTTACATTTGTTTTTAATAACAAAGTGTTACACTGAGATAGTCCTAGGTCATGTTTTTATTGTAAAATGTTTATATGTAAATCACTGAATACTTTTAGTATGAGACCTGGAAAAAAATATTATTGATTTTTCCTTGACTACTGGATTTGAAAGCTTCTTTACATATATTTGCTAAGAATTCTTTCAAATACATTCTCCTCTTCTCTGATAAATTATTTTATACAGCTCTTGGGGTGTAAATAAAGGTTTTCGGGAAAGGATCCAGAATATAAATTCTAAATAGCCTAGTATAATTTTTCACTTTGTTTTAATAAATCAGAATTGGAAAGCAACATGAATTCAGAAAGCATACCTCTTTCAGATGTAATCCATACTACCAAGGAAACACCAATCCCTGTCCACAAAGTGCGTAGAATCTGTTTAGGGCAGTGATTCTGATTCTTGAACACTGGAAACAGGGAACATCCGAAATTTAAAAATTGCCCTGCTCTCTCCCCATACCTCCCTCCAATCCTGTTTTGATTATTTTAAAGTAGGGCCTCTTCAGGTCAGTGCTAATGTGCCCCCAGGGTTGAAAACCAGTAGTGTAAGGCAAGAGTATCAGCATAGCCCAACTCTGTACAGCTCCCACCTCACTCTGCCTCCCACCATCCCTGGGAGTAGATGGATAATTGGAGGATAGGTTATTGAAAGTGTAAAAGCACTAAGAGATCAAAATGTCGAGTCGGTTATGGTTTATCGGTGTTATTTTTAAAATGAGATGCCTAGATTTGGTCTGAAGTCTATATAAAGTAAGGGAGTTATTACTTCTCTTGTTCTGGCTAGATATCTCTCTTCTTCAAGTCTGTGGCTGGGTTCAGCTTTCGGCACCTACATAAAAATGTTTTTGGCTTATTCCCAATTGTGGTCAAGTTTCCAAAAAGTAATAAAGTAAAATATAATAAAGTATAACAAAATAAAATTAGTAACAGTTAAACTGGTTTCTCCCATTTTGGATTTGTAGAATTACAAATTTTAAATTACAATCTTCCTTATTCATTTTTAATTTCATCATTCTTATTCTGTCATCTAAGTTCTATCACCAAAAATATTCACTTTGTCTACCTGCCTTGTGTAACATGCATGATCTCCAAAACAGAAAGATGATTTTTTAGAAAGCCAAACATGTGGATTATTTTTCTGGATGTCATATTCAAATATGTATGGAGAACTTAACTCTTAGCACTCATTTTTTTTTTTTTTTTTTTTTTTTGAGATGGAGTCTTTCTCTGTTGCCCAGGCTGGAGTGCAGTGATGCTGTCATAGCTCACTTCAATCTCAAATTCTTGGACAAATGATCCTCCTGCCTCAGCCTCCTGAGTAGCTAGGACTACAGGTGAGTGCCACCATGACTGGCTATTTCTTTTATAGCTATGGGGTCTTGCTATGTTGCCAGGCTGGTCTTAAACTCCTTGCTTGAAGTGATCCTTCTGCCTTGGACTCCCAAAGTGCTGTGATTATAGATCTAAGCCACTGTGCCTGGCTTTATTATTCATTCTATTTAGGAAAATAAGAGATGTCATCTAGTTCAGACTAATTTCTTGTAGCCAGGAAATGGCATAATAAGTGCCCTACAGCAGTGGTCTCCAACCTTTTTGACACCAGAGACTGGTTTCATGGAAGACAATTTGTCCACGTATGAAGGGGGGATGATTTAGGGATGATTAACGTGAGTTACATTTATTGTGCACTTTATTCCTATTATTACTACATTGTAATATATGATGAAATAATTATACAACTCACCATGATGTAGAATCAGTGGGAGCCCTGAACTTGTTTTCCCACAACTGAATGGTCCCATGTGAGTGTGATGGGAGATAGTGACAGATCATCAGGTATTAGATTATCATAAGGCGTGCACAACCTAGCTGTCTCACATGCACAGTTTACAGTAGGGTTCATGCTCCTGTGAGAATCTAATGCTGCAGCTGATCTGACAGGAGGCAGAGCTCAGGTGGTAATACAAGCAATGGGGAGTGGCTGTAAATGAAGATAAAGCTTCTCTCTCTAGCCTGTATGCTCACCTCCTGTTGTGTGACTGGTAGTGGTCCAGGGCATGGGGTTTGGGGACTCCTGCCCTACAGAACAGATATTATAATATACTAAACTTCCCAAACTGCATTAGTATACAGCATGAAAACATTTATTAACCAAACTAGGGTGGTAAACTTCCTAAAACTTCCTTCAAGTTCCCAAAATTTCCCAAAACATAAGAAGTTGTGGGAAGCTTACAGCCTTAGTTTGGGTTCTGGCTTTGTTGACTAGAGATTTAAACATTACATCTAATTTTTGTCTTTTTGATTCAAAGTAAAAGAGAAAGGATACTAGATTTTTCTTCTTCATTCATATACTGATTAAAGATTTGGCTTCCACCTTTACCCCTATTGCCCTCCTTTCCCCATTATTTTGTACGCCCCTCATAAATTTGCCACTTGTAAGGAAATATCAAAATTTAAATCTGACACTTTATTAAGCACTACAGAATTTAGTTTTTATGAGTTCTGAAATTGCAGTATCATTGTTACTACTAAAGACAAAACTAGTGAGTAAGGTTTAAGATTTCTTTGCTGTTGTTTTTGTCTTTGGAATACATCCCACAAAAGATGTACAGAATGCAGGTTGAGTATCTCTAATCAAAAAATCTGAAATTTGAAATGTTCCAAAATCAGAAACTTTTGGAGCACCAGTGTGATACCACAATAGAAATTTTTACACCTGATCTCATATGATGAGTTACAGTCAAAACTTAGTTTCATACAAAAATTATTTAAAATACTACATAAAATTACCTTCACACTATGTATATAAGGTGTATGAAACATAAATTAATTTTGTGCTTTCATGTGTGTCCCATCTTCAAGATATCTCACGATGTATATGAAAATATTCCAAAATCTGAAAAAATCCAAAATCTGAAACATTGGCCCCAAGCATTTTAGATAAGGGTTACTCAACCTGTACTTTATTGAAAAAAACTTGAAATAAAAATCTTCCCTCTAGATAATTGCATCACCAATTTAATGCACATCTAGGTTCATTTGTCTCATTTTTTTCAGCTTTAGAATTTGATTTTTTTCCTTTTGAATTATTCTTTCAATCAGAAAAATATTAACAGAATTTTAAAGTTTTACTCGAAGACATAATCAGAAGAAGTCTACTTATATCCCTACTTTCTCTACTCTTTCCTTCCTCATTCCATAGACGTTTCTTTTTCCAAAAATAAGTATGCACTTATTTGTATTTGTATCAGTATCTATCTATCATCTATCTATCCATTTATATCTGTATTATTCTCCCTTCTTCCCTTATATGAAATGTGACATACTGTATACACCATGTTGCACCTTGCCTTTTCATGTAATAATATTCTGAATTTTAGTCAATGTCAGTATGTAGAGATCTTTCTCATTCTTTTCATGGCTGCATTTTGTGGATATACCAGAGTTTGTTCACATAGTCTCCTACTTGTAGACATTTGGGTTCTTTTTAGTTTATGTTATTACAAAATACAACAGTCAATACCTGTGTGACTTGGTTTTTTATATATGGGAAATATCTTCAGAGTAGACTCCTAGATATGAGACTAAGTCAAAGAAAAATGCTTATGTCATTTTAGGGTGACGAGTTAATTCTTGCATTCCTAGAATATACTGTATTTAGCAGTGAATCGATATGTTATTATTTTTATGTGCTACTAAATTGTTTGATAACACTTTATTTAGGAGTTTTGCATAATGTTTGTTAGGGACTGAATTAAGTGCCCCCGAATGCATGTGTTGAAGCCCTAACCCTCAATGTGTCTTTATATATAGAGATAGGGCCTTTAAAGAGGTAGTTAAGGTTAAATAAGGTCATAAGAGTAGAGTCCTAATCCAGTAGGACTGGTGTCCATATAAGAAGATGAGGAGACACCTGGGATGCCTGGACAGAGAAAAGGCCACCTGAGGAGACAATGAGAAGATGGCCATCTGCAAGCCAAGGAGAGAGGCCCTAAAAGAAACCAAGCCTGTAAACCCCAAGATTTTGATATTCAGCATCCAGAACTGTGAGAAAATAAATTTCTGTTGTTAAGCCAGCTAGTCTGTGGTATTTCAGGTATAGATTCAATACTCATTTTATTTAAAAAGTATTTAGGCTACCTAGTCTGTGGTATTTTATAATGTCAGCTCTAGAAAATTAATACAATGTTCATAAGTGAAGTTTATTTTAGTTGTCTTTTTCCTGTGTAGTTTTTATCAGGTTAGGTACAAATAAGATACTCATTTCATTTAAAAAGTATTTACATGTTTTTCTCATGCTTCTGTGCTCTGGAATAGTTTATGTGGAATTGGAATTATCTGATCTTTGAAGTCTAATAGATTTCCCTCGGGAAACTGGTGCTGGTATGTTTTTGAATAGTTCTCAGATAACTTTATTTCTTCTTTCAAAGTCATCTCTGTCTATTATTTTGACATCAGTTTCCTTTGTTTTCAAGTTTATCTGCATAGAGTTGTGCAAAGTTGTCTCTTAAGATTCTTAATAATTTCCTCTGTTCAAATGTTTATTTCTTCCTTGCCATTTCTTATTTTGAGTATGAGTACTTTCTTTTTTTTTCTAGTTTGTCTACTGGTTGAATGTATTTTATTAAATTTTTCAAAGAACCAACTTTATTTATTAGTTGTCTTGTTTTTCTTATTCTAATTCATTAAGTTTTACTTACCTTTTACTATTTTCTTATTTTTTTTCTTTTTGGTTAAATTTTTGTTTTGTTTCTACCTTTGAGTAGAGGTTAATTTTATTTATTTGTATTATTATATTTTATTAACATAAATATTGAAAGCAAAGTATTTTCTTATGAGCACTGCTTCAGTTGTATCCCATATATTTGGGTATTTTTGTAGTTTATATTGATGTTATTTTAGAAATTCTGTGATTTGTGTTTACATTTTTTTTTGCCCAAGTGTTAGTAGAGTTTTCTAAGTAAAAGGATGTTTTTGTTCTTATGGCTTTGTTATAAATTTGAATTTCATTATGTTATGATCAGGAAATACTATTTCTGTTATATCTAGTTAATGGAAATTATTAAAGCTTTGTGGCCTTATTGATGCCATGTTTCATACATATTGGAAAAGATGGTATTGGGTCAAGGAGGGATGTGGATGACTTGCTAGATTTCTCAGTTTTATTGTTCCTTTTTAAATTGTTCTAGTGTACAATTTTTTTTTTTTTTTTTTTTTTTTTTTTAACGTGTCTTCTGATTCTTTCTCTACTGTCTTTTGTCAATCGGGCCTTATCTTCATCTTTCCTTGTTTCCATTCACCAGCCAGCCTCTAGGTGGAGCTCTAACTGCTGCGTGCTTCCTTTTTAGAGTGGTGCCTTCCCCCAGTGTCTCATCCAGTCATGCACACTTTTAAAGGTCCTTCATGTTGATTTTCTAGGAACCAATTGGTAGGACCTATCAGTCTCAGATCTTTCAATATTTCCTATTCAGGGTAGGTTCGTCTCTTTCTGTAGTGGAATCTTAGTTGATCTTATCTGTGTTTTGCCACCAGTGAAATGCCCATAGCACTATTTACTCCTTTCTCCCTCACAGCCCATCCCTTACTGGAAAGAATGACAAAGAGCCTGAGATTTTTATCCTACTTGCAAGCGAAACTAACACACTAACACAGTTTTATGGATGCTGGTAGAAGGTACAAAAGTCTTGGATTAGAGAAGAAGAATGGTTCATTACTACAAAAATAACAATAACTAGAGTTTTGGTATTTTTTTGTGTGCTGGTTCTCCAGGACTCAGTTTCCACAGAGCAGTGCAATAAGGGCATAGGATATCTGCAGGTAAAATTGGTTGAGTTACAAGGAGGAGCATCTTGAGCTTTGTGAACACAAATTTTTTTATTGGGCAAGGGAGCGGCACATCTCTCTTTGTCCCAGATAGACAGACTGTCTCTAATTTCCATGGCTGTTTGCCATCCAAACATTCTTAAAAGAGAGTCTGGGACAAAGTGCTTTCCTCACAAAATGTGCAGGAATTCACCTAGTGGAGAGTTGTCCCCTCACTCTCTACCCTGAAGAATGCTCAGGAGCTGCCTCTGCTGGTGTCATGTGCGAATTTTCCTCCTCACTTAGTCTTCTCTGTCGCCCAGTTCTGTTGTTGGTATAGTTCTAGATGATATTATTTGCCCTATTTTCATCCTAGATTTTTTTTGAATATATATGGTTGTTTACATTTAGGTGGCTACCATTATTCTATAGAAACCTGGAAATCTGGAAACTCTAATTACTTTATTAACTCCATAGTAAAAAATTATCTAAATAGTAATAGTAGTAATTATATAAATGCTGTATGTTGTTCTCAAATTTTTGAATCCACATATAGACACACTGTGGAAAGCAAAAATAGATATAGAATAGAATGTATCATAGACCTTGGTGAAATGAATAGTTTAGCCAATAGAAATTGGTAGGAAGCAGGTAGCAGAGGTAGATATGTGGATGTAATTTCCTTATCTTATATAATACACAATAAGTATATATTGTCTAACGATGTAAAATTGTAAGTAGATATTGTCTATTCATTCCTAAAGAATCAATACAGGCTTGAGGTTAATATTTCATGATAAAATGTAGCTCTTAGAGAAATTAAAGTAATAAAATATGATAAAAAAATCAAGAATTAGGAAGAAGAGAGGTGTGAGAAGTATTGTAATTGGTTTAAGTTCTTTATTTTTCATAGCAGGGAGTGAGGAGATAACTATCTGAAAGTGATAAAAATATAGGATCATAAATATTTTATTTAATGTACAGTACTAATCACTGTAAAAAGAGGTAAAAACAGAAATCATTAAAAGAAATTGCCTCTAGTAATGGGACGGGAGATGGTTTGAGAATAGAACATTTCACTTTTCATTTTATACTCTTCTGTACTATTTTTGATTTTTGTTTTACCAAATATATGTATAGTTTTATAATTTAAAACAATTTTATAATTTAAGAAATAGTATTTTAAGAGCTGACGAAATACCTCTAGTATATATAGCAGCCAACACAAAAATCACTAGAGGGTTGGAGCCCTCTCCTTAGAGATCTCTAGATTATGATTTGCTATAATGTGGAATCCATATGTTATCAGCTCAGGACACATAGTTAATGTCCTGAATGAGACATTGTATTTATAGTCTAAGGCTAGGGAATGACAGATTGGATCAAAACATTCTATAGATAAAGTATGCCATTTCCTGGATGATTGTAAATGCAGCTATGAAACTATTTAAGAGACTCACTCCTACCATGAATTTTTTCATATGGGTGGTACCCAGTATCAAAAGTATGCTGCTTAGAAATGGAGAGGAAAGATAAAATACTACACTTAGTTGAGCTTACTTATTAATTTTTGGAGTTTTATCTTCAACATCAGAATGCATTATTAAATGAGGCCTTATCTCTCTTAGTAGAGCTTTTTAAGAGAAGCATAATAGAAAAGAATAGAGTAATTGTGTGTTTTGATTCTAGTTTCTTCTAGCTAGAAATCTTGTGCTTTCTAAGCACTGTTAGGCTCAACTTTTTTATTAGCCAAATGCAAATGATAATTCTAATTTTAAAAGAATTGTTTTAAAAATCAAATAAGATGATGAACCTATGTGGTTACTTTCTTGGCCTCATTAACCCAACTTTGGTCTTTATAACAGAAGACTTAAACTGAGAGATTCTACATTGTTAAAATGGTCATATGATGAATTCATTAATTTATTCCTTCAGTAAATATTTATTGAAGGATTACTATGCACTCCAGTGTGCACTGTGCTAGAAGTTGGGACACAGTTTTGAGAAAAATAGACAAGATGCCTGCCCTCATTGAGCTTATCCTCTAGTAGGTAAGACTGACATTAGTCAAAGTATCATATTAACAATTGCCAACTGAGATAAGTACAGTGAAGAAATTCAGTTTTATGATAACAGGTAGCAAAGAAACAAGGTTTAAACTAAGCAATCAGGAAAAGTTTCCCAGAGAAAGAGATAGTTGACCTGAATATGAGAAATTAATGAGTTGTATAGAAAAAGATAGGAAAGAAGAGTTTTCCAGGAAAAAGGAGCTATATAAGTAAAGGTACAGGGACTAGAGGAGCAAATTGTGATGCAGTCAAGAAAGGCAAAGAGGGCTTCTGTGACCCACAGAGGGAGCGAGAGGAGAATGGTGCAGATGTGGTTGGGGCACAGGGCATAATCTTTGTGGCCCCCGAAGAACACTTAGTACTTTGCCCTGTAAATGTTTGATACATATATGAGGAAAATAATAATCTTGAGATTTATCAAATGCTTTCTCAGAGTCAGACACTTTGCTTGCATTAATTTATGTAAATTCATCAGTCCTCAAAACAATCTTGTGAAGCAGCCACTTTCCTGTTTTACTAATGAGGGGACAACTGGTTAAGTGGTAGAGTGTAGATCAGAAATCACATAGCGCACACTCTTAGTCTCTGTACTGTGTTAATACCTTTTAGGAATGAGTGAATGAATGAACACATGAAATCACTTTGATTTGCAATCTTGCAGACTAAAATATGAGCATGGTTTTTTTTTTTTCTGGACTATTGTGCATTAGCTTGATGACTCCTTGTACTTGGTGAGCATTTTATTAGGAGATAAAATAAGCGCTATTATTAACTGAGCACTTATGTGCCAGGCACTGTGCAAAACTGTGCATGCATTATTTCAGTTATTTGTTTATATGGCTATAAACCAAGTTAGTCTGTGAACTCATTGAGATGGGGGCCTTGATTTATTCATCTCTGTTCCAATTGTGCTTGGCCTATTGTTTGTCTTCAATAAATCTGCTTTTCCCCATTCTGTCCTTTCATTCCATATTTAAGTGCAATTTTAATTGCATAAGTGCAGGGAAAAGGAGTAGGTGACCTTTTAAGAACTTCCAGGAGCTGTAATTCTGAATGTCCAATCAAACTGCTGTTAACTGAAACTACATTTTAGTATGTAGCAGCAGGCTCAGTTAATTGAAAGATTGTCCTTAAATTCAAAAAAGGCTGATGCAGAAAGATGCTTATAATTCTCAGCCAAATGTACTTTCTCTAAAATGTGCTTTAACATGCCTAATGAAGTTGTTTACTCTTATACTCCATCCACATTGAAAAGAGTTGGAACTGTATATTTTTAGAGAGGAGATAATGTTGCAAGACTTTTATGGTTATTTATCTAGGTTCTAATCCATCTGAAATGATTCCATCCTCAGGCCTGCCTCAGGCCAAAACAATGTGAGAAGAGCTAGGGCTGACCACAACCCCCAGTTCTCTGTATCCTTCTATTTATAAAACTAACATCATAAAGATATGTTGCAAAATATTGAGGTTAAAAATTAGTTGCACTAAAATAAATTCTAAATATGTAATAGGGTATTAAAAAAGCTGATTGCCACAATACAAGTCAAATCACCTACAATTAAATATATACATGTAATATATATTACTTATAAAGCTATTAATCCAATTTAACAACATCCAAGGCACTAGTATTAAGAAATTGCCAAAAAGCACTAACTAAAATTTACAGAGATTAATAAAAAGCATAATTATGAAGTAGATGTGGGATATTCCAGTTGGTAAATGAGGCTGTGAAATTGCCTTTTGTTAAAGAGGAGTATTAATGACTATGTTAGTACTTGACTAATATTTTATGATATTTAGTCTGCTATTATGTGGAATGCTTTATACATCATCCCAGATGATAGTTTAGAAATAGTTTTAATGCCTATTTTATACCTTGCTGGGGAATTACAGTCTGTTGATACTGAGTATCTGTTAGAATAATTTAAAAATGCAATATATACAGTTAATGATAAGAGAAATTATTGAAGCTTGCAAAGTTTTTTTTAATCAGTGCATTCTGGGCTCATTTTGGTGAATATATGATATTTGCTTGACCAGATGGAAAACTTTCACCTGGATCCTGATATAAATCAACATACAGTTATTTGCCAAAATAGTCACAATTTGATGATAACATGTCAGAGAGGGCAGGAGAAGATGGATGCCTACTAACATTTACCTACAGAGAAGCTAAATTTTAAAATGTAAAAAGAAGTACATACAACATCACATTGAAAGGGAAGCTTTGTAAAATAAATTTGCATAAAATTAAATGACAAGGTTATGTTTTATTATTCCTTCTGTGGTTCTCCAGAGGGTATTTCCATCTCCCCTTGCTTTCTCTGTGTGGACCTATTCCATGATTTAGCTCTTACATCTTTGGTTTTGTTACAGATGCTGTGAATTTAGGTGTTATATCTACTCTCATATCTTCAACTTTTGTCTTTATGTCAATAATACTCAAATCTCACCTCTTTGATCTTGACCTTCAGAACTTCAAGATCCAATCTCTTCCTTCTAGCTGAACATTTCAACTTGGCTCTCTGCCTATTACTTTACCTTATTTAGTGTGTACAGTCACACTTTCCATCCTCCCTGGCTCCCCTCCTGGATGTTCCTATTTGTCAGTAAGTCCCAAGCCTTTGTTTCAGCACAGTTTTGGAGTGGCCATTTCTGTCAGAATGGCCACCTCTCTCTAATACCCAGGCCTGACAATCTAGGGGTGTCTGCTTTGCTTATACAATAAATGCTAGTGTCAAAAGTACACATATTAGTCAGGGTTCTCCAGAGATACAGAACCAACATATATATCTGTACACACACACACACACAAGTTTATGTGTATGTATATATGTAATTTGTTTTGAGAAACTGGCCCACATGATTATGGAGGTTTGGAAGTCCCATGGTTATTTACAAGCTGGAGCTATAGGAAAGCCAGTCTTGTCAAGTTCAAACTCAGAGAACTGATGATGGGAGTTCTAGTCCAAGTCCCAAGGCCAAAGAACCAGAAGTACAAATGGTCTAAGTCCCAGTCAGAGGGCAGAAGAAGACTGATGTTCCAGGTCAAGCAATCAGGCAGAGAGCAGAGAATTCTCCGTTCATCTGCCTTTTTGTTCTATTCAGACCCTCTACAGATTGGATCATGCCCGCCCACATCAGGCAGGGCAGTCTACTTTACTGAGTCCACTGATTCAAATGCTAATATCTTCTGGAAACATCTTCACAGACACATCCAGAAATAGTGTTGATATGGTTTGGCTGTGTCCCCATCCAAATCTCATCTTGAATACCCACATGTTGTGGGAGGGATCCTGTGGGAGGTAATTGAATCATGTTCTTATGATAGTGAATAAGTCTTGTGAGATCTGATGGTTTTATAAAGTGGCGTTTCCTTGCACAAGCTCTCTTCTCTTGCTGCCGCCACGTGAGATGTGCCTTTTACCTTCCGCCATGATTATGAGACCTCCCGAGCCCACATAGAACTGCAAGCCCATGAAATCTCTTTCTTTTGTAAATAGTGTAGTCTTAGGTATGTCTTTATCAGCAGTGAGAAAATAGACTAATACAAGTGTTTAACCAGATATCTGAGTATCCTGTGGCTCAGTGCAGGGGAGGCACAAAATAAACCATCACAGCCTCCAATACTATGTTAGATGCTGAAGATAAACAGATGAATAAGACATACTTGTGGCTCTCAAGGAGCTCTCAGAAGATGTATGCAGCTTTTTTTCTTTCTCTATGTTGTTAACTATATTGTACTCTGTTGTGACACTAGGTGAACATGAGCAAAGTGCTCCAAAGGCCTTGCGCCTAGAATTGCTGGAGGAGTGCTATAAGGAGAAATACCAAAATAATCTAGATTTGTGCCAGTCTTGAAGACTAAGATTCCCATAGGGGAGAATCGGTGAAAGACTTTGCAGGCAGATAATTGCAGAAGAAAAGTTAAATTTTTTCTGTAGTTCCTCTTGTATTTTTTCTCTCTTTCCTGTACACTGCTAAATCCTGGTCCAGACATTAACACACTTGCTGCTCCTCTTGGCAGTCTTGTAAGGCTCTGGTTTTAGGCTTAGGCTTCGTCATTCCCATCTCCAACATGATGACAGATACATTAATTCTCCCTAACTCTGTTTACATTCTAGAATGTCTTATAATAAAATTCAGAAATCTTAACCTGAAAATCAGGGCCTTTATAGTCGGACACTAAACCTCTATTGTAATTTTATTTCCTATTATTAGGATGCCAATGAACAATAAGTAAACAAAACAAAAACCCAAGGAAGTTTATATGTTCTTCAAAAGGGACCAACTTGTTGTTTTCTAATGATTCTATTGAGGGATAGTATAACATGTGGTTTTGGAGCAAAAAGAGCCCTGAGTTCAAATTCTGACTGTGTGGTACTGGGCTAGTTATTTAACTTCTCACTGCCCATTACGATCTTCATTCATAAAAGGGACGATACTGTTGATGAGTATGTACTGTGTGTGACTCTGATCTCAGGTACTAGGGATATTGTAGCTGAACAAGTCCCAGCCCTCTGGCAGCTTGCATTAAAGAAGTAAATAAATTAATGAATTATATACTTTTTGATAATGAAAGTGTCATGAAGAAAATGTATCACACTAATGTAGACAGAGATGGAGAATGGGAATGGTGGAGAGTTCTTATTAGTCAGGGTGGTCATGAACAGGTTCACATTTGTACCAATCTCACAGGGTTTTTGCGAAGATTAAATGATGTGACAGTGCGGTGCACATAGTAACCCCCCGGGGAATCTTAGCTGTTACATAGTCCTTGTTTTCGACTTCTCTGAATCTTGCCTCATTCTATTGCCCCATCTGGAAAGTGCTTCCTCTTTTCTGCTCATATCCTGCAGCTTTCTCAAGGCATGTTTGAAGCCCTTCCTCTTCACAGACTTGCATTGTGTATCTCCAAATCCCAGGAAACAATATTCTGACTTAAAAATACTTGCAGATATTTAGCCTTTAATCATGTGCGGGCTTGTAACATCTCTTGACATGGACTATTTTGAATTTTTGAGTTATGATTTACTTACATTTATGAATATTTGTTCTTTCCAAGTAGAATATAAGTTCTCCAAGAACAAGAAGTGACTTGTTCTCTAGATTTTAAAAATAAAGAGGTCATATACACGAAGGATATTTAATAGGTATTTTCTGATTCATTAACAAAATACTTTATAACTTTTACCATTAGCCCCAACCCAGAAAGAATCATCCAGAATATGGAATAATATGGCTTGAAGACCTGGAGATTAGTATGGGCAGTTTAGATCAATATTTAGATTAGCTTTCAAGGTTCTGTGATAGGAGCTCCCCAAAAGGCCCAGATTGATGCCTATTTTTATTGTAAATTTTTTTCTATTATGCAGCACTTCAGTCAAAAAAGATTTTATATACTTATCAACATATTGTATTATAACAACAAAGATGATGCCACTTATAGTTTGCTGAGTGGGAGTAATATTTACATTCTTAATTTAAAATACTGTTTATTTAAAGAGCGTATACTCTTTGAAGACAATGGGAGTTTAGGGCTGTACATTATTGCTCTGTTGCATGCAATTGAAACTAAAAAAAAATGGCAGCCACAGCACTTTATGTCTAAACTGTCATCTAGATGAAGCTCTGGTGTCTGGTTCATTTCCCAAATTGGGTAATTGCAGCCATGAAGAAATACTGAAGTTTCCTCAGTGTCAAGGAGTCAATAACATTATCTTAGTATACAAAGCACAGCCCATAAATGCTAAAATTTCTCTGTGATTTTCTGTGTAATTCTCTTTTCACGAAATGAACTTTTACCCACCAGAGCAAACAAACACTGAACCAGCTCTTCATATACACAGCAAAGGAAAGGCATGTGATTATTTAGCATTTGAGGCTCAGTTGTCATCTGCTTTTCTTTCAACTATTTGTCTAGATTATTTCTTGCACGTTCTCTTAGGTTTTCTTAAAAAACAAAACAAAAACTTAAAAAAAAGAAGCAATAAAATTTTATGATAAAAAGAAATTAAAGAAAAAGCAAAGGGTAGAAAATAAAAACCATTGAAAAATCCATCATCCAGAAATAACCATTAGTCTATTGTTGTGCATTTGCTCACGTTGATTTATATGTATGTATGCAGGTTTATAAAAGTTTTATTTTATTTGAATTGTGATGACCTGATTTTCTGTTAATAATGTAGTATAAACGTTCTTTTTATGTCATCAAATACTCTGTAGTAGTGTCATTTTTATGGCTACCTGTATCCCTTTTACAGATGTGCCTGAATACATTCAGCCAATATTCTATTTGTGGTCATTTATGATGTTTTAAATTTCATTCTGTACAGTACAATGTTGAATATGCCCTGAAGTTTAATGTATTCTTAATTTTTCTCCTGATTCTTGCCTTCTTATTCCAATTTTGTGGGTTTATTATGGTGTGTGTGTATTTATATGTGTAGATATGTACACACATACACTTTAGGCATAGTTCCTATGTTAATACTAGCATTCAGCTAGGTAGCCATTGATCCATGACCCTGTATGTAAAGCCGTTGGGGCCAAACATGTTTTCATAATTTAGAATTTTTAGCACTGAGAAAGACAATACAGTGCATATACCATGTATTACATCACATTGCCAGTGAGGACTGGGTCAATATCCTGAAATCAAACTTATAAATATTTCTAAAATAAAACATATGACCATTTAGACTCAGTGGATAAATGTTGATTTGAGTCAGATTTTGCCACCAAATGCTATTTGGAGTCACCATTTGAAATATTTAGTTTTCAGATCTTTTAGAGTTTTAGAATTGTGGATAAAGTACTGTGAACCTGTAGAACTGATAAAATGCATTTCAAATGCAGAGCGATACATAGAGTCAAGTGATGAAACTATAATGCATTTACATTTTATACTTTCATTTTTCAATAAGGCAATATTAAAAATTCCTGGAGGGAAAAAGCTACATAGCAACTCTTTTATTTTTTCCTAAATTTGTTTGTAGGAAAGAGCACAAAATCTTTTCTGGTCTATATCTAATTGAAATCACAGGAGCTTCTGAGCTTCTTAAACAAGTTTTTGTTGTTGCTGTTGGTATTTAACGCTTATCTATTATAATAGAATTCTGTATAGTACATAAACTTTTCAGATTGGGAAATATGGTATTTAAGGATACTAAGCAAAATATATAAAGATGAATAGCAGGTAGGAGAATAGAAAACCCAGTTGAGTGTTACACAATACTAGCTACCTGACATGGCATGAACAGAACTTACAGGAAGAGCCCCATCCACCATCCCAGTGGATGTAGCTATCATCATTAACAGGAATCTCAAACCAGTGGTCATACAAAGTTGTGTCTACTGGGTAACCCTGCAGAATATGGATAGAGGTATACTCTAGCTGCTGGGGTAATGAACCCAAATAAATGCCTATAAAAATAATGCAAGACACCCAAGGTGCAGCCCTTTGGAGCATCAGCAGCAGCAGCAATAACACGCAATGAGAAATAGTCTCTGAGTTGCTGCTTCATGGAGCATATCCCCGGTCTAGCCTGCAGCAGAACTAAGCTTTTGTGTCCCAGCAGAAATGAATGGAAATTCTAATATTCCTAAGGGTAAAGTGAGAGAGGATCACATGGGCAAACAAGGCTTTTTTTCTTATAAATATATGGAATTGGAGGATTATATCACTGTTTTGTATGATAGAGATGCCATGGATCTAGAAGTTGCTCATTGCCTCAAAATAATCCATCTGGCATATCAGAATCTCATCTAAAAGCTTACAAAGTGTAATGAAAAAAATAAAGGATATCACCACCCAGATATCTTATCTCTTTAAGGGGAGAACTGTTTGTTCCCAATGAAGTTTTATGAATCACAGTTAATAAACATAAAAACCTTATCAATACTAATGTACGTGAAAAGATTGCATTTCTCAAAGAAAAAATAATGATGCAGTGTAATTATCTTATTATAATATACTGTGCTACAATATAACATAGTTCTATTATATTTAGAATGGACTTTTCATCTAAGTGGCTGCGATCAGTTTCTAAAGTAGAGGGATCTGCAGCCTAATGACATATCAGGAATTGATGGAGCCCCAGTGGAGAGCTTTCATGAGGTGTGGATGGCAGATGTGAAATCAATTTAAAAAAATTAAAAATATTTTTTTTTACTGTCATGTACATTAAAGTCTGTAAGCCTCTTCCAGTGTATATATGTAACTTTTGCAGTAAAATTTGGATGAAAAATCAATAGAATTTTAGAGTCATTCTTCATTGGAAGTGTATGATCACTTTGGCAGGAGGAAAAATAAATAGGTGAAAACAAACTCAAGTCAATAAAATGTATAATCAGTAACATATGATTAGTATATAAGTTATAGCATGGATAATGTTGATTCTAGCTAATTACCTTTGAAATTGAGGCAGGGCAAAACCAATTATGAGCGAGTTCATGATTAACTCCAGGGACTCCAAATTGAAAATCTCAAGGAGAGAGGATTGGACATGGGCAGTCATGTGGAATAGAGAGGAGAGAAGTTATTCCAGGCAGAGGAATGACAGACAGAGTGGAATGCTGGGTAACTAAGTTGGTCTCATTCTAAGTGAGCAGCACATGCAATTACAAAGACATCAACACTCTTGTGTCTCTTGCTGCAGAGGTCTTGATACTGTGAATGATGACTAATGTATCTTTGGGTCTCCAAAGCGACTGATTTAATTCTATCATTTTTGGAGGCAAGTCTTATTATAAGCTACACTAATAACTTTAGAAAAGGTATTAAATTAACTGTGCATTATTTACTGCAAGTGCATTTCTCTGGTATAAATCTGTCTCATTTATGCATCAGGATGAGAAAACAGTTTATTGCCATTATACATTGTTTAGGGCTGAAGGTTACAATCTGTCACAATATCTCTTCAAGTCCAAATTCTGGCTAATTAAATCTTTTTATGATAAATTTTATTTTTTGCTTCTATTATATTTTATTTCATAAAATATTAATGTAATACATGAATATAATAAATGTAATATGAACAAATATTTATTTTATGACTCAATTTTGTTATATGATTCAAATTTGTCATGATGTTTCTGATAAGAGCTCCCTTAATTTTTTTATTAATAAAAAAGATGAGATTGCTGAACTGATCATGATTAAGGTATAGTAAGCTGTGTAAGAATACATCAGAAAGGCTTGGGTTTAAATCTCAAATTCATTATTTGCTTGTCTATGACGTGGGCAAATCTCTTACCTTTTCCTTAGTTTTCTTGTTTATACAATGGAAATAATCATAGTACCTATCTTACAGAGAGTTGCAAGGAAAGTCAAATGAGATAAGGAGTGAATACTGTGTTGCCTTGACCATATTATTTTTTAAATAAGCAGAATCTAGTGCCTTTATAAATTATTTGATCTCTTTAAGTTGCATTTTCTTCAGTTGTACAATTTTACTAGATGGTCTCTTAGGTTTCTTTGCTCTGAAGTTCTATAAATCCATTCTGAAATTTCCAAAAATCTTCACGAGAATCCCAAAGGAAATAGAGATAATAACTATAATAGCATAATACATTTATTTTGATATTTGTCCTTTTTATCCCCTAGACTAAAAAACATGATTGGGTGATAACTGCAACTCTTTGTGGGGTAAGGTAATAAAAATGTAAACTCTAAGTAGCTATGAAGAAATTTTTTATTGTTGTTAGAAACTAAATGTGCTCCATTCTTTGCAGGTTTTGCTGATTTATCAAGAATCTGGACATTCAAAATTAACCTCTTAGCAACTTGAAAATGACTTAGTCAACATCATTACTCACTATATGTCATATTGTTTTATTGGAAAGAAGTATTCCTGTATGTTCACTAAGAAAACTTTTACCTGGAGCCAGGTTGTATGGTGGCTTTTTAAACAAGATATTTGATTCAGTGAAAGCAGTTATCACATTGAAGAACAAAAATACCATGAGCAGAACCAGCAAGCTTAGTAGTTGCATGCACAGACCCTGGAGCCAGATTCCGCATGTTTATTCCAGGCCCCTTTACAGTCATTCAGGGCAAGTACCATCCTTAATATCTTTCAAAAGATACACACATATACATGTGTGTGTATATGTATACATATATATATGTGTGTGTGTGTATCAGCTTTATTGAGATATAGTTTATATACCATACAATTTCCCATTTAAAGTATATAAATCAATGGTTTTTACTATATTCAAAGAGTTGAGCACAGCCACAATCATTTTTAGAACATTTTAATCACCTCAAAAAGAAAACATAACAATTAGCAGTCACTCTCTATTTCTTCTAACCCTGTTAATCATAGGCAGACATTACTTGACTTGCTGCCTACATGGATTTGCCTATTTTGGACACTTCACATAAGTGTAATTATATATTATGTGGTCTTTTATGTTTAGCTTCTTTCACTTGGCATAATATTTACAAGGCTCATCCATGTTGTAGCATGTATCAGTACTCTATCCCTTTTTATTGTCAGATAATATTCTACTGTATGTTGAATACATTATATTTATTTACCCATTAATCAGTTGATGGACATATGAGCTCTATCCACTTTTGAACTATTATGAATAATGCTGATATGAACATTTGTCTGTGTTTCCACTTCTCTTGTATAAATACCTTGGAGTAGAATTGCTAAGTCACATGGTAACTCAGTTTGACCTTTCAAGGCCATCTCAAACTTTCTTCCCAAGAAACTACACTATTTTCTTCTACCAGCAGTGAATGTAGGGCTCAGTTTCTCCACATCCTGGCTAACACTTACTATTACCAATCTTTTTGATCATAGTAGTTGTGAAGTGGTATCTCATTGTGCTTTTCATTTGCATATGTGACATAGGATTTGCAAATATTTTCTCCCATTCTGTGGTTTGTATTCTTACTTTATTGATGGTGTATGCTTTGACTCTCCCTTAATGTAAAATGAGAAAAATAATGAATTTCTATCTCATAAGTTTGTTTGGGAGAATTAAGTGAACACATTAAGTGCTTAGAATAGTGTTGGTATATAGTAGAGGTGCAATAATATTAAGTATTAGTATCATAACCTCATTTAAAATTATGCTATTTCGCTTAAAAAAATCTACAATACTTAACGGCTTCATTTGGAGAAAAAGAGATGACTAAGGGAACTCAAATGCAAAGAGGAAATGAACTTGATTTTTTATGGTTTCTTATTCAATGTTTAATTGTTTTCTCTCCAGGGATTATTGTAATGGGTTTAATTAAAATAAATTAATAAGAGTTTTTATACTCTTCTTTCTTTAAAATAAATTCAACTTAGTAGTTGAAAGTCATTCTAAAAATAAGCAGTTGCTATATAGAAGAGAAAGGCAATTTAATGAATAGATTTGTTTACCATGATAAAAAGATTTTTAGTAATGGAAATGAAATGCTCTCTTTATGCATATATGTTAAAAAATATAAACTCTTCTGGGGGAAAAATGTTTCACTTTAATAAGTGCAACAAGCCTTTTTTTTACTAACTATTCCAAGTTATGAAATTTTTCACTTCTATTTTATAAATGCAGAACAAGATTCTTTTTCAGAATGCTGACACATCATAGAAGGCATAAATTAAAGTCATGTTTACAGATGCAAGCTCTATCATTTTTAAAATAAAGTAGAATATTTTTGTTTTTAGCAAAATCATTTCCTGTATAACTGTGATGATCACAGAAAAAAGATGGAATGAGCATTTGGAGTCATAGAAGGTAAACAGGAATAGCCATTAGCTACTAATGGAAAAAAGTTCAGCAGAGGCATTAAATCTGTATTACAGAGCCACTAATTTGTATTTTGTCATATTGATAATGAATATCAGCATTACCATTGAAATGAAACTAGGCATTCTCTCTTTAATCCCAATAGGGAATTTAAATCAATAATGCCCACATTATCCATGTACACGCATATCTATATATGCACATGTACTCTTAAACTACAAAATCGTATAATGCGTTTCACTTTCATTTCAAATCTTTAACACAGTGATGTACTTTTCTATTCTTCCAATCAATTTATTCTGTTAGTGTTTTTCAGCATTTTAAATCCCTAAGCTAAGCCAATAATGTTGATTACTTACCATAAGCACTGTAAACGCTATTCTAATACAGGTTATTTGCAATTTGACATCCTCATCTATATGCATTATTCTGCAAGGAAAATTAAATGAAACCCTTGATTTAGAATCTGAAACACTTAGAAGTAATGATCCTGTTTACTGATTGACTGAAGTTGTGGTTTTTAAGCACTACTTAATAGAGGAAACAAAAAGCAATACTCAAATAAAATGGAAGCATCTGAGTTACTTTAGAAAGCATTCATAGTCAAGAAATAATAGACTTTTATTTTATTTTTCCCTGTTTATGCCTCAGTGCTACTTAGCCAACACTGTTATTTAGTTCAATGTTACCCATTTTTTGAGATGCATGACCTTTCCAAATTTAAACTTAATGAATCCTATTAGTAATTCCAAGATTACTAAAACATCATTTACATAAATTGTTTTCTATCATGTATTTGTTTTAATTACATATTAAAACAGACTTCTAAGATATCTTTTAAAAAGTGTTAGTTTTATTTATAATATTAATTTATCTTTTTAATGTCATGTATTTGACAGTATAGGGGCAGTTGTCACAGTACCCTTCTTTCTGAATTAAGTGAAATACTATAAAGTAATGTTTATAAATGTTTGTAGAAATTTTCACATCAATAAAATTGCTGCAAATCCTTCTATGAAAATGGAAACATCTGAAGTGCTTTGCCTTCTTTATCTCTTTTATTTGTACAGTTAGTCTCAGGCCTCCATTTCAAATGAGAATACACTAATAAAATCAATCAATCAATCAATCAATCACTTTTGAATGGTGGATATTTAGCATTCAACTTACCCTATGTTTGTATTTAAAATTAGGAATGAGTAAACTTATTTCAGATAAAATAAAATAAAAACAAATATCCTAAAGTATGTATAGTAGTTTGGGTTAAAAAAATGTAAATAATGAAATAATTTGAGAAAACAAAATAATCGATTTTTTAAAATTTGGTTCTAAATTTTTTTTTCTAAACAATTAACATGAATTGAGTTGAAATTTTGACTTTCCTGCTCTTTTCAAATAGTAAAATAACTTTCCTCTCTTGATGTCTTCCAATTGAAGTGCATTAGACGAAATAGAGATATTATGCATTGTTTTGGATATATGCTGCCATAAAAAATTAAGTAGACATTGAACACTTGAAGCAACTGAAATATTAATAAAAGCATATTACACATTAAATGTAAAAATGATCGTTTTTAGAAACATAATATTTGGTTTACGTAGTTTTAATTATTTTATCAATTTCAATAATTTTACTTGTTTTTTTTTTTTAAAGAAGTAACTTTAGTCTGTTCTGTATACCTGAAAACAATTCACATGACAAATACTTAAATTTTGGCAAAAAATCATTATGGATAGATAATACTCAGGACACCTTATAATGAAGTAAATGGCTTTAATGTATAGCAAATATGTAGTTAATGTACCTGCTCTCTCTCATTAGGCTACTATAAGGAATAAAGAAAGATCTTTAATGTGGAAATGTGGAATTCTCACTAAGTTAGAAATAGTCATTGAACTTTACCTGTAACATGATGTTGAAAATATTTGAAGGATGTTTTTGCTTTGTGTTTTAATGCACTACTTTTCCGTTTGGACATTCTACAGACATTATATTAAAGTGAGAAGTTAGAGTAACTACAAACACACATATATGTATATGTGTATGTATTTCTTTAATTTCCAATATATTGGGTCAAGGAAATAAAGATTTAGCATAAATAAGCAAGACTTTCTAAAATAATTCAGAAGTTAAACTGTAAACTGGAACATATTTTATACAAACCCACATACATATATGTATAGTATTTTTTCAGTTTCTAAAATGGTGGGTTCAGAAAATGAAGACTTACTACAAATAAGTCAAACTTTTCTCAAACAATTCACAAGTTTAAACAGACTAAATAAGAACATGGTTAGTTGATGATGACAGCATTTCTTTTCAACACCCTTAATGGAGAAAAATAAGATTAGGAGACCCCTAACCATTGCACTTCAGGCTTTGAAGTGGAAATGCCTGTAAGGGTTCTGTATAATGTTAAGTACTTAAAGTTGATCAACACCCTAGACATGATAAGGAGATTAAGTGCTGATTAAACTCCTATCAGTAGAATTCAAATAAGTGATCTGGCAAGACAAGAGCTCTAATCAAGTGCTCTTGTTTGTCTGTCATTGGCTCAATATCAGATACAATCAGTCACCATTTTTTTTTTCTGTTCCAACCACAGCTACTTTAACTTTGTTTATACATTAATTTTGAAAGTACTTGCTATGGCTAGGTGTATGGATTCCATTTAACTGTGCTTAGGTGAGATTATGGCACTGAATTATAAGGAGAAATCCTTGGCTAGAAGATGTCTATAAAGATTAAGTTATTTTTCCCCCTTTCCCAACAATTAGCAACACTAGACTGTTTAGCAGAGATCAATTGTAATTGAGGAACTGAGAAAGGGCAATAAACAAATTATGGTGCTTTCGCTGAAGTCTGAAGCCTGTTGGTTTACAGAACCTCTGTTATTTAATCCAGAAGCCCTGTAGGTTGTAAATTATCCATTACAGTTGTCACTAGACCCTTAAACAGAAGTTATGTACTAGTTTAAAGACAGAGGAAAAGAGAGTCTCCTGGTCTTTGTTTCACTCAAAACAGACCGCACAGAATTAAATCAATTTAGAAAAAATATTTAGGACATCAAGCTTTTCAAATAATGTAAAAATGTTTACCTGTCCATAGCATAAGAAAATATAATTTGAGCTGTTTAGTTCTTGTAACCAAAAATCTGATCCAGAAGTGTCTTAAAATGTTTGATTTTGACTGACTCCATGATCTTATGATTTCGTTGAAGCCTAGTAATAAAATAATATTTTGAATTGTTTTAAGATTATAAGATTTTTTTAAAATTTTTAAATTTTTTATTTTTTAGACAGGGTCTTGCTCTCTCCGCTCTGTCGTCCAGGCTGGCGTGCGGTGGTGCCATCTTGGCTTACTGCAACCTCCGCTTCCCAGGTTCAAGCGATTCTTGTGCCTCAACCTTCCGAGTAGCAGGCACTAAAGGCACGCGCCACCACACCAGCTAATTTTTGTATGTTTTAGTAGAGACAGGGTTTCGCCATGTTGGCCAGGCTGGTCTCTTACCTCCTGACCTCAAGTGATCCGCGCGCCTCCGCCTCCTTAAGTGCTAGGATTACAGGTGTGAGCCACAGGGACTGGCCCAAGGATCTTAATTCTATAGAAGTACAAGAAGGATAAAGAGAAAGACACTATTTTATTTTTTAAATTATTCGAGGAAGACAAATTGCATATAATATCACATCAAGAAGTAGAGTCTGAGAGTTCTTTCTTAAGCAAAATTTGGCCACCTTGCTATTTGAACTGTATAATGTTTTCAAGGGCGTAAAATTAAATACACAGGACATAACAAGAAAAGTAATATATGAGTAAACCTTCAGAGTCACAAAATAATATTTTAAATAAACAATCTGTTTAAAACATATTCAAACAAATGGGATAACAATAATTGGAATAGCGCCATCTGCTTTTAAAATTGGTAAAATGTTCATCATATGTGTGACTGCCATGGAAATGAAGTGTCTTATAGAAGCAGTCCGTTAAAAGCACATGGACTATAATGTTAAATAGAAAGTTACAAAATTTTAGAGGAATGCACGTGTCAATATTTTGTAACATGTCATGTGGATCAGAAACACTCACTAAAAGACCATCTGACAATCAAAAACATCTAGTTACAAAAATGCATTAAAAATAAAATTGAAAATGTACATTGGCATGTGGAAAGATAATCATCACACCTGTGACAAATGAAGGGTTAAAGCTTTGATGTTAAAAAAAGGCATTTGCAATTTAGGAATAAATGATGTCACAATGGAAGAGTTTGCAAAAGAAGAAAATGGAAATGACCTTATGGCCTCAAAGATGTAAAAATAAAAGCAGCAACACATTATCTTTTTTTTCTAAAATAACTTATTTGATTGGCAAAATGGACACCATCTGCTATATTTTAAGGCACGAAGGAAGCAACGAAAATTGGAGGAAATGTAAATAGGTTTTCTTCTATGCAGGTAAATTTGATAATGTGTGACAAAATGTTTAAAATCTATATATTTCTTTTGTTTTAGGAAAATACACTAAAAAGTGGTGCGAAAAGATGTAAAATAAAGGGTATTCTTCACAGCATTGTTAATAATACTGAAACATTTGAAACTACTTAAAAATTCCTAAATGAGAAGATGGTGAAGTTATTTGTGAATGCTCAGTGGACTACTACACAGTTATTCGAAATGAAGACACAGATCTATATTTATTGGTGTGAAATTATGTCCTTGACATATTATTGAGCTTAAAAATAGCTATAGAATATGAGCCTATTTATTAAAAATAATTAATTATATGAACATGTGTGTTCTTTTAAATATATGCATATACATATTACATACAAAATGTATTAGTGTGTGTATCTGTATCTATCTATTGATATCTGAAAGAATGGTCACTGGAATATTGATTATGGTTTATCTCAGACTTTCAGGGTTGTTTTTTTCTTTTTTGATGACAGCATAACAGGTGTTATTCACCTGCAACTTCACGAAGATCAATATACTTTGTTAAATTTTCATAAGAAATATTTTATAGAATACCTGCTATAACGTAGCAGACTTCAGGTTCTTTATCTTGAATGGAAAATGTCTTTGACTGAAGAAAATGCCGTTATTTACTGTACACTGGTCCTTTTAGTTGCAAATGTCCCCTTTTACTGACCAGAGGGTTCACTTTAAGGACATTTGTTCTTAATAACAATTTAAAAAGGAGAAAAGAACTTGGATTTGCATTTGCTTAGCCTTTTCAAAATTAATAGAGATGCTCCTTAGAAATGTGTCAATAATCATAACAGTAAAATGATAATATTTCAAAAATAAGCACAATGAGCATATCAAATAAAATCTACAGTGTTGCTTAGCTTCCCCCCGCCGTGCTACTTAAGTAAAACTTGGGGTGCCACTTTTCTTTTATAAGTCATTAAGGAAGAGCCATCTATCATCTCCAGCAAGTTCTACTCTACTCTTTGTTTTTATTTCTCCATTTTAATCTAAAAAACAATTCATGGAAATGAGAAACAACTTGGTGACAGAAGTAGCCCTCTGGTATAGGGGGCAAAATTCCATTCTCCAATTTGCATTGCAGGCTTTAAAAAATTCTGTAGAAACTGTTTTTTTTTTTTTATTACATATCCTTTTTCTCATCTAATATGCAGACTTGCTGTTTATTGAGGTGTAAGTTTTGTTTGTGGAATGAGTATCAGCACAATCGGGAGCCACAACATACTTTAAAGAGTTATCCTGGGAATAGACAATGCAAAATATTGCCCACATTTTGCAGTACAGAATTTTTTTTATTACAGCAGAATAGAATAAGTAGAAGAAAGTAATTTTTTTTAAAACAAGAAATTTCTGTGCCTTTGAATGTTGACTATGTCTGGAGGGAAAATACAAATTGGATGCCAGCATGGCAGAGAAGGCTGCTATAACCACTAGAGATCTGAATGATTGTGAGTGGCTGAACATTAAATTTAGCTGGGATAGTCCACATGGATTATGAAGACAGTAGCACGGATTATGTGAACAGAGCAGGGCACCCCATTGTTCTAATAATAATATGTACATCTCTTTACTGGGTCAATATAGGTAGTCATTTAATTAAATTAACCACATAACTGTCATCTTTTCACTGAATAGTTTTCAACCCTCACCCACTGTCCCACTTTTTGCAGTCTCCAATATCTATTTTGCTACTTTGTATGTCCATGTGTACAAATTGTCTAGCTTTTACTTATAAGTGAGAACATGTGTTATTTTGACTTTCTTTTTTGAGTTTTTTTCAGTTAGAATAACTGGTTCCATCCATTGTTGCTGCAAAAGACGTGATTTCATTCTTTTTTATGACTGAGTAGTATCCCGTGTTATATATACACCTCATTTTCTTTATCCAGTCATTCATTGATAAATGCTTAGGTTGATTCTGTGAGTTTGCTATTGTGAACAGCACTGTGATAAACGTATGGGTGAAAATGCCTTTTTAATATAATGATTTCTTTTTCTTTGGATATATGCCCAGTAGTGGGATTGCTGGATTGAATTGTAGTTCTATTTTTAGTTTTTACTTTCTCTCTTCTTTCTTCTTCTTCCTCCTCTTTCTCCTTCCTACAATAGTAATAATAATAAGTAATAGTAGTTTATATTTTAAAGTAACAAATATTATTTTCATTTAAAAATAGATGTAATATCTTCAATTGTATCTAGTTTGGAGCATATTTTCCTTATGAAATAGTATTTTTGTTAAATAAATATTTTACTTGGTAGAGTTCAATAGCTTAAGAAGGAATTTCAAAAGCAAATGCTTGTTTTATTGAGGCATGTTTTGAGTGGAAATAAAAGATTTTGATCATTGTGGCAAAAGACTTTCTTGCAGTGGGAGCACAAAAAATAGTCTGTTGCTGTTAACGAGTAGTTCCACAGTCCCTGTGAAGTGTTCTTATATGCCAGGAATGCCTAATCACTACGAATTGAAAAGTATAAATTTGCTTGGTAAGATGTAAACAAATATTTAAAACAGAAAGTTTCAAAAACATTCAACAGCTCTTCTGATCTATCCTGATAATACTCCATTTGTCAATGGCTGAAAACTGACAAAACTGTATTTTCTGAATAAAGCATGGTTTGAAAGAATTTATTTATTTTTTTTTTGCTGTTTTAATTCAGGGAGACCTTTTGGAGAGTGAAATTTATATAATAAATCATTAAGACTTCTGAAACACTTTAATCTTATGGGGAGTAACCAAGGTAGAAGATCTCAAATTGTGTTGTTATTAGCATTTAGTCATTTTATGATCTATCTTCAGAAAGGAAAATATGAAGCATGTGACTATATGTTTATATGTAAAATAGAGATTTAGGTTGAAATATAGTCATGTATTGCTTATGTTGGGGGTATATTCTGAGAAATGCATCGTTAGGTGACTTTGTCATTGTGCGAACATCATAGAGTGTACTTACACAAACCTAGATAGTATAGCCTAGTACACACCTAGGCTGTACTGTATAGCCTATTGCTCCTAGGCTACAAACCAGTATGACAGGTTACTGTATTAAATACTATAGGTCATTGTAACACAATGGTAAGAATATGTGTGTGTAAACATAGAATAGGTATGGTAAAAATACAGTATAAAAGATAAAAAATAGTGCACCCATATAGGGTTCTTACTGTGAATGGAGCTTGCAGGACTGGAAGTTTCTCTGGGTGAGTCAGTGAGTGGGTGGTGAGTGAATGTGAAGACCTAAGACTTTACTGTACACAACTGTAGACTTTATAAATACTGTACACTTAGGCTACACTAAATTTATAAAGAGCTTTTTACTTTCTTCAATAATAAATTAACCTAACTTACTATAGCTTCTTTTTAGTCTTTATAAAGTTTTTAATTTTTTCCCTTTTGATTCTTTTTGAATAACACTTAGCTTAAAATATGAACACATTATGCAGCTATACAAAAATATTTTTTTCTGGATATCCTTCTATAAGCTTTTTTCTATTTTTGAAAATTAATAAATTTTAACTTTTTAAACTTTTTGTTAAAAACGAAGACACAAACACACGTATTAGCCTAGACCTACACAGGGTCAAAATCATCAATGTCACTGTCTTCTACCTCCAGATCTAGTTTCACTAGAAGGTCTTCAGGGGCAATAACACGCATGGAGCTGTCATCTCCTATAACAATGATGCCTTCTTCTGGAATATCTCCTGAAGGACCTGCCTGAGGCTTTTTTACAGTTAACTTATTTAAAAAAATAAATAGAAGGCATATACTTTAAAATAGTAATAAAAAAGTATAGCATAGTAAATACATAAACCAGCAACACAGGGTTTTTTATCATTATTAAGGATTGTGTACTATATATAATTGTATATGTTATACTTTTATATGGCTAGTAGTTCAGCAGTTTTTTTCCCACCATGCATTGTGCTACATCATTATGATGGTTCAATGGCATTAGGACATATAAAATTTTCAGCTCCATTATAATCTTATGGGACCACCATAGTATATGTGATCTGTCATTGACCAAAATGTTGTTGTGTGACACATGACTGTATTAACTGTCCAACTCAATCTTTCAATTGAGATATCTACACTGAATAATGAATTCAAGAGAATTGACTTAGTTGCAACTCCACTAAACTACCAATATTGGTTGGTTCTCCAGTTCTTACTACCTTTTTTTCTTGTTTTTTTTTTTTTTTTACATTTTACACATTACTGACATTGTATTTGAGTTCTTAAACTGAAAAATAACCTTAAACATCAACAAAGGACAAAGGGGAAGTAATTTAATTTACTTTACTATCTCCTTCCTAGAGACTGAACTACTAGTAAAAACAATTTGAGAGTTTGCAAACATTATTTGTTTATCTGTAAAGTTGTTCTAAACCTGTTTGTTATGTTTCCCAGGCACATTCATTCTTTGGTAAAATTTTTTATTTTTAAGAATAACAATATAAATTCCAAACTCCGGGAAACTTTTATATTGCATTAAGAGACACCAAGAAGAGTTTGTCAATCTGTTTCTTTTAGATCATGTGAGACAGACCCAACTATTTCCCTCAAGCTAGAGAAACTCTGGCTTCTTATCCTAGAGCCCCACCAGGCTAGAAGAAGGATTTTTCCTTCCACAACTATTTTCAGCGGAGGAAAGGTCATGTTCAGCCCCTAGAGCCATCTGACATTAGTTTAAATCCAGAGCCTGATATGACAAACTTGTAGGCTTATTTGGTTGGCAGGACCTGGTCATTTTAGTTCTAAGGGTCTGAAAATCTTATCTATCACATATTACAGACTCTGAGTTGAATCTAAGAATTCTTCAGTGTCGCTTAGGTAAATCTGAATGGTTATCTCCTTGGGACTCTCTTGCTCAAGGAGTCACAGAGAAGGTATATGTCTGACATTAGGAAGAAAGCAATCTAGGCTCCAATCCTGAGCAGTTTGAAGAAGCTCCCATTAGCTGCCTGATGTTAATGGGAAATCCATGTTGTCAGTTTGATGGGGAAAGAGAAGATCAGACATGTCCAGGCAGATAGGGGATCCAGAGTGAACCCGTGAAGATCCAGAGTTACCTTAAGCATCTAGAACCTCAAACCTTCTCCCAGCCAGATGACACTGAGTCTCTTGGAATGTCATTGGTGGATACCCAGTCAATCCCTTGGAATGACCTTATGAATAGTGACAGATCTGGAACATGTAACCATGATGTCTAACCACCTTTTGACAAAGTCTGTGATGATACTTGTGTGTCTAAATGAAAATAAACAGATATTGGGATTTGAGAAGATTATTAAAGAGAGTTTTTTAGATATTCTGGAGAAAGCAAGGGTTGTTACCTGGGCCTTCTTTATTAAACTCCCAAATTGTAGTCAAAACACTGAGCCATGTATTTTGGCAAGGATCCCCTGAAAGTTTATAGTCCAAGGAGTTGATGGCTGGCTCAGCTTCAAAGAAGGCCAGAAGGAGGTAGTAAGTCAATTAAAATTTATTAAATACCTATGTGATGCAAGCCCTATGCTAGGTAAGCCTCACAACTTTGTCAAGTCTTTATCATAAAGAAAGAAAGGAGGAAAATAGCAGTTTATTACTATAATAGCAATGATAAACAAAATCACTTATAATGTAAAAGGAGATAAAAATAAGTAAATCACACTCAATCTTTTAAAATCCTTCTTAACATGCTGTTGGATCAGGGATTTTATAAACTCATATCATTTTCCTGCTGGCAGTTACTTTAGGTCTTAAGATGAGATTGAGACTGCCTATGTAAATCCTGCAGATCTCAGTGAAGTTTCCGTGGGGACTTTGTTCACTATTTTGCAATAAGGGGTAGCTTACTGAGCCTGGAGAAATGCCAGTGGTATGTCAGAAGTCTGAGAATCCCAAGGGCAAAGATATGAAGTCTTACATGGGGAAATGAGAGAGATTGGTTTAGTGACATTAAAAAAACTGAACTGGTATCAAAGCTAACTGGGCTGGATGAGACCTGTTCTGACAGATTATTTGATTGAGTACTATACAATATTTAAGAATGGAAGTTCTAACTAACCAAACCTGACTGATATTACTCTATCCTTCTCAGTAAAGCTTCATGCTCAAGAGTTACTGTATGTGTGTTGGATATAGCAGTGCCTAGATAAGTAGATTGGATCAGGGCCTGGGCAGAGGAGAGTGTGAATTCACAGACACCCTCACTTAGGGTTTTTGATTCTGAATGGGGTGGGTATGCTGAACTGGAAAACAAAGTCACCAGAGGTAAGAACTACATCCTTCCACTTGGTCACAAATTCTGTTGTGATGTCGGTGCAGAGCCTATTGTACTGACATCATTGTTGCCATCAGCAGGAACAATGAGAGACGTTAGACTGTGGACTTTGAAATTGACCTATCTTAACATTGGCAAAATGGTGGAGAACTTCAAATTCTAGTTCCTGAAGATGTCAAGCTTAGTCTTCACACACGAAAAGGACAAAGTGACAGCATTAATTGTTACTGTCTGGCTCGTGAACCCAATAAGGGTTTCTGTCATCATAATAGATGCTATTATCTGAAAAACTTAACACCACTAAAACTAAATTTCTTATTTTTTGCCATTTTTTCTGTATGATAATAAACCATCAGATCACATTAATTGAAGAAAACATCGACATCAAGGCAGTGTTAGTATGGAAGAATTACTTGTAAACCTGGTGATCTGGAGAGTCTGTCATTTTTTTCTGACGTGGTTGAATACATCATCTCTCCCAACTGCACTGATTACATTTTAGATTTAGGCCTCATTTACATAATACATAAGCATGCAGAAAATATACCAAAGGTCAAATGAATACATCAAGAGTAAAATAGAGGAAACCTCCCAAATTATTCTTTTATTCATTTTACTTGTATTTTTGGATCTAATTAGAGTGCTAGCTAAGCCACCAAATAGTTTTTTCTCACAAGTACTTTAAAATAGAAACACATCCAATATACAATAGCTAACCCAGTTACTTTCATGCATTGCCTATTTGTAAACTATTCACAGATTTCAGTTTCAAGAGTATAATTCCTGGTGTTTCTGGGCAGTTCCTTGGGAGATGTTTCAAAATGAACATGTTTCAGAGTATTTATAACTACCATCTTATAGAAAATGAAAATGAAATCTACTCAAGATTTTAACCACCCTTATTATTAACAAGCACAATGATGAGGTTTAACCAATCGTGGTTCCTTTTTAAAAGCTTCCCTATATTTTTCTTATATATGTTTTTAACAATTTTCAGTCTGTCTCATGGTATCATTTATTAGTGACAAGAAGATTAATAAAACTTTCTGCACTTAAGCCAACAAATTAAAATATCTAGTGATTACCAGAGATCCCAACATTTTTTCCAACTGGAAAAGGAGAGAAGCCAGGGGAAAGAATATTTTAAGAACAAATCCTTAGGAACTAGTGACAAAATCCTTGTCCTTGAAGCTTATATAAATAACTTTCCAGTGTTTTTTTAACCTTTTCTCTCCCCTCCCCAGTCCGCTCAGCAATGAGGCATGTCACTCCACTTGTTCACATCCATCTTTTTTTATTGATGTCCACTTTGGTGTCTGTACAGGTCATCAATTTTGCTGCCTCTTAGGCAGCCAGTGGGAATGTACAAGTTAAGTCACTGGATTTTGTGTGTCAGCCTTGAGGAGGAGGGTAAGGGAGGAAGTGTCAGCTTTCTTTAGCACTAACAGTCCCAATCAGATACTGGCACTGGGCCTCATAAATCTTGTGGATGACCCAGGTGAACCCTGAGGCTCAGCGCTCACTGAAAACTGATCAGGCCTCTGCTTAGTTTAACAGGTCGTTCTCAGTGACAAGTGAAGGGTTCAACAAATGCACAAAACAGATATATATTAGTTGAAAAACTAATGGCTTTTAAAAGAATGTTTGACAATTGTTTAAGGTTGTCTGTAGATCCATTATACTGATAAACGACCAACATGGTGTATACTAAAGTGGAGCTGGTTAGGAGGATACCAACTTAAAGTTGGGTTTTCTTTTTCTCCTCTTTTTCCTGTTTTTCTCTTTGGTCCTGTGGCTGTGAACTTCAGGAGCAACACATCCAGGAAACCTAGGAAAATACCTGTGTTGCATAAGTTTAACCTTGCAGTCCAAGTGGAATTAAAAAGATTCTGAGACTGCCCTCAGTGACCTGCAATTGACCGCTTGAACTTCTAAGTTAGGGTCAGTTGGGGCCCAGAATAAGAGGTCAAAAGCTGGTCAGCGTTCCCTAGTCCTAACATGCTGAATAGGAAGACTTTATTGCTGTGATTTATGCAATTTGCCGAGACAGGTTAAGGAGACCTTAAAACACACCACAGGGCTGACTTGCACAGGGACACCCTCTTCTTGAAAAATAAATTTTGATTGTCCAGCTGAAATCTCTTGGGGATACGCCTTGAAGTATTTTACCCTCTGTGTCTACAGATTCATTCCCACACTCGACCCCTGAATGTGACAGGGTTAGTGTTTCCAGATTTATTTAAACAATGCAAATGCACCAAATGAAGCACTTTCAAACCTGATTAATTGCAAAGGCAGAATAGCTATTGGTAATGAATTATTTTTTGGGGAAGCAGTAAACTCCTTCAAAAGTTAACTCTTAAATCAGATGCTTCAGAGGTCCAAACATTAATAATAAAATACTTATCACACATACTTAATATTTAAAACTACAATACTTAAACCATTCCAAATGAACAATTTCAAGATTCAGGTTTGTCTTCAAAACTTGGTTCTTATGAACTATTATAACTGATACATTATCAAGCCTTTTTTTGGCATAATAGAGATAAAAATATTTCTGTTTTTATTGAGAATAAATTTTAGGACCCTTAAAAATAAGTTTCTTTTCCTAGTCTGTGCCTACTGGAGTCAGAAACAGATCATGATTTCCACTTTTATAGCAATTTGCAAGATGTGGTTTCCATTCTTTGTTTAGCTTCCCCATTTATAGCAAACCAACAATGATGATCTGGTTTTTGTGATACAAGTCGTGGTATAGCCATGAATGTCAGTTTTACTCAGGCTTAAAGCAAAAAATTGAACCCAGGTCTTTTACGGATGAAAAGCTACTTGGTGCTATAAACCTTTAAGCCACCTCTCTGCCTTTTTACAGGGCATTTAGTGCTTCTGGGAGCATGTGCCTCCATAACTCAAATTGGCTCTGATCTAATAAATGCAATTCACAAGGTATTAGTCTATTATGTGGTCTAATTTCATTTGGTAAATGAAAGAAAAAGGTAAAACAGTGAAAGATATTCACTTTGAAAAATGGCTAGTGTGTAACATTCAGCAGCAAATTTCCATAAAGGTTTTAAAGACACACTTTAAAAAGGAAATATGCATGCCCCAAATATGTGTTTGCATGCTGGATTGGATGATTCACTAGACACTCTATCAGTTTGTTGGGTAAACAATAACCAATCAAGTTTGGTTGGATTTGAATCAATTTGTATAAGAAGCTTATGACAGGACAAGCTTAAAGGTTATAAACTAACAAATGTGTGGGAAAATGCTTTGCACAAATATAATTTACCTAATTAACCTCAAGACCCCTCTGTTTTGTCAAGGTCACATTGATTTTTCTTTCCTCCTCTTAACACTGCCCAATGATGTATTTTCTTGGATACAGGGCCTAGCAGTAAAAGGCACATCTCTGATGTGTCTTGAAAAACTTCTTATATGTTCTTTGCAAACTATGTAATATTTTATTTTGGGGGGATGGAGGGGTGGAAGGATGGAAAGGACCCACTATCTTGTGTCTTTTTATGATAATTCTTTGTTCATGATGGTGGAAAGCCTACCTGTCATCCAGGTTAAGGATATGAGTGAAGCTTGTTAAGCCTCGCTCAAGAGAAATTAAGGAAGGGACGAGAAGATGCAAGCAGGGACTCTCCCCTCTGATTGGACTGTCATAGCCTTTGTCTTTTCAGCAGCACAATTGTCTGTAACCAGTGGGTTCCCACACTTTAGTGTGGCTAAAATGTTGTTTTCCTGCTGCATTTAATCTGTTGTAAAAAGGGTATCTTCATTCTTGAACAATAAAAATTAAAGCTAATGTTCCCAGTTCACTGTAAATAGCTTTTGGGAAACTCAGTTAATTAAATCTTCCATTTTGAAGTATTTTCTATTACTAGAAGAAATTAAAAGTAGACAGGAGCACAGGGTAGCCATTAATGAGGTTACTGAAGATCCAAAGAGATGTTGCATTATGAGAGTGGTTCCAGAAAAAGTCTGCAATTAAGCAGATCTCTAAAGAAATGTTTTTGCTATACCAATAATCACTATTGATCAATTGGTATTTTTGAAAGCTCTTAGAGCAATCAATGAGTAATTTTATCTTTTGCCCTTGGTACTAACTGTTGATTGATTCATGGATGACTTTGTTAAAAAGTAAGCAGATTAGTATTGAAAACTTGGTACTAAGTAATAAATTAAGAATTTAGTGTGGCATATAGTACAGCTCTCTTAGGGCAGTTCAATCATTCTCATTCTACATGGACTAAACCTACTCAACTTTTTGTGTTATTCCTTTAATTCATGCCAACTCAGTCTGTGGGATTTCCTTATTACTTTTGCTCAAAATGTATATTGGTAAGTCTGAAAAAATGAATGCTTTCCATTGCTTTACCTGAGGTTTTTCTCTCTTAGGGTTAAAAATTAAAATAGAAAAATATAATCTTGAATTCTTATTGTCACCAACAATTTTTGCAATCTCAAGCATGTCAATTTTAGGAATTGTGGTCAAATTCTACCTCAAACAACATACAATTTTTGTTTTTTTAAGAGAGAAAGATAACTTTACCGAGAGAAAATGGTTGTCATCTTAGTCTGCCATGAGGCACCACTGACAATATATAATTGGCGGTTGTTTTCCAGACCTGAGAAACTGCAAGCTGCTTACTCCTATGCTCGGCAATTGGCTTTATTCAACAGCTGCAGGTCACCAACAGGGGCTGGAAGGATTGCCTCTATGGATGCCTTAGGAATAATTTTACCCTCTGTATATTACTCAGCTCTGCTGTTCTAGGATCTAGTATTTAACATATCTCAGGGAGCCTTTGTCTAAAAAAGAAAAAAGTGTTTAAACTAATAGGAGACTAATTTTCCTGGAAAACCAATTAAATAATTACAATGGAAATATTTCTATTAATATATTCAGTTCAACATTTTGAAGGCCTATAATCATTAAGAGGGTAACTTCATTCTTTCTTTATGTAACCCAGATTATATGTTGATATACCTTTCATCATTTTGTTTCAGTGAATAATAAGAACCAATATATTAATACTAAGGCTTCACTGTGCATACTCTACTAAGTGTTTTTATCTAAATTAACTCTTTTAAACCTCATAATAATACTATTATCTCCATTGAACAGATGAGGAAACTGAGGCACAGAGTCAGTAAAACTCATGCTATACCACATCAACTAATGCTCATGAACATGCTATACCACATCAATCAGTGTAATTGATTAAACTGGGGCAACTCTAGGCAAAATTATGCAGTAGAGAACTACTTGACATTGTTAGTGTCCTCTTCCAGTACTCTTCTCTCATATTCAGGAGTAGTCTTTTTCCCATCCATTTATGTCTCTTCCATTTATGCTTTATCTACAAGAAAGAATGTAGTATTCATCGTTTATATATTGACTAAATCCATTCACATTAATATGATACCTTTTCCTAGGTAATTTACATTTGTGTATTCATTCACTTCACACATAATTATTTAGCCTTTATTTTTTTCCAGAAACTACTCCTTCCTTCCTTTTCTTCCTTCTTTCTATTCTGGTCTTCCTTCCTTCTCTCCTTCCCACTTTCCGTAGCTCCCTTTCTTCTTTCCTAAAAAAGTCTGGGCCTCAGCAAACAGATGAAGGAGACGGAAGGTCTTCTTGTGGCTTTTGAAATTTTGTTAAACCACATATTGGCCTCAAAATAAACCTTCTTTAACCATTTTGGAGACAGGGAGGCCAACGAGGTCAGCACATCACTCACTCCTCCAGGACCAGATAGTCCTAATCCCCAGGAGAAGCTTAAAACAATACATGGAGACCTATTTGAAGCCCTTACTAATTCCTCTGGACTTTAGAGGCTCAGATTTATAGATGTAGGCAGTCAAGCAAGCATTTCATTCAAAGTGCACAAAATACAATGATCTCTAGTCATAAGCTGGCAGAGCATGCACCCTAACCTTTTAAGGAGAAAGACAACAGTAGTTCTTTTGGTTTATGTAATAGAATATTTGAGTTTTGCCTTTAGCTTTGCTTTTTCCCTGCACAGTTGCAAATGAAAAGTTAATTGAAACTATAATATTTTACCAAAAATTTTATGGCAAGTATTCAGAACATGAATGAATTCGTTTAAAATAATTCCATGTTTGTAACAAGATTTGTGCTTGTAATGAATGTAGTCTAAACCATGGGTTTAATGCGGAATCAAGTCAGTTAAACTTCATGCTTTTTCTAGCCCTGTTGTAAATGTTTTTTATAGTTCTAATGCTTAAAGGACTTTTGTCAAACTTTTTGGTGACAACTAGATCAAAAAAACCCACAGTTATTTGGCTCTATTTCTCTCCAGAGCTGGCAATGAAAAGGAATTGCAGAATGCAATTGGCAGAGCCAAATACACAAAAAGACAATGTAATAACATTTCAAATGAACAATTCCATAGGGTTCTTTGTTGAAAGTATTATCTTGTCTCCTTTTAGTGATTTAGTGGTTTTTTTTTCTAGATTCCATTCCAGAGCTTAGAAAATAGCAGATGTATAAATAAGAAGAAAAAAACCACAATGTTTTATACATGTCTTAAGCCACCAAAATACATCCAGGGAAAAAGCTAAAACAATAAAAAAATTAAAATTGAAATTTGTTGAAATGTTACTTTTTGTAATTTTTTTGTGTGTTTAAATTATTTTTTACACCCACAATTATTCCAGAAATGTTTTAAGTTTCCTCAATAACAAAAAGGAAAAGCAGCATAATATCATTATTTTAAAAGTGGCCACAAAAAAGGAATAACAAAATTGAACATAAAATAGGATAAAAATGACTAAAGAAAATGAACACATGAAAAGATGTTAAACAAACTTTAGGGAAATTTAAGTAAAAAGTTTTGAAGAAATTTAAATTAAGACCTCAGGGAGATGCTACCGCACAATTATTATGATGACTTAAATTAAAATACTGACAATACTGAGTGCTGGTGAGAATTTGGAGCAAATGGGATTCTTGCACATTGTTGTTAAGAATGCAAATGGTACTTCCATTCTAGAAAACAGCTTGGCAATTTCTTATAAAGTTAAACATATACGTACCATTTGAGTTAGCAATATCACTCCTGACGCTTCCTCTACGGAAGTGAAATTTTATATTGACACAATGCCTGTACATGAATGTTTATAGCAGTTCTATTCCTTTCTGGCCCAAACTAAAAATAATCCAATGCCTTCCAATGGGTGAATGGATAAACAAATTGTAGTACACTCATACCATGGAACACTAACGGGGAATAGACTACTGATATATGCAATAATTTGGATGAATCTAAAAAATGACATGCTGAGTAAAAGAGGTTGGTCTTTAAAGGGTACATACTGTATGCATCAATTTATATGACATTCTTGAAAAGACAAACTACAGTGACGGAGAATAGTAGAGGTTGCCGGGAGTTGCGGTGGAGAAAGAGCATAACTAGAAAGGATAGAATGAAGAGGCTTTAAGTAATGACAAAACTCTTGTATCCTGATTGTGATGGTGGTGTTGATATATGTGTTAAGACACATTAAGTTGTATACCAAATTTTAAAAGTAATAAAATGACTAGAGAATGTAGGTTTTATATCTGGCTCTAGGTTTTCTAGTGGATAAAAGGGAATTTGTTGAGTTATGCAATTTACAAGATAATGGAGACGAAAACACTGAACGCTCTGAGGAAGTTCCACTACTATTTATGTTGATAACAGATGTAACTTTGCAAAGAAAACAATGCATGATGCAAAGGATAAGGTCCTGTGTGAATAATAAGTTTCATTGAAATGTTTCTTTTTGGGTCCCTCTACATAGGCAGCTGGCATCACTGCAAAACACAGTAAAGTGAGGTGTGTCAATTCCATGTAATATACAAAAAGATTCTTTTTATTTGGCTCAATCCACAGCATATCCTCCAAAACATACTTTCTAAAAATACGTTTATTATAAATTCATTTAATATACATTTTATACATTAGCTTATTTCCCAAATAATTTGTTTATAAGTTAATGCTTATACCTTGCATCTTCCACCTTATGTATCAAATTATGTAATGGTGAAAGATGCAAGGTGTAAGCATTAACTCATAAAGATAAAATGAGCTCATTGAAATCATACAATTACAAAGTGTGTGGGAATAAAACATCAGTTTTCAACAGCATTTTAATGTCATAAGGTTTAAATAAGAGCATAATGTTATACACATGTAAGTGATGAATATTCAATCAAACTTAAGAATTTAAATTTCCCATTCAGTCACTTCTGTTTAAAAAACTTAATTTACAAGTTTAGTCCTAGAAAAACACAGTAATAAAATATAATATATTTTACACATTAATTACTTTCCCTCATGTTTTGGTTACACTGGACAGAAGAGAAAACCTCTCTGGTTAATATTTGACATTAACTAAGTCATGAATGTCATTTACTGCCATAAATATGTGTATATTTATTTGTTGGCGTGCCTGTGAGAATTCAGCATAATATTTCACTCGAATTGTTAGAAGCAGAATTGGTTTAGATGAAATAATTCCAAATCTCTTGGACTTATCTGAGAAAATGGAAAAATCAGGAGAGATATGTTATAGTACAATAGGAAAACCCTATTCCTTGAATGCTTCAGTGTATATCACTGCTATTTTACCTATTACATTTGAAATTTTGTAACTATAATTACATATCTCAAAGATAAGTTTTCTCCAACTCTGTCAAATCTTTTCTACGTAGCAATTTATTGACTCATAGTGTGACTGGCTGGAGAGGCTCAGCTCCCTGATGGGATGCACCCGATGTGCTCAGGCCTTTGGGATCTTGTCCACCCAAGAATGGGTAGGAGGCCTTGGCTTGATGATATTGTTCAAGTAAATATTGGACCCCAAGAGCTTTTGCAGAAAAGTGATTTATTAGGTAGAGAGAGAAAGAGATGTAGGGAGAGAGAGAAAGCCAGCTCCCACGCTATCATGGGAGGGGATTCCAGAGAGGGAAATCTGCACAGGTAAGGGGCAATGGGTCTTTTAATCTGGAGATTATCCCCACCCCACCCAAGTTCTTGTCCCATGAGATGAGTTCCTTCAAACTTCTGCTGGAATGACTGATTTTTGACTCTGACATCTTTGACTCTTGACTGTGGGTTGTTTGGCTCACAGTTCTCCTACAGATTTTCTCAGGCTTTCTTAAACAAAAGCAGCTCACCTGGGCAGTCTGTTTTCCCACTCGAAAGTTAGACAAAGACCTCTAAGCTCCTGGATGGAGAAGTGAAAGAAGGCAGATCAGGCATGTGACCGGGAAGTTCTTGCCTTTGAAACCATGCCCTTTGTAGACCCAGGAAGAGAAGTTAACATATTCTTTCAATAGGTCATTCTGATTCTAATGAGTTGGGAGGTCTGCCTACTCAATGTCATTTTGTTTAAGGTTTATTGCTAATCATGGCATTCCTTTTATTTTATTTTATTTTATTTTTTTATTTTTTTAAGTTTTTTATATGGCATTCCTTTTAAAAAACAAAATACTTAAATTTCATCACTTTTTTGTTGGAGTCTAACCCTATGCCCTGTTTGCCAATATGTCCTAAATATATCATGAATTTTTTGTCTTTTAAAAAATTTTTTTAATTTTTATTTTTTGTGGGTACATAGTAGGTGTATATATTTATAGGGTACATGAGATGTTTTGATACAGGAATGCAATGTGAAATAATCACATCATGAAGAATGGGGTATCCATGCCCTCAAACATTTATCCTTTGTGTTACAGACAGTCCGTATTACATTCTTTTAATTATTTTAAAATATACAATTATTATTGACTATATTTGCCCTGCTGTACTATCAAATAGTAGGTCTTATTCATCCTTTCTAATTACGTTTTTTGTACCCATTGACCATCCCCACCTTCCCCTCAACCTCCCATTACCCTTCCCAATCTCTGGTAACTATCCTACCCTCTGTGTTCATGAGTTCAATTGTTTTGATTTTTAGATTCCACAAATAAATGAGAACATGGTATGTTTGTCTTTTTGTGCCTGGCTTATTTTATTCAACATAATGATCTCCAGTTCCATCCATGTTGTTGCAAATGACAGAATCTCATTCTTTTTTTATGGCTGAATAGTATTCCATTGCATATACATACCATATTTTCTTTATCCATTAATCTGTTGATGAGCACTTAGGTTGCTTCCAAATCTTAGCTATTATGAACAGTGCTGCAACAAATGTGGGAGTGCAGATATCTCTTTATTATACCGCTTTCCTTTCTTTTGGGTATATACTCAGAGTGGCATTGTTGGATCATACAGCAGTTCTATTTTTAGTTTTTTAAGGAACTTCCAAACTGTTCTCTGTAATAGTTGTACTAATTTACATTTCCACCAACAGAGTATAAGGGTTCTCTCTTCTCTGCATCCTTGCCAGCATTTTTTGTTGTCTGTCTTTGGATATAAACCATTTTAACTGAGATGACATTATATTTCATTATAGTTTTGACTTGCATTTCTCAGATGATCAATGATGTTGAGTGCCTTTTCATATGTGTGTTTGTCATTTATGTGTCTTATTTTGAAAAAAAATGTCTATTTAAATCTTTTGCCCATTTTTTATTGGATTATTAGATTTTTTTTTCATATAGAGTTATTTGATCTCCTTATATATTCTGGTTTTAATCCCTTGTCAGATTGCTAGTTTGCAAATATTTTCTCCATTCCATGGGGCTGTCTGTTCACTTCGTTGATTGTTTCCTTTGCTGTGCAGAAGCTTTTTAACTTGATGTGATCCCATTTGCCCACTTTTGCTTTGTCTGCCTTTGCTTGTGGGGTATTGCTCAAGAAATTTTTGCCCAGAGAGATGTCCTGGAGAGTTTTCTGAATGTTTTCTTGTAGTAATTTAGTGGTTTGAGGTCTTAGAGTTAAGCCTTTAATCTATTTCGATTTGATTCTTTTTTTTGTATGGTGAGAGGGGTCTAGTTTTGCTCTTCTGCATATGCATATTCAGTTTTCATAGCACTGTTTATTGAAGAAACTTTCTTTTTTCCAGACTATGCTCTTTTTGTCTTATTGACATCTTTTTATAGTCAACAAATTCTTTCCTGAGAGGAAGTTGAACACAACTCTTTCCGTTTATATGTGTATCTTTTGATATTCTGAAGAAAATCATGTCGCCTTGAGGCCAAAGTCAAGTTACCTATATAAAGAATATTTTTTTGTGATCTAGTGTGGGCCAGTATAAAATAAAACAGTGGCCATTTCATGTTTCAGGACAATGACAATTCAGGATGAATGGCAATCTAGTTGTCAAACTCAATGAACATAATGAACATATTCTCCAAAATATATAAAGCATATGATAACTAAGTCAGAATACAATATTTGTAAATGGTATAAAAAAGACAAATCTTATTGATTACATTTTATCTTACTTTACACCAGTTAAAAAACCTTTAGGTTTTCCTTATTGCTCTAAGGAGAAAATTCTAAATTCTTAGGATGGCATAAAGTTCCCTCTAGTATTGGTGTCCTAGTTATTGTTGTCATCCAATCATCTTACTTGCTTATACATACCTCATGCCGTAGTAGTCTACACTATGTGAAGTGACTGTGTGTGTAGTTCCATCAGCCTGAAACATTTCTCCTCCCTGTCTGCTGGGTAAACTCTTCAAAGTCCATCAGAACTGGTCACTTATGTCATTTCTGTGAAGACTTTTTGTTCTAAGGTAGAGTTAGGTCCACAGGATCCCATGTCCAACTCTAAAGAGAAGCTGTGACGTTGTTTTCAATCATTCATTTACTTGCCAGTTGCCTCCATTAATACTGAATTTTTGGAGAAAATTTTTGTATCATCTGACCTTATCAGACTGAAATATGGTTGATATTCTATAAGTATTTGTTGACTGAACTAAATGTGTGTGGGAGTGGTAATGGTGGGAGGGGATTGCGTTCAAAGGTGGGAAGAGGAAAGGCACATACCAGACAGCTATCCCTCTGAGGACTAATTTGAGAAAACTCAATACACAACTGTGAGAAAGATATTGCAGACGAGACTATTGACTGGGATTTATGAACTGTGCCCAGAGAACAGCAAGATTTTTAAGGCTATATGGTGTTCCATAATGTTTTAGAAGTGAAAACAAAAGAATTGGGAGTTATTAAAATGTCTACAGCTTTCAGTTTGAGTCATAAATTAATTTGCCCATTAGGCTTTTTTTTTTTAAAAGCAATTTAAATGGGAAAAACTGCTATAAAATTTCTCTGTGACCTTGGGAAAGTCATTTAACATGACCAGGCCTCAAAATGCTTATCAAAGAAAGGAAAAGGATTTAGTATTCACACCAAAGCAATGTTTTGTTCTTCAGTGACATCTTAATAGATTAACAGAAGCCATATTTTACAGGGTTAACACATAGAATCTGACTTCTTTCCCTGACTTAATTGATGGGTTGCTCAATAATCTCCCTACCCAACTTGTTTTCTCTCATCAGCTTGCTACACTATTTAAAATTCCCATGAGGACCTCCTTCAGTTCAGGATTATCTCTAGAATGCCTTCTTTAAAATGCAAACAAATTATCTAGAGGATAGATACATAAACTCATTAATACATATTCAATATGGATTAGTGATCTTTAAAACTTAAGTCTGATTGGGTCACTACCTGACTTAAAATCTTTCAGCAGCTTCCCAGTGGGCTTAGGATAAAGACTACTGCTTAATGCAGGCTCTGAGCCCCAGCACATTCAATTCCACCTCCCTGCTCACCTCTCCAGCCTCATCCCCTCTGCTCTCCTGCTCTGTAAGCTCCAGCCACTCTGTCTTCTTTCAATCTCCTACAATCACCCTGCTTCCATCTGCTACAGGAATCTTATATTTGCTGTGCCCTTCCTCTGAAGTACTTTTCTCTAGTTTACCTACTTAGTGCCTATATATCTTTCATTACTCACTTAATTGCTCTCTTTTCAGGGCAGTGTTCCCTGACCTTTATGACTAAGTCATGTGCTCCTGTTCCAGACTCCCCTAGCACCTCCAATTTGTCTTCACAGCCCTTATCCTCTAATTGTCAGAAGCTGGCTGCCTTCTTCACTAGACTATAAACTCCTTGAGGACAGGAATTACATCTGTTCCTTAGTGCCTATCCTGATGCTTATGCCTTTCATAAATATTTGTTGAATGATTGAATACAGGATTAAATGAATGAATACATAACTATAGCAGTCAGACTAGTCAGCTGTGAGACTTCAAGCATGGAACTTTGTGGAATAAGAATTAAGACAAATTAAAAGCCAGACTTCCCAGTGGAAAATCCCAGGATCACCACTCCTCCCTTAGGCTGTTTCTTCTCTCCCCTCTTCTCCTAGTCCTCTCCTTCTCATTCACTTCCTTTCAGCCATGCTGACTTCCTTGTGGTTCCTCCAACACACTAGACATGCCCTGATCTTAGGGTCTTGGGGCATAGGCCATTTCCTTCTAGGAACTCTCCTCCAGGCATCTGCATGGCTAACTTCTTAACTCAGAAGCTGCCTTCTCTGTGAGGCTTAACTTGACCATCCTATTTGAAAGCACAATCCTGTTTCTCCACTCCCCACTCCTTGCCAATAACTCATCTTATTTATTTATTTTTTCTCATAGCCATATTATCTCCTAACATCTTACACGATTTATTTTTTTATTACATTTATTAACTGTTTTTCATCTTAGAATGTAAGCTTCAAGAGGCCAGGGGTCTCTGTTTGGTGCATTGATACACCTACATACCTGCCTGGAACAACACTTAACTACATAGAGTAGGTGCTCCACAAATATTTGTTGAATAAATGAAGGGAAGGACAAGGGAAGGAACCTCATCCAGATGAAGTGTACAGTGACAAATATCAGGCAATAAGCAGTCCCAACAGAGAGCAGCAGGAGGGAGTCAGGGTTTTAAAAATAATCATCTGCTCCTTCATTTTGCGTTAGGCCCAACCCTGCTTTTTATTTAATGAACATAGTGAAAGATTCTAATCTACTACAAAATAATTTATATAATAGATAGGCTTATGGGCATGACCATGCTTCTGACAAATGAGAGATTTCTGCCTTTGAGTTCTGCTGTGTAAACATGACAGATGGTTATATAAACATAGTACTTAAGAACTGTATTTGGCAGAGGAGCAAGAAATATTCTTACAATGACATTCTGCACTTTTCTTTACAAGAACCAGAAAATTGTATAAAGACGTAAAGTCCCTTTCCCTTAAATCTGTAAAAAGTGTCTATTACTATGTTCACCCAAGTTAATCATATTTCCAAACTGTTCGACCTGCATTGCTCTTTCTGCAATTGGACGACTCATTTGATATTTAGGAAAATGTATTTAAGCTTTGATCTTCAATGTTGACTAGTTATTTGATATTTATTTAATTCCTGAAAATCTCAAGACTCATGAAGTACAACAGAGGAGGAAAAAAATGCAAGTATCCTAAAAACATTTTTATTAATATTAATACATTATATTTAAGTGAGAAATCTGCTGAAAATTTCTATTCAGTAGACAATTTTAACTGAGTTAATTTTAAAACTTAATTGAATCAGACTTAGAGGAGGTTATATAATTTTTAAGGCCAACTTTAATGTCATAGGAAGATAATACAGACTTTATTCTCAAATACAGCTCCCAGGAATGTGTTCAGCTTATGAACAAACAGATTAAGAAGAATCTTCTGTTTCTTCTTCTGTTAACTCTTGGCTCTTTGAATCTTTACATGATTTCTCTGCCTACACTTCCTCTAAGTTGTTTTTCTCCCAAAGGATGGTTTTATATGGTGGTACCCTTCCTACCCCTACCCACCCCTCCACCCCGGCCCCTCATCTGTCTCCAATCTTCAGTCTTTTTGAGAGAATAGGAAAGAAAAGAGAACTAATCATACACAGTCCACACTCTGGCCTACTTAATGAAATGATTCAGGTTGCTGACGTTCTCTTTATTAATGTTGTAGTTGTAAAAACTGTGTATTTCATTAAAATTTCTTATGACTTTTGTTACGCTGGTATTGATATCTGATATTTTGTAGGAATATGTCTAATTGGTATCCACAGTCTATATTTCAAGTACCTGGAAAATGACATGTGTTCTGTAATAACAGCTATTTAGGCAATAACTCAGAGAAGGACAATACCAAACCAAACCAAACTGTGGGTAGGTGGGATCATGAGATATTGGGCTTGAATCAGAGTCACAAACCTTATTATTGAAAAACGGAAAAACTGGGAAAGCTTCGTTGTCTCCAGGAATTTTAAAGAGTGCACAAGCTTAACCCACTGAACACAACTCTGAAATGTTTCTAATTCTCTTATTATCAATGAAGGTAGACTAGAGAGTGTGGAGAGAATTTTACCTTAGGGAAATGTACCACTGTGCATTCTCAGTAACTGTATAGTCCATTTCTGCCTGTGTGCTTGAAAATTAACAGCATGTTAACAGGACTATTGCCTACACTTGTGGCACTGTCTGCATAGGATTAGGCCATTAAATATTGATGGAGATAATTATTCCTGCACTTGAACATCAGAAAGATGGAACTAAAAGTAGTTTAACTGGCATTTGCCTTTATGCTTGGTAAATAGAGGGCTGGATTTCAAAGTACAGAAGGATAAGTATTACCATGTTCTCAGCTCCATAGCCAAAGCATCATTGATCAGAAAGTGTGGTTTGTAAAAATGTTATAGTAAAAGTTAAATGAAACAATTCAGCTGAGCCTTGTTGAAATTTACTGGAATAGAATGTGATAGAACTGTGCATTTAGAACATGCAAGCATGATTTCTTGCCATTTGTTGAATTATTTTTTATTTCAAAATGAAATTCACATGTGTTATGGGAAGAACTGCTGTTGTAGTTAGTATATTTTATAATCTAGAAGATTTCTTATACCTTTATCAGATAATGCCTTAGGCAGACCAGTTGATTGAATAAAAGTCTCTAGGGCTTACTCTATTTTGTTGCTGTGCCTTGGAATTGTTTATTTTCTCAACCAGATTTTCGTTGTGAAGATTGTGTCCATCTTAACCTCAGTGCCTAGCACAGTGCTTAACACATCCTAGATAATCAATAAATATATGTCGAATTAATTTTCATAATATCATCCTTAACCTTGATATTCTTACAGAGTTATAGAAATATCTCATCTGATGGAACTGAGTTTCACCAGATTTGATGAGGACACTGGAGCCTCAGAATGTGGTTTACATTATTGGTAAAAACAGTGATCTTGGCAATCAACAGACTTGTTTTTGGATGTAGGCTCTATTATTTATTAGCATGTGATTTGGAGCAGATTATTTAAAATTTTTAACCCTTAGGTTTTTTTTATTAGTAAAATAGGGATAATATTCCCTACCTGATAGAGCTGTTTTGATAATTAAGTAATACATTTAGAAGATCTATCCCCAGAATCCAGAACACCATAGCTTCTCAATGACCAAAATTACTTTTAAAAATTGCATTCAAAAAGAATTTGAGCAATTTCAAGGATCAATCCAGTCGGTCTGTCTTTTATCCAGAATGTGGTAAACAAAAAGAAAGAAAATAATTCAAGTGTCCTGAAAGCATAATACAAGCAGATTATTTGTTTAATTAAAGTGACTTTCAGTCTTATTTAAGTTTATCTTTATTTATTTATATATCTTTTATATTCTAAATCTGTTTGGCATGAATCACTTGCTGGGTAAACTAAACCTACCCAAAATTAAATCTGAATGTATCTCATCTCCTGATCTGGTGACCACTGTTATTATGGGCTGAATTGTATGTTTCTCCCTGGCCCCCAAATTCATGCTGAAGCCCTAAACCTCAGTACCCAGGAATATGACTGTATTTGGAGACAGAGTTTGTAAATAGGTTATTAAGTTAAAGAAAGACTCTGAAGTGAGTCTTTATTCAGTCGATTTGGACATAAATAGAAAATTGATTTGTGTCCTTATAACAGGAGGAGGTTAGGACTCTCAGAAGAGACATCAGAGGTGTGGCCACACAGAGTAAAAGATCAGATGGGGACACAGTGAAAAGGCAGCCATCATATGCCACAGAGAGAGGACTCAGAAGAAACTAACTCTGCTGACACCTTCATCTTGTACTTCTAGCCTCTAGACTATTAGAAAATAAATTTCTGTTGTTAAGACACCTAATCTGTGGCATTTTGTGAAGGCAGTCGTAGCAAACTAACACAATTTTGTACACTAAATCAAATCCAATTAAATTTTAATTTTATAGAAACTGAAACAAATTATTTAAAGATTTACTTAGTAAATTACTTCAGATTAGGTTCAAATATATACATGATATATGAAAATATAAGAAATGAATATTTTAAAAAGTATACAAGAACTTAAAACTTCCAGTACCTTGTTTTTTTTTTTTTAAGTCACTTATTCCAACAATAAAACTGATGCTCAAAATATTTTGGGACCTATGTTTATACTGTGTTAATTATGCACTCAAGAAAATAAGTGACTATATTACAGCCACTCCATTTTTGTTTGTTTATGTTATTCAGTTTAGTCATTTAAACATTTTTCGCTGCAATCGCTACAAGTTTGGTTGTTTCTTAGTATTGAATCCACTCTCAAGGGATGATGACTTTTCACCATGAACTTTGAAAACAGTTCCAAAGAAAACTTCAAAAAGGTTTGAGTGCTTAGGATCAATGTCGATCCAGTGGGCACCTTGATGTTTTACCTCCTGCAGTCTGAAGCTCTTGTACCCACTGGCATAATCTCCTGCATAGGTGTCCCTGGTGCTATTCTATTTCCTTTGCTAGCATGCTGGGTGCATCTCCCTGATGTTGTGCTTCCCAGGGTTCACAGATTTATAGTGTCATTTGATTTTTGCTTTTCAAATATCTTGAAATATTTCTTTTGGCTGACCTTGTTTGGGTGTGCTTCATTTTAGCTGTCTGTCAACTAACCTCCCTGCGCAGGCCGTTTCTAAGCTTCCTTATCTCCATCCTTTGCTTGGGTTGTTACATCCTGCTACCTTTCTCTTCAAATTTTACTTCCATAGATTTGGTTCTGTTATTTCAGCCAGTTAAAATTTCTTTTAGTTTCTGATGCTATCAGTGTCGTGGAAGGGAGGCAACAGGGTGAGAGTAAAGTGAGGACCCTGGGGTTGGACTGTCTGTGTTCGAATCTCAGCTTTTCTTGTTGCTACTATCTGTGATTCATTTGACTACTTACCTTTCTGAGCCTCAGCTTCCTTCTTCTTAAAACAGGGGTTTCAGTAATACCTACATTATTGGTCATTGTGAGATTAAATAAGTTGATGTGTGCAAAGTTTAGCACACAGTAGGCCCTCAGGAAATGTTAACTTGAATCTTAGAGCATCTGTTTCTAGGAAGTAACAATGTGTATGCCTCAGCAATGGCTGACTTCTGTGCAAAAAAATGCATGCTAGAAATCCAGCTGCCTCTGAAAAGCTGTGAGTTGTCACTTTATTTCAGAAGCCACATTAAGATGAATTTCATGTCTCCTATCTTTGAGTGAGGCCAAAACCAAAAGCAGCTGGTTTTCACCCAAGAAAGTGGCCCTGAAAATTATCATTGCACATTTCTCTCCCACTTTTGTTTTAAATTAGACTCCTCAAGTCTCTATGTGGATATGAGGCTATTTAATATTTCCTTTGATATGATTTTGATACTAGAAATATGTAGACTTTCGGTGGGAGAAGCAGAAAGTAACTGAATAAATTTCAACAACCTTAATTTGGTTTAGCTCAAGACTACATCTGCAGCCACACTTCCATTCAGGTTCCAACTTCTGTCATTCTTGAAGAACAAGACAATGTGAACCTCCAAGGAACAAGTTCATTAATACCAATTAGAAGTGCATTTTGGCATCTGTGAGATGAAGAATTGCAAATTCAATTCATGTGGGCCACTTGTTAAAGTTCTTCTTACCTGCTGGTTTCAGGAAGGAAGGAGTCATCATCGCGTGACATAAGAGAACACAAATACTGCAGATGAAGCCTGTGGAGGTGCTCAGTATGTCTGTCTTAACAGATATTCATGGTGGGATGAGTCATATGCTCACTCATTCTTAGTTACATTTATTGACCAAGCTAAAAGTGTTACTTAAGATATATTAAAGACAGATGTTAAAGGCTAGACACCATTTTCTTTCAAAATTATTTTAAAGGAATGCTTAATGTATATTCATATTCAATTTTTTAATCCCTTTCATTTCAACTACACCAAATTTCTAGTGTCCGTCTTAGAGAACCCCTGTAGAATTCGAAAAGCTACAGTTTTTACTTTGAACTTTTTTCTATGTAGATAGAGTTTCATTCACAACCAGATAAAGATATCTTTGTATCCTACTTATTGTAATAATAGACCGGATGGATTCTTGGTAAAACCTGAGTATTTTTAAATGCTCTATATGTTCTAGCTCTAAATTGCATGTTTTAAGCATATTGCTTTGAAATCCTGAAAAAAATGCATACTGAATTTTGATGTGTTCTAAAACAGTCATGAAAATTAACATCTTCCCTCAGCCCAGGGCCAAACAGATTTTTTTGCAGGGCCAAATTAGAATCTGCCTACAGGCTTCAGATAAAAAAAGGTAGCAAGCAGGCAACTTTTTAAAGTCAGAAAAGGCAAAGTAATCTTACATGGCTATCTTTTTTGGTTATCTAAGTAGCTGGGGAAGGGAACAATCTTTTAATTTAGCCATAACCCTCTGGAGTATATGAATATTGGTTGATCTTTGCCAGGATTTTAGCAGGCATAATGGTACTGTACATCCTGTAGGCAACTAATTGTTTTAATGGGCATATAAGTTGCGGGGAGTAGAACTTACAAGGCATGTTAACTAGGTACTCTTTAAAAATTTTCTTTTAAGGTTCACATTTGAGTAGACCTAACTTATTATTTGGAACTGGGAGGTCAGAAGCCAGAACCATAGATTACTGATTACAGATCACCATTTCTATATGTTCTGAAATTCCATAGGTGAAACTAACAGCATGGACTATAATATAAATTTGATTGAGTGCAATAGCAGAGAAGCAATCCCTATGGCACCAGGAAAGGAAAGAGAGCATAGTGTAGTCCAGAAATAGAAGGCCTGGGAATAGGAGCCTGTGAACTTGGAGACTCTGTGATGCAGAAATGTGGATATAGATGAATAGAACCCAGGACCAGTTCATTCGTGAGACATTTATGGGCACCAGCTACACAGCCAGAATAATGCTAGATGCTGAGGGCCAAACATAAATAAGACACAATTTCTGTTTCTGAAGAGCTCGAAGTCTATTGAAAGGACCATAAGAGGGTAAAGGGAAAATAATCTAGAAGAGCTAAAATGAATAATAATGAGCAAACAGTTTTTGAGTGCCTAAGATGGCCCACTCGCTATTTTCAGCTTATTAGCATTTATTTTCAACTGTATAGCAACTCCGTAAGTTAGGAACATTTTTTATTTTCATCTTGCATTTAAGGGAACTGAGACTAGTAGAAGTTAAATAATTCACCCAAAGGTCACACAGCTAACAATTGGTACCACAGCCAAGAAAAGGAAAATAGAATAAGAATAGACAGAGAAGTCATTTATATATATTGATCATTGATAGATACTGTATATGTCTCATTATATACATCCTCACCATCCCTCCACACATACTGTAAATATGCCTTACATGTTTCTGCTTCTCTCGTTTTCTGTATAACATTATCATACTTGAAAACATACTTAATACATTCCCTCTTTCTTTGTGTCTGTCCATCTATGAAGACCAGCTGAAATACTACTTCATTTATGAGTCCTTCTCTGAAGACTCTTGATGGAAATGCTCTCTTCCCACTCTAAAATGTCCTTACCTTTATTTTTGTTCACTTATTTGTGAAATGTTATTTTATAGAGTATACTATCATCGCTTTTCTTGAATGTAGCAATTTAGAAAGTATTTCCCCTCAGTGCTACACGTAAGAGGCATACTGTGTTTCTAGATGTGTCAATGGATAGATTGAAGCAAAGAAGCCCCTGTCATTCAGGCACCACTGCTGTCTTGTACCAAAGTTGGATGTGCCATTGCTTCTCATGGTTCCGTTACAATATACACTGCTAATCAGGGATTGCAAATGAAGTCTACTCTACTGTCTTTTGCAGATAGAAACTATTCTGGTAGAACTGACTTCCAGCATTCTGTGCTGCTGTGTCTTTTGGGTCACTTTTTGGTTTACTCTGAATATCTCACTTTACTGTTTCATATTCTTTTTAGTCTTGTGAATAATATCATACAAAGAGAGGCTGGAAAGAAGTAATTTATATATATTGATCATTGATAGATACTGTATATGTCTCATTATATACATCCTCACCGTCCCTCCACATATACTGTAAATATGCCTCGTATAGTCCCACTTCTCTCGTTTTCTATGTGCAATTATCATACTTGAACCAGCCAGGATGTTTCCTTTGCAACAATATTTTATGATCCTTTGCAAAATTGCCAAAATGAGAATCCTTCTTTGCAGCTCTCTCATCAGATGATAGTTCGAATGCCTGGGGTGCTGGCCATGCCCAAAGCCAGAGACCTTGGAGTAGATGGGACCTCTCTCTTCTCTGGAGCCCCTGATATACCTGGCCTCTAGGATGGTCATTTTAACTGACAGAATAAACAGTCTTTTCAGCTTCCTTTGAGTTCTTTCCCTGAGCAGCCACCTCAGAGTAGCATAAGCTCTAAGGAATTGGTAAAATGCCGCAATTGTTCTCCATCACACTCCCTTATTTACTGTGCTGACAAAGTCAGATGACTCCACGAAGACATCATGTTGGCTGCAATACCTTCCTCCCTCAACTGTATAATCTTTGTATTTTCTAAATGGCTTCAAGTCATTGAGGAGTGAGTCCTAGGGGAAACCAGAGTTCAGAATTCTCGATCTAGCCAAATGAGGTTACACACAAATATGAAATTGTAATTATGTTATTCTTGAGTGGGAGCTGGCTAAATGTGAGATTCTTTCTCTGGGAGTAGCCAGATTATGGATTCAGTGCACTTTTAATAGAATCTCATGATTTGTTCAGAAGGCCAATACTTCAGGTGTGCCATCTGTGAAGCAGTGAGTTTTAGGATGAGAGTGCTCATGATTCACTTTGTTAAGAAAGAGATACCACAAATCTTTCATTCACGGTCAATTTGTAAGGTAAAGTGTAAGAAGTTTGAGAAAATGCATATGTTAACCTTTGTGTCTATGTGGCTTGTGAACATGCCCACTGGACTAAATGCTGAAGAAGGGGCAGGTTTATGTGTTGCTGGTTCTATGAAATACAAGGATCTCTATGGTTTATCTTAACTCATTTCCCCATCCAGTCGATAAATTATGCTTGCTGGTTATTGAGGGAAGAAAAATGTCCTCTTCAAAATTCTCTCCTGTGTAAAAAAAGAGATTTTTATTATGTATACAACAAGATTTTATGGGATACATATAAGTAGTAAAATAGTTATTCCAGTGAAAGAAATAAACATGTTCATCATGTTTAAAATATCTCTTGAAGGGACTCTATTTGACTTAACTGATAGTTCTATGTCTGACAATGCTCAGATTAATGCTAAAGAAAAAAAACCCTTAAAAATAAATGTGTAAGGGCAAAAGAGAGGAACACACATTCTCTCTTTCCTTCTCAATCACCCTCTCTGTCTTCTTCAGAAATGCCAGATGACATAGTTAGGAGTTGAACAGAGAAAATAGCCTTTAACATTTTGCAGTGATGTATATTAAGCATATTTAACTTTATGCCATGTAATGTGTAAGGAGCCAAAGAAAGAAAGAAAAGTGAGGTACTGTTGCTGCCCCAAGTTAAATGGAATGAGTAGAAGGAAAATAAAATGCCCGTGAAAAGGATATGATAAGAAGAGTGGAGAAATGATTAATCAGAAAAAGTTATCATGTGGGAGGAAAGAGTTCACAAAATACTATACAAATTTAGGAAAAAATTAGTACTTTTAAAAAGCTTACAACAATTCATAAAACTGTATTTTTTTTTTGCTTTATAAAAGAAGCATGCCAATTTAATCCATTATAGTAGGACATGTGTTGTTTGTTAGCTTTTGTTTTTGTTTTTATGAGATAATGAATTGTACTCATCTCCCTTGTGATTTGGAGCATAAGGTTTCATATATGTGGGATGTAACAGTGGAATAGAAATATTAGCTGTTCTAAATAGAGATCATCCTAGCAATGTTGGTCTCATTAGCTCAAAAAGATAAATCTCAATTCTAGAAATAGTGAAAGAAATCAAACAAGGAAATATTGCTAAGCAAAATTCCATTGAGGTATGGTCTTTATGACAATTAGTATTAATTGGGAGGGCTATAATAAACACTATCACGTTTCTACCAAATATCCTGATATGATTCCTTATCTTGGTAAATGGCCATTGATAGAGGCAGAAATAAATCAAAGTTTTACATATTTGAAATTTGAGAAAGGAGGGTATTATGAAGAAATGTTCTCTAGTCAAAGCAATAGTCTTTCAATTATAATTCCAGAGAAATATGGTTACTAATTATCCCTTACAAATACATTTGCATATAAAATTTAAGTGGTAAATGTTATTAATTACCTTAGCAAGTACAGACTAAATCCAATTCTTTGGAACTTACAAGGTTTTCTCAAAACATTTAACAAAACACACATATTTAAGATTTGGGGTTTATGTTAGTGTTCATAGTATGGTACTGTTGCTGTCACTCATCATCAATAATACATTAATTCCTTCCTACATTCTTCATGCATTTCATATAGGGATATAGACAGGAATAAGGCACAGTTCCAGATCTCAAGAAATCACAACTTTTTGGAGATGATGAAGTCACCACAGTTTTCGAGGATCCCATTCCTTTTCATTATATATATTCAAAGTGTAGAGTGGTAATGTCTGGAGGATGGAAGTGTTGGCTCTGAATCCTTCTACTAGTTAATAGCTGTGCTCTAAGGAAAGCAGATTCACATCAGTAAAATGAGATAGAACCCAATTAATACTCATTGAGTTAAGATAATATGTGAACTAATCCATGTAAATCATTTAGCATAGTTCCTGGCACACTCAAATCACTTAAAAAATTTAAGCTCTTATCATTACATCATTTGAATCTGGATAAGAATTCCTTTCTCTTTTTGCCCAGGAAAATGCTAAGCAATTTTTTATGGATATACAGATACTAGGTAGAAATACTGAAACCAAAACTTAGGTTGTGGTGATGAGTGATTTACATGCTCAGTATTTTTCTTTCTACTACATTAGACCTCTTCTGAAATAGCATAATTTTTATAAATTCCTTGAAAGAATAATGCTTATAATTAACATGGGAAAATTATTCATGTAGTTCTCTCTAAATCTCCTTTTTTTTCTGGCCTGTTTTGCTAATTCTTCTATAAGAGTTACTAATTTTGTTCTTTCACAGAAATATGTCTGATATTGCAGCATGATACTTCCAACTAAATGATGATTAATAATTACAGGATAAGTTATTCACTCTTTCTCAACTAATTATCACCATGTTATGAACCCATCAACTTTAGACCCCTGATTAACTCTTACTCTGTAGCTATTCAACTTAGTTTCTTAAAAAAAAAAAAAAAACTTAAAAAAAAAGTTAAGCATATACTAAAGCTTTGTCAGTTCTGTTTTCAGGCTACAGTATTTTTTTTAACTGCTAAGTTATACACCCCATTGGAATCCATTACCGTGGCAGGTTTTTCTAGGCAAATAGCACACCAGAGGGAAGTTTGGCTTTGCGTTTTCTTCTTTCTGATTTAGTTTATCCTTTGGTTGCTAATTTGCATTTTTCCTCTGAAGAAGATTAGAATTATAATGCATATGCAAAAGCATAAAGCAAGTAAAACAACCCCCTCCCCCAACTAAAAGCATGACCTTGGACAAATCACCAACTTCTGTCTCAGTTTAAACATCTATAAAAGGGGATAGTAATTCCTATTGTAAAGCTCTGTTTTGCAGAAACAATGTGATGATGTGCTGAAGCTAGCCAATTGTTATTGGTTCAGGAATATTGCAAGCTAGTTGTTAAAACCTCGGTAGTTTAAAATTGGCCATGGGGGTAGTATCTACACCATGGAAATTAACAAACACTGCAAGTAGAGTTTTTATTTTCCTTCCCAGACATGGGGTTTACCAGCAGCACATCACTGAATAACACTTGTAAACCATTTAGCAAAGTTCCAGATCCGTATTAAGAATTCAAAATCTTAGTTCTTAGGAGTATGATTATGATGTTAATTCAGAAATCTACATAGGAGTGTTTTTTCTTCCTGTAGTTACCTCGCTAAAGGCTTGTACCAATTTATATCTCTATGCTAACAATATAGATGTCAAGATGTTTGTGTTAAGAAATCTGCCTTTAGTACTAGCTCAATAGAATAAATTTGAGGAATATGAGGTTTCATGGGAGAACGCTTCTTATTAGTTGGTAGCTAAGATGCTTTAGTAAAAGAGAGATGCAGAAATGCTGCTGCCTGCAGGTCATTGTAAACTTCTTGTTTTGTTCTTCCTCTTCAGTGGTAGTACAGAAAACATTGCACAAATTAATCTGGACTAACACAAAAAAATAAATATTTTCTAAGCATAATGTACAAACTCATCTCTCTGTTCATCTTGTATCTTCTATTTCTTGTGTTTCTTCCATGCAATGAACTTCACTCGCCTGGAAGTAAAATGTGCTTGGAAATTATATACAAATATAACATGTGTTTTTAATGACAGGGCCCGTGATTTGACTCTGAGAACATCTTTATGGCTTTGTCTGCTACTTGATCTGGACATCAGAAAAACATGAGTCAAGGCAGAGCAGAAGGGTTTCGCAAACCTTGCTTGTGCAAGTAATTAGAAGCGGCTGTTTGAATTCACATTTCAACTGATGAACTCAGAAATGGCCATATTTTTCAGTAGGACTGTTTCCACTAGAAAGGTGTGGGAGTTAGCTACAGCCAGATAGCAGACGTTAAGGATACAAAACTCTCCATTTAGATATAAACTATGGATATTTTATAGGATATAGAGAACAAGAATTAAAATATGTTGAAGGGGCCGGGTCCAGTGGCTCATGCCTGTAATCCCAGTACTTCGGGAGGCCGAGGCGGGCGGATCACCTGAGGTCAGGAGTCGGAGACCAGCCTGACTAACTTGGTGAAACCCTGTTTCTACTAAAAATACGAAAAAATTAGCCCAGCATGGTGGCGGCCACCTGTAATCCCAGCTACTCCAGAGGCTGAGGCAGGAGAATCAGTTGAACCCGGGAGTTGGAGGTTGCAGTGAGCCAAGCCTGGGTGACAAGAGTAAGACTCAGTCTTGAAAATAAATAAAATAAAATAAAATATGTTGAAGGAATACACTTACATATTTAGAGTCAATATTGACCAATAGAAAAATACATTTTGACCAAGGCAATTTTATTTTTGATGAACATGTTTAGAGAAGTTATTGTTCAGATCCAGTTACATTTTCTTTATTTTCCTATCATCTTATTGGTGTATATTGTTTTGTCTCACAAAATATAATGAATGTGCAAATTAAATAAATATATATTATATATATATTCTCACACCATTTTTCTGATTATAAATGTTTTATAAATCAATTTAAAAATGAAGAAATAGAGAAATGTACAAAGCATTGATGCTTTCATTCTTCAAATACAGCTATTGTTAAAATTTGGATAATAATCTTTTGGGCTTTTTAAAAAAAATTTGAAGAAATATAAACCCATATGAATGTAAGTATGCATATGTATGATTGTTCATTTGCTTGTTTACATATTTATTCTAAACATGGAGCAACTTACTTTTTATTTAATATAGTGTAGTTATTTTTCCATGCTAGCACATGTAGATTTATTTCATTATTTTTAATCTTTATATATAATTTTGTTGCTTTCAGGGACCATAATTTGTATAACTGATTTTTTAGGAAATTTAGGAGTTTGTAATTATCAACATTAAAAACAATGTCTGTTCTATATATCTCTGCCTCTACATCTATAAATAGTTGTATATTTGTGAATATTTCTCTAGAAAAAAGTAGTCAGAAGCAGATAGCTTATTACCATTTACAATTTTCAAAATGATATTACAATGGACTACTGTTATTATGCCCCTTTTATTGCTGAGCTAACTAAATAGTAAAAGGGTGAAATTACCTATCCAAGATCATGTATCTAGTTAGTGGAAGACCCAGACTGAGTTCCCACACTGTACCTACACAATCTGACTCCAGAGTACTCTACTAAGCTGTCCTATTATTGCTGTCTCTTGGTATTTCATTTATACACATATTTTAACATTTATGAAATTGGAATCCATCTCCCCATTGATACCATCTTACAATTATTGTCAGCCAGGAAACAACATGGCATAGATGTCTTTGCTGACATACTTGCACATTCTGTGGTTATTAGTGATTCCATGACTAGACAGCTGTAACTCTTCAACAAAGCACGTAGACTGTTGAAAGCAGGAATATGCATCCTGGTTGTTGTTTAAAAAACTTCCACAGATATCTTCATTTAAATAATAAAAAAAAACCCACCAGTAACAAAATTCATCAAATGGGTGTCAGAAGCCTGGAAGAAACCCCTAGAAATGATAGTAGAGGATTCTATAAAGAAGTATTTGCATCACCAACAGTCTTTCCAGAATAGTGGCTAATAATTGGCAGAAAAACACAGATATTTGTAACTCTGTGTCAAATAAATGTTTAAGAACAATTGGACCCCAAATATAATCTTGTTTTAGTTCATTTAGGTTGCTATAACAAATGACTATAGACTGGATAGCTTATAAACAAGAGAAATTTATTTTTAGAGGTTTTAGAGGCTGGGAAGTCTCAGAAAAAGGCTGGTAGGCACAGTGTGTGGTGAGGGTCTGCTTTCTGGTTCATAGCCTTCTTTTTGCTGTGTCCTCACATAGCAAAGCACACAAGGGATTTCTCTAGAGTTCCCTTTATAAAGGCATTAATTACTTTCAGGAAGGCTCTACCCCATGACCTAATGGAGGCCGCCATCTCCAAATACCATTGTGATACAGATTAGGTTTCAACATATGAATTTTGGGGGACATATTCACTCTGTTGCAAATCTCAACCAATTGGTTTAATTTATGTATTCAGTTTTGTGTGTATATAAAAGTGATACGTTATAAAAACCAAGCCTAAATGTAAAAGGCCTCTTTGAGTAAGTAAAAATAAAAACAATAAATGACAAGAAAATATTGTACATAGTATAGTTTACATTTTTTCCCTTTATCTTAATATATATTTTTAAGGTACTTCTCCCAATCGATAGCATTTTAGATTCAATAAAATATATTAGTACCTATCTTATGGAGTTGTTATAAGAATGACTAAATGCTTAGAACAGCACCTAGCATGAGATGAGTATTTGATAAATAATAGTTATTAAAAATATTTAATAGAAATTGAAAGTTTTCTTCCAAAAAGGGTGAGCCAATTTACAATACTAATTAACCATTTTATTACAGTAATTTATAACCTAAACATAATTTGGTATAATTCTTCATCAAAGAAAACAGAGTTATTACCTTAAACTATCATATGTGACTGTATAACTTCTGCACAGGTAAGTCTAAAAGAAAACAAAATCTTCTACATAGTCCCATAATCTCTTAATCCTACCAGTTATTCTCTCAAGTAGATGTTTATAATTTCTGAGTTTCATATAGAAACTAAGACTGTACTTTTACCAATGACTCTTTGACCTTTAGGTAATGATAATTGTTATTCAATGGATGAATTATACAGTTTTTCTTCAGTATCCATGGGGATTCATTCTAGGACTGCTGCAAATACCAAAATTCATGGATGCTTAAATTCTTTATGTAAAATAGTGTAGTATTTGCACATATCCTATGTATATCCTCTTATATTCTTTAAATAATCACTAAATTACTGGTAATACCTAATGTGATATAAATGCTATGTAAATAGCTGTTACACTGTATTGTTCAGGAAATAATGAGAAGGGAAAAAAGTTTATACAGGTTCAGTATGGGTGGAACCATTTTTTTTTTTTTTTTTTGAGTATTTTCATTTAGAGTTGGTAGAATTCATGGATGTAGAACCCACAGATATGGAAGACTGACTATATTTTTAAAAATAAGAAAATATTAAAGGAACTTTCTTCATTGTGTATTATTTTTAAAGTAATGAAAACATAATATATAACCAAATTCAGGAGTATTTTAGATATATTTGAAGTGAATCAGTTTTCCATGCAATTTCTTTTTGAGACCATAGTCCTTTATTGATTCAGTTTTCTCATCAATGCAAACTTGACATTACACTTTGGCTTTAAGGTACTGGAATTGTTGCTTCCTACTTAATTTCTCACTCCAGATGGAGGGGTATTAAACAGCTATAGACAGCAATTAGAGAAATAAAAAAAGTATCCATAAAGAGATGACAAAAAACTTTCCACCTGTTACGTTTTCATGCGTCGTCTCCTACTTGAGATTATTTTCTTATGATTTTTTTAGAACCAGATGTCAGGAATTCCTGATTTCCTAACTTTCGTGGTAGAACCTAGGAATAGTTCTATAGTCACAAGAAGATGTTGAAGGAAAGATTCTGAATCTTCTCAAGTTTCTACAAAATCTTTTTGATTCCAATAATTAATATATGCTATCAAATATGGCTGCCATTTCTGATGCAAAAGGTACAACTAAATATATTTTAGTGTTGTTCCCACATAACATTGATGGGTTTTTCTTTCCCTTCTCCATAAGGGGACACATTCATTGAATTCTTGGAATCATTAGAAGGTTTGATTTTACAGTCTTTCTTGGTAGACCATGTGCTCAGGCTTTGTTGTAGGCCAGGCCCTGGGAATCAGGACTACCCATAACCATTGAAAAGACCAAGGTCCAGTTACACAGCTGATAAACTTTCACTCTGAGATCTTTGAGAGAATGAATGAAATATTGTTCACCTCCATCTATTCCCCTGCACTGTCCCTTCAGTTTCCACAAGACTAGAAGAGTAGAGTCTTTAGGCATAGGTGCACTTCTGTAGGGTCAGAGCAAGTCAGAGGGAATTACCATTTAATAAGGTGGAAAGCTAATTTTCTGAATCATTTGACTTTTTCATATATCTTGGAAAAGAAAGTATCTAAACACTTACACTTTCAAAACAATTTTTAAGAATTTGTGCCTGTTGACACCTCCAAGAAAAGCAGGATTCTATTGGTAAGAGAACTATAGAAAAGCATATAAAGTATATTACTCATCTCTTTAAGTATTTATTACTTACTGCTAATACACTCATGTATGAGAAAGCACATTGCACATTACCTGTGGAATTGCATTCTTATGTATTTTCATTCAGTCATTACTTTAAACCTCTGTTCTCATAATTGTTGTAGATATTCCAAGGAATGACTAAGTCAAAGCCTGAGTTGTTCCAAAATTATTGCAATGGAGATTTCAGTTGTTTTGGGGCTGTCTGGGGTAGAAGTTTAATTTATCTTCATGAGGGCAGCCAATAATTGGGTCACTCATGGATATCCTCTTCAAGTCCAAGAAATTATCACATCTACCCAGAGAACAGCATGGCTCTGCTTACCTGATTAGGGGTGTTGTGGCTGGATAGTTTAAGCTTAAAAATGTATCAGAGCTCATGCCAGCATATCCAGTACGGTGGTTGTTAAGATACATAAACAACTGTAATTGAAAGTGGAGTCAAGCATTTAGAGGCAGAAACACTAATTAGAACTAATTGACAAGTGTTATAACACTCACCAGGGTAGCTCTTTACATAGGAAAATGATAGTTGTGTAAATACAGTGATTAATTGTATTCACCTAGCCATTATTTTTCTTCTTGGCATCAAGCTGGTCCAGTACTTGGCCACTGATCATAACTTTAAATTTATGGTAAGTTTCTAAGTGAACATTTTTGTTTCTTAAGCCTGTCTTGCCTCTTTCACTTATATACATGTGTATTTGTGTATGCATGTATGGCGTGTGTGTGTTTTATCACATTTATGTGTTTATGTTTTCCTCTAACATATCTGTTGGTTCTAGACATGGGTTGTAACTATCTTTAATCTCTGTCTTAGAAACTACTTTCAATCCATGAACTTGTTAAAAAATTATTCCAGGATGATAAGCATAAATTAATTATTTTATATACTTTTTTATGACTTAAATATCCTGGTAGGAATTTGAAAGCAAGTCTTCACGTCTGTCATCTAGCTTTTGCTTCAAGTACTATAATTCTCTTAAGAAAAAGAAGTGTTATGCTGAATTTATTATTTATCTATAAGCATATTTTTACCATATTAAAAATGTAATTGGAAGACTACTAAAATAGAGGTTTTGCTGAGAGCAAAACAAAAAAAACACATTTGACAACTCCTCATAAAATGAAAATGGTGAGGGTAAGTCTGTTAGTGTCTGGTCAAAGCCAGACACTACATGAACACTGGAGTAGAAGGGCAAGAAGGAAAGTTTGGAGAGCTGGTTCCAGCTTTGATTCTATCACTAGTGATAGCTATAACCAAGAAAAGCCACTTAAGCTCTTTTGATCACAGGTTTCTTGTCTTTAAAATGAGAGGAATGAAGCAGGTGTTTTCCAAGGTCCGCCCTTTCTTTAAAAAAATTAGTCCATTGAAAATTATTTATGTTGAAATATTTCCAAGGTAAGTACACGAGACTGAAGTTTGGCCCATTTTCATAGGAGTGGGAAAGAGCTTTTGATGATGTTAATAATGGCTCTGAGATGAGATTGAGTCCCACCTGGTTTATAACCCTATAATTCTTATAGGCTTTACCCATTTTCTCGGTGTAGAGGTGGGACTGGGATAAAGTTAAGGGGATCTGGTATACTTGGGATTCATTTACTCTACCCAGTTCTTCTGTTTTAATTACATAAGTATTACAAATCACCTTCTGAATTTATTTATTTTTACCATTTTAGGGCAGAAAAGAGGATAAATTTGAGGGTGTTGTTGATCCACCTATACATAAAATGATATACACATTTTTTTAAAGAATATCTGTCTGATTTTTGTAACCAAAGTCATTACAACCTCTTCTACCCTCAGAGTAAGTTAATATAAACACGAATTGTATTACATTCATTTCCTACATCTGCTATAACAAAGTACTGCAAACTGGGTAGCTTAAAGTTATTCTCTCAGTTCTGGAAGCTAAATCAAACTGTTGGCGGGGCCATGCTCCCTCTGAAGCCTCTAGGAACGAATCTGTTTCATGCCTCTCTCCTCACTTCTGGTGGTAGCCTGCAATCCTTGACATTTCTTGGCTTGTAGAGACATCACTCCAATCTCTGTTTCTGTTGTCACATAGTGCTATCCTGTGCTTCTGTTTCTCTTTGTCCAAATCTCTCTCTTTTTAAAGGCACCAGTCATTGGATTTAGAGCCCAACTTGTCTTATATTATTCTTAAATATGGCTTATGTTGGCCAAAACACAAAATTACATTAAGTAATATTTTTGCTGATAAACTTTACATGTGTGAATTGATGGTATAATAATAGAAAATTGAGTGCACGCCAAATGTATTCAGTTGAACAATTTTGAGGAGTCAAAGCTACTATTGAATGTGTAAAAGAAAAATGAAAAAGAACATAAGATTATGTTGATTTCTTTCAATCCTAACTTGTTTCCTTGATGAATTTTCCTCTCTTACAAAAAATAATATCTTTTAAGTTCTCCATCTGCTATAAACTTACGTATCTACTATTCTGTTTTCTTTATTTTTATTTTTTCTGTTTCTCCCAACATATTGATTTTTATAATCTATTTTTAGCTTTGTTATGAAAGTAAAAGCTAGTTGGTTTAAAGGTGATTTATTAGACTTGACTATTGCCAGTGGAACTTGATCTAATTTAGTTACATATTTTTTTTAAGGAAGTTACCATGACTCATGTATTGACAAGGTTTAAAAAATTCTTCTTTTATCATCATTTTTCTGAATCTCTCACTTCTCTAATACATTTACAATTATATTTTAGTTAAAATATTAATAATAGAAGTATAAATATGTATTAAAATTTATAAATAATACATCAAGCTCAAAACATTAATGTATACACTTCATTGGAGGGAAATAGGAGGCCCAGTGATAGAGAGCAGGGTGTATTCAATGAAATACTGAGCAGTGAAGTGACATGATCACATCTGTGTATACATATTTTAAAAATTTATCTTTTTAAATAATGAAGGGAAGTAAGAAAGATAGTTCAGGCATCTGCATAACTAAGGATTATGGTCACTAAACCTGACAATACCAGTGATTTTTAAATAGAAGGGTATAGATTTAAAAGAAGTGTAGAATGTAGAATTGATTGTATATGGTTGTATAAAGAAAAGAAGGATTTGACGACACACGGTTTCTGTATTGGGTCAATTTAGTAGATGATGGTGGTTTCAGCAGTCTGCGGAACATAAGTAGTAGGTTAATAGAATTTTGCAAAAATGACAGTTAGCTTTATCTTCATAATTTGAGATGCTTGTGGGCCAATAAAGAAGGCACATCCAGACAAACTTGATTCAAACAAAGCTCAGGAATAATATCTTAGGGTGCTCGAATTTACTTAGTGAGTATATATTTTTTTTCACTTTTTTCCAGAAGAGAATTTTCAGTGGTTTATGAACAATAAAATAAAATAAAGTGAAAATAAGGAATAAAAATGCAACAAAAAAGAAAACAAATGTAAGAAAATTAGAGAGAGCCACAAATGAAATTGGTTAACAAAACATATTGCCACAAGTCTTATACAGTTATTTAAAATAAAGTGGAAATGTTTTTCTAAGCTTTGCAGCAGCAATCATTAGATAGGGAACTCCATTTAAAGGGCATGGAGTTCTATGTTTTGTAAATTGCGTCCCCTGCACTGGAAGATGTATGACATGCAGTAATTTTTCAATGGTATTTGCTGAATGAATACATAAAATAACCCATAGATTCTTAAATAATTTTTATTGGTAATTCTTTTCACTAGGCAAAAATGTTTCGATGTTTGAGACAGATTTATAAATCTTTTATTTCAAGGACATTAATATTATGTTGATTCAGTTGTCCACAAGGGATCAATATCATTTTCACTTTGGGGAGGGCAGAGGATCTAGATTTTCTTGAAATAACTTTTTACCCTTAATATTGGCCTGTCCATGGATGCTCCAAAAAGGTTTGCTCATGAGGGTTTTACTTCATGAACGATCTTAGAAATACCTTTCAAAAGTTCTGCTATAAAGACACATGCACACGTATGTTCATTGCAGCCCTGTGTACAATAGCGAAGACCTGGAACCAACCTAAATGCCCATCAATGATAGACTGGACAAAGAAAATGTGGTACATATACACCATGGAATACTATGCAGCCATAAAAAACGATGAGTTTGTGTCCTTTGTAGGGACTTGGATGAATCTGGAAACCATCATTCTCAGCAAACTGGCCCAAGAACAGAAAGCCAAGCACCGTATGTTCTCACTCATAGGTGGGTGTTGAACAACGAGAACACGTGGACTCAGGGAGAGGAGCATCACACACTGGGGACAGTTGCAGGGGGTAGGGGAGAGATAATGGGGTGTGGGGAGGAAGGGGAGGGTGGAAAGGGATAACATGGGGAGAAATGCCAGATATAGTATGCACATAAAGTAAAAGAAAGAAAGAAAGAAATACCTTTCAAAGGAAAGTGCTTATTCTGAGCAAGTTCACAATTAATGGAGACAAAAAGAATGATTATTGAACTTGCTTCTTCTAGTTTTCAAGATACTATGCAGGAATTTAATTCTCCCTACCTAGGCAAAAGTTGCTTCCATTGCATCATTTTCCTATTTCCTATGAGCATGCAGCCATCCTGAATGGCCCTGCAACTCCTAGATGAACAGAGAAAGCCAAATTCAGCTGATAATTGGCTAGAGGATGATTAGATTCAGAACTCACTTAGAATGACTACATACATTATGACTACATATATGACCTTGTAGTATACTGATTTGAGAAGACGGAAAAAATGCCAATCATATAATGTGTATTAAATGCCAAAATCTTTCCAAGGAAAGGGATTAAAAAACTACTACATTTTCTTCTTTCAAAAACACGAGACCTTTACTGAATATTCCAAATGTCCTTGAGTGAGTCCTAGGCCATTCCTTCGGCATCTATCTCTTCTCTATCTCTCCCTGATACAGTGAGAGTATTTCTATGCAATTTCAAAGATTTGTGAATCTTTCCTAAGGAGCAGGTGACTACTCTTTATTGGAACAGAGGCTTCAGCTATTCTGAAGAGAAAAATTCCCTCTTTGCTCCATCCTCACGAACCTTTGTGTCTATTTACCCTTATAATTGGCTATGATTCTTTCTATCTGCCACTTTTCAGCCTCATGCCCTACCTCTTCACTTATGCATTTGAAGGAACAACTTAGGGGGAGAAGCCAACACAGATCCCCAGGTGCTTTCTAAGGACTCTCACTGCATCTGGTTCATGATGGCTCTCATGTGACCATCCCATATAATCATTTATTTGAAGATGCAAATAACCATGCTTCATTCTTAAGGCAGTCCAGTTGTTTCCTGCACTTTAGATGGCTATGTGTCACTAATTAGATGACACTGCCCCTTACTGGGAGACACAGGTTAGCATTCAAAAGACTTTCCAGATGCCCGCTCTTTCCAGATGCTCCTCTTACTGGGAGACACAGGTTAGTCTTTTCAAAAAATTTTCCAGATGCAGCCTGATGGGTCAAGAGTCTGAATTGTCATGGGTCTCATTATTCTCTTCAGCCTGGAAGGTATGTTGAAGAAGATAAAGCAATTTGGTCAAAGCTTATAACACTCTTAAATAATGAAAATCTCAGGCCAAAGTATAATGTGGATAATATTTTTTAAAAGTCTTTCTATATATATATTGCTATATTTTATCACTTTAGTTTCTTGGAGACTTCCCACCAGATAACACTTTGAGTTTTTGTGCTGGAGGAGAATGGTGCATAATTTCTAGAACAAGAGGGTCTTCATTTAGAACTTATTGTCCACTTAAATTTTTATTTGAGAACATATCAAGAAAGTCAGTTTTTAAGAAGAGATAAAATTTTGAAAATTTCTTTAGTAAATCAAATGAAGCCTTTGGAATCCAGATCATGAAGTATTCTCCACAATGTGGAAACTATATATTTTTCTGGCTAGGATTCTAGACCACAAGCTTGGCTGCCCTAGGGTAAAAAGAAGACATGATAGAACTGAAATACTGCTCCTTATGGTCTGTAGAAATTATGGAAAAGGGAAAGGAGAGACACACAGAGAAAAAAAGGTGAAAAATCAAATTCTCCTTTGTAGCATCTTCCACCTTACCTCAGTCAGGATTGGGCTCCAAAGGAGGGAGGAGTTTTAGAAATTCAAGTATTGGAAGCTTTAGAACAAAGGAAGTAGCAGTGGGCTTTTACTGGCATAGTAAAGTGGGTGGTGCTATTCTCAGGGAGAAGCCTCAAATCAGACCACTTCAAATGTGACACTGAGGGGTCAGAAAAGGGCTAGACTTACTAGCTTGGGACAATGTTACTCCTCTTCCATAGATGTGCATAGGAGGTAGCCTGTGTGCCTCAATGGGGGGAAATGCCTGCTGATATGGCTGATGATCCGTCAGGTGTTGGGGTGGGGTACAGAAGTCATTATGTGTGGGGGATTTTGACACCACAGTGGTGGGTGCCAGAACATCATAATGAGAGAGTCAGATGGCCGTAGTAGCTTTTTGAATGTCACCAGCCCAAGGAATAGCTAGTCCAACCTGTCTGCAGCCAGAGAATTCAAGAATCCAGAATGAACCACATACTTTGGAAAGCCTCTCTTATTGTCTAACTAGTGCAAGACCACATACTACCCTATACCCCAACATGCCCTTTTAAAGAGGAGCAGGGGTAGGGAGTAGAATTTTGTAAGATGTAATATTTTCTTTAGTCATCCAGGCAGAAAAGCAATTACCCATAAAGGTTATTTTAATCACTGGGCTGGACTAAAATTAATTGGACCAAATTGCAATTACCTCTAACTATATCTCCATTACCCAGAAAAATAAGGAATTTTTAAGAAAGATTAAAGTTTAAAGAAAAACTTTAAGAAAGTTACAGAAAAATAAAGGTATTTTCTTTGCACACTGGGATGTGAGTATATTGGAGAGTCTATTCTTAACTATATTTTATATTTGCCCAGAAGTGGGCAAATCCAAAGAACTTTTTGTATTAACATTATGCATGTCTAATGTTGCATACTACAGAAAAGTCTTAGGATCACAGAGCAGTAAGTATTGCTCCATGGCTGATACTGTTTAAAAATTCAAATCTATTGATAGTTTCAGAGGGTCTGCAGTGAGAGTGGACCCAGTATCACATATTAGAATCATCCCCGGATAGTGAAGCAAGAAAGACCTGGTTTGAGTGTGAGTGTAAATGAACTGAAAAATTACATTTTTCTCCACTTTAGGAAAGACTCAGGCTCAGGGTGCCCAGCACTTGTCAGGGGCACAGCAAATTCCATCTTTATTTTGATGGAGGAAATGAAAGATTAGACTGAACAGCTGATTTTTATCCCAGTCACTCCACAAACTGTCAGTGTTTGTTTGAGATCTCTTCCTAGTAGGCTGTTTATCACTCTGACTTTCTTTGTTCTTCTTGGCTTTGATCTCAGTGGACCAGATTCTTGTTTTAAGTAACTCTAGGGGAATTCCAGGACAAGAGCAACATTCTCTGATTTGATGTTTGGAAGCACTGGTTTTGCTTTCTCCATCATTTGTCTTTGCTTCTCTGTGTGCCTCTCTCATTTTCTTTTTTCACTTTACTTCATTTTCAGAGTGCAGATATCAGAGAAACAAGAATATGGGTCTTCCACAGAGTTTCTCTTTTGGATTGATTTTTCAAAGAGCTGCCGAATAGCAATAAATGCCTTGCTCTGGTTCTGCCACATGGGAGTTAGTCCAAAGACAAGTGTTTATTTCCTTGGTGAAAAATAATATCCAAGCTGAATTGTGAGCAGTGGTTACAAGTAAAGAATCATATTAGCTGATTTTTGTGATACCAAACCCTTTCTAGACATGTACATTTGATTGTTGTTAGATGTCTTAAAGTCATATTTATTTTTTGGCAAGCTTGTTATTGTTTTTAGATTACTTATGGGTTTTTGGTTGTTTTTGACATTTTATATATATACTGTCTGTGCATATACATAAATAATACCATAAGTGCTATTCTCTTTTGCAGATTCTCCCTCCTTGAGAGATATGTCCTTGTATATGTGCTGAGGACTCATCTGCATCTGAATTTGTTGTAAAGCAACTTAGAATCAATATCCTTTGTGGGGGGTTTTACAAAAGTGTTTTATTAAATCATTCTTAATACATATCACATACGCATATATATATTTAAAATCAAACTGTGGATATATATCATATTTAAGATGGTTTGAGATAGCTAAAATGACACAGCTGGAGTTGCAATAACCCAGTGCAGTGCAATAATCAAAATCATAGAAAGTCTTTCTTCATATAATTATTAATAAAAGGAATATGAATTTACTTTTACTTAAAAAATGCATATACTTAGCATGAAAATAATCATCCAAAAGTAGAGAACAGTAGTAAAAAGGTGGAAAAAAAGATCTTATATTTGAAGTTTCTAAAAATGAGTTTAGGTGACACTTGGATGCCATCTATTCTGGGAAACCTTCCTTCACTGCCCTGTGCATTTGAGTTGTGTCACTCTTAGGTTGAAGGCAATTCTGCTACTTGGATAATATCATCCTTTGGCTCCAGCAGAGATAAACTCTTAATATGACTTTAAAATAGCCCATTCTTAGAGCCAAAACTGTTGTCATTGTGTCTGCAGAACAAATGGATAATGATAAAGAGACTGAAGAAGATGTGTCTCTATGAATACAGCAACTAATGCAGCCACAAAAAACTGAGTTTGTTACCTACTGTGCTAAAAAAATCATATTTATATGCAGAACTGGTTGTCTTATGTATATATATCTTTAAACCATGTTAGTCTTATTATTGTATGCAAAAAGTTTCATTCTTCATGTATTACTAGCTTTATGTATGATCCTCTCCTCTTATGGTCTACATAAAATAAAGATATAGAAAACCATTCAGCTAGCTGAAATTCTCAGAGAATTTCCAGTTGGAGGCATTTTCTATAAAGAAGGGAATAAAAACAACACCGGGAATAAGCTTTCTCTAAAAGTTGGACATTTTATCCAATGAGTATATTCATTCTCACTTGTGATGTGGATACATCATTCTTTAGCTGCTACCCTTTAAGAAATTATCAATACTTATCACGTAGGAGTTTGTCCTCAACTGGTACCCGTAATGCAGTCTTATTAAACTTTTCACATTCTTACCAAATTTTCAAATCAGATTTTACTAGTCAGTCAATTAAAAAATTGATGAATGTGTATAATTTATTATCTCTATGTCTCAGTTTATAAGTTAACACAACACAACATAACATACTAATGGCAAAATGCAAAGCTTCACATAAACAAAAACAAAAGGCAAATGGAGGCTAAACACACGGGAACATAGATATGGGGTACAGAAAATGTATTTACTTCTTATTATCAGTTAGCAGTCTACCTTAAAAAATTTTTGGCAATTACATGAATTTTGGGCCAGAATTTTGAATGAGAGATGCAATTATTCAAACTAGTTTTCATAAATTAAGAAAATCTCATAGGAACTTTAAAAAGTAAAGTTATTAATTTGGTGTCTTGGCCTTAGAGAAGGCATGCTGATAATACCTGAATTCATCTAAGAGAATTCAGCAAAGCCAAATGCCAGAAACTCTCAGAAACAGGGTTAGTTCTGAGAAGACTGGATCATGGAAGGTGAATCTTAGATAATTCATATATTTCTGAATCTGCCCAAATATGAACCTATACCACATGAAGAAATGATAGAACTTGACATTGAACTATATAAATTTACTGAACCTAAAACTAATCCCATTATGTGCTTATTTTACTATAACACAAATAAAAATAAATTCAGAATGGAGCCAAAAAAAGATAGTGAATGAGCCTCAAAATATTCTTGAATTTCAAACCTAAATGAATTTAGAACCATGACCTTCAGATATGTAGCTAAGATAGAATTAAAAGGACTCCAACAGCCTATTCTTTATCCTTGAGATATGGTTGGTACATGTTGCCAACAATCTTGTATTTGGAGGATGATTTACAAAGACACATTTCAGAAAATCAATGCATTATTTGGAATCTTGGAAGTATTGATTTAACACAATCTGTGCTTTAAACATACTTTTCTTTCTTTCCTTTGCATTATATGTGTATTATTTTTTCTCTTACCAAAGTATAAGCTGCCTCGAATCAGGGAAAATAGTCTACAGTGTTAGCTCTATTTCTCTGTGCTCTCCCTTTCCAGAATCTAGATTCTGGGATCTTTGTATCTATTAGCTGCTTAATACATATTTGTATGAAGGAACACTAGTAAGTAGAACTCCTGAGATCTAAAATATTTTCTGAAATACGTAATTCTTCCTAATTTATTTTTTCAGAGAATAGCTTAGTAAGTTGAGTGAATGTAGCTGCTAATGATTTACAGCAATTTTAGAAATGTTATGGAAAATATAACTAACTCTCTTGTATCTGTGTGGAATACGGTCAACTTCATGAACTGAAATTTATTCAATTAACATTAGTAATTTATTTAACTAAAAAACAGTTGTTGAGTTAGTAATAGGTTCCTAATAGGTACCACTCTAGGTTGGATACTGGGGATGAAATTTAATGTTCATAACTCTCAAGGAGATTATTCTCTAGAACTTTGTTAAATATCCCTATGTATTAAGGACTGCTTAGGGTGCATTAACTATTTTTTTAATTTAATTATCATAGCAGTTTATGATCTCCATTTTACAGGTATAGAAACTAACCCTTAAAGATATTAAGTAAATTGCCTTCCAAAACCCAAAACCTCAATCAAGAGCTGTCTGTTTACCAAATCTGTGCTTGCAAATATGGCCATTTGACATGATTTTGCGGACTCTAGAAACTTAATAAAAATAAATGAGTTTCAAATAAAGTTTGGGAGATTTCACAGAAATGTAGAAATATTTGGATTCTCTTGTAAAAAAGAAAAACAGAAAATATGGCAATAGTAGGCCTACATTCCACATAGCAACCATTGGCTATGACTGAGTAATGATGACCCATTTTATACTGGCAGTTATCTTTCCAGTCTGATGTAGTTTTCCCTGGCTGGCTCCACTTGTTTATGCTGTTTGCATTATTCTTACAGGCATTTAAGTTTGAGATCTCTGCATTCTTCCATGTTTTTTACATGCTAATTTATTCTATTTAAGTAACAAACACAATGGGATCTAATTTAAGAATAAGAAAGGAAATTAAAATAGTGGCTTTATTACTGATAGAGCTATTAAAAGATAAGGTCTGGGTATAGAGCAACAGTGGGCTTCCCATTCCAGAGCTCTAATATTAGCCTTACCCATGATGTAGAAAAAAGACAGATTAATGTAAAAAGGAACCAAATAAAATTTCTCTAAGTTAAAAACAAGGTTTTTAAACATCAAAACTACATGGATAGTTCTAGACATAGCTGAAGAGAAAGTTAGTGACCTGGATGGTAGATTTGAAGGAATCACCCAAAATGATTACTAGAGAGGTAAATAGATAAATAATATGAAAGATTATTTAAGAGATATGTAATGAAGGTCCACTACATGTCAAAGGAATTTCATATAGAGCAAAGGGGAGAGAGAGAAAACATTCAAGGTAATAAGTTCTGAAAATTTTCCATGAAAGAACATGCAAATCCATAATTTCTAGACGCACTGAATCCAAAAGATGATAAATAAAAACAAGTCCACTCTAAGACATATAGCGGTAAAACTGTATAATACCAAAGACAAAGAGAATATCTTAAATGCAAACAGAAAAGACAGATGACTTTCTGGGTGACAATTTTTTCTCAGAAGGCAGTAGACTAATGTCTTTAAAGAACCTAGGGAAATTAATTTTTGTCTCCATTTCTATGCCTAGCCAGATTATCATTCAAGCATAAGGGCAAAATAAAGAGAGTTTCAGACAAGAAAGACTTAGTACATTTATAACTCACAGACACTTTCTAAAAGAATTTTAAAATAATACATTTTAGTAAGAAGAAAATCAAACACAGAAAGAGGGAATAGGAATAATAAAAGTAGTGATGATTACAACAATTAAGAAATATATGTGTACATATTTACATAATATAAACATACAAATATATTGGCAATCATGTTCAGAAGCAAACCTATTTTTGAAGGATAGGAGGTTAAATAAATTAGGGACCTAAGTGATAGATAATAATATCAAAGTTTTTCAAGTTCCTGGTAATGTTTGCAAGAGGTTAGGTCTATTTTTAAAGATGAATTTTGGATAAAAAGGTGTGATAAATATTTAAGGGAGTGATAGACAAAAATATTTAACGACTAATATGGTCTGGGCAAGAGCTAATTATAAAGGGTCACTGACCAATAGTATTGGCCCTGATTCAAGGGTAGCCATTAAAATAATGGAAATTAATATATAGTATCAAAAAATGCATTTGAATAAAAGATAATACAGAATTTAAAAATCAATCCCATAAAAACTAAAAACTGAGTCTAGAAAAATTAAGTGACTTGCCCCAGGTAGCACTGTGAGCCAGATGGAATTAGGACCAAGCTGGGATTTTTAATTAAGCCGGGTATTGTTCTTTTGTGGTATTTTGTCCCACAAATTCAATTTTCAAATCAATATTTTGAATGCATTTACTGTATTTACTTTATTTGGGTATTTATATGCTATTGTTTTTATTAATGATTCATACTTTAGTGTTTTTAAACATCTCCATGTTTTATAAAGTATTGTAAATATATGCATTTCTAAGTGATAATGTGCTTTTAAAGATGTCACCTACAACTTAAATACTTTTAAAATGTGTGTATATTTTGTCAAACTGAAAATATATAAAATGGAAAATAATTTCTGCTTCTATTAAAATTATTTAAATATTAAATCATTTAAATGTTTGAAAAGATACATTATTTTTTAAATGTAAGAATTTATTTTCTGTATTTATACACATAATTTATTCCTAACATTTCAGTTTTCCTGAGGAAAATAGTCATTGTAAAATTATGTCTTTCTTTGTAACATGATTTCAAAAGGTAAAATATGATTTTTTAAAATTAAATGATTTTTGGTATCCAAAGCAACAAGTTGAACACTTTAAAAAGACAGTTATAGGCAGTCTAGAAATGATTTTCTGACTTTAGCAGCTTTTCCTTATCTTATATTTATTCCTTAATCCTGAATACTCCAGAAGCAGTGTAAGTTAGTCTCCCTTTTCAATAGAAAAAGAAACAATAAAAATGAATCTTTAAGATTCCATTAAAATCATTCGATAATACATTGGAGAATTGTCAATAAAGTTTGATAATGGTTTAAATTTGTTTTGTGTGTTATTCTTGGAGATTTTAGCTATAGAAATTTAAAAAGTCCAGTTAAGTCACGTTAAATCATTAAAAATTGAATTCCTGTTAACTAACAGAACAAACATTTTTGAAGACCTACTGAAAGTTTACTGTTTTAACCACTATTTTATAATAGGTGATTGATACAATATTGAATAATATTTCCTTGAACTTCATGCTATATATCTTACACAGAAGTGAAAATAAGAAAAAAATCCAGTAGAGTTGCCCCAGGAGAGGAAAAAAAATAAATTCTGGGTCAGAACTATAGGGACTACATTAGACCAAAGTTGGCTATTACCTACAGAGGGACTTGATAGAAAATAGTTTCTTTTCTTATGAGTCAGCCTAGCTTTAGAGAAAAGGAACATTGTCATGGGATGACTATAAATAACAAGGGGCCAGAAAGAAAAGGTGCTAAATATCTTCCAGCACAAAAATAAAGGATTAAGGTGCGCAGGCACAAGAGATTAAACCTAAAGCTATTGGAATTATGTTTATTAAATTCCTGAAACCCTGGCGGTCAGGGGGCTGTTTAGTTTAAGTACTTTCTCCCTAAGTTTCACACCCTATGTACATGTGTACAGTGAATTATGCATTTCTTCTGGAAAAATAAAGAGAAGTCTAACCTACTTATAAAAACTTCCAGAGATGATTAGCCCCTTCTCCTAGCCACCACCATGTATTCCCTCCATCACCCTGCACATGTCTGACAGGACAATAGGCACAGCTGCAACAGTTAACAATAATGTGCTCCAGGGGTGCGGGCTCTGGTCTGGCCCTGGGTCACCTTTGAGGATGATGTCATGTCATCAAGCTCCATTATATCTGGTTATTAATCCTCCTCTTTAGACTTGTCAAAGAAGGCTGCAGAGCTTTTGCAAGGCAGAGCCAGCATTTTGGAAGAAGGTTGTGTTAGTGACACAGATGACATTGAAACTAGGACATTATAAAAATTAGTTTACAGTGAAAATCGTTCTTTGTCAGGAGTCTGGGTCAGACAGAGGATGATTCATCAGCACACAGACCACCCTTGGCCGTAAAGCAGAGTGTATTGCTTGCTTGACACTAGGAAGAGTTTTATTTAAATGGATCGCCAAGATGTTATTTTTGGATCTGGTCAGAATCCCATTGAAATTGAATTTTAAGACATCTTTATGTTCTACTTGATTTCCTCAATTATCGAGCTTTACCTCTGGTATCAACTATTTTCGATTACATTTTCACACTATAAGTTTGCCAGAAAAATTCATGCTGGTTATTATTATTTTTATGGGTTTATACACACAAATATGAAACATACAAAATAGGTTAGAATTTATTAACATGAAACATTTAGTATGCAAAGAGATAGGGCATTATAAAGTTATATGTCATGAGCATATTGAATGTGCCCAATTGCTTTCAAATGTCTAAAGTATAACCATTATGTGCTATTATAAGGATTATAAACTATATTGAAGTAATATATTTAAGCATCCAAAAATCAGAGTAAATAAAAATAATTCTGCTCATTGGCTCACAGTTAGGAAGGAATGAGAGTAATAACAATAAAATAATAATGTGCAGGGAAAGACAAATACATCCTGCAGCAGCCTGAGCTGCAGCAGTCCCTGATTCAAGAGAGGGAGCCGGAGACTTCCAAGTCGTAAAACGAATATTTGTCTGCCAAAGAAAGGCTGCACACGTCTTTTTCCCACTCTTGCCCTCCAGGGGCCTATCCTGACCTCCCTTTGTCCCCGTTGAGAGGGAGAACAGAAGACATGAATATGGCTAAGAATATTTTGCTCCAGGAACCTGTGACTCTGGGAGTAGTGCAGCACCTGCATCTCATGGGAGTAATTTAGCACCTGGATAACAGTGACCTTGCCGAGCGGGATCTGGGATGAACATCTGATTTGGGCCTTACTTTGGGGGTTGGTCTCATTAGGAGATGAAGTGACGTATGATTTCAAGTCTTATCACTTAACAAATGAGAAAACCGAGAAATAGATATGTGAAATGCTCATTTATTCCACTTCAATTTTTCCTAGAGTTCCTTCGCTTGAAACCTAGAGACACAATTTTCCAAGCTGGCAACTATAGACTTGTTTCCTGAGGAACACATGATAGATGCAAGTATTCTAGGACAATGGTCTTTGCTTGCTGTCTTATCCCAGGCTCTCTGCCATACTCATTTGAGTACTTACATGTGCTATTTCACCTTGTAGCCTCAGGAGGGTGGGCAATGGAGGAGAGGAGTCAAGTGCGTGGGGCAGGTTAGTGCTTGGAGGTGCGGGGCAAGGCAGAGAATGCCTCCTTGTCAGTCCTTGTTAGGAACGGTCATAGCCAGTGCGGCAGAAAATCAAGCTCATTATGTAGAAACATTTTTTCTTATGGCAAGACATATGAAAATCTTAAAGGTCAAGCTGTATGCTAGAAATTGTTGAGAAGCTTTGAAGCATTTTCTAACTGAATCATGAATTCTAGAGTATGTTAAAATGATTATGTTTAAAAATAGGACACATACACAGTTGAAAGTGACTTTGAAAATTCCCCTTATCTATGTACACTTGCAATCTTAGACGTGTATTTATTAATTTTTATACATATCTTAAATGAATTTTTTATTTTAGGATAGTTCCTGATTTGTGGAAAAATTGCAAAGCTAGTACAGAGCTTGTTTTCACATACCTCAGCCCCAATTTCCCCTAAGATTAGCCCCTTAAATTATTATTATATTTGTCACATGTAGTACATTATTATTGAAATATTATTAACTAAAGTATTACTTTATTTAGCTTCCCTTGGCTTTTGCCTATTATTTTTTTCTTCTCTTTCAGGAACCCATCCAGTAGAACCATGTTACATTTTAGTCATTTCCTCTTCAGCTCCTCTTGGCTGTGATGGTTTCTCAGACGTTCCCTGCTTTTGATGACCTTGGAAATTTGAGAAGTACTGTTCAGCATTTTGTAAAATATCCTTCAATTGGGATTCATCTGATGTTGATCTCATGTTAGACTGGGGTTATGAATTTTTGGAAGACCACAGCAGTAATGTGACGTTCTTGTCATATCAAGTGTTAATACTATTGAAATGATTCATCACTGTTGGTGTTGATGTTAATCACCTGGCTGAGGTGGTGTTTGTCAGTTTCCTCCACTGTAAAGTTGCTCTTTTCCCCCTGTTCTTAGTGTATGTACTCTTTGGAAGGAAGTTGCTTTACTGCCCCATGTTTCAGGAGTGGAGAGTTACGCTTCTTCTCCATGAGAGCAAAGTATCTACATCAATTGTTTAGCACTCTTCTGCATGAGGGATTTGTCTATTCTGCCCATTTATTTATTTACTCAAACATTTATTTATCTCAATATAGACTCGTGTATTTTTATTTTATGCTTTGGTTTTTAATTCAATACTATTTTGTTTATTTTGCTGCTCCAGTCTTCCAGCTTTGACCATTGGGAGCTCTTTCAATTGGCTTCTGGGTCCCGCTGATGTATTCCCACTATCGTGGGTTTTTTGAGAACTTCCTTACTTTCTGGCAATACAAAATGCTGAAGACTAGTATTAGACATTTCTTCAAGAAGTTTTTGATTTTTTAGATTGAAGAACGGTATTCGAATCCAAGATTTGGGTGTTAACTGTGCTTGTTGCTATTGAGTGTCATTGCGACTAGGTCCTCTCAGCTGACAGGGAAAGGAAATAATATGGGTATATACAACCCATGTTGATGCATATATCTTTAAGTATTTCTGTATGTAACCATCATCACCATCTGCATCCATATAAGCTAAACATGAATTCATATTAAGGTCTCCAACTTTAACCCGTTACTACATGGGTCATTTGAGCCTTTTCCCTTTGCTTGACTGTAAATTATCACTTCACTAGTGAGAAAACTGTCTTCTACCATTCACCATTTATTTATTTAATTGTTTAATTTATGTACATACGTATAATGATTTTGGAAGTATTAATTCATACCCTTATGGAGAATGACATTATTGACTACAGTACATTGTTTGCGTACGGTCCCTTTTGTCTTTGGTCTTACAGACTTGCCTCATTTCCAAAGTCATTTAGGTGAGCCCCTTCCTATTCCATGAGCTCCACCAGTGAATCTGATTTGTAATACAGTGAAATTCTTTTGTCACATTCTGCATGCCATCCTTTTATCCTCATGCTCCTAAACGATTTTTAAATCATTGCTTACATTAAGATTCATGTTTTGAGCTTCCTAAAACATGTCTTGTATTAATCTTTCCAAACTCAACCCCTGGCAATCACTGGTCTGTTTATTCACTCTCTATTGTGTTTTCTTTTCTAGAATAGCATATAAATCACACAGTATGTAGACTTTTCAGACTGACTTCTTTCACTTAGCAATATGAAATTAAGATTCATTCATGCCTTAGTGTGGCTTGATATCTCATTCTTTTACATTGCTAAACAACATTTCATTATATGGATGTACCAGAGTTTGCTTATACATTTACCTTTTGAAGAATATCTTGGTTGCTTCCTTTTTTTTTTTGTCAATTATGGAATAAAGCTGGTATAATCAGTCATATGTACGTTTTTATGTGGACACAAGGTTTCAAATTTATTGTGTAAACACCAATGGGTACAAAGGCATAGTAAGAGTATGCTTATCTTTGTAGGAAACTAGCAAACTCTCTTCCAAAGTGGCTGCACTGTTTTGTATTCCTACCAGGAAATGAATGAGAGCTCCTTTTGTTTTGCATCTTCACCTTTGATTGACATTGCCAGTTTCCTGGATCCTATATTCATTTATTCCATATTAAGTGGCATGCAGTGGTATCCCATTGTTGCCGTGATTTGTGTTTTCCTAATGATAAATGATGTGGACCATCCTTTCTTATTCTTTTCTGCCATCTCTATATCCTTTCCCAGAAGGTATCTGTTTAGATCCTTTGCCTGTTGATCTTCAACTGGGTGGGTTGTTCTCCTGTTTTTGAGCCCTGAGTGTTCTTTATATATTTAGGTACAATTCCCCCATTACATGAGTGTTCCGTAAATATTTCTACAATATATGATCTCTTTCCTCATGCTCCCAATACTATCCTTCAAAGAGTAGAAATTTTTATTTTAATAAAATCCAACCTATTAATCTTTCATTTCATGAATTGTACTTTCAGTGCTGTACCCAAAAACTCACCACCAAATCCAAGGTCACCTAGATTTTTGCCCATGTTTTCTCCGAGAAGTTTAACAGTCTTGAATTTTTTACATTTATGTCTGTGATCCACCCTGAGTCAATTATGGTGAAATGTATAATAAAATCTGTGTCAATGTTAAGTGTTTCAAATATGGATGCCCCTTGTTCCTGCATCATTTTGAAAAGGCTATCCTTTCTCCATTGAATTATCCCTTGTCAAAGATTCATGTGGGTCTATTTGTGGGCACTCCATTTTATTTGATCTATGCATCTATTGTTCACCAGTACCACACAGTCTTGATTACTGTGCTTTAATAGTAAGTCTTAAAATCAGGTACTGAGTCCTCTGACTTGCTTTTCTTCAGTATTATAGTTAATTTATTTCTTCTTTGATATTGTTAATTTATTTCTTCTCTTTTTTCATGTCTGGACTAGTTAGAAATTTATCAATTTTAATAATCTTTTTAAAAGTCAGCTTTTGGATTCATTAGTTTTCTCCATTATTTTCTTGGTTTTGATTTTATCAATTTTTACTCTAATTTTAAATTTCTTTTCTTCTGTTTGCTTTAGACTTAAATAGCTTTTCTTTCTTTAGTTTTCTAAAGAGGAAACTTACATTATTGACTTTGGTTTTTTCCGATACATACATTCAGTGCTACAAATTTTCCTCTTTGTACTGCTTTTGTCACTTCCCATAGATTTTAATAAGCTGTACGCTTCTCTTTAGTTAGCTCAAATATTTTTTAATGTCTTGAGATTTACTCTTTGGCTCGTGATGGGTTATTTAAATGTGTGATCTATAATTACAGATACATAGAAATTTCCATTTATTTTTGTAATTGATTTACAGTTCAGTTAATTCCACTGTGGTCTGTGGATATACCTTGTATAATTTATACTTTTATACGCTTTAAGTGTAAGATGTGTTTTGGGCCCAGTATGTGAATGATCTTGGTAAAAGTTCTATTTATGCTTGAGGAGAATAAGTATTCTGCTATGATTGGAAAAAGAATTCTAAAAATGTCTATGAGATCAAGTTGATTAATAACACTGTTCATATTATCTATATCCTTACTTTTTTGCTTGATATCTTTCAATGACTTAAAAAAGGAATGTGGTGTATAGTGCATGATTTCCAACTATAGTAGTGGATTTATCTATTTCTCTTAGCAGTTCTATCAGTTTTCGCTTTATATATTTTAACACTCTGATGTTAATTACATACACATTTAGAATTGTTACATCTTTTTGGAGTATTGGTTCCTTTATCATTATGTAATGTCTCTCTTTATTACTGATAGCCTTCCTTGTTTTGAATTCTGCTTTTTCTGAAATAGCTATAGCTACTCCAGGTTCTTTTGGCATATGTTAGCATGTATCTTTTTCTATCCCTTTATTACTAGCCTATCTGAGTCTTTTAAAGAGTACGTTTCTTGTGGACAACATATAGTGGGTCTCATTTTCTTATCAACTCTGATAATTTCTGTCATTTGATTGGTCTGTTTATGAGTGATAAAGTGATTATTCCTATAGTTATTTGTAACTAACAAAGTATTTTGTTTTCTAATTTCTCACTTTTTTCTTTCTCTTGTTTTAATCAAGCATTTTATATAACTCTGTCTTATCTGCATTATTCATGTGTAAATTATACTTTTTAATACAGATTTTTAAAGTGCTTGTCTTAGTTACAAAATACATTTTGAAGGAATGTAAGTTCCATCTCTTGCTACATTACCCTCATTCATTTTATTTATCCTTATACTATATTTACAAAAACATTTTTACTATTGCTGTCATAAACAATGTTTATATTTTAAATCAGTTAAGAAAATAAAAATAAATGTTTTATCTTCATTTTATCTTTATCCAATGCTTTTCCTTTTTTAATGTATAGATCCTAGTTTCTCATATACATAATTTTTCTTCAGTTTAAAAATAACTTTTAACATTTCTTGTAGTACAGGTATATTGACAATAAATTCCCTCAGTTGTGTTTCTGAAGTCATTATTCCTGCCTCAGTTTTTTTTTTTTTTTTTTTTTTTTTTGAGATGGAGTTTTGTTCTGTTGCCTAGGCTGGAGTGCAGTGGTGTAATCTTGGCTCACTGCAACCTCCGTCCCCTGGGTTCAAGTGATTCTCCTGCCTTAGCCTCCCAAGGAGCTGGGATTACAGCTGCCTGCCACCATGCCTGGCTAATTTTTGTATTTTTAGTAGATATGAGTTTCGCTATGTTGATCTCGAACTTCTAACCTCAGGTGCCTTGAACTTCTAACCTCACCTGCCTTGGCCTCCTAAAGTGCTAGAATTATAGGCATGAGCCACCATGCCCATCCTCCTGCTTCAGTTTTGAAGAATAATTTCATTGAATCTAGAATTCTGGATTAGTGAATTTTTTTTCCTTTTAACTCTTTAAAGTATGTGACTCTACTCTCTTCTGGCTTCTATGGTTTCTAGTTAAAAGTCTGTAATTCTTTTTTTTTTTTTTCTTGAGACAGAGTCTTGCTTTATTGCCAGGTGCCAGGCTGGAATGCAGAGGCACAATCTCGGCTCACCGAAACCTCCGCCTCCTGGGTTCAAGCAATTCTCCTGCCTCAGCCTCCCGAGTAGCTTGGACTACAGGCACGCGCCACCACGCCCAGCTGATTTTTGTATTTTTTTTTAGTAGAGACGGGGTTTCACCATGTTGGCCAGGATGGTCTCGATCTCTTGACCTCATGATCTACCCGCCTCCACCTCCCAAAGTGCTGGGAAGAAGTCTGTAATTCTTATCCTTGTTCCTTTATAGGTAAGTTGTCTTTTTCTCTGGCTTCTTTCAAAACTTTCTCTGTCTTCCTTTTTTTGTAGTTTAAATATAATATGCCTGAGTTTTTATAGTATTGTTTTGTTTTAATTTGTAGTTTAAGGTTTATCATTAATCTTGAAAATTTTGCTTCAAATATTTCTCTTACTTTGTTTTCTCTTTCTTCTCCTTAAGAAGTATTCTAATTATGTATTTGTTGTACTTTTTGAAATTAAAGATTTTTTTTGTTTTCTTTCTCTTTACATTTCCCTTTGAATTTTTATCGACCTATCTTCAAATTCACTGATCTTTTATTTGACAGTGTCCAGTAAAGGACTTGGAGCTTTCCCTAAGTCTGTGGTGCTAGGGAGTCAATTGAGGCCATGCTTCACACCTATTACTGTGCTGTAAGTTTCCAGCATTCTATTTTGATTCTTCCTTAGAATTTCTATCTCTTCACTGACATGACCACTTGCTTCTGCACACTGTCTATTTTTTTCCTGTTAAGGTTCTTAACAAATTAATTATAATTATTTTAAATTCCCTGTTCGATCATTCCAATATCTGTATCATATCCCAGTTTGGTTCTGATGATTGCTTTCTCTCTTAAGATTGTGTTTTTTCTTGCTTTTTGGTATGATTTGTAATTTCTGTTGAAAGTTGGACATGGTGTTTAGCCACTGAGCAACTGAGATCAGTAGGCTTTCATTGTGGGGATTTAGAAAATCCTTCTAGAAGTTTAACTGTGTTTAATATGTGCTGTTACCAGAGGTACTAGAGGTTCAAATTTCTCTATTGTTATTGTGTTTTTTTTTCTCCCTCCTTGACTTTGGGCTTTCCTAATACTCATTGTCAGAGAAAGTGTGTATCTTGCAGGTCTTTCAGTTGTAATACATTGTTATCGTATCAAGCCCTATTGGTATAGTGGTAAACTGTGGGGAAGGTGAAAAATTCTATTGTCTTCTGATAATGGCTTGGTGTTCCAATCTATTTCCTTGAAGCTCTAACTGTTGGAATATGTTTATTCCTTAGGTAAAATAGGGAGGCTATAGGGCCTAAGGTGGAATGAATGCCCTGTCTCTGATTGGGATAAGTGCCAGACAACATCTTTGTTACAAAGAAGACTCTGAGAATATTTCATAATAATTACTCTTCCTCCTACTGCCAGAGCTATGAGTGTACCTTTCAGATCTTTGCAGTGAGGCTCTAGTGGGGTTCTTGGAAGTAAATCCCATCAAAGTGTGGAGCTTCCCCTAAGTCCGTGGTTGCCAGAAGTGGACTACCCTCCATCAATCCAAATTTAATTCGTGAAAATTATCTTTAAGAATTCATATTAGTTTATGGCTCCAGTGGCTTCTGCTCTGCTTAAGTACATCTCAGTTGCAATATCTCAGGAGGTTGGTGTTCTTCAGATATCAGGATGGTGATTTGCCCTGAAACCTCAGTTGTCTGAGAAGTCCAAGGAAAGTGAGGTTTTCAGATTGCCAGATTTTTTCCTGTTGTATGGACCGTGATGACTTTTATGCTCCTTATATACTGGGGCTGCAATTAGAAATCTTTATCTATTAATTTTGTTTTTTCTATATGTAATGCATAACCTCAGTGACACATGTTGGATTTATACCATCATCATTATTTCTATGGTTGTAATTTCTTTCTCAAATTTATTTCTTTGCTCTTGTTGGAAATAGAATATTTACTCATTAGAACCTCCATAAGGCTTAATCTCTTTGCTCTGGAAGTCTTTTCAATTGATAGGTAATAATCAGCTAAATAAATTCTAGGCAATGGAGAGACACAAACTGGAATAAGTTTTCTACCCTAGAAGAGTTCAAGGTCTAGTGGTATGAATAGACAAGTACCAGGATAAATGAATGGGCAGGGTGCCAAGAGAGCAAGAAGGCATACAAGTTAGACTTCAGGTCAGGGAAGGGTTCTGGAAGAAGTTGATGGAATTAAGAGTAGAGCTTAGGTAGGTAAAATGAAAGTTGAGGAAAAGTAGAAAAGAAACATTTAGGTTTGGGAAACACCAGATGGAAGCATGAAGGATCAACAAAGAAGCATGAAAATCACTAGGTACAGTGTGAAGAAGAGCACTATTTGTGGCGGAGTGGTGGGCTCCAACAAGGCATTTGAATTTTATCCTGAAATCCATGTGGGAGCCATTGAAGGCTACTGAGCTGCAGTATGCCTGGCACTGCATTTTATATTGAAAACTGCCTATCAAGGGGAGGACAGGCAGGTTCATGGACCAAGGCCTTTGTGGAGAATTCAAGAGGGTCTGAATTAAGAGTATAGGTGTTTAGGCAAGTCTCTGGTTTTTGTGATTTCAGGATTTCAGGGATGGGGGATATAGTGCCACACACTGAGATGAAGAATACAAGAGGAGGAGCAGGTTTTGTTGGAAAGTGAGGCAGAGAGGCATGCTATTGCCTTTCTAATGCTATTTCTATATACAAGAGTGCAATAAGAATTTCTTATTTAAATATTCTAAAATTGACTATAGGGTGAAGAAGAGGTATGAATAGAAATTGCTGCTATCATTCTGACAAATCAAGTTGCAATATATCCTACTCTTGAACAGAAAGTAGAAACCATTATTGTAACTAAGTTCCAAAATTGAATTCAGTGTCTCATTTCAGACCATACCTTCACAGAGAGGTCATGTCCTACTTATGTATGATAACTCCAGCAATAACTCCCTTTTGGACAACTTATTACTGTACTCAAAGACCTGCTTAAAAGGATAAGAAAATAGGCAATGGAAACAGCCACAGATTAAATACTTTCTTTGATTACTTTCTGACCAATTGAGGGAAATTAGATAAGAAAATTTCTGACTGGCAAAAATTCCAACAAATACACAGGATTGTGAAAAATCTAACTAAAACTCTAGAAGAGCATCTAATCTAGAAAACCTAGACTTTATTTTCTGATTAATGAATAGAAGAATCACATTTCTTTATAGTCAGTGATAGGTACATTTCTTACCCACCAACCTCCCTGGTAACCGTCATTGTTAGTAATCTCTCAGCTCCTTTGAAGTCCTATAATATTGCTCATATAGTGTTTAAGCCACCTTCTTTGCTTTATGTTTATTGTATATATTAGTCTTATTTTCATTTTTAGGCTGTGAGCTTCCTAGGAGAAGGAATGAGTAACACATAATAGGTGTTTAGTACAGAATAATCTTTTTAACAAACATTTACTGACTATTCATGATGTGCTTAGAAATATGCCTTTAATGGAATGGCATGTTAGTGAGTTGAGTAAGTAAATTTTGACTGTGACTTTTCTAAATAATCATCAATATCTTCTTTTGAAGGAGATTATATTAAGTAAAGAATTAAACCAGCTTCTCATTCTTTGATATTGAGAAAATCATCATTTGATTTTGATCCACCAGAGAACGTAGACCTTTTTGTTTTAAAAATAAAGACATATTTTTGTTGACAAAATGCAAACAGAAGCACAAAATGGGTCATTATAAAGAGATAGAATAAACTTTTTAAAAACTTAAGATTTTGATAACTGAGCACACAAAGTGTAGTGAAAAAGAGAAGTCACATTCAGAGTGATACACTAACACATAAACACACTGTCAGGGACATATTTACACTTAAAGTTATAAGGTTTTTGTACTGTAATGAGAACTTATATGTCTAATATTACTTCATATTTGTCAACAGTAATGAGCTCCCTTTTACTTGAAGCTACTCCCCCTTAAACATCAGAGGTGTAGGGTTTTACTGACATTCATTTTCAGTTATGCACCTGCAGGTTCACCTCTGTTTTGTTTAATCCACAGAATGAATGGAAACCATAAGCTAAGCATATACTGTATCAGTTAAAGGTTTACCAAATGAGTTCCCATGGCTTCCTTTTCTCACTAAATGCATGCCTGCATGCTGGAAAAGTCTCTGAAGTGGAATGCATCCTGGCCTTTAGGCCTGGGGATACATTATTTCAAGCATATCAGGCTGCTTAGTCTAGTGCCTTTTACATGGGAAACAGCTAAAGACCTTGTTCCCTCACAAAGGTTTTAATAAAATTCTAAATAAAATTGATCCCGTGTTTGGCTTTGTTTTGATTTGGGGGACAGAAACTTTGATATGTTTATTCATTTATATTGTTTTAGCTCCCATAACTAACCACAAGGAAGAAGAAAGGACCACAAATAGTTTGTTTACATGAATCATGGCTTTTAAAAATCATGTGCCACGTTTCGTTTCTGTTAAAATAAAGGTATTATAAGTCTAATAGTAGGAACTATGTGTACGATCTATCGATTACTAAAAAATAATATAAAATAAAAGCAATCTTCTCTTGTAAACATATAAAGTGTCATAATTTCACAGGACTAATGAGCATAGCAATAGTGTTCTGTAAATCAGATAAATGCCATGTGCCAATTTCATTATTTTTTCTAAATCCCTGTTTTTTTTTCTTCCTTAATTTGTGAATAAAGTCATATATCATGCCTTAAACTTCCAAGATAAATTTGTTGGTTAATTACTTAAAGTGTGATATCAGATTAGAGGTGATTTGCCTGGTTTGGGAATGTCATTCGGTGATGTTCTGATTAATGCACTGCCATGAGCAAAGGCGACAGATTAACTATAGCATGAGCAGTAACACACTAATTCCTCACTGAAACTTTCAACAGTTGAGTCACATGCAGATTCAATTATTTTACATGTTTGGCAATCTTTTTTCCCTAATGGAACAATAAACTAACTCATTACTCTGAAAGAAGCTTAAGAAAATCTGGCTGACATACATTACTCTCTATTAAAAATTTTTTCTTGATTATAATGCCAACTTCCCTTTTTGCAACATGATAGAGTTGTATTTTATTTTAAAAGGAACATGATTAAACTTCCCCACAAATATTTCAAATTTGTTATGGGCCACTAAAATGTCAGATCTCTGATAGTTCTGTCAACTCATTCTTTTTCAAGATGATATATGAAACATACTAGAGAATGGAGTATATTATAATCTGGAATTTAGTACTTGAACAGAGACTTTTTTAAGGCACTAAGATTACTTTAAAAAAAAGACACAATGCCTTTTTGTTCCAAATGTGTTTTCCAACACCAAACATTCCTAGAAGCACTTAAATCATAATCTCAATGTCTTTGCATTTACAACCATGATACTTTTAACATGGAAGTTCATGCTACATTTTTTCATTTTTCAGTTTTACTGAAAGCACAGAAGAGATCAGTGGACACTCTCTGCAGCCCGTTTAGAGGCAAAGCTGAAGTCCGGGAAAACTTTGGTGGGCGGCCTTTGCTGTCCAGGCCCCTTGTGAAGGAACCTTCTGTCCTTGTAGTGGGATTGCAGCTTCTTGGAAAGGGGAGCCATTTATCACAGTCCTAAATGAAAGCATTCTTTAAACACAAATGTCTTTTTTTCCCTTTGTCTAATTACTGAGAGGAAAAGTGAGAAGGAAATGTCAAAACAGAGAAACAGTAGTGTATAGAGAGAGCAGCCACTCTGGAGCTCAACCAGCTTTTGTGAGGGTCTGGGCGATTTGTCAAATGGTTGTGGCATAAGTCAAGCTCTGAGGTTGAAAGGTCTTGACCTAAGGAGTCCTGAAATCAGACAGTGTAAGCAAGGGGTCTGCTAGAATTTTCAGCTGTAGTGGAGATGAACAATGATGGGAGCTGGACATAACAAAACCACATTTGCATAATTCAGGTAAGTAATTTTATTGAAACTGACAAGGATGTGACAGGCTAAGAAAGAGAAGAGAACACACTCTTGCTGGGAACCACTAAAGCTCCTCAGTTAGGTATGTGAAAATAAATGACAGCTAATCTCTTCACTAAGAAATCTGTAAACAATGCCATTTTACCCAGGACTCACCCATGACCTTTTGTAGAGCTGGCTATAGATTCCTTAGTCCAGTCTTCCAGAATGTAGCAAATGGAATGGACTAAATTCAAATATGTTTTAGGCTTCAAATTATAGTAATTACTTACCTAAATAGGCACTCCCTCCAAAGCAGATCTACATTGAGAAAGAAAGAGTAGAAACCTTTTAAAGCAGATGGTGATCAAATATTTGAGATCAATGCTATATAAAATAATATTTTTACTTAAGAATTGATATTTTGGCGAGGACAGTTTTAACTTGAGTATCCTGTACAAAGAATGTAAAAGGTGAAATGCCTTTAGCACTTGAGTTTGCTAACATATATTACAGATTTTATTAATCTTTACCAGTTGATTTTTTTCAGCTGTTTTTTTTCCCTTTCTATTGGAAAAGGTGTGGATTTAAGTAAGGCATGAATTTAATGTTGATGCATATTATTTTAGAATTAAATTATTTAATGTCTAATAAATACTGTCATTGAATTTTGATAAAATCTAAAACATCAACAAGATCTACAAATTAGATTTTATGTAGCCAGGATATACCTATCCATAAAAAGTATCCCAAATGATAAGGTTATCAGTAAAAGGGTTTCCTTGTTTTAGATAAGAGAAACTAAATTCTTAAAAGCACTTTCCATGTTTTTTATATTTGGCTTTGCTTTTATGTGTGGATTGTCAGGGGACAGCTACATATCTTTTGCAATCCAGGCTGCTCACCAGTCATTGATGACTTTTATAGGCAAGGGCAGTAATGGATGGAAATAGTAATCAGGCTAGGGAAGAATGCTACTCTAACCTAGTTTTACTGAGGAGAACCATGTCTGCAATGCCCTTCAGACAAGCAAAAAATATGAAACCCACTTAGTCAGATGTGAGGTGCAAAATCTCCAAGTCTTTTTGGTGGCAAATATACAGGCAGTCCTTCTGCAGTGTATGGAACACATGTACAGTTTGACCAAAATGTGGATCATTTCGTTGAATGGAAAGCAGAGAGTTCTGGCTAGATCAAATGTGGATCTCAGTATTATAAGCAGTCTAATGCATAATTCATGAGGCTTAATGAATATTCCAATTCATGACAGCCAACTGGCTCCATAGGTCACACCTCCCAGTCTCATATAAATAAAGAATGAGATACTGGAAAGCATACCAGCTGAACCAAACTGAGTGCCAAAAACATGCATATTAATGAGGCACTATAATAGATACTTGACTCTTTGGAAGTGCCTATGTTGGTTTCCAGCTACAGAGGGAAAGAAAGTTCACAATGTACCTTTAAACACACCATACTGTGCACCATAAAATACAGCTCTTTCTATGAAATATGGAATCAAATTATACTGATATGATTTCAGATTCAGTCATTAACTCCATAATGTCCTCTGACACTCCATCAACATTGAAACATTCTGGAAAGATCCCCACCCCCTGCTCCCATGTGCCTTTGCAAGTCTCAACTTGGTAACTAGGGAGAGGAAGTCCTTCAACAGTGCCGTTCTTTTATGTGTTCTGTTTAGACCTTGGATCAGGATGAATGGTAGCTCAGATGAATGCATTTGTGCCATTTTTCTTGGCCCCAGACTATGTTTCCTCACTACCATGACATCTGAACAGAAGGAGAAAACATCTCCCTTTTGTAGCAGGCTAATTTAATTTGTACCTTCCACCTAGGGGTAAATATGTTTGTCTGTCTGTCTGAGCTTTTTGCCCACTTTCTTTTCTCACGGGAAACCCTTCTGAGTCGAAAGCAGGAAATTGCTTACTGCTCTAACTTTATTTTAAAGTAATTTAATTTTAAACCTTCTCACACCCACCCTAAAGTGAAGCAACTGTTGGAACCCCCTCGGGATACCCTTAATGACTTCTGCATGTCTCCTGTGTCACAGATGTCAAAGGCTTGTTGTTTCCAAGATATTTTATTTGTTGGTATAGATGGTTTAAAAGACACTGCTTTGGGCTGTTTTACCCACAGAAGATGTGCATTCGTTTTAAAATAATGAAGAAAAAAAATCTTGCAGCTTTTACTTTGACCCACATCCTTTCAAATCTGCATTTCAAGTCATTCATCTTTACTAGATTTTTAGTTGATCTTGGGTGTTATTTTTGCTTGACCTTGTTAGTTGTGGAGAGTTTGTCAAAAATCTAAATAAGCAACCAACAACACATCTTTTCCTAAGTAAAATAGCAGTAAAAATATCTAAGTATTTGATGTAAGTACTGTTACTATGTCTTAAGGTATACAAGATAGGCTGAATCTCAAATTAAAATTATGACTAGTAGCAAAATAATCTACTTATTCATAAAGTTTAAATAGGCAGAATTTCTTATTTGCATTAAATAGACTTGTCAAAATGAATTCTCTTAATTATTGTAATAATTTTTAATGCACTTTAAAGAATAAATTGCTTCTTTTTTCTTATGTTTGTGAGTACACATTTAAATTATTTTTCATGGTACTTATATCTCTCTATACTTCTTTTAATATTAAGTTCACAGTTAATAGTTACACATTACAAGAAATAAGACTTATACTTGACATTACATTATAAGCATAATTATTTGTTTAAAAGAGAAAAATAATTTTGCTAAAATTATTTTATTTCTATTTAATATAAAAATGATTCTTGAATATAATATTCCTATATTAAAATAAGAATCTTTTATATTCCATGTATCTTCTAATATTCATTGAATATAAATATTAATTATAATCATGTTAATGATAAAGTTGTATTAACTGAACTTGAATTTTGAATTACATGGAGTTAGTTCCCAAGATAAATAAGCATAGTAAAAAGATTTGTTTTATTGAACAAGTATTTAAAATTTCTTAGATTCAGAATATTTAGGCATTTTTTATGTAAAGGTACAAATTAAAAATGATGTGAAGAGATTTTTTTTTCTGAGGAATTAATGAAAAAGAATATAACAGTTGGGTATAAGAATTTTTCATTGCTTTCAATAATTTATCAGTTTTCTCCTTAAATCCATGCATCTTCTAAATATGTCGAATAAATTGCTCAATTCTAGCATATCCCTAAACAACTTCATTTCTAAGGCATTACTTTTGACAAGGGAGCAAAATCAGTTTGTGTGACTTCGAACATTTAATGTGTTGCAGGAAAATTTTTCATGTTTTCAGTACAAACTGACTGTACCAGAAGAGAGCTGTTTTTATTAAAATGACATGATATTTCCAACTTAATCCAAAACTGTGCATTAAGGCTAGATACCAGTCCATTAGAATGTAAACCTGGGGTTGGCAGAGTATTTCTGCAAATGGCCAGATAATAAATATTTTAGGGTTTGGGGTGTGTGTGGGGGAGCTCATATGGTTTCTGTCACATATTCTTCTTTGTTTTCTTTTGTTTTACTACTCTTTAAAAATTTAAAACCATCCTTAGCTTGAGAGCCATGCAAAAACAGACTACAGGCCAGATTCAGAGTTGGCCATAGTTTGTTAACCCCTAATCTAAGGTTTTAAGACTTCGTTGAATATAGAAAACCACTTTCTTTTTGCAGACACGGTTGTTTTACAAATGTTCATTTCAAGCTCAGAGTTTCTTTCTTAGGTAATTTTATACTGTGCTATGATTCATGCAAAGATATCTTGATCAATAAGGCTCAATACAGGTATTCTAATTGGTGGAATTAAAAAAACATAAGTTCCAGTAATTATTCACAACAACCCCAAACTGCTATTACATATCTTACTATACATGATATTCTTTTATTGGAAAATAAATTTGTTGTTGTGATTGTGGCTGGGTATCTGGACAGCTTTTCACAGGACATTAGCTTTCCCATGTTGCTGCAAAGTGAAAGATTCTATGTAAACGTTTCTTCAATTCACTTTAAGATAAAATAATATATTTTACCATATGTATTGTACTTTTGGGATCTTTCTTTAACACACATTTAAGGCCAAAGACTTTTAATATTAAATTACTATAAGAGTTTAAATAATTCAGGGTATTTTTCCAACAATTACTCTTAATACATCAGTAAAATGTATATATTTTTAAATTTTCTGACCAATATGATATAGATTGTTCTGACATATACAAAATAGTATGTCTGAAAAGGCAATTCCCTCCTTTTTATAAGAATGACCGTCTTCAAATAAAAACAGTTTGATGATGTGAAAACTACCTTTAAAATATCAAAAATGCATAATTCATCTCACCTTTACTAACTTTTTTGTCAAAATCGTGTATATTTAATGACTGTGCTTTTGGGTCAAATTTTCTTCAAATCCGCAGCATTCAGCTCTTTCCTGCACTGCCTGTCTCTGGAAGGTTCTGTACTCATTACATTCTCACGGTTCTCTCTCAGGGTCTGGGGATGGAACACACATCAAACAAGTGTTGAATGTGAAATAGACATTCACAGTGTGATGAGAGGAAGAGAATTTTGCCTTTAGGCAGGTTGTTATTTTAAACACAGTGCCAAAGATATCATTTCATTTTACAGCAATACTTAAGCTCTAACATTTTGTCTTAAGACAAAAGAGAGCATGTTCTCATGACCACAGGATTGAGCTAAACCAATAGTAGCAATACGAAGACTACTCAGGCCCAGCCAGTGGTGTCTGAGAATACAAAGAATTGTATCCAATGGAGAATCTTTTCCTTAGAAGTATTATAAGAACCATTTAGCAGCAGGCAAAGAACCACGTGCATGAATATTTAGTTAGTGGCTTTTCCTGGACCTTTGTTTTTTTTCAACAAAGGTCACTTTGCACCTCCTATATCTATGCTGGGGATGCTTTTGGACAGAGAGATATTAAAAAGAAAAAGATGATCCTTGCCCTTAAGTATGACAGAATTCTTTCTTTTTTCTTCATTGACTTTTTAAAAAAAGACATTTTCAAATCCTACCTTTATAATTACTATAAAGTGGTCTAAGATCCTAAAGTGTGTGTAGTATATCTCAAGTCTTTTAAATAGCACAGTCTTGCAAGGAATAGCATTTACTGTATTTCTCTGGAATGATTAATAAACTTGTCTCCTGTATTAACTAGAATAGGAGTTTTAAAATCCTCTAATCACCTGGGCACGGTGTTTCACACCTGTATTTCCAGCACTTTGGGAGTCCGAGGTGGGTGGATCACCTGAAGTCGGGAGTTCAAGACCAGCCTGGCCAACATGGTGAAATCCTATCTCTACTAAAAATACGAAATTAGCCAGGCTTGGTGGTGCATGCCTGTAATCCCAATTACTCGGGAGGCTGAGGCAGGAGAATCACTTGAACTCTGGAGACAGAGGTCGTGGTGAATTGAGATTGTGCCATTGCACTCCAGCCTGGGCAACAAGAGCGAGACTCCGTTTGAAAACAAAATCCTCTAATTTATATAAAAATGTTGTGTGTAAACCTGTATGTGCACTATTCTGTAGAGGGGGGACCCACAACTTTATATCATGTTTCAGAATTCCATGATCCAAAAGAGATTAAGAAACACTGAATTTTACCAAATATTTCTGAAGGGCAAGGACTCCTTAACAAAAACAAATTAGAATGTCAGTTTACTTATTTACCATGAGAAACATATAACTATAAAAATACTACATTTTTGAGCTTATAGTTTATAGTATTCTTGTACTATAGGCATATCAGCCAGGAATTGAAATTATAATTATCCTCTATGTAAACGTTTATGTCCTCAGCAATCTCATTCCAAAGTATTTTCTTAGTGACTTAAATGAGACTTGTGATGTTTTGTTGGTTTGTCTCAAATTGTGTTTTCTTAAAAGTGATAAAGTAGTATAAAATTCCTATTACCTTAGAAAGGTGATCCTTTCTAAATGTTCAAAAAATATTTATCAGTAATGAGGAAGGTGGCATTAAATAAAAACTTTTATTATCTGTTGTAAACCTGTAACATAAGATGGATATTTTTAGCTGTGGATGCCCTTTAAAAGGGATGCTTTAAGCCCAATATGCATTGGAGAACAGGGCAACAAGCCCTGTCACTGGAGTGCAAGCTCTGTGAGGAAAGGGATATATTTCACTCATTTTTAATAAGTTCAGTATCTAGCACTGTATTTTGCACACAGTGAGACCAAAGCAAAAGCCTTTTGGCTTATTGAATAACAGAGTGAATGAAGATGTTCTGCCTAAAGAAAAAATTAGATGGAACTTCTGAGTGAATTTCAAGTTCCCACAGTGAAATCTGGATATTCATTTGAAGGGGAATACATTCTCTGGAATGTCTTTATCTTTTAAAATTCTACTCACACAGTAAGACAAAACAACAAAAAAGCAATAAAATGAGTGAAATGTGTCCCTTCCTTCACAGATCCTGCATTCCAGTGACAGTGCTTGCTGCCCTGTTCTCCAGTGCATTTGGGCTAAATCATCCCTTTTAAAGAGCATTAACAGCTAAAAAAAAATCTCTCTTATGTTAAAAGTTTACAATAGATGGGCCAGGCACAGTAGCTCATGCCTGTAATCCCAGCACTCTGGGAAGCCAAGGAGGGTGGATCAAGGATTCTGAGGTCAAGAGTTTGAGACCAGCTTGGCCAACACGGTGAAACCCCATCTCTACAAAAATTAGCTGGGTGTGGTGGCACACGCCTGTAATCCCAGCTACTTGGGAGGCTGAGGCAGAAGAATCACTTGAATCAGGGAGGTGGAGGTTGCAGTGAGCCAAGATTGCACCACTGCATTCCAGTCTGGGTGACAGAGCAAGACTCTGTCTAAAAAAAAAAAAGTTTACAATAGATAAAAACAAACAAAAAAAGACAACGTATTGAAACACAATGAAAACATCTAAAATTCCCCTTGAAATGGTTTGGATCTGTGTCCCCACCAAATCTCGTGTCAAATTGTAATCTTTCATGAATTGTTTAGCACCATCCCTTGGTGCTGTTCTCCTGATAGAGTTCTCATGAGAGCTGGTTGTTTAAAAGTATGCAGCACCTTCCCACTCACTCTTTCTTGCTCCCGCTCCTGCCATGTAAGATGTGCCTGCTTCCCCTTCACCTTCTGCCGTCATTGTTAAGTTTCCTGAGGCTTCTTCAGAAGCCAAGCAGATTCCAGCACCATGCTTTCTGTACAGCCTGCAGAACCATGAGCCAATTAAACCTCTTTTCTTTATAAATTACCGCGTGTCAGGTATTTATAGTTATGCAAGAACAGACTAATACACTTCTCCTCTTTGAAATCTCCCTGATAGCTTCAGCTGGAAGTGATTCTCCCCTGCTTTAGTATCATACAGTACTGTGTGAATTTCTCTCAATGTGTTTTTTTCTTTTTTTTTTTGGAAGAAAGAAAGAGAGAAAAAAAAAAGAAAAGAAAAAAGAAAAAGAATGAAGAAGAGGAAGAAAAAGGAAGAGAAAGAGGGAGAGAGAACGGGAATATTGCTTTATTGCCCAGGCTAGAATGCAGTCTAAAAATGGGAATTGAAAACCCCTTTTATGCCAATAATTGTGCTTAACAATGGAGACAGGAAGGAATAAGGGAAGAAAATAACAAACAAGCAGCCAACCAATATTTCATTTAAACCTATGAAATGCTATGCAATTATTGAGGAGTGATTTACTTGCAATTATGTTGTCACTTTTGGAATAGGTGTGATGTGGTACTGATAAGAATGTATGTTTTGTATATTTGAAGTGGAGAGTTCTATAAATGTTTATTAAGTTTACTTGTTCCGGGTCTGAATTCAAGTCCTGGATATCCTTGTTAATTTTCTATCTCATTGATCAGTCTAATATTGACAATGTGATGTTACAGTCTCCCACTATTATTGTGTGGGAGGCTAAGTCTCTTTAAAAGTCATTAAGAACTTGTCTTATGTATCTGGGTGCTCCTGTATTGGGTGCGTGTATATATAGGATCATTAGCTCTTCTTGTTGCATTGATCCTTTTACCATTATGTAATGTCCTTCTTTGCCTCTTTTGATCTTTGTTGCTTTAAGGTCTATTTTATCAGAGGTGAGAATTGCAACTCCTGCTTTTTATTTATTTATGTTTGCTCTCCGTTTGGTTGGTAAATCTTCCTCTGTCCCTTTGAGTCTTTGTGTATCGTTGCATGTGAGATGGGTCTGGATACAGCATACCGATGGGTTTTGGCTTTTCATCCAGTTAATAATATATATGAGTTTAATACTGCCATTTGATGCTAGCTGGATATATTTTTGGAAAGGCTGATACTGGTTGTTCGTTTATATGTGTAGTGCTTCTTTCAGAAGCTTCTGCAAAGGAGGCCTGGTGATGGTAAAATCTCTAAGTACTTGCTTGTTTGCAAAAGATTTTATTTTTCCTTCACTTTTGAAGCTCAGTTTGGCTGGATATGAAATTCTGGGTTGAAAGTTCTTTTCTTTAAGGATGTTGAATATCGGCCCCTACTCTTTTCTGGCTTATAGGGTTTCTGCTTAGAGATCTGCTGTTAGTCTGATAGACTTCCCTTTGTGGGTAACCTGACCTTTCTCTCTAGCTGCTCTTAGTATTTTCTCCTTCATTTCAACCCTAGTGAATCTGATGATTATGTGCCTTGGGGTTGGTCTTCTTGAGGAATATCTTTGTGGTGTTCTCTGTATTACCTGGAGTTGAATATTGTCCTGTCTTACTAGGTTGGGAAAGTTTTCCTGAATAATCTCCTGAAGAGTATTTTCCAACTTGGATTCATTCTCTTCGTCACATTCAGGTACACCTATCAAATGTAGATTAGGTCTTTTCACATAGTCCCGTATTTCTTGGAGACTTTGCTCATTCTTTTTTATCCTTTTTTCTCTAATCTTGACTTCTCATTTTATTTCGTTAAGTTGGTCTTCAAACTCTGATATCCTTTTTTCTGCTTGATCAATTCGACTGTTAAAACTTGTGCATTCTCCACGAAGTTCTCGTGTTGTGTTTTTAAGCTCCATTAATTCACTTATATTCCTCTCCAAATTGTCTATTCTCATTAGCATTTCGTGAAACCTTTTTTCAAAGTTCTTAGTTTCTTTGCATTGGGTTAGAACAAGTTCTTTTAATTCACAGAAGTTTCTTATCATCCACCTTCTGAAGTCTATTTCTGTTAATGGAACACACTCGTTCTCCATCAGGGCTTGTTCCGTTGCTGATGAGGAACTGTGATCACCTGTAGAGGGAGAGGCATTCTGATTTTGGGTATTCTCAGCCTTTTTACGCTGGTTTCTTCCCATCATTGTAAATTTATCCACCTGTCGTCTTTGTGATTTCCGACTTTCAAATTAGGTTTCTGAGTGGACGTCGAACTTGTTGATTCCCAGCGCCAAAATCTGAGCAATCCACTGCACCGGCCAAAACTGCGATGTTAAGATTGATGGTGCTTTTCTGCCCAGGAATCGGCCAAAAGGGGACCCAGTCCCGCTCACTCTGCACCAAGAACTGCCGCGCTGAGGCACCAGCAAAACCGCCGTGCCGGCCACAAGAGTCATGCTAGCGACCTGTGGGGCTCCTCCGCTGGGAATCTCCTGGTCCGTGAGCAACAAAAATTCGTCTGAAAGTGTGGCATCCTCTCGTTCTCTGCACTTTCACTAGGTGCTACTATCCCGAGCTGCTAGTGGTCAGCCATCTTGGATCTCTCTCCTTTTTTTCTTACTTACCGTGTGTTAGACGTAATTGTGCATGTCGCTGGCCCACCTGAAGCCTCCTGTTTCCTCAGCCATCTTGGTAGTTTTGACTAGAACTCTAAGTTCCAGAGCCTATGACCAGTCAAATCAATCCAACTTTCATGGATTTCTGAGGGTTTTTGTCTGGATAAGATATGGAGTACTGTCTCCTCTATCTTTGCCTGCTCTGACAGCTGCATGTGATAGCTTCTTTCACCCTGAGCCAAACTGAACTTAAAATTTATTTCTTTCACTGGTTTCCACAAAGATCCACACATGTATAGCTTTTGGCAATTTGAAAATATTCCACAGACTAACTGAAGGTAATGTAGAGGTAGGCTTCTATTATCTTATAATGTTTTCACTTGAACCTTTTCTTGAATCTTTGCTCCTCTTTCCCTCCCTCAGAGATTTCCTCCACCTGCAGTTGTGTGTTCCTCTTATCTATTACACAAAACAGCTTCTTCTTCCTTCCATGCCCTTTTCCTGCTGATCCTCAAACCTAGAACACCTATCAATGCATTTTCCCAGATAAATATAGCCCTGTCCCTCAGAAGAATTCTGATGTCAGTTGTTCAAGTCATTATACTTTCACACTGTGCATGTAAACCTAACCCTTATTTGTATTTCTCATCTGCAACCTTCTTAGGGCTTTATGTGGAGCTTCTCAACAATATCTTGCATAGATGTAACATAGTCCATTAAGTGTGTTTGAATTCACTGCTTCCTTGGATCCTTCAGAATAACCATGTAATTTACAAAGATATCCTACTTTAAAGCAAATTATTGTCCGAAACAGGTTCAGTGAATTTTTACAAGGTCGTATGACTTAATCAACAGCAGAGCAAAGATTAGACCCAGGTCTTGGATATCACATGCAGTGCATTCTCTTACATCAAGCCAAAATTAATGTTAGCTGGATAAATGAATATTTAAATATAGTCACCAAAATACATCTACAGCCAAACGAATGTGGTAATTGAAAAAAAATTGATTTATTCATTCTCTCTCTGCCTTCCTTTAGCATAGCTAATAATTACTTAACTGTATCAATATCAAAATCCATACATGTGGCACAAAAGAAAAATGCTTATAAGTGAAAATAAAATCACTTTCAAATTTGTTTATTTTCAATGCCAGCTAGTATCAGAATATTTTTGGTAGAGTCAGACTAATTAAGCTTCTACAGACAGTGTGTAGACATTGATGGATTTTTAGATATTGGCACATGTACATTTATAGCTATTGACAAAGCTTAACTCTTTTCAAGAACATTCCAACTAATATTGGCATTCTGTTTTATCCGTTGACACTCAACATGATGTACTGTGGAAGACTTTAAGACTTTCAGTGTTTGACTAAGCTTTATAGTCATTAATGTTTAATCACTTACAATTCAGAAAGCATTGTGCTTTCATTTTTTATGTGGCTTGTTTATCTATGTAAAGTAAATCAACAGTGCCTTTCTGATAGTCTCCCAGCACATTTATAATCAGTCCCATTTGGTGACCAGTGATGAATATGGATACAACTGCTATTTGGAATTACTTTATCATTCTATACAGATTCTACATTCAATTTTTACTTTAAAACAATTATAATACAAGGAAATATCAGCCAAAATTTCTAAAGCTATGAATATCTTGGGGAGGGGCAAAGATAATGTCATTTCTTTTTGTCTAATGTGCTACTTAAAATGTCTTGTATTGGCATGCAGCATTTCTAGTCTCTAAATAAGAAAATGGTTGCATTAAAAAATATCTTGGACTAAATAGGTTTTAGCTATTGAGAGAGTCAAAATTCTGTGATGTCCATCCTTAAGGGCAAATGCAACTCACTCCTTGGAATGGTTATCCCAAGGAAACAATGAAGAGATCTTGAACTACAGCTCTGTACATGCCACTGCAATGAATGCACACCATTGTATCATCATCGTCAGGGCAATAGTGAGAGACAAAATGCTCTTGGCCAAGGTTGGGGAAAACAGGGACACAAAGAACCCAATTCAAGCAAAGCATAGTGGGTAGTGGACACATTTGCAGAATTTTAACGACTCCTGGTATTTGTATTTACTCTTTGTTTACATTTGGGCTTTTAACAGAAATACTGAAGTGATTTTGCAAGTCCTTTTGGTATACTGAAAAACTGGAAATGTAGATAAAAGATAATGTACTACTTAAGAAAATTTATTAAATTTCTCAGAAATATTTTTAAAAACTATCTTCAAAAGAAGCTAAGAAACAATAGAAAACTATTCAGATAACAAATAAAAATGTCATTTCCTTTTTACGGCTCTATAAATGGAAAAATACACTTCTATTATTCCCATCCGTGAAGCTGGCCTGAAGTGTGAACAAACAAGCCACAGCCAAGTTGACAGATACTCAGTTATACTTTATTAGCGTCAGTGTCCTACAATCATGTCAGATATCGTATTCCACATTCACCTGTCTACATCTTCAAGAAAAAGGATTCTTAGGTACAGCTTTTAAAAACACAAGTCTGAACTCATTCTTTCTCTTGCGCCATAGAGTTTGAATATGTACTTGTCCTTTACTGACACACAATTCATGGTCACAGAGGACAGCAGGAAGATGTGGCAATAAGCAGAGGTTCAGAAAATTGGACGCGTGTGACTTTTGAGAGAAAAAGGCAAAAGGCTGAAGCCAAAGTGGCTGTGTGCATACTAAAGAGACAGCCATGACTGAACTGCCTATAAGGAATGGCACAGCTGGTCTCCTGCTGTTCTCACCAGATTTGGCTGGTGACTAGCACTACCTCTGGTGTTGTCTGGCTGCCTCCCGTTTAGCCTCAGTGTGTAGAGCTGCCTGGGAAGTCAGCTGCCAAGGTTAAACATAAAGTCCTTTCTTGAGGGCCATCCTCTGGGCTCTAAGGCTGATTTCCCAGGGGCCTTTATAAGTTGCAATGCCTCACTTCATGTGCTTGCTGCCTTACACATGTATGTTCTTGAGTCATGTTATGATTCCTGATGTATGTCATTCATGGATTATATTTTTCCATTTCCTTTCTCTGGGGAGGCAGGTCTCAAACTTGTATGTATCAGCAACTACTGGGAGTATATTAGAGATTCAGGTTCCCAGGATTGAATAGGTCTAGGTGGGATCCATGGAATCACTGGACTTTATTTTGTGAAATTACTCCCCTGACCCTCTAATCTATGCTAATTATGATTTAAAAATACATAATTTTTTTAAAAATTCTTTTTTTAAATGAATTTAGAAAAAGTAGCATCAATTATATGAAGTATTGGCAAATGGCTAAGATAATAATTAGATCTTTACTCATTATAGACTAAAATATTGATTGAAGTCACATTAAATTAATTTCATTTTGCATAAAGATAAGGTTGTGGAGGACTTCTTTTTTTAATTACGAAGGGGACCCTGATTTGGGAAGAGTCATTCTTTTATGAGAGAAACTCTCTAAGGAAGCAATGTCTATGTCACCAGATTATGGCTATCTCACTAATCACTCAGCAGCACTGATGATGAGTGATTTTTTTCTTGTTCGTTTGTTTATCTGCTAGGCTAATACAGGGTTTCATGGCTGATTTAATTTTTATTTCTTTTATTGCTAGAGAAGTTAAATACTCCTTGTGCTAATTGATCATTTGTTTTTCTGCCTCTTTAGATTTTATTGCTTATCATTTGCCCAGTTTTTCACTTTCCATGGAGGTGTTAGAGTTTTAATTATTGGTTTGAAAGAGGTCTCAATATATTAAGGATATTAAACCTTTATTATATTTGTTGAAAATTTCAAAACTCTTACATTTTAAAAAGACATTGAAGATGTTTTCCAAGATGTTTTGGAATCATTGTCAACACGTTAATCAGGCAGTAACCATCAAAAGTTGGAGTCTCTACACAAATCGAAACAACTTATTTTATACTCCTGTTATATGGCTTTATTTTTTTCACTCTTTTTGTCAGATTTGTTAATAAATACCATTAAACATGTTCTAAAGCAGGTTTGTTAATATGAGAATTATCTCTTTTGAAAGTTTAAAGAAATCTTGAGAAAATCATTCTGGCTCTTGAATGTTTTGTGAAAGGATATATATTCTGTAACCCATAATTTCAGTAGCTGAAAATATTGTAGGTCTACTTCTGCAGTCTTATGTCTTGGCTAACTATCGTTTGTTTCATTTGGTTCTTCTTTTAACAGTGATAGTTTCCCAGTGCTACCAACTTGGGCTTCTTTAAATTAAGTTTTGACTTTCTTTATGTGGGGAGGGGAAGGGCATACATATCGTGTTCAAGCCATCTATTACTACATTAAAACCTAGTAACTTAAAAAAAAATCCACAAAACCTAGTAACTTAAAAAGTGTATATTTTGCTCATAATTTCATGGATCAGAATTCAAGAAGCGTTTATATGTATAGTTGGCCTCTGATTCCCATGGTGACATCTAGGGCAACTAAGGCTGGAGAAACCACATCCAAGATGATTTTTTTTTTTTTTTAATTCGAGTGCTTGGTGCCTTGGTCCTGGTTGACTTTTAATTAATTAATTAATTAATTAATTATTTTTATTGCCACAAGGCTCTAGGAACTTTCCATGTGATTTTTGCTTCTCACAATGATGGTCTCAGAGTAATTGCTCTTTTTTAATGGCGATTGACTTCCAAAAGATAGGAAGCAGAAGCTTCCAGACGAACCAATGGTGATATCCAGGACTGGAATAACTTCACTGCTGATAATTCTATTTGCTAACATAGTCACGGGTCCTGCTCAGATTAAATGAGTCAGAGAACTAGACTTGACCTCTTGATGTGGAAGTGGTAATGTCCATTGCAGAAGAGAATGTTGGATGGGAGATACTGTTGCAGTCATGTTTAGGTAATATTTTGTCACAGTTAATATGACTTCCTGCCCCTAATTCATATGAGGTTGGGCTTGTTTTTGTGAATTCATAGAAAAGACCAAGGTGAAACACTCTTTCTCACTATCTTCCTTAAAGGAGTGAGTATTTCTTAAATTTAATCCTGAAGTTGATCATCATCACATGTTATCTCCACTGTAGTAATATTCTCCTAATTTATCCTGGTGCTCCCAATCAAGACACACTATTGTTCATTCTCCATTCAGCATTCTCCATTCAGCAACCAGAGTGATCTTTTAGAAAACCATATTATTCAGTGCAATTCTTCCATTCTAAATCATCTAGTTAAGTCCCACTGTACTCAGAAGCTGAGCCTCATACAACTTCTCAAGGCATAGTGGCCTTCTTATTGTTCCTAAAATAACCCAAATGCATTTCAGCACCAGGGCCTTTGCACTTGCTGTTCCATGATCTTCCCCTAGACTTTTCTTGCATGATTCACCCTATCATTTCATTGAAGTCTCTGCTCAAATTTAAAATTCCTTAGAGCAATGGTACATTTTGTCACCAGGGAGCAGGTTCATGGAAGATAGTTTTTCCACAGATGGACAGCAGTAGGTTGAGGAGGGATTTTTTCAAGATGGAATTGTTCCACCTCAGTTCATCAGGCATTAGACTCTCATAATGAGCATGCAGCTTAGATCCTTTGCATGCAGAGTTCACAATAGGGTTTGTGCTCCTATGAAAATCTAATCCCACCACCGATCTGATAAGAGGCAGAGCTCAGTCAGTAATGCTTGCTTGACAACCACTCACCTCCTCCTCTGCAGCCTGGTTCCTAACAGGCCACAGACTCGTGCCTTAGAGCATTTTAAAAAGAATCTCTACCCATGTATTATTCTGCTTCACTTTTCTCAAAGTACTTTCCATTGCCTAACAATTCTGAAATAATATGTAACTTATGATTTATTATATACATTGATTTATCTCTCTATGTTATATTCATTGTGGTATCACCAGTTCCTAAAACATTTGTTGAATTAATGAATGTATAAACAGATCAAAAGCAATAAAATTAAATTCTATATAATCCCTTATGATCTTTAACTTCAAGTCTCACCAATTTGAGATAACATCAACACAATAGGGAACTGGACAAGAAGTGTGAAGACCCTGAGTATAAATTTATCTTGATGCCTTGAAACTCAGCCTATTATATCTAATGTAATTATGAAAAACATGTTATATAAAATAGTAAAATCATGCACAATAAAAGCTAATGATAATAATGAATGTTATCTTAACAATTTATTAGCATCTACTTGATAAGATCATCAAGATGATTTTTAGCAAATACGTCTTTCATTTTTCCCGTACCTAAACTCCTCTTTGTCAGTTCACTGCTCTGGGCACTATCCCTGCAACTGCTAAAAGAGGCTATTGATTATACAATTATAGCTCAATTGTTGCTTTTGTTTAAAAAGAGCTCCACCTCTCCCATAGCTTATTGATATAAGCTATTTCCCAGAAGCAAATTGTAATCTAATACTTGACATTGGGCTTCTGAGGCTATTCAGATTCTTGCTTGTACTAACTCTTTTTATGATTGGTGTTTTTCAGCTCATCAAACAGAAATTGATTTTCTGAAGTTACTGAATATTTAGATAGTGATAAAATGACTGTTTTTTTCTTACAGTTTACTATTTATCTTTATGTATGAGTGTGACATGTTGTGGATAAAATGTTAAAGAAATAATCTCTCTCATTTATACACACATATACATATCTAGTTCTGCATTTTTATCAGCTAATGAATGCTATTACTATTCCTTTCTATGAACTCTGTCTCCTCTAAACCCTCTATTTGATTGCCTTTATTATTCATTTGATAATTGTCTCTTGTTAAATATAGTTGCTGTGTATCATTTTAACTAGATTGTTCTTTAAAGGCAGGGATCATGCTTCACTCTTCCTAACTGATATCCTCCAATGCTCTGTACAATGTCTCAGATGGTGTCTAACATGTGGTGGGCAGTCAGTATTTCTCTTGAGGTTTTGATTTGAGTTTGATCTGTAATTTTATGTCCCCATGATTCTGTCATTACTGGTACTGATATGATACTATTAATAATAGTAAGTACTTATACTTGAGTGCTTCTTATTTACCAGGATAATACAAAATGCCTTCAATACATTTTTTTAGCTTGAATCTCACACCAACTTTATGATGTACCATCCTTTTACAGTTGAAGAAACTAAGCCTTAGAGAGGCTGGCACTGAACACATAGCCTTTAAGTCTTGGTCAATCTCTGATTACAATGCAAAAGGCTAATTGGGTTCACGGAACTGAACATTCAAGTTTTCTTCCTGAACACTTGAACCCTGTGTCTCTAAAAAGAGAGTAGGCTAATAAATAAGGACCTTGACATATACTGATTTTTCACGGTTACCAGGAACTGTTTCTCTATCTTCTTTCTTAGCTTTCATGTAGAACGGAAAATTATTGCTTTACACCTTGAGAATGATATAGTACATAAATCAGGAAAAGGAATATGAAGTCAATACACAAATAATAGTGTGATAATAAACATTAATAAAAGCTAATTTGAAGATTAAGTATTTCCTCAAAACCCTGAGTGATAAAAGAGTAATAGGTTAGCCTATGATAGGCAGGTTAAAATTGTTTTAAAAGGATTTTAATCAAAGTTGTAATCTTTTGGTCTTTTTCATGGCAATACTCACAAAATAAAACAAAGACAACCTCAAACATAAAACAAGTAGCCTTCTTTATATCAGTTAGCTTATTTAAAATGTTCCTTTTATTGTTGAATGCAGTAAAATACCTTTGCATCTTTCCAAGTGTGTTTTTCCTACCCCAGGGGAAAATTACTCTGAAGAATGCAGCAAATTATTTTGTATACTACATCCAAGGCTACTGAACCAGAAGAATAAGGACATACTGCTTGTGAGTTCAGCTGGATCAATAGCTCAGCCCTGGGATTTGCTTGTCTGCTGGATACTGGATGGAAAGCACTAAGCTGCCAGTTTGTACCATGGATATTTAAGAGCCCAATACAGCCAACCGACATTTTTCATAAGACAGAAAGTAACTTACCTGTAAAAATGTTTGGATATATGAGCACATACCATACAAAGACTATGAAATGTCTTGGCACTCTATGTAGGAAATTTTTCCTTGTTGTCATACTATTACTCAAAAGAAAGAGCACACACATAGACACACACACATACACACACACAAACACACTTCTGTACTTAAAGATATGTATTTGTAGAATGCCGCAAAGCACTCCACAGACATGGTGAAATTCACTTTTACATCTTTTTCTTGCTAGAAAGCATTGCATAGCTGGCCAAACAGGCTCAGAAGCCAGTTGTCTTTCTCTCTCACTTTCTTGACTACACTCTCCCCCATTCTACACTGTCTGGGTGTATAATGTGTGATGTGTGTGCAATTTGATGAGTCATTAAATCAGAGTTCTGAAGAGGACTCATTCCTGTCTGCTTTTATGCCATTTCTAGTTTTTCCTCAGTAAGCATCCATATAGGTCCTAATATCAGAGTAGTAAGATATGCAAGCAGTCCTATTAGACAGGATGAAACTATCTGATATCTCACTAGAAGATACTAGAGACAGGCTTTTCTGCTGAGTTTGAGAGCTTTGTGATACTGTCACTGTTCTGAACATAAAAGACTCTCCAAAATGGTTTTTAAAAACTGCCACGAGTAAAGGGGCACTACACACAAAGCAATTAAAAATGAAAAAACAAGCAATGCAGCTAAAGAAATAGGCACCGAGACAACAAAAAGTTTTAGGCAGTTGGCTGTACTTATTATTCTGTCCCTTCCATCCAAACTCAGAGCAGAAGCTTGCAATCCAGAATGATAGGATAAGTGAAAGCTTTCAACATCTATTCAGGCTCAGTTGTCGTTGTGAGGATCTAGGAGTTTTTTCCTGGCACATGGCCCAGTCAGGGTCAGCAAGAGAGGGAGAGTTGCCACTTGAATCTCTTTGTCATTGCAAAGTGGCCCTTGCCTTTGGTATTCCTCTGACTTCAGCTTCTGCTTCAAGCAGTGCTACAGTGACTAAACTAAAAGAAATAATATAAAAGAATAATAATGTTTGGCAAGACAACTCTTTCCACTGTAGAGAAAAGAAAAATTCTGCTTTGATTTGACAAATTGCCTGTGCATTGGGGCTGATAATAAACCAAGGAAGTCAAGAGGAATTTTTTTCTTCTTCTACCTTCTTTCTCCCTTTCTCTTTTTCTCTCATATGGTGTGTTAATGCCTTTTAGGAAGTGATTAGTAAAAATTTTCTATACTTATCCTGAGAAAGTTATTTTGAGTCACATAGTTCTCATTCTCTCTCTCTACTCAGGATATCTTTTCAAGTAGAAGCATACCTGAATGGCCTCCATGCAGCACAACCAAATGGTTAATGTAGCACAATCTCTGCAAACAATCAAATGTGAGTCCAGTTTTTCACTGATGCTGTTAAGCTGTATCGGGTTGGGTAAATTGTGTAATGTCTCTAAATCTTAAATTTCTCTTCATTAAATTACCGGTAATAATGTTTATATCATAAAGTGGTTGTGGGGATTGAATTAGACACTGATATGGTTTGGTTGTGTCCCTACCCAAATCTCATCTTGAATTGTAGCTCCCATAATTCTCACATGTTGTGGGAGGAACCTGGTGGGAGATAATTGAATCATGGGGTGGTCTCCCCCATACCGTTCTGGTGATAGTGAATAAGTCTCAAGAGATCTGATAGCTTTATAAGGAGAAGCCCTTTCATTTCATTCTCATGCTCTCTCTTGTCTACCACCATGTAAGACATGCCTTTAGCCTTCCACCATGATTGTGAGGCCTCCCAAACCGTGTGGAACTGTGAGTCCATTAAACCTCTTTTTCTTTATAAATTGCCTCGGGTATGTCTTATCAGTATGTGAAAAGAAACTAATACAGATACTGTATGTAAATAGCGAAATCCGGTGTCAGGCATTACTTAAGCCCTTAGTAAATGGTGAGAGATTGGTATTTCTTGATGCCCCAACATTGTTCTTTTTCTATAATCAATTAAAGACTTTTAAATAAGTAGATTGCCAAAAATTGTTTTGCTCATGGCAAGGGAACATTGATCTGTGCCATATGACTGTTTGTAAAAGTTTCTCCTCACAACTACAGTTTATGCTGGGTTTTGCACGTCCATTTACAGTATATCTTGATAGGAAACAAAGAAAGGTACAAAAAGACAAACCAGAATTGAAATGAAAAAAGAAAACAAGTTGAAAATAATTTCTAGGAATGGGGAAGAATAACGTGTAACAGAAAATGTTATCTTATTAAAGAGCCAGTTCTATATTGAAGCACATGGTGTGGAGGTTACAAACAAAAATTAAAGATTTAGACACAACTAGCTTCAAATTTTGCCTCTAACACTTATTGCTTGTGAGACCATGGGTAAATCATTCACCTTATCTGACTTTACTTTTTTTTCCCTTTGTGTCAGTGATATTAGAACATTAACTACTTCAAGAAAGTGTTGGAAGTATTAATGAAGGATATTTTATCTTGATTAAACTGCAAACTTTCTTCTTACCTTCTCTGTTGAAAATAATAGCCCTAAACACCCTGTGAAACCCAGTTCATTCACTCAACATTGTAAAATAAAGATGTACACAGTGTTAAAAAAAAAAGTGGCTAAATAAAAACATACTCAACACATTTAGGTATAAAATTATTTAAATGTAATCTTAATATTATGTGTTCTATTATTTGTTTAAATTCTCCCAACAAAATGAAGTGTTTAATTTAATATTAGATCAGAGGGTACAGTATTCCAAGCCGCTAACCACCATGACATTGTGTTTTCAAAATAAATTTTAAAGTCTATCCAAAGCAGCTAAACAAAGGTATTTGTACCGACACTCATTTCAACACAGTTGTTGACTGAACATGGACTGTTTGATTTTATTGGGAAGTGGGATTGAGGTTGTAAGAAACAACCAGCTCATCAGTACCAGTCATCATTATATATTTAAAATATATATAACATTGTTTTTTACGTGAACTGCAAATTGTGCCAGGCTCAAATACTACTTAGCCTAGTAAATGCTCAATAAAGTAAAGCTTTCTTCTCATGCTTTCAAAGTTCTCAAAGAAAAATTCTATAAATAATAAAATATTTTAAATGGAAAGCACTGCAAATGTCTACCTCAGGCCATACCTAAAGAGTGAGCATTAGAAATAAAAGTGTTTCAAATTGACTTTATTGTTTTGTTTTATGGATAGTAGAGTGATTTTTTTTTTTAAAGGTAAAACTATAGAAAATGGCCATTAGCCATCTCTTGATCTCTTAAGTTACTGGTTGTTTTTGGAAGTATGAAAAATTTTTATAGAACTACTGATGTCAGTATAGATTTTGGGCATAGGAAATGATTTGATTTGATTATAGAAAGTTGAACCTTACTTTAGTTAAATAAAAAACTTCAGTAATAGGTTGAAATGAAGATAAAAACATTTTCTGCTTGTTATTCCAAGTCTCTCTAATAAAACTTCTGTTTCTAATTGATAACATGTTTTCAAGCAGCCAGCAAAATATTCCAGAAAAACTTTTCTATATTAACAAGAAATATTCCAGTTCTACAGAAATCATTTTTGAACATTTAAAACAAATATTTTAGCTTAGTTTTAAACTGGCATCATTTGAGGGGGAAGTAGGAGTGTTTGTTTAGATCAGCTGACGTTAAAAATAAGGAGATCTGAAAATAAGTCATAGATGTTTTACAATGAATATAATTAACTTTTCCCAATTATTTTTAGTTATATTGGTAATTTAGGAGGAAAGTGGTGCATGATAATTATAAATATGACCCAAGTGTTCATGAAATTTCGGGTAGCCATTACAAAGCAAATCTTTTTAAAATATCAGTTTGATTACCAGTATCCAAACATGTATCATGGATAAATGTAGTGACTGGAATTTTTCAACTTAAAATTTCCCCATGTCAAGAGAGGCTGCTATGGTTTTATCTCTCTGTTCTCTTACATTATGTAATTTATTAAAAGAACCCAAAATTTTCCTCTAAAGTCCATCTCCCAAATTCTCTTATATTTCTGCTGCTTTAGGAATCTTAATCTGATACAGTTAGTCTATAAAGATGATGCATTTCAGTATAAAGAGTTGATGTCCCTGCTCCTGATGGGACACTAAAGAGAGGACAAACCCTACCTTGAGTGTTCGCAAATGTCTTCAGACTCTGCTTCTAATAGATTATAAATGTTTTGACTATAAAAATGATAACTATGTGAAATGATGAACATCCTAATTTTCTTAACAGAATAATTTCACAGTGTATACCTATTCCAAAACGTAACATTGTACCCCATAAATATGTACAACTGTTATTTGTCAACCAAAAATAAAATTTAAAAATAAATGAATAAATAAGAAGTTTTTAAAAATACTCTTTTACCTCTTCAAAAAGTGAAAAAAGAGGAATGAGACTGACTTCTGGGATTCTGGCTCAAACACTGAGTAGATGCCTTTATTTACCTTAAGATTCAGAATAAATGAGGGGTGTTGGGGAACTGAGATGAGTTTTGCATTGGACATCTAGAATTCTGTGTACATGTAAAAAAACCCAGTGGCAGATAGAAGGCTGATAGCAACCATACTACACATACTTATTTTTAATACCTATTGGCTCAGAGTTATACTTTAATGGTTAAGATAAAGCTAGGACAAAATCTCATCTGTGATTAGAATTTGTTAGAGTTTTAATTTTATACAAACTATTTAATCTCTCTGAACCTCAGTTTGCTATAATGGATGTAATTCTAACTTTATAGAATTGCCACAGGCTTGTTCTTATATAGAGCCTAGCAGAGAGCATATACATAGTAGGTACATAAAATATTACAGTTATTACTATTAATAAAAAGGAAATTTGGACAAGGGGAAAAAGCACATCTTTGTTATTTTAATCTGATGATTTCAGTATTTAAAGGTTAATTTTTTTCCTACGTGTTGGTTTATTGCAATAATACATTCCAATGATGTTATTCAGGACTCTTCATTTGTATGTGATAGAAACCAATGCAAAGTAGTTTTAGGAAAAACTAAATCCACTGGCTCATGTAACCAGTGAACTCAGCGTGGGATTGCATTTGGTTTCTGTGGACCTAGAGACTCAAACAATGTTGTCAGGTTGCTCTAGCTCTCTTGCTCTGGCTCCAGCTTCCCATCTCTCACATGTTCTTCTCTGCTTCTTGTAAAGTGGTCTTCTCTCCTGTACAGACAGACACCCTCCGGGTAGGTAAGAAACACATTCACCACTAGTTCCAGGTTTACATCATTCCAGCCTGGCACAGTGGAAAGAAAGTTGCTGTCTCCTGACATTTGTGATTAAATTTGCTGGGATGTCCTCCTCACCCACAATCACAGTCCAGCCAGCTTTCCTCAGGAGCACTAAACCCTAAAGCATCTATCGCATGTAATGAATGAATTTATCTCTTTTGCTTCTTAAATGGTGCTAATTGTCATCTGAATGATTTTTCTGAGTTCTGTGGCCCAGGTAAGAAACTCTGAGAAAGGCTGGGCAAACATGTTGTGAATGCACAGGCCCAAGTCAGAGAGATGACCAGAAATAGGAATTTGAGAAATCTTCTTGGATATCTAAAAAATCAATAAATACCACCTTGCTTAGATGATGGCATTTTAGAGAACATTGCCTGTGTGCCTCGAAGAACATAACTGTGTTGGTTTCTCCTGTAAAGATTCCCTGCCACCCCCACCCCACCCCCAAGTGAAGCTGTTATTATCCCTAACTCCCCAGGCATGGAGGAAGCAAGGATATGCCAAGTATATTCTTGTGGCTGGCTTCCCAGGTCCTCTTCTTGAGCTCTTTATTGAAGTGCCTCAAAAAGTGGGGGGAGAATTTTGAGGTGAAAAAGTGGTAATATTCTGTTGGTTGCTAGAGTAACATTCACGCTCTGCCACAAAATGTCCCTTGGTGCCACTGTCAGAGCTGTAATAAGGCTCATTTGTCAGTTCCAATGTGACATTTCTTATGTTTCTATATAATGCTTCTTAGATTACGATCCTTAGACAATAATCATTGTCAGCGTGATCATCTTTGAAAACAAAGGAAAACATGAGCATCCAACACCCCAAATCTGAACTGTTCCATTTGCTCTAAGCAATGCTAAGTGCCTGCTGAGGTGTGAGCCTGCTGTCTTCCGCTTCCTTTCAGTGAGTAACATGATTGACTATTCTGCAATGAATGAGGCTCAGATTTTACTTCACTTCTGGGGCTGTTGGACTGGACTTCCTTTTTTCTTCTGTGTATTGTGTGTGGCAGGTTTTTGCTAAGAGAGCTATTACCCCTTTGATTTTGTTTTAAAGTTTACAAGGCCCATTAGGCAAGAACTGCAGACTTTGCCAGATCTTTGGTAAGAGGCAATCATTGCTGGTCAGTTTCCTTCACTGATACTTACATGCATTTTAAAGAATAGGATGCTTTAGCCCAAATTATGTTGCCTTGTTTTCTCCTCATTTTATGCTAAAAAATCCCAATTTTTAGATGTAAGGAAATCCAATCAATCAAGATAAGGTCCCAGAGGTCAGTTAGCATGTAGTGATTTCTAGTTTGTTTTATTTTTAAATAGCCTCTTTTAAAGAAGATAAATCACTTCTAGCCAGTCCATGTCAGTCAACTGAGAAAAGCTGACAAAAGAATCCAATAATAGACTTTTTCATATATAATAGAGCCTCTTTTTGTAGAAGAGATCTAGTAAATTTATACTAAAGCTTTTGTGTGGATATTTAATTATTCAGATAATTACCTTAATTTGCCAATGGAAATTCAGCTATGCCTAAATGGCGTTAAGTTTGGGAATATAGGCCAGTGCTTTTGATTGTGTTTTATTACCTTACTCAGAACATTGGTTTTTTCAATCTTCTATTGTTCTCTTTACACTTTTACTCCAGGTGAATTTATTTTTACAGCTCCAAATTGCCCCTCTGTGTGAATAAAGTCTAAACTATAGATAATTTCAAATTTATTTTCTCAGACAACATCAATTCCCATCTTTCTAGATGTCTACTGGACATTTCCTTTTAAATAGTTCATCACAATCTCAAGGTCCATGTACCTAAAATCAAGCTGGTGATCTAAAATTCACACTTCATTTTTTATTCCCAAACCAGCTAGCCTCTCTGTGGTACCAACCTTCACTTTTCTTTTCAACTAAACCCCTTCCTTTAAGCAAAATTCCTCATCCTTTTTGTTTCTAAGCTTTCTTCCCTCTTTCTCTCTTTAATCTTTAATCCAACCTAATGAGGCTTTTGCCTCCATTCCTCCATGCAAACAGCTATTATGAATGACCTCCATGTTGCTAATTCAGTGTTCAAATCCTGACTCATTTTACTCTCATCTGCATCTTGACGCATTTTCTTTCTTTGCAATGTCCTGGTGTCTTTCTGGCTGATCCTTCACAGTCACCTAAGTTGGTGCTATATCACCTGACACCTATAGAATGGAGGTGGGCTCAGTGTTTAGACTTCTCTTTTATAATTTATACTGCATATGTGGATTCTTTCTTTCAGTTTTATGGCTTCAGTTACCATTCAAATGTTGAACACTCCAGACTTAAAAATCTCCAACCTGACATGCTCCTTCAAACTCCAGACATCTCTGCTTGGATGCTGTAGACATCCCACACTTTTATAGGTCCAAAATCAAGCTTCTGATCCTTCTTCCATAATTCTGTGCCTTTCATTATTTTTCATCTTAGTAAATCCATTCCTCCAAGTGCTCAGGGAAAACATCTTGGAGCAATCAAGACTCCTCTCTTTTCTCTCACATCATCCTGACTCCAATATATCAGCAAATCCTATGATCTCTACATTCACAATAAAAATTGCCCACATAATTTGTGAGATTTTATGCAAAGTAAAAATGTAGGATTATCTATTCAAAAATTATTAAGAATTTCAAGACTGTAAGAGCAGAGCATTAAATCCTCTGCAACTGTCTAGGACACCTTTCTGTAAAAGCCTGTATACAACTACTGATTCCAACTACTTTTCACCTTTTCCAATCTTATGGTGCCCAAAGCCACCATTATTTATTTTTGAATGATTTAAATAATATCCTACCAGGTATCCCTGTTCCCCGATTGACCCTTGGCATTTCTTTTCAACTGAGCAAAGTGACCTATTAAAATATAAGACAGATCCTATAACTTGTCTGCTCAAAATTCTCCAGTGACTCCTGTTTCACTGACAGTGAAGCCTCTATTTCTCTTTTGCATCCTAAGTTAGTACATCATCATTTCACATCTACATAACTGTGACATCTTTCAAGTCTACTTATCCTACTCTCTTCTGATTTTGATCGGCCTGCATGCCTTAATAAAGCCAATCTTTACAAAACACCGTTTACATCACCTCATTTAATAGTACATAATCCTTATCTCATAGTATTTGAAGCAAAAGCTACTCTGGCTCATAGATGGTTTTCACTGCCTACCCCAGCTCTACAAAAGAAAACCAATTTCTATTTTTTTCTCTTAAAGACATCAATCACAGATTTTTGTTCTTGTACTGTCTACCATGTAATGAGACAATAAGAAGGCCTTTACCAGATGCCAACGTCTTAATCTTGGACTTTACAGCTCCAGAATTACATGCATTAAGGTGTTGGGTTGATCATGTTGGGAGCTAAGGGAATATTGCTTTCAATGCATATTATTATAGCAGCCTTTATTATAAAGAAAGGGGTTCAAGACGGCTGACTGGAGGCATCTGGTACTTAGCTCCTCTACAAAGAATAACCAGAATAGTAAGTAAGTAGATATTCATACTTAGAATAGATCATCTAAGAGAGAACATTGAAATCCAGCAGAAACAGAAAACAGTGACAGAAGACACCTAAAGTGTAGACAGAAAGGAAAGTGAGGCAGCCTGTTTGGCAGAGATCAGTTGAAACCTGGAAAGACTCCTCAACTTTGGGAGAGGGTAAGTGAGAAAACCTTTGTAGTGGTCTATATTCCCACCATAAACTCCTGCAATCCTAGCCACAGGAGAGCCCCTAAACCCTCACAGGCCCTGAGACTAACATAAGAATCTGCCTGAATACTTTGTGAAGGCACTACTCCAGGGAGGAAGCTCACACCATGTCCCACATACCTCCCAGCCCACCAAATCCTATGCAGCCACAGTAAGATACCACATTGAGGGTCCAGCCTCTACCAGAACACATCCTTCCCAGAGACCCAACAGCACTTTTATCTCCACAACCCCGAAGCCTATTGACATTCCCTGCCCATGGCTGCCACTATGGCTGACTGCTGATGCCAAGGATGAAGTGTAAGCCATTGGTAAGGACATTGCTCCCTCTAGCAGCAAAGCCACCATGCATTTTTATGTCCCCCAAGAACAAACTTCCCTACCCACATCCATCATACTGCTGGCTGCCATCACTAGGGCCAAAGTATGAGAGAAGGATGAGCTCCCCAGCCATCTCAAAGTGCTGCTGCCACTAAAAGTAACTTCACCCTCACCAGTAGCGGGGCTTCAGTGTAGCTTCTGCCACTCCCACTGGATTGTTCTGCTGCTGGTGTGGAGATCACTGTGTCCCTGCCTACCACAGCCAGTACCTGCATGCACAACTCAAGGGCCTAAAGACAGGTCCACCTCACCTGACTCTGTCTCCCCTGTACCTGAGCATGTCATCTGGGGACATGGGGACCACCTAGGCCAGTCTGCCGTCACAACTGCTTGAGTACATCTCCTGGGGGCCTGAGGTTGGCCTCACCCAACATACCTCTACTACCACAGCTGGCATCCATCTGCATGTGTGCCACCTACAGGCCAGGGGATTAGCCCACTCAGCTCATTGCAGCCACTGTCAACATCAGTGCTTGGGAACCAGAGAATTAACTCACCTATCTGGCCCATTGCTGCTACTACCACTACCTATGAAAGCCACCTGGGAGCCCAAGAATCAGTTCACCTAGTCCAGTTAACACTGGTTACAGCATATGCTACACTAGGGCCCAAGGACAAGTATGCTTGGCCTGTTGCTGCCATGACTAGGGTACAAGGACAAGACCACCTGGCATCCACATGATCAGAAAAACTTCACCACAGCCTCACTAACAACCACACACAAAGCCACTGAGGAAATCACAGACACCACTGACACTGTTTATAGCTGAAGAAATCATACGGAAACTACACTGGTGCATGTGCTTAGAATCAAAGCAAATGTACCCTACTCAAACAACACCATAGATATATCTTCAGGGAAAACGTCTCTCCTAAAAAAGCAAATTCAAAAAACTAAATGAATCAACTGTTATACGAGATGCATAAATATTGAGTTAAGGACACAAAAAACATAAAAGAGCAAGAAAATACGACTTGCTCTTTTATGTGTTTCAAAGGAACACAATAGTTTACAGCAGATTGCAATCAAAAAGAAATTTATAAAACCCTGGGAAAATAATTTAAAATAACGCTAAAGAATCTCAGTGAGATACATGAGAATAGAGAAAAAAATTCAAAAAAAAATCAGAAAAACAATTCAGAATATGAACAAAAAATTTACCAAAGAGATGCCACACAAAAGAACCAAACAGAAATTCTGGTACTGAGGAATTCATTTTGTGAAATACAAAATACATTAGAAGGCTTCAATAATAGACTAGATCAAATGGAAGAAAGAATTTCATAACTTGAAAAAGAGTATTTTGAAATAACCCAGTCAAAAGTAAATAAATAAAAAAGAATTGGAAGGAGTGAGCAAGGCCTACATAATTGTGAAATACAGTAAAGTGACCCAATATTCAAATTTTCAGGTGTCCCAGAAGGCATAGAGAAAAATTTGAAATCCTATTTAATAAAATGATAGCTGAAAATTTTCCAAGTCTAGCAAGAGATTTAGACATCCAGATACAGAAACATCAAATATAGCTAAACAGATGCAATTCAAAAATATCTTCTCAATGGCACATTATGGTAAACTGTCAAAAGTCAAAGGAAAGAAGAGAATTCTAAAAACAGCAAGAGAAAAGTATATCGTTACTTATAAGGGAATCCCCTATTAGACTAATAGCATATTTGTCAGTAGAAACCTTACAAGCCAAGAGAGAATAGGATTATATATTTAAAGTATGGAAAGAAAACTTTGACAATCAAGGATACTATATCCAGCAAAGTTGTCATTCATAAATGAAGGAGAAATAATTTTTCCCAGATAAGCAAAAGCTGAGAAAAGTCATTACCACTAGACAAGCTCTATAAAAAATACTTAAGGGATTATACCTGAAATCAAAATGATGGCAACTACCATCATCTAAATTCATGAAAATACAAAACCCACTGGTAGGGCAAACACACAAATAGAGAAGAGAAAGGACTCAAGAGTTATCAGTACAGAAAACCACCAAACCACAATGACAAAAATAAGATAGGAAGAAAAGAACAAAGGATATGCAAAACAACCAGAAATTAATAAACAAAGTAATAGGAACAAACTCTCATGGATCAATAATAATCCTGAATGTAAATGGATTAAACTTTTTACTTAAAAGTTATAGACTGACTGAATGGATTAAACAAAAACAACATAACCCCACTGTATGTTGTCTGTGAGAAACTCATCTTATCTGTAAAGACACACATAGACTGAAAGTAAAGAGATGGAAAAAATTATTCGATGCAAGGAGAAAACAAAAGGGATCAGGAGTAGCTATACTCAGATAAAACAGACTTTAAGTTAAAAACATTAAAAAAAGAAAGACAAAAAGTCATTGTATAATGATAAAGGAATCAATTCAATAAAATGCTATACTAATCTAAACGTATATGCACCCAACACTGGAGCACCCCAATATATAAGCAAACATTATTAGATCTAAAGGGAGAGATAGACTCCAATACAATAATATTTGGGGAATTTAACACCCTACTCTCAACATTAGATAGACCGTCTAGACAGAAAATTATCAAGGAAACATTAGATTTAAACTGCACTTTATAGTAAATGGACTTACAGACATTTACAGAACATTTCACCCAACAGCTTCAAAATATGCCTTCTTCTCATTAGCACTGAATGGTTTGGCTCTGCCTCCCCACTCAAATCTCATGTTGAATTGTCGTTTGCATTGTTGAGCGAGGAACCTGGTGGGAAGTGATTGGATCATGAGAGCAGACTTTCCCCATGCTGTTCTCATGATAGGGTGAGTTCTCACAAGATCTTATGGTTTGAAAGTGTGTGGTACTTCCCCACTTGCTCTTTCTCTGTCTCTCCTGCCACCATGTGAAGAGGTACTTGCTTCCCCTTCACCTCGTGCCATGACTGTAAGTTTCCTGAGGCCTCCCAGTTATGCTTCCTTTTAAGCCTGAAGAACTGCAAATCAATTAAACCTCTTTTCTTCATAAATTACCCAGTGTCAGGTAGTTATTTATAGTAGTATGAAAATGAACTAATACAAGCACATTGAACATTATCCTATATAGGCCTATATGTTAGGCATAAAACAAGTCTTAAAAAAAAATCTTAAAAAGTTGAAATTACATCAAATATCTTCTAAGACTGCAGTATAATAAAACAAGAAATAAATAAGAAGAACTTGGGAAACTGTACAAAATACATGGAAAGTAAACAATGTGCTCCTGAATGACTGTTGGGTTAAGGAAAGAATTAAGGAAGAAATTTAAAAAAATTCTTGAAACAAACAAGAATTGAAACATGACATTCCAAAGCCTATGGGATATAGCAAAAGTAAGGTTAAGAGGGAAGTTTACAGCAATAAATGCCTACATTGAAGAAGAAAGATTTCAAATAAACAATCTAACAATGTACCTCAAGGAATCAGAAAAGCAAGAATGAACCAATCTCAAAATTAGTAGAAGGAAAGAAATAATCAAGATCAGAGCAGAAGTAAATGAAATAGAGACTAAAACAAAAAATACAAAGGATCAATGAAATGAAAAGTTGGGTTTTTGAAAATATAAACAAAATCAGTAAACTAGCCAGACTAATCAAGACATTAAGAGAGATGACTAAAAGAAATACAAAATGAAAAGGGTGACATTTCAACTGATACTACAGAAATACAAAAGATCATCAGAGACTATTACATACTGGGACACCTAGAGAAAATGGATACACTGCTGGACACATACAGTCTACCAAGATTGAGTCAGGAAAAAAAAAATAGAAAACATGAACAGACCAGTAACAAACAATGGAATTTATTACTAATAAAAAGTCTTCTAACAAAGAAAAGTCCAAGACTGATGGCTTCATTGCTTTATTCTACCAAATATTCAAAGTGGAACTAACAACAATTCTAAAATTATTCTGAAAAGCTGAAGGGAATACCTTCTAATTGGGTACATGAGACCAGCATTACCCTGATACCAAGATCAGACAAAGACACAACAACAAAAAGAGAACTAGAGGTCAACATTCCTAATGAATAGAGATGCAAACATTCTCAATAAAACACAAAACTGAATCCAACAGCAAATCAAAAAGATAATACATCATGACCAAATGAAATTTATTCCAGGGATGCAAGAGTAGTTCCACATACTCAAATAAATAAATGTGATATATCATATCAACAGAATGAAGGACAAAATCTAATAATCATCTAAATAGATACAGAAAAAGCATTTGCTAAAATTCAATATTTCTTTATGATAAAACTCCCTAGAAATTAAGTATAGTAGGTAAGTACTTCAACACAATAAAGACCATATATAACAAATCCACAGCTAAAATCATATTAAATGGGGAAAAGCTGAAAACCTACCTCGGAGAACTGGAACAAGGCAAGGATGCCCACTTTCATCAGTCCCATTCTGGAAATCCCAGCCAGAATGATTAGGAAAGAGAAAAAAATAAAAGCCATCCAAATTGGAAAGGAAGAAGTCAAATTGCTCCTCTTTGTAGATGACATGTTTTCATATCTAGAAAAACTTGAAGACCCCACCAAAAACTTTTTTTTTATATCTGATAAGCAAATTTAGTAAAGTTGCAAGATACAAAATTAGCACACAAAAACTAATAGCATTTTGATACACCAGTGATGAACTAGCTGAAAAAGAACTCAAGAAGGCAATCCCATTAACGATATCTATAAAAAGCTGAAATATTAGAATATCTAGGAATACATTTAACCAAGAAGGTGAATGACCTCTATAAAAAAAAAACAACTATAAAACAATGATGAAAGAAATCATCAAAGGGGACACAAACAAATGAAAAGGCCTCTCATGCTCATGGATTGGAAAAGTTAATAGTGTTAAAATGACCATACTACCCAAAGCAATCTACAGACTCAATGCAACCTCTATCTAAACACCAGTCCTAAAATTCATATAGAACAAAAATGAGCTTGAATATCTAAAGCAATTCAGAGCAAAAAGAAAAAAAGCTGGCGGCGTCACACTCTCTGACTTGAAAATATATTAAAAAACTATAATAACCAAAACACCATGATACTGGTATAAAAACAGACACAAAAACTAGTGGAAAAGAATAGAGAACCCAGAAATAAATTCATTTATTTACAGCCAACTGATTTTCAACAAAGGCAACAAGAACATACATTGGAGAAATGACACCCTCTTCAATATACGCTGATTTGGAAAATTGGAAATCCATATGCAGAAGAATGAAACTTGAGCCCTATTTCTCACCATACATAGATATTAATATAAGATGGATTAAAGACTTAAATGTAAAACCAGAAAATATAAAACTACTAGAAGAAAACATAGGGGAAACACTTCAGGACATTGGTCTAGGCAAGGATTGTATGGTTACAATATTGAAAGCACAGACAACAAAAACAAAAATAGATGAAATAGATGAATGGGACCATATTAAACTAAAGAGCTTCTCCCAGCTCAGAAAACAATCAACAGAATAAAGAGACAGCCTGTTGAATGAGAGAAAATATTTGCGAACTATTCATCTGATGGGGAACTAATATTTAAAATATACAACTCAATGAAACAGTGAAAAAAGTCCCATTCAAAAACGGACAAAGGACATACATAGACATTTCTCAAAAGAAGACATACAAATGGCCAACAGGTTATGACAAAATGCTCAACGTCACTAATCATTAGGGAAATGCAAATTAAAACTACAATGAGAGATCATTTTACCTCAGTTGAAATGGCTACTATTAAAAAGAAAGAAAAAAAAAAAAAACAGATGCTGGCAAGAATGTGGAAAACAGGGAACTCATGCACTGTTGGTGGGAAAGAGAACTAGTTTATCCAATACAGAAAACAGCATAAAAATTTCTCATAAAACTAAAAGAACTACCATATGGTCTGGCAATCTCACTACTGGATATTTATCCAAAGGAAAACAGTACATCAAAGGAATACCTGCATTTGCATGTTTATCACACCACTATTCACAATAAGAAAAATATGAAATCAATCTAAATGTCTATCAGTGGACCTCAGAATAAAAAAAAATGTGGTTTACATGCACAGTGGAATACTGTTCAGGTGTAAAGAAAGAATGAGATTATGTCATTTGCAGTAACATGGATGAAATGGATGTCATTATGTTCAGTGAAATAAGTCAGGCACAGAACAACAAATATTGCATGTTCTCACTCATATGTGGGAATTTGAAAAGTTAATCTTATAAATGAAAAGAGTAGCATGGTAGATACCAGAGGCTGGGAAGAGAGAGAGAGAGAGAGAGGGAGGGAGGGAGGGAGGGAGAGAGAGAGACAGAGAGAGTGTGTGTGTGGTAGAAGAAATAAGTTCTAATGTTCCATAGTAAAGTAGGGTGACTGTAGTTAACAACAATGTATTGTATACATCAGAATAGCCAGATGAGAGGACTTGAAATGTTCCCAACACAGGAATGATAAGTACTTGAGGCGATGGACACTCCAACACCCTGTCTTGATTATTATACAGTTTATGCATGTAACAAAATACCACACTTACCCAATAATTATGTACAAATATAACATATCAATAAAATACTTTTAAAACTCCATTCATATTAGTCAAGCCAATCTCAAATATACTCCATATTCACCCATAGTCCTGCTAGCATTGTTTCCTTTAATAGGCAGTAGGTACCATTTCTCGACGTCTGTCTTAATCATACTCATCCTCCAAGGTGTCCTTTATTTTCTACCTCCTCCCTGAAGCCTTATTTGATCACCTTATTCTCATGGATTTACCCTGCACTGTAATAGTTTTCTTTTTCTTCGTTTTTTTTTTTTTTGGGACAGGATCCTACTCTGTTGTGGCGCAGACTGGAGTGCAATGGCGTGACATCGGCTCACTGCAATCTTCACCTCCCCTGTTCAAGCAATTCTCCTGCCTCAGACTCCCAAGTAGCTGGGATTAAAGGCACCCGCCACAGGGCCCGTTTAAGTTTTGTATTTTTAATAGAGACACAGTTTCACCTTGTTGGCCAGGCTGGTCATGAACACCTGACCTCAGGTGATCCACCCTTCTTGGCCTCTTAAAGTGCTAGGATTACAGGCATGAGCCACCATGCTCGGCCTCTAATAGAATTTTGTACTACCTACTTTAACATAAAGTTGTACTCTCTGAAATTGGTCACAGGTTAATTCACTTAATAAGCACTTTTTGGGTAGGGTCCATATCTTTTCTGTTCAATTTCCATTGCACTCTTAGCCCAAGGAAAGTACTCGATATACATTTATTTATTGACTGATGGTAGACATGATCTTAGCTTATCTAATAGTTATAGATTTATTAAACACATTATATGTGTTATTAACAAAGTATTTTTAAATTGCATTTTAGGTTTTGGGGTACATGTGAAAAACATGCAAGGTTGTTGCATAGGTGCATACGTGGCAGTATGATTTGGTGCCTCCCTCCCCTTCACCTATATCTGGCATTTCTCCCCATGCTATCCCTCCCCAACTCCCCACCCCCCCGCTGTCCCCGCTTCCCCCCCAACAGACCCCCGTGTATAGTGCTCCCCTCCCTGTGTCCATGTGTTCTCCTTGTTCAACACCCACCTATGAGTGAGAACATGTGGTGTTTGATTTTGTGTTCTTGTGTCAGTTTGCTGAGAATGATGTTTTCCAGGTTCATCCATGTCCCTACAAAGGACGTGAACTCCTCGTTTTTAATGGCTGCATAATATTCCATGGTGTATATGTGCCACATTTTTCCTGTCCAGTCTATCATCGATGGGCATTTGGGCTGGTTCCAGGTCTTTGCTATTGTAAACTGTGCTGCAATGAACATTCGTGTGCATGTGTCCTTATAGTAGAACGATTTATAATCCTTTGGATATATGCCCAGTAATGGGATTGCTGGGTCAAATGGAATTTCTATTTCTAGGTCCTTGAGGAATCGCCACACTGTTTTCCACAGTAGTTGAACTAATTTACACTCCCACCAACAGTGTAAAAGTGTTCCTATTTCTCCACATCCTCTCCAGCATCTGTTTTCTCCAGATTTTTTAAAGATCGCCATTCTAACTGGCATGAGATGGTATCTCAATGTAGTTTTGATATGCATTTCTCTAATGACCAGTGATGATGAGCATTTTTTCATATGTTTGTTGGCCTCATGTATGTCTTCTTTTGTAAAGTATCTGTTCATATCCTTCACCCATTTTTGAATGGGCTTGTTTGTTTTCTTCTTGTAAATCTTTTTTAGCTCGTTGTAAATTCTGGATATCAGCCCTTTGTCAGACGGGTAGGCTGCAAAAATTTTTTCCCATTCTGTTGGTTGCTGCTTCACTCTATTGACTGTTTCTTTTGCTGTGCAGAAGCTGTGGAGTTTGATTAGGTCCCTTTTGTCTATTTTGGCTTTTGTTGCCAATGCTTTTGGTGTTTTGGTCATAAAGTCCTTGCCTACGCCTATGTCCTGAATGGTTTTGCCTAGGTTTCCTTCTAGTGTTTTTATGGTGTTAGGTCTTATGTTTAAGTCTTTAATCCATCTGGAGTCAATTTTAGTGTAAGGTGTCAGGAAGGGGTCGAGTTTCTGCTTTCTGCATATGGCTAGCCAGTTTTCCAACACCACTTATTGAACAGGGAATCCTTTCCCCATTGCTTGTTTTTTTCAGGTTTGTCAAAGATCGGGTGGTTGTAGATATGTTGTGTCGCCTCCGACGCCTCTGTTCTGTTCCATTGGTCTATATCTCTGTTTTGGTACCAGTACCATGCTGTTTTGATTACTGTAGCCTTGTAGTAGAGTTTGATGTCCGGTAGTGTGATGCCTCCCGCTTTGTTCTTTTTGCTTAGAATTGACTTGGCTATGCGGGCTCTCTTTTGGTTCCATATGAAGTTTAAGGTGGTTTTTTCCAGTTCTGTGAGGAAGGTCATTGGTAGCTTGATGGGGATAGCGCTGAATCTGTAAATTACTTTGGGCAGTATGGCCATTTTCACTATATTAATTCTTCCTAACCATGAACATGGAATGTTTCTCCATCTGTTTGTGTCCTCTCTTATTTCGTTGAGCAGTGATTTGTAGTTCTCCTTGAAGAGGTCCTTTACGTTCCTTATTAGTTGTATTCCTAGGTATTTTATTCTCTTTGTAGCAATTGTGAATGGCAGTTCGTTCTTGATTTGGCTCTCTTTAAGTCTGTTATTGGTGTATAGGAATGCTTGTGATTTTTTCACATTGATTTTGTATCCTGAGACTTTGCTGAAGTTGCTTATCAGTTTCAGGAGATTTTGGGCTGAGGTGATAGGGTCTTCTAGACATACAATCATGTCATCTGCAAATAGAGACAATTTGACTTCCTCCTTTCCTAATTGAATACCCTTTATTTCTTTTTCTTGCCTGATTGCTCTGGCTAGAACTTCCAGTACTATATTGAATAGGAGTGGTGAGAGAGGGCATCCTTGTCTAGTGCCAGATTTCAAAGGGAATGCTTCCAGATTTTGCCCATTCAGTATGATATTGGCTGTCGGTTTGTCATAAATAGCTTTTATTATTTTGAGATATGTTCCATCGATACCTAGTTTATTGAGAGTTTTTAGCATAAAGGGCTGTTGAATTTTGTCGAAGGCCTTCTCTGCATCAATTGAGATAATCATGTGGTTTTTGTTTTTGGTTCTGTTTATGTGGTGAATTACATTTATAGACTTGCATATATTGAACCAGCCTTGCATCCCCGGGATGAATCCTACTTGATCATGGTGGATAAGCTTTTTGCTGTGCTGTTGTAATCGGCTTGCCAGTATTTTATTGAAGATTTTTGCATCTATGTTCATCATGGATATTGGCCTGTAGTTTTCTTTTCTTGTTGAGTCTCTGCCGGCCTTTGGTATTAGGATGATGTTGGTCTCATAAAATGATTTGGGAAGGATTCCCTCTTTTTGGATTATTTGGAATAGTTTCAGTAGGAATGGTACCAGTTCTTCTTTGTATGTCTGGTAGAATTCGGCTGTGAAACCATCTGGGCTTGGGCTTTTTTTGGGTGGTAGGCTCTTAATTGCTGCCTCGACTTCAGACCTTGTTATTGGTCTATTCAGGGTTTCGACTTCTTCCCGGTTTAGGCATGGGAGGAGGCTACTGTCCAGGAATTTATCCATTTCTTCCAGGTTTTCTAATTTATGTGCATAGAGTTGTTTGTAATAATCTCTGATGATGGTTTGAATTTCTGTGGCATCTGTGGTGATATCCCCTTTATCATTTTTTATTGCATCTATTTTGTTATTCTCTCTTTTCTTTTTTATTAGTCTGGCTAGTGGTCTGTCTATTTTGTTGATTTTTTCAAAAAACCAGCTCCTGGATTTATTGATTTTTTGTAGGGTTTTTCTTGTCTCTATCTCCTTCAATTCTGCTTTGATCTTAGTTATTTCTTGTCTTCTGCTAGGTTTTGAGTTTTTTTGATCTTGCTCCTCTAGCTCTTTCAATTTTGATGATAGGGTGTCAATTTTAGATCTCTCATTTCTTCTCATGTGGGCACTTATTGCTATATATTTTCCTCTAGAGACTGCTTTAAATGTGTCCTAGAGATTCTGGTACGTGGTGTCTTCATTCTGGTTAGTTTCAAAGAACATCTTTATTTCTGCCTTCATTTCAGTGTTTATCCAGTCAACATTCAGGAGAAAGTTGTTCAATTTCCATGAGGCTGTGCTGTTCTGGGTTGGCTTCTGAATTCTGAGTTCTAACTTGATTCCATTGTGGTCTGAGAGACTGTTTGTTATGGTTTCCGTTCTTTTGCATTTGCTGAGGAGTGATTTACTTCCAATTATGTGGTAAATTTTAGAGTAGGTGTGATGTGATGCTGAGAAGAATGTATATTCTGTGGATTTGGGCTGGAGAGTTCTGTAAATGTCTATTAGGTTTGCTTTTTCCAGGTCTGAGTTCAAGTCCTGGATATCCTTATTAATTTTCTGTCTTGTTGATCTGTCTAATATTGACAATGGTGTGTTGAAGTCTCCCACAATTAATGTGTGGGAGTCTAAGTCTCTTTGCAAGTCTTTAAGAACTTGCCTTATGTATCTGGGTGCTCCTGTATTAGGTGCATATATATTTAGGATCGTTAGCTCTTCTTGTTGCATTGATCCTTTTACCATTATGTAATGTCCTTCTTTGTCTCTTTTGATCTTTGTTGCTTTAAAGTCTATTTTATCAGAGATGAGAATTGCAACTGCTGCTTCTTTTTGTTCTCCATTTGCTTGGTAAATCTTCCTCCATCCCTTTGTTTTGAGCTTTTGTGTATCCTTGCATGTGAGGTGGGTTTCCTGGATACAGCACACTGATGGGTTTTGGCTTTTTATCCAATTTGCCAGTCTGTGTCTTTTGATTGGGGCATTTAGTCCATTTACATTTAGGGTTAATATTGTTATGTGTGAATTTGATCCTGTCATTTTGATGCTAGCTGGCTGTTTTTCCCATTGGTTGATGCAGATTCTTCATTGTGTTGCTGCTCTTTACCATTTCGTGCGTTTTTGGAGTGGCTGGTGCTGGTTGTTTTTTTCTATGTGTAGTGTCTCCTTCAGGAGCTCTTGTAAAGCTGGTCTGGTGGTGATGAAATCTGTGAGTACTTGCTTGTTCACAAAGGATTTTATTTTTCCTTCACTTATGAAGCTTAGTTTGGCTGGATATGAAATTCTGGGTTGAAAGTTCTTTTCTTTAAGGATGTTGAATATCGGCCCCCACTCTATTCTGGCCTGTAGGGTTTCTGCTGTGAGTCTGTTGGGTTTCCCTTTGTGGGTAACCTGACCTTTCTCTCTGGCTGCCCTTAGTATTTTCTCCTTCATTTCAACCCTGGTGAATCTGATGATTATGTGCTTGGGGTTGCTCTTCTAGAGGAATATCTCTGTGGTGTTCTCTGTATTTCCTGGACTTGAATATTGGCCTGCCTTGCTAGGTTGGGGAAGTTTTCCTGGATAATATCCTGAAGAGTATTTTCCAGCTTGGATGCATTCTCTTCGTCACATTCAGGTACACCTATCAAACGTAGATTAGGTCTTTTCACGTAGTCCCATATTTCTTGTTGACTCTGTTCATTCCTTTTTACCTTGTTTTCTCTAATCTTCCCTTCTCATTTTATTTCATTGAGTTGATCTTCGACTGCTGATATCCTTTCTTCTGCTTGGTCAATTCAGCTGTTGAAACTTGTGCATGCTTCGCGAAGTTCTCGTGTTGTGTTTTTCAGCTCCATCAATTCACTCATATTCCTCTCTAAGTTGTCCATTCTCGTTAGCATTTCATCAAGTCTTTTTTCAAGGTTCTTAGTTTCTTTGCATGGGGTTAGAACATGTTCTTTTAGCTCACGGAAGTTTCTTATTATCCATTTTCTGAAAGCTGATTCTGTCATTTCATCACACTCATTCTCCGTCCAGTCTTGTTCCCGTGCTGGTGAGGGGTTGTGATCCCTTGTAGGAGGAGAGGTGTTCTGGTTTTGGGTGTTTTCATCCTTTTTGCGCTGGTTTCTTCCCATCTTTGTGAATTTATCTGCCTATTGACTTTGTAGTTGCTGTGTTTCTGATTTTGGTAATTTTAAGTCTGCAGCAGCTGAACTCATAAACCCCCTTTTCTTCCCGCCAGGTGTTCTAGCCCAGGGAGTTAGGGCTTTATGCTTTTCAGCTGTGTTGCTACCGTTTTCCCAGCCCACAAGGTGGCAGTCTAGTCACACTCAGTCTGCAGAGGCTTCGCTGAGCTGCTGTGGGCTCCGCCCAGCTTCCGTGTGAGCTTCCCTGCAGTCCTGTTTATATGGGTGTAGTTAGAACTGCTTCCGCTATGCTGGCCCGCCCCTGTAGTGATGGAGTCTCTGTAGTGGTGGGTTGTCTTGGTTATGGCAAATTGCCCCGGGAACTGCAGGGTGTTTCCCGATGGAGGACGCCCCTCCCCACAGTACTGGACCTTCCCGAGTTCAGCTGTGCTTCCAGTGGTGCCCTCTTTGCCTGGGAATCTCTTGGCTTGTCTCCTTGCCTCAGCTCCCCTTGCTGGCCCAGAGGGGACACAGTCTCGTTCACTTTGCTCAAGGAGCTGCTGCTCCCTGCCCCCGGTGCAGGCCGAGTGGCTGCTCCGGTCCAACCAGCAGCGCTGGGAACCCGTGGAGTTTCTCCACCTGTGAATCTCCTGGTCTGTGGGCAGTTAAAATCCGCTGCCCTGTGTGCCGCTGCATCAGCCGAAGCAGCGGCTCTGAGATTCGTGGCGCGCCCTTGCCCGGGGGTCTCCTGGCTTGAATCCCTGCTTCAGCTCCCCTTGCTGGCTCAGAGGGAACTCTGTCTCTCTCGCTCTGCATAAGAAGCCACTGCCCCCCGCCCCAGGGCATAGGCTGAGCGGCCATGCCGCTCAAACCAGCGGCGCTGGCGACCTGTAGGGCTTCTCCTCCTGTGAATCTCCTGGACTGTGGGCAGTAAAAATCCGTCTGGAAATGCGGCATCCACTCACCCTCTGCGCCTTCTCTCGGAGCTGCAATCCCGACTTCCTCCTAAGCAGCCATCTTGGATCCACCAGTATTAAATATTAAACAAAGCAAAGTAGATCTTTCTGGAATAGTGCCAGAGAGGATATTCAATATATATAGAATAAGAAGAGCTATCATTTACTGGTCACTTGGCAAACACTTTACTAAGGGTCTTACTTAGGTGAGCTTGTTTAATCTTCACAATAATCCTGAGTTTGACATCATTATTATTCTCGTTTTAGTTATGAGTAATCTGAAGTTCAAAGGGAAGTTCAAATCTGAAGTTCAAAGTTCAAGGCACAAAGCTAGGAAGTGTCAGAACGGGTTTTAAATGTAAGTGTTCTCACAGCTGAGCTCATGCACTGAGCAGAATTTTCTCTCATAGTCTACATTTGTTTACTGTAAAACTTTAAGACCTAGGTCACTGTCATAATTTCAGTACAAAATTCCCTATATGCTTTGCTAAATACAAATAATACATTTCCCTTTTTGCTATATCAGAGGAGCATCAAGGCTTTGTACTTTGTTTCTGTCAGATATCAGAGAGAAAACTAATCAAATATCCACCCATTTTTCAGTTACGTCCACTTTATAAACAGCTCTTGGCAGCACAGAGGCCCCACATGGTGAGTGCTTAGTGCTGTCTTTCAGTCATTCCACCACTGGGACAAGAATTTCAAGGATCTGCCAGTCCTACAAATTAGTTTCAGAAAGACTTGTTTTCAATAGTTGAGTTTAAAAACATTCTAAATTACATTTACTACAGTTTGTTTAAAGCTTTTTTTTCCTGGCCTATCTTTCTGAGTTGCAGCTTAATTTTTCACTGTCTCATTATAATTTCTCTCTTTTTTCTGGATTCCATCCTCTCATTCATTATTCTTTGTCTCCTCTCTTGTTTCTGGCTTTTCTTCCTGCAGCTGGGCTTTGGTTAGAAGGAGTGGACGCAGCTGCCCAACCGTTTTCACATTCTTTACTGATATGATTTTCTTGAGGTAAAACATCATTTAAGAAGTATTACTCAACAATTAAATGTTTCTGTCCTCCTCAAATTCTGTGTCTGAAAGTCTGCCAAGAAGACCCTTTGCAGTTGTTTGTATTGGTTTGGATTCCTTCCTGTTATGCATTATTTTATTTGTTCTGTGCTTGTTTGCCTTTTATGAAATATTTTGTCATAGTTCTAATTTCCTGTTTCTATTTAATTTTCACTGCTGACTTGGTTCAACTGTTATCTTTCCTTTCTTGAGGGGGGAAGGGGTTCAATGGCTACTTTTCTTTACAAGTTTTGATGCTTATTAAACTAAATGTTCCTTCAATTTGATGGGCTAAATTTTTATAGAGTTCAGGGGCAATTGTGAAGCCAGGCGTTGGACTCCTGTTTAGTTTTGAAGATGGTAATTTGTCCACCGTACTCTTGGTCTGAAGCAGCAGCAAGTTTCGTTGATATTACTACTTAAGGGTACAAAATTGTGCCCATGAGAAAGTGATCAGGTGTGGAAACCTTACACTATCTGGACTTGAGTGTTATTTCTAACTGGAACTGTCTTAATCTTCCAAAAATTATCCTAGGCTTTTTCAGTGCAGCATCTTAGCTGACTTTTCAATGGAACATTGGATAAATTAAATATCAAGTTCTTCCTAAGTAATTGAACAAACCTTATTCATCATGCCTAGCTTATCTTGAGATAAATAGGGATGTATCAGGGTAATTAAATCAAATTCTGCTCTTCAACATTTACGAAGGAAAAGGGATGGGATGGGTCCAGGATAATCTTAACATATTTAACAATTATAAGCACCAACAGTCAAAACGGAAGCCAGCTTCAAAGGAGGAGTTGGAAACCTTTGTCATGCCAGTACTTTCCACTTGGCAGCTGAATTATTGGGAGGCTGGGGTCTTAGCGGTGGTCAACAGGGGGTGCACTTAAGGGCCTTGACCTAGTGTGGAATTATCTTAATACTTTAATAAGTGGCTACATGTTAGTCTTGGGTTAGAGCGTGCTCACTGTTGATTTATTTTTCAGTGTAGCATCTTAGCTGACTTTTCAATGGAACATTGGAAAATTAAATATCAATTATTTGATTTTTTCAATTCAAATGCAGTAATCCCGTTCCAATTTATACATTGTGTCAGGTTGGACCACAGAGACTATTGGGATGGCATTTGATTTTCTATAATGGTTCCTGGTGAAATCCTGTGTGCAGGTCAAGTTTAGATCTTTATTAATTGAGCTTCTCAATTCTATGGGAATCAGAGCCTACCCCATTGTCTGTAAAAAGAAAATTAAAAATATATATATATTTCAAAATGTACTGTACTTGGGTTGAGTTTTGGCTGTACAAATTATTAACTGTAATTTTGGGTCAATTGCTTAATAATTTCATTTTCACCCTCTTTATCAGTAAAAGTGAAGTAATTGAATCAGATAAGCTCTAAGTTCCCTTCGATATCTAGTATTCTGTAACTCTATTTAAATATCAACAGAAAGACTTCTTTTGCCTGATATTTAATAGATAATTGAATAAAAATCAACCTATTTTTTAGGACTTGTAGGAAAAGGCACGGTATGACAAACTTCTGGGCATATAAACCATTCCTGATAACTACTTAATTTCTTTCCACAGGTTTCCAACACTGTTTAAAGACTATCTGGATAAACTTTTTTTTTTTTTTAATTTGTATACAGAGGCAAATAATGACAACATAAAATAAAATGCCTTTTCTCTATATGCTTAGCATTCAATTATTTTCTGAAGCATCGCTATAGTCTTTCTGCAATGAAGGTGCAGTTATACTAAACTCTTCCCTCTGTCTTACATGGAAAGTAGAATTTTCAATGTTTATTTCATTTTAAGAATGGATTGAACTTTTTGGAAGTGCATTGTCATTTTTGGAACCATGGGAGAATTAGTTATTTTTTATATTCATTAATACCTATGTACTAAGTCAGAACGTTAAAAATTTTTTTTCCCTTTTTTTAAATTTTATTTTTATCTTTATCATTAGACTACCAGGGACAGAACTATTAATATGTAGTATAAACCATCCTTACCCAAGCTAAATAAAGAAACAAGAAAGAATAATTTCTTCTTAAACCTTAAAAACAGCTCTGAAATTATCCGAATCACACACGAAATTTCTTTTAGCCTTTGGCATTTCCACAGGTCTCTGATGCACAACAGCTAAATTATTTAGGTCATATGGGTCTACCTTCCTACTGATACCGGTTTTACAAGACAGTATCATTAGTGCCTAATCCTCACATTTTGGTAATGCCTTTATTCAGAAGACAAATCATGATCTTTTGATTAAAAAAAAAATCCCTCTTAAGCTGAAGACCAATTTTGCCTTTTCTAGTTAAAGTATTAGTTACCATGCTATAGGTCCTCTGTGACAAAAATGCTTTCTGTGAGGGAAACAGCTCTAATACAATGAGTGCCTTGTTTATCGTTGTGGTTCAATATCTTTTTATTGACTTTAGGAGTAAGCTTTGTTGGTTTTAATTTAACTGGAGTGTATATGTTTATTAAAGACTGTCCAAACCAATTTGAAAGTGAAAATAGGCTAGAAACTAGAAGGAAGAGCTGGGGCTAGGAACTAGAGAGAACTATGCCAGGAAGAGATTCAGCCTGCTGGTTTGGCTAAAAATGTATTCATTTGTTTTTCCATCTATTCATCCATACAGCATCAAAGAAATATTTATTCAGGGCCTGATATTTTCTAGACAATGTGCTAAATTGTTGTGATATAAAAATAAAGGAAAACAGATGTTGGTCCCATGAAATTCATCTTTTGAAGATACATGAAAGATATAAATTATTATATAATTCACATACAATTTATAAAGATATAAATTATATAGTCAAATTTGTGGAACTAGGGAAATATAAAGTACAGTGGTGAGAATAGTAACAAAATTTATGTATGTCTTATCTATGCCAGGCAATCTTCTAATCAGTTTACATTTACTCTTTACAATAAGAAGTATGAGGCAAATAATTACAACTGTCATTCCCATTTTACGGATGGAAAACTGAAGCACAGGAGGGTATTTGTCCAATGCCAGTGGATTCTGAGTCCTTTGAGAGAAATCACTTCTCAAAGAGTGGAGATTGAGTTTTCTCAGAGAAGAGATTTCAGTTACAAAGGATCTTGTGTGTGGCAACGACTGAGCAAAGCAGGTCCTTCCAAAATCATGCCCCATGGAAGGACGTTTTATCCAGAAGGTCCAGAATATCACTTGCACTCCTGAGGAAGGATGCCACGGATACTAGTCCTACCAGCACATTTCTCTTCCCAGTTATTAGTAGTCCCAGTTAGCAATTTTTAAAGCTTGTTTCTTGAAAAGAGTTCAATTGCTGACAAATTCTCCCTATATACCATCTTGATCCATCCTAACATATGAAGCATCTGATCAGAGCACATTGTATCAGGGACCTAAAGAGGGAGAGACCCAGAGCTGCTAGCAGGTGTCCAGGTATTCACCTGCCAGGCCACAGGCATCTTTGAATGGTTCCCATTGCTTCCTGTTGAAGTTTCTGACTCTGAGGTATTGCTAGAGAAATCTGTGCTGCCAGTCAGTCAAGAAAAAAAACATTAAGAAAAATTACAATTCAAGCCAGGCACAGTGGCTCATGCCTGTAATCCCAGCACTTTGGGAGGCTGAGGCGATGGATAACTTGAGGTCAAGAATTTGAGACCAGCCTGGACAACATGGTGAAACCCTGTCTCTGCTAAAAATGCATAAAATTAGCCAGGTGTGGTAGGGGGTGCCTGTAGTCCCAACTACTTGGGAGGCTGAGGCAGGAGAATTGCTTGAGCCCAGGAGGTGGAGGTTACAGCAGTGAGCAAGACTGTGTCTCAAACAACATCAACAGTCCCAGAATGGCTATTCAGCTCATATGTGTGAAAGTTACCTGGTATATATGAAAGCAAGACTTATTTTATGAAGTTTAAAATATGACATAATCTATTTTTTCACCTAAAATAATTAGAGAGAATGATTATGTCCAATTTTGTTTTGAATGCAGGGAAATGAATTCACTTATCACAGCTGTAGAGTTGTAAATTGACACAATTTTTTGAGAGAAAAATAGGAAATGTTTTGATATAAGATACAATAGGTGTGCACAAAGATCAATGAACAGATGTTAATTATAGATACTTTATTATAAAAAAAAATTGGGAAAATTTACCTGGTAATAGGGAATTGGCCATTTAAACTATGTTATCTCCAAACAATGAGATACCCTATAGGCATTGAAAGTCACATTGTGAGAGATTATTGATGGGAAAAATAGTATTTTTTGATTATTGATGTATTTAATATTGAGTTAAAACATTGGCTATCAAATAATATATGCAGTATACCATTTTTATAAATAATGGTAAATATATATAATGCAAATTCATAGGTATGTACAATTGTACATATAGATAAATATGTGTGTATATGTATAAATAGATATAGTCTAGAAAATTATTGACCAACATTCTACTAGCAATGGAATTACAAGAATTAAAAAAAAATCTGCATTTAGCAATTAGGACAAAGTAATTACTATATAAGATTGTTACTAGATACAGAATAAGAAATTAAGATAAAATAAAATGCCTTATTCACTCTTCATATAATGGCTTATTATTGTTATTTTTAAATAAACCTGGTCCTTCTCAGTTACACTTGGTCTACAGTTTGCCCACACCAGTTACCGTCCTTTGCTTGATACCCTTCCCAAAGGTCTTTATTAAGGGATATTATAGGTTTTTAAAATTGATTAGCCTACATTATTGCTATCCTGTTCACCTATGAGAAAATAGCTTAGATGTCACAATTAATGAAAGGTAGTGCTTCAGCATTGGCATTTGTTTTATTTGAATATTATTCTAGATCGGAGGTCGTTATGTGGCAGTGCTTAGGCGAAGGCTGGGCCACAGGTGTTGGGCTTAGCTCCTGTAGTGTTCTCCAACATTTAAAAAGCATAAGATTATTTCATATAAAAATCCAGATATGAGGATTCTTTTGAAAAACAGATAGGCCTTACAATGCAGAACTTGAATTCTGACCAGACAGTGATTAGCTGGAGACTAGTAGGCCGTTTTCCTTTATAAATGGGCACACGCGCTCCAGCTAGCCATGGCTGCAGCCTCTCCTTACTTTGCTTTACTTTTGGCTGAAATTCCTTGCCTAAGTTTATAAGCATTTTTATTGCTGTCTCTTTTTAAGTCACCCCTATTTTCATCATATTTAAAGAATAAGATAAAATTAATAAATTGATAAGATGATTTGATGAGTATTTTCTTTACCATCTTAAAAAACATCATCTAGATGACAATTGGCCCTCTAATTTCAAAGTATATTTCTATCTTATTTACCTAAAAATAGTAAAAGGGAGAGATACAGAAAGCGGAGGACAGAGAGAGAGAACATAACAAAAGTATTTATCAGAGGAATACATGTAATGTCAAGAAAACTGGTAATTGAAAGATTTTGGTTGTCTGGTTTATAATTTTCTCAGCCATACAAAATTACTTTATTTGTATTTGAACAACTCAATATTGTTTGTGTTTTAACTGAGCCTTTTTTTCCAACTGCCTCAGAGAATAGGAGAAGGAAATTAATGAAACATTAAAAATAAACTAGCTTCACAAATTTATAGAAATGAAAAACCCCCAGAAAAACAGATTTGCTGGGAATACTACAAGGGGCAATGATCCCCTGGCCTGTTAGGACATGCGGTATCAACTAACGCGCAATTAAAAAATAAAACTTGTGAGAAGGCAAGGCGGGAGCATAAAAGCCTATTAATGCACTCCTAAGAGTTGAGGTTCTTGCCAGCAAAGCCATCTGTCAAGAGATTACAGAGAAGGAAATTTCTGCAAGAATCTTCCCCTGAGACCAGATAAAGTGCCAAGTAAAGGTGTGTGGCATCAGGAGTGAGGACAAACTCTGAGAGTCCTCTGCAGTGCTTGTCGTAGAGAGGAAATCGTCCACCCACTGGTACTCAGGGAAGAGGAAGAGAAGAGAGGAAAGCCTCTGGATTGCTTTTGACCAGAGAAGTGAGGTCGTATTGAAAAGAGTTTAAAAAACAAATTCCTTATAGGGTAAGTTAAACTTTGTTGTACTGAACTCTTAAAATTTTCCATAATACAAAGACAATAAAGTAATTTATTCAACATTTTATACTAAGGGCACTAATGAGAAAATTAATGTTAAGTTTATGACTCATATTACAGAAGATACTCAGAATTAATTGAGGAAAAGTAAAATGTCATTTTTCTTGAAATCTTGAATCTTTGAAGTTTGTGAAAATACCCAAAACATTATTTAGATAAAATGTTGTACTTATATGCTATTTACACTTATTTCTTCAAAATAAATGCTGTTTAAAAAATAATCAAGATAAACTCATGATTATTTGCCTCTTGAGAATTAAGAACATGCCATGCTGTGAAATAATTAAAAACCATATGACCATGAAAGTCACAAGACTTAATAATAGAGACACATATTTTTTGAAGTTTCTAGAATCATAGCAGGAAATGGTACTTTAATTTTAAGATTCTAAATAGATCTTAGTTCATTTTCTGATGTATGTTTCTATATGGTAATATATTATATATTTTAATAATCATTATGCTTATTTCCTTTGTTGATTGATTTTACTTTTTTCTAAGATGAGAAAAAATGTTGACTATAAAGGAGGAATAAAGGTGTCACTAATTTATTATCTTGACAATTAGATATGCATTATGCATTTTTTTTTCAGAATTTTGTCAGAGAGCTATCTCTTTAAGTGCAAATAAATAAACATGTTAGAAGGTGTATCTTGTGCTAATTTGCAAATGTTTTTAAACTTATAATATGGGTAAGAAGTTGTTGCTCAGAAATTAGGACTAAACATACTTTAATTTTGTTTTGTCTTGCTCAAAATAGAGATATTCTGCTTAACTAACTGGTTACTGAAGGGAATGGAGATATACAGACATAAACATAAATTCTAGAAGGAGCAAGAAATACATCTTATCTGCTGGGAAAGAACACAAAGTCAAATAACACAGTGCTAAGTCTGACTGATCACAGAGATCCAGTGTTCATGCTGGCACTGCGCCCATAGCAGATTATTGCATTTGTAATTGGAGAGAAATTAACCTGTGAATTTAAGTCAAGTTATTCTGTGAATTCAATTAGAGTGGACAATTAATTTTAATAACCCAGGCTTTTGAATCTTCCTTCCTCTCCTACAAATGAACAATTTTGTCTGATTTATCAGAATAGTATTTAAATTCTACTTGCCATTTAATTATTTTATTCATTTTTCCATTTACTTGTTCATTCAACCAATACTCAATGAATAATGTCCAGGTGGAGGGCACCATTGGGCTAGGCATGAAATAATGAACTGATGTGCTTCCTGCTCTCAAAGGGCTTATAGTCCAGTACACTGCACACAAAGTTTCCCCTTAGCTTCATAATGATTTAACAAACAAAATTTCAATCTATTTTACCAACATGAATTTGAGGTTGACAGAAGGTAAATGATAGCAATAGGAAGTATCTATGTTAACAAGACTTTCAGTACATTGGTTTTATTTGTTCTTTAGTGTTTTTAAAATTTGTTTAAAGTAGCAAGGACTGAGCATTATTTTTTTAAATTTTTTTGAGACAGAGTTTCACTCTTGTTGCCCAGGCTGGAGTGTAATGGCGCCATCTAGGTTTACCACAACCTCGGCCTCCTGGGTTCAAGTGATTCTCCTTCCTCAGCCTCCCGAGTAGCTAGGATTACAGGCATGTGTCACCAAGCCTGGCTAATTTTTTGTATTTTTAGTAGAGATGGGATTTCTCCAAGTTGGTCAGGCTGGTCTCGAACTCCTGACCTCAGGTGATCTGCACACCTCGGCTTCCCAAAGTGCTGGGATCACAGGTGTGAGCCACTGCGCCTGGCCAGACTGAGCATTATTTCCTCTGCTCTTGGGTTCTCATTAAATTCTTTACTTTAATAAACATGAAACAGAATAGTTTTTACATAGAAGAGGACAAGAATTCTTGTGCAACAAAAAGTCCTCATCTATATAAAAACTAATCGCTGAATATTGTCTATTTGAAATTGGAAAATAGATTCTTACCTACCATATTTATTGTTATTTCTACGATTAATTTGGGGTAATGAGCATTTCTATCATTTTTGGCAGTATTATCATGGTTTATCCTGAACAAAAGTGATATTTAAGTTTTTGAGTTATGAAGATCCTCTCTGGGATCCTTGCCAGAAATAACAAAGTTCTTGCTTGGACAAGTGGGACTGGAAATGGTCACTTCAAATAAAATGTGTTTGTAAGAGAGCAGTGTCTCCATATATTTTACAAATAATAAAGTACTAGGATCAATAGTCAATATTTTGATAATGCAACATATGTACAATAATATGAATATAGTATTCTTGCCCTAGAGAATGAGTTAGTCAAAATAAAACAAGATGCAGTCATGTAACTGTGCAACTATTAGGAATAGAATCTTTAACATTAAAATAATATAGTTGTTCAAAGGCATATGAAGAAAACTGATTACTTTTGACTCTATCAGCTGAAACCTATTTTAGGCTTTAGAGTTTGATATTTTTATTCTTCGAAGAACATTTATTGGTCACATAACATTTTCTTTTATTATGTATTTTTGGATATTTACCCTTTTTTGTCTTTTTATATACATACAGTTGGAGTATACATTATTTTTGAGGTTGCAGATAATTAAAAGAAGTTCTCACAGTCTCCTGTCTGCCTAATACCTAAATGCCTTTTATTTAGAAAGTGATAGATCCCAACCAAACAGCCTCTTAACTACTGTTGACATACATGTGACTGACTGTACTTGAAGGGATGTGGACACACAGGTGAGCATGAAGCTGAGCATGAGATACCAAACCTCCTAGTTTTCAGTCTTAACTCTGCTGATTACCACTTTGCGGGGGCAAGTCTCTTACTCACTTTCCCAGGGTAAAATAAAGATAATAATAGCACTATTGTTACTATGTAGATCAAATGAGATAACGTATGCATGGCTTTATCATATTGTGGTGGTGGTGATGATGATGATGATGGTGGTGGTGGCGGTGGTGATAATGAGATTCTGAAGAAATTCAGACCTTTCCAGGGCCTGTGTGGATTTTTACATTAGCCTTTCACTGTGTCCAGTTTTGAGTTTCTTTATTGCAACACATGCAAGTCACCAGAGACAGCTTTCTAAAGAGCAAATCTGGTTGTCACTTCCACAGAGTGGCTCTCCGTCACCTTTGGCTAAAGACCCACACTCTTCAGTGTGGAATATAAGGCTCTTTCTCTCATGCCCCTTCAGTTTCTCACACCTCTGAGTCTTGGCACATATTATGGTCTCTCTGCCTGGAACACCTACTCCTTGGCCCCGCCTGTATAGTTTGAATTCAGCCTTCAACATGAGCTTAAGCTGCCAAGAAGATTTTTCTGATTTCAGCTTCACCTGCCTCTCTCCATACCCAGGACTGTGCATAGGTCTATCTTGGCTAAAATTTTAGTCTGTCAGCTTGTCATTTCCTTAAAAAAAAAATGTGAGTTATTTGAAAATGGGGCTATATCTTTTTTCATTAACTAGAAACTACAATTTCTACTACATACAAGGTTCATCTTAAATGTTAACAGATACATGAATATTCTAGGGAGCAGGTAGGAAGCCTCTCCTTTTACAACTCTGTGTTCATCTTCTGAGTACTGATGTCATGCAGGGGGTGTTGATATAAAGACATGGATTCATGAAAGATAAGGCAAGAATGGCTGTAAGTACACCCTGTGGATGGGGCTTTTGCTCTTTTAAGTAAAATTTTAAAATCTATTGTTTTATCTTTCTATGCTACTGAGCTAGAATAAGAGAATATATTATAGTGCTTCTAATTTTAAACATAATTTTTAAAATAGTACATTAACATAAGGAATTGAATTTTTGATCAAACTAGGTGGCACATTTTGTCACCAAAGCGGTAGTAAGGAAGTTCTGGGTCTTTGCTGTTCACTCTTCTCTGTGGAGGTGTTATGCTGAATCTTGCATTGGATGTCATTATTGTAATGGTACTTAGAATGATTGTATCAGTCTGAGTGTAAAGATGTGGTCTTAGGAAGTGAGATTAATATCCCCAAAATACTATATCAGACTATTAGTGTTGTTATGAATAATTTCAATCTGTTTATGGAAATATTGAACTGTGTTATGAGACTATTTTAAAAATTCCCATGCTATACTCAGAGAGGCAAAGCAAGACAAAAATTTTAAAGGAAAAAGTGAGGAGGATTAACATAATTGTTTTGAGATATTGGCTACAAAGATCAGTAACAAGGGTAACACCAGTCTGAACTTGGACAGGCAGTTGTTGGGCAGATGCCCTGGCACAAGTATGTTTTGTGTGGGGTTGTGATGGCCTTTGTGCAAGGTTGTGCACTTTGTGGAGTCTTTTGTGATATATATATATATTTTTAATTCCCATGCTACACTGACATTTTGAATATGAATTGAAATTTTAATGTGGTTTGCATATTTTGAATAAGCAAATGTAGACGACTCAGATATGCTCCCTATCAATAGTGAACTGCTTTCAGGAGCTTCAATCTTAAATTTCTTGCACTTTGAAAGAAAAAATGTTTTCAAAGAACAAGAGCCTGTATTTCCAGGTTCTTTTCTGCTGTCTCCTCTAGCACCTGTGTTGTTTGGGGTCTTTTCTGCTGCTATTACTAGAATAGCAGGAGAGGAAACATATCTTATTACAGGCTGGTACTCTCTGCTTCATTGCTTGTTCTGCCAGCTTCAGCTCATCTGCCTCTATCTTCTCTTGCTGCCCATATAGATATGACCCTTCTTGGAGTCTCCCTTTTGAGGTTCTAAATCCTCTGCACAGTGTAATAAACCAAGACTCAGCACCAATTAGTTGCACAGGTCTTGTTCTAGCACTAAACTTGTTAGACAGCTGTGCTATCCACATGGATTTTCTTAGTTGGTCTTTTACTTAACATGTAAAGCAATTGTGGCACAAACTGATTTGGGGGGAAAATAGAAGCACAACCCCAATCTTAACTGCTATGTCAATAAGTAATACTACAGTAGTAGTGAGTTAGAATAAAACTACACTACTTTCTAGATAGGCATTTAGTTTGCTTCTATTCTTTATGCTCTATTCAGGTGCCAAGGATGCTTTCTTATTTTAATTTTTTTTCTTTCAACAATATTTATTGAAGGTCTAGTGTGTAGATGCATTTTGGATTCAAATCATACTTACTGAATAAATGAATCTACATGGTGAATTTTTGAAATGCTTCTTTATGGTTCTAGGACCTGGCATACGTCTTGGCACAAGTAGATACTTAACCTTTGTCAATACTTGAATATACTAAACAAAGTGGGACTACATGCCACGAGTAGGCAACTTAAAGACAGTGAGTAGGTCCTGTTTCATTCTTAGGAAGAAAGATAAACAACTTGAAAAATAACTGACGGAACATCCCTCAAACCACTGAGTTTCTCTGAGATATTTTCAGGGGAGGATAATCACAGGAGGAAGCCTTTAAGCTCCATTCTGGGACCTCTGAAGCTGTCAGTTTTAAAGTCCGCCTCTGAGGTTACACAGGAACACAACTGTAAGTGAAAATCACAAAAATCCTTTTAATTCCATGGAATGCAATTCAACAATGCCTAGGAAAGTCATCTAGATTAAAAAAAATACTATGATAAATTTTTAAAAATCTACATAAAATAAAATACTATTCTATGAAATTGAAAAGTCTAGATTAAGAGAATAACAATTAATTAAAGTGAAAAACTGGAAAATCTAATGACAAATTTCAGCTGTGTAAATAATTAAATTCCTATTTCTTTTTTTGGTTTGTTTCAATAGCAGTTCCCTTGTTGCTCTTTTTCAAAAAATTGCTGAGGTAAATTCCTTACCATTATACAGTATATTTTGTGGAGCATGTAGGTATAGAATTACTTTATTATTATTACTAATGATGAACACAATAGAAGTCCACATTTATATAACAGTTTATGATCTATTAATCATAAATGTTAGCAATGTAAGGGACTTAGCAGCACTCTAATCAAATTCCCTTCTTTTTACAGATGAGGGAACTGAATGATATAGTGATTAAATTATTGTTTTTTTTTCCAGGGAAAATGAACCACAATTTTTATTCAGAATTATGTTTTCTGTTACATGAAAGTGGTTGTCAATGAGACACTCAAGGTTGAAGTTGCTATCTAGCTTTATCTTCTTTTAAAAATGATTTTAATAACTTCATTAAAATACAAGAATATATAAAGGCGGCAATACCATTACTCAGTTAACAGAGATTTACTTATCATAATTTCAAACAAGGAATTCATCAAGTTGCAAATTCTTTCCAAGGAATTGTCCAGTATTCAAAGAACATCCATCATGCCATTGATGAAAATTCCAAAAATTTATTTTATAGATAGCTGGAAGAGAGTTGCTTTATGTCTTAGCTAGCTCAGGGTATAGCTGAACAAGAGACAGAGTTAAGGAATTCCTCTTTTTTAGAGAACCAAGATGTGCACAGTGTCCTGGGGTGTCTATTCTGAGTTGTTCCATATTCCCAAGTTAACATGTCTAGATGTCCTTAAGGCTGTTTATCCTTCTAGGTGTCCTTAAGGTTGAGAACTGGCCTTTAGAGTAGAGTCAGCTCCCACAGTGGCTCAAGACCCAAGGCCATTTGAGAGAAAAACTAGAGTTAAGCACAGTAAGACAGTGCCCAAGATACTGACAGACAGCCACAGAAGGAAAAGCAACACACACACACACACACACACACACACACACACACACTCTTTCTCTCTATTTTTTTTCTTTTTTAAATTATACTTTAAGTTCTAGGGTACATGTGCAGAGCACGCAGGTTTGTTACATAGGTATATATGTGCCATGGTAGTTTGCCGCATCCATCACCCTGTCATCTGCATTAGGTATTTCTCCTAATGCTATCCCTCCTGAATCCCCTCACCCCTTGCTATCCTTCCCCTAGCCCTCCATCCCACAACAGTCTCCAATGTGTGATGTTCCCTTCCCTTGTGTCCATATGTTCTCTTTGTTCAACACCCACTTATGAGTGAGAACATGCGGTGTTTGATTTTCTGTTCTTGTGTCAGTTTGTTGAGAATGATCATTTCCAGATTCATCCATGTCCCTGCAAAGGACATGAACTCATCCTTTTTTATGGCTGCATAGTATTCCATGGGCTCCATGATGTATATGTGCCACATTGTCTTTGTCCAGTCTATCATTGATGGGCATTTGGGTTGGTTCCAAGTCTTTGCTATTGTGAACACTGCCACAATAAACATACATGTGCATTTTCTATATAATAGAATGATTTATAATCCTTCGGGATTATACTCATTATCTCAGTAATGGGATTGCTGGGTCAAATGGTATTTCTAGTGCTAGATCCTTGAGGAATTGCCACACTGTCTTCCAATGGTTTAACTAATTTACACTCCCACCAACAGTGTAAAAGCGTTCCTCTCCACATACTCTCCAGACACACACGCACTATTTATGGAAAGAAAGAGATATACTATGGCAGTGACTTCTTTAATAAGGTACTAACTTCTTTAAAAATATGTAGCATGATTAGAATAAAACTGTCTTGACTCAAAGAATAAATATTTGAAAATATTTTCTTTCTTTGCATCTAGCTTAAGATAGCGTTTCTGAATATCTGTATTGCGGGAACACCAGCTTTATGGAATGTCTTCCTACAATACTCCCCCAACCACTACATTTTAAGAATTTGGTGATCACATAACCTTGGGAAATATTGGTTTGAACAAAGATAAATAGCCATCTTTGGTTTAGAGCTTAAAATATCATAGTAAATCTGTAAGGGAAGTATTTAAGATGCAGAATTTTCTGTACCAATTACAGAAACTTTTGTGGTTTGAAGCATCTCATAGTACCAGTGTTCCATGAAACATACTTAGGAAGCAGTCACTTCCATCATTTAACAATGCACTAGGAATTGAGGTTAAGCAAGACATCTTTTCATCTTGTGTGGAGCTTACAGTTTAATACCATGAAGAGGAGTTCTAATTTGACAATTTTTTAGACTATGTAAGTAGTATGACATCACTAATGACTACCATGTTTGTTCAGAATAGGCCACCAGAAGTCTAATGAGTTGTTCAGAACTTAGACAATCTAGGATACCTGTATTTCAACTTTCGTAAGCAGTAGCAGATCTTTTATTTAAGCACATTCTTTTATAGACATTCAATATGTAAAAGAGGCAGGCTGATTTGATTGATTTGGGGGTAGAGTTACAGGCTTTGGCCTTCTGACTTCCATAGCGGTCTGTGATTTATATATTTGAAGAGCAGCAATTACAAGAAATTTACATAAAGTTCTCCTTAATAAACAAAACTCCTAATGCTGTAATAGTTTGGATATTTAAAAAATTTTGATTAATAAAGCATCAAAAAGCAAGTGTTATTTTCATAAAATATTTGACTCAGTTTGAATCTTTTTTTTGTAAGAAGCAGTTTTTATTTTATAGCAAATATTCAAGAATTATAGAGTGAGGTTTTGTCAGCCTGTTTGAATTGAATTTTTGAACATTCCACAAAATGAGATTTTTTAAATAAGTCGTTCCCTTGAACTTTTTTAAAAATAAAGAGTGCGTAAATAAGAAGAGAATGACAACTTCTGAAAAAACTTGTGTTGGTTTTCTATTGTGATTGTAACAAATTAGAGTTTAAAACAATGCAAATGTATTATTTTATAATTTTATAGGTCAAAAATCTCACATGGGTCTTACTTGCCTAATGATCAATACTTTGGCAAGGCTGTTTTCTTTCTAGAAGCTCTAGAGAAGGATTTTTCACCTTGTTTTTCTTCTGGCTTCTATGGGTTTCCTACATTTTTTCACTCATATACTACTTCCTCAATGTTCAAGCTCAGTAAATTTGCCTCTCCCTGACCCTGCCTTCATCATCACATATTTCTCTGATGCCAGCCAGGCAAAGGATTCCACTTTGAAGAACTCATGTGATTACATTGGGTGGCCTGGATAAATCAGGATGATTTCCTCATCTCAAGGTCTATATCCGTAAACATATCTGCAAAGGTCCCTTTGCCATGCAAGGTAACATTCACAGATTCTTGGGATTAGGACGTGAACATTTTTAAGGATTCATTTTTAAGGATCCTATCAGGGTATTTTAAATTCCTTCCCAAAATTCTATGTCACTGAATGTATTATAGTTTCATAAAATTAAGTATAGTATGAGTCCTTTATTTTCTCTTTGCATGTGAGCCCTTTCCAAGTGACCAGGAAGATACTACTCACTCTTCAAGGTCCTGGGCCAGTGAGCCCTGCTCTGGGACCTCTTCCTCTACTGCATCTGGTTGCTGCTGCTTCTGCGTTTCTTCTCTATTTACAGGCAGTGGCTTCAGTGTCCATCTCCAACGTGTCTTCTGGGCTCCTGTCAATAACATGATCTCCTAAAAGCAGGGACTCAATCTAATTCAGCTTTTTTAAAATAGCAGCCATTGTAGGTGATATTCCTAGAAATACTTTTTAGGTGACCCTCCCACATTGTAGACTATCATCGGTATGCCCATGACTCTCGAAATCATTATCTCCAGTTTTGATTCCTCCTAGAATTCTCAATTCACTTAGCCAACAGCCTATAAAATATCTTCTCTTTGATATCCAATAAACATCAGTGTTGTGGGTCTCGAAAGCTACTCTCAGATTCAGTGATTTTCTAGAAGGACTCATAGAACTCAGAAAAGCTCTTATACTCATCGTGACAGTGTACAGTGAAAGGATACAGATTGCAATCATCAAAATAAAAAGGTACACAGGGTTATCAGATGCAACTTCAAGTTGTTATCTTCTGCAGGTAATATTGTATGGCCAGCACTTAATTGTCCCAAAAATAATGTGTGTGATACGGGCAAATTACTGCCAACCAGGGAAACTCAGCTGAGTCTTGATGTCCATGGTTTTGGCTGTGAGTCACTCATATAGGCATGGAGCACCTATGTGATTAACCTTAGGTCAAGCAGATACAGTCTCAGGGACCCAGAAAACAAAAACAGGTGTTCACCATAAATCACACTGTTAGCAAATCCCCAGGTAATACAAAGACACTCTTATCAAGAAGAATATTCCAAGAGCTTATAAATATATCTCTGAATCTGGTCAAGAGCCAGTTCTTTCCTGGAATGTAAAGGGTTTGAACACCACAAGTCTGAGTTAACCCTTTACTGAATAGCCTCTCAAATTTGACATGGCTAAATCCAGAACACTTCATTTCCCCACAGACCTGCTCTTACATGAACCTTTATCACTGGTAAAAAGTATTAGTATCAATCAGTGGCTCAAATAAATAGAAAACAAACAAAATTCTAAAAATTATTCTTATTAATTTCTTCTTACTCTTTACGTCAGTTTCATCAGCAAGTGCTAGCAATTCTGACTTTAAAACATTTCTGAAAAGATCCCAAATTTTCCCACTTCTTCCAATCTCTACTATGTTCATAGACCAAGCTACTTTGACTATAGTTTCCTAATTGATTTCCTCCTTTAACCTTCAATCTTTTCTACACAGAGCATCCGGAATGATATTTTAGAATAATGGAGATCGTACCATTACCGTGCTTAAATCCTACAGTGGTTTTTCATCATCAGACCCAATGCCTTCTCTGAATTAAAAAGCTCTTGTCTAATCCCTGCTTGCCTCTTTAACCACACCTCAATTACTCTTTATCTCTCCACCTATCTCCTATCAAAATGGTCTTCTTTTTGTTGCTTGAACTTGGCAAACTTGTTTTGCCTCAACTGTTTTGCTGCTTGAAACACTTTCTCTATTTTCATATGGCTGACTTCTTGCCATCATTTGTAATTTTCAGCTTAAATGTCAACATCCTCAGAGAGGCTTTTCTTTTGCCCATCCTAAAACAGGTAGTTGATTACTCGCCTGACATCATCTGATTTTAATTCTTTGCATTGCATTATAGTCATTGATATCTAACCATTTTTAATTGTCTTTAAAAAATTATGTTTTAATTTTTCTTTTGCATAACATAAGATACCATGAAAGCTGGGTCTTGCTTGTTTCTTTTGTATTTCTTGGTTGATATATAACAGATACCCAGTAAATATTTACTCAGTGGACAAATTGTTTAGCATCATCACCAGAGGTTAAAAAGTTGCTTGGAACCAGGCGCGGTGGCTCACGCCTATAATCCCGGCACTTTGGGAGGCTGAGGCAGGTGGATCACGAGGTCAAGAGATCGAGACCATCCCGTTTAACATGGTGAAACCCCGTCTCTACTAAAAATACAAAAATTAGCTGGGCATGGTGGCATGCACCTGTAGTCCCAGCTACTCGGGAGGCTGAGGCAGGAGAATTGCTTGAACCCAGGAGGTGGAGGTTGCAGTGAGCCGAGATCGCGCCATTGCACTCCAGCCTGGATAACAAGAGCGAAATTCCATCTCAAAAAAAAAAAAAAAAAAAAAAAAAAAGTTGCTTGGGATTACAACTGGTGTTTAATGAAAAGTAGTTTAACTGAATTTTTGGTCTAATAAGAATCAGAAGAATTCCAATAAAGTTATCTGCTTTTAACTTTCATAATTTTTTGACGTTTCCTTTCCATTTACTCATTTGTACACAGCAGCCTTGATTTTTGGTCTTAGCTATGTAAAATCACCAAAATGATTCCTATGTCTTGGTAACTTTTAGGAACATGTCAAAAATTTGATCTTAAGGCGAAGATAGTTTTACATATTTCATAATTGATTAAACAATCAATCAGAACTACATTGAAGGGTTAGGTTTATAAAAATCCCCCTACTTTTTTTGTTTTTTTGAGATGTCTAGGCTTTTAAACTAGGAATATCACCCTTGTACTCAAACTGTCATGTCATCATTTGTATAATCTTGTGTTGCATATGGCTTTTCTTTTAACTTTATTATTCATGTTGTTTGCTTCTATTGAATGACAGTGATAGAAGAATGTCACTGAAGTTTACTTAATTAAGAGTTTAGTTATCATGGATTTATGATGATAAGCAGAATCAGTGACAAGCAAGCTAACTTATTTTTATGCTAAACTGAATTATAGTTGCCAAATATTTATTTATTTTTGCCAAGTCTAGTAACCTAAAATAACCTCACTTTGATAACCTCCTATTGCCATTAAGAGCACGTTGTGACATCTGATTCCAAAAAGTATTGAGTAATTTACTTTAATATGCTAACAACAAATGTGCAACAATTGCTGAAAACACTAGAAGCAGATGAAAGCTCAGAAAATGAAGAGAGTATATTTGGGTAACTATAATACACATCATTATCAAACCTGAGATTGAGATTGGCACTAAAAAATGTTGCTAATTCAATCTTCCATGCTCGTATGTTTCGAAATATTATATAACCAATCACTAGCTTAGGAAAAACTTGCTAGGTCCAATCTCTTTCTATTAACACACGTGCCTGTGAGTTGATCCTGATGCGGCTGTTCTTGTAAAAGTATAACAACAACAACAAAAACCCAAGTGAGGTGCTCTGTCCTCCACTGCACCCTGGTTCCTGATGTCCTGCCAGATTTTGCTGACATTAAACGAAGTCTTTAGAGTTCAGGAAGGCTGGGCAGGTGCACCAGATACATCAGAGGCAAATGTGTAACAGCGTGGAGCATTTCTGCTGGGCCTGTTGGGTTTGACATGCCAAAATAGCCCAGAAGGAATAGCAGTGCCTTTTGAAGTAGCTGAGATGCTTCCCTGATGTCACTTCTCTGAGTTTTAGATCAATGGCTGGAAGATGAATCGGAACATGTGAGGAGAGTCACTGAGGAGAAAGGTGGTGGAAAGGTTGCAGGAGTGAAGCACCCAAGCCCGGAGAAAAGGTGCGGTGAGATGTGCAAGCAGGAAAAAACAAAGGTCTGAGTCATTGGAGGCCTAATTGACAATGGCACAGCTGTGACAACAATTTGCCGGCGGCCTGGCCTATTTGATGAAAGGGCTTCTGCTTTCCTTGGAACCTCAGAGTTGCAGTGGCTCATAGGAACGCGCCACTCATGTTTCCAGCTGGCTCAGCCTCATAAATACCTAAACTCACAGATGACATTTTTAATGCTCTGCAATTGCTATTCTGCATTTATATTTATTGCAATTCAACATTTCCATTAGTGAATCTATCATTGATAAATTTGTCACTGCTTCAGGAATACAGTCCATCATGCTGCATCAATTTCACTTTACAAGCTATTAATGTACTATAATGCAGCTTAAAATATCATGTGGATATATTTGATTAGAGAGGTGCCAGAGTCAGTCAGATTGAACTGAGAATTGCAAGAGAACCCAAATTCTTAATTTATTTATTGTAAAGATGAACAGCCTTGGTGCACAGTGAATGTGTTAATATAACAGGTGTATCTCTTTCACTTTCCTAAACAGGCACTGGAAGGAACAAATTTTAGGAATCTATTTTGACTCAGTTAGTTTGAAGCACAACAGACTTAACAATATTTTGTTGACACTTGACATGTTTATTCTTTTAGCAGACTCATAATCATATTTTAATATTTTCTGCATTCAATTAGCAGCTTGATTCAAGAGACAATGATGGCATATGAGTCCAGAAGATTGGACCAACTATGGCTTTCTAAAATAGGGTAAATAAAAATGCTAAACCTTTATAAATAAAATACAGATTTTCAATACAAGATGAGATATTTCTGGATGCTGTAACAATTTCTGTTAAAAATAAACAAAAACAAAAGGCCCCTGTGCAATGAACCTTTGAGATTGTATAGAAATTAACAATGCTCAGGAATATGGACTACATTAGTTCATTAGCAGTTAGGATCTGGCAAATCACTGTGTCCAAAGGCTTCAAAGGCTGAACTAGAGCAGGTCAATTTGAGCAATTTTAATACTTCTGGCAATGGTCAAATGCTCGTCATTTTCTAAATCCCATTGTTCCATTTGTAAAATATAAAGGAAGACCTGTTATGTACTTACAAAAATCTGCTTGTGAAGTGCTATTAAATTCACCAGTGAAAATTATTTTTCTAGAGAGGTGATTAATGGCACAAGTATGTAGAATGACATGCATTTCAAACCTTACTATTTTTCAAATGAGTGGCAGCAGGCAAAGTAATAATATTTTTAAACTTCAGTTTTCCACATATTTAATGAAGATAATAAGATCCAATCTATGGAGTTTTTCTTAAATTATATGAGATGCAAATTGTGGTACGTCCACACAATGACATGCAGGCAGATGCTCATCAGGTTAAGATGGCTCTATGTGTGATGAACGAAATGATTAATGATTACCAAGAATTAGTTAGATTAAAACATTTAAGACTAGGGTATTATACGTATAACATATAAACAAGATATACAATACATATGCACAAAAAATTTTGGTAAGACATACAAAACATAGAAATTGGCAGTTTCTGTGGGATAGGAGGGTAAGACAAATTTTCATATTATATCCTTTTAGGTTATTTGATGCATTGCTATTGGTTCATATTACTTTTATAATAAAATTAATAGTTTAATTTTTTTAAAGGATACAATGTCTTTAAAAGATTAACACATTGTGTGGCACATAACTAGAGCTCAGTCAATGTTGGCTCTTTGTATAATGCCAATAACAAATGCTCCTTCCTCCATGAATGTAATAGATACCTTTGCAGCTGCTCCAACAAGTATGTTAAGTTTGATTCTGAAGTTAAAGAAGAGAGCTGCATGGAGACACGTGGATTTGCAAAGTCCATTTGATAAATGTCTCCAAGTGTGGGTACCTTATGAACTCAGGAAGCACCAATAGTATGAAAGTCTGCTTAAAAATGTTGCTAACAATTTGGGGATGTCTTCATAAATATAGAGCACACGGAATAAGGAAAGTGGTAGTTCCTATCTGCTTTCGATCAGTCATAGCACTCGGGAAACTTGTATTGCGGGTGGGTTTTCTATGTTGCGAGAGATCTGACGAATTAGAGGCTGGGCAGTGGAAAACGACCAGGACAGTGCAAGGAAGCAGACTCCACATCAACATGAATAGCTAAAGGAACTGAGGAGGAGCTGAAGAACTCAAGGGAACCTTTATAATGACAGTTCAAGGGCTGCCACACAAGAGGGATTCAACTTAATCTGTGTTAGTTCCTGAGGGCAGAACTGAGACCACTGGGTAGAAGTTAAAAGGAGACATATTTCAGCTTAGAGCCACAGCTAAAACCCAGCATGTCATGATTTATAGCAACAAATGCCACCCTAGGCAAGGATAGACTTTTCTGTTAAATTCTGAAGATAAAATGTACCAAAGCATCTGGATTCTCACAAGGGTAATGTCCTAAACCTAAACTAAATAAATAATCCCTGCATATACAGCTTTACAAAGGTTAGATACATGTAGCGGATGAAATTTGTGTCTGCTGCACTTAAGCAGGCTGCAGAACTCCTGGCTATCCTTGGCTCCATCTCGCTGCTGCCCCACCTGTATGCAAAAAAACACATCATCCTTTTGATTTTGCCTCTTCAGTGCTTTATTCTGATATCACAAACCTACAGAGTTTAGATATCAGGCAGCACTCTGCTCTGATACTGGACTTGTTTCTTTGCCGTCAATATTCTCCCTTTTTTCTTCCTTAGTGCCCTGATGGCTGTGCATTTATGCTTCTGCTGTTATATTTAGCTTCTGCCTTGCATCAACATAGGTTGGGTAATATGGGTTTTCTCTCACTAAAATATAAGCTTCTTGAGGGTTGAAGAGTGATATATTATTGTATCCTAGAATAGAGTAATCCTCAGTAAATTAAATCACACCCCTTTATGAAGAGTAAAGGGAGCAAGTACAAGTTGATTTAAATGTTTATTAGTAAACTATTCACCACCTGTTTCCAGCCCTTAGATTATCACAGATCATCTACCTCTAATGGTTGTAAGCAACAACAAAATACAAAGTATAATACATGATTGGAAGACAATCTTTAGATAATAATGCATGTGTCAAACTTGTGTCACTCATTAAGGGAACCTGCAATCCACATGTATGTTATTTTCCAAATTTCTGGAATTGCTGTTATGGATAATTTTAAATTTGTCCAAGGGCGATAATTCACATTTTTTGCAGCCATAGCTGCATAGGAACTAACAAATACAGTCTTTAATGCTGGAACAGAGTTTGAGGGTCCCCTACTGTGCTAGACATTAATCCTTTGACTTAGAGAACCCATTATCAGCACTGGAAGTACCAATTGAGGCAAACCTCAAGAAGGCATGGTTTTGCACAGAACATAAGGAAATCCATACGTGATAGGAAGTGTGGCTTCCCTGCTGTTCTTCATCCTTCCTGGAAAGATGACCAGGAAAAATGGCTTACCTATGATCAGAACCAAGAGAAAGGAAAGCTGTATAACACAGACACATATACATTTATTATTTAATCAGAGGACATATTATTGGATTTAAAAAACTGCAAAAGAGAAAGGCTAATCACCTTCTCCAACTCTTAGCTCTTGCTATATACATTTTACATCCCACTGTTACAGGCAGCTATTTGCTCATCTGTTTACAATCTAAGTAATTTATTCATCTTTCTTCTGAAAAAGATGGAATCTAGAGATCAAGTGCCAAAAAAAATCCCAAGATGAATTAAAAAATATTTTTTACAAGGAGTGAATAATTTTCAAAGGCTTATAAAAAGCTGTAGGTTATATTTGTTTATTTTTAAGAAGCCCTAAATAAACAACTTTTCCCTACCTCTTTCAAAAACAAACAAAAAAAAAGAAGACATGGTAATACATGCTTACAATAGGTATTCAAACTACTTTCCTAAGGGTTACTGAGCCCTTCACATGTGTCATTTATTCTTTTAGGCCAGTAGAATCCTAAGATCCCATGTCAGGACTTTTCCACCAAGTGGCTTCAGTTTTCTCTCTGGCTTCTAGTACTCTGTTTAAAAGTATATTTGATAGTTTTAAATAAGAAATGCAGGCTTCATAAGCACATCACCTAAAATGAGAGAAGCAGTATAGGACTGCAGCCTCTGTATCAAAGAGTGGTACCTCAGGATCAGGATCAATGTTACAGTGAACTATACCAAATGTTTGCCCTAGATTTCCAAAAGTGTAGCTCAAATTTGAAAAACTAGTGCATTAAAAATAGTCTGTATCCTTAAGAAATATTCATTTTTCTAAACTTTCAAATACTACTGAAAAAATGAAAAGCAAATATATTGATGGGAGGGAAAGGCAGTATTACAGGAATTTCACAGATCAAATTGTTCTTAAAATTGTTTTAACAATCTTATAAGAAATTGTTCTTACACTCATTTGCTCAATTTAAAAAGCTATTGTTTATTAGGCATCTGCTGTATGCCAGACATAGTCCTGATTGTCACTGGATATACATAGACGAGATGAGTCAGTCTAGACAAGGACTGCAGTCTAGGAAACTGGCATTTCTTCGTAACACTCATCAGAATTATAATTTTCACAGCAATTTAGTTAATTTTTGAAATGTCTATCATTCTGAACTGTGACTCCATGAAGGCAGGAATCTTTTCTGTCTTGTTCACCAACAAAGTAACACCTACTAAAGTGACTGGCACATGATAAAAGTTCAAAAAATGTTCACGGAATGAATCAATTAGTAGATGAACAAATTACTATATTTCAAAGCAGAGTAATAGACATTTTATTAAAAAAATATTCACAAAGTATTGGGATCCAAAGATAAGCATCTTACCTATTAGGGTGTGAATTCATGAGAGTGTCATTTGAGATATCCACTAATTATATATGTTGCATATATATAGACTTAATTATATTGAGACACCCACCCTAACCCTTCATCCCAAAACATTCTAAAACTGACGTTTCATGCTTCAGTCCCCCAAATATCTCATGAAGTGAAGGCAGGGAATGTGTTATCACCTCAACTTGCACCTACCTGCAAAGCCTGTGCAGTCATTGTCACTGTCCTTCCTAACCACAGGGATAGGGAGCGATCTTGGCTTGTATTTACAGATAACAGAGCTGAAGGAATTTCAAGCCATGTGTATGAGTGCAGACCACAAGATCAATGGAGCCCTGCAGAGAGTTCCACAGGCACAGCATGAATGACTTAGTCCTTTCCTAGCCTAGGAGCTGCTGTGGGGAATCTTTTTGCTGTTAGCAATCCTACTGTGTGTTCACTCTTGGGCAGTATGACATTATTTCTATAGTGTGAGCCACCCCATTTCTGATTGCTACATGCCAGCACGCACTCCTGTTGCTACCCAGAAAATGACAGCTTTTCCTTGTTGCCTCTGGTGGTGTCTCACAGCATCCCGATCGCTTGTGATCAACAGCTTTAGCTCCCCTTCCTACTGTTTCTTTAACATCTGTCTCTGTCAGTCCTCCTCACACTCTTAGTTCAGCAGTCCTTGGTGGCAATGGGCTTGGCTTTGATGCCAGTTGGCTTGCAGAGTAGGAATCAGTACTGCTGACCCCTTCTTGTCATTTGAGGTTATAGACAGTTGTTACTGACAAAATGAACACAAGATATCCTGAACTGGTATGTGACTCTGGAAGTGCTATTCACTGCAAGGCTGGATCTCGTCAAGAAGTTTAGGGTGATTCCATTTTCCAGCAGTTAGGAGGTTGGCACCCTGTGCATCAGTGCATCCTTTTAAAGGATCTAATTAGCTCTGAATTGCCTACTGGTATTCCAAATATATGCTAGTCCTCTGATGCATGCAGGTAACATATATTTCCTTTAGATTTTTGAGCAACACTTTGTAAACTTCACAAACAATCCATAATCATGGATTGATTTTTGTCTTTCTGGAGATTAATTAATATATATTGACGGTCACTGAACTTTAGAAACTCACACTCTAACAATAAGGAAGATCACTTGATGAATTTTCAAGTGTTACTTCCATGCTCTTTGCCATATCAGCACAGTCAACAAAAATTGCACTTCACCTTCTAGTGGCATTTTGATATCAAAGTAGGGGCCATACTAAATTTAACTCAGAAACACAATGCCACTGATAGCCACAGTCTCTACTAATATTGGCTTCAGTTGTATATTTTTTAATTAAAAATCTTGTTTTTTATTTTCTATTGATCATTTACTAATTAAAACCATTTTCAGCCATGATAATTAATCAGTGTTGGAAAGTGCCATCATTGTTTATAAAGTTCAGGACTATGTGTTTTTCCAGAGAATTTACTGTATTTTCACAAGTTCTTTTTTCTGTCTGAATCATTGAAATGGATGAAGTATGTTGTTGTTTGGTGGTTGACAAATGTAATTGTTCTGTCAGTAGAGATGTGTTCAGCTTAGATAATTCTAAGTGTTAAGTCCAAATGCCAGCTTTTGATTTATTTCAAATGAGCAGTGCTATCTCTTTAGTATCAAACTATTAGCATATTTGAAATTGTGAAAAAGGCTAAATATGCAATATTTTAATCCACTTAAAGTTCTTCTCTTGACCTGGTGTTGAATGTCTTACTTATATTAACTAGCCCTCTTTTGGTTAAGTCCAGTGGATCCTCATTTAATCAGCCTCCATGTAACCGAATCTCTAGATAGGTAGGTGCCCTCTATTTCCCTTATAAGATGCACTAATGCCACCAACATGCTAAATGGAAGAATTAGTTTGTTATTCTCTAATATGCCGACACACTATTTCTCCTACCAGTGAGCTGAATGCTTAAGAATTAATAATTATGTGATTTAATTTAATGTCTATTTCCTTATGAATTATCGTTGTGAAAAAGAGTTGTGAGTATTAAAATTAAATGAATATTTGGGAAAATGTGGCAATGGCAAATCATTGAAAAATGCTTAGGAATTGGGTGTGGGTAAGACAACTATAAATCTGGAAATAATCCTTAAAATTTGGAAGAGTTCTTACTCACATTGCTTTACAATTAGCTTGCAATTCCCATTTCACTTTGAAGAAATTTAAACTGTAAATCACAATTATTGTATTTTGACTGTGGTTAACTATGGAAACTTTAATTAGAATACATAAAGTTAGTTTGAAACTATGTATACATTTTCATATTTCAAATAAACATAAAAGGTTTCAAGTGTTCATCACTTTCATGGTTTCCCACTTGAAATTAATAAATTTTAGATTAATTTTTAGATTAATCAATCATCTACTGACCTAGATCATTCTGGAAAATAGTTTTGTATGGTAACAAGAACTGACTCTGGCTAGAGTATTTGATGGAATAATACTAAGAATCTTAGTAGCCAAGAATGAACTGAACTAAGGCCCTGGAAGGGAAGGAAGGTCTGGGGAGCTCAGAAGCAGGAGTTTGTGACTACTCTTATTGCATCTCTGGTTATGTTGAGCCCTGGAAAATCTCAGTCTGTGTCTGTAGATTATAAGTTTCAAGTTTCTGAGAAAGAGAAGCTGATTCTACCAGCTTGGATTCACTACTCTTCAATCAATCAACCATCCTGGATCAATCATTTATATCCCAGAGGAAAGGCCTGATTTGACGGTTACAAATCAAATAGCCGTTTCTGGAAAGAAGGATGTGCTATACTCTTAAAATGGATGACTTGAGAATTCTGAAGAAAAAATAAAAAAAGTTTTAGTATTAAATATATGATGATGATGGGGCATTTTACCCATTAGAATTCTGGAAAGCTGCTTCCAAAGCTAAGGGAGGTCAGAGTAGAATATCTGACTGTAATTCCTGGACAGGAGAGGCAGAGGAGGTCACACAAAGGTGAAGTGGGGCGTTTGGAGGGGTAGAATATGAGCAGCAATGGTCTAGAAGTGGGAAATAAAGAGGACAGCAAAAATGAAGGAGAAAGGGACAGAGGAAGAGCAAGAGAGATATCTTGACATCTGTTCTGTATTTGGGACACTGGAGAGAGAGAATTATGAGTTTTCATAACATTTTCAGGGTGAAGCACTGCATACATTTTGCACCCTCTATTTCAAGAAATCCAAAATAAATGTATACACTTTTTTAAAGGATTTAGTTGTTCAGTTGGCCCAACACAAGCCCATCTCAATACGGCAGTCTATAATTTTTCATGTTTAAATATCTATACTGTAATACACATTAAAAATAAAGATTTTAGATTTAGCATTGCTTTTGGAATCATTTTTGTTTTTCTCTACTCATGCTGATATGAAGAGAAAAAGTAAAAGCAAACACGTTTATACCATTCGAGGAAAAATGGACTATTAGAAACTCAGGGACTAGTCTTTGCTTCTCCAATTAATAGGTCTATAGAGTAGTAGATGTAAGCCTCATTTTTCTGATTCATAAAACATAGTGCACTAATATGAATATCAAATAAGGTGACACATACATATATGTGCAGTACAAAAGCAAAATATTATTCTAGTGTGAAGTTATAAACGACTTCTTATCTGTATATCTTTAATCATTACAAAACCTGAAATCCTAGAGAGGTAGAATAAAACAAATATTAATAAGTGTTATTAATAAAGCAATATTATTCCAATCTGAACCTATTACTTTCCTCCCCTTTATTATTTCTTCTGGAGGGTCACAATGATAACTCATCTCTTTTATTTCTTCTCCAGTATCCCCAACACATTTAGATCTTCTAGAGTTCCTCCCCATGCACCTTTATAATGTGATACAAATATGATTTTCTCCTCCTATATGACCCCAAAATAAATGTGTAGGGACCTTCTGCTTTGGGTTTTTACTGCTAAGGACTATCTGGAAATAAACACTATGAGCAAATTGAATTCTTATTGAAGTTATCCATCCTTAAGACACCTCAACATACTTTCAGGACGTTTGGCCCTGGAATACAGGGAAGTGTCCATGTGGCTAGCCCTCCACCATTTCCCATGATCTCTTCCCTAATTTTAGAAAGTCTTGGGGATGTTATTATTCCTTTAGTATTTTATTTCCTTATTTCTGGGCTTGGTTCTCCCAAAGATCTCAATAAAAGATTTTCAGTTCTTGAAAAGAAGAACTTCGTTTGAGGAACCTCCTGCCTGTTGTCCTTTGTCCTTTCTCTCCCTGCCCCAATACTCTTTCTGTATCTGGTGCAGAATGCTCTCATTCCAGAAGATGATCTGAAAAACCTATTAGGACAAACATCCCAGTGCACCCAAAGTCAAGCAGATCATTTATAAGTTAAGCAAACTCCTGGCAAATACCTGCAATTTTAATATACCCTTGTTCCTTACAGAATAAAGAAATTAACTTAGGTCAGAAATATAATTTGGGTCTCCTGTATATAACCAAGATGAAAAGAAACATGGATGAGTTAGTTTGTATTACACTCTGTATTGCAGAAAGATTATAGCTTTCCATAAACTCAACTCATAAAATGACATTCAATACAAGTTATTTCTTTCTAGAGAGATTCCCATGGAATGCCTGTAGTTTTAAAATAGTACTCATTGTTTATTGAACTACTTAAATAAATCAAAAGTGATTATGCTTATGTTTTCCTAAAGAAGAAAAGAAGTAAGTTTTTCATCTATTCATGTTTCCTCCATGAGAGTATGTTCCAACTGAGAAATGAGACAAAACAGGAAAAACTTTACAGTTTCTAATGTGAAAAGAGGACTATAAGTTTTCAAGTTCTGCCAGCCTTTCATCCCCTCCTGATGAGGCATTTTGTAATGTTCCTCATACATAGTTATACAAATGGTTATTAACAACAAAAAAAATTATATGAATTATTTGCACAATACAAATGTTTTAAACATTACTGTGAAAAATAATATTACAACATTATCCTTATCTTTTGTGTATGAAAAGCCAACATTTACTTATTCTGGGAAAAATGATATATGTTCTTATGCCAAAGCTATTGAAAAAGTTCTTTATGTATTATTTGCTATGTGTGTATATATATATATATTTTTTTTTTTTCTAACAGACTGAATTTTTAAATGAAATATTATGTCTCTCTATGTTGTATGTGTCAGTGGTATTTAAATATATCTAATTCCTCCATAGTAATTCCTTTTGTAAAATATAAATTATTTGAACCACAATTATTAAAGTGCTTTTAAACAGTAAAGTTCTATATAAGTAGGCAGTAATACCATTACTTGTATGGCTTATTTACGCCCCTGTGAACTGCTTTCTGCATTTGATATAATTTTTTATTTTTAAAAATCATTGACAACACAGTGAAATTTTCAAATGTCACCAACTATGATGTTTGCAAGCACTAGGAGAATCATTTAGAATTTTTGAATCCTAAGAAAAGAAATCAACCTCTACTTGTGCAAATTCCTAGTGTGTTATGAATGCAATGTGATCTCGGTATTTGCTTATCAAAGGCATGCACTCAAATATTGCAGAAAATGTCATGGACCATGACGGACTTCGTTTTATTACTTCACTTTCTTTTGCCTATTAATTTCACATTCCTCTCTTCTATTGGTCTTATTAATGGACTTTAACAATGAGATAAAAGTATTCATTCTAGTGTTTAGCAAAAAAATTGCAGAATTTCAACATGAATGAGACTTCATTTTATAGAAGATATTGTGGTTAATGAATTGCCTGCATTTTGATGTTTTCAGATCTTATTAGGAAAGTATAACTCAACGAATAGTTTCCTTATTTGATGATTACTTTATTTTCTTATGTAGTCCTTGAATTCAAAATTAATTCACAGATATTGATTGAATTTGTATATATGCTTCTGAGAGGGTCCTTTAAAAGGACTGCTTTTAGCCTTTTCTTCTGTGCTTGTTCTTGTATTATTCCTCTCAAGATTTAAAGCCCCAGTAAAGAGGCTTCAGTTAGCCAAGCTCAAGCAAAGAGCTGTAAAGCGAGGTGAGAGGAAAGTTTTGGAAAAGAAAGAGATGCAGGAACCCCTGATTTTCTTATGAGTAAGACAGAAACCTGGGTTTTTTCCCTGAAAACTGCACTCATTAGGGAAAAGACAATCTGCAAAAGTAAGATGGAGTGTGATAAACAAAAGGAGATAAAGAACGGGTTCTATAATCAGGAAATGGAGCCAGTGGAAATATAGCATAGCCTTGTTAAAAGTGTGGGTTTCAGATTGGTGTAGAAAGAGAGCCAAAAGCATTTCAAGGATGAATCAATTTGGATTATTAATGTTCAATTGTTCATTTTTTTACAGTCTGTTGAAACAGGAATGAATCAATCACAGAGACAATAGCATTATGAACTATAAGAAGTGCTTTGAGTGTAGTAAGTGAAGCCACTTTGTAACGTGAGTCTTGGTAAAGGCCCTAGTTTACTCTATCTTTATCTGAATTTCACTTGGTCATTACTAGCCTTATTGTGAAATACTAACATATGTACAATTTTTCACCTTCCTTATAAGGGAATTGAGATTACTGTGAGTTTATTAATAATGCTGATGCCCTCAGAGGGAGGTTCAAAGTATTGCAAACAAGGGATATGAGAAAATAATTTTCTCCAATTGTTTTACAGTTGTATCCTTCACTTGTTACGTAACCATGAGCAAATGTCTTAAATTCTCTGGGTCTTCAATTTACACATGAATATATACTATTCATTTTGATTGTTTAACATTGATATTGAATATAATAGTTTTTAAAAATTATTTATGGAACTAAGTATATTGCTAATTACATTTCTTACATTAAATTTCAGGAGAGAAATAAATGAATTCCAGAAGAAAAATCTCCCAGTTTTGAAAATTCTATGCCATTTTATAGAAAAACAAAACTAAAAAAATTCAATATGAAATATACATGCACAGTATAACAATGAAGTTGAGGCTTTAATGTCTCAAAAATATTGTTTAATATTTCTCTTTTGATACTAAAACTATATTCATCCAAATTTATATAAATGCCACCTCTACTTTTTCTAGTGTTTTGTAGGCCTGTAAATGGCAACTCATTTTCCATTATTAATAGTATCAGATTTCTTAGTTTAAAAAACTAGAGAGAACAAATAAATATACAGTTTTTTCTCAATTATCTTCACCAAGGAAACAGTGGTATGAACACTCTAAAACAGCAGATAACACAAGCAATGCTGTTATCACTGGCTTGGCAAGCCTTCTTGCAATCACTTTTTAATTCAGGTATTTCTGATCTTTGGAGAATTATTAGAACCAGACTTCCACAAGTTGGATCAGCAGTTGATATCTTCATTATGAGATGTAATTCGAGGGGGCAAATCCCAAAGTATCTCCCTAGTGTACCCAGTACCTGAAAATCTTGAGAAACTCATTGAAATACCTGCCTAGTTGTTAGAGTTTGGCTCTGTGTTGCACCCAAATCTCATCTCAAACTGTAATCCCCACATGTCAACAGACAGAAGTGATTCGATTATGGGGGAGGTTCCCCCCATGCTGTTCTCATGATAGTAAGTGAATTCTCATGAGATCTGATGGTTTTATAAGTGGTAGATTTTCCCTGTATGTTCTCTCTGTCTGTCTCTTACCTGCCACCATGTAAGATGTACCTGCTTCCCCTTCCACTATGATTGTAGCTTTCTTAAGGCCTCACCAGCCACATGGAACTGTGAGCCAATTAAACTTCTTTTCTTTCTAAATTCAGTTTCAGGTATGTCTTTATAGAAGTGTAAGAACAAACTAATATATTGATTATGAATTATAACTTTATCAGAGAAGAGCAGCAAATTAAGTCACTAATGGCCAGCAGATGTTTTTCTCCCTCCCTTCCTGGGCCTTCCCTTTACTCCTTTTCAGAAAAAAAAAAAAAAAAAGCTTCTTTCATTTTTCTCCAAATATCTCTGTAACTACCCAACTTCCATTTCTTCATATTCTGGAATTGGCTCTCCCTTTTTCTTCACTTGTCACCATTCTACATCAGCCTTTAAAGTTCAGTTTAAAGCCCAGCTTCCATAAAACCTTTATTACCAACTCAAGTTGAAAGGCGCTGTTCTGTCTCTGAACACTTATAAGCTTTGTGGTCTGTCTGATTCATTTGGTGTTTAATCATTTCGTTTTGTATTGTGACATCTATTCGATAACATGTTTGGATTTTAAAAAATTGTTCTTCTTTTTATTTTCTTTATTTTCTCCTCATTTTTCTTGTTCAATTCATTCTTTACACAGCTTCCAGAAGGATCCTTCTAAATAGCACTCTTCTGCTTAAAACACATTGCATACCCAATTAGTCTATATTTCTTACCTTTACGTGTGAAGCCAAATCAGTCTTCCTTCAAATCACATATGGCCATTGCCAATCCTCTTCTTTCAGCTTAGAATTTTCTGTGCCTGTCTCTTTGCATGGTTAGCTCTATTCTTCAATGCTCCACCTATGTGTTATCTCTTCTATACTTTTTCTCTGACTTTATTATCAAAATGAGATTCTTTCTGGGATTTTGATCTTATGGCCTTATTCCTTTTCTTTTCATGTCTCTTCTAGCATTTTCTGTTTGTGTCTCAGAATCTGCTCTTTGGCATTCTGCATCCTGCTCTTTGCTCTGGAGACTCCCTGGGAACTGTATTCACAGGTTCCTGCCTTCCAGACTGGGGTTGGGTTTGTCCAATGTGAGGTGAACACAGTAAGTAGAGAGTGAGGGCTGGGCATTTATTCTCTTGGCTCCCTTCCTTCCACATAATCTAGTGTTGTTTGCTTCTTATAAAGTACTTGGTGCTTATTTTTATATTACAGGTGAAAAAAAATGAACTCAGAATGGTTGGCTGGGCGCAGTGGCTCACACCTGTAATCTTAGCACTTTGGGAGGCCAAGGTGGGCAGATCGGGTAAGGTAAAGATTTCAAGACCAGCCTGGCCAACATGGTGAAACCCTGTCTCTGATAAAAATATCAAAATTAGCCGGGCACGGTGGCTCACGCCTGTAATCCCAGCACTTTGGGAGGCCAAGGCGGGTGGATCACGAGGTCAAGAGATTGAGACTATCCTGGTCAACATGGTGAAACCCCGTGTCTACTAAAAATACAAAAAATTAGCTGGGCATGGTGGCGCGTGCCTGTAATCCCAGCTACTCAGGAGGCTGAGGCAGGAGAATTGCCTGAACCCAGGAGGCGGAGGTTGCGGTGAGCCGAGATCGCGCCATTGCACTCCAGCCTGGGTAACAAGAGCGAAACTCCGTCTCAAAAAAAAAAAAAAAAAAAAAAAAAAAAAAAAAAATCAAAATTAGCCAGACGTGGAGGTGTATGCTTGTAGTCCCAGCTATTCCAGAGGCTGAGGCATAAGAGAATTGCTTGAACCCGGGAGGCAGAGGTTGCAGTGAGCTGACATCATGCCACTGCACTCCAGCCTCGGTGACAAAGGTCGACTATCTCAAAACAAACAAAAAATGGTTAAGTGATTCACACAATTAAACAATGACTGAGTGGCACTGTCGGGATTTATACATTAGCATTTAAAAAAATCACTCTGCCTCATTTAACAATTGTACAATCAAAAGTGATCCAACTTTTATTTCTCAGACTAGTTAGAAGCATTAGTCTGAGATTAATTGCTCTCTCTACCACTACATTCACTGTTTTTTTTTTAGCTTATGCTCACAACAAAGGATGAGAAACAAGTTACCACAGTATTATTCCATGCATGTTAAGTTGTAGAATCCTACGTAATTTGTTAACCAATGTGTTAAAACTCATCTAGCTTCTATAACGAATAATCAAGAGTTGACCACATTTTCAAAAAAAGTGTAATAACCGTCTTGAAATATGTCCTGAAGACAAGTATAATGTCATAATAGTAACTTACTTTTAAGAATTATTTGAAGGTTATTAATTTTTAGGTTAAATAATAAAAATTTGTTAAAGATCTTACTATTGAATTATATATATTGTCTAACTCAATAATGTTGACCAAACTCTCAATGAGAGAGTTTTAAAAATCATCATGTGACAAGTCCTTTAGTGTTTCGGTATTATATTTGTTAACTAGACAAAAAAATGCTACTTTCACTTTATTAATTTAGAGAAAAAATGCAAAAGATAGAAAGTAAATTTAGGCAGAATGCAAAATCATGAGAGGTTTTTAAATCTTCGGAATAGTCTTGTGGGAAATAATTATTTAGGTCTTGAAGGTTTAAACCTTCTACACATTTTGCTAAAACATTGTATGTTCAATATCTCTACTCTTCCCTAAAACATGAAGAGCTGCATAAAAAGGCATTCATTCACTTAAGGACATCCATGAGTTTCCTTAAATATGGAAATGGCAAAATACATGAAAGATGAGAATGAACTCCAGTGTAAATTCAGATAAATATGGCGACAGCTGTTGCTGAATAGTTACAGAATTAGCTTGAGAAATGAAACCTCTGTAGTTCACACACATACACACACATTGACACACATACACACACACACTTTGGATTTATTTATGAAACAGCATCTTCTAAACACAGAACCTTGCATTGCAGAAAAGGCAATTAAATAGAACAGCATGAGGTTGTCAATCACTTCAACAACTAACAAAAGCATTGACTATCAAAGCAAATAATGTAAATGTGCAAAAAGGTACCTTGCTATCAAAGCAAATAATGTAAACATGCAAAGGCAAATAATTCTCTGTATCAAATGTCACCATTTTAATGTTCACCATTTTTGTGAATGTTTTTGCATATTCATGATACTATATCAGTAATTCTGAAATTTGACATAGAATTGCCATTATTATTTCTTAGAGGATTTGGTCATCCTGTGATGCTTTTATAAGAGGTGGGGACTTTCTTTTTCCTTCTTTTCTTTCTTTTTTGTGTTGTTGCTAGTGTTGTACAAATAAATGGACAGTCACAGCTTATCATCATTTAAAGATGCATGTGCATGCTGCAGTTTACTGAAACATGATTGGCTGCTACATAAATCAATCTGATAGAGATCGGTTCCATGAAGAAGAGATAAATCATTAGCCAGAGCTTTTAGAATGTAATTCATTTTAGATAGTGATTATTGATGATTTAATTTTAGCAGTACATGTACAAGTCTAGACCATGATTTTATATAAAATGTTAACACAGAAGAATGAATTCATTTTAAAAGTAAGTATAGACAAACCAATTAGAAATTTACATGCAAAACATGTTAATAAAGTGGCAGAGTTGTGAAGTGCACAACTATTTATTAATTCACTGGAAAATTTTTTAAATTATTTCCTGAAGACTTGGTGGAACAAAGAAGTGTTCTCAAGCTTCATTTGACTTATCACACTCAGATGACTGAAGCTCAGGAACATTTTGGATATACATCTTCTGCACCTTGGCCTCTAAAAACAATAGTTCTTTGTGCCCTTAGACCTACCACTTCTATTCATTTCAACTGAACAGTGTTCAGTGGGAGTCCACCTGAGCCAAGATCTTGTGCTTTGAGATGCACTTTTTGTTTCCTGTCATGTAGATAAGCAGGGAAGAACGTGTGTGTGTTCAATGGTACTAACATCAATAACTCCAGGAAGCACTGCTATGAGACTGGCCAAGTCATATGTAGAAGTTAACCAGCTGGGCAGTGCCCAGGGCTGCTGTTTTTAAGGGATACTAGGACATTATTAGAAAATTAACAAGATGGAAGAATTATATTTATCAGAAAAATTCCAAGGAAGATAATTTACCCTTTTGGGTGAAATACTTTGAAAGGCCACTCGGAGTGAGGATGAACTGGTCAAATAACAATAGCTTGTCAGCAACATATTTTCCCAGAAATGTCTTTAGTATACTGAGTGGGATATTTGAGTGTAGGTCAGAGGTTAAAGCTGCTTTTAACAAGAATCTTTCTTCTTAATCTTTCCCTCATGAAGTCTTGCTCTGAATAAATGGGAACAAATATTTTAACTATACTGGCTTGCAGAGACACTAAATTATGGCCCTGCCTGAGTGCCTACATGTTTAAGCCCATGTAGACGAGGGCAGGTAAAAACACAATGACAGACTTCAGAGAAACGTTTTATGCCATGTCTCTTGTCGTTACCCCAGGCTAACTCAGAGTTAACCTTCCCAGATTTTTCTAATCACCCCCTAGACTTTACAAAGAAAATTCCATTTCACCAAGGAGAGACAGTATGTTAACAATCCGAGTTTCTGATCAGTTTTGCAGTTTCCTTTTCCATCTCCTGTCTCTGACATGCAGTCACTCTAGTTCTCGCTTTTCCCCTAAGAGTGTTGCTATCCTCAGTCTACACTGGCTAAGGCTGGAGCTAGGGGACGCGCCAGGCTCCACGCTGCAGTTCTTGCCTACCCCTTTATACTTGCCACTTTGATATTCACATATTGCCTTTGATTCTGAGTGATCTCAAGTTGCCAGGACCTCTCCTTAAATCACACTGGGTGCTTCATTTTAGACATGAACTTACCAGGGAAACAGGGTACCCAGGGGGTCACTAAAATTTGTTTGAAAATTAATGACTGGAAGCAAGGAACATCCTGTTCTTTAAATGGCACAGCTTTTCCTCCCATCTTGATCAAAATAAGATAAAGCAAATATTTTATTCGGAATAAGAAATTTTGAGATATTGATGAGATAAGCTGCCATATATGATAACACAAATGATCATATTTTTTGTAGATCACATCATGTTTTCTTTCAAGAAGAAACATGTCACCTCTATGGAGGTGACAAAGAATTTGAGAGTCTAAATTCTAGATGAGACTGAAGAAGTGTGTGTGTGTGTGTGTGTGTGTGTGTGTGTAAGGGAGAGAGACGTTTAGTAGGAAACCCCTTGGAGGTGTGCACCCTCTGGGGAAGTCATATAAATCTAGTGTTTTATTCTATATTTATTTTTTTCTTTCATTTTTTTCTTATTATTTCCTTCTTACTGTTACCCCTAAGCCTTCAGCAAAATTTTGTTAAATATCTGAGCCTGCTACTGACTGTGCTGTGGAGAATAATGAGACAGACTCATGTCCACACTTAGAACAAAATGGCATGAAGGGAGCAGAAATGGCTTGAGAGAAGTCAGACTCAGGCAGCCAGAGGATGCCGGCAGAGGGTGTGGCTGTAGACAGAGACAGATGGCTGGGAGGGGTGAAAGTGACCACCAGCACAGGTTCTGAGACATATAAGCAGTCTCTGCGATTCTCAGAGTTACTAGGGCACCAGAAATTGCTAAAAGACTAAAGTCCCTGAGGGTGAGGGTCTCAGACTATTGTTGTACAGTCATTAAAGGGAAGGGTGACCCCTGGAGGCGAGAGCAGCCTACAGCGCAAGCTGTCTTCAGTCAAGTTCCTTCAAGATGCATTCCTTAGTAAATAATAAAAATGCCCACTCCCTCCCCAAATGCCAGCTCAGCATTTTGAAAATGCATTATTTTATTAGACCATCTTATTGAATTAACGCACAGATACAGCTAAAGGAATAAATGCAGACTTAGCAGTGTTTAGCCTCCCAGGCACCACCTGCTCCTTGATTCTCCTGAGCTAGGGATTCAAGAGCCCTTACTCTTCCAGAAGACAACACAAAACATTTGCAGTGGCACACCTATCCTCTCGTCCCTCTTCAATCCTGTCCACCACCAGAGAGTCATCGGTTTGTTAATGCAGTACATTTTCTGGAGTTAAATTTTTTCCCCCTCGTAGTCTAGTGAATAAGCTTCTTAACAAGATTGGAACATATTACATACTTTGGCTTCCCCATCAAGCCTATTGGAGAGAATTCTGCATGCAGTGGTGAGACTTTCCAGACTGACACTGCACAGCTAGGAAGTGATGTTTTCAGCTTGATCTCAAAGTTTGTAAACTGGTCTGTTCACAGGGAAGCAGAGGCATCCACAGTAGCTCTAGTGAACGTAAAGCTGTATCCAGGTCTGGTAGAGTATCTTCGAACCTTTGAAAATGCATTAGTCTTTCTCTAATAACATTTTCAATTTCACCAGTTCAGAAAGAGATTTTGTATCTTTAAATGTAAGTTATGATCCCCAACTGCCTCACAACTTAAGTTCTGATCAAAAGTAGATTTGTTCTATAGCCTGACTACCGCAAAGGTCTACTTCCTCTGTATCCTCATTCATAACTTAAAACAAACAGTATAATATACGTATATGCAATTTCTAATGGAAATATTTGCTGAAGGGCAAAACTCAAGAATTATTTTTTTTAGTTTTGATTAAAGTTATTAAAGGCATTCTACTGAAGTAAAATAAATTATATTTATACAATATTGATTGTTTTAATCTAATAATTTTATTTTTAAAATGTGGGTCAGTGCAGCTGTTTAGGCATCAAATGATCAGGTAGTGATGATTGTCTGAAACCTCAAAAAATCAGTGCAAAAAATTGTCATTTATTGTGTTCTAACTTTATGGAAGTCTCAATGAATGCTACAAACTTTTTTCCAAGTGATGTTTTACAGAATTGCTTTTAAAAACCCCAGAGGGTAAATAGTATTCTCAGAATAAACAGAAAAATGCTGACCTTGTCAGATTTGGCTGCTGAAAGCCAAGCTGTTTTAAGACTTGGAGGATCAAGGGTCACAGTTATAAACAACACAGATAAAAAAAGAAAAAATGAGGAAGAAAGTTAGAAAGCTAGAAGGAAAAATAAAGTACAGTGAGGTACATCGTGAATATAAGTAATAAATACATTGACCTTGACAGAAAGGGAATGAGATACGTATGTGGAAATATAAAATAAAAATAAGGCAAAATTTTTTTTAAAAACTCTCCATCCAAAACTACTTGAAAAAGATGTTTCTTAGAGCATATTTAGAACCGGAAATGAGTCACTTTAACTTCATCTGTTTTTGGTTTCAGAAGGGGAGAAAGGTCAAAGCTTCTTTGTTTTAAGTGAGCTGGTCACTCCTTCTGAAGTGTAACATGATAGGGGTCAGGAGTCCTAATGAAACAGGCATTTCCCAGACACCCAGAGCGGCAGAAGAGGTCTCCATAGTGGCAGGACAAGAAATGGGCTTCAAAAAGGTGTTTAAAACAAAGGCAAGGCGGAGCTTGACCCTTTCTTGACTTTCACCATATGGACAACAGGATGTAGAAATCGGCCAGTTCTTTCTACATTTTCATAAATTATCACACATTATAGCCCCACAACCAAACCATTATAGTGCCATTCACACCTAGGCCCTAGACACAGAGATACGTTTTACATGTTGCCCTGATACATGTGATATTTTCTGTTAAGCCTAGATGAACTGAAAAAATATTAGGAAGAAATTCTCATTGCTGAAGAACGAAAGTACGCACTTATAAAAAAAATGACAGTTCTTAAACCTGCCGGATTCAACATCCTTTGAATGGGAAGGTTGAAGTATAGTAAGTCCAAAACGGCATTAGGCTCAAGCTGACTGAAGAGACAGATTTTAAGAAGTGAGCCCTATCTTTACTCTGAGCCTGGAAGACCGAAACAAACTGTCTTCTTCAGCAAGAAAGTAAGAATAAATTTCTTTCTGTGTCTTCACCGGATTTGTCAAGGTAAGGAGGTCTGGACTATGGAGAAGATGGAGTTTGGAAGGAAATGCAGCTTATAAATGCAGTTAGACACAGAGGATTTCTATTGCCTCTCCAGTTTGTTGGTGGCTGGCTCCTCCTTTCCTCTTCTCTTTTATTCCATCTGGAAGGTTCTGTTAATGTACACCTCTGAACTCTAAACTAGTTGTTCCTAACTTTGACTCTGCAGTATTTTTTCAGGCTTGTTGTATTCCTGACCTTGCTTCCTCTGTGCGATATATTTATTCCAGGTCATCTCTACCATGCCTGTCACCATTTTGCTTAATTGTTGGGGTTTGATGTTTTTGACCTTGGGTTGAACCCAGGAATGAATAACTTCTCTATACTGGCTCAGTGGCTGAATTATCAGTGCCTTTCCCTGACAATGTGCTTGTTTTCGATGATTAGAAATGCAGCCTCCAAGGGAAAAGGATAATGTTTGCATAGGCTGTGCTTAGTTGCAGGTTTTGGAGCTGGAGATGTTCCAGCATAGATGCTTGTTCGTAGAAGTGCTCCAAAATTGTATTTGGTGTAATGACACATCCTCTTTAAAACCCTATATAATTTTCCTCTGCCCTGGTCCCTTAAGAGGACAGAGAAATGTTTCTCAGCTACTCCATGCAACTCTTTACAGGTTATCAAGATTTTTCGTATTTATTATATCATTAGGTTTACCATAACCCTGAAAACTTAATGGAGAAATTATTATCTCCAGAAGTTAATACCACTAGCAGGTGGCAGGTCTGAAACAAACATCTATGCCCTACTGACTACAATATCAGTACTCTTAGTACCATGTTATGCCTCTCTCCCATAGTATTATAGGAATAATAAACCTATAGTTGCAGCGTTGTAGAGCTGTATGAAGCCTTAAATGTCATGTAACTTACCCACATTATTGTTACAGAAAAGAAAATTTGGCTCTGATGAAGTGGCTTACACAGAATTATTGGCAGAAAACATCGTATCTTCTGACTTCAAATCACACACACACACACACACACACACACACACACACACACACCCTGGAGAAGACAAAAGGAAAAGAGATTGAGTCAGAAACTAATAAAGCTTAGGAAACACTAAGCCAGCCAGGCACAGTGGTTCATGCTCATAATCTCAGCACTTTCGGTAGGCTGGGGCAGGAGGATTGTTTGAGGCTAGGAGTTCAAGGAAACAGAAGTGAGAAAATTTTCAATACAGTCATTGGTTTCATGGTAGTAATGTTTAGTTAAAGGCTAGATTCTGTATGAAAAACTTCAAAATAATTAAATTTTCTTAACTACACAGACTATGAAAAAAGGCTAAGTTTTTCATAATTTTTTTCAAAGCTAATGTCTTATGGCTCTTAAAACTATTTATTGAGTATCTTCTGATCTATAAGACATTGTTGATGATATAACTGACTGCACATAGTGTTCATGCTCAAGGGATTCTTTGTGTCATAGGGAATTTGTGTCATAGGGAATTGTGGCAGTTTTAAGCCATGGCTACAATTCTTTGACACTCTTCCCATCAAAAGATGGGCTCAATGTCCCCTCCCATGCATCTGAGTGGGCCTGCAATTGCTCACCCTCTGAGGCTGAGTAATATAAGGTCATGCACTTGGGGGCTTGAGCTGGTAGGTAAGAAGCCCAACTACCATGACATCATCATGCCAGAGAGACAAGACACATATTCCATAGGTAGGCAATGGCACTCTTACTGACATTCTTACCCATGCCCAATATTCCCACTAGTGCTTCCAAGGCACCAAACATGTGAATAAAGTCATTGATGTCTGGGCACAGTGGCTCATGCCTGTAATCCCAGCACTTTGGGAGGCTGAAGTGGGTGGATCATGAGGTCAGGAGTTCAAGACCAGCCTGGCCAATATGGTGAAACCCCATCTCTACCAAAAAAAAAAAAAAAAAAAAATCCAGGCATGGTGGCACGTACCTGTAGTCCCAGCTACTTGGGAGGCTGAGGCAGGAGAACTGCTTGAACCCAGGAGGCAGAGGTTGCAATGAGCCTAGGTTGTGCCACTGTATTCCACCAGCCTGAGCAATAGAGGAAGACTCCATCTCATAAAAAAAAGTCATTGACTTTCTATGTCCATCTACCAGGTGGATTCCACCAAGTGACTCTGTCGCTTGTCAGTGACCTGGAATGGAAGAATCACTCAGCTATACTCTGTCCAAATTTTTGACTGACAGAAATTATGAGACATAATTAGGTGCTTGTTGTTTAAGTTATTATGTTTTGGGGTAGTTTGTTGTATAGCAAAAAACAATCAGAACAATGAGATAATAAATATATTTTAAGGAATTCAGAAATAATAGAAATAATGTAAGGCATGATCCCTGATCTTTATGAATTTACAATTCACTGGGGGAAGCGGTAAGAATCACTAATGAAGCAATTAGAGAGATCAATAAGAGCCAGAAAAATCAAGGAAGTATAGGAACAAGTCAAAACGGAAATGGATCTCAGAAAGGCAAAATGCCCTAGTGACGGAGCAATTCAGGAGAAAACAATGATATTTAGTAAACGTTAAAACTGGTATTATTATTATTATAGTAATAATGATAGCAACCACTTATTTAGTGCTTATTATGAGCACAGAACTCTCCAAAGTTCTTTATATCGTATTTCAGTTGCCTTTTAATGAGCTTTCGAGATATAAATTTTCATGCCTCTTGTACCAAGAAGGAAATAGAGCAGTTTCCCAGGTAACATAGGTAGTATGACAAGACCATGACTCAAAAGGACTATGTGTGACTCATGGTTTTAACTACAGTTCTACACTACTCTGGTGAAATCACTTTTCACCAAAGTAAGAAATACAACTGTATTATACTCATCGCTTACATAGAACTCGATTTGTATTAACAAAATCCAAAATAAATCCTTTAATTTTTAGACACTTAGTAAGTAAAAAAAAAAGGGCACATATTTTACCTTGTCTTGAGTCTGCAATATAAATCTGGTTATTAAAATTCTTTTATCAATATTTCTGAAAAGTCATATAGACATGATTTAGTTTATAGAAGTTTCAATAACCCCCATTTTTTCAATTGCCACATTTTAGTGCTTTTTTTTTTTAATCTTTTGTTTTAATTGAGACATACTAATATTTCTAAAAGGTCCTCTTTTGGGAATCTTCCTTACAAGTCCTAAGAAAATACCCTCTGTTACATATGGAATAAGTGCAAGATTGATTTTCATTGAAAGTATTTTAACCTCTATAAGCAATTAAACTAACATGAAATAAGTTGAAGGAGCTCAAGTTTTAACAGACCAAAATAAATGAATAATCAAAACCATATTTTTTTGTTTTAACTTAAAGAAAACACATTGAAAGGTGCAAAGATCTGCAGAAAAATAGCATTTAAGTGACTGCCCAACATAGATAGGATATCAGTGGCTTGGACAGTATTGTTCTCTGTGATTTAAAGTGTCAGTAAACACAGTTTCAATTCTGAAGCAATAATCACAAATTTTATATTACTTTCTCCGAAACCTCCTCTCTCGGGAGGAGAAGGAAAAGCAGTACAATGTGCTCATTGAAGAAGACAGCTCTGTACATGCAGAAGAAGGAGCAGGGTCCTGTGCAGCTTCATTCTAATATAGACCAAAGTACGTGGCATTATTAGTGAGAAAACTTCTACAAATAGACATAATGCTTTATCCAGGAAAAATGAAAAGAAATCACAGCATAGCCAGTATAGGAGTGTTTCAAAAGCAGAAATCCGTGATGCGCGCACACGCGCACACTCCCCCCCGCAATGTTAATGGTCTATATTTCATTAAATAATTTAATTAAGAGTATTTAAAACTAGATTCAATGTTTGTTGAAAGAAGTAAAATAGCTGTAGTTGTGTTATTGTTTAACAACATGGGTATTATAAATATTTATTCTTTCATTATTTATTCTATTTTATGAAAATATAAAAATTTATTAATTTAATCTTCTATTAGTTGGGCATAGATTATTTTTCTTTCACTAGTACACAGAACTCACTTGAATAAAAATTTGCACACATTCATAGTACTTTCTTTAAATATGTTTTTATAAATTAACTGACTGGGTCAAAGGCACATTTTTCAGACATTTCTTACATATTGCCAATTCACCTTAGAGGAAAGTTGTGCCAGTTTATAATCCCATAGCCTAAGAGAGCACTTGTATTTTTTCCATGGAATATAACAATTTAAGTTTTTTTTCTAATGTGAAGAAAACCTTAGTTTAAAAATGTGTAAATTTACTAAACCTCATTCTTCCATATGTTGTCTTTTAATTTTCTAAATGAATTTTTTTCTGATACATTAATTTTTAGCCAATTATTTCAATACGTTAAGATTTCTCACTTTGTTGTTTTGATAAGTCAGCTATAATTTCTTCGAGACTTTTATGGTTTAATTATAAAAATACATTTTTAGTTCACCTTGATTTCATTTTGATGTATAGTGTTTGCAAAAAAACCTAGTTTTTTCTTTTTGTAAAAAAAAGTACATTAAAAGCTATACATCCAAATGAAGTTTTTCTTCAAAGTCATTATCTTAGGTAATTAATAACATGTTTTAATGATACTCAGAATATTTGTAAGTTTTCTCTAAAACTGTCTTTAATGCCAGTAGAAACTTATAAAGCCACATAAACACACCACTCTGGGATTTATAACCATGCTTTGATTTTGATCAGAAGTGAAAAGACTCAGCTTGATCACTTACCTCATTCAGCAGACTTGGGTTTGATTGGCTTTCTGCTCTCTCTAAAAATAAAATCTGACCTCAATTGATGAAGATGCACCATCACTAAGAATATTTCAAAGGGTCTATACCAAAGACACCTAAGAATTCCTGAAAGAGGACTTCCAAAAATATTCTGAACAGTGGAATAAGAGTCTGTCCACTTATAGTGACTAACTTGAAACTGGCAATACTCATTTTATTGTATCCATTCTGATTTGGTTGTTTAAACTTTGTTTTCATTATTTAATAATTTTACTCTTTATATTTCCTCAAAGAATCAACTTGCTAAGTAAGTGATCTTGTGTATTAAACATCTCTAGTGTGATTTTAAGGTGTTAATATACTTTTGAAAAACAAAACAATTCAAAACATATTTATACCAAAGCAGTATATGTGTGTTTTTTAACCAGTAGATCTTGAACATACATAGCACAGTATCTCACACATAAGAATACAATTACACACAATATTCTTGTTAAACATATGTTCTTTTTCTAGTACATTTAGTAATGAGAACTAATAGTATACATATGACATAAATAATGCATAAAGCTAGTTAATAAAATATATATTTTAACAATACTATTTTGGGCAGAAACTTCATTTCCAGAAATGCCAAATAAAGCATAGGAATATGTTCTAAGATTTCAGGAAAGGGAAGAGAAGTTTTATTCAAAGATGACAAACTAGTGGACCTAAATTTTTCCCATGCATTTAAATTTATTTTTCTTTAATGTAAATGCTATTGAGTGAGCCCTATACCCTGAACCCACAGTTGGACTCTTACCTGGGCCCTAAGGTATTTGAGTCTGCAGTTTCCAAATTGGAATTTTCCAAAAACATTAAGCACAAATTAAACAAGTAAAACCTCATAAATTTGAGAATTTTTTTCATTCTTTTGAGAAAGAGGCTATGATTAAAAAAGGAGAGTACAGGATTTATCCTTTAGGTATGAAATGAAGGATTTATTGATTCTTGATTTTTGGAGTACTCTAACCTTATGAACTATAACCACTTAATCCCTTCGTAGAAATTCAAGCACACCTCAGACTTGGGAGTCAATTTTCTTTTTGATCAGGGAAGTTTCAGGAGCACCAGGCCAAGAGCACAGACAGAATCCCCCTGGCCATCCCTGCTTCTCTTCCCACTCCTAGCATCATTCTGCACCTTGAATAGGCTTGTGTGTCCTTGGATGGATATTATAATCATATATCCAAATTCAAGCTCTGTCCATCTTTCTCTTTTCTCCAACAGCTGCCTGACAGGTACAGCTCAGGACTGGTGGTGTCCCCACAGGTGGTGCTGTCAGTTTCCTTACGATGAACCAAGAAATTATGATTCAGGCCTCGGAAGTGGGCTCAAGGTCATTTGAGCAGAGTCTAGAAGGATAAGTGCAGATTCTAAATGGACATATCTTCTTAGCATGGTCTGGAAGGCTAGACACAGGGCCCAGATGACTTGTCTCAGCAGAATATACTCCTTACTCCATGGGAAGCAGCATGGCTGGAGAAAGGCCCAGAGGAGTTCTCTAAAGCACAGGATTCAGAGCATAGACCCTTCTTGCTTCAGTACGACTCTTCTTTATTTTATTTGTTTGTTTTTTTGAGATGGAGTCTTGCTCTGTTGCCCAGGCTGGAGTGCAGTGGTGCCATCTCGGCTCACTGCAACCTCTGCCTCCTGGGTTCAGGCGATTCTCCTCCTTTAGCCTCCCAAGTAGCTGGGATTACAGGTGCCCACCACCACACCTGGCTAACTTTTTTGTATTTTTTTAGTAGAGACAGGATTTCATTATGTTGGCCAGGCTGATTTCAAACTCCTGACATCAAGTGATCAGCCAGTCTTGGTCCCCCAAAAGCTAGGATTACAGGTGTAAGCCACCTCACTCGGACAGTACGAATCTTCTTGTTTCCAAGAATAAGAATCCTACTCTTTGTTCTTAAGCCAGCACTTTCATTCTGCTGTGTTCTCCCCAGAGACCAAGTTTTGCCTGGGACCCTCATTGCAAAGATTATGTCTCCACTTCTTTCTTCTGATCACCTGGATTTAACAGGGTCTCAGTGCCTTCTGAACTTACTCTCCCTAAGTCATTAAAAGGCCATTTCAAAAAGAGGCCTGTTGTCCTTTCTGAGCATATATACAATTATTCTAAAAGAAGTTCAGCAGATTTAACTTTATAGTTGGCCTTACTCTCAAAAGCAAAGCCAACTTACCTGGAGATGCCCAAAACTCCTTTAATGGAGATTTAGTTCTTTATTCCATAATTAGGAACAAAAGGATTAATATAACTAGACCTGACTATGGTTAGACACTTATGGAAACTCATTCACACTCAAGCGTCATTAGTCAGTCAACCAGTTAACACCTATAAATGGCAGACATTAGAGCCCTTCCCATTTCGATGAGTGGGTAGGGGGCAGATAATAGAAAGAATCTTAGAAAATCAATGCTTCTGCATATGTGGGTAGACTAACTACTGAGATGAGGAAAGAGGAATTTAAATGGAAGGTTGAAAACTTAGAAGACACTGAAAACTTCACAGATTTGCCCATCTTGTCATTACCAGAAGGAGTGTGGAAAAGCCACACATCTCTCTAAAGACATAAGATTCAAGGAACATAATCTACAGATGATTAGTCAGTGATGCAATCATGTTTGAAGAACAGAATATCACACTACAGATTCTGCAGTGAGGAGGCAATGGCTACCTTTGATTTACATTTTGAAGCTTGAATGCATAGATGTAAAGCAGCTATTCACATTGTGTGGAGTCTCTGGGTAAGTCACAAATGGAAGTATGGAACCTCAACTGTGGTACCATGACTAAAGATCTTGCGGCTACTCTTTGAATAGTTACCCATTCTCTGCTCTTATCTTTACTTTGGCATCTTAGGGCTAATCAATTTTATAAAATAAAAATCATAGTATCTAACAATTTTTGAACAAAGTCTTGGGCTAAACAAGCTACTTGGATTGCATTATTTAATCCTTATAGCAACCCTAGGAACCAAGTTTGAGGAAACTGAAGGGTAGAAAATTTACTAACATTTGAAGGTCACAGAGAGAACCTGACAGCACCAGAATTCTAATCTGGGCAATTGGATCTCATGAAAGCTCATTGAAATTTTCATTGTTCCCTGCTAAGCATAATAGTAAGAGCTATATGTGGTGATTTTTCTATATAGTTTTCTGCTCATGTCATTGTTTGCTTTAGGACTTTGGGTTGAAGAGAGTGTTTTGAAACAGTAAAGGGATGACTAGGTAAGTATCATTATTACCATTACCTACGTTTTGACTGTTCTGAGTATAACATGTTTTCAGCTGATATGACTGTTCAGTAAGTGAGATAAAAATAAGTGGTACAAAGCTATCCTTTAATATGACTGGCAATAAATGAATGCAGCAAGAAACTGAATATGATCTCCTCATAGGAAACCAAGCAGAACCACTTACTTGAAATGCCTACTTTGGAGCACACACAAAAGTTTGATTTAAACCTGATTTTCACAGAATCTTTGCAAGATTTTGTTCTTCATGAGTAAACAAGCTAGAAGGCTCTGATTAGAAGTAGGCTATACTTCTGATAGAACTTTCAGGGGAAGCAACATTTTTGTCACAACAGCCTCACTCTTGGAACTTCAGCAAATACTACAGTTATGGTGGGCATTAAAGAGTTATTTAAAAGTGGCTGTTAATTTATTAATTACCTTGGTTATTAATCACACAAGCATTTACTGAACAATCGATGAACTTGAGGATGTAAAATTTACTATGCTTTGTTCTATGTAAGATACAAATATTGGCCATGTAAAGGCTAAGGTTTCTTGGTTGTATCAAGAGACACCAGCTGAAGCTAACATTGATTTAGGGGGAGTCATTACAAGGATAAATGAAAACCTGGAAAGAAAGTATACAAAAGCTGAGGAGAGGATATTCTAATAGACCATGGAACTTTTCCTTTACTGTTGTAGCCACGAATACCAACCTAGTGCCTTGGCACTTTGTTTACAGTTGCAGAATAAATTAAGGGCTGAACCAGGAACAGAAAAGTCTGCATCAGGAAACCCAGAAAGTGGCCAATTTCCATGCTTCATCTGTTTATCTTTGCATTTGTGATCTCTCTACTCACTTGACAGAGAATATGACTGCTCTACTGTGCCTGGAGTTTGGATATTACAATCCACCTATTCTTCTTAACTATATTTAATTCTAATAGGATTGAAGAGGATGCCCAGTCATGAGTTGGGTTACCTTTAGTGGCCAGGTGTGAGAAGATGTGGGAAAAAAAGGGCTGCTGGAGGCTTACCCTAGAAAGAAGGAAGCAGTTCTGAAGGTGATGTTTTTTGCAGACTTGGCAAATAACTTGCAAAGTGTTTATTCCAAACTAAAAGTGGACACTGCAGTAGCAGAGCCTTTAGATATGTACATAAATATATATTGTTTCTGTGTTCTACATTTGAAACATCTCGCTGTATTTATTCTCCCTGCAAATATGCTGCTCACACCCATATTTTAATAACCTCTTATAAACCAATAATTTTTAAATTTGTATTTTCGGCGTAGACTTCTTTCCTGAGCTACGGTTCCCATATAACACTTGCCAATAATTTTCTATGCGTGTCTCTAAAATATTTAGAGGCAAAAATATGAGAGTACAAAAAGGGCATCTTGGAAATTAGAACAGAAAATTAGAATCTGAAAACTGCCAGTAATACCACACATTAGTAAAATGTGTGTCCATACATAGTCTGAAAACAATGTATAATTGGGAGTCCAAATAAATTAATTTGGCTACTGGAGTAAAACTTAGTAGTAGGTTAACTATACATCCTAGTCTTCCTGAAGTAGTTCCAATTTATTTTATGTTGGCCTAGCGTCCTGTCTGGTTTCATATTTGTTTCCAATGTTTTATTTATAATGAAGTATTAATTAGTAGTTTAATTAAAGTAGTCTTGGGTGGGCTCAGCAGAACTTCAGTTTTTTCTCCAAGCTTCTGCCATAGGCTTGCCCACTAATGTGTAAGATGCATGTACATTGAACAGAGTACTCTCTCTAATATGTGGTAAAATAAGATATGGCTAGTGATTACCCATTTCTTTTTACTAAACTTTTTCCAGACACGATATGGCTAAATTCCCATTTCATCTCAGGGCAGATAACTCCATGTGGCATCAAGTGGTAATGGGAGCAGGTATTCTACCCTAATGCCCTTGATGACACTTGCTATATTAATCAATTGTGCTGGGGCCCATAGAGTGGTTGATGAGATGTAAAAAGACATCAGTCAGTGGAGTCAATGGGAAACATGGAAATTAAAGGCTGAGCAGCCCAGACATGGAGGACATAAAGAGTAAGTTAAATACTGTTTCTAGAATGAGTTTGGTATTTATGCATGATGCAAATCTAACTATTCAATGGTTTTATTTTTGGTAATACGTTTAAATGTTGCAATATATTCTGTTTTAAGCAAAAAATTAAATTGAAAATATAAAACTACATGTTTACTGAGCAAATATGTACTGGTTTTCCATATCTTAAGATATTTTGATGTTGAATATATAACTTGCACAACATATTTGTTGACATTTGCCATCAACCATCATCAGGAGACGTAATTGAACATATGTAAATAGAATATGACAGATTTGCTAAGGCAGCATCATTGTGTACTACAAAAGTTAATACATCTCTTTCAGAGATTGTGTCCAAAGAAAACTGTTTAACATTAGCACACATGTAGTCAAGTGTGTTTTTGTATCAATCTTTGAAATGTGACATTTCATTTAGATTAGATGACTGCTCATCTCAATTAATTTCACTTATTTTGAGCCCAACATTCCTTTTGCATATAAAATAAAGTGATAGCTATTATATTTGACCCATTAGTGAAAGAAAAATTGCATGAACAAGTAAATGATGTCAATTTTATGTCATGTCAGCAGATACTTCAAATAGAAAATTAATTCCAAAAGTGGTTTGATTGTTTCTTCATTCAATTCATAGAATCTAAGTAAAGCTTTTGAAAGTACATTTTGTCGTAGATGAAGCACATGACATTATTGGAAATGCAATTATAAATATTTTACAAATAAAACAATATTATACAATAAAGATAAAATTATTTGTTTTTGCAGTGATCAGAAGTCAACAAAACTTGGGAGTAGTGCAGCATCATAGTAAAAACCATGTTCTGAACAAACTAAGAAAGGTAGAGGGCAGGAATATGTTTGGAATTGATCATGGGTACATTCATGGTTATATATAAACAGGCTTATATATTCTACAAATCAAAATGTAAGTGGTAATTTTTAGAAATAATTTTATTTTTGAAGTTCATTTTTGAAGAGAACTATTTTATAGTTCCATCAATAAAATAAAAACAATGAATTCATCAATGTGAAATAATTTTAAAATTTTATAGTTTTCATTATTTTTTGCATTCTCTTCAGCTGCTAAATCTGTCTTGGTCTGGATGATCAGTTATATGGTTATTCTACCTTTTTCAATAGAAGGCATAAGTATTGCCCATCCATTGAACCAAGACATAAACCTGAAAGTCATTTGAGACTCTTCCCCCTTAGTGAAACCTCCAGTTACTAAGTAATCTTGATGAACTAAGTTCCAACTTCTCTGTTACTGAGTTCAATGCTTTAGCGTTTATCTCCAAAATTACTTCAAAAGACCTCTGCCTAGTCTCACCATCCCCAACCTTTCATCCTTTCAACCCATCCTTCATACTTCTGTCAAAGTGATAGTTCCTTAAAATCCTTTGAAAATTCTCAATTTCCTACAGAATGAAGTTCAAACTTCCTATCAGAGAAGGTTTCTGCCTACCCTCCACAGCTTATTTCTTACCTCTTTCCTCCATGTTTTATCTCTTTACTCTTGTTTTATCTATGCATCAAATACATTATCCTCCTTTAGGACATGAGGCAGATGAAATGTGCTTAGCCTATACATATACGTATATATTTTCTTCTTCTTTGCATGGCTCTCTTACCACAAGTTACCGTCCTCTACCATAGCAGTTAATATGTACTGTACTTAATTACACAACAGTTGTTAATTTGTTATCTTCCTCTCTAAACTGAGTTTTTTGAGAACACAAAGTCTGTCATTCCTTCCATATTCTCAGTACTAAAAGTATTCCCTTACACATCAGAGACATGAGATAGATGTGTCTTGAATACAAGGTAATTCAAGATTGATTCAAGTCCTGAGGCACAGGTAAAGTGTTATATTTAAAGAAGCAAAGGAATAAATTATTTCCAGTTAGGAGGAAAGAGGGTGAGAAATATTTGAAAGATCTAGATCAAGATTCCTGAATGACAGCTATCTTTAAGTTTAGAAATTATTTTCTTGATAAGGATAAGTATTCTGAGTTTTTGAACAGGAATCATTTGTCAATCTGAAAACTATGTATGAGACGGTTTGCACAGAAGGAAAAAAGGAACCTAGTTAGAAAGTTATTGGACAGGCTAGGTGAACAATAAGCAAGGCTCTCCTGGAACCAGCTTGTACTGGTTTGTGAGAGACAATTTGTAAGTTTTCGGAAACATTGTGAGTCAGTTTTTACATATAATCATTATTAAAAGCTAAATTATGTAAACTTATAATTAAATAGTTTATATTAAAAAAAGGTAATAAATAGCCCCAAACTACTCATTTCATAATTATTTTACTGCTATCTATGTGCTCAAGATAACATGTATTTGTATGGTGGAAATAATATAAAATGGGATACTAATGTACATTTCTTCCCAATTCAGTGTTTAGTAACATTGTGATGGTAGCTTGAAATTGGTCATGATGAGTGTATTTACACTACAGCAATTGGTAAATGCTACAATCATGACTTGAGTTATTGTTTTGTTGATTGTCTAGATTTAAGGAAAAAAGAAGACAATTATAATAATATAAGTTAAAATCAAAACTGTGTCATGTTTATAGCCAATCGTTTATGAGTAGCACAAAAATTTATGGAAATCTTCTATTGTAATATCAAAAATTATAATCCAGATGTTGTTCATATCATTATTGAATGAATGAAATTTTAACACATATATTTATATTTTCACCTGTATGTTAGAACTGCATTTATTCATCAATTGCAACCATAAGGTTGGTTGCTATAGGTACAGGAGTTGGCCAAATTAACAAAAACATTGTGTGAGAATCAATTGGATTTATAAAATTTACATTAAACAGTATTGGGTATTTTATTATAAAATACATGTATATGTACACAACAGTATTGCATATATATATTTAAATTGTGAGCTACACATCCTTTATATCAATACAACAAAATATATTGCTGTCATTTTTTTTTAAGACGGAGTTTTGCTCTTGTTGCCCAGGCTGGAGTGCAATGGTATGATCTTGGCTCACTGCAACCTTCGCCTACTGTGTTCAAGCAATTCTCTTGCCTCAACTTCCCAAGTAACTAGGATTACAGGCGTGCACCATTATGTCTGGCTAATTTTTGTATTTTTAGTAGAGCCAGGGTTTTGGCTTTACTAAAAATTGGTCAGGCTGGTCTTGAATTCCTGACCTCAGTTGATCCACCTGACTTGGCCTCCCAAAGTGTTGATATATTACAGGTGTGAGCCACCACGCCCGGTCATTCAGAAATCTTGATCTGGATAATTAAACAATAATGAGCATATGTATGTTTTTATATACACGTGGAGGAATGCTGATATTTAAACATTTAGCATCACACTGCTGGTAATATGACTTTAGTAGGAGAGGTGGGGAGAAAAGGATATTTTTAAAAATATTTGGAGGTGTAAAAACATTAAATGTGATTCAGAGGTGAATAGGATTTTGAGGTCTATTGATATACATAATTTGGAGAAATATAAAGCACAAAAGAAAAGATAATGAGAAATAATGTTCAATTATTGATTGTTGAGGCTTCCAGTGGGATACGCTCAGTAGATGAGGGTGAAATATTCATATCAAGACATGTACAGATTTGGGAGTTACCTCTGTGCCCTCAAAGTCATTGTAAAAATGACAAAAGGAAGAAAATGGCCTAGAAAAACCTTTGGGAAAAAAAAAAAAAAAACAATATTAGGGGAAAGGAGGAAAAGGATATGCAGAGAAGGAATCAGAAGTAACCAGAGAAGTTGGAAGAGAACCGGAAAACTATGGGGTCAGAGAAGTCTGGTGAAGAGAGAATGTCAAAAAGGACCTTATTTAATATTGATAGAGACAATAACACACAGAATTAATCATCAGACTCTTGTTAGTGCTTTGTTTGAAAACAGCAACCTAGAGGGGAAATAAAAGGATTTAGATTGGAACAGGTCAGCATAGTGCACAGTAAAAGAGCATATGATGTAAACGTTCTCTAAAAGAATCAAGAGCACCCAGGTAATTTCTCTTTCAGAGAAACTGCCAGTTGGATGGCTGTAGGCTTGTCCTTGGGAGCTATCAGTACCCTCTTTCAATATCAGAACTACTAATCCCCAATAAAACTCTAGAGGGTTATATTTAGATTATCTTGGCAGAATCATGAAGGTAGGCTGTAAATTCAGAGACCAGAAGAGTCCTTGAGAGAATTTGCATGCCAAATACCTCAAAATGGAGTCACAGCAGTTGGCAACTTCTGGTATTAGGAGATCTCAATTACTCACATGATAGCAAAATCCAGAAGTTAATCCAATTGCTTACAAGATAAAAGCCACATAAACTGCATACCTAACACAGATACATACCGAAAACTGTAGTGAAAACTTTATTTGATAAGTGCTGTAACAAAATGTGCATGTGGGCATGGGACACAGTGGGTTGCTGAGTACCCAGGACACAGAGAAGAGAGGAAGAGCAGCGGACCACTGAGTAAACTTCCAAAATGATGCCCACACCAGTTATCCTGTTGGAAGAGGGTACTGATAGCTCCCAAAGCATCCCCCAGCCAGTGAGTAACATCAGTGCCTGACAGGTGATTGCTGAGGCTGGAAGAACCACCCTGGGTCTCCATGGCATGGAAAAGCTTATTATGGATGGCAGAGGCAAAGCAACAATCTCTAATGATGGGGCCACAATTCTGAAACTTTCTGATGTTGTCCAACCTGCAACAAAGACTTCAATGGACATTGCCAAACATCAAGATGCCGAGGTGGGTGACGGCACCACCTCAGTGACATTGCTGGCTGCAGAGTTTCTGAAAGAGGTGAAACCTTATGTGGAGGAAGGTTTGCACCCGCAGATCATCATTTAAGCTTTCTGCACAGCCATGCAATTGGCAGTTAATGATAACCAACAAAATCACTGTGACCATGAAGAAGGCAGAAAAAGTGGAGCAGAGGAAGCTGCTTGGAGAAGTGTCCCTTCTCTGAGCTCCAAGATCATCTCCCAGCAGAAAGCCTTCTTTGCTAAGATGGTGGTTGATGCAGTGATGATGCTTAATGGTTTGTTGCAGATTAAAATGATTGGAATCAAGAAAGTACAGGGTAGAGCCCTAGAGGATTCCCATCTGGTAGCTAGTGTTGCATTTAAGAATTTTTTTATGCTGGGTTGGAAATGCAACCCCAAAAGTGCCATAATCCCAAGATTGTGCTTTTAAATGTTGAGATTGAGTTGAAAGCTGAGAAAGATAATGCTGAGATCAGAGTGCTCACAATTGAGGATTACCAGGCAATTGTTGATGCTGAGTGGAACATTATGACAAGTTAGAGAGGATCCATCATTCTGGAACCAAAATAATCTTGTCCAAACTCTCCACTAGGGATGTGGTCACCCAGTACTTGCTGGTAGGGGCAGATTCTGTGCTGGCCACGTACCTGAGAAGAATCTGAAAAGGGCAATGGTGGCCTGCAGAGGGTCAATCCAGACCAGTGTGAATGCTCTGTCAGCAGACGTGCTGGGCAGCTACCAGGTGTTTGAGGAGACTCTGACTGAAGGTGAGAGGTACGATTTCTTTACTGGCATCTACAAGACCAAGACATGTACCTTGATCTACTGCAGTTTATGGAGGAGACAGAACAGTCCATGCACGATGCCATCATGATTGTCAGGAGGGCCATCAAAAATGACTTGGTGGTGGCTGGTGGTGGGCTATGGAGGCAGAGGTCTCCAAGTACCTGTGGGATTAGCAAGGACTATTCCAGTCACATAGCAGCTGGATTGGGGCATATGCCAAGGCTTTGGAGATTATCCCACAGCAGCCATGTGACAATACTTTCTTTGAAACCACAAACATTCTCAACAAGCTGTGGGCATGGCATGCACAGAAATGCACCTGCTATGGCATGGACATCAACAATGAAGACATTGCTGACAACTTTGAGGCCTTCGTGTGGGAGTCAGCTATGGTGGAGGTCAATGCCCTGAAAGCAGCCTCTGAGGCTGTGTGGCTAGTCATGTCTGTAGATAAAACCATCAAGAATGGCTCAACTACAGATGCTCCCCCAGCAGCTGGCTGGGTGGAGGATGAAGTCACTTCCATCGAGAGGCATCCCACTCATTACAGAACTGGCGGGAAGGCTAGCTGAGGTGGCTTGGTTAATTGATGTTACAAGGACAGGATAGTAATTGGCCCAATCTGTTCCCACTGGAGGCTATTTAAATAAAACTTCAGGCTTAGGGGGAAACAGTGCATCTGGAAGGAAAGGGGTCAGTAAGTTCTGCAAGCTGTCTCATCATTTAGAGGGTTATACTATGTTCAACATCAGTAATAAACATGCTGTACTATTAATGGGGCAACTCTTGCCATTTACTTTCCTTACAACACAATTAAAAATTGATAAGACAGTTATATCTGGAAACGTACTATGTCCCTTAAATACCTATAAAGAACCAGAGCTTTCTAGAAACTAGGGGACTGGGCTGAGGTCGTCCTTCCAGAGATTTGGGAATTTGTATTTCACACATTTGGAAGGTATTACCTTGATAATCTACTCAGAGAGTTTTCCCTACAGAATTAGGAGATCTCTAGAATTGACTTGCATTTTATTAGTATTGCTCTTAATATTATAATTTGATACTTTCTCTAGACTTACAAAGGTCACCTGATATATAAAGTAATATATATTTGTGTCTGACAAAACTATAAGAGTATGAGCAAACTGCATAGTAATATTTTTCAATCCATAAGAATATTTCTCTGTGTGAGTCCAAAGGCAAGAAGAGTGTTGTATAAAGTAAGGGGGTGTCAAAAATTTGATACTCTTGTATTTTTGGTAATTTCATACCAAAATGTGTTGCAATTGCTCGCTCTCTCTATCTCTCTCTCTTTCTGTTTCTCTCAACCTCATTGAAAGTTTGCTCATTTGCTCATTTCTTGCCTCAATACGCACCCCCGCATCAAAAACAAACAAACAAATAACAGATAAACTGGTTCTTAACACAAACCTGGTTAATCTTCAGCTCTGGGAAAGTGGACACTGTGCTCTGATGTAAGTGTGTCCGTATGATAGACTGTGGCCTGGCAGATACAATGAGTGGCATGTCCCTCACCAAAATAATTTCACATGGTATGTGGAGCTTTCTTTTTTCTAGCTTAACTCTGAAACTTTTCTTAAAATAATCTTATTGATTGATGTTATGAACTGAAATGTATCCTCCAAAACTCAGTTAAAAATTTAGTCCCAATGTAATGCTATTGGGAATTGAGGCTTTTAGGAAGGCATTAGGCTTAGATGAGGTCATGAGAGTACAGTCCCCATGATGGGTTTAGTGCCCTTATGACAAAAGGAAAAGAGAACGGAGCTCTTATTCTCTCTGTTTCTCTTTCTCTCTCTCTACTGGATGTGGACACAGTGAGAAGGCTGTTGTTTGCAAGCCAGGAAGAGCACTGTAACCAGAGAAATGAATTGTTTGCACCTTGATTTTGGACTTCCCAACCTCCAGAACTGTGAGAAATAAATTTCCATTGTTTAAGCCACCCAGTCTATAGTATTTTGATACGACAGCTCAAACTGACTAATACAATAGAATATTTGCTAATTGAGATAACTCTGATAGTTTTCAGGGTGCTCATGGGACTGCCACAAAAAGTATGACAAACTGGGTGGGTTATAATAGCAGACATTTATTCTCTCACAGCTTAGGACGTTAGATGTCCAAAATCATGGTGTTGGCAGAGCAATGCTGTATCTAAATGCTCTAGAAAAGAATTCTTTCTTGCCACTCTCCAAGTTTCTAATGTTCCTTGGCTTGTAGCTGCATCACTCTGATCTCTGCCTCCATCTTCATATGGCTTTATTTTCTGTGCATGTCTCTGTGTGTCTGTCTTATAAGGATACTAGTCATTGGACTTAGGGTTCATCCTAATCCAGTACGCCCTCATTTTGACTTAATTATATCTACAAAACCCTATTTCCAAATAAGGTCACACTTTGCGGTTCTGGGTGGCTATACATTTTGGGAGGCTATACATTTTGGGAGGATACTATTCAATCCCCTACAGCTGATAGTGAAGTACAAATTTTCAGTAAATATTCAATTACTTCTAAAAATTACAGATGTGAATTTTCTTAGTAATAAAAATTATATTCTGATTTATTTTGTGTCGCTTCCTAACTCATTTTTTTCCATTTCATTTAATTTCTTTCCCTCATTGCTCCTGTCTCAGAAGGCTGTGGCTTACCCATGAGAAACGATAAACTCTCTCTTGTGGTTGATATTTATGGGGATGCAAGCTGACAGGTAAGCTGATGCACTCTTTCTTAAATATTTGACCCACAAATGTAGCCAGACACTTGAAACAAATCTGTGTTTCCTAGCTGGTGTGGTTATATTAATATCAGACAAAGTAGACCTCCAGACAAGGAAAATTGCCAGAAATAAAGAGGACATTTCATAATGATAAGAGGGTCAATTCATCAAGAAGACATATCTTAAATGTGTATGTGCCTAATAAAAAAAGTTTCAAAATCTGTGAAGCAAAACAAGATATTCTTAAATCCATAATCACAGTTGGGCATTTTTAACACACCACTATTAGTAATTGATAGACTATCTAGACAAAGAATATTGATAAAGGTATAGAAAATTTGAACAGTACTGTCAACATATCTGGCCTAAATAACATTTATAGAACATTTTACCCAACACTGCAAAATACATGTTCTTTTCAGGTATACATGAGAAATTCACCAATATAGGCAGCAGGATAGATCAAAAGAAGTCTCAACAAATTTTTTACAAAAGGAAATCTTATCGCATATTCTCTAACTGCAATAGAATTATGTTGGAAATCAATACAATATGTAAAAATCTCCAAACATCATAAAATGAAAAATATATGTTTTATCACCTCAACTTTAAAAATGAATGTCAGTGAAACATCTAATTGAACTCTATGAATCCCAAGTGGGTAAAGAAAAATCTCCACTAGATTGGTCAAGGAAATTAACTCTCAAAACCAATTAATCTTTTTAAAATTTATTGTTTATAGAGCTTTTTGCAGTTATCTTATGTATTACCATTGACCACTGGCTTGCTACATTTAGAAAGATGTACTCAGCAATATAAATAATGCTTGCAGATAGCCCAAGATTATTTACACAAATATTCTATATTATATTGCATGGTCTCATTTATTTAAAACCTCTAGGATCTCAAAGTCTTCCTGGAACCGAGGGGATTGCTAATTGTCTTGGAAATGTAAAATAAATACTTTTTCCACATATGTTAGTGCCACTGTTTATTGACTATTTGCTCAGCTCTGATGTAATTGGGGTCATTAGGGAAGCAAAAACAGCTCCCATCCCGTCAGTACCTGACCTTTAAACTAGTCGTACATTCAGTGTTACTGGATGTTAAACAAGCTCGCCCTTTCATGGCATGGTAGCTGCTGTTGCAATGCAAGCAGGAGCAGAGAGGTGCCATTCCTTGTTGAAAACTTTTTTGGAAAAAAAAAAAGCAAGTCTTCTGCTGCAGACATGGTGTTCCAAAAATCAGACAAAATATATTTCATGGAAAATCTATTTTGAGTTCGACATTCATTTGAAAAGCTAAAACTAGCATCCGGATAAAAAAAGGAAGGGATGAAACATCAAACTGAAAATATCTTCCTATATTGTGACATTTTAGCAAATGTAAATGAAACCACCTTTAAGGCTGTCACAAGCAAAGAAATCCAACTGGGGTCTTGATGACTGAAGGAATGTTAAAGAATCTCTCATCAGCAGACCATAAAGAATAAAGCAAAAGCTATCAGTAATGTGCAGATGTTATCAGGATGTGACTACAGCACAACCCCGCATCCCGATGAAGAGACAAAACTGCAGATGTTAAACATATTACAGGAACTAACCGCAAATTCTGTTTTGCTTCTCCTACTTTATAGCGTTTAATTTTTTTTTAAAGACACATGAATTGCACTTTGGAAGAACTTCCTCCAACCTCAATCACTTTGTAAGTCTAAATGCTTCCTACTAGAATGGAGGGAGTTCTGGGTAAAGTGGCATATAAATTACTACACGGGTGTGGGCAGTGGAAAGTATTCAGAGAAGGGATGTGTTTAAGCATTTATATGGAGGTGGTGGGAAGAGTTCTCATCATTGTGTGATAATGGAAGCCTAGGTGTGAGATAGAGACCCATACACTGATTTGACAACAAACCTACTTTAAATCTGCTTCAATCCTGGCAAAGCAAAAGAACTCATTGAAACTTCAATTTGTTAAACAAAGTAGAACACATTTGAAGATGTGAAGCCAATAATTCTGCCCAGATGACTTTTTTTTCTTTTAAAGTTATAGAGTAACAGTTTGATAGATAATTTACATAGTTTTCAAAGGCATTGTTTATCTTTCACTAACTGCCCCTCCTTGGTGAGAATTATTTTAGCGGGACAGCTGCGTTTTCATTATGTTCTTGAAAATGACCAATTATAAAATCATGAAAGGTATACTATGACATATATTTCTTTCATGTTCCAGGAAAAATTTGTTTTCCAAAAAGAACCCAGCCTATCTATTGTGCTCAGCTGCTGGTTTGATCCCAGGTCAAAGTGGGGGTCAGCAGCTGGGGTGAGTAGGTCAGTTTGCTGGTGCCCTCTTCTGTCCAACACAGGTCTCTGCTGGCCTCTGTCCCCTCTGCTCTCCATCTGCAATTCTGTTCTCTCCCAAGGAGCCAGCATGACCTTGCCCTTCAGGCCCTTTATTCAGAACCAGACAACATCAGCCGGGTCACATGGACTGAAGATTACAGAACAAAAACCCAAAAAAAGGATAAGGAAGTTACTTTTAAAAAAAATAACAACATGACCTCTTTGAGATTAAAAACAAAACACACTAAAACACACAAATCAATTTTGGGGATGGGCTTTTACTTCAAGGAAAAACACGTAATTTACATTTGAAAGGGTAAATATTAGAGCATACCAAAGAATGATACTCTACTTCTGGTGAAAATGATTGTCTGGTGTTTATAAGGATGAAAACTCATAGATATATATCATCTAGAAGGAAGGGTGGCTTAATATGTATCCTCAAAATAATTTTCTTTGGGATTCAGGAAAGAATAATGCCAGAAAATGGGAGTCAACATATTGTACGTTCCAAAGGAAAGAGACAGAAGAGATATACAATAAAAAAGATAGTCCTGCTTGATGTTACGAGGCTTGAGTAAGTAATTCTATTCCGATGATTTAAAAACAAACCAAACCCATGACAAAAACAATCGTTGGTTTTCAAGCACACCCATCTATTTATGTCCTTATGGACTAAATACAGTAGAACATAAACACAGTTTATCTTTAAAGGTTGGTTAATAGTGGGCTCAGTACATTCTCTTCATCTCTCTCCATTCCTAGTGCCTGGAACAGCATCTGGCACATTGAGAGTGTCCAATCATATTGGTTAAATGAAATCATTGAATAAGAGTAAAGAACCCTGTTCTGGATACTGAACAAAGTAAAATATTCAAATTTTTGAATATTTCAACATTCTTTGTCTCAGGGGCCATCTCAGCTTGTAAGAAAATTTCATGTATTTTTTATGCCTGGGTAGGCAACTACAGAGGGAATGAAAGAAATTCTTTAGCGTAAGGTGGTTCCACCTTTTGCCAAGTTGTGACCAGCTGAAAAACTCAAAACATTCTGAGGAGATGCTATCTGCCATAGGGATTACCACAATACATGTAGGATCAAAGAAAACTCCACATTTTACCCTGGTGATTAGCTGTAATTAAATAAAGTAAGTCTTTTTAAACTTCATTAGCAGCAAGAACGTTTGCTACAGCAGAGTGGGCACAAATCATCCATTCTTAATTAAAAGATAATCCACAGGATGGCCATAATCTTCTTCTAAAAATACACCATTTACCCCTGAAAGATTTTCTCATCAAATAAGGATAAATAACAGTTTCTATGAGTTTAAGCCATGAAGGAAGGATGCTCCTCCCGTTTGCTTGAGTGAGTGCTGAATGTGGCTGATAACATCACTTTGGCATGCTATTATCTAAAATGGTAGAATACCTCACTTCAGCAAAGTCTGACATAAATCTTTGAAAACAAAGACATTGCATATGTATGAGCTGAAATAGATATGACAGTGTTGGCACATTAATATTCCTGTCACTAGGGGGTTTCAAACTTTTAAGGAGAGGATGGGAATGAATTCAGACTGTAGCTGGTAAAATAGGGCAACATACAGTAGGACAATTAGGCATGGGGAACCATCATAAAATATGTACAGAGAAAGGGTTCCCCTGCACCCTGCCTTTGGTAAAAAAAAAACTGTAGATCATTTCTTAGGAATGCCAAGAATAATTAACTTGGCTTAGAGATATGCATGGTTGTTCTAAGCATACTAATAAGAATATTCCACAAAGACTAGTCCCAATCAATAGAAGAGACAACTGTTTTCTCATGTGTAGCCACTGTGGTGGTTTGTGGTAACAGATGTTTCCACTTATTCCACAACAACCGTCATTAAAAGTAACTGTGGGTCCTAATTGAATAGTTCTCCATATAGTTGGATCTGTGCAGAAAATAGTTCTCTTGTTTTATATCCTAAAATTGTTTTCTTTTCCTGCTTTCGATTGCTGATATGATAAGCTTTATCATGATCTTAATACTTAATTTCTATGAAGAAGTAAATGAATAAAAAATAAATTTGTTTCTACTCCATCCTACCCTACGTAAGTGTTGGGAAACCATCTACTTAGAGATGCCAACCATTTTTAGAATAGCCTTGTAAATCATCAATTCTAGAAAACCACCACTTACACAGGAAGATGACATAACTGTTGTATTAGATTTACATTACATTCTGTATGGGAGTGGGTAAGAGTTATTCAACACTAGGTCTTAATGAAAAATAGTCACTAAGTCACAGTTCTGGTGTTTGAAACTTATGTTGAAATGTTAGCGTTTTTCTTTTGATAAAGCATATGTGTTGATCTGGTGAATGGAAATGAGGGGCTGGGCTGCTTAAAGGCTTTTTACCAAAAGCTTTTTGGACACAGTGCTCTAGCCCTGGGAGGCTTGGTCTGAGCCCTGACAGCAGTCATCCAGATGGAGAAAAAAGGCTTCAAAACCTCCCCTTTTGACAAAGAGACATGAAATAATATCTGACAAAAGCATCTCAAGCAAATATGATGGCAATCCAACAATTATGTAGGCTACAAAGGAGAGCACCTCTCACTACCCAGTGTCTTTCTTCTTCAAATTTTACTTATAACGTCTCATAGAGGTGCTTAGGTCAGTATTTTTAGAAACAATTTAATGTATGACTGTGCTTTGGGTATGGTCAGACTCCTTTATTATACTAATGCTATTTGTCATTTCATGCATGTGTCAGCATTGTTTTTGAATGGCAAAAAAAGGTTGGGAAGAAACCAAGCACAAAGAAAGGCTCTTGCAGCTCACTATATGCAACTTTGTTTTAGAAAGAAAGAAATATTCCAAGGAGATAGGTTATATGACACATGCAAAATGTTGGGATCTCTTATATGTTGAAAGAAATAAATTAAATAATATTGGCCAAAGAATGGCAGCAAAATTGACCAGGTCAAGCTTCCCTCTTTATTCTCAGACTGTCTGCAAATACATTGTTCTTGATCTTGGAAAATAGGTAAGAGAAAGGCTTTTTCAAAGATCTGAAAATACTTACTTCGTTTTGTTAGCACAATACTAAACTGTGAAGAATTTACATGTGCAAAATAAATTTTGATTCAATCTCATACATAAATCATCATTAAAAGCATATATACCCCATGAATTGAAGCCCAAGTTTCAACTAGGATAAATAACAATAATAATAATAATAAATGAGGTGAAATATATACTTCACAAATAGCTGCAACATATGCTTTCTCAAAATGTTTCCTTTTTTGTTTTATAATAATCAATCTGTTCCTGATGGAAGATAAGTCTCAAATAAGCAAAGTGCTCATGGTATGAAATTATTGATATGAATTGTAAATGAAAACAAAGCTACTTGGTCCTTTAAAATGTTCTCTTTCATGTTGATTTATCGTAGAAAAATAATAAATTGCAGCCTCTTCTTCTTCCTCTGACATATTTGGGATAGTTTACATGACTTTGAAATGGCTGAAATATTTTACCACCCATCGTAGAATATTCTGAAGAGGGGAAGAAAAACAAAATGTATTTACTTTCCTGTGGCCATTTCTTACTGTCTCAACCAGTACTTGGGAATACCAAAGAAGTACTGTTTAATGGGAAAGAAAAAATAAATCAAATGTATCAAAAATTATGTTAGAAGTTAACTTGGTAAGAGGTAGTCAATCCATTTACCACGTGGTCTGTATTATAAAGACACTGCAAGTTCTCTGATACCCACATGTGCTAATCAAGTTACCTATAAAGGGGCTGTAGATAAGGATGCCCCTAAAATTGACTATAAATACTAGTTACCATTTAAAAGGCACGAGAAAGATGTAGTCTTTTCTACCACATTCACACAAAGAAGTTTCTTTATTTATACCCTCACTATTTCTTTCTTGGGATAACCTCTTTTGTTCTATCAGATTGTACAGATTGAATTTGCTGTGAAATTACATTTTCTGCTAGCTATGAAAGAAGTAGAATTTCAGTATACCACTGATAAAGCCATCATAGCTTTTATTTATTATGTATAAAGCACCTATTATGATTTAGACCCTTACAAAAGCTAGCATTTGTTAAAACATTTCATATATTTAAATATGTTTGGTTTCAAAGATAAAATATATTGTATCTTGTTTGTCATTTATTAAAACATTTCATATATTTAAATGTGTTTGGTTTCAAAGATAAAATATATCGTATCTTGTTTGTTTGAATTAAATGTTTGTCTCACTTTTTAGCACACCAGATGCATTTCCTTGTTTGACTTAAACAAAAACGGTCATGGGTTTGATTTTATATGGAGTTAAAACATTTAGTAAAATAGCTGTTTTATATGAAATGCAGAACACAAATATCTACAAACAAATGTGAATTTGGTATTACCAATGAAGAATATACCCTAAGTCACTGGTACCATTTAATCTTATGTGCAATGGCATTTTCTTATCTAGCAAAACAAGTCCTCCATCATCTGTTACCATTTTATATAAAATAAATAAAAGACCAACTTCTTTTCTTATCCATGCATTGCTTACGCCTTGAAAAAACAGATATGTTTTATAAAAGAAGTTGTTATATTAAGATGTATGTCTGCTTTTCTTCGGAAGACAGATTAGAGTGCTTCAGCTGCCACTAAAGTTGTCGCTCTTTGTAACAAAATGTAATGCTGCATATATAAAAATGCAAAGTGTAATGTAGAGTCAAATGTCTCTCAGCACAAGAGTTGTTCGTTTTAGCACCCATTTTGTTGGTATTTATCAACTTACTAATTATAGGCAAATTGCTTCCAACACGAAAACTGTGATGATTAGCAGTTTTTTCTGCTAACTCTAGTCTACTGTAGTTCCGGTAAAGAATGTCAATAATCCAGATTCCTTTCTTTTTCCTGGCTTAGAATGTGTAAAAATAAATTCATCAGGCTAGCATTTCTCAACTTTTGGGAAACGTGGTTTGGAAAGATGGGGGTGGGAAGAGGAAAAGGAATGGATATCTAATCAAGAAGGTCTAGTTGCGGCTTCCCATCATTTGGGCAATCTTGAAGGCATACTTGAGACTAATCTATCTATCACATAATGGAATTAGGTAATCCCAGTTTTACTAACAGAGTCAATGCATTTGTGCGTTGCAAGGGAAGTGCGTCAATCACTAGAACTCAGCATAAAATACCTATGTTAAAGAAGGGAGTGAGAAGAGTTTTAAGAACTAGCTCACATATCATCACTGATAACCAGAAAATGGCTGGCATATACTGTTTTAAACCTTTCATAGAACTGTGCAGCAGAGCTGCATGATATTGCTTGGTCGGACATAAAACAGTTTGTAACCTTCAGCCTTCCGTTACAATCCTTTAAAGTGAGCTCAAATGAAAATGGGAGTAACATGCCAATCCAGAAAATGTTTTCATAACATGCAATACAATAAAAGGTTGAATTTTCTATCACCATTGCTAATTTCACCCATTTGTTTCTCATTACAATAAGTAAACAGGATTAAATGGAAAATCTTACAGTTCACAGAATACATTACACAGCAGAAATGTCTGTAGCGAATACTGACTTAGTGTCTTAACCAACTTACATGCCCCTAAGTGACTATTTCTCCCAGCAATGAAGTTTTTACAATTTTAAAATTATGTTGGCAGGTTCCAGTCAACAATGATGTCTGCAATGTCCTTCTTTCTCCAATACATTGCTTTTAGTCTAATTGCTTATTTGCAGTCTCAGCAAGCAGAGAGAAGAATTTTATCCTCTTTGCCTTGTCTCTGAATACTAACTAGCTGGCCAAGCCAAGGCTCTCTAAAGAGAGAAACTGCATGGGAGACACACTGCATTTGACACAGTCAAGAGGTAAAAGAAAGAGCAAAACAAAAGTCTATTCAGGACTGAATCCTGTGATATTCTCCCCCATCCCCCATCCCCTTTAAAAATAAAGAGAAAGGGGGGATATACCCATAAATCCATGCCTGAATGCCTGAGGTTGTCAGAATAAAGGACAATGAATGACAGGTGACTGTCAGTCTAATTCTCAGTCTCCAAGTTATCACTTTTTGGCATTGTTAAATACAAAAAGTGTATACATAACAAGGAAATATGTCATAAGTTCTCTATGAATGCACAGACAGGTTCAATATGGGAGAACTTAAGTATTTCCACATGGGCATATGCGTTTCCTTCCAGTTCTGTGTATTTTTCCTGAAAGTGTTCTCAAATTAATGTTTTTCTAATGGCAAGAATGCTAAGTAACTTTTGGGAAAATGCTGAAGGGTTATTAAACTGCTTGCCTTTTATTTCTTTTTTTAAGAATGGGAGCTATAACTTGATATATAAAACTCCTTGCACATGTTGCTACATTTTTAAAAAAGAAGTAAAAACCAACTGATGAGAGTTTTTCTGTTTGATTTTTAAAAGGCTCTTCTCAAGCTATTTTCCCCCAAGATCTCTTTATACTTTCATCTTTGCAGACTGCCTTAATCCTCCTGTCTTTGTTGTTCCAATGTCTGATCAGCTTGTTCTACCCCGCATTTGCTAGAACTGAAACTTGACTTCAGGCACTTGCAGTTTTAAATCCCTACAAACCTACAGGCTTTCCAGAGAAAGGTGGAGAGTGCAGAAGCAGGAAAGGTTTTGATGGTTATTTAAATAACGTATATTAACTTGTCTGTTGCATTTACTACAGGTACAGAGAGATAAATGTAGTGATGGAGTAATTTGTAATTAAAATAAATTTGGCCTCTTCTCAGATTACTGGCGCACTCCAGTCTGTTGACCATCTGTAGTAGGACAAAGATTCTATTCTGAGTTCTATTGGGCTGGGTAAGAGACACAGCTACACAGAACCCCAAGTTTCTACATCTTACCACAGTGGGCATGAAGAAAGTTCACTGTGGCCAACTTTCTGATGTCAGATATGACCTAGGTGACTAGCAGCACTATAGAGACAGTAATCTGTATCACTGCAAACATAAGGCACCATTCTGGGGAAATGCCACTGGTGGTACCACCCCAGCAGGTGTTACTAAATGTTCTAAGTCTTTTGAGAGAAATTAAGAAGGGAAAGTATATAATTGAAATGAATCAAGAAAAGCAGGAGTAAGTTATATTTTCTTTTCTTTTCCTTGCTATAAAGGAAAAACAAATCTTAAAAACATCTAAATAGCTTGTTCATATTTAACAGTGAAATACACAGAATTCTCTCATATGAACAATAATTTGTTCACATTTAACAGTGAAATACACAGAATTCCCTCTCATTCCTACTTTTGAAGTTTGGAAAGTGAAAATACTTGATAGGAAACAGATATCTTATTCTTCAAGAAATTAACTTGTAGATTATTTGACAAACTGATATTATGAGATCCAACCTTTATTGCATATGAAATTTATTTCTGTGCAAAAATGAATAAGATTCCTGATTCTATTTTTCTTTCTTTCCCCATTTACAATACATATAACTTAAAGTGCCTCATTTGAAGCAGAAATGATTATGTCTAATGACTGACAATGTTTTCATATAGTGGTAGTAATTATTTGTACTTATTTGTAGTAATTCTATTTCTACCTCTTATTTATTATTATTCTCTTTAAAAAAACTCCTAGGAAAAACAGTAATCAAAAAATCTTCCTGTTATAATTGATATTGACAGGTTTATGGAAACTAAACTTGAAAGTCACAGACAAATTGTTATAAACTTCAGGATTATAGTCTACTATTATTTTTGGTTAATAGAAAATATATGAGTATGAAAATTACATATGAAAGTGATATGAAGAAAAGATTTCATTTGAGAAAAAAATGAAACGCTAACTTTTAGCAAATAAAATTAAATCTATGCACATTTAAAGAGTGTTTTTGAGGGTGGATGAAATGATCAAAAATCCAAGTTTGCTATTGAGTAGTTGCATGAAAATATTTTGTGATGAAAACAGAATAATTGTTATTTTAAACCAAAGGGGATTTTTGTGGAATGTGTATGTGCATAGGGATGTGTGTATGTGTGTGTGTCTGTGTGTGTGTGTCTATGTCTGTGGTGGGATGATAGTGAGAGACTAGGAAGAGTTATGTTGGGAATAATACTGTTTCATACTAGAGACTTTTCAAAATGAAGATATATAATTCTGCATTTCATTTATATTTAACAAGATCTACTATACAGTTGAGGGAATCCCAATTATTTTGAAAAATAATGACCTATGGGTCAGCCATAACTTGACAACTCCTGATGAGGGTTCGAGGAAAAATTCAAGGTCTTGAAAATACAGAAATCTAAGTAGATCACCATCATCATGTGATGACAGTAAGTTTTATACTTTTTCTGAAAAAGATCATTATTTTATGAGCTAGTTATATGTATGATGACTAATAATTTCTTTCTCTAATAACAAAGAACAATGTGGTCGAAGGGATGAAATACTCAGCTGATCATTATTCCTAAGTAGTAGGTAATGAGTACTTTCCTTCTAAAAGCAATTAAGCTTAAATTCATTAGTAACTGTATTTTAGCCAATATTTATCCTCTAGATTGTAACAATATAGTGTCAGGAGTGAGAAGTGGAGAAAATGATTACTATGGGCCAGAGAGTCAGAGAGGCAACATGACAGAGATGTGGTTTGTCCTTTAGATTGGAGAAAGGGAGATTAAGAATAGGTCTGGGGGAGGAGAAAGAGCATGATGAAAGAGGAATGAAATGAGCAAAGACACAGACATGAGGAAGAATATAGGTGTAAAATGTCCAAACCGTGACTTTCCCTTTGTAGAGATAGGTAGGTAGGTAGATAGACAGATAGAGATGGATATGTACAGAATGGAGAACCTCATAGTGGAAGGTAAATTCTGTGATAATATTTAGGAAAGTCTATTCTTTTGTATTGGTATGATTCATATTTCAAAAAGAATAGAGTGACATCAACAAGATGGCTGGCTAGAGTTACCTGATACTTGTCCTCCCCAAAAGGGCCAAACGATGAGTAAACAACTATACTTTGAGTACAATGACTGAGTATGCTGAAGAACACCAGGGATATGACAAAAATCCCTGTGGTGCACAGAAAACCAAGATAGCGACATAAAGAGGTGAGCAAGGCATCCTGCCTTTGCCACACTGCCTCCTCCACTAGGCTCAGCTCAGAGTCAGTGGAGAGATCTTCTTATGAAGGAAAGGTAAGATGGAGTTTTCCAAAAGGCCCCATGGCAGCCACAAACACCAGCAATCCTTGGTGTAGAAGAGTTCCACAGTCTTCATAGGCCTTCACTCCTATGTTTGTACAGTAGCCTGGAGTTGTGCAGCTGCATTGTCTCAGAGTAGAAGCCCACCTTGAGCACTCTCCACCCCCATGGCTGAAGCTTCTATGGCTCAGCTTCATCTTGAAACTGGACACACTACTAGAGTCCATTCTGCCTTGGGGGCCAGTAGCAGCCAATTCTTTCTATGGCAGAGGCCCCACTGTCTTATCACCATGTTCACACCAGTGTTTGCAATATCATGAACTTTACTGCCAAGAGCCTAGGCTAGTCAGAATGACAGACTCTGACATCTAAACCCATGTGACACACCACCCCTCCTAGGAGCAAGCAGAGGGCTGCACAGTAGGGTAGCCACTAAACAGCCAGCTGGGGGCCTCACCCATGCACACTTGTGCGGAACAACTGATTGGCCAACTTATTCTGCACATGTGCAGCCTGAAAGCTGGTACTATGGTGATCTGATCCCCTCAACAGATCACTGCAGATCAACTCAGTCCTGCCATACTCATGCTACCTGTGTCCAGCTTGACAGCTGGTCCAATGGTGGCCGCAAGTCCCTGGAAAGACTTCTGCAAGGCCACCCAGTCTTGCTGCACCTGCATGCAATGGCACCTGGCCTGACAACCAGTGCTGCAGTGGCTTGAACCTGTGAACAGACTTCCTCAAGGCTGTATGGCATGACCATGCTCATGTGCACCAATGCCCAGAACAACTACTTGTCAGATGGCAGCTTCATTCCTCTGACAGTCTGCAGCAGGACCACCTGATCCTGCTATGCACATGTACACCTGACTCAATAGCCAGACCAGTGGTATCTCTACTTTCCCAGAAAGTCAGCCACACAGCTGCTCAGCCAGCTATACCCTGTCCAACAGCCAGTCAAGCAGGAGCCACTGCCTTCATGGAAAGCCCATAGGACAGCCTGTCAATTTTCTGTGCTTGCTCACATCTGCTCCCACAACCAGCCTGATATCTCCCCTACCTCCAACAAAACTGCATCAACACCATCATAAACTCACACAGACTAGGCCACTGAGGCAATCACGGATGTTGCTGACAAGAATTATAGCTAAACTGCTTAGAGACCATGCTACTGACTCCACCCAGAACCAAAGTTAATGCATCATATCCAACTGACATCCTAAGACCTATCTACAGAAAAACTCTGTACATAAGCTACTACATAAAATTGAAAAAAGTGACTGTTTCTCTAGATGTGCACATATAAGTGTAGGAACATAAGAAAAATTTAAAAAGAAGGAAACACGACACCCTCAAAGGAACACAATAAGTCTCTTAGTAACAGACTTCAAAGAAAGAACATTTATAAAATGACTGTAAAGGAATTCAGGTACTTATGAAATGGCTTTAAAGGATTATTATAAAATAATAATCTTAAGGAAGCAAGAAGCAAGAGAACACAAACAAAAGACAACCAATTCAATGAAATCAGGAAAACAATTCATCATCTGAATGAAAAATTCAACAAAGAAATAGAGATCATGAAAAGGAAACAACAAAAATCCTGGAGGTGAAGAATTCAATGAATAAAATGAAAACACCATTGAAAGTTTCAACAACTGACTAGTTCAGGCAGAATAAAAAGTCTCTGAACTTGAATACAGGTCTTTTGAAATAACCTTGTCAGAAGAAGAAAAAAGAATAAGAAAGAATCATGAAAGCCTATTGGGCACACAGAATAACACTGAGCAAACAAAATTTGCATTAGGGGAGTATCAGAAGGAGAAGAGATGGAGAAACACACAGAAAACCTATTTAACAAAATAATAGCAAAAAGTTCCCAAGTTTTGAGAAAGATAAGGACATCCAAACTCAGGAAGTTCAAAGACCCACAATTACATTAAACGCCAAAAAATCTTCTTCAAGATGCATTATAATCAAACTTTTAAAAGTCAAAGAAAGAGAATTCTTAAAGAAAGAAAAGAAAAGCATCAAGTCAAATATAAGATAATTATTATTAGACTATCAGCAGCCTTCTCAGCATAAATCTTTCAGGGTAGGAGAGAATAGGATTATATATTCAAGGTTATATATTCAATTTAGCAAAGCTATCCCAGAAGTAAAGGAGAAATCAAGACATTTTAAGACAGGCAAAAGCTGAAGAAATATGTCCACACTAAACTGGCCTTACAAAAAGTGTTTAAGGGAGCATTATGGCTGTAAAAAAAAGAACCATAATTACTATCATGAAAATATAGGAAAGTATAGAAATCACCAGTAGAGGTAAATCCATGTAGCAATCTAAGAATACACCAGTGTTGTAGTTGCCAGTATGAAAATTCCTCAATGCTCTAGTATGAGGGTTTAAAAGAAAATTTTTTAAAAACAACAACAGCCACAATTAGGAGATAAGAAATACATAATAGATAAGAAAGTAAATTAAGGCAAAAAAAAAAAAAAAAACACACACACAAATTATAAGGTGGGAAGAAAAAAGTCTAGAGTACTCTTTTGTGAGCAAAATTAAGTTGCTATGAGCTTAAAATAGTCTATTATAACTATATGACTCTTTATGTTAGCCCTATGGTAATCACAAAGCAAGAAATTACAGCAGATAAACAATGAGAAAAAAAAAGGAAACTAAGATTAGCACCAAAGAAAACTACCAAGCCACTGAGGTAAATAAGTGAGGAAGAAAGAACAAAGGCTCCAGAAATGTTATTAGACCTAAAGGGAGAACTAGACTGTAATACAACAATAATAGAGGCCTTCAACACCCCCAGTTTCAACAGTAAACAGATTATTTAGATTAAAAATCAAAAAGGAAGCATTGGACTTGATTATACCATACAGTAAATTAACCTAACAGACATTTACAAACAACCAGAAAACAATGAACAAAATTGTAGGAGTAAATATATCCTTATATATCCTTATATATTAATATTAAACTTGAATGTAAATGGATTCAATTCCCCAATTAAAAGATATAAAGTAGCCAAGCAGATTTAAAAAAAAGTAGGAATCAACTACTTGTTTCCTACCAGAGACTTACTTCATTGTTAAAGACAAACAGACTCTGTGTGAAGGGATGGAGAAAGATTTATGCAAACAGAAACCAAAAGTGAGCAAGAATAGCCATACTTATATTAAATAAAATTGACTTTAAGTAAAGAAGTATAAAAAGAGACAAAGAAGCTCATTATATAATGATAAAGGGATTAATTCAACAAGGAAACATAACAATTGTAATATATATGCACCTAACTCCAGAGCACTCAGATATATAAAGCAAATATTATTAGACCTAAAGGGAGAAGAAGACAATAGAAGTAGGAGATTTCAACATCCCACTTTCGAAATGGACAGATTATCTAGATAAAAATAAATAAATAAATAAGGAATAAACATTGGACTTAAACTACATTATAGACCAAATTAACCTAACAGACATTTACAGAACATTTTCTCCAGTAGCTAAATAATACACATTTTCCTCAATTGCACATAGAACATTGTCCAGGATAGAACACATGTTATTCCACAAAACAAGTCTGAAGAAATTTAGGAAGATCGAGATTATATCAAGTATATTTTCTGACCATCATGGTATGAAACTAGAAATCATCAACAAAAATAAATTCAGAGACTGTATAAATACATGAAAATTAAACAATATGTTTCTAACAAAATCAATAAATCAATGAGGAAATTATAACAGAAATTAAAAATTTCCTGAAGACAAATGAGAATATAAACACATTATACCAAAACCTATGGGACACAGCAAAAACATTTCTAAGAGGGAAGTTTCTAGCAATAAATGCCTACACCAGAAAAAGAAGAAAGATCTTTAATAATAATAATAACAATAATAATAATATAATAAACTAAAGATATGACCCAAAAACCCAGAAAAATAAGAACAAACTAAATCCAAAAGGATTTAGAAGGAAGAATATACAAAATGCTTAGAACTAAAATAAACAAAATAGATTCTAGAAAAACAAGTCAAAAGATTAACAAAATGGAGTTTTGTTTTTGAAATGATGAACACAATCAATGAACCTTTAGCTAGACTGACTAAAGAAAAAAGATAAATAGAATAGAAGATAAAAAAGGAGACATTACAACTGATGCCACAGAAATATAAAAGATCGTAAGAGACTATTTTGAAAAGCTGTGTGCCAGTGTATTAGATATATAGAAGAAATGGGTACATTCCTGGATATACAAAGATTAAATTATGAAGAAATAGAAAATCATATAGACCAGTAACAAATGAGAAAATCAATAATAAAAAATCTTTTATCAAAGAAAAGCCCTGGGCCTGCTGAATTCTACCAGACATTTAAAGAAGATCAATTCTCCTCAAACTATACTAGGAAACTGAAAAAGAGAATATTTCCAAACTCATTTTATAAGGCCACCACTACCCTGATTCCCAACCTGGACAAAAAAAAAACACAACAATAAAAAACTATAGGCCAATATCCCTGTAGATTAACATAGATGCAAAAATCCTCAACAAAATACTAGCAAACCAAATCTAACAACAAATTATAAAGATCATTCACTATAATTAAGTGAGAATCATCACAGGGATGCAAGGATGGCTTAACAAACAGAAATCAAAAAATGTGGCTACACCACATTAACAGAAAGAAAGACAAAATCATATGATCACTTCGATAGATGCAGAAAAAGAATTTGACAAAATTTCACATCCCTAAATGACAAAAACTCTACAAATTGAGTCTAGTAAGTATGTACTCAATTTGTACATACTTAACACAATTTGTACAGACTCAACACAATAAAGGACATTTATGACAATTTCACAGTTATAATCATACTGTTGGGGAAAAGCTAAAAGCTAAACTTCTAAGATCAGAAACAAAACAAAGTTGCCCACTTTGACCACTTCTATTCAACATAGTAATAGAAGTCAGAGCAATTGGCAAGGGAAAGAAATAAAAAGCATCCAAATGGGAAAGGAGGAAGCTGAAGTGTCCCTGTATGCAGATGACGTAATCTTATATATGGAAAACCCCAAAGACTCTACCAAGAAACTTTTGGATCTACTAAACAAATTCTGTAATGTTGAAGAATACAAAATCAACATACAAAAATCAGTAGTGTTGCCATTTTCTAATACTGAATGATCTGAAAAGGAAATCAGGAAACCAATTTTATTTACATTAGGTACAAAACTAACGTACTTAACCAAGAAGGTGAAATATCTCTACCCTGAAAAATATAAAACTTTGATAAAAGAAATAGAAAAAGACACAAATAAACGGAAATATATTTTTTGTTCATGGATTGGAAGAATTAACATTGTTCAAAATGACCATACTCCCAAAGAAATCTACAAATTTAAAGCAATCCCTATCAAAATACCAATGATAGTCTTCACAGAAATAGAAAAAGCAATCCTAAAATTCATATGGAACCACAAAAGACTTTGAATAGCCCAAGCAATTTTGAGCAAAAAGAGTAAAGCTGAAGGCATCACACTACTCGACTTCCACTAAAATCTGGAATAAGACAAGGATGCCCACTTTTACCATTCTTATTCAGCATAGCCCTGGAAATCCTAGCCAGAATAATGAGGCAGAAAAAAAATAAGTAAATGGCTTCCAAATTGTAAAGAAAGAGGCCAAATTATCTTTATTTGCATATAATATGATCTTATATTTAGAAACACCTAAAGACTCCACTAAAACACTCTTAGAACTGATTAACTAGTTTAGTAAAGGTGCAAGATACAAAATCAGAATACAAAAATCAGTAGCATTTTTTTACACTAACAGCAATCAATCTGAAAAAGAAATCAAGAAAGAAACCTCATTTATAATAGCTACCAAAAATACATAGAAATAAATTTAACCAAAGAAGTGAAAAATCGCTACAAGAAAAACTATAAAACACTGATAAAAGAAATTGAAGAAGGCACACAAAAAAAGGAAAGATATCTCATGTTCATGGATTGGAACAAAAGTGTCTACACTACCCAAAGCAGTCTACACATTCAATGCAACATCTATAAAACTACCAACATTCTTCACAAAAATAAAACAAATAATCCTAAAATTTGTGAGAAAACCACAAAAGACTCTGAGTAGCTAAAGAAATCTCAAACAGTTAGGGGCAATGGCTCATGCCTATAATACTAGCATTTTGGGAGGCTGAGGTAGGTGGATCACTTGAGGCCAGGAGTTTGAGATCAGCCTGGCCAACATGGGGAAACTTCGTCTCTACTAAAAATATAAAAATTAGCTGGGCATAATGGCACACATCTGTTACCCCAGCTACTCAGATGGCTGAGGCACAAGAATCACTTGAGCCTGGAAGGTGGAAGTTGCAGTGACTGGAGATTGTGCCACTGCACTACAGCCTGGGTGACAAAGCAAGAGTCTGTTTCAAAAATAAAATAAAACAAAATAAAAATCCTGATCAAAAAGAACAAAGCTGAAGACATCACACTACCTGATTTCAAATTATACTACCAAGCTATAGTAACCAAAACAGCATGGTGTTGGTATAAAAACAGACACATAGACTATGAAACAAAATAGAGAAGCCAGAAATAAATTCACACAGTTACAACCAACTCATTTTTGACAAACGTGCCAAAAACGTATATTGGGAAAAGGACAGTCTCTTTAATAAATGGTGCTGACAAAATTGGATATTCACATGCAGAAAAATGAAACTGGATTCCTATCTCTCACTGTATAAAAAGTCAACTAAAGATGGATTAAATATTTAAATTTAAGACCCAAAACTATGAAACTACTGAAAAAGAATTGGGGAAATGCTGAAGGACATTACTCTTGGCAAATATTATCTGCGGGTAAGTTGTCAAAAGCACAGGCAACAAAACCAAAAATAGACAAATGAGATTACATTGAGTTAAAAATCTTCGAAACAGTAATGAAAACTTTAGCAAAGTGAAGGGATGACCTACAGAATGGAGAAAAAGTGTCCATCTGACAAGGGATAAATGAGCAGAATAGATAAAGGAACTCAACACAACTGCAAAAGAAGATCCAACATAAAAATGGGCAAAACACCTGAATTGATATTTCCCAAAAGAAGACACATGAATAGTCAACAGGTATATGAAAAAATGCTCTATATTACTAATCACCAGGGACATGCAAATCAAAACTACAATGAGAGACTACCTCATTCTAGTTAGAATGACTAGTATCAAAAAGACAAAAGTCATGAAGTATTGGCAAGGATGTGGAGATAGGGAACACTTACACATTATTGGGGCTGTAAATGAGTGCAGCCATTATGAAAAACAGTATGGAAGTTCCTAAAAAATTAAAAATAGAACTGCCATATGATCTAGCAATCCTACTACTGGGTATATATCCAAAGAAATAATGTCAGCATGTAAAAAATATAACTGCACTCCCATGTTTATTGCAACACTGTTCATGATAACTAAGATACGGAAGGAATCAACTTAAGTGTCCAAAAAGGGATAAATGAATAATGAAAATGTGATATATACACACTATGGAATATTATTTAACCACAAAAAGGAATGAAATCCTAGTATTTATGACAACAAGGATGAATCTGGAGGACATCATGTTAAGTAAAATAAACCAGACACAGAGACATATATCACATGTTCTCATTCATATGCAGAATCTTAAAAATTTTTTATATCACAGAAGTAAAGAGTAGAATAGTAGTTACCAGAGACTAGAGAGGGGAAGGGATAGGGGACAATGGAGAGTTTATTCAATGGGTACAAAGTTATAATTTGATAGGAATAATAACTTCTCATAATCTATTGCACAATTGGGAGACTATGGTTAACAGAAAAATATCATATATTACAAAATAGGTAGAAGAAAGGCTTTTGAACATTCCTACCTCAAATAAATTATAAACGCATGAGGCAATGGATAGACTAACTAGTCCGATTAGATCACTGTACAATATACAAAAGTATGGAAACATCATATGGTACCCCATAAATGTGTACAATTGCAATTTGTCAAAAAATAAATTTAAAACATTTAAAAAATAAATTTTACAAAGGAGAGATTTTATCTTATAACAAATACTGAGGAATAGAGATTTTAAAATCTTGCAATTAAAAAAAAATACTTTTCTAGCCTTGACAACGTAGCAAAACTCTGTCTCTACAAAAAAATACAGAAGTTAGCTGGGTGTGGTGGTGTGTGCCTGTAGTCTTGGCTAATCAGGACCCTGAAATGGGAGAATCACTTGAACCTGGGAGGTCGAGACTTCAGTGAGCCATGACCATGTCACTGTGCTTCAGCCTGGGCAACAGAGTGAGACCCTATCTCTAAACAAACAAACAAACAAACAAACAAACAAATAAATAAATAAATAAATAACTCTTCTGATTGAAAGATGGAAATTCAGATTAGGCATTCCTGCAACAACTCAAATGACCCATTCATATTTTTCCTTCCCCTGGGCTCCAGAACTCAAGTTCAAAAGACGATGTATCAGTAGCTTATGCAGTACTAGATTGAGTATAAATTGGTACAAATATTCTGGAAAAAAAAAAAGCTAACAAATGCTTTATAGGTTAAAAGCCTTGAACATGTGTATATACTAGCAATTCTACTGCTTGGAATTTATCAAAGATAAATAATCAGATAACCCAGGTAATTAAAAGAGAACCAACTTAAATGTGAACTGTAAAAATTCAGTTAAATAAATAATGTTACATTAAGGAATGCCATCATTGCTTTATTTCAACCACAAACAAACAAACAAACAAAAAGACTCATCAACATCGATAGTTGTTCTAAGTTAAGGTGAAATGGAGCAGTTCCTCCTGGTCAGCACTTTTTGGATTGTATATGGGTAGTCTATGTGGGTAGTCTACATTTCTACTCATGAGGTGGTTAAACAAGTACAGCTTCTTGATTATGTCAGGCAGGGAGATAGTTCACTATGCTACATATGACTGTTTGCCATCCTTGCCCCTACAGTGGGAAAGTTCAGTTTGGTTATGAAGTAAAATCATTAGCAAGAGGAATTTAAATACCGATAGTACAGTAAAATATAAAAAGAAGATGTAAATGGTGTCAACATTAAGATGGCCCGTAGAAATTGTCATTGCTTTACTTATGCCCTAAACAGAAGAAAATGATAAAAATTCTGGCTAGAATCTGTCATAAAGAAGACGAGATATGAGTAAGGATTTTTCAGAGAAAGTATGTGAAGCAATCACAATTGTAAGATTAAGTTTTACTTTGCATATAGGTTATATATATATATTTTTTACAAATGCTTTTACACTTACTCAAAGTGTTAAAGTGAGAATCAATTGAAGCTAGAAATTCTCACAATTTTCATGGAGTGCTACCCTTGAAGTTTTCAAGCGTCTGCTCATTACAATTTTAAATGCATTTATTTAAGTCTAGCATTTATTTTCCTTTTTCTACCTGTAAATAATACACTGGTAACACCAAAAATTCACTTTGGAGAAGATGCTATTTTTCCACTGAAGAGTTAGGGGAGTGGTCAAAATCTTTTTTAATGCACTCCAAGTGCATCCTGCTCTATTTAAAGAGCAAGGGCAGGTACCTAATCTTATCAATCTCCATGTTCCTGAGTGTCCAACAGTTGAAGATACTAAGCAAATGTGTGTGGCATGAAGACCACTCTGAGATAATCCCCACTCCACAGAACTTGATCTATTCATTGTTCCCTGAGTGCAATTGCCCCTTTTCCCTGCTTAGAAAGTTCTTATCCATTCTGCTGTGCCTGCTGAAACCCCATTCTGCCTTGGGTCACTGTTTCTAGTTTCCTTTACTGATTAGCTGAGACCATCATCATTTCCTTTTTCTTTAATACTGGTATTTTTGTCTGTTTCACCCCCAATATTACGTATGTTATCTTCATTATAAACTATCTTTAATAATTACACACTTTAGGAATCATAATGTTTCTTCTTTGCAAGCCACAGAAACCAACTCTGGTTAACAAAAATGAGAGGAAACTTGTTGGAAGAATATCAGGGTAGGGGTGGGGGCTCGTACAATTAATAAGAAGCTCATACAATTAATAAGAAGATAAGGCTTCAGACCATGATTAAAGAGAAATAAGGAAGGATAGGATTTAGAAGCAGAAATCACAGTAACAATCCAAAATCTAGAACAGAGGTGAGAATATTATCATGGTGATGACTGTTCTTGAGTCACTCAAATTCCTTTTAATATCTTAAAAATGAGAATCCAAATGGTAGCTTCAGGCCACAGATTAAACCTCTACTAGTGGCCTAGGAAAAAAATGATTTGAACCCATTGTTTTTCTAAAAGCGAGGGAGAAGCATGGAATTCACACACATGAAGAGAGAGTGGATTTTCAAAAAGAAAATTTTGGGGAGAGGTCACTATGAAGAAGCATAAATGAGGAGCAGTTGCCTATTAATTAGACTCTAATTAGATGATTAGTTCCTGAGGCATAAGGAATATCTTTTATACTACTTTTTCAGCAGGATTCAGGAATGTCTCAGACAAGTAGAAGGTCAGGTATTAGCTTGAGATACAGAGGGATGGAGACAGAGATAGTATTGATATTTACTGAAATCATGTGACTGGGCTACATGTGTTGGTGAATGCAGTCATTACTCTGATGCCGATGAGTAGAAACCAGGTAAGCAGCACTCATTCCAGAAGGCTGCCTTGATGAGACTTGTGCATAAACATGGTGCAGAAACTGGAAAGCTCACACATTAACAAAGAATACATGTAATAATGTGCTTACTATAGTACATGATTAAAGGTATTCAGTAAGTTATAGTTAGTTTTAGTATCAGAGTTAAGTCTTCTCCACTGGTACAAAGGAGTGTACTATCCTGGCCTTTTAAAAATATCCCCTTGTTGATCATCCAGCTTGTCCAAAAGCTCCACAGAGGAATGATGTGGCCCTATATTTAACATCTTCTCTCTGGTAAAGTAAGAATTGATGATTCCTGAGTGATCTAGGAGATATCGTACAGGCTAAATTAAGTATTTGTACCATTTAAAAAGTGATACAATGAATAATCCTCTCCAACTACTGTTTGAAAAACAAATAAATTGCTAATAAAATAAATTAACTACAACAAAATTCCAGTCTTCCCCAATCCAGAAATTTGATGGCAAGTAAAAGCATTCACTAGACACGTTGTGTAAGGAATATTTTCAGTGTTCTGGCTTTACTTAGTTATTTCCTCATTTCCAAGTTAAGCCAAACAAATACAAGGAAAATGACAGTGCCAGGAAACTTGCCTCCATCCTCCTTTCCTATGACTGCACCTGCTGTCAGGATGCTGACCGAAGTTTAAAGGTCAGTAGTCACCTGTGGCAGATGTGCCTCATTATGATAAACACTTGGATGTCGGAAATGGGTCTGTTCACAGATAGTTTACCATTTAGGTGAGAAACAGAAATGTGAGAAAACTTCACTACTGGGAATCTTATTTCATATTTGAGTGCAATTAACCAGCTGATAAACAGGCTTTTGTTTTCCATCTGAATGGCCAATGCCCATTCATTTGGGATTCTATCTTGTCAAATGAGCAACAATAACAATAAAGTTTATGTATTTTGGCTCTCATTAGCTCTAAAACCTGTAGCAACCTCCTGCATTGGAATCAAGAACCTGAACTGAGTGTGCAAAATAATTATCTTCCAGAATCCACCTGATGGTGAGGATATGAAAGATAATCTTGTTTTGAACTGGAAATAAGGACTAAATAATGCATTTTTATTTCAATGGCTCTTTATTTTAGTGGAATCAGAACATGATTGCAAGACCTAATATTCTATATTCCACTTGCTTATATCACTTAAACAAGAAGTAAGATGCACTTCACCACATTTCTAAACATATTCTAATTTTTAAAATCCTATGATGATATCTTATTATCTGAAGTATCTTGTAGCCATTTTCTAAACATTTATTGTTGACAATGCTGAGGACGTTTTGTCATCACTTAATTTTGACCATAAACTATATATTTTGCTTCGTCACTTTATTTTTTCTTCTCATCCATATATTTTCCAGCATACCGTATTCATCTCCTTTTCAAAAAATAAATCTAAACAATAAGGTCATCTATCCATATTTTGGCTTAATTGGCATTTTCACAAATGTAGATGACACATGATTTCATTGTTTTTTCCTCACAGTGATGATTGAAAAGAAAAGCCACCTATATCCGCTTGCTTAGTTTCCCTTGAGAAAAATGAATAAAGTGAGCTGTGTAGCACTGTAACCATGGAACAGATTTCCTGTACAATGTTCATAGCTTTGACAAAGTAATTATTATTGCCACACAACTTCTGGTAGAATTTGTGAAATAACAGAAATTACATTATTAGCTGTTATGTACTGACTCAGACATACCTAGATCAGTGTGGAAGATAAATCAATGTAGATTCTCGTTTATTCTCCCTATAACTATTTACTGAGCATTACTATGTTCTATTTCCTTGTTGATAAAAATACGAATCATGTGTGGTTTCAGGCTGAAGGATATAACAATGTAGCATGTTTGGTTATACTAGTAGAAATGACATAGACGGTGATTAGTAATGATTTTGGCTTGTTTTGGAGAAGAATTACTGGGAAACAACAGAGGACTGTGTATATGTCACCTGGGAAACCCACACTAGTTTGATTTTTTACCTTATTTCACCTACTACCACGGTTTTGCTTAAAAGTGATATTAATTATTGATGCCTATCACCCAAATCTTATTTATATTTTAGAGAGCATCTAGGTTTTCAAAAGATTTCAAAAGACAGACAGAATGGTGGGATCAATCTTTAAGCAAATGAAGAAAACTTTTCTTAGTTTCTCCTCTGTCTGAAAAAGTGTTACATGCTCTATATAAAATCAGCTAATTAACATAAAAGATATGTTTTTCTTGTAAGTTTGGCACATGCATATACATATATTATTTCCAGATAATATACCATACACATATGTACACATACATACTTATGCACATTTATACACAAATGTGAATCAATGTGGTATAGACCATTTTTAAAAAATGCTACATCAATTCTAAATAATAGGTCACTGTGGAGTGGTGATGGTCATAAGGAAAGATGATATGAAATTCAATGTTAAATGAAGTATTGCATTTGTTTTAGTAAAAAGAGAGGAGAAGGATCATATATGTCCTTAATAAGAAAAACAGGAAAAGATAAAAGATACAATATAGAGGACTTAATTTGGTTGATAAATATAGGAATTGTAAAATTCACCTGGCATTTTCACTACAGTCAAAGAATTGGCATATGGTACTATTTTCTGTAGGCTGAAATCTTTATAATGAAGATTCACTGCTCTTACTATATATTTATTTTCCAGTAACAATTACTTTTACAATGTCAATGACTCTTGATTTTTCGTGTGTAACAGTTCTACAGTTTACTTGTTAACTATACTTGGTAAATAGCTATTATCAAATAAGAAGTATTTGTTGACTTTTGCATGACTAGCCCTGGGCCAGGTTTTATGCAACATAGCACTAATATAAGACATAGATCTCTTTCTGCAAGGCTATTCTAATATTATTGGGTAGTCTACTCTCTGGCACTACATTTGAAGATACAATTACTCATCGTATGGAAAGGGACATTTGCTATTGCTACAGGAGGACAGAATTTGCCTCTAAGGACTTTTTAGAAACTTCAAAGGAAAACATAGTACTAGTGAGCGAAGCCTCTACTCCTAGCCTGCATCTGAGGGAGTTCTGCACTTTAGAATGCCTTCAACCAAAATTTTTAAGGAACTAAGATCTATAGAAGCCAACAGTACCACCTAGATGAGATCCCCTGAGCCTAGATCACTATTTATTTCTTGCGTTTTTAAAAATATTTAGAATAATTTCTAAGCTTGAAGGGAATTATTAGATAACTGGAATATCTATGTCAATGTCTTTTGGCTAGTAAAGGCTGTCCTTAGAAAGGAGCTTCTGTTACCAAGATAGGCCAATCCCACAAACATATATGCATAAATAACGACAAGGTAGTGACATAATTCAGGCATTCAGGATGGTCACTGTTCACCCACCGAGTGCCATGCTTCATCCTCCATATTTGGAGATTTTTTTAATTGTTTAGAATTAGCAGAATATACAACATTGATCTTGTTTCTGTGCCAGTATACTATAGAAATTGAGATTTCTCTTCGACTAATTGTCACTATTATTACTTTAATACTTTACCTTACTGAAAATGGAAAAAAAAAATTACTTATCTTAAATACTATTAAGAGAGTCTTTTCCCCAAAATTATTTAGATACATTTAATATTCCACCACAAGAAGAAACCATAATCTTTGATATTATCATCCGATGAATTCAAATCTACATGCGGTTCTGCAGGTTTCATAATCCTGGCTTGATAGTGAGCAAATATAGTGATAATGTCAAGAAACCAGTAACTTAGTAATAGCTCTAAATTTAAGATCAATTTCTTATAATAATATTTAAATTTGCTTGGTAAATGACAAAATAAAATTGTGTATAAAATAAGTGGTTCAGTCTAACGTATCTTCCATTATAACATAAAGAAATTTTTTAGGCACCCAGCTGCCCCACTAATTATTTATAATTTTAAAATGACCATTTTCCACATTTTAATTTTTGTGTCATAGGCCACATAAAGATGGATAGGCTCTTGTAAAATGACCAAGAAAAAATATCTCTGATCATACTTGATTCTTATAATCATCAAAGGATATTTGCTTTCAAAAGAATTCTTATGCTTCCAGCTTGTCTGCCTTGGGGAATGTTAATTAAGTCCAAATTATTTTATGACAGAGATTTTGCCATTTTTAGAGACAGAGTAAGTGAAGTAGAAATAACAAAAATCAAATGAGAAATGAAAAAAATAAAGTTTGATATTTACTTAAAATCGCTTATCTTTCCATTAAGCATTGGTTTACCCTTGCGAAAATGTCCCCATTTGCAGATGCCTATTAAATAATAAGCTGTTTTCCTTTCCTGCTAGTACACAATTCAGTCTTTTTAAATCCATGCTTGTGCTCAGTGCTTTCTGAAGAGCTTTGTGTTATCTCTGGTATCTAGTACTTACAAGGGCTCACTTTCAGCGTGTGTGGCCCAGTTCCTAACAGTCTATCGATTCACTGAATTTCCTAAATTTCAGAAAGAGACCAATTGATTCTTTATGCTGCTTGGCAGAGCGATTCTTACTTTTTGTCTGTTTCTTCTCAGCATCAATCTTAAGAAGAAGAGGTTTTCCGTGCATCGCTCTGAAGGGTTTACTAAATCCTACATCATCAAGAACATTTTAAAGCTTTATTTTGTCTGTTATTTAAAGTGGAAAATGCTGTCCCTTAAGACACTGGCACTCTGCCATTGCCTCCAGGATATTTCATGGTTTACTGTCAGGACTGCTGCTTTTTCTAGAAGAACATATGGGCCATTTTGGAGATGTATTCTGTAACATTCGGATGCTGAACATGTTATCTATTTACATTTGGTCTCCAACAAATAATTTTTCTGGAATTTTAATATCTTATGAGTTCTTTGAAACTTTCTGAAATGTATATTGGAACATGATGACACCAAAGGAGGTTTGTGATTTGGAAGCAGACGGCACTACAATTCATGGAAGCAGAATTTAGAATCATTAGAACATATTTCCATGATGTTATTATTTTTCTTATTGAAGTGCTACTCTTTTTTTTTTTTTCAGTGATTCCAGTTACTATACAATATTGAGAGTAAGGGGAAAAATCTTGTGTTCTGTGATGTTGATAAATAAGTCTGAACGCACTAGGAGTTGGTGCACACTTGAGGATGATTGTGTCATTAAAATTGCATCCGGTCAATCTGGGAATACCTTACCTGAACTGTTCTATGAATACTCTTCTCACTAAAATATCTATTTGGTCTGTGTGTCTCGAGTCAAAGGACTTAAACAAATCACAGTTAACACAATTAAAATTGAAATAAGGCTACATTCTGAAAGGAAGTGCTAATTCCATTTCTAAGAGATAATAGTTTCCCACTTTTGCACAACATTTTGCATCAGTGACTAAACCTGAGCAAATTCTAGTAGAAAGAGATTGATTCCTTAACTCACTGTTTTACAAGATTATCTCTTTACTGGTAATTCAATGAACAACTCATTGATTTGCTAAGTTATGGAGCTGGTTGCCTCTTCAATGAGAGCTAGTCTGCAAGGGGTACTACAGTGATGAAAGAAGAATGTGAAAGTAAAAGAAAACAAAATAAGAATAACAGCCATTCTACATGGGGGACTATTAGGGACTCCATAGTCAGAGACCTCAGCACGGAAAGTCTTTTGCCCAGGTAAATCTGGAGTCTTTCCAGATCCTGAGGAGTTGAGAAATTAGGCAGAAGGACGGAGGAGGCGATGGTCAGAGCAAGATAAAAAGGAAAATATTAATACATGGAAGAATGCCTGTGTCCCCAGACAAAGCATGAAATCAGAGACTTTAGAGAATATCCCCTTTAGGGAAACCCAAGGTAAGTATGGCTGTGTGTCTTATAACTTCAATTATTTGATTTTCTCATCTGCAAATATATATGCCATCTTGTTGTCATCTTGACAGGACGAAGGGAAGCTTGAAGGATCCAAATAGACAATATCTGGAGAATTAGCAAAATCCCTAATCAACCAAGCCACACGGGATGAATAAGACAATCACACAGATTCACTCACTGCCATGGTAGGATGGCAGATAGAAGAGATAATGAAGGAAATGACTTGCTCACCCTCATTTTCTGAGAAGGTTAACAGAAAAAAGCCAAATTTTCTGAGAAAGATTCAGGTATTTACTTAATTGATTGACCAATTAGTATATTTCATTTTCCCCCAGACCACAATGCGATTACTTATATATGACCCACATTATATAGACATTTGTCTTTCAGATTAGTGTGTTCTCCTTAAAGTTTGATGAAAAAATATATAAAGTGTCTTCATTAAATCTGTAAATACATATATTCTAAAAAGGATTTTTTTTTGAGACAAGGTCTTACTCTCTTACCCAAGCTGGAGTACAGTGCCTCAATCACAGCTCACTGCAGCCTTGACCTCTTGGGCTTGAGTCCCTGCTCAGCCTCCCAAGTTGATGGTACTACAGTCTCTCACCGCCATGACTGGTTACTAAAAAGGGAAACTAGGGGAAGAAAAGATACTGTAATATTTTGGTATGCTTACTATTAGCTACCTTCCTAGCCATCACCTCCCTGGTTCTGATTTATCTGAGCCATTTGATGCTTTCATTTTTACTTACCCAGAGACTATAACTTGGAGTTAGAACTTATGGTACAACACATGGAAGTGTCTCACGAGAGTCCTTACCAGATACAGACAATAATTTAAACATTTCTATTCTGGAGACACACCTTTGGATTCTGTGTTTGAATATGTGTTATAAGTAACATGTTCCACATTTACCCAAAGATTCCCAAATCCTGAAACATATTACATAACAGAACTGAACCAATTTTAAACCTTCCACCCCAGAAAGCTGAAGATAGTACTAAGATCCATGCCTATAATGTACACACATACCTGCACTCCCTCATCCAGAAGCAGAATGATCCTCAAAATGTGTATTTTGAGAGAGAAATAATGAGAAAGAGGGGGAGTGGCAGAGTCTGCTGTATTTAAGTCATTATAGCATATTGACATGTTAGATGTCCTCAAAGGGGGTTTCGTTTCCAAAAATACTACGAAGACATCAATATAGTGAAGTTTCACCTCTGCTGTTGTCCTTTGATATTTTAAAATTTTTACCTTTCACATTCAAAAGTGATGTTGCTGACGGTGTCAGTATATATTCCCTATCTTTGTCCATTAATAAGCCTCATGCTTGGATTGTTTATACAAGCCCAGACTTGCAGGGAACATTTGGTCAAAGTGCACAGGGAGAAGGCTGTGATAACAACAGAGAGAAAATGTCTCTCTGTCTTCTATTATGCCCAGGCTATAAGCTCCATGTTTTCACAGGGAGAGGAATTAAATGAAGAAAATAACATTAGTGAAATCTTTTATACGTCATTAAGTCAGTAAGTTAAAAAAAATTCAGTGACTCTTAAGTCTGTATTCTTTTCTCTCTTTTTCTTTCTTTTTTTTTTTTTCGAGACGGAGTTTCGCTCTTGTTACCCAGGCTGGAGTGCAATGGCGCGATCTCGGCTCACCGCAACCTCCGCCTCCTGGGTTCAGGCAATTCTCCTGCCTCAGCCTCCTGAATAGCTGGGATTACAGGCACGCGCCACTGTGCCCAGCTAATTTTTTGTATTTTTAGTAGAGACGGGGTTTCACCATGTTGAACGGGATGGTCTTGATCTCTTGACCTCATGATCCACCCGCCTCGGCCTCCCAAAGTGCTGGGATTACAGGTGTGAGCCACCGCGCCCGGCTAGTCTGTATTCTTAAAGGAATACAAATGATGCCTCTTGTTTTTGTGTCTAGCGGACACAGGATCCTAGACAGGCATCAACTTTTCTTTTTAGGCCAGACATGGTAGCTCACACTTGTAGTCCCAGCACTTTGGGAGCAGAGGTAGGAGGACGGCTTGAGGCCAGGACTTCAAGACCCACTTGGGCAGCATAGTGAGACCTCATCTCTACAGAAACGAAAAAAAATTAGATGGTTGTGATGTCTCACACCTATAATCTCAGCTACTGAAATTTAGGTGGGGAGGATCTCTGGAGTCCAGGAGTTCAAAGCTGTAGTGAGCTGTGGTCACATCACTGCACTCCAATCCCGGCGATAGAGAGAGATCATTCTCTTAAAAAAAATTCTTTCTTAAAAAATAGTTTATAATGATAGTTATTTGTACTCCATGATAGAAAGGCAAAAATAATGCTCCTCCATTCACTTGTGACTTATAGAAGATAAGTCGAGTCACAGCTCAGCCCCAGGGTTCAAATCTTTTCCTTCTGTGACATGTACAACTTCTGCAGTACTGGGCAGAGGTACGTAGGAGGAGCGTGATGTGTAGTATTGTATCATCATGAAGCTTGTTCCTATACATTTTGAAATATCCTGCCGACAGAGAATAAACAAAGATCAATCCCATACATTGCTGTTATTGTACTTAGATATCACCACTGGAAATAATACTTTGTCTTCAAAGAACAGCTTTCTGGTTTTTGTTGTGTTAGTTAACACCTTAATAGGTAGGGCCCAACTGTACTTTAGTGTGAATGCTAACCACATTAGAGTGAAGCTTTATGCTGACACTTCCGCTTAAGTGTTTTCTTTCCACAGTAACTGCTAATCTAAAAGCTATACAGCAAGTCTTGGTTGGGTTGAAGTATATGGTCCAATTGCTATAATACGGGAAGAGCCAGCCTCATCTTTTATCTCTTATCCCTGTCCTACTATTATTTTTCAGCGGCTATAGAAAATTTTGATTTTGTTTAATTGGTGACAACGAAAAAAAGTTAAACCAGTCTTCAGTATCCCATAAGGTAAATGATTTCTATGCCAACATCCACTCATATATTTTAAATGGTGAAAGCAGCTTCCTCTTTGACATGCTTAGAAGAGACCCTAGCTTTGACTTTTTATGCTTTCAAATACACTATGAATCATCCTGCCAAACTCCTGCCCTTCATGTGAGTGATATATTTTATTTACACTCTTAGAAAAAAATCTATGCATGGCCATTATTAATCACTCACACCTTTAAGAATGATCTTACCTTTTAGCTATTCATCAAGATCGGTATCCTTCCTGTTAGAAAGAGACACATCATAACTGATGTACAATCAAACTGTAGATGGGTTCAAGTACACAGCTATTACCAGAATAGATGCCTCTTCATTTTAGGATTACATACACATGCACACGCACACACTCAAGTCTCTGTATGCTGTATCTGTTCTGGCAACTTTCTTTAAAATACCAAACTGCTGAAACTATGTGCTAGCTTTTAGGTAATACATCACTATGATATTGAAGAACAACAGACCATTTCCAAAGGTTGCTCTCATCCATGGCAAGGCTAATAAGACATTAGATGATTGGAATTAACAAAGATCCAAAGACCATATCTATGATTTTTTTACAAAAGCAAGAGGAGAAAATATTGCTATTTAGAATCTTTTAAAGTTGTCTTTGATTATGTACTCACCTCAAGAGAGGATTTTATAAATGAACCATATCACCATTTAATAATCAAGAAAATACTTTTTTCCGTTTTTAATAATAGCTGTGATATATGCTTTTCATTATTAAATGCAGCCATAAAATGTTTTAAAATAATCTCACTTTTTGGTGGCCATTCTCATGTGCCTCTGAAAATGTTGACTGGATATTGGAAAGATGCCGCTCACATCATCCCAAGGGGTAAAGCAAACCGAACCAACCAAACCAAAGCAAGCTTGACATATCTTTGATTCTCTCTTATAATTCTGTATTGCAATGAGAACTAGAAAAAGCCAAAAGTTCAGATAGCTTCTAAAAATGTATTACGATAACATAGCAAAATGAAGTGGAAAGTGCTTCAGAGTTAACTTCTTTAGGCAACATCTGTTTGCAAATATGCGTAACCTTAGAAATGTCACTAAAATAAATTTATCAAGAGAGAGACATTTAACTACACAGGTAGCACTTTAAAATTACAAGATCAAGAAAAACATTGTAGCCAAGCTTTAAATCTTAGAAGATGATAAGTACTTCCTTTTCATCAAAATGTCTAACTCCCTAGGCATTAAGGAATTACTCAATAGAAAAGAAAATAACCCTAGAAGAAAACGTAGTCAGCAGTAAAGCTGCTTATAATTTTTGATGGGCCTTAATATATATAGTAGAAAGGCAAATGATTCTACGCTCACTCCAAAACTTGACAGGCATTTCCAGATTCTTAAAAAAAAAATGCTTTAATTTTTCTTTGCTGGCATTAAAATCTTCGAAAGAGAAAGGGTGGGATATTGAGTCTATCATGGGGACTTCCTTACTAATTTCCTAACTTCATGAAAGGCAGATCTCTAAGACACAAGATCCAGTCTTAATTTAGATGTTATAAGTAAACCCCAATGCAAAGAAAAGCAATCTCATGGCAGAATTTATTACAGGTAACAGGGATATCATCTATCTATCTATCTATCTATCTATCTATCTATCTATCTATCTATCTTTGTATCTATCATCTATCTGCTTGTCTGTCTGTTTAATCCGTCTCATCTCACCATTAAGTGTCTTAAACACAGCATAGCATTCAGTCTTTCTTAAGCTATATTTATCTATAGCTTACAATGTGCCTGGTGTTGTTTAGAATGTTGGTGGGAATAAAATCTTTGCAATTAAAGGTTCCTTTTTCTCAAGGAGCTCACAGTCTAGCTATAGGAGACTGATGAAAATAATAACATTGTCATGTGACACGGGCCACAGTATAGATGAGGATACAGTGTCGCAGGAACATTGAGTAGTGTTTAATTCTTCAGAATTCTTCAGAATTATACTCAATGTGGATTTTAAACACATTGTGGAAAAGCTATCCTACTTCTTTTAAAAATATCTTTCTGAGAGCCTATGTAATTCTGTGATCTCATATATTGTGCTGCTTTAAAAAGAGCACCCCACTTTTTTCATCTCAAACTGGCAGTCTCATTCAACGAGGATGCTACTCTAAGTCATGATGAATTCAGAGCAGCCAGATTCATTTTCTCCATGTTTCAGGAAGACAAAGACAAAGACAAAGGAATACTCCTTTAGGATCTGGATCACGTTAGCCTGTTACATTTCAACCATCAAACCTGCCCAAGATGCACCCAGATTAGTCAACAAGCGGATGATTAGAGATAAAACCTCTCATCTTGGGATAAATTTAATCCAGGCAGCATGTGCTCTTTGGTCATTTTATAAATATAGCATTTTAGAACAGCATTCTCAGAGATCCAGCAGTGCATATCCAGCATTGTAGCTAAAATATTCAAATAGAAATAAAAATAACTCCCCAGAAAGTCGCTGGCACTCATGTTTCCGTTGGAGAATAATTACAGAAGTCAGTTTAAAAGCTAGCATAAGAGATGTTGAAACACCACCTCTCACCCCCACAGAAATGCTAATGACTAGTTGTATTATAGACTTAAAGCAAAGGTTCCAAAACCTTTTTCCCGGCTTTATTGTGTCAAAATTATTGGCCATTCCCAGGCTCTTTGGAAGAGAACAGAGATTTCCTGGACAGTGAGGAGATCCACCCACATACCTCCTAGGGCAGAAGAATGTATCCCTGAAGTGTTAGTATTTATAACCCTGTTATTTTCTAATCCTATTACTGTAGTGTTTAGGTGAGTTGAATATTTTCCTTATTTATCTCTGTGCAATCTTATTTAGTTCCTGCACTAATGACTTTTGGCTGACCCTACAAACAATTTTGCTTCTTCAGTGTTTAAAAAGAATATATACAAAATTTAGGTGAAATCTGTTTATAATAACATGGAGTGCTGTCTCCTTAGGATGCCTGATGACAAAGCTGGTGATACAGTGACTACACATCCAGTCCATGATTTCATGTCTGTTATTAAGCTAACATTGTTACGCAAAATCATGGTTTCCATTGACTACATATTCAGCACACTCATATTCACACTAATGTGTGTGTTTATATGTGTGTGAAATAGCTACACAACAAGTTACTGAATTGTATATGGAAATAATGCTAGCCAACAGCAAATTACAAGGATTTAATGTCATCAAGGGGTTTAATGGTGACATCATAAATCAAAAGAGTAAGATTTAAATGGACTGTATTTCCCCACAACTCTGAGATTCTCCTGGAGCTATGATTTTAAAAGTCATCTACTCACAACCACCATTCCCTTATACATGGATAATTTATGTTAAAATTTTTATCTTCTCCAATTCTGTCTACTTTTCCTCATCAACTTCAAACCTTTTTAAACCCAGAAAGAATCTGTTGTTCCCCTCTGTGCTATTAGAGCAGCTATATTTAAATATAATACCTGAGTGTCCTAAGTTTAAATCTAACAATTCTAAAACTCTTGCCATTCAGGGCTAGGTGTCACACTCATGCAATATGACAGACAGGTGACAACACACCCAAGAATTAAGAGATTTTCTCCTCTTGAATAATAGTGTGCTTCATACACCTATCCCCTTTTCCTCTGAGACTAGAAAATCTAATTACATATGGTACCCCTGTTATAACTGCAAACATAAAAATACTCTTACAGTTTTTCTTTTTATTCATATCTGAAGTTCAGAGAATTCAAGTAATATTCTAATTATTTCTTATGTCCTAAATAATTCTCCTTTCTCTCGGACGCAGTCTTACAGGGGAATATATTAACATAAAATAATAACTGGCCCAAACTTTGTCCAAATTTGAATATGTCCTAGCAAAGCCAGCCCCATCGTAATTGCTTTTATGTGTCACTTTAAAGCTAAGAGACCCAACCTCCTGGCAGCTTTGCTTTGGGTCTTAATTAGCCACTTAACTGCAAATTGGTTGGCACCCTAGTCCTTTCATCAGTTATTACCCAAATAGCATCACCGACTTAGGATAAAGAAAAGAAAGATCCCACATGTAGCAGGTCTTTCCATCATTATTGCCCTTTAATACAAAAAGGGGGGGTTCCCAACTCTAATTAAGGCTACGTTTCCAATAGGTAATTGGCATCTTATTTAACTCACTCTCAGTGCCATGTCTTAAAGGGAAAACAATCATAGTAATGTGTGGACAGTGCCATGGAATTTACCAAATATTTTCACCTACTTTATTACTTTTACATAGTGTCTGATTTAGACACATATGAATCAATATGTTTTTATTGGTTTTATTTCAGTCTTTATTCCATTTGCCTGCATATCCATTAAGCTATTGCATACAATTAACTAAGTCCATTTCCAATACCTGTAAAAGGGAGTTAACATCTTTATTGTTTGTCACACTTCTAGAAAATGAGCTCACTGAGAAATATACTGTATGGATAGGCACTCATTGACAAAGCAAGCTAAGTGGTTACTGGGAAGAAAAGTCACCACCTTCAAAGAAGACTTGAATTACTTATGAAAGAGCAGTTAGTTATGGGAAAAGAGCAAGAGAGGCTTTGTTCTGTGAATATAGAAATAAACGTATAAGTGAAAAAGAGACTATAGACATAGATCAGAGTCCAAAACTTGTGAAAGTAGGATGATAATTTAAAAAGAATGTGAGTCTAGAAAATTAATTAGTGTTTTAGCAGAATAGCATCAAGTTCTGCTTTACATACAGTATTATATAACATACTTTGTTTCTGCTAGAAAAGAAAGTAAATAATCATGATGCCTTCTTAATCAACACTGTGTGTCTGTATGTTTAAACTATCTTTTTATTCTAGTCCACTTAACTTATCCTGTAATAACTTTTATGTATTTTAAATTCAGACATTCTTTTTTATTCTGTTATTTTAAGTCATTGGATTATATTTGGTTAGGTAAACTCAAAACGTCCTCTGCCATTCTGAACGACAGAATGGTTAAGACTTTGCACATCCCAAATTTTCAGCTTCTAGAGCTGATGGTTAAATCCACAGGGTGACCAAGAGTAGGATTCTTTCAGGCTGTGTTTTGTTGAAAACTTGGAAATAGTGACTTATGTTTATGAGATTCATTTCTAAACTATACCAGAGCTTATAAAATATTAGTATTTATAATAACTTGGAACAACAAACACAGCATGGAGGCAGCTGCCTCATCAGATACTGAGCCACAATGATCTCAGACATTTGTCTATTTCTCATGGATTGGATTTCCTTGGCAAACAGTTCAATAAGGAAGACAAGCACACCAGCACAACACTATGCTTGACATCGCCCAATCCTCTGTTCAAAATTATGTTGAAATTGTCCCCCACCATTACCCAAAACCCTTAGTACTTATATTTGGTAAACCTGTTGCCTTTAAATAGCAATCTGAAGACTCTTCATGTGAAACGGGTTAAACAAAGTAAGGCTTTTGATTAAATGCTAAATGGGAGGTACTTTGAAAAGAACACAGATATTTTTCTTTTTGGTGAATATAGGCAGTATATACAAATAAATTCCCAAAGGAGCAGATGCATGCTTACAGAAAAGATTTGAAAGAAAAGTCATTAGAAATTATTTTGCGTTAGCAATCTAAAAACAAACCCATGCCTATACAAGATGAGTTATTAACTCTGGCAACCCTGGAGCTTTTTTTCTTCCATTATGTGATTATAGAGTATCCCATTTTAGTTTTCCTTCTACCAGTCAGACCCCTCTGCTGTAGGACTGCTGAAGTCCACTCCAGGCCCTGCTTGCCTGGGGGTCACCTGCAGCGGCTACAGAATAGTAAGGGTTGCTGCCAGTTTCTTCTTCTGCTATCTTTGTCCCTGAAGGATACCCGCCTGATGTCAGTCTGAGTTCTCCTTTATGAGGCGACTCTGTAGATTATAAATTTGAATTTATCCAATGAATTATCTTCTCTAAATAAAAATGCAACCATCTCCTGGAAGAAGCACGATAATAATGTAATTTCTATGAATCACTCATCTATGGAAAGATTTTATTTTTCTGGATCAAACAAACAAATCAAGCACTTAGTGTCTTCCACATAGTAGGTACTGAATAAAGTGAGAGATCGAGACCAAGGTCGAGAGATCGAGACCATCCTGGTCAACATGGTGAAACCCCATCTCTACTAAAGATACAAAAAATTAGCTTGGCATGGTGGCACGTGCCTGTAATCCCAGCTACTCAGGATGCTGAGGCAGGAGAATTGCCTGAACCCAGGAGGCAGAGGTTGCGGTGAGCCGAGATCGCGCCATTGCACTCCAGCCTGGGTAATGAGAGCGAAACTCCGTCTCAAAAAAAAAAAAAAAAAAACGAAAAGCATTTTGTTTCTGTTGCCCGAAAAGAACCTTGAATAAAGGAGTGTCCACTTGAAATTTGTGTGTAGCCAAAAATGTAAAAAAAGAAATCTTGGTTATGTCTAAGTGTTGAATACGCTTTGCATGTGGTAAAAATTAGCCTGAAAAATGAAATGGATAATCTCTTTCTCTCCCTTTAGATAAGTTTATTCTGGCCACAAAACACATTCCAGAGTTTTTCTGACTGGTGGGTTCTTTAGGATGAGCAGCCACAACAGTTGGTCAAGGTCAGCAAGTCAAGACTACAATGTTTCAAGTCTCTCGGGAGATATAATTTTTATACCGAAATAAAAGTTATTCAAGGTGTTTTCTTGCCCAGCTGTTTTTAAGCAGACAATATGCTGATTACCCAGTGGGTAAGACTGGGATGGGTGGAAGTAGAAGAAACTGTTCAATAACTCAAAAGAAAAATTGCCAGTTTTTTGGGGGAAAGTTGTATCACGGCAGAAAACAATGAAATCCTGGTTTTAAACAATTTCCTTTTATTTTTTTACTCCAGTTTCTAAATCTCTCTCCTATGAGCACCCCTTCTTTGGAAAGAAAAACATTATAGAAGGCACTGAGAGATGCTATAGGAAAAGTATGTATTAAGGTTATGTCAAGGTCACAGAATAAAGACAATGGGTGAGTCTTGTCTCTCATTTTTTTGTTTTTTTTCACCCTATTTTGAGTGGTATTGAAAATGTAATGAATAATTTACTATTAATTGAATAAACATATGCAAGTTATTTTATCCTTATAATTTTATAAGACTGGATTTATAGATGACTTGTATAAATAGACTATCCATTACTATTTCAAAAGTAATGAAAGATTGGAAGAATCTGATTTGGTGGTTTTGTTTTAATCAATAATGTATTTGTAGGTTTTCCTTATATAACTCACCCTTGGCTATATGGTGAACAGAACTAAGTTGACCAGGTTGCCATTAAGAATAGAAACATAACCATTTTTACGATGTTGCTTAGAATATAAACATCATGAGATTAAGAAAACAAGCTTTTTCACTATTCTATTTCTAGTACCCAGAACAGTTCCTGACAAATATTAAACATTAAGCAATTTGCTGAATAAACACACCTAAGTCAGTGATTCCTCTGACTGAAGAGACAGGTAAACTATAAAACCGAAAAAAACAAAGCCAAATCAGACAAAAACAAGAATTCCAGAGGTAGATCCAGATCATGAAAGTTTGAACATTTTAGTAGATTGCCCAGTAATTTTGACCATCATCTAATTTCAGTAACCACCAACTATTATGTGGCTTGGTACCATGTATTAGAATCCAAAAATAAGTCCACAGACATGTATCTCATTAGAAAAATTTGATTGTCTTTAAAAGAAGTACATTAAATCTGGTTCATTAAATTTGTATATCACTCTATCATTGTCTAGTAGTTCCATTTTATTAATTTTCTTTATTCTATCTGGCCACTGAGGAAATTTGGGTTTCCAGTTCCTAAATTTTACATGCTTATAACTTAAAAGTTTTGACAGACTCTCAATTTATATGAAGGTTTCAGTTCGATCCTTATCTTTCCTCATTTTGTTTTTATATTTCTTACAGGAAATGGAGTAAATTTTTGAGGTTAAAAATAGAAATGTCAAGAAGAAACTTGAAATAGATGTCCTTTAACATACCCTCCTACTATGAAATATATGAGGCCACTGAGGATAAAACCCTAATGTGTTTAGTACATTGTCAGGTCTCTAATATCACTTTTAAGGAGGGAGGTATGCAGGTGACACAAACAAAAGAAGAGGTTTATGCCTTGAGGGCCAGAAACAAATCTGCTTTCAAATGAAGGAGCTTACAAAGAGGCATACTGAAAAATGACATTTATCTCTTTCTGGTTGTCAGTGTGATAGGGGACCCAAAAATTCCTTTGTGGTTTGAAAGACTCTTTAAGACTCCTTTAATTGGTTTTTGCTTCTCTCCTCAGTCTCATCTCTCACCATCTCTCTGAACTTTTAACCAAACTATTTTTGGTTGCTGAAACAGACCATGAGCTTTTTTACCTTTGGAGTATTCGGTCATAGCAGAGAAGTAAAGTTGGAGAATTAGACATAAGAAAGCATCTTCTTACCTTCTTTCATACTGGTACCACCCCCTATAATATTTCCCTCACTGTCTTGTCTTCTCTAATTCCTCTCTTAGATTCTGATAAGAAGTATTGCTTATGCCAGAAGAAAGAAAGAGATTCAGTTTAATCCACCTGTCACCAAGTGGCTGGCTGTTTTAAGAAATAATGCTCTACCACAGGTTCAGGTTAAGTCTCTACTGCTCATAGACATTAGGAAATGACAATAACTAGAATAGCCTTGGTGAGTAGAAGGCCATGCGTAGCCTTTAGCCCTGCCACCATAGCGATTCTGTTCATGGTCCTATTGCACAAGCACATTTAGTCACTGAGGTAGCCCAGGAAACAAACGGCTGATATCCACAGGACAAGTCACCCTATCCGTCTCTTACTGAGTGCCCACTCTGCACTCAATATGGTGGACATTTTTAGGTAAGGATTAGTGGGGGACACAAAGAACCATATACACGCTTTGTACTATCCTCAAAGCCTATCTGCATATCTATACTCAAGACTTCCTTATTTCTAATTCTCCAACTTTACTTCTCAGCCTACGACCAAGGTACTTCCCACTATCCAGGAGTTCATGTATTACCATACCTCAGATCACTTTTCTCTCTCTACTATGTGAATGACCAAGTCTACTGCTTTTATCTCTGCCAGTGTAAGGCTTCTCTTAACACTGTCCTTTAGACAAATTCTAAGTGGAAATGTAATAGAATGGCAGTCCATTTTTGACTACCAGCAGCATATATGAAAAGGCCCACATTCTTTTATTCTTCATCATTTGGTTGTAGTGAAGTACTTTGGGATGTTAAGGAAAGTATATATCTTTAGAAACCTTCTCAGTGGAGGGGGATGAAATTAAAATGGCTGTAGTCGATTGGAAGAGAATGCTTATGGGATGGCTTTTAGGCAGAAACAGATTCAAGAGATGGTCAATGTGAGCAATTGTGCCTGCGAAAAGACAGAGGGATAATGGGGTAAGGGACGAGGACAGGGAATTCTGACAGTTTTGAAACAGAGTGTAAATATCTACATGGCGTGGAATCCCCTGAAAGACCAAAGGAGTGAGGAGAGTAGAGATACTCAAGATTGCTTACTTGCTGAGAACTAATTTATAGCAACTGTTATGGATTTCAAGTACAAGCTTTTGCAGTGAGAGCTGTGAACTTCAAATCTAGTAATAGGTGCTCTAGTTTTGTCTTTGCCACCTTAAGATTTTCTTTTTTTTGGCGGGGGGTGGGGAGAGCTGCAACTGTGAGAGAAACTGAGAGATAGTATAGAACTCCAATCCTCTTTCACACTCAGCCACTGTGCAGTTATGATTGCAAATTAGAACCATAGGATTCTGTGAATATCCCAAACAGGTGTCCTCAATGTCTGACAAAAGACATTTATGGTAGGAGATGTAAGCAATGCTATATAAAACATAAAATAAAAAAATTAAATGTAAAAGAGATTAGATACCTAAATGATTAGACAGCAAAAAATGTGATGGAGATAATATATTTTTCATTAGCATACATATTAACTAGAAAAAACTGTATTTTAATAATGTCTGGTTAGGAATGTCTATAAGGCATTCCATTTGACTGGAATGAGAGAAAAGGTGAAGAATAGTAGGTAGATTTTGGTGATATTTGCATGTATACGTATCTGGTAGCTGGATCTATATGAGTATTTAAAGCTGTTTAAAATCTTTACCTAATCATCTTAAGTCGGAGTCACAGACACCTTCTTTACAAATGAGTTGTATGAGGTGAAGTTGAAGGAAATTCTGAAGGAGTAACAGAATAGTAAAAGCAACAACACAAATCAAAACAAAAACGATGGGGCTCATAAGTGATTGAGGGGCTTAAGAATAGCCAAGAGTAATAGTTTAGTCTTGTTAAGGTTGAAGTGTCATGGCAAAACCGTTGTTTCATACAGAAATTCATATTAGTGACATATAGTATGACAGAAAAAACTTTAGACAGCTTTATATTCAACATTTCAGTATGCAAATTAGAAGTAGCACATCTAAAACATTGTTTTTGCTCTTTCCAAAGCTGCTATCAGCCTGATGCAGGAGGTGCTCTAACTATTCTATCATGAGATTGACCTAATTGCGATCTGAACTAGTCTTATCTTGTGTCTAATAGAATGACTAGCTATTTTTTGCACAGCACTAGCTGCCCCCTCTTTCTTTTTAATATTTTTGATCTAATGCTGTGTAAACAATATTGTATTTGTGCATGAATTCAGGTTAGACTGCATTAAATCAGAGAAGAGTTCAAACATTGTTTTTGTTCAAAAGATGTGTCAATGATGGGATGGCAGATGACTTCGGTATGCAAATATTTTGGCTTTCATGGAGACAAGATGAATTCCAGCATAAACTACTTCCACTTGCAGAATTCTCTTAATCAAAATAAAGTCACATTGTTTTTTGGCCCACTTTGTTTTATAAAGACACAATTTTCTTTATTTCAGTATAAATGCCATGAGATACATTCTCCGTTACTAAGGTTAAGGTGGGGATACAGATGGAACATCGTACTGTAAAACCGTAGTTTCATCCATCTGGATAAACTTCTATGCTATTATTACCCATATGGGAAATTGCAAAGAGAGCAGAAATATGACTTTCATTAGATTTGTGAAATATATTAAAATAAAACAGAGTAGATTATCTATCAATTTGTTTATCATTTGGACAAAAGAATGTGCCAATCATCCATCTATATACATTTCTGTATACAATTGAATACCCTAGATATTTACATCTGGATATGTTGACTTGTGTAAAAATCTTTAAAAATGATCTATTGTTTTTATCCTGTTCTTTTCTTCCCACATGTATGGCATATTGTAAATTGTCTCAAAGAGTCTTGTTACAATGTTTAGTTCTTTAATCTCCTGTCAGACTGAAGGTTAGTTTGACCCATATTAAATAAGGGTAGAAAAATAGAAAAGAAGACATTGGTGATAAACAGTGTTTAATTCCATTTTGGAGGAGACAATCAACTCTCTTTCTGTAGGATAAAGCTGAAAATGGCAAAAGCTCACACAAATATACAGTGCTGTATCATTCTCAGGTTAATAAAAACAATTTATATGCAGGGTAGTGAACAAGAGAAAAGTTATGGAAAACATTTCTCAACCAAGGACAGTGTACCAGATGTGCTAAGACTTATGGGAGCAATCAGAGGTGACCAAGTCTCTGTGGCGGGCCTTATTAAGTTAGACTGTGACCCAGCACCTTCAACTTATTAAGCTGTCGAGAACTTCAGTGATTAAAACCAAAGATAGGTCAGATACAAACCTTCAGAATGTCCCTGATACTTTCTTATAGGCATTAGGCCCTCATGGAGATACTTCTCTTGATCTATGGATTTAAAAAAACTAGATATTTGAACTGGAGTTACCCGAAATTTGAGGGTAATTTTAGGGCATGATGCTTCCTCAGTTTTTCTCAATAGTATTACTATCTAAAGAAATATACTTACAATGTAGTTTTTGCATGTCGTCGGAACTGTGATCAGAGGAGTAGATTCATGGGGATCTCAACACATTCAGTTAGGTCCTATGTGAGAAGTGAGACTGTAGCAACAGATAGAGATGCTAGGAATAACTTTCAGAATCTTACAATTAATTTATATAAACAATATTATTAAGTTAACACTAGTTGAAGACTTAATGCTGCACCAGATCATATATTAGGTTTAAATGTTGTACAAATTTAGTTAATTTTTCCCTGTCCGAGCCTCTTCCTCTCCTCCAAATGTATCTATAACTATAATATGATATATAGATATAATAAGCTCTGAGTGCTCTTGTATGTAAGTGTGTAGATGTATATGGGTATCTTGCATATATAAATAACTACTACGTAGGTGTTTAAGATTATGCTAAATGTTACCCTTCCTGCTGTCTTGGAGATTAAGCAGAAGTCTCAATTTAATATACACCAAAACCCTTGATATCAGAAAGCAAGTTACTGCATCACGTCTACCGCATGTGAGAAAAACATTGTTAAACTGGATCTGCAAGCTTTCGCCAATTGTTCATCCCTAGATTACAAAAGAGAAGTTGTAAGGTCCATTTAATCCTCTAATCCCACCTCTCCACCTCTCCTCTTTATGTCATTTTATTTCATTTCCCCGTCAAGCAAAATGGGTTGTCCTCAAGAGAAGAGTTTTGTAATTTGAAGAGTTTGAAGAGCTTTGCAATTGCTTGGAATTTAAGGACCATATGACCTGGCCACTGTTCTTTGTAGGAGAATTCAGAAGGCAGCACAGCACTAGAGAAAGGGAAATGTGGCACATATACACCGTGGAATACTATGCAGCCATAAAAAAGGATGAGTTCATGCTCTTTGCAGGGACATGGATGAATCTGGAAACCATCATTCTCAGCAAACTGACATAAGAACAGAAAACCAAACACCGCATGTTCGGTGTTGAACAATGAGAACACAGGGAGACAGAGAAGGGAACTTGATGCACTGGGGTCTGTTGGGGGTTGGGGGGCTAGGGGAGGGATAGCAGGGGATGGGGAGATTGGGAAGAGATAACATTAGAAGAAATACCTTATGTAGTTGACGGGGGATGGAGGCAGCACACCACCATGGCATGTGTACACCTATGTAACAATCCTGCAAGATTTGAACATGTACCCCAGAACTTGAAGTACAATAAAAAAAAAAATATGAAAGCTACAGCTTCATCTGGGGACAAGGGCCAATGGGAACCCTGACAAAGGGAGCCTTCCGCTCTCGAAGTATTGGACCATTTCACAGAACCACCTTGGGGCAAGGGGCAATGCAGAGGCTGAACTAACAGAGGTGCTTGGAGGAGGAGTTTTAGCCAACTGCAGGAAACTTCTCAAAACCTGCAAAGCTCCTTATGAGAGAGTGGAGAATTCACTAAGGGAGAATTCATTCAGCATTGGAGAGTGTTTATTCCTTCTCTTTTTCTCGTGATTTCAGTGAGCTGGAGAGAAATGTAAATTTTTCATTGAAATCTGAAGTTAGGTGATTTTTGGTTACTGTATTTTTATCTAAGGATATAATTAAAAAATGTGGAATCTGTCTAACATTTTTGTTGAGGGATTTTTATATACTGCTTACAGGAATGTAAATGGGAACAATCTTTCTGGAGGAATTACCCAGAAACTCGTATTCTTTGACCTTTTATTTTTCTTTCTATGAACCACTCCCTAGAAAAATAATAAAAATTCAGACAATAGGATGCATTGTAATCTTATTTCTAATAATAAAAATATATAAATAACTTGTATTTATTAAGAGAATGATTACATATATTATAGAATATCAGTTATTGAAGAGATGCTGCATAACTATTTAAATTGTTATATTTGGAAATTAAAATATGGTCATATAATTTAAAATGTTAATTGACAAAGTAAGATGCAAAATTATACATAAACTAAAATACCAATGTAAAGTATTCCTGGGCATATGAAATATATATACTTAAATAAAAAGATTGAAACATTGAAGTATTAACAAGTTTTATAATTGGTGGTTGGAGTATGAATAGGTGATTTAAGTACTTTTTTTTACTTTTCTAAATTTTTCAAATTAAATTAACATTGTATTGTTCTTATAATTGGAAGCCACAGAATATAAAGTGATTCATTTTGGTGAGAAAACAAGCAACATTATTATTAGTTATCATGTTCATAATACTTGCATAATAGAACAAACCTAAAATCCCATAATTCAATTTTTTTTGCACTAATTCCAAGTCTTATTTTAAAACTATACTTTTATAAAATGATACAACTTTAGATGTGACATCACATCAAAAAAACGTAGATTTGCTGTAGTTTCTTAAAAAGTGTTTTTCGAGGCCGAGGCGGGTGGATCATGAGGTCAAGAGATCGAGACCATCCTGGTCAACATGGTGAAACCCTGTCTCTACTAAAAATACAAAAAATTAGCTGGGCATGGTGGCGCGTGCCTGTAGTCCCAGCTACTCAGGAGGCTGAGGCAGGAGAATTGCCTGAACCCAGGAGGCGGAGGTTGCGGTGAGCCGAGATCGCGCCATTGCACTCCAGCCTGGGTAACAAGAGCGAAACTCCGTCTCAAAAAAAAAAAAAAAAAAAAAAAGTGTTTTTCAATGCTTTTGAAACTTTCCTATTGAAAAACAAATTATTTTTTACTGATATTTTATGTATGAGATTTTAGATATGAAGATATTTGATTATGTTCTTTAGGCATTCATCATATTTCATTTCCTACAAATCTTAAAGCCTTGCCTTTCTAATATGCCTCATGGAATGCAGGTACTTGAACATGAAATCTTATAGTTCATTGCATATGAGAAAACTGCATAGAAAAACATTCTCTTTGTATGGAGACACAAAGCTCAGATCACTTTTCAGATTTCCACATGTTCCTTCTTTTTCCTTCTTAATCAACATTCTGCCTTTGTTGTTCTTCCGTCCACTTTTTGACTTGGATGAAAATCCTCACCACACGTCTTCCTGTATGGCTATGCAAAGGTTGGAAGATGTAGCCTGGAAGTGTGAGGAACTTGCTGTCTGGGAAGTGAACCTTGATCAGTATGTAAAAGGGGACTGGAAGCAGTCAAGGTACATAAACTTCTTCCTTTTAATTTCTTTCCCCCATGGACTCCTCCAATGCTTACTTTTCTCTTGGAAAAGTTACGGACAAGTTCTGAGTGCCAAATAACACAAGACTACTAGGTGAATCACCGTATCTTTTTGAGGCTCACTGGTAAACGGTAATGAGTGTGGTACAACATCATAGCACACTAGTTTCATTTTCCTTTGTCTTGCTGCTTCTTTTCTCTCACCTTCACGTGACATCAGGGTTAGCATCTCCCAAAAAGTTTTAATCCTTGCCTTGTTCCTTGCTTTCTTGAAGAACCAGTTTAAGATACTTTACCCTTGGGAAGATTTTTCCTACCACGTGTAGACTTGGTATGGCTTGGGCTATCAGCAATTTGAGAAAAAGTTTTGCCACTAAACTTGCCCTTGCTATTGTTTTGGAAGATAAACTGAAAGAAAAAATAAAAGAATCTGAAAAATAGGAGCTTATTTCTTTAGACACCTAAAATTGTGACAGAAAAGATTACTCTGTCAAAGTCAGTTCTCAGGTTGTGGTGGTAATCACAGGACTCTGTCAGGAAGAAAGAGAGAGTTACCTCACTATGGCCCAGAAAAACATAATTGCCTTCAAATTCATTATTTTGAAGATTGTATAGCACAGTCTAGATTGCATCAAAACTGGGATTTCCCATTTAGTAGGTGATCTTACATATACTGTCTGAAACTCAGTCAACAACCCAAGATCTTTGTGATTATAAGCAAGTTTAAACTGGATTCTATACATTGGGATATTTTTGTCTGAAAATATTTGCCTTAATCCCAACAGCTTCCCTGGAAGGATTTGGGAAGATCACAGTAACTTAAGTGTGTCTGTGTGAAGTTAAGTAAATATGGTAAGAACATTGCCATAAAAATTGAAGTTGGAAATGAGCCTAAACATTGACAATTAAATTTAGAAGATAGTCTATAATTTGGTGAATGAAAGTGCCTATGTGGTGTTAAAACTAAAAAGTGCATAAATGTTGCTATTGGTGTTAAGTGTGGCTCAGCTAGTTGAAGCCACCTTTAAAACAAGTTCCAGGTTCATCTAGTGTTAATAATAATGAAAGGTCTATTTGGCATTGAGAAAAATTCTTCTGAGCCTAATCTAAATGCTCAAAGATTATCTTTTGTTATTAACAGGAATCTGATAGTAGAGATATTTTGACATCCAGAAAGGTCTAAAAGAACCATAATATCTACATTTTTTGGTGAAGAGATGTAAGGACTCTAATGTGACTAACTGGACATTCTGTTACCATTCATATTCATGAATCATATTTCTTTCTAAAGCAAGAGGTTGGTCTCATGGTAGTAGAATACATTGATAAAATACTTCCATTTTAACCTAAGAAAAAACAATTAGCAAATGTGCCAAGAAAGAAAGAGAAAGTCAACAATATAGAAAATTTAAAAATTGCATGTGTCAATCTAAACCGAGGTAGAAATATGTATAAAAGTAAATTCCTTCCAATGAAACAATCACAATATGCACACCAGACAACATTCCCTTTTATATTGTGTCTGTAGTCTTAACAGCTATGTTCTGGGTTTTTTTTTTTATAAATAAACAAATTGTCAATTAAAGTCACTTTATTGACTTCCAAAATTACAAAAGTAATGCAATTTTTAATGTAGATCATAAAATATGTAAAGAAAAGCATACTGAAAAAGCAAAATTTGTAAGATCATTAGAGTGATCTTGACTCACAATATTTTTTATATGTTCGCAAACATATACTCCTGAATCATGATAGAACTATATAAGCAGTGATGTATTGTTTTGTGCTTTGTTTTTAGTCAACAACTTTCTGTATATTTTCTCAACTCTTTTAGTTTTCTTTGAAAACTCCATTTTTAGTAACTTCATATGAGTAATTCATATGAATATAGCTTATCTTATTTACTTACTAGCCCATTAGTGAATATTAAGGTGATTTTCCCATTTTTGTATTAGAGAAAACTCTATACTGAGAATGATCTACATACTATTTTTTTGTGTGTATGAATCTCTATTCTTTCATAAGAAGTATAATTACTGGGTCAAACGGCTACTCAAAATTTTCTGTGAGTCCCCAGGACTCTGTCTCCCTAACTTCCTAAGCTCATATTTAGTGTGGAGGTGTCAGAGTTGGAGAACCTGATGATGACCATAAAGCTTATATCTGTTGATACTTTATTTCTTGAAATTATACCAATAAACTTACTCTTTATCAAACACCTTCATTTGTGCATTTGGTTTCCAGTCAAAATTAATAAGCTTTATACATTCTAAAAACTCACTTAATATTACCCAAGTTGTATTATAGGTTTTGAATTTATTTCCACATAGATTTTCACTTAAAGAAGAAGAGGTTGATTCATCGTGACTAGATAACATTGAAGAAGACTGAGAATCTGCCTTTGCTTCCTAACTTTGCACTTGGCTGGGAGGGTATGAGAGGTGTATGAGTGACTGTTAACTGGGAGCAATCCCCAGGAGCCATCTCTCTTACTATCTTGCTGAGTATCAACCTGTGGATTTCCATGACACTAATTACCACATGGGGGCCCTGACAGTTCACATTAGCCCAGGGAAAATACAAGAATCAAGGAGAAGCATTCTCATATAACTCCCCTAAAGGTCTGCCAAACGGTAACAGGTAAAGGTTTGCGACATACATTTTTTCTTCCAGGCATACAAAATATAAACTATGGTATTGCATTTATATGGTGCACTAATATTCCTTGATGCAATTAATGTTTCCTACTAAATCTGAAGACTTTGACTATTTTGTGTTTTGGGGTTTATTACTATATTTTGTTCATGGACTTAGCTGAAAAGTATTTGTGTGAGAGAACAAGAGAGAATATTGATACCATTAGTTTTGTCCTCCCTGTGCACCAGCAACTCAACTTAAGGGTAGGGATAAATGCTTGCCTTTCTATAGCTTGTCTGAAACCATCACCAAGTGGCCCCCATACACAAATCACTTGCTTCTGTGTATTTTGGTATCATTTCATGTTTGCCTTGATTATTGTGCTTAGTGCCGTGATTTAAAATATTTATTTATCCAGCTTCTCTTTACTGAATTATAACTTTCATAAATATAGGAAACTGGCATCGTGTGTGTGTGTGTGTGTGTGTGTGTGTGTGTATGTGTCTTCTTCAAACCTCTGTACAGGGCAAAGCATATGGTAGTTGTTTATTGGATGAACCAATAATCTATTGAATAATCATTTTATTTTGTTCTCACATTACTTCTGAACTTGATCAACATCAGAGTCTGCCAAATGCTTTTATAAACTATTTACATTCTATAATGTTACTAAAATTTAAACAATTTTCTGTTAAAAAAATGTTTTCACTGTGCTTCTCTTCATCTTACAGGGTAAATTCATGTTTGGTTTGATGAGTAAGTGTATTTAGACATTTATCTGGCAAACTTGAACAAATTCTTCTGGGACGATAGATCAGTGTAGTATGTTTTAAAGTAATACTATAGCATGTGGAACTTACTACGACAGCTTCTAGCAGCAGCAATAGCTAACATTTATGTAGCATTTACTATGTGCCAGGCGGAAAGTTAACTCAAAACTATTTTCCAGGCACTATTTAACGATTTAATGTAGATTAATTTATTTACTCTTCACAATAGTGCTATGAGGCTGGCGCTATTATTCACATTTTAAATATGAGAAAACTGAGGCAAGGAGAGGTTAAATGAAGTGCCCAAAGCTATGTGCCTGGTAAGTGGTAGAGTTAGCATTACAAACCAGACCATATGGCTTCAGACCATCAGTCCATGATCTTGACCACTATGCCAAAGATTCTTCAAAGACTGTTATTCTGGATAACATTTAGAACATACCCCTGAGGTGGAAAATATTAAGCAGTAAAGCTACAATTACAGAAATGTAACCTATCTGGAATGCAATATCATCAACATTAGGCTGAGAAAGTTTTACTGATGGCTATAAACTTCTAGATTATGAATCAGTTGTTCATATCTTAGAAATGTTGAGATGAAGTGGCATATATAGTGTCTGTGGAGTTCTGGAATGGCTAAACCTAATCCAAAATCTTTGAACAAGCAACACTGTTAGATCTGTATTGTTCTTTCGTGTAGAACTGAAGTTTTTCAGCCAAGACTGATTAATTAGTGCTATTTAGGAAAGATTGTCCACCTGGGTTTACTCGTCTCTTAACACCCCCACATCTCCCTTGGCTAAGAAAAATGGGTACTGGAACTGCCAGACCATCCTCTGTGTCTCTCAGTTTTCCCCTACCTTCTGTCCAATAGCACTGCCACCTCTCACACAATGCCCACGCCCTCCAGCTTTCAGTCAACCTCAATGGCATGGCCATTTTTTCAAAGTTGCTCCCACTCTTCATTTAATCTAGTTAGAAAAAAATGACACACTAAAGCATTTTGATAAATTAGAACATAATGATAGTTTTCCATATTGTTATAGGATGTGACATATAAAATGAAACAAAATAAGAGTTGTTTTAAAAGGTCATAGGAAGAACCTTCTTACCTGCCAGCTGTGTTCACCAAGGATTTACCTTCACCTAGGTATTGTCTGCAGGACCATGTTAGCCCTGAAGAGATACCTATAAATAGTACCAGTCATTGATATATATTGATATCAATTTGGAAGCATCTACTGTTTCTTGAGTGTTTACATTGTATGGTATGTGCCTTGTATATATTATTTCATTTAACCCTAGCAATCATGCTCAGGTAGGTGTTATCACACCTTTACACATGGTTAGAAACAAAGCAAAACAAAACTAAACTAAACTAAAATTAGAACAACACCAAATGGTAATGTTACATTTATCCCAAGTCTTAGAGTGAGTAAATTGCAGAGGTGGGATTTGCTATTAGTGTATTCTAAATCCAAATCCCAAATTCCTCCCACACCATCATGTTGAAAAAAGTAAATATTAAGGAGGGACTGGAGAAGCAAGAAAGGAAAGTGTTTAGAGAGGGAAGGCCCAGATGAGAAACTGGCAAACCACAGGGTAACAAAATCTAAGAGAGTCTCTGAATGTTGACAAACTGATGAAGAATAAAAAGATTCTAGGAATTTCATAATGTTCTCTGCTTGCAATGTTTATGCAAGCTTGCTGTTTATGTGAAGCCAGCATGTGAGACTGGAAAGGAGTTCAAAGTGGATGCCGAAATGAAGAAACTACAGCTTTAAAAATTTGTTTGCCATATTCAGATATCAAATGGTAAGCTTTCAAGAGGTACTGTATAAAAGTTATTGTTGGAGGGGCCAAGATGGCTGACTAGAAAAAGCTACAGTTGGAGGCTCCCACTGAGAAGAATGAAAACTGTGAGTGAATCTTGCATCTGCAACTGAGGTATTCAGGTTCTCTCACTGGGACTGACTACGCGGTTAGGACAATCCATGGAGAGGGAGAAAGAGCAGGGTGGAGTGGCGGCGCACCCAGGACCTCCATGGGGCAAGGGGAGCTCCCACCCCCAGTCAAGAGAGGTGGTAAGTGTGCTACCTACCAGGGAAACCATGCTTTTCCCACAAATCTGCACAACTTATGGATCAGGAGATCCCCTTGTGACCCCATGCCACCAGCGCCTTGAGGCCCAGGAACAGAGCTGTGCAAATTCTCCATGGCCACTGAGCTGGAAACTGCCCAAGACTACTGAGTTCCTGAGGGGGCAGTGACTACAATCACTGCAGCTGCCAGCCACTTAAGACACTGAGTTCCCAGGGAGAGGAGCATCACCATCCCTTCAGCTGGCTACTACTTAAGAGATCGAGCTCCTGGATGGAACGAAGGGCAGTAGCCATCACTGCAGCTCCAGTCTGCTATTTTCCCCTGCTAGGGAAACTGAGTGGTGTGGAGCCAGGAGGAATTACCCACAGAGTAGCACAGTGGCTGTGGCAGATTGTGGCCAGACTGACTCTTTGAGCTAGACCTGAATCATCCCTCCTCACCGAGTAAGACCTCCGTGTGGGAATTTCAGCAACCTCAGCCAGGGGTTTAGGGACAGAACTCTGATCTCCTTGAGATGGAGCCCCTAGGGGGAGGGTTGGACACTCTCTCCATGGATCAGGGAACTTAGTCTTTCCCTCTGCTGGCTCTGAGGAATCCAGGCAGTCCCAGTTGAGTGAGATTCCCCATTGCCAACAAGGGGCAGCCAGAAAGTTTGTTAAGTAGGCGCCTGATCCTCTGCCTCCTAACTGGGTGAGATCCCCCAACAGGGGTCACCAGACACCTTGTACAAGAGTGTTTCCACTGGCATCAGGTCAGTGCCCCTCTGGGACAGAACTCCCAGAGGAAGAAGCAAGCAGTCATCTTTGCTGTTCTGCAGCCTCCACTGGTGACGCCACCAGGTGTAAGAGGGACCCAGATGAACAGGGTCTGGAGTGGACCCCAAACAAACTGAAGCAGCCTTAAGGAAGAGGGTCCTAACTATTAAAAAAAAACACACACCAAAAACAACAACAACAACAATAGAATGAACAAAAAATTCCTCATATAAACCCCATCCAAAGGTTAGCAACCTCAAAGATTGAAACTAGAGAAACTCATGAAGATGAGAAAGAATAAAAAAAAAAATGCTGAAAACTCAAAAAACCAGAGCGCCTTTTCTCCTCCAAATGACCACAACACTGCTCCAGCAAGGGCACAGATCTGGGCTGAGGCTGAGTTGGATGAACTGACAGAAGTAAGCTTCAGAAGTTGAATAATAACAAACTTCACTTAGCTAAAGGAGCATGTTCTAACCTAATGCAACGAAGCTAAGAACCATGATAAAATATTACAGGAGCTGTTAACCAGAATAATCAGTTGAGAGAACATAAATGACCTAATGGAGCTGAAAAACATAACACAAGAATTTCACAATGCAACCAAAAGTATCTATAGCCAAATAGACCAAGCAGAGGGCTGGATTTTGGAGCTCAGAGACTATATTTCTGAAACAAGACAGGCAGACAAGATTAGAGAAAAAAAGGATGAAAAAGAATGAACAAAATCTCCAAGAACGATGGGATTATGTGAAAAGACTGAACCTATGACCGACTGGGGTTCCTGAAAGAGACAGAGAGAATGGAATCAAGTTGGAAAATATACTTCAGGATATCAACCAGGAGAACTTCCCCAACGTAGCAAGACAGGACATCATTCAAATTCAGGAAATCCAGAGAACCCCAGTAAAATACTCCATGAGAAGATCAATCCCAAGACATATAATCATCAGATTCTCTAATGTTGAAACGAAGGAAAAAGTGTCAAGGGCAACCAAAGAGAAAGGCTTGGTTACCTACAAAGGGAAGCCCAACAGAGTAACAGCAGATCTCTCAACAGAAACTCTATAAGCCAGAGGACATTGGGAGCCAATATTCAACATTCTTAAAGAAAAGAATTTTTGCAGCACTGTTTACAATAGCAAAGACCTGGAACCAACCCAAATTCCCATCGATGATAGACTGGACAGGGAAAATGTGGCATATATACACCATGGAATACTATGCACGCATAAAAAACGATGAGTTCATGTCCTTTGTAGGGACATGGATGAACCTGGAAACCATCATTCTCAGCAAACTGATGCAAGAACAGAAAATCAAACACCACATGTTCTCACTCATAGGTGGGTGTTGAACAATGAGAACACATGGACACAGGGAGGGGAGCATCATACACTGGGGTCCGTTGGGGTGACTAGGAGAGGGATAGCAGGGGATAGGGAGTTGGGGAGGGATAACATGGGGAGAAATGCCAGATATAGATGATGGGGATGGAGGCAGCAAACCACATTGCCATGTACACACCTATGCAACAATCCTGCATGTTCTTCACATGTACCCCAGAACCTAAAGTGCAATAAAATATATATTTATATAAAGAAAAGAATTTCCAATCCAAAATTTCATATCCAGCAAAACTAAGCTTTGTAAGTGAAAGAGAAATAAAATTCTTTGCAGACAAGCAAATGCTGAGGGAATTTGTCACCACCAGGCCTGCCTTGCAAGAGCTCCTGAAAGAAGCACCAAATATAGAAAGAAAAAATTGTTACCCACCAGTATGAAACCACACTGAAGTACAAAGACCAGTGAAATTATGAAGCAACCACATCAACAAGTCTGCAAAATGACCAGCTAGCATCATGGTGACAGGATCAAATTCACACGTAACAATATTAACTTCAAATGTAAATGGGCTAAATGCCTCAATTAGAAGACACAGAATGGATAAACAGTCAAGACTCATTGGTGTGCTGTATTCAAGAGACCCATATCACAAGCACAGAGACACATAGGCTCAAAATAAAGGGTTGAAGAAAAATCTGCCAAGCAAATGGAAAGAAAAAAAAAGTAGGGGTTGCAATCCTATTTTCTGATAAAACAGGCTTTAAACCAAGAAAGATTAAAAAAGACAAAGGAGGACCTTACATAATGGTAAAGGGATCAATTCAATAAGAAGCACTAAGTATCCAAAATATATATGCACACAGTAAAGAATCACCCAGATTCATAAAACAAGTTCTTAGAGATCTACAAAACGACTTAGACTCCCACATAATAATGGGAGACTTTCACACCCTACTTTCAATATTAGATCATTGAGACAGAAAATTAACAAGGATATTCAGGACTTGAACACAACTCTGGATCAATTGGACCTGATAGATATCTATAGAACTCTCCACCCCAAAACAACAGTATATACATTCCTCTTGGTGCTGCATAGCACTTACTCTAAAATCAGTAACATAATTGTATGTAAAACACCCCTCAGCAAATGCAAAAGAACTAATCATAACATACTGCCTCTCAGACCTTAGAGCAATAGAATTAGAACTCAAGATTAGGAGACTTACTTAAAACAACACAACTACATGGAAATTGGACAACCTGCTCCTGAATGACTCCGGTTTATAATAAAATCAAAGCAGATATCAAGAAGTGTTTTGAAACCAATGAGAACAAAGAGATGATGTACTAGAATCTTTGGGATGCAGCAAAAGCAGTGTTAAGAGGGAAATTTATAGCACTAAATTTCCACATCAAAAAGCTGGAAATATCTCAGATTGACACCCTAATATCACAACTAAATGAACTAGAGTGCCAAGAGCAAACAAACCCCAAAGTTAACAGAAGAAAAGAAATAACCAAGATCTGAGCAGAACTGAAGGAGAGATGCAAAAACCCTTCAAAAATTAATGAATCAAGGAGCTGATTTTCTGAAAATAAACAAATAAATAAATAAATACATAAATAAATAACAGACTGTTAGCTAGAACAATAAAGAAGAAAGAAGAGAAGAATCAAATACACACAATTCAAAGGGGCAACATCTCTTGATGATAAAGGGGATAGCACCGCTGACCCCACAGACATACAAACAACCATCAGAGAATGCTATAAACAGCTCTATGCAAATAAAGTAGAAAGTACAGTAGAAATAGATAAATTTCTGGACACATACAGTGTTCCAAGACTGAGCAAGAAAGAAGTTGAATACATGAGTAGATCAATTACAAGTTCTGCAATTGAGGCAATAATAAATAGCCTACCAACTAAAAAAGCCATGGACCAGATGGTTTTGCTGCTGAATTTTACCAGAGATACAAAGAAGAGCTAGTACTATTTCTTCTGAAACTATTCCAAACAATTGAAAAGGAAGGACTCCTCCCTAATTTATTTTATGAGGCCAGCATCATCCTGATACTAAAACCTATCAGAGATACAACAACAACAATAAAAACTTCAGGTCAATATCCCTGATGAACATCAATGCAAAAATCCTCAATAAAATGCTGGCAAACTAAATCCAGCAGCACCAAAAAGAATTATATCATATCATGTGGTGGATAAGCACCAAAAAACTTTTCCACCACAATAAAGTTGGCTTCATCCGCGGGGTGCAAAGCTTGTTCAAAATATGCAAATCAATAAATGTAATTCATCACACAAGAAGAGCTAAAGACAAAAACCACAGTTATCTCAATAGATGCAGAAAAAACCTTTGATAAAATTCATCATCACTTCATGTTAAAAGCTCTCAAAAAACTAGGTATTAATGGAACATACCTCACAATAATAAAAGCCATTTATGGCAATCTCACAGACAACATGCCAATATTATACTAAATGGGCAAAAGCTGGAAGAATTCATTTTGAAAACTGGCACAAGATAAAGATGCCCTCTCTCACCACTTCTATTCAACATAGTATTGGAGGTTTTGGCCAGAGATATCAGGCAAGAGAAAAAAAGAATGTATATTCAAATAGGAAGAGAGGAAGTCAAACTGTCTCTGTTTGCAGATGACATGATCCTATATCTAGAAAACCCTATTGTCTCAGCAAAAAAGTTTAAGCTGATAAGCAACTTCAACAAAGTCTCAGGGTACAAAGTCAATGTGCAAAAATCACAAACATTCCTATACACCAACAACAGAGAGGCTGAGAGTCAAATCATAAAGGAACTGCTATTCACAATTGCTACAAAGAGAATAAAATACCTAGGAATACAGTTAACAATGGAAGTGAAGGACCTCTTCAAGGAGAACTACAAACAGCTGCTCAAGGAAATCAGGGAGGAAGCAAACATGTGGAAGAACATTCCATTCTCATGGATAGGAAGAATCAATATCAGTCAATGGCCATATACCCAAAGTAATTTATAGATTAAATGCTATTCCCATTAAACTACCATTAGGAGTCTTCATAGAATTAGAAAAAAATTATTTTAAAATTCATAGGGAAACAAAAAAGAGCCCGTATAGTGAAGACAATCCTATAAGAAAAGAACAAGCTGAAGGCATCATGCTACTAGACTTCAAACTATATTACAAGGCTACAGTAACCAAAACAGCATGGTACTGGTGTAAAAACAGACACATAGACCAATGAGACAGAACAGAGAACTCAGAAATGACCATACATCTATAACTATCTGATTTTTGACAAACTTGACAAAAACAAGCAATGGGGAGAGGATTCCCTCTTTAACAAATGGTACTGGGAAAACTGGCTAGCCATATGCAGAAAATTGAAACTGAATCCCTTCCTTACATCTTATATAAAAATTAACTCAAGATGGATTAAAGATTTAAATGCAAAATCCCAAACTGTAAAAATCCTAGAAGAAAATCTAGGCAATACCATTCAGGACATAGATAAGGGCAAAGATTTCATAATGAAAACATTAAAAGCAACTGTATTAAAAGCAAAATTGACAAATGGAGTCTAATTAAACTAAAGCGCTTCTGCACAGTAAAAGAAATATCATCAGAGCAAATAATCTGCAAAGTGGAAGAAAATGTTTGCAATTTATCCATCTGACAAAGGTTTAATATCCAGAATCTACAAGGAACTTAAACAAATTTACAAGAAAAAACAAACAACCCAGTTAAAAAGTGGACAAAGGATATGAACAGACACTTCTCAAAAGAAGACATTTATGTGACCAACAAACACATGAGAAAAAGTTCAACATCACTGATCATTAGAGAAATGCAAATCAAAACCACAATGAGATACCATCTCACACCAGTCAGAATGCAATTAAAAAGTCAAGAAACAACAGTTCTCGGTGAGACTGTGGAGAAAAAGAAACACTTCTACACAGGTGATGGGAATATAAATTAGCAGGAGATGGTGTGGCAATTCCTCAAAGACCTAGAACCAGAAATACCATTTGACTCAGCAATCCTATTACTTGGTATATACCCAAAGAAATGTAAGTCATTCTATTATAAAGATACATGCACACGTATGTTCATTGCAGCACTACTCACAGTAGCAAAGATATGAAATCAACCTACATGCCCATCAGTGATAGAGTGGATAAAGAAAATCTGGTACATATACACCATGGAATACTATGCAGCCATAAAAAGAAATGAGATCATGTCCTTTGCAGGGACATGGATGGAGCCAGAAGCCATTATTCTCAGTGAACTAATGCAAGAACAGAAAACCAAACACCATATGTTCTCCCTTATAAGTTGGAGCTGAACAATGAGAACACATGGACACAGGGAGAGGACAACATACACTGAGGCCTGTTAGTGGGGCCTAGGAGAGGGAGAGCATCAGGATAAATAGCTAGGTGATAATTAATGGGCTTAATACCTAGGTGATAATTTAATAGGTGCAGCAAACCATCGTGGCACACATTTACCTATGTAACAAAACGGCACATCCTGCACATGTATCCTGGAACTTAAACTAAAATAATAATTTAAAAAAAAGGTATTGTTTGCTACTTGATGAAAGATAGTAAAGAGGATGTTGACAGAAACAGAGTTGGTATTGTCTGAGATCTTTTGGAGGTTGGGTCCATGGGATTTAGCATCTCTTTGTATATGAGGAAAAGGGAAGATATTGCAATCAGGGTGTCCCAGAGTTGACACTAGATGATCTGAGAAAGATTTTGGGTTTAGTCTGTGGTGCTTGCAGGGCATTTTGGTGGAGGTGGACAGAAAGTAGTTTTGGTTTATTTATTCATTTATTTTTTACTTTTATTTTATAGTCAGGGGGTACATGTGCAGGTTTGTTATGAAGACATATTGTGTGATGTTGAGGTTCAGAGTATGAATGAATCTGTCACTCACGGTGGTGAGCATAGTACCGAAAACGTAGTTTTTCAACCCTTGTCCCCTTCTTCACTCCATCTTTTGTATTCCCTAGTGTCTCTTGATGCCATCATTATGTCCGTGTGTACTCACTGTTTAGCTCCCACTTATAAGTTAGAGCATGCAGTATTTGGTTTCCAGAAAGCAATTTTGAAGTTAGAGAAAGCTAGCGATGTCGGCAATGGCCAATATATAGATTAGCTTAGACATGGTAACTAAAGCCAGGCTACTGTAGGATATTTTTTTGAGAAAGAACAGAGAGATAGGGAAACCAAAGATCAAAATTTCAGAAACCTCTGTTTAAGAAGCAGGATGATGAATCATAGTCCACAAAGAAGTCCTAGAAGGAGCACTTGAGAGCAGCATCAGGGAAGGCACTGGAGGAGAACTATGATGAAAACAGCGAGCAGCTAAAGATGAAGTTGAAAGAAAAATCTTAAATTTGGGGGCTTGTTACTGTTATATGAGTTATTAAGAAATTATTTTAGGAAGATAGAGAGGAAAAGGGGTCCTTGAGATGTTTTCCTTTCTTTTAAAGCAGCTCCAGAAACATTTCTTGTCTTGCAGGAAGGCCCCAAATCTCAGGGCTGGCAACCTTTGGTATGCAAATGCTGTCCATTAGAAACTGGGTCCACCCAAACATGGGTTCTCCTTGCCATTGCCCCAGTGTGTTCCTGGCAACATAGCCTTCCCCACATATCCCCATGTGTAGAATATCATGGAGCCCTGTATTTGCATATTAAAAGGCTAGGGTAGGAGAGCTAGGTTTTTTGAAGCTATGTAAGTGACATGCCCGGTCAAACCAATCCCCTAAGCCCTATGCAAATCAGACACCATCTCCTCCAGCCACCTCATATAAGCAGCCATGTTTCCACTGAACTTGAGGTTTCAGGGTTTCCTCTCTCAGCTTTGGAGCCCCACTCCGTCTGTCTCTATACCAAGGAGCTTTTTCCTTCTTTCTTGCCTATTAAACTCTCTGCTCCTTAAAACCACTCCACTTGTGTCTATGTCATTTTATCCAAACCAGCATGAGGACCAGAACCCTGTGTTCCTCCACTCATTGGAGCCATTTCATTACTACACCACTGAGAGAGAGATTCACTAGATCAATGGAGAAAATGGTGAAAGATAAAGCAAGGAAACTGCTCCTCTTCTGATAATTTTTTTTGAGAAATCTACGAGTGAAAGGGAGCACACAGATTAGGCAGCGGTGGGACGTGAGCAAAGGTGTTAGCGTGTTTGTAGTCTTAGGGAAAGAATGCAGTTGGGAGAGAGAAACAGTTGTGTGAAGGAAGAGGCAGAGTATGTAATTACTGGGACAAGTTCTCAGAGGATGTGGAAGTGATGGAATGAGGTCACACATGAATGAGCTCTGAAGTTACTTCATCTGAGATGGGAAAAAGAGAAGAGAAGATGAATGAAGACGCAGAGGAGTTTTGAGAGAAACATTGAGAAAGCTCATTGCCACTAGTCTTGATCTCATTTAATAGAAGGTGAGATTATTTGCAGAATAGTAAGTGTGGGTTTGGCTTTTCTTAAGGGAATAAACAAGTTTATGCAAATACAGCTAATTTAGAGACAAATGAAAACATTAGGTAGTAGCAGCCAATGGCTGGCCTCTGTTGAGTTTCTGATGAAACTAGTTGTTTTGGTATAGAGGTCTCTCCAGCATAACCAGAATCCAAGAGCAGAAAAACTGGCCTGAGATATTTATCTGGGTTAGGGAATTCGCATTCACCTTCCTCCCTATTGCTACTTCCAAACTTCTTTCAGTACCTTTAAAAACTCAACTATTCTCTTTATCTTTATTGTGCTTGTCTACCGATGCCAACGGATCTGTTTCCGTGATGTTAGTACCTGGGTCACAGTCTTTCAGTCTTTCTCTCCTTACAGATTGACCTCTTCCTCCCATTGTTTCATATTGCACATTAATAACACTCTGGCTTCAAAGCCCCTTGACTTCCTCAGTTTAATTAACTATACCTTCATTCCACCCAAGCAACCTATGAACACACCTACATCTCACATATCACTGTCATTTTTCGTAGCTGCTTCTCCACCATACTCTTGAGTTGTGGCTTCATATTTAAGAGTCACAAGTAAGAAGTAAAAATACACTTCAATGTTGGGGTAAAATATGGCACTGAAATTTGATATCACATATTTTAAGCTGAAAAATAATTATTCTTCAATACAGATCATCTAAAACTCCAATACATTTTTTTCCTGAATGACAGTATGTAAGTATGATGGTTAGTGAATATGTTATTTGTAAAAACGTTCTCCTGAATTTCAGTATGAAGACTACATTATCCATTATAATAATAGCTGTTATTTAATAAGTACCAATGCTCTAGAAGTTTAATCAATATATGCAGTGTAATAACATTCACCATTTTAATTAATAGGCATTCGATATACATTGTGTCAACTCCTCATAGTAGTACTGCTTGTAGATACCAAAATTACGACTCAGAGATGCACAGTCATCTAGCTAATTAATACAGAATCATTATCTGCACCTGGATCTGATTCTAGATCTTGGGATTTTACTTTATAGTTCTTATATATAAATAACATTCCATTTGAATGTTTATTTAAAAGACAATGTAGACATTTTTAAAACATTAATAATCTTTGGGAACTTAAACTGAATATATATCAAATAGTATTGGATAGGTATTTTAGCCGAAAATATAGGCCTTGTAGTTGCTCAGTTAGAACTTTACCATTGCCACTTACAAATGATAGGATCTTAGGAATTTAAGTCAAAGTTTTGGTGAGTTTTGGTTTTCTTCATCCGAAAAATGGGAAAAAATAAGATCATACATTTGCCATTAGGTTGTTGTTAAAATAATTAAATGAGGTAATTATATGTGCTTAGCACATTTAAAACATAGTAACTAGTCAATATGTACCAGGTATTAATATTATTATTATTAGAATTATTATTGTATTTCTCTATTTTTTAAAGGGTTTTAAAATATTTCCAAGCATCAGTTAATTTTACATGTCATCAGAATACTCCACTGAGATAACAAATGAAGACATTCCTAACTAAAATATTTTAATAATATTAAACATATTAAAAGTATGTTTATTAAATCACAATATAATTTATTGGTGCTTTAGTTTTCACCACAGGATGGTAATTTCTTGATAATATCGACTCTATTTTTTCCTGACATTAAACAGTTTCCTTACATCTTTTTCCTTTTGTCTTCATGGCAAAAAGGAAAATAAAAAATCTTTAATATTCAGATATCAAAGTCACATAGCTCTAATCCCCAGCCTGGATGTTTCCTCCATGTGCTGGATTGCAGAGCGGTGGTTGGGAGGCTGAGTACTTCAGCAACCATGCATGTGGCCTACTGTGAGTGCTTTCATCCTTGTCCCCACCACCTTGTAATGAGTCCCTGGTGCTGCTTGGTTAGGAACTGGACTGTCATCCTCCTGTTGGCATGCACTGCTTTCATCAGGGTTGCTTCTGAAGATGTGTTTGTTAGTGGGGCCATTTGGTAATATCTGATGAAGTATAACAAACCTTAAGCTTCTTGAAAACGAGCTTGCTTTGTTAGTCTAAAGGCTGTGGAACCTCAGGGATTAGGGTGCATAGTAATGACTAAGTTTGGTTGCAGACCACCTGTCTGTGACAAAGGGCTGGGGAGTTGAGACATCCCCGAGACATGCTCTGTATAGAAAAAGAGAAGGGGGAGAAATAAGCCCCTCAATGCATATTTCCTTCTGAGTCAGTGACAGTTTACCCCTAAGGGGCTCACAGCCTGGCAATTTTTTGCAATGAGTATTTTGCTTGTTTCACATTATCTCCAGATGAAAACTAACACCTTAACTTGAGTAGCATTTATCATAAAGGTTAAAACCAGTGTATAGTGATATATTGCAGAAAATAGCCTGCAAGTTTCTGAATTTTATGACTCTGAAAAGCCTCTAGGTCAATAGTCCTAAAAAAAAGTAAATCAGAATCACTAGGAAACTTGTTGATATCTCAAATTCTGGGTCTTACCCTCAGATATTCTGACTCAGTAGCCTTGTCGTAGTGCCTAGAAATCTGTATTTTAACATGTAATGATTCCCATGCAAATGTTCTTAAGAAAAACACTTCAGGAAATACTGACAAAGTTTCTAGAAAGAGACTTGGAATTTAAGCTTTAGTCCCATCATGGCCCCGTTATATTCATACAATAAGATCCACATGAAACTCTTTCCAACTGTTCGTTCTCTTTCCATGCATGGATTATCATTCAGGTTTCTGTCTGTTAAGTTCATCCTCATTTCATTTCCATGCACTGAATTGTTGGAGGCTTTGCACTGGCCCTCCAGTCCACTTTCCACCTTCTCTGACCTGCCTTGTATGGATTGCAGGAGGCCAGCCTGTATGGACTGCGTCGTCCAGTGCCCCTTGCCTCCAGAAGGCCAGGGGAGAGTGAATTCAGGGTCTTTATTTTCCCATGTTCTCATTCAACTTAGCCACAGTTTGTCAGTGTCTGAATTCCTCTACTAAATACTTTAATAGGAGGCATTATAGCTATAGCTCATGCTGGATTCTGGTAACTGCTTCTTTATCTTGCCTCTTCAGGCCTAGGTGACTGATAACTTCTTAAGATTGTCTAACCCAGGAAGCTGCACTGCCCCCATTTATGTAACTCTGCCCATAACTTGTTAAGAGTCCCATGGTTAAGCTCTCTTCAAATACCCATTTTGAGTGTGACATTTTTTCTTGAAGGAACCCTGAACAACACATTGAGTAGTGTTAGAATGGCTTCTGAGAAGGCCTTGGAAAATAAAGGATAGTGTCATGGCTCTTTGTTCCTCTAGTTCAGCCAGTGGCAGGCAGTGGCATCCAGTGGCTTTTCCACTCCCGTAGTTCAGCGAGCAGAAGAGAGTGTTACAGCTCTTTTCACTCCCACTGTGCAGTGGGTTGCAGGTTCTTATCCTGCGACCAAGAGGAATGAGGTACACGGACACCACACCGGTGAGTCAGCAAGGTGGAGTAGAATTTCCCTGAGTGACAGAAAAGCTCTTGACAGAAAGAGGGAACCAGAAGTGGGTAGCTGTCTGTGAGGCTGAGTCCAGGGATTTTGTGCGTTTAGAATGGAAAGTGCATGCTGATTGGTCCATGGGTGATCTTGGAAAAAGCACCATTCAATTGGTTAAAAGGAATCATCCAGAAGGAACCAATCAAGAGAGACTGGGTAACATGAGGATAGCAGTTCTTGCTCTGGTCAGGGACTCTCCTGGAACTGGCAGTCTCTTCCTGAGGTCAAAGGTTGAGCTCTACCTGGAATCCACCCCTGTCTGCCTAGGAATTTGTCTGTCTTCTGTCACCATCAGTAACAAATCATTATCCTGAATTGGGACAGGTACTATGATAGCATTATGTACACAGTGATAAGAAAACATAATGGGGAGAAAAAAAGAAAGACTTACCAATGTGGTGACATTGCCACAGGACCCTGCATAATATTTAGAAAATCTTTAAGTAGAAAAGCAGAGTCCGCAGAGAGTTCCCCTGAACACTCATGGCCATCTCATTACTTCTAGTCACTGTCATCTTTCCCACAAGCTAACACTACAGCTTCCCATCATTACCTCTGATACTCCTCCAGTCCGTGCTCCACACAGCAGAGGAGTGATGGTTAAAAAATTTAGAGAATAATGTATACATATAAGTGTTTATTAAATAAAAGAAAAATATTTCTGAATTTTTGTAGTTAAAAGATGGAGTATGTAGGAGGTAGTGGTAGAAAGTAACAATACAACATTCTAAATGAGAACTTAGACACTGCAAAATCACAGTTTCAGAAAGAGAAGTGGTATGTTCAGATCTTTACTTCAGAAACTCTGGAAGCAATGTGGAATATGAACTGGAGGAAGGAGAGACCAGAGAAAGGAAAAATGTATTAGGAGACTCTTTTCACATGATAGATTCTTACTGATCTTGTAGAAGTGACTGTTGTTCACTGGAAACAGTCTAAAGCTGATCATTTTTCACATTATTACCTTCCGGTAAAGAGCGGAAAAGTCCCTATGGACAACTCAAACTTAAGATTTTACAGTTGCCTAGGCCTGTAATCCTGAGATAATGTACAATTCTAAATTGCTTCAATGTATTTTAGAGAAAAATGTATCGCAAAAGAATATTTAAACCTCAAAATTATCACAGAAATGTCACAATTATATTTTAAATCTAAGTTTTTGAATTTATTTTCTTTTTTCTTCACATGTATACATGATTAATTATTCATTTTTCAATAAATTTTGACGTAGACCTTAAATGCACATTGCAATAATGGTAATTTAGGTCATTACATTTTCATGAAAAGCCTCAAGTGTGAAATATTGAGCCTGAGTTATGTCTGAGCGTAGTTGATTATTTACTTAAAAAATAAATGGGGAGAAAGTTTATATAAATTTAGCACCAATACAATAGAAAGTAGTGTCATATTCACTGCCAAAAATCTCTGAAATTAATCTTGATTTTTTATTATTAAAGAAGCAAGTGCAAGTTAGAGAAAGAGGTGACGGGTGAAACCAAATTTAATTGACCTCATCATGTGCTATCAAATCATATTATAAAAATCTTTTCTTATTAGAAATTGTCTCTTGTATCCTTTATTTATATGCAATTTTTTAAAAGCAGCTTTATTTATATATAGTTGACACATAATAAACTGAACACATTTAGGGTAGATAACTTGAAAAGTTCTCATGAATATGTATACTCATACAGCTATTATGATAATCAAGATGATGAACATTTCCGTTGCCACTGAAATTTTTCCCATATCCTCTGGTAATCTTTTCCTTCCAACTCTCCCTGACTCCAGGAAACCATTGACCAGTTTTCTGTCACTAACAGATTAATTTATATTTCCTAGAATTTTATTTAAATGGAATTATATAGTATATACTATTTTTTGTCTTTTTTCATTAGTATAATTATTTTGATCCATTTATGCCATGTAAAGGAATATTTAATTCCTCTTTATGGATGAGTAGTATTCCACATTGATATACCATGATTTCTTTATTCATTTGTATGTTGACGAATATTTGTGTTGTTTTCGTTTCGGAGTTTTTACAAATAAAATCTCTCCAAACATTTGTGTACAAGTCTTTACATGGGCATATACTTTTCATTTGTTGCAAATAAATACCTAGGAGTAGAATGGCTTGTTCATGTGAAAGGTATATATTTTACTTTTTATTACATTATCAAATTAGTTTCCAAAGTGGATGTCCCATTTTAGATTCCTACCAATCATGTATGACAATTCCAGTTCCTGTATATTATTGCCAACACTTGGAATAATGTATTCCTTTCCTCTCCTTGAGAAGTCTAATCATATGCATGTTAGGTAGATTTATGTTGTCTCATAGCTTATTGAGGTTTTGTTTATTTTTAAAATTATTTTTTCAGTACTTCCATCTCTGTAAGTTTGATTCAGTTCTTTTATATCATCATGTCTCTACTTACCTTTTTAAACATGTGTAATACAGTTATAATAAACTTATATCTTAATATCCCTATCTGCTAATATTAACTTCTGTGTCAGCTCTGGGTTGACTTCAATTATAATATTTTTCCTCTTTATGAGTCTTATTTTCCTGCTTTTTTGTGTGACTAGTATTTTTTAAGTAGATGCTAGACATAATTAATTTTATCTTATTAGGTGCTGCATATTTTTATATTCCTATAAGTATTTCTGAGCCTCGTATTATTTAAAAATAGTTTGATCCTTTTAGGTCCAGATTTTAAGATTTATTAAAGCAGAACCCAAATAATGTTGAGTTTAAGGAGCCCCACTACTGAGGCAAGACCCTTCAAATTATTCTACTCAGTGCCTTGTGAATTTTGAATTTTCCGTCACCTTTGTGGGAGTTCCAGGCACTATTACCTCTACTCTCTGACGTCTCCTTCCCTGGCCTAGTGTAGGTTCCTCTGACGCTGTGTTGCTCAGAACTCAAGTGAGTACTTGAGGCAGACTCTCTGAATATCTTTAAGGTTCTCTCTCTGTTCAGTTCTCTCCTTTGTGGTACTCTTTTCTGTGATCTTTGGCAGCCTTTACTCTCCAGACTCTTAGCTCCATCATCTCAACTCAGGTTGTTGAGTTACTCCTGGGCTCCCCATTTCTGCACCCTAGGCTAGAACCCATCTCAAGGCAGTGAGTTAAGGCAATCAAAGGGCTTGCCTCAGTTGTTTCCTGTCTCTCAAGGATCAATGTCCTTTTTTGTCTTAAAAACCATTGTCTGTTTTTTCTTTTTCTTTTTGGTTATTTCATGGGGAAGGTAAATCTGGTCCTGTTACTTTATCTTGGTGAAAAGATGAAGTTTCCTATTATATTATAACGGATGGTTTTCCTTATTTAAGTACATTTCTAGCATTTTGGTTTTCTTGAGAAATTCAAATTCATGTGTCAGGAAAGAAAATTTAATTGTAAGAAGTTTCTGTGACTCCAAGCTTAATTTCACAAAGTATTAGAAATAATACAGCATTGATTTTTTTCTAAGATATTAAAGAATAATTTAATAACAATTTCAGGTCTATTCTCCGGAATATTCTATCTCTTTTTTCCAAAGCCCCACTAATAATGAGTAAAATATTTTGAAGAACTATTTATACTATAACTACCTTTATGACTACATTTAATTTAAATATAAAATATTTGCTATTGAAAAACACATTTGGCCTTGATACTGCTATATTTTAGAATGTATTGTAACAGATTCACCATTTAAAAGTCATCTGTATCTCTTGATATACCCATAAGGACAGATTTTTAGAGATATCAAATAGTCCGGATAAGCAGCAGCCTACATGAGGCATGGAAGCCATTTGGGTAAATTTTATAAATGGCATCTTGTTAAGGTCCTCATTAGTCTGGTGTGATTAATACAATGCGTGTGAATCACTCCCACCATCCATTAGTATTAATTGTCAAGGTTCAAATTCCAGCTCTGCTGGTTACTAGTTATATGATTCTAGGCAGGTGACTCAGCCTCTCTTTGGCTTATAGCCTCATCTGTGTAATAATGTTAATGATAGGTATCTTAGAACAATGCTTCAAAAATAATAAGTACTGTATAAACTTTTGTTGAAGTACACAATGAATGCAATTGATATTGAACAAAGCTTGCTGGAAGAGGGACATCTGATAACAACACTTGGTAAGTTTACTGGGCTTAGTAGCATAGGGGCCCCATGGTTGCTTCCTAGAGGAACTCTGGAGTGGCAGCAAACCTGATGCTGTGGTCCTCTAAAGCAGTGTGGAACAACAATGCAGTATGTCTTGAGATGAGGACCTGAGATAGCTCTCAAGTCTCCTGCAGCCCTGAGCATCCTGAAAGAACACCCAATAATTAATTGCTCCCCAGAAATCCAGAGAAGGGGTTAAAAGTCAAATAGGAATCAAAGGAACACAATAGGTACAGGATGGACTGTATGGCTGGAAGCCACAGCAAAGTCTTGAGAATTAGCCATGAAGGTAGTGGGACTAAGGTTAGTGTCCAAAGCCTAGGCTGGCTAAGCCACATCTCCCTGATGCAATGCAGGCAGGCACCAATGACATTGGGCCAAGCACCTTCACACTTGTCAGGAGAGCACATAGGCCACCACGCAATGGGATGAAAGACAAAAAGGCCCAGAGAAAAATAAGAGACCTGGAAGACATTTACTCTGAAAGTATTGTTTGAGTAATCAGAAATTTGACTACATTTTCCTAAATGTGACTAGATCGTTTTCTATACTCAGGCAGAAATGAGATTTCAAGGAAAAAAGTTAAGTTCAACTATAACAAAATAAAGTTGGACTTTTGAACCTCTGAATTTTTTGAATGAAATTTGTAGTATTAGCTTTTAAACTATTACTATGGTTATATATAATAATATGTGAAATGTTAAGCTTTGAAACTCTATAAGTACAGTCAGGAGACTTGAAATCTAGTCTTGATTTTGCTGCTTATAATTGTGATAGCTTGAGTAAATCCTTTAATCTAAGGACTCATATTTTTTTAAGGGAAAATGTACATTATACCACCCACCTCAGATTTCCTATGAGCATCAAATGTGTTTATTTTTGTAAAAGTGCTCTGAGAAACTACAAAGTATAATATGATCACAGGAAATTATTATGAATTAGAATATGAACAATGGTGAGTTTCAGAGGCATTGTGGAATATAGATTTATATCAAAATAAGTTTCCGCTAATGGGGTTATGGAAGTCAATATATAGTGAATGAAGGAAGTCAATATACAGAGCTGTGAGTGAATATATTAGTCTTCAGAATCAGAATAAAATTACTTAACCATTTTAAGTCTCAACTTACTCATCTGCAAAATTAGTTTGTAGTAAAGGTTAGAAATTATGGTTGTTAAGGAACTTGGGCATATCACCAGTAAATGATAGCTTGCCCCTCCCTCCCTGCCTTCCTCCCTCCCTCTCTCCCTTCCTTCCTCCCTCTCTCCCTTCCTTCCTTCCCTCCCTCCTTCCTTTTTTCCTTTCCTCCTGTCTTCTTTTCCGTTCTCTTTCTTTCTTTCCTTTCTTCCTTCTCACTTTCTTCCTTCACATTTTTCCTTTCCTTTCTTCTCAAAGGCTGTTAACTGCTTTACTTTAACAAGACAGGGTGGAGAGGTTGGGGTGAATGAGGATGTGGGAAAAAGTCAGGAATGTACAGAGATAGTCACAGGATTGTGATGCTCAGTGATTAAACACTGTATATCATCTTTGCAATTGTCGTGTAAGGACAAAGTCAAAACAATCATTTGGGGAGAAGGAGAATTGAATTAGCTCCTCTCCCTGTATCTTGGGAAGGCATGAGGGAAATTTGGAGTAATCTTTAAACCAGCTGTAAATACAAGGACTGAATAGATTCCACAATGATAAGGCTGGAATGGTTCACTGTGGCATCTGTGGTATCAATCTCAGCACCTGAACAGGAGTAAGCTTACAATCTAGTGGGACAGAATTTTTTAAAAAAGAACATCCCTCCCCCGTCAAAAAAACCCCTAAATTATTCTTTATATTATTAAAGGGAAAAGGACAATTTTTGTACCATTACTATGAAATAAAAGAAAGTGTTCAAATTAAAGGCAAGCTAGAAGGATAGAGATTGGAACAGAGTAGAGAACATAGTGTCACTAAAACAAACAAACGTACAAAAAAATCCAATGAGCAGGGTGCTTACTCAAACTGAATAATATAGGACCTCCCACTGCAGTTAAGTAATTGTGAAAGGTGGCATGCTAGCCTGTAGAGATGAAGCCCCATGAAGGATCAGACTTGAATCAAATGACCACGGAGGATGACTTGACCTCCTTGGGAATAATCTAATTAAAGATGATTTTTGTACCCTGTAAGAAAAATCTGTTTCTGAAAAACTTGGAGCATAGGAAAAGGCAAGGGCAAGCTAGGAAGCCATGATTAGTGTAAAGGCCAGGATGAAGAATTTTGTGCATCTTGGGCAGATTAGATTTTTACAAGCAAACTGAGAAAATAATAATAACCACATCTATCTGTCTGTCTATTTTTCTATCCACTACCCACCTACCTATCTTCACAGCTTTCTAATAATTTTCATATAAATTAGGTCATTTTAATCTCAGGACAGTCCTCAGAAGTAGATAAAGCAGATGTCATTAGTGTCAACTTGCAAGTTAAAAATAAAAGGTTCAAGGAGAGCAGGTGACTTGCTCAAGGCCACATCATAAATAACGAAGTTGGGACTAGAATTCAGGGCTTCTGATAAACAATCCAAGCCTTCGTATTACAACATATAGCTTACATCTCTACTCAGATTCAAAACAAGACTTTAAATAAGAGAATTACCTAAAATCTATGGAGAAAATCTAAACACATCTGGCTAAATTTAGATACTAGGATTAGGTCTTATATTTAGATGTTGCAGTATATCCCAGTTTCAGACCTCTTGTTTATGTTTTAATGTACAAGTCTATGATGATCTAGCTATACTTTGCCTGGTTATCATTTTCCCAACAATGAAGTTTCCTGTAGTCCAATAATTTTTTTTTTTTTTTTTTTTTAGATGGAGTCTCCCTCTGTCACCCAGGCTGGAGTGCAGTGGCATGATCTTGGCTCACTGCAACCTCCACCTCCCAGGTTCAAGTGATTCTTCTGCCTCAGCCTCCAGAGTAGCTGGGACTACAGGCTCACCCCACTACACCCAGCTAATTCTTGCATTTTTAGTAGAGATGGGATTTTGTCATGTTGGCCAGGCTGGCCAGGCTGGTCTGGAACTCCTGACCTCATGATCCACCTGCTTCGACCTTCCAAAGTGCTGGGAGCTCCTGCTCCCCCTTGCAGTCCCAGCCCATACCTTTTTAAGGATAAAATAGAACTCTTTGCATTGGCATATTTAATCAATAATTACTTAATTAGGAGAAATGCTTCTACTTTGGTGAAATATATGTTTTTGGCATAGACTCTGTGGGAGAAAATATAGCATATCAACAGGTCAAAAATATCTCCCATCCTTGAGATGGTAACTTGATTCATTTGGGGCATTAGATAAATTTCCTGTTTCCAAATATCATTTATGCAGTAATCTTAAAATGAGCTGCATTATGAGACTGAGGGACCACATCACATTTTAAGGTCATGTTGGCCTCAATAAAACTACATAGGAAAAAAAAAAAGTTTTAATCATTGAGTCTGGTAATGTATACTGTTACTCTATCATCTAATAATTAAAGCTTCCCCAAAAGTTCATGTTTGCATTATAAATTATGCATTTTTTTTCTTTTCTCTTCTTACTTTGGAATTCTTTGGTCCTAAACTATCAGATTAATTATCTTACACTTATAGATATAGCCAGAGATTGTAAGAAGGATGTACGGTTTCCAGAACTACACAGATTGAGTCAGTAGTTATTAATGGTTCTAAAAATTAAAAGGAGAGGATGATATCCTACTTCAGAGATACATTTCTAGAGACTTAGGAACCTAGGAAATTCTGGCTGTAATGTTTACCCTAGATCTGTGCAGTTTTGATCAAGCCTGATTACATCAGGCTGGATTGTGGATGATGCCATATATCCAGGAGGGAGGGTCACGTCCCCTTTTTATTTATGTTCCATTTCATTTAGTATGCGTAGTGGGCATGGTGCCACTCTGACTTTTAACCCTAATGAAGAGAGCACACAAGTTGACTGGGAACCTCTAGGGAAAAACGAGCTTTAATGACAATTTGAGTGTAAAATCTGGTCTCTGGAAGAAAGGTCACCACATCTGCATAGCCCCTGGAGTCAGGCTTAGAGCCCTGTCTGCCTTCAAATAAAAAAGCATTTTCCTGTGTCTTAAGGCTGCTTTAGTTTGAGGTACAAGGAGCACATGACAGAATCAGGGGAACTGAGTGATGTTTGTGCATGTTTGACTGCACTCTGCATCCTAAGAGAAGACTTTGGAGAAACCCAATCAATACTACAAGCATGTCCTGGACAGCAGCAGTGCTGTTTTCATTCTGTTACAATAATGAATTGAAGTCTCCCAACAGCAGGTATAATAAGCACTACTCAACCCCTGATATTCAATCACCTTTAACTGGTTATATCTATCTAAAATTCACTGTTAACTGTGGTTTTACAATACCCCATTGGCAACCTTTTATGGCTCTCTCTGCACAAAAATGCAAAAACATCAAAAATGCCTCTCCTCTCAGTGCCATATACTCAGTGCTTCCCTATATTTGCTAAAATGTTTTCCATTTTTTATTTAAAGTCCAGTGGAAGACATTCAGACATTGTGCACAAAATGAAGTGGTTTTCCCGTCAGTTGGAAATTATTTTTGCCATTACTGTTAGCCTAGAGTTCATATTTTCATCGTCCTGGTTGTGAAGTGATTTCGTGCTATCTAGATGCCCTAAAGCAAGCTAATCTTTTACAAATAAAAATGAAGAAACCAATTTTTTTCACAAGGCCTACTTGCCTTTTTTGGGGGGAGGGGGATATATGGTAACTTTTTATTTCCTTAAAGCATTCTTTTTGCTATAGAATGAAAAGCAGATTAACAAATGCAGTTTATGTACAGTACAAATGAGCAAGTGTTTCTAATTTACTCTTTTAATGCAAATGAGACAAGAAATTAAGGGCTCATGAAAAATCCTGGTAAAAATCCACATTCTAGAGAGAATCCAGGTTTAGAATTCACAGTCTGAATATGAATAATTACATCTCCTTATTTTACTAGCTTTCATTTGGTTTTCAATTTAATTTTAAATACCAAGAATCTATTGTTTCAGAGTTAATGCAACATTTGAACAAGAGCATCTAGTCATTTAAACTATGTTACAAGGTCATATCAAATGATACTCCTAAATTTTAAGATTTCTATTTGTTCAGTTCTGTGTGCTTCGTGTAAATGAGATAAATTTGACCCAAATAAGACCTCAGATAGTCAGGCAAGCTAGTGGCCTACATAAATACTTTTGGCTTACTCACTAAAATTGGCTTATGCTCATTTTTCATTTATTTTCAATTTGATCCATGGGCTTTGTGGATGATTTTATTGGATTCTTTGAAACATTCATTTTTTTTTTTCTATGTAAAATGCAAAACAAGGCAACAATAACAGAAGCCCAAACTGGTTACCATAATATAACAAACATGGTTTAAAACTTTTTAAGGTTTCATTATGCAGAATCAGCAAAAGTATAATCTTTGATCTAAATACCAAAAAATTTGCAATATGTAAGAAAGATACTAACAGAAGTTATTCTTATTATAAAATTCATAAATTTCACTGTTCTTAAAAATATGAATACATGAATAGTTCAATAATATAAAATATTTTATATATAAATTAGATTTTCTAGATAAGATTTAAAATAATAAGCTTTAATTTTTTTTTATGTCGTGCATTCAGAATAGTCAAACTTCTATTTCAGAACAAATAAAAGCTAAAGGTTCCATCAAAGTAATGGTGGTAAAACTAAACTTAGCTTTTATAATAAAAATAGTGTCAAATTCAATTTCCCTTTCTGCTACCAACTAATTCTGAAATGTTTTGAAGTAGCACCAGGCTGTGGAGTAATGCAATCTGTAAAATATCACCAATATTTTCAAACATGTGGTAATGATTTTCTTCACACTTAAAAGTGGCCCCAATTCTAACAATAAGCATAGTGCTTTAGAAAAAATGTTAACTTTGACAGGTTTGCTAGCAATTTTTTTATTATGTTTAATGAGAGATCACTAATTTTTTCTAATACTTCAAAATCTTCACTGCATTTTGGTGAAGAGGTGTTTATAATCATGATAAAACCTTATTGCCCAAGCAAATAATGGGGACACTAGATAGTATGCTAATAAATTAGGCTACCTATATCTTATTCTCATAATATCTACGATGTAAAATATAGACTTTAGTCTACATAAAATGAACTCAAAATTATGAGCATGCATATTCCTGATAAAGCATGAATTGTTTCTCTTAAATTGTAAAGAAATCTAAATTCTATCAAAATTGAAAATGCATTACAATTAATCTCAAGGCATTATAAAATCTCAAAATATTATACAGTAAAAATTATAAAATTGTATTATTGAAGTGATACAATGACATTTGTAGTGGTGAAATGAAAGGATTTGAGAGGAAATATTGAAGCTCAGTATCATGACCAAATTCTTTATTTTAATAGAAACACAAAATAATATGAATGTTATATAAAAAATTTATGACTAAAAGCATAATAAACTTTTGAAAAATATTTATTTTAAAATAAAAATATTTGCCTTTTTGATATGCCTTCATTCAAGATGTGAAGAAAAATTCACTGAAGTTCCGCCACTGTAGAAAAACATTTCATAGCTAGAATGTAGAAATGATTTAATAAGTTCTATGAAAAGTCAGTTTGCATGAGATCAGCACCTCGCCTATAACGGGTAGTAATGGATTGTTGGCTTGGTTTTATACCACTTGACATCAGATTACAATACACTGAATAAATGTTAACCTATAATCCCTTTAGTGAAAGCGAGCATTGTTTGTCTTCCCTTGTAGAGACCACATTGATTTTCTTTTATTGGATGCTCAACCACTGCACCTTAGATTGATTACTTTGAATTAAATGTGCAGAGAACATTTTTATTATTCTAAAACAGCAATCTTAACATTAAGGAGAAGCACTTCCTCCCCATCCCCTTCGTACTACAGAATGTATATTCAACCGTATCATTTGGATGTCTTTAGTTTTCCCATTTTGTTTCAGGTCTGCTCTGATGCTGACCCCAACTCTGCCCCTGTGACCCTTGACCCAGACACATCTGACCAGTCAAGGCTCTGGGGGTGGCAAATTAATAGAAGCCCTGCTTGTTAATTGCATAAAAGAAAAGCCAAAGAATTCATCACCTCAGTCATGGCCATTGCTTTCCTTTGACCCCTTCTCCCACAAGGCTTTTGCTGGTGGTCACATCTGTGGTTTTCCTATAGCCTACATATTTGCCATATAATTATTCAGCATCAAACCTTATTAATCAAATCGATGCTGTGTTTTAAATGGAAATTGCAGGATTAATACAAGCATTCATTTCATCCTGAAAATCTTGATGGCTTTAGCACATGGAATCCAATTGGAATATAAAAGAAGGGATGTAGAGACCTGATTGAATTAGGGGAGGCATGGTGCACATTAAATTACATATGCCAGCAGGGTTCCATGCTTTTATAGTAAAATACCGCTTTGGAGTCCATACGTCATATACCTCTTTCTGTGAGTTTCTGTTACTCACTAGCACTCTCAAGACAAGCAAGTACATAAAAGGCTTCCATAATTTTAAAAAATGTTTTTAAAATATCCTATATGTTTTCTGTAGAAAAGTTATGTCCTATGACTATCTCACTGAATTTATAAAAGATTATCTCAAGAAGATAAAGATAAGATAGCTAAAACTGAGTATATTTTCTATTAAATGGTGCTAGACATCTCTTTGGGTAAGGGGAAAGGATAGGTAAACCCATAAAGTCAATTTCAAGTTACACTTTTTCATTCTAAATGCTTTATATTGAAGGTCAATAAATATTAATTAAATAAACAAAATAAAAAGTATTTCATACAAGGCCTGGGAAACGGTTTATATTTATTATACATTATTATAGAAAACGCTATTTGAGATTGAGACTCGAAGACCAGTGCTAGAGCCAGACGATTATTGACAAGTACCACGAAGATATTAGCAAAGCTCAATAGCTTATTCTATGGGGTTAACCCTGACCTGTTGCAATATTGGTATTAGCATATCAATAACCTAAGGATATAAGGTCAAATTATGTTCTTTAGTTCTTCAACTTGAAATTTCTGGTACATTCTAGTAATTCTCTTCTCGCACAGAGATAGCCTTAGCTGAGTTTTTGCTTTTAGTCTTTGTGAACATGAGAGAAAAAGTGAGCGTCTTTGTTTTAACAGCTCTAATATGGTATGAATAAGCTGTTGACACATTTATATATGACCATTTGAAAGGTATTTAAATATAATGGAATTACAATGATCATGAAAGGACAGTCACAAAATCATAAAGCACTTTAGTTAAGGAGGCTCAGTAATGGGGAAGTGGCATTGTCTCATTCAGAGGTTAGGTATAGAAGACGTTCCTTCTAAAATTTCCTAGTTCTATGCCGCTTAAAGGTCAAGGTTCGTCTCACCTAAAATGAATTTAAACTCACTTTTGAGATTGGTTGTAATTTTTTTTTGTTTTAACAAATGAAACATAGATCTTTCTACAAAGGCCTCTGATAAACCCCATGTATCATTATGTGACCTAGGAAAAGACATGCCTTTTAGACAAACACAACCTCCTGCATGCCTAGCTTGGTAAGATTTCGTCTTACTAAGGTATAGACAAAGAAACACCTTGCCAGGGTGCATTTCATATCTCCTTATGCTCACGGTTAGGTGTCCTTGTATGGTAAACAAATTGTACCAGTATATGCGGCAGACTTGCTTTCTATGAATATCCAAAGCTGTATGGAAAATCTGGCTTGCTTTCCATCAGTTACCAATAGACCACATTTAGTATCTGTTTAAAAGTCGACTTTAATTTAAATAAAATTTAGGAACACAATATGGAGAAAATTCTGATAAAGGAGAACTTTTCTATGGAATACGTCTAAATGCTGATTATCTGCCAGATTTGACTTTGTTACTCTTAGAGAATGGAAATCTGCACTTGGTTCACTTGGGTACAGGAAGAATGCCTTTGAAAGACCCTCATTACGGCAGCTCCTGTTAACCTGTGCTGTCATTCTGGAGTCATAGCTCAAAGAATAAGGGTCTTTTTCCAGCCCTAAATACATTTCTGAAATTTTGAGTGATGCATTCTTCTATAAATCCCATCTTACCATAGAAAAAAGTTACTCAAAATATCTTTATGGCAATGTATTTATGAAATTGCATTTGACAATCATGAACAAGCTGCTGTAGTATATTTTATGACACAAATGCTTTCATTTTAATATGTCCCTTGCCAAATTAGATGATTTTACTTACCAAACTTTATATATACTTCATGCTTAGTTGTAAAAGACAATTAGTTGTAAAATAAGTTAGTGTAGTATCCAGACAGAGGATTTTAATAATAATTTGATATACAATACTGCCAGGAGTGTCTGTTATTTAGAAATAAATAATGCCACAGATCTTTCACTGTAATTACCATCTTTCACTATTTATATATGACCTGGAGTTTGGTTCATCTTAGAATAGACTCAAAGCTTATAGTATTTCTCCAGGCTTCTAACAGGCGCTTAGATTAAAATGAAAATCTGCAGGAATAATGAACGTTTTTATCCAGTTATTTTACCTGAGCGTGGTATAATTTTGTATATGAATAAACTTGGACATATAAATGCTGTGTGTATGTATATGCAAACGCATGTTTCCATGTTTCAGAGACGGGTGGTGGTAGTGGTTCTGCACGGGGTAGATTCTCGAAGTTATTCTGCCAATTTTTTCTTGCTAATGGTCTAGAAAGTAAAATTCTTTAGAATCAACCCTTCAGCAACTAAAAGCAATGAATTACTTTGATATTGTTCTTTATTATAAAAGGGAAATTTTTTATTTTACCAGAAAAAATCTTATTTGCCCATTTATGAATAATGTTATGTTTGTTTATAGGCAAAATATTTGATGCATTATAAATGTTTACAAGATAGATGGAGAAAACTGAAAATTGCACACTTGTGAGTCTAAGATAACATTTTCTGGAACAAATCATGGAATTGATCCCTTTTGCATGTCAGGCTATCAAAACATTTTGTGTCTCATTGGGGAATGTGCATTCTGTTTTCTGGAGCAAGTTCATTCTTTTTGTTTTTGCATGGAAAATGATTATCTGCTGTACCTAAATCAGGAGAACTAGCAGGGACCAAGAAATACTTAGTTCTTTTCACCATAGCACATAGTCGGGATCTGAAGAGAAATAATGCCTGCCTAATTCTATCATGTATAGATCAGATAATAGCAAACACTTGTAAATACTCAATGAGAAAAAACAAACAAAACTCATTTTTGGGGGGGAAATGGGAGACAGGTGTGCAGCATAGAGATAGGAGAAGAGGAGAAGTTTGGGTAGGAAAAGGTGTATAAATAACTTGTCCTTGAGAATATTCTCCAGAGTATAGTCAGAGACACCTACATTTGAGTTATTAAAAAAAAGAAATCCTTTTTAATAACAGGAACCAATTCTATTTGAAGGAAGAATAAAATATTGTTTGATCTCTTTAATGTTGTCAATATATCTTGTTAAAAAATCTTCTAATACTATATCAAGTTAGATTATTTTAACTAAAATAATCTCTGAAAAAACTTCTTTGATATATGGAGAAATAACCACTTACTTTTTATTTCAAAATAGATAACAAATATCTGCAAATACAGTTTTGAGGAATCTATTTGCACTCATATTCAACATTTCCCCCTCAAATTCAGTTAAAAATAAAGGATTAAATTATCCAAAGTGTCAAGTAATTATTTTTGTTTGGTGTCATTCCATTCAATTTTGCCCTAGGATTGTGTAGCAATAATTTAATCTGATCCACTTTGCTTGTAGATGAAAATCTGCATTTTGTGATAAAACCTGGAAAACTGTTTAAATATTTTAGCCAAACTTTCTCAACACTATGAGAACTGCTCTACTACAATATGCAATGCACATTTGAAGATGCTATACTTTTCTATGATCGAAGAAAAGATATCTCTTTTTGACAGTTGCCTTATAAAACAAAGAAAGCTCTTTAACTTGTTTATGTATTGACCTGTTAAGAAAGCAAATGATCTACATATTATTCTTATTGTATACATACATATTACATATATATGTCAGTTTGTAATATAAAAAATACCATTAAATAAATAACAGTTAAAGAAAAATGTTTTCTTCCCTTAACGGTAAAGTACAATGATAATAAAAAGCATGTTCTAAGAATACAGTCACACAGATAACAAGCCATAAAACACAGCATGATTCAGTGAAATCATTCTAAAACAAAAAACTGATAAAAGCTAGACATTTTTCAAAGAATACATTTCCCAATGTACAGATGATGCTTTATACTTAACAAGAGCATTTTACAAAGTGTAAGTGAAACATGTTCTTAAATTATACATACTGTTCAAGCCTCGATTGGCTGTACAGCGTGCAAACTTGAACTGTGCAAAGGAACTCTGATGTTTTACTTTATAGCCATTGAATGACCATAAGAATCGACAAGTTCAGAAAATCAGGTCTTTATTTTAAAGTGGAATTTTTAAATTAGGTTTTAAAACATTGAAGAAGCAGAATTAAAGATAAATCCACCCATTCAATAATCCTTCTAAAGTCTGTATTTAATAAAGAGCCAAATGTTCTTTAATGAAAGCCCATCACACTAATAATGCACTCCATATTTTTACCAACCAAATAATGCCATAAACTAAAGATTCTGTCCAGGATGATATCCAACCTTGCACCAGCCCCTCAGATAGTCCAGGACATCTCAACATACACTTGAAATGCTACCAAACCCAAGCCGCCACTTCACATGATTTATGATGTCATTAATGTCAAGCTATCAGTGGACAAGAGTAAAAGAGACAACAGCAAAGCTGACTAAAAACAAATAGTTTTGATTAAACTCAAGGACGTTCCGTACAGCTTTCAGCAAAAAGGCATTCATCATTTCCGAAGCTGACCTTGTTTTTTTTTCCCTTCGTTTTTTAAAATCCTACATGCAAACGTAATGCATGTTGGTATTCTCGCAGCCGGCGAACCCTGTTGTAGCTGTATTCACTCTTTGAAGCAAAATGAAGAAAAAGCTACAGCACCTTTCTCTGTGGGGCTGATTGAGTAGCTAATTGACCCTTTTCCTTAAACTCTCCCTTCCCCTTTCCTTTTATTTCCCAGAAGAATTCTGTCACTCTCCTTCTAAACCATTTCAAAAGAATAGTCTCATCTTTTCCCCATTTTCTGATTTTTATGCCATTTTTATGTTCAAAAGAAAAAAGGCTAAAAATTAGAAATAACAAGAAAGTTGAAAATATATGTGCAGTAAACAAGAGAAGCAAATTATTTTTATGTAAACAGTTCTAACTACGAACAGATCTAGCTACAAACCTTGTTTTCTAGATACAGTAAGATTATTTCTCGGGCATAACGCTCCTATATCTAACAGAGGCTCAATTTAGAATACACCAAATTTTTAAGGCATTAATTAAAAAATAAAAATTTTAAAAAGAAACAAATGATATTTCAAAGGTCTTGCTCTTCCTCAACATCCAATTGGACCAAGTCACCTGAGGAAATTTTATTTCATGCCCTTGTAAAAGCTGCCATAACTCATTCAAACAACAGAAGGAAAGTAACAGTTCAGGCTTTAAAAATGTATGTTAAAAAGCTACCAGTGACCTTTTTTTTTTTTTTTTTAAAGTAATGAGGTTTTCCACTCACGTACAAATTTCCACCAGTGGTGTTCTCACCACACGTTTCTGGTATCTTCATGAGCATTTGGGCTTACGTTCTTTTATTCCAGTAACTCTTTTATTTGTTAGCATTGCACACTTCAGAACCATGATGTTTTATCAGTACATATGGCTTTTCTAGACTTCAATAGAAATTGTTATATCTCAATATCAGAATAAAATTATTTAATATGGAATTTAAATATTAACTATACATGTACTTAAATAAATTTTTAAAACTTGGTATCACATAAAGCTTAAGATAAAACTACAGTTTTGCCTTTTTAAATAATTGGAACGCTTTCTGAAATATTGCCCATTTTCAGTGAGAATCATTTGTTCGTATATACTTAAACACTCCCCCCAAATTAGGTATATTTACTCTGATTTAAAAAATATTTTCTGCTGAGATTTTTTTAATGGGAAATAAGACAGCCTGTTTTATAAGTATTAACTGTGCATGAGAACATTCATAATATCGCCCTCGGAGAATAATAAACAGATACTAGAGATTGAAATTCTGACATAGTTTACAGAACAATAATCCAAACATCTGTTATAATGACAAGGGATTTGAACAGAATAGAGAGTACATGGGAAAGCTATGCTACTTTTAGTACAGTTATAACGTTAAATCAAAGCATTGCAGCTCAAGGCAGCTTGCTGCTAATATAAACAATTTTCTACATATTCCTGGGCCACAAGCCAGATCTCAGGATTCAGTTACAAGCACAAGGTCAAGAGGGAATCAACAGTATGAAATTACTGCCTATGAATCAAAAGAATAAATGGATAATTAAATATGAAAACAAATTAGAAGGTATACTCTCATTTAACTCATCAGATGAATTTGTCAAGCAACTTTATGTTTGGAATCCGTTGCAGGAGCAGGATCAGGAAAAACTTCAATGTATTTATTGATTAAACCTGAGCTATTAGCATTTTCCTTGGGTCAGGTTCACCATATTATTTTTCTACATATATATTTGATTCTAAAATAAATCAAACATACATCTAACCATAATTGTACAGGTAAATATATCATCATAATTTTCTTCATGAAACAAAAGAAATGATACTGAAAACTATATACTAATAATATAGGCCAGTTTTATTAAACCTAAACTTTTAAGAGACCATTTTGCATGAAGAGATTTGTGTCCCAGATGTTAAACGTTGTAAAATAAAGTTCAGCTTTTGTTAATATCTATATGCTCTTGGCCACATTGTTCTGACCCTCTAAAATCTAGTTTCCTGTAAAATTCAGTTTAAATTAGATAGAATGTCAGATACTGTCTGACGTCAAAAAAGCATATATGCAGTCAAAAACAAAAACTCTGATAAACTTGATATATGGTCATTATGGGAATTCTTCATTGTACAAACATCATACCATGTCCTTAGGAAAAACTAGATGATGTAGCCTACTACACACCTAGGCTGTATGATACAGCTCCTGGGCTACAAATCTGTTACCATAATGAATACTGTAGGCAACTGTAGCACAATGGTAAGTACTTATATATCTAAACATAGAAAAGGTATATAAAAATACAGTGTTATAATCTCATGGGACCACAATTTTATGTGCAGTTCATCACTGACTGAAACATTATGCAGCATATGACTGTATATGAAAAAGGACAACAATGGGTTGAATTTTTGGAATTAAAGTTTCTAATGAATTTCTCAGAGAAATTCATTATATATCTGACTTAGATATGAGTAGAAGTTATCAGGTGCTAGTTACAATTTTTGATTAGTGGCTACCTGAATTTTCTCTTATGGAGATAAATGTTTCTAAAATAAACTTCAAATTTGAAAGAAAAAAAAACCAGTTAAAAATAAATAATAGTAAAATTTGATGTGGAGGGAAAGAATGGATATGTGTTATTTTTTAAAATTCTTCTAAAAAGAAGAGTAGAAATGCTCTGAGATGAAAACCTATGAAATCTTCTCTTCCCAGCAGACATTTTTGAAGGCTAGATCTCTGGACTATATTCAGAATGAATTTATATGAAGGAAGAACAGTCTTGGGGAGCTGAAACAAGAAACTGAGAAGATAGAATATATTATAGAAAATATTCCATATCAGTTTGGAATGAGTTCATAAGATTGGTGTATTGTTTCAAGCATATTATCAGGAAGAAACTAATCCTTCTTGATTATTCCATTCCAAATGAAGTCAATCTGAAACCCCTTCCACACAAAAAATTTTACAAAAGGTAAACTTTAGTCATTTGACTAAAGTTTAATGATGGTTTAAAAATGTTCTGAAATGTCAAAAGTACTAATTATAAAAAATTATCTTCCATTTATAGTTAAAACAGGAAAAACACACATCAATCCTTTCTCAATGAATGCAGCTGAATAGCATTTGATAACACTGAAACGTTAAGTTTGGGTGGGGAAGAAAGGGAAAAACATCTGAATTTTTTGTACTTGTAAATGGAGTGTAAGTTTACCATTGTTTTTCCTCTAGTTATCTCTTGACCTGAACAAAATGCAACTTGGAACTTGGAAGTCAGCAGTGTGGTTCAGACAGAACAAGGATAAATCCTCCAGTTCAGGCTTGAGGAGCAAAAAAGGCAACTGAAACCTGAGAGAGAGTGAAGGAAATCTCTTGATTTTTTTCCTCTTCTGTTGTATTCCACCCTACACCCAGGTGGCACTGCAACTAAAATTCTAAGGAATAAGAAATTTCTTTTCCCTTAGGTGGAGGTATGTCTCCAAGTGGATGGAGTAGACTCTGTTGGGTTTTTTTCCTGTCTTTCTCTCCTCCTGCCACTTGATCCTAGAGGCAGTGCAATTGCAGAAGAGGACGGTTTCTGACCAGATGACTGAAACCTAGTGGTCTGAAAAGTACCAGTGAGATAATAGAGAAAATAGCTACGAAAAGCTGTGATTCCTGGGTTAATCCTTAACTTACTTGAATATTAATCTGATCCTAATTAGCATATGAAAGCTTGAAGAACCTATAGTCAGATCTCAGGCTGATCACTGGCATATACAGGACAAAAAAAAAAAAAAAAAAAAATTCACTGCGACAGTTTTGGAAACTAAATTGACATTGGAACAACAGCCTATAGAAGGCTAAAGTTAAACTATCAACATTCTCCACAGGATGTAAGTAAAACACAAAGTATGATAATATAATATTTAAAATGACCACAATCAAGCAAAAAATCACTGGCAAATGAGGGGCTGCAGTAATCCCAATTCATATGGGAAAATGAAATTAAGAGAAACCCATGACAAGATGACAGAAATATTGGAATATTGGATTAACTGATGAGGACTTCAAAGCGGTATTATAAAAATGCCCCAATAGGCAGCTATAAACACACTTGAATATTAAAATAGAAAACATTGGCAAGTAATAAAAGACATAAATAAAATATATAAACATGTATAAACCTAAATTACCTGTACCTAAATAAATGAATAAAAAATGGACAGAATTGAAGGGAGGAATAGACAATTCAACAATAATGGGGGAGACTTTAATAATCCATTTTCCTCTTTAACATTTTTTATTGATGCATAATAACTGTAAATATTTATGGGGTATATGTGATATTTTGATACATGCATACAACGTGTAATTATCAAATCAGAGTATTTAGGATATGTATCACTTTGAATATTTATTATTTCTTTCTGTTGGGAACATTTCAAATTTTGCTTTCTAGCTATTTGAAAATATACAATATATTGTTACTAATTATAGTCACCCCACTTTGCTACCAATTGCTAGAACTTATTCCTTCTAACAGTATGTTTTTACCTTAACCAACCTCTCTTCATACTCTGCCTCACTCCCCAGCCTCTAGTAAATATCATTCTACTCTCTACCTCCATGAGATCAACTTCCTAAGCTCTCAGTTAACTAAGCAGAAATCCTGTAAGGAAATAAGAGACTGGAAAACCAGTTTTAACCAACTAGACGTAACATAAATCTATGGAGTACTTCACCAAACAGTAGCTGCAGAACACCTGACTTTATTAGGTGTACAGGGAATGTTTTATAAGATGGACCATATGCTGAGGCATAATACAAGCCTCAATACATTTAAAATGATTGAAATACAAAGTATGTTCTCTTCTCCAATCACAATGAAATAAAATTAGAAATCAACTAAAAAAGAGAATTGAGAAAACCCACAAATATATGGAAATTAAACACATTCCTAAAAGACTTATGGGTCAAAGAAGAAATTGCAAAGGAAATTTAAAAATACTATGAAAAAAATTAAAACAAAAATTCAACAGACCGAGACTTATAGAAGGCAGTTAAAACAATGCTTAGAGGCATATTTATAGTTATAAATGAGCATATCAAAAAAGAAGAAAGATCTCAAATCAATAAACTAATCTTTCACCTGAATAACCTAGAAAAAGAAGGGTCAATTAAACTCAAAGCAAGAAGAAAAAAGAAACCAATAATGATTAGAGGAAATAAATAAAATAGAGGATAGAAAAATAAAGAAAAACAATAAAAACAAAAGATGACTTTGAGAAGCTCAAGAAGCTGGGGCTGTGGCTTGTGCCTGTAATCCCGACACTTTGGGAAGCCAAGGCAGGAAGATTGCTTGAGCCCAGGAGTTCGAGACTAGCCTGGGCAACATAGACTCTTCCTCAAAATATCAAAAAATTAGCCAGGCATAGTGGTACGCACCTGTAGTCCCAGCTATACGGGAAGCTGAGGCAGGAGAATTGCTTGAGCTGAGGAGTTCAAGACGGTAGTGACTCATGATCATGGGCAACCTTTCCTTTGTCTCCGAGAAAAAAATACAAGATAAAAGATATTAACAAATCTTTAGCTAGAATGGCTAACAAAGAAAAGTGAAACTACTAAAATTGTTAAATTTCTGAACAAAATGAAGGAAAGTACATCATTACTGACCTTGCAGAAATTTAAAAAATGATTTTAAGAAAATAATATAAATAATTATATGCAGGCAAATTAGATAACTTGGGTAAAATGAATAATTCCTAGCATGACACATATCAAAAATGATTCAAGAAGAAATAGAAAATCTGAATTCCTATAAGTAGAAAAAAATAGAATTGGTATTTAAAAACTCCCCCAAAGAAATGCCAGGCCCAGAGAGCTTTACTGGTGAATTCTACCAAACATTAGAAAATAATTAATATCAATTCTTCATAAACTGTTCCAAAAAACAGAAGGGAAGAATAATTCTAACTCAATATATAAGGCCAGTATTATTCTGAAAACAGACAAAGATATCACAAGAAAACTACAGATCAACATCTCTTATGAGCATAGATGAAAAAATTCTCAACAAAATTACAAGCAAACCAAACCCAACAACCTATATAAAAGGATTACACAACATGCGTGATCAAGTAGCATTTATCACAGCAATGTGAAGTTGTTTTAACAACCAAAAATCTGTTAATTAGTTATACTACAGTAATAAAATTTTGGGAAAAAAATGTAACTATCTCAATAGATAAAAGTATCACATTTGACAAAATACAACAACCTCTCATAAGAACACTTAACAAATTACAAATAGAAGAGAACTTTCACAAACTACCAAAGGGCATCTAAAGAACCCTGAGGTGAAAAACTGATTGTTTCCCCCCAAATCAGGAATAAGATAAGAATGTCAACTCTTACCAGCTCCATTTTACATTGTACTTGAGATTTTAAGCAGGGAAATAAGAAAAGAAAAGAAAGGAAGAGGAAAGAAAAAGGCATCTATATTGGAAAGGAAGAGAAAAATTGTTATGTAGCCATAGATTACTTGATCTTGTACACAGAAATTCCTAAAAAGTGCAATGAATAAGATATTAAAATTTACAAATGAACACAGGGAGTTAAAGGATAAAATATAAATATCAAAATCAATTGTATTTCTATACACTAGGAGAAATCATTCCAAAAACAAATTAAGAAACCAATTCTATTTGCAATAGTATCAAAAATAATAATTAGGTACATATTAAAGAAAATAGGTATAAGATGTTCATACAAAAACTACAAAATGTTGCTTAAAGAAACTAAAGAATACCTAAATAAATGGGAAAAAAATCTCATGTACATGAAGTGAAAGATTTAATATGGTTAAAATAAAATGATTCCCAAATTGATCTACAAATTCAACATATCCTATCAGAACCCCAGCTGCCATTTTTTTTTTTTTTTTTTGCAGAAATTGAAAAACTGATCCTAATGTTTATAGAAAAATTCAAGGAACTCCAAGTAGCTAAAACAAACTTTAGAAAGCAAAAAAAATTTGGAGGACTTGCACTTTTCTGATTTCAAAATTTTCTACAAAGCTATTGTAATCAAGAACGTGTGGTATTTGAATGAGGATAGACATATAAGTCAGTTGAATAAAATTGAGATTCCCCAAATAAGCTCTTTGATCTGTGGTGAATTGATGTTTTTACATGAATGCTGATGCAATTCAATGGGAATGTCTTTTTACAAATGGTCCTGGGAAAACTGGGTATCCACATGGAAAGAAAGCATTTGGACTCTTAACTCACAAAATTCAGAAAAATTAAATCAGAATAGATTATAGATTAAGTATAAGTGCTAAATTTATAAAAACCATAGAGCAAAAGATAGGAGTAAATCTATGAGCTTGGGTTAGGCAATTTTTCTTAGATATGACACAAAAAGCACATGACAGAAAAGAAAAAAATGAATTGAATTACATCAAAATTGAAACATTTGTGTTACAAATGACACTGTTGAGAAAGTGAAAGACAGCCCACATAATGAAAGAAAATATTGTCAAATCATGTATCTGAGAAGAGATTTGTCTTAGTGTGTCTCCTTATAAGAAAATACTTGAAACTAGGTAATTAATAAAGAAAAAAATCTTATTTCTTACAGTTATAGAGGCTGGAAAGTCATGAGTTGAGGAAGCACATCTGATAAGAACGCATACCTTCTTTCTAGGGGGGAACACTCTGCAGAGCCCTGAGACAGTGCAGGGGATCACACAAATGTACTAACATGATAGCTCAGGTCTTCTCTCCTGTTTTTATAAAACTACTATTTTCCTTCCCACAATAACCCATGAATCCATTAACCCATTAATTCATTGATCCATGAATGGATTAATCCACTCATGAGGGCAGGACCTGCTTAAAGGCCCTACTTGTCAATACTGCCTTATGGAAGATTAAGGTTCGCTTGCATTGGAGCCTTAAGATGACTGATTAGACACAGTCAGAAGAAACATCTGCCACCAAGGGACTGGGACAATGGGAAGCCTGGCATGCTCCTAGTAGTTCCTCAGAGGGAAGGCATTGGGAGTGGACAAAGGGAAGAGGCAGACACTGGGGTGGTAGGGGAGGAAGCTGGGAACTCTGTATGGAGCTACTGTGCACCAGGACTGTTCCTGGCCCTCAGTGATTCCAAGGGAAGAGTTGAGTTGAAGAGGCAAAAAACAACCCACTCTAACCACAGGCCTCTGGAGTCTCGGCAGGAAAAGACTTTACCACCACCATGGACATTTGAGTTGGCAGGGAAGTGGTAGGGGTAGAACACTGGCTGGTGCAAAGCCCAGAGGGTCTGGTGCAAAAGCATCTATAGTGGATTGTGTCCAGGGATGCCAATTCTTCTAGGCTCAACTTGCTCCCATAGCAGACTTGAACTGTAAGGGAACCACCTAAACTCTGCAGGGCGGTCTTGCCCATGAGACATAGCCAGTCCAACCTGAGCACTACTAGGTCTGCTGCTCTCGCCTAGGGCTTCAGCCTGGCAGGCCTGCTTGCAGTGCAGCCTTGGGTTCCCATTTTCAGTGGGGGATACTTCCTGGGGGCCCACATCCTAGCTCCCACACTACTGGACTGATCCACAGGGAGCTCCAGCAGAGCAGCCCCCTGAACACGCACGATCCCACCTGTACGTTCCCCTCAACTGCAGCCTCCCTGGTGTCACTTTGCCTGCAAGCACTCACCCATGACCACCCCCTATATCACTTTGCCACGTGTGTGCATGGACAGACATAGCCTTCCCCTTCGCACCAGCATGTGTGCACCTGCACCCTGCTGTGCCACTGCTGCTGCCATGAGTACACCCCACCCCACCCTCCCTCCCACACTGCCACTGCTGTTGGAGGATTGCTGGACACAGAGCCCACATGCACAGCCCCCACAAATGCCCTGTCCTTGCCCCAACACTACCTCAGGACCAATACTAAGTGCAAACAAGGGACTTGCCCCCCGACTCCCAAGCAGTCACCACTGCCTGCATGAATGTGCACAGAGCATACACAGTTCTGCACCTACAATCACCCTACCCTCATGCTAACACCATCAGTGACAATATATACACTGATGCTGGTGGGGGATCCCCACCCCCTTGGGCTGTGCTGCCACTACTGCTGCTATAAATGCCCACAAGGAGGCTGGCACTGTGGAACCCCCTCACACCCCACAGCAACTGATGATCTTGTACCCCACATGCTGCCACTACTGCTGGCACATGTGAATGAGAATGGGTCCTGCTGCCACTGTTCTATGAAGTGCTTTGGCTAACACCACCCATCGGAGTGTTGTGACCAGTGGTGGGGAAGCACATCAGCCTCTCCAGTGCTGGAGGTTCCCAACCTTCAGGGACCAGAAAACAAAGCTGGGGCCTGATACTAGTCCCTCAGAGTTAGAGCATGCAGTTCAGAGCTGTGAACTGAGAACTCCTGAGCTGTGCCTTGGCCCCCTAATATCTTCCAGAAACAAAGCCAGTTCCAATTCACCTTATACCACAATCGAACCCTCAAGTTCATCAAAAATAAAAAGCAAACAAGCGAAGGACAACATCTTCAAAGATAAAAGGAAGATCAGCCTACAAAGGTGAGAAAGAACCAGTGCAAGAACTTTGACAATTCAAAAAACTGGAGTACCTTCTTTTCTTTAAAGAATCATGGTAAATCTTCCAGCAAGGGTTGTTAACCAGAAGAAGATGGCTAAACTGACAGAAATAGAATTCAGAATATGGATAGGGATGAAGATCATCAAGATTCAGGAGAATGTTGAGACCCAATCCAAGGAAGCTAAGAATCACAATAAAACACATAGAAACTGACACAAGACATAGTTAGTATAGAAAAGAATGAAATCAATCTGAAAGAGCGGAAAATACAACTATAAGAATTTCATAATTCAATTGTAAGTATTAATAGCTCAATAGACCAAGCTGAGGAAAGAATCTCAGAGTTGAAGACTGACTTTTTGAAATAAGACAGTCAGACAAAAATAAGAAAAAAGAATGAAAAATAATTAAGAAAACATCCAAGAAATATGAGATTTGTAAAAAGACCAAATCTATGACTCACTGGTGTCCCTGAAAGAGATGAGGAGAATGAAAGCAACTTGAAAAATATTTCAGGATATCATCCATGAAAACATCCCCAAACTAGCTAGAGAGACCAACATTCAAATTCAGGAAATGTAGAGAACCCTTGCATACTTCACAAGACTATCATCCCTAAGACACATAATTTTCAGATTAGCCAATGTTGAAACAAAATTTTAAAATGTTAAAGGCAGCTAGAGAGAAAGAATAAGTCACTTACAAAGAGAAGGACATCAGATTAATAGCAGAGCTTTCAGCAGAAACCCTATAAGCCAGAAGGGATTAGGGGACTATAGTCAACATTCTTAAGGAAAAATAAATTAAAAGCAAAAATTTTATATCTGACCAAGCTAACCTTCATAAGTGAAGAAGAAATAATATACTTTTAGACAAACAAATGCTGAGGGAATGTGTTACCATCAGACCTGCCTGACCAGAGTTCCTGAAAGAAGCACTAACTATGGAAGAGAAGGACTTTTACCAACCTCTACAAACACCTACCTAAGTACACAGACCAATGACACTCTAAAGCAACCACAGAAACAAATCTGCATAATAAGCAGTTAACAACATTATAACAGGATCAAATCCACACATATCGATACTAACCTTGAATATAAATGAGCCAAATGCCTCAATTAAAAAAAAAAAAAAACAGAGTGGTAAGCTGGATAAAGAAGCAAGACCCAATAGTATAATGTCTTCAAGAGACCCATCTCACATGCAATGACATCTAATGTCTCAACATGAAGGGATGGAGAAAAATCTACCAAGCAAGTGGAAAACAGAAAAAGACAGGGGTTACAATCCTAGTTTCTGTCTAAATAGACATTAAACCAACAAAGATCAAAAAAGACAAAGAGAAGCATTACATAATGGTAAAGTGTACAATTCAACAAGAAGACCTAAATATTCTAAATATATATACACCCAACACAGGAGCACCTAGCTTCATAAAGCAAGTTCTTAGAGACCTTCAAAGAGACTTAGATTCTCACACAATAATGGTAGACTTTTACACTCCACTGACAGTATTAGACAGATCAACCGGGCAGAAAATTAAAGATATTCAGAATGTGAACTCAGAACTGGACTAAATGGACCTGATAGACATCTACAGAGCTCTCTACAGCACCCCCACCACAAAAAAAAAAAAAAAGAACAGAATAAGCATTCCTCGCATTACAAATGTGACACGCACTCTAAAACAAACCACACAATCCTTGTGAAACAATCCTTATGGAGCAATCCTCAGCAAATGCAAAAGAACCAAAGTTATGCCAACCATTCTTATGGACAACAGTACAATAAAAACAGAAATCAAGACTAAGAAAATTGCTCAAAACCATACAATTAAATAGAAATTAAACAATCTCATTTTGAATGACTTTTGGGTAATAATGAAATTAAGGCAGAAATCAAGAAATTTTTTGAAACTATTGAGCACAAAGATACCACATACCAGAATCTCTGGGACACAGCTAAAGCAATGTTAAGAGGGAAATTTATAGCACTGAATGTCCGTAACAAAAATTTAGAAAGATCTCAAGTTAACAACCTAATGTCATAACAAAAAGAACAAGAGAAACAGAAGCAAACCATCCCCAAAGTCAGCAGAAGACAAGAAATAACCAAAATCAAAGCTGAACTGAAGAAGATTAAGACATGAAAAACCATTAAACAGATCAACGAATTCACAAGTTTGTTTATGAAAAAATTTAGTTGCATAAATAGACTGCTAGAGAGACTAATTAATAAAGAAGAAAACAGAGAAGTTCTGAATAAACTCAAGTAGAAATGACAAAGGGAACATTACCACTGACCCCATGGAAATACAGATAACTGTCTGAGACTACTATGAGCGCCTCTATGCACAAAAAGTAGAAAATATAGAAGAAATGCATAAATTCTCAAACATATATACCCTTCCAAGATCGAACCAGAAACAAACTGAACTCAACTAAACAGACCAATAATGAGCTATGAAAGTGAATCAGTAATAAATAGTCCACAACCAAGAAAAGCCCAGGACCAGGTACAGTCACAGCCAAATTCTAGCAGACCTACAAACTGTTTCTATTGAAACTATTTTTAAAAAAAATTTAGAAGGAAAGACTCCTCCCCAACTCATTCTATGAGGCCAGCATCATCCTGATACCAATACCTGATAGAGATATAAAAAAAAAAGAAAAAAGCAAACTTCGGGCCAATATCCTTGATGAATACTGATACAAAAATCTTCCAACAAAATACTAGCAAACTGAATCTAGCAGCACATTAAGAAGCTAATCTAACATGATCAAGTAGGCTTTAAATCCTCGTATGCAAGTTTGGTTCAACATATGTAAATTAGTAAATGTGATTTATCACATAAAGAGAACTAAAGACAAAAAACACAATTATCTTAATAGATGCAGAAAAAGCTTTTGAAAAAATTCCACATCACTTCATGTTAAAAATTCACAATAACCTAAGTATTAAAGGAATATACCTCAAAATAATAAGCACCATCTATGACCAACCCACAACCAACATTATACTGAATGGGCAAAAGCTAGAAGCACTCCCCTTAAGACAAGGATGCCCTCTCTCACCACTCCTATTCAACATAGTATTGTAAGTCCTGGCCAGAATGATCAGGCAAGAGAGGAAAATAAGGGGCATTCAAGTATGAAGAGTGGAAGTTAAAATATCCCTGTTTGCAGATGACATGATTCTGTATTTAGAAAATCCATAGTCTTAGCCCAAAAGATCCTTGATCTTATTAAAAACTTTAGCAAAGTTTCAGGATACAAAATTAATGTACATAACAACAGCCAAGTCTAGAGCCAAATCAGGAATACAATCCCATTCACAATTGGCACAAAAGGAATAAAACACTTAGGAATACAGCTAGCCAGGGAGGTGAAAGATCTCTACGATGAAAAGTAGAGAATGTTGTTCAAAGAAATCAGAGATGACACTAACAAATGGAAAAATATTCCATACTGATGGATAAGAGTAACCAATATTGTTAAAAATTGCCATATTGCCCAAAGCAATTTACAGATTCAATGCTATTCCTGTCAAACTACCAATAACATTCTTCACAGAACTAGAGAAAACTATTTTAGAATAGGGAGCATAGGGAACCAAAAACCCCAAACAGCCAAGACAAACCTAAGCAAAAAGAACAAAGATGGAGGCATCACATTACCACTTCAAACTCTACCACAAGACTATGGTAACCAAAACAGCATGGTACTGGTACAAAAACAGATACATAGACCAATGGAACAGAATAGAGAGCCCAGAAATAAGCTGCACACCTACAGCAATCTGATCTTTGACAAAGCTGATAAAAACAGTGAGAAAAGGACTCCCTATGCAATAAATGGTGCTGTGATAACTGACAAGCCATATGCAGAATATTGAAACTGGACCCTTCCTAAAACCCAAAGCTATAAATATTCCAGAAGAAAACCTAGGCAATACCTTTCTGGACATAGAAACTGGCAAATATTTAGTGAGGAAGACTCCAAAAGCAATTGTAACAAAGGCAGAAATTGACAAATGGGATCTAATCAAACTTAAGAGCTTCTGCACAGCCAAAGAAACTATCAACAGAGTAAACAGGCAACCTGCAGAGTGGGGGAAAATACTTGCAAACTATGTATCTGACAAAGGTCTAATATCAAGCATCTATAAGAAATTTAAACAAATTTACAAGGAAAAAACAACCCCATTTAAAAGTGGGTGAAAGACATAAACAGATACTTTTCAAAACAAGACATACCTGTGGCCAAAAATCATTTGAGAACACTCAATATCACTGATCATTAGAGAAATGCAAATCAAAGCCACAATGAAATACCATTTCACACTAGTCAGAATGACTATTATTGAAATGTCAAAAAATAATAGATGCTGGCAAGGTTGTGGAGAACAGGGAACACTTAGACACTGTTGGTGAGAGTGCGAATTGTTTCAAACATGTTGGAAAGCAGTGTGGTGATTCCCCAAAGAGCTAAAAACAGAACTACCATTCAATCCAGCAATCCCATTACTGGGTATATATCCAAAGCAATATAAATCTTTCTGTTATAAAGATACAAGCACACATCTGATCATTGCAGCACTATTCATAATTGCAAAAACATGGAATCAGCCTAAATGTCCATCAATGGAAGACTGGATGAAGAAAATGTGATATATGCACACCATGGAATAGTATGCAGCCATAATAAAGAAGGAGATCATGTTCTTTGCAGGAACATTTGTAGGGCTGAAGAGCATTATCCTTAGCGAACTCATGCAGGAACAGAAAACCAAATACTGTATGCTCTCACTTATAAGGGGGAACTAAGTGATGAGAACACATGGACACAAAAGGGGGAGCAACAGACACTGGGGCCTACTTGTGTGTGAAGGATGAGAGGAGAGAGAGAATAAGAAAAAATAACTATTGGTTACTAGGCTTCATACGCGGGTGACAAAATAATCTCTGCAATAAACCCCTGTGACACAAGTTTACCTAAATAACAAACCTACACATGTACCCCTGAACCTAAAATAAAAGTAAAAATAAGTTTCACATGAGTTTTAGAGGGGACATTGAAACCATAGTAGTCTTCTCCTGCTCCCTTCAAACTTATGTCCTTCTAAAATACAATTACATTAATTGCATCTCTATAGTTCCAAACTGTTAACTCATTCCAGCACTAACTGACAAGTCCAAAGTTTCATCTGTGAACATATGAAATTAGAACAAGATATCTGCTTTCAGGATCGAATGTGGCACAGTCATAGGGAACACATTCCCATTTCAAAAGGGAAAAACAGCCAAGAAGAAAGGAGTAACAAGCCCCAAGCAAGTCTAAAACTTAAGAGAAGCAGACATTGGGTCTTAAGACCCCATAATCATCTCTTTTTCCCTTTTGTCTGGCATCCTCAGCATACTGGTATGGTGGTTGAGCCCCCAAGGCCTTAAAACACTCCAACCCTATGGGTTTCTTGGCTCAATCCACCTAGCTCTGCCATGATTGCGTTGCACACTGGTAGCTCCCCAGTTCTGGGGTCTTAGTGACAGTCTTGCTCCCATGGCTCTCTAGGCATTGCCCTACTGGGGACTTTCTGCAGTAGTTCCATCCCCACATACCCACTCAGCATGGTTCTAGTGGGGCTCTGGTGCCTCAGGCCCCTTGACCAGTTTCTGCTTGGGCCCTCAAGCTTTTGCATTTTTTGAAATCTAGGTAGAATCTGCCAAGTCTCCACACCTCTCAGTTTCTGTAAGTCTGCAGAATTAGCACCATGAAGATGCCACCAAGTTTGAGAACGTGTACTTTCTAAGTTTTTGGCACAAGCTGCACTTAGGGCTGCTTGACCCAGAGTGACAGTGATGTGGGGTTATTGCTCTAGAGTTTACAGTATATGTTTTAAAACCTTGACATAACACTATACCCATTTATAAGTGGTACAAGTAACTAACAGCAGAGCACTTTCAATTAATTCCTGTGACAATGCTGTTTTTCATTTCACTTATTCCTACCTATAATTACTTAATACATTGTTACTGTGAATACTTTAAACATACAGTTGTTTTATAGGTAGTTAAAAATAAAGAAAACAAAATCTTGTTTTATCTTAATTTATTCTTTTTCTGACACTTTTCCTTTCTTTCTTTCTTTAAATGTAGATCCACGTTTTTAGCCTATTTAGTTTTCCTTCAGCATGAAGAACTTCTTTAACTTCTCTTATAAGGTTGATCATTTGGTGACATAATTTCTCCAGTTTGTTTATCTCACACTGTTCTTGTTTCTTTATTTGGAAGGATTTTTTTTTCAACATTTTAAATATTTGACTTTTCTTTCTGGTGCACATGGTTTCTGATCAGAAATTGTTTAATTCTTATCTTTGTTCTTCTACAGACAAGGTATTCTACCTTTGTCTTCCAGCCCCCAGCTTCCTTCAAGATTTTCTTTGTTTTGGGTTTTCTGAAGACTGAATATGATTTATTATATCTAGGTTATTTTTCTTTTTTTATTTACTCTACTTGGTGCTCTGTAAGCTTCCTGGATCTGTGGTTTTGTGTCTGCCATTCTCTCTTTAATTTCTGAAGCTTACTGAAAATCAGCTGACAAAAGGCAGATTAATAGGAACAAAAGCCATACGAAATATATTTTAATATACATAGCATGGGGGAAATCACAGGAGAGTAATTACCCAATAATCAAATGGGATACAGAATCTTATATTCCTTTCTTCACAGGGGAGGGAGGAGTTGAGAAATGTCAACAATGTTTTGAGGGATAGTAAATGATTATTAAGGAGAATGAGTGGACCCAGGTGACAGAAGCAAACTTTTAAATGATTCTCTTTAGAACTTAAATGAACTGAGAGGCAGACCTTAGTTTCTGAAAAAGTCCATCCAAATGTGATTACATTTCTCAGTCTTATTTTCTGGTATAGATAATGAAGTTTCAGGGAGGAAATGGAAGATAGTTGTATTCCTCTTTGGGAGTCCAGTTTTTAGGTGAATAAGGAAACTTTAGAGAATAGCCTTATCCCAAACTTTGGGAGAGACGGAAGGGTTGAGATTTGAGTTGGTGGAAGGTCAGAGAGAGCTTAAGCCTGTTTCTTCAGCTCAACATGTCAAAGTGTCATATTTTGGGGCATTGTTTTCTGTGCCCCAACATTTCCCTGTCTGAAACTTTCCTAGAAGTTTCACGTACATAAAGCTGAGTTGATGTCTTTGGAGAGAAAAATATCAAATTAGCAACTGAGTGGCTAAGGATACCATTAAACTAGTTTCCCCTTTGTGGGAATAAGTCAGTTCAGTTAAACAGTTGTGTCTTATTTAAGGAGATGGCATTGCAGATGGGCTGTCACAGCTAGGCCTCCATATGATGTAGGCAAACAGCTTTTTAATAAATGGCATTTCCATGGGAACAGAAGAAAAACAAGATTAATGTCTGGAGTAATCTATAGACTAGTTTCTTTAGCATTTGGAGGGCAGTCAGTTGAAAAGATTAATGGTGATCTGACAGAGTTTTTGGTTTATTCTCTCCATGTACAAAATTTGTTAAATATAAGCTCTTGTGGTGATTTCTTTTTAAAGCCTGGGTGACTAGCTTCAGTTTTTAGGGCCTCAGAAAAAAAGTCAGTTTTAATTTTTAGTAATTTCAACTGAGAAAGGGGAATGAAAATTAGAAATGTTAGCCTGGTAAGTCAAAGACAGATACAGGAAGAAACTAAAAATTCGGGATTCAGTCTAGAAAGTTCAAAAAACTGATTAAAAAATAGATGGTACTAGAACCTAGTAATATGTATACTATAGGTCTTCTGAAACAAAATTTTTCTCTCACCAGTCTTTCATTTCTATCAAAGATATTTTCAGTAAGACTAATTTGTTCATAAATAAGTTTAGTTTCATTAACTCAGCCTGATTATTTACATAAAGTGCAGTAAGAATAATGATTTATCCTATAGCCTCTTTTTAAGTGGCTATTTTGGAACTTTTTATAAGAAATTAAAAGACTCTTGAGACTGGGAAGCCATACCTAGGATTAACCTCACTCTCAGATTGTGTCTGTAAAACTTATACAAATTGGATAAAAACCTCTGTTAACAAGGTCCCCAAAACATCTTGAGGTCCCTGGGCCTCTCAAAAAGTAGCAATATTTGCTTACTGCAAGGGCAGGAACCCCGTAAAGGAACCATGTATACAAGGTGCTAGATTAGTTTTTCCAAGGGGCTTTTTATTGGCCACATTAAAGAGAAACTCAATCCTCAAAGTAGTTTAGTCATATCTAAAAGTATGACATTCCAGTCATAATCTTGGTGAAATAACCAGTGTCTGCAATTATGTCCTATTACAAAAGAGAACAGATTCTTATTGAACTTATGTAAAAATATTATATTGCTATCAAATAAAAATATGCATTAGGAGGCTGAGGCAGGAGAATTGCTTGAACCCAGGAGGCGGAGGTTGCGGTGAGCCGAGATCGTGCCATTGCACTCCAGCCTGGGTAACGAGCAAAACTCCGTCTCAAAAAAAAAAAAAAAAAAAAGCATAAACAGTTTCTGAATTCTGGAGATATCAGGAGAGAAAAAGGTAAATGTTTCAGTTCTGCTCACAAAAGTATAATTTACCAAATTGCTGTAAAGCTATAGACAATCCAAGAGGAATTTTTAAAAGAGTTTTAGAATTTTTAAAAGAGTTTTAGAATTTTTAGTCAGTTCAATTGTATGGCCTCAAATTTGTCAGCAACCTGAATTTGTCAGTTTTTTCACTCTTTCCCTGAACCTCCTTGAAGACACAACATTTTAGGATTTGCAAAACACTTCCAGAAAAACAGCATCAGAATAATGCATTTGACTGCGGGCAACACAACTTAAAACAGCCATGGTTAAAGATGCAATTGACAAAGAACTTTGGTTATTTTCTTTGCCCTTCAACAATTTAGCGTAATAATTGTAATTATGACAGAAAACATAAAGCAGAGGTAAGAATCTTTGTACTACTCTTGGGGTTCCATGAGGAAGACAGGGGATCCCAAAATAAGGAGATCAGTGGCACTACTCTTGTGTTTTTCAAGAGATCTCAGAGTTGCTAGAAGTCCCCTCTAGATCACTTTGTGTGGTATCAAAAGTGGCAAAAAGAATCAGGGGCAGAGCAAATCAAAGAACAAGTCTTAGAAAAGTCAAATTGGAGAGTTTTAAAGATTTCAAAAGGCCAATGTAGCTCTAGCTAACAAGGGTTTTAGAGAAAAGGTTCTAATCTACGAAGAAGTTTCCTTGGGAGAAAGGATTCAGAAGAGAACAGAGAAAAATAAAAGCTTTTAATTAAGCTGACTTTTGACCTTACAGCTCTATTAAAAATAAATAAATAATTAAACAAGCAGCAAACTTTCTGTCACACAACCAGCCAGCCTTTTTCTGGACCCAAGAGAATGTGGTGGCAGCGGCAGGAGCAGTGTCCCTGCACTGCCTGGAGTGGGGTCCACTGCACTTGCTCACTGCTTTGCCTGTCAGTGGTACTGCGGGCTGTGGCTATCCAACTCAACAGAGAGGGAAAGACAAATGAAAACAACAAAACCAAAAAACCCAAAGAACCACTTGTATCACAGCCCGAATACAAACCAAAGTTTTAAACCACAGATATACCTAGAGAAATGATCAAAATCAAGACAAATAAGCACCCATGAGACTGAAATCAAGAAGCCTTTTATGGCCTTAACCAAGTTTTTCAAAGAAGGAGCAAAAGCTGCAACCATTCCAAAATCTAGACCACTTCTAATGACTGCATAAAGGAAGGAAAATTTTGCTAGCCACAAATTGGATATAACCCACATCTCTGGTCTCATTTTCCAGGGCCCCAGTATCTCAGCTGGCCATCTGTACACAAAGGTCTGACAACCCATGTGCCACATGGACAGAAAAATTAAAGGAGACAAATGTTTTGACAACAGGAAATTAAAAAGCTGTCTATGGAAGAAGAAAGGATCATAAACAAATGGATACCCCCAAAGGTCAAGAGTCACACAAATATAAATTAAAAACAATTTAAACTAATTTGTATAAATGTTTTTCTTTTCTTGAGTCAAAGGATTTACATTTCCAAGGGACTGATTTCACGACCTGGAATGAAACTTGGGTTGCAGTGGAGAAAGTGCCCAATCCTAGCCATTAGGCTACAAAGTAGAGTGCCTTTCTTCCAAATCCCACAGAAAATCCAAAGCAGGCAGTTTGAGCTTTCAAAGGATTTTAACTTTTCTGGGCCAGATTTCTGCTCTTTAATTTTTTATCTTTTATCTAATTTGATCTTTCTTTCTGTTAATACAAATAAGGTAATTGTTTAGAAAGAGACATCTGTAATTTTTTTTTCAAATATAGGAGACTTTTTAACTTAAAGATCCATTGTCTGGCCACTGATGACTTGAATATCTAATGATGTACTTGTTTCAATAGTGACTCAATCTAATAAGACTCTTTATGGAAAGACCAGATGGTAATTGTCAGGCTTAGAAAAAGTTTTACCATATAAGCAAAAGGAATTCCTGGAAAGAGTGTTGAAGAAACAGTGCCCATGATCACCCAAAATTAACGCCTATAAATAGACTAAGAGAGCAAAAAAATGGTTACAGTCACAGATGGTTGAGAACGGTGTTTTTGTGTATAGTGTCTTCAGAATCTCACAAATTTGTGGAGGGCTGCCAGTTACAGACCCGTTAATCCGTGATAATGGGCAGATGTCCTGGAATTGGACTTTCCCAGTACTAATCAGGTAACAAGAGTTGAGACAGCAAAAGCCCTTTATGGATGGTACTTTTTATTAATATAAACTCCTCTGAGACCTTGGCATAGAAAACAAAGAGAATGTTGTTTAAAATTGTACATATCTTGAGATTTCTTCAGTCCTTCCAGACTAACCATCAGATGAGACCCAAAAATCATGTCCCTCAGATGGTGGAGATGGACAGAGTGCTCCCACTTGGTCACAAGTCAAGCCCTTAAGAACATAAAACAAGACAAGAGGAGAAACTCATCAGTTTTTTTTTTCAGTGACCCTCACAGCACAGTTTGTCTGAAGTGCAGATCTGATGAGAACTGTAAAACTTCCCAGTCTACGGAGACTGGCTCCAACAACAGACTTCAGGGATTTTAGGCCTGTATTTTATTCTATGGTAATCCTCTTTATAACCAAATGACAAAAGAAGGCAAAGGAACATCTGTTCTCCGAAAGACCGCTAGAGTAGCTAACTAGAAAAGAGTGTCTATTATTGGCAATATTGTTTTGCAAGCCAGGAAGAGGAAATCTCCAGCATGAACTTGAAGTTGCTCTCTTCTCAAAGAGGGGAAAGACAGGTTGGGTTTTATGTCATTCAAAGCCTGTATCATACTTCTTTAGCAAATTTAGGGGAAAAACTACACATATTTTTTGTATATGAGGGGAGTGGAATGCATGAGCAATGGATAAACATGTATGTAACATATACACCGTGTTTATTCGGGGCAGTGTTTTAGCATTAACATGAGGTGGAATTTGGCTCCTTATATTAAAAGGCAAACTGTAGGACACAAAGGCAAAGACAGTTTGTGCACAGCCTCTATCAGATGGCTGAAGCTGGCTTAAGAACTGTAATAGTAGCACATCAGGAAATAATGTAATGTCAGTACTTTGTCCAAGAAGAGTTGTAGTGGTCTGGGTTTGAACCAATTGATAGCTCCCATTATTAGGAAGCTGAGCAAGGGTGTAGGTTTTCTTATTGTAGTGGGAATTTAGAATTTGCTATGCCAGCCTGTCCCTGAACCCTTGACCTGTAGATGGCTTTTTTTCCGTTAAATGAAGGGCCCATCCTACTTGATAAAGGGGTATCTGTTTTGATCTCTCAGATCACAAAACAGATATTTCTGGGAGAAAAATGATCAGACGGTATGAATATTTATATCAAAAAGACACCAGAGTTGTTACACGTAAGACTAGTCACAGAAATGCTTTTCTACTATCAGTCTTATATTTAGGAAGGAAAAGAGAAAAACAGTAATATTTATCATCTGCTTGACTGGATTCCACAAAAACACATGCAGAAATCTGAACTGGTAAGAAACATTTTCTTTTTTGGCCAGCCATGGCAGCTCACACCTGTAATCCCAGCACTTTGGGAGGCTGAAGTAGTTGGATCATGAGGTCAAGAGATCAAGACCCTCTTGGCCAACATGGTGAAACTCTATCTCTACTAAAAATACAAAAAATTAGCTGGACATCATGAGATGAGCCTGTAGTCCCAGCTATTCAGGAGGCTGAGGCAGGAGGATTGTTTGAACCCCGGGATTCAGAGCTTACAATGAGTGAAGATCAAGCCACTGCACTCCAGCCTGGCAACAGAGCAAGACTCTGTCTCAGAAAAAAAAAAAAAAAGAAAATTTTACTTTTTTTTTTTTTGGCCAACTTGTCAGGTCCCTGTTTCTGTAGACTGTGGTTTCTAGAAGAGCAGAGCTGTTTGGTTACCCTGCTTCCAGTGCCAAAACTGTAGTGACCAAGAGGGAAAGCTTCTCCCTTTACCTTCTGAAGTTCACTGAAAATCAACTAACAAAAGGCAGAATAATAGTAACAAACACCATACAAAGTTTCTTTTGACATTCATAGCCTGGGGGAATTGCAGGAGAATGATCACCTAGTAACCTGATGTAGTACAGAAGCTTATATTCCCTTCTTCATAGGGGAAGGAGAAGATGGGGAATTTAAGCAATTATTTTGAGAAACAGTTAATAATTATTAAGGAGAATGAGTGAACTCCGTAGACAGAAATTAACTTGCAATTGATTCTTATTGGACTTTGAATGAGCTGAGAGGCAGACATTGCTTGAAAAAGGCCGTCCAGGTATGGTTGCATTCCTCAGTCATTTTCTGAGCTAGATAATGAGATTTCAGGAAAGGCATGGAAGGCAATTGTGTTCTTTGGGGGTCTGGTATTTAGGCAGATGAGAAAACTTTAGTGAACAGTCTCATTTTGTGCTTTGGGAGCAACAAAAGCGTTGAGACATAGCAGTGAGGATGTGGTTATAGGGTGAGGTTAGAGAGACCTTGAAATTTCTTCTTTAGCTCAGCATATTAAAGAAAGTGCCATATTTGGGGACACAGTTCTCTGTGCCAAATTAGCATGGCTTGCAATTTAAAAAAAAAAAAAAAAGCTGGAATGTTGACTTGTGTAATGGGAACTAAAGTGAGTAAGCCTTTTGTGTGTGCTTTCGATATGATATGGCTTGTCTCTGTAATCCCCAATGTTGGAGGAGGGACCTGGTGGGAGGTGATTGGATGACAGGGGAGGGGGACAGATGTCCCCCTTGCTGTTCTTGTGATAGTGAGTGAGTTCTCAGAAGAGCTGGCTGTTTAAAAGTGTGTAACACCTCCCCCCTTGCTCTCTCTCTCCTGCTGCCTTGTGAAGAGGGTGCTTGCTTCCCCTTTGCCTTCTGCCATGATTGTAAGTTTTCTCAGGCCTAATGTGGCCTCATAAGGCCTCTGAGTCTTTAATTGACTCAAAATTTAAAGCATGACTTTAAACTATGAGTCAATTTAACCTGTTAAGCCTGTAGAACTTGCTTCCTGTTAAGTCTGTGGAACTGTGAGTCAATTAAGCCTCTTTTCTTCATAAATTACCCAGTCTCAGGTAGTTCTTTATAGCAGTGTGAGATGGACTAACACAGATTTTATGGTAATCTAGCTAAGAGTTTGACTGTTTAATGTATGCTGTAGCTGTAGGTGCCAAAGCCTTCAAATTCCTCTAACATCCTTATTTTTGCCTCCCATCTTTGCTTGGAATTTCCCTTTGTTCTGCTCCTCAGATGCTGTATGTCTTGCAGCTCTTTCACCTGTGACACACTGATGTGTTCCTGGAAGCTTGTTGTCATGGTCCTAAAGTATGGGGAAAGGGAGTCTTCTATACTCTTCGGAATAAATCTCAGTCTGTATTTTGGAGCTGTAACCTTCATAAGTGTTTCTCCACTGGTATGAGTTTCCTTTCCCTGCCCTCTATTTATCTTCCTTGGCTGCAGTCACCATCTATTTCCTTGAAGCCCTGGTCCCTGTGATCATCCCCCATAGGTTACACAGAAAGACAAGAGAGAGCTGTAGTTGGGATGAATTCTTTTCCCTCTGCTGGGGTAATGCTTTGGAGTTGAGCTCTGGAAATGTCCTTTTCCTGGATGCAAGGCCTTTGTTACAGAGAAGACTCTAGGCTCATTTCCCAATGGTTACTCTTCTCCCTTGCCAGAGCTATAAAGGATTTTCCTGGATTCTCACTTTGAAAATCTGGTGGGGTTCTCAGAGGAAAAGCCCACAAAAGTGTGGCATTCTTCATGAGACTGCAGCCCCTGGAGGGTCTCACTCTCTTGCTAGTTTACCTGCATTCTCCAATCATTCATCAAAATTACCGTTTAAGAGTTTTTACCAGCTCATGGCTTAATTGGTTTCTCCTCCACATCAGCACCTTTTCCAGATTCAAGGTGGCCATTTGTCTTGTGACGTCAGTTCCTGCAACGGGCAAAAAAGAAGACTGATTTTCAGCTTGCCAAATTTTATCTTATAGTAAAGATGAGAGTGATAACTTCTAAGCTCTACCTGTGTTTAAAAGGTGAAACTGGATATTCCTTCTCTGCTTATTCGCTTATGTATTTATCACAATCTAACAGGTTTTATCCATTTATTTACTTATTTATTGTAAAGTTTCATGCAGGCAGGACTTTCTGTCTTTTCAAGAGATTTTTACTGCTGTATCATTAAAGTTTAGAGTAATATCAGTTTCATAATATTACTCAATGATGTTTATTGATTTAATGAGTTCACATTATTTTATACATATGTGTATATATATATGTACATATATAAGCCCTAAGGTTGTCAAATAACCCTACTTTCATTTGATCTCCTTTTCTTTTTCTTTTTCTTTTTCTTTTTGAGACGGAGTTTTGCTCTTGTTACCCAGGCTGGAGTGCAATGGCACTATCTCGGCTCACTGCAACCTCCGCCTCCTGGGTTCAAGCAATTCTCCTGCCTCAGCCTCCCGAGTAGCTGGGACTACAGGCACGCGCCACCATGCCCAGCTAATTTTTGTATTTTTAGTAGAGACAGGGTTTCACCATGTTGACCAGGATGGTCTCGATCTCTTGACCTCGTGATCCACCCGCCTTGGCCTCCCAAAGTGCTGGGATTAAAGGCATGAGCCACTTCGCCCAGCCCATTTAATCTCCTTTTCATTTCTTTCTTTTGATATCTCTTTCATATGGCTTTCTGTCTCTATAACATTCTACTTATTGGCAACAATCCAAGATGAATGCCTACTCATTCAGGAAAAAACAATTGGTTGGATGGTGGTTGTTTAGGTAATTCAACCATTTCTGGAATAATTGATTTCAGAGATAAGAAATAATTCTCATCTCACGTACCAATTCTATTAGGTTACTAGTAATTGCTTAGAAAGCTGTGCTATGAAGTATAATGTAACCAGATTGAAAATTTCATTGTCAATGAGGTTTGCTGTTTTACTTGGTAGGAAGAAAGAGTTATAGCTCTCTTGGTCTGTACACACCATTTCTGGCCACTGGCACAAAAACTTAAGTTAATCATTTTTAAGTAGGTGGTACATGGTTTCCGTAGGTCTGTCTTAGCTGTGCACTTTCTAAATTAGTCAATCCCTACAACTATTTGTGTATAATTGTAATACATATTAATTACTATTACCATATAATTATGTCATAGAATTACCTATTTAAACAAATACATTTAACTTGATTTTAGTTCTTTCCAGCAAAAGAAAACACCTTAATTTTTATTTTAAAATTTTATTATTATTATTATTATTATTATTAGAGACAGGTCTCTCTCTCTATCTCTCTCTCTCTTTCTGTTTTCCAGGCTGGACTTGAACTCCTGAGCTCAAGTGATTCTCCAACCTCAGCCCCTCAGTAGCTGGGACTACATGTGTGTGCCACATTGCTGGGTTCAGAAAACACCTTTAACTTCCAGTAACTAGTGAGCTTTCTATAAATATGAGTCATCTTAGTTCAGCTTACTTACATTTAACTTGTATTCTCAAATAGCTTATATGTGTTAGACTTTTCATTTGAATCATATTTTCATTAGCCCTATAATATTACATTCAGTAGGATCAAATGCAATCAATTTTAAAACTATTTAGATAGATGTGATTTCTGGGAATTCATATTCAGATAAGTGGTTGGAATTTAACATCTTTATTTTAAATGGTAAGAACTTTCAACAACTGGCAGTCTGAAGTTATGAATATAATTACTTAAATCCTTGGGAAAGCCTACCAGATAGCATATCCAATGCAAAATAACAAGGAGGGTTTTTGTATTTTGCACAGAATAAGTGTTGAATAGAATATTTTAAACATTTTCTTTTTTTTTTTCTTGGTACAACACGATCAGTAAAATCATTTGGACAAAGAGCTTCTACATTTCATTTTTAAGTCTAAAAAGTATTAGGAAATTTTTTTCCACTACACTTTACTTGCAGAATAAAATGTGGTGCCTATTTTTTCTCTTTGTAAAAGCCTTGACACAATATAGTCTGGCTTCTTGTCACTGAGATATTTATTATTATTATATTATTTGGTAATTTTATCTTTTTTGAATTAAAATTAATTCAGATTACTGGTAGTATTTTCAAAAATTAACAACCCTAAAATAACTGTAAAACAGTTAAATGCAGGGAATTAAACCTGTATCATCTGAAAGCAATGTAGGTTTGGTTTGCTGAAAGATAGAGATGAAGCACAGTGAAGTACAATAGGATGTATACCATTGATGTATTTGGACTGAATCCAGGTCTGCTCTAGAAATTCCATTATTTTTATCCCATGAAGTAGTTCAATATAATTGTTTGATATCCTGCCCTTACTGACCTTCTCCTACATCATGCCCTTTTTGGTTCCTTGGGCTGGCATTTAAGGCTTGAGAGTAAAGCATGAAGTAAAATTAAACCTGGTTATATGTTCTAAAATGCCTTAATGCAACTGGATATATTAAAACCTAGCTTAAGAAAATTAGAAGAATATTTCAATTTTAAAAGTCACTAAAGTAGAGCTAATCTCTCTAATATGTCTAGGGATAAGCAATACCTTTCTTTTTCCCTCTCTTGATTTACTTTGCTTTGGTGCTATGGAGGTATTAATTTCGTTCCATCTAGTTTTTAAATATTAATTGCACGTGTCAAAACAAAAAATTTCTCCTGGAACTGGATGTCATATAAAAATGTCATACTGAAAGAAACTGAAGCATGAACTCTAAAAGCTTTGGTTAGCTAAATGAATATTGACTGGCAAATACTGCATGTAATGAAAAGCACTTTATAAAATCTCAATTAATAATATGAAGGCTGTGTCTAAGTTACCGATGTTTTATCACTTCTAAAACATTGAAGATTTAACTGTATTAAGATGGTCAGACTGATCTGAAAGTATTTGTGACCTCCTATTTAGTCTATCAGGTGCGTAAGGACTAGAATAGAGTTAAATATGTAATTCTCTTCACTATATGCAATTTGTTGTGATGGCGAAAGTGCTAGAGCTTAATTATTTTCAGGTTTTTTTATACTATACAATGAAGAACAAAAAGAAGTTGCATCATGAAATGATTACATCAAAAAATTACATCATTGGCAAGGTTATTCATGCAATGTTCATATAACAGCAGTTTATGGAATACGTTATATACTAAAAAACAGTTCCAGGAAAGATAGGAGGCAACATTTATTGTGTACCAAGAATTGTACTAAGCACTTTGCATGGAATAAAGCACTTAATCTTCAAAAGTACTCAGGACAGCATATTTTTATCACCTTTCCAGGTGCAAAACACTGAGAAGGCACAGAGTTTAAGTCACTTGCCTGGCTCCCTAGGGCCACATGATTAGTAAATGGATGGTGGAATTTGGATCAATCTCGGCATACTTTATCCTCTGTCCTATTCTCAAATACAATAAGCTATATTCTTAGAAACATAACTAGAGGCAAAAGTAATTAAGGAGTGATTTGAAACATAGTTCATCCACTATGAGTATTAGGTCTCCCGCCCTGATTTATTTCCTTTGTTGCTGCTGTGTAGATGTAGTGTGGTAGGCACAGTAGCGGCTCCCCAAAGATGTCTTTGTCCTAATTACCAAACCTGTGAATATGTTACCTTACAAGGCAAAAGGGACTTGGAAATGTGATTAAGGATTTTAAGATGGGGAGATTATCCTGAGTTATCCTCATGAGTCCAATGTAATCACAAGGATCCTTACAAGTGAAAGAGGGAGGCAAGAGAGTCAGATGATGGAAGGTGGGAAGAACCCAGACCGTCACTGCTGGCTTTGAAGATGGAGGAAAAGGATTATGAGCCAAGGAATTCAGGCAGCCTCTAGAAGCTAGAAAAGGCAGGGAAACAGATGGTGCCCTAGGGTCTCCATAAGGAATATAATCCTGACGACATTTTGGTTTTAGTCCTAAGAGAGCCATTTCAGATTCCTGACCTCTAAAACTATAAGAAAATAAGTTTGTTGTTTTAAGTAGCTAAATTTTTAGTAATCTATTACAGCAGCAATAGGAAACTAATATATAGACCCAAAGCAAAATCTTTACAAGAAAGTCTCTCTCCCTTCCCTCCCTCCCTCCCTCCCTTCCTTCCTTCCTTCCTTTTCCCTGCTCCATATTCTTTAAAAGGCTTGGAATGTTTGAGCAACACATACTTCACTGAACTTTATTACCAACTACCCTGTTTAAGAGATAATCAAGGCGTCAATCACTGCATTGCATGCTTTGAACATGCAACCTTCTGTCACCACAACCCCCTACCCCCCACCCCGATCTCTGATGTTCTCTATATTAGTTCACTTAAGGCAAAAGATGGATTTTCATTTCATTTGCCATGCTGATTCTGATCAGATGCTAGTGTAATCTTGAAGTGCAAATTTGAGAACGACTCTGAGGCCTTGAGGAGGTTCAGTAGAAAAAAGTGCTGTGGTCAGTTATCAGTATTAATATTTGCCATGAGCCCAGAAGGACAGAAACAGTGCCACAACCAGAGGTGAGAGAGCGAGAAGGCTTACTTTAGAGCAATGAAGGAGAATTGAGTCCTTGGGAACTTTTAGAGTTTATAAAGAATCTTGGAGGTATTGAGTAAATGGTGAGAGAAGTACTCAAAGGGAAAGATCTTGCCTTATTTTAAATGTGTTTTTCTTAGGGATTAGTTGGAATGGTATTTCCTGGACCTCATGACTTGCTTAAGAATGTGCATGTCACTGTGTATTTGAAAACAGACTTCATAGCCTTCAAAGGTTCCAGCCAACTGTAATCCACGCACAATAAGAGTTCCTTTGGTTCAGGGAGATTTACAGACTATTCAAAACCATGAGTTTTTTACTCATTTTTACAGTTGATAAAAATACTGTCAGCAACTTTTCGTCACTATCAAGTATCCCAAACTTATAAGGCATATGGCCAAGGAAAAACTGAAGATTAAGTGGCACAATTATGAGCTTTGGATTGTGTTTGTTGGGCTGTAGTCAAATATCAGATTAGTGATTTTTCTCTCTAATTCAAAAACAAATTGCTTGAAAAAAATTTGTGGTAATGATTTGTCAGATGTTCCATTTCTTCATGACAGCAATGTCTTAAAACTAGAGAGAAAGATCAAAATACCAATTTTTGCTTGAAGTTCTCAATGTTTCCTATCTGCAAAAGCTGGAAAGTTCTTAGCTTCAGGGAACAGGATGGTCTAGAATGCATTATTAAGCAAGGGACATTGCTTCTCAAATATTAAATTCTTTAGTTTTCATTTTTATTTGCATATACCATATGTTTCTTTAAGTCATTTTTATTTATTGTTTTTATTAACTAAGATTTATAAACACATTATTATCCAACCGTAGGGGAAAAAGTCTTCTCAATTAATGTGTTTATCATTTTAATTGGACATAGTTATAATTATATAAACTTGACAAAGGACACATTTACAATTAAAGCCTCTCTATATTTGTTGTGACATTAGCTTTCTGTGGCCAACTCAGCATTTCAATCATGTGCTAATTTAATGCTAGATACATGCTACAATTGAAATGCTCGTAGTAACAAAATATTAGTAGGTAAAAAAGTATCTCCTTTATGCAAATAAGTCTACTAACTGGCAATCTATTCATGTTGAGTTTATGGCACACAAACTTATCACCAATCAAATGAATCTCGTTGTCAGGTTAAAAAGAAAAAAATAAGTACTCTGTGAATATTAAAAAAATATAGATTTCTAACGTACAATAATCATTTAAGACTCAATCTAAATGTCTGTGGTTACATATAAGTAGGGCATAACACAGAGGAATGAAAAGAGAGCAATGTTTTAGGGTTGATATGCAGTGAATAGCTTTGCATGAAAAATTAAGATTCTTCTGAACCTACCTTAAATAAAGCATCCGGCACATGATAGAGATGGATCGCTTGCTCTCATAAATCTGGCATTTAAACTGAACTAGTTATGAATATTCCTGACAGAAAGATTTAGCTGTATGCCTCGTCCCCCCTACCAGTGACTAAATAATTAGTCTTTCAGTTAATCTTCATTACCATTGTCATCTTCCACCTTGTCCTTTGAAAACAAGATTGAAATAGAAGGATATCTAGAAATTCATGTTGAGAAATATGAGGGCTCTAAGCCATTCATATGACAAAGGTGCTTAGAAGAGACAGCAAAAGTTATTTCATCTAATCTATAGATACTCCAATTTAAATTGATTAAAATTTCAAAGGAGATTTCAGCACATGGTAATGCTGATGAATAGTCCAGGGACAGCAAAGGGTAAGATGAAATGCAGGCTAGGGGGAAGCACTAAATTGTCTTTCACATTCTTTGTAGCTCTCTATTGTTCCTACTCCCTGCCTCCCAACATATCCAGCTATTACTTCAGTCTTACAGCACAAATTTGCTACTGGAAAGGAGCTTATGTGATATGAACTAAGGTCACAGATATGATACACTCGTTGGATTCTCCCATTGGTTCTATAAGAGAACAAGAGAGACTGATTGAAACTTACTCTTAGGAGTTAAATACTCATCAACAGAGGGCCACTTCATTTAAGCACTATTGGCTGGTAAATCATCAGAAATAGATTTCTATTAATTTAAAAACAAACAAAAATCAAAACTAAAACTAATTATAATACTATTTATTTAGCATTTACTAGGCACTTGGCAATTTGATCACGTCATCTAATTTTTACCACCATCCTACCCTATAGGTATTAATTTCCTTTAATAGATGAGAAAATTAAGGATAAAGAAATAAAGTAACCTGTTCAAAGTAATTGCAAGTTTGTGGTTAAACAGGAACTTGAAATGATATTTGTCAGATTTCAAGCAAACATTGTCAGAGGGTTGTACTTGTTTGAAGCACATCTCATTGACTTCTTTTATTTTTTTGGTGAATCAAGGAGGGAAAAAGGGCATTGAGAAAAATTAAGCTATGTGAAGAAAATTAAAAGTAAAGTGATCAAGGAAATAGACTTAATCAAAGGGATATAGAGTTTTCTTAAGGTTAGATTGTTAACCTGCAATTATGCTACTGATCGCTATTTCATTAATTAAAATAAACCTCTTTGGCTGTACGTCTGTCCAGGAATCACAAGTTTCTGTGTAGGCAAGTTGCATTGATATTAGCACTTATGAAATACAAGTTGAAGCTATTGATAAAATACTGAGGTTTCATCCTTTTTTGTTTTTACATTTATAGACAGCTTTTGAAGGAGGTTCTCTGAGCTCCTTACCTGACCCTCCATTCTTTGTTTACATGAGTGCATAAACAGAAGTTTTATTGGCACTCAACCAGAGTGATTATTTTCAGTGAAATTTAGAGCATTCACCTTCCTGTCAATAACAGATTTAAGAATGTTTTGTTTTTAATAGTCCTATATAACCTGAGTCGCTTAGTTTTTGATACTTTCTTTCAGGAGCTACTATCTAAATCAAGCAACAACATCTTTCATTGTCACCAAGTGATAAATTTATTTATGAAAAAGGTGTTGCTCTTTTGTTTTTCATTTAGAAATAAAGAAATGCATTTTTCTTCCTAGACATAAATTAATTAGTGCTTTTCTGTCCCAGACATCTATGACATGAAAAGAATGTAAATCCACAGCTATCAAGGTGATTAACATTATAAACAGAAGAGTTGCATTAGAGAAGTCCAGCAATAAGTTTATAAACTAACGAGTCTATCATAAGCTAATAAAATACGTCGTGAATTAAAAGGAAAAAGAAAACTCACTTGATTCCTGATGAGTTACTTTCTAGCTTCGCTGTGTTATCTTCCATGTTATCTTCTTGCCACAGTAAGCTATTAAAACTGAAGTAATTGGTTACTTTAACATACAAAATTGTGACATTTTCAGTTCCCAGTCTGGAAGAAACAAATGCTTATAGGTGTCCCTTCCTTGGTAGTGAAGTTTCTTCTAATCAGGTTAGAAAATTAGTTATGATTAAAAAGTAGAAAGCTTTTAGAGATGTAAATATTTGGAAACTAAACAACAACACAAAAGCATAGAAGTTTGGGCTGTTTTCAAAAGTTAGGTTCAGGGAGGCATTCAGCCATTCCTTAAAATACTTTTAATTGAAAATCTGGATTACTGTAAATCACCAAAAGAGTACCTAATTAGGTGAAATTAGTTCAAGTCAGGGAGAATAAATACGGGGTGCTTCATCATTCTTCCAGGTCAAGGAGGACATTGCTATCTGAGGCCACATTGATTCTAGAACTGGCTATAAACTCATTTTGGAGAGTACTGTGTTTGCTGGAATTGTATTCATAAAGTTGTTCCCTGGAATTGTATTCATAAAGTTGTATTTTAATATTACGTTGCCAAGTTTTCTGAGAGGATGTTTAAGAAAACTCAAAATTTCTGTTTGAATTTGCCATACAAATTTTGAGGACATGAATCTCAAGAATAGACCTTGTCTCTCCCTGATAAATTTAAAGTCTTCCTCCTTTCTAATAAGATCACATAACTATGTGCTGTGGTCTGAATGTGTCCCCTAAAATTTATGTGTTGAAAACTTAATCTCCAATGCAACAGTGTTGGGAGGTGGAACCTACTGGGAGGTGTGGAGATCATGAAAGCTCCATCCTCATGAATGGATTAACGCTGTTACAAAAAGATTTCTGGCAGTAGATTCCCTCTCTGCCACTGTTTTGTTATGTGAAGACACAATATTCATCTCCATTTGCCTTTACCCCTTCTGTCATGTGAAGGTGCAGCAAGGCGGCTTTCACTAGACACAAGATGCAGTGCCTTACTCTTAGACCTCCTACCTTCCAGAATCATGACAAATAAATTTATATTATTTTATAAATTACCCAGTGTCAGGTTGTGTTTGTAGCAGCATAAAATGGACTAAGACACAATGTTTTCCATTTTGATTTCACTACTGGAAAATTCAGATCTGGATTTCCTTTTTTTTTTTTTTGAAACAGAGTCTTACTCTCTCACCCAGGCTAGAGTGCAGTGGTGTGATCTCCTGCCTCCCGGGTTCAAGAGAGTCTTCTGCCTCAGCCTCGCGAGTAGCTGGGACTACAAGCCTCCTGAGTAGCAGGAGCTTTAGATACATTGCATAAGCTTTAGAATCTTAAGCATTCAAATATGTGAAAGTTTACTTGGAACAGGAATCCTACAAGTGTGCACCACCATGCCCAGCTACTTTTTGTATTTTTAGTAAAAACGGGGTTTCACGATATTGGCCAGGCTAGTCTCAAACTCCTGATCTTGTGATCTGCTGGCCTTGGACTCCCAAAGGGCTGGGATTACAGAAATGAGCCACAGCGACCAGCCCAGATTTTAAGCAAGCACAATCACTTTAGATATGCAGACCCTTGTTCTCATCAATATAGCTTTACAATCCTTTTCCTTGGTTCAGTTTTCTATTTCTCTTTTACTTTTTATTCTAAGTCTTTTTTTTTTTTCTAGAAACTGCTCTAAGTTCTCTGTTGAAAAAACTGAGATTATTTATAAGTAAAAATTAGCAAAAAGCCAAAATGGTTTTGGACCATACACCATCAACTAGAAAATTGCCTACTATTTTTTTCAGTGATGTTTTCATTGAAAAAAAAGGATTCCTGTTCCAAGTAAACTTTCACATATTTGAATGCTTAAGATTCTAAAGCTTATGCAATGTATCAAATATTAATGATGACATAAGAACCTGGGGTTTTGAAGTTCTTAATCCCTTGGCCCCGATCCATTAGCATAAACATACCTCTTTATATTGCACTTTACAATTATTGTGTTTTTTACAAATTGAAGGTTCACGACAACCTTGCATCAAGCAAGTCTATTGGCACCATTTTTTCAACAACATGTGCTCACTTTGTGTCTCTGTGTCAAATTTTGGTAATTCTCACACTTTCAAACATTTGTATTATTATTATGTCTATTATGGTGATCTGTGATTAGTGACCTTTGATGACATTATTGTAATTGTTTTGAGGCCACAAACCATACTCACATAAGACAGTAAACTTCCTCAATAAATATGTGTAGTCTGATTGCTCCATCTATCAGCCATTCCTCTATCTCTCTCCCTCTCCTCTGGGCTCCTTATTCCCTGAGACACAGTATTGAAATTAGTCAATCAATAATCCTACAATGGCCTCTAAGTGTTCAAGAAAATGAAAAATGCTACTCCAGTGTACACACAAATTATAAGAATGTGAAACAACCTTATTGCTTAGATGGTGAAAGTTTGAGTGGTGTTGCTAGAAGATCAGACCACCTACAACATTCCCTTTAGCCAAAAACTTAATCCAGAACAAGGCCAGAACTCTTTTCAAATCTGTGAAGGCTGAGAGAAGTGAAGCTTCAAAAGAAAAGGTAGAAGCTAACAGAGGCTGGTTCATGAGGCTTAAAGAAAGAAGCCATCTCCATAACGCAAACTAAAGCAGTAAGTTATCCAGAAGATCTAGTTAAGATCATTGATGAATGTGGCTACACTAAACAACAGATTTTTTAATGTAGATGAAACAGCCTTCTCTTAGAAGACATCATCTAAAACTTTCATAGCTAGAGAGAAGTAAATGCCTGGCTTCAAAGCTTGAAAGGAAAGGTTGAATCTCCTGTTAGGAGCTAATGCAGCTAGTGATTTTAAGTCAAAGCCAATGCTCATTGAGCACTCAAAAATCCTAGCATCCTTAAGAACTATGCTACATCTACTCTGCCTGTGCTGTATAAATGGAACAACAAAGCCTGTATAAATGGAACAACAGCAGCACATCTCTTTACAGCATGGGTTACTCAGTACTTTAAGCTTACTGTCGAGACCTACTTCTCAGGAAAAAAGATTTCCTTCAAAATATTACTGCTTGTTGACAATGCACCTAGTGAATCAAGAGTCCTGATGGAGTACAAGAAGATTCATATTGTTTTCATGTCTGCTCATATAGCATTTATTCTGCAGCCCATTGATCAAGAAGAATTTTACTTTCAAGTATTATCATATAAGAAATATATTTCATCAGACTATAGCTGCCATAAATGTCTCTGGTAGATCTGGGTCGAGTAAATGGAAAGCATTTTGGAAATTATTCACTATTCTAGATGCCACAGGAACGTTTCTGAGTCATGGGAGTAGGTCAAAATATCTACATTAACAGGAGTTTGGAACAAGTTAATTCAAGTTTCCATGGATGACTTTTAGGGGTTCAAGGCTTCAGTGAAGGAAGTAACTGTAGATGTGGTAGAAACAGCAAGAAAACTAGAATTAGAAGATGGATTCTGAAGATGTGACTGAATTACTGCAATCTCATGATCAAACTTAAACAGATGAGGAGCTGCTTCTTGGGAATGAGCAAAGAGACCGGTTTCTTGAGATGGAATCTGCCCCAGTGAAGATGCTGTGAACATTGCTGAAATGACAACAAATAACTCTGAATATTACAGAGACTTAGTGAATAAAGCAGTGGCAGTTTTTGAGATTGACTTTAATTTTGAAAGAAGTTCTACTGTGGACAAAATGCTAACATCCCAACCTTCAACAACCACCACCACCCTGATCAGTCAGCATACATTAACATTGAAGCACTACTGTCTACTAGCAAAAATATATTACTTGCTAAATACTTAAAGAGTCATTAACATTTTGTGGCAAGAATGTGTTTTTTAACTAAGGTATATAGATTTTTTTAGACATAACGCTATTTCACATTTAATAGACTATAGCATAAACATAATTTTTATCTATACTGGAAAGCCAAAAAATCATGTGACTGACTTTATTGTGATATTTGCTTTATTTTGGTCATCTGGAACTGAACTTGTAGTACCTCAGAGGTATTACTATATATATGAATTTAGCCCTATAGCATGAGTTTCCCAAAATTCTCATGCAGTTTAAGCCTGGGTCCTATAGTTTGATTGTCATGCTTTAGTTCTTTAAAACTTACAACCTTAGCTGTAAAATATAAGCAAATTTTATGTCATTTCTGTTCAAAACTGTAAATGACTTATCACTTACCTGTAGAAATTAGGTGGTAAAGAGATATTACATAAAGATTCAAATGAATAATTGCTCATTTTAGGGAAAGGGAAATAATGTTAAGTTCTAAAACTATACAAGCATATAGACTCTAAAAAGCATTACAAATTTGTTATTCAAAGATTAGCTTACTAACTTTAAGAAAGACATTTCATTCTTTTGTTTCACATACACGCTAATTAATGCATCAAACATTGTATGATAAACATACTTTCAAACATCATATAAGTTCAATAGGAATTTGCAATTGAAAAAATAAAATATTTCATTTAAGTCTAAAATGATTTTTTTGTTTTTCAAAGCAGTGGGTTCTTTTTTTTTGCCATTCAAAATAGGTAATATTCCCTGTTTTCTTTTCCTATGCTTTTTTACAGTAACAATCATCCAACACAATGATTGTGAGATTATGATCCATAACAACTAATTTGTATCCTGAAAATAAAACAGTGACAATTAGCATCTTAATAATTCATAAACTAAAATTATATTCCTGTGTATTTTTGACAGAGTTAAAAATTTATTATTGTAAATCCTTGTATTTATGTGACCCATTTCCTAACGTCTCCAACAAATAATCTGTATCTCTCTACTTTTAATGCATTTAAAATATTGATAAGAATTGTTATTAAACCTTTCCAAGTTGTTTCTTAAACTGAAATAATTTCTTTTATGAAGAGTAGTTAACATTATAGAGATACAGAACCAGAACAAGACAATGGTTGCCAAAGTTTAGGACAGGTGAGCTTGCTGTGATTATCAACAGGCAGAATGAGGAGTTCCTTTGTAATGAAGAGCCGACTCGGTATCTTGAATGTGGGAATGGCTATAAGAATACGTACATGTGGTAACATGTCATATAATTATACATGAAAATAAAAGAACACATTCAAAAACTGATGAAAATGAAGACCTGTAGTCTAGTTAATTGTATTATGCCTATTATTTTGTTATTTATTTATTTATTTTTTATAATAATGTAGTCTACTTATGTAAGATGTCAACACTGGGGAAATCAGGACTTCCTTGAAGTATGTCTATAATTTCTTGTGAGTCTAAATTATTTCAAAATAAAAAGTGTTTGTGTTTTTAAAAAGGTAATTATGCTAGCTGAGAAAGTAAGGTAGATTTTGGTGATTTTGTTTTCAGTAGACAATCACCTAATACATAACAAAAAGAAAATGACTTACGTGTCAAATAAATAAATAAAGGAACCATTTTAAAATATTTTTGAAATCAATTTCCTGCATTTTGATTTTAATTTGATATTATAATTGACTAAAAATGTATACTCTATTTTCTTCTGTTCTATGTCACAGAATGTAAGATTTCCAATTCACTTATGTCTTAATCTAGATGAATGTGAGACTGCTTCACATGTAATACCATTGTTACTGAAGAAACTACAAGAACACCCAGACTCTGTGCCACACATTCTCAAAAGGCTATTTCCACATCTCCTTAGGGTATGTGATGTAATTTATGGAGAATGTCTCGTCAATATTCAACAGTAACTTTTCAATGTACTTTATGACAATAAACAGGTCACATCTATTGCATACTCATTACAGTAACGGGGATTGTACTGAAAACTTTATAAATTATATAACGTCACCCAGTGAGATGATAGGTTATTATCATTCTAGTTTTACAGATGAGGAAACTGAGGGTTAGTATTAAAAGAGCAAACTATAGGTCAAACATAAATTATGGACCCAGAACAGCTAGAAAAATGGTGGTGTCAGAACTTCTATTCAGGTCTTTCTGGTCTGCAAAACAAATCTAGCCTGTGAAGCAAAGGCTTAAAGTCACCATTCTTCACTAACCAACCCTAACATGTATGCACAGTTATGGGTGCATCTATGGATGGATATAACCAAATTCCTGGTGAAATTCTGAGATCTTTGGAATAAAAGAAATCCATATTTTCATGTTCAAAAATACTTTTATAAAGCAACCATGTAGAATGTGGAGCATATCTCTTCTTGGTTAATTTTATAGATGTTCTATTGAAAAATGTTTTTCCTACTGATTAAGCAATTAAAGAAAAAATAATGGTGTTATGAATAGAAGAGAAAATTTTACTGTACTCTAATACTAACACAATCTGAAGAATGTTTCAACTTTCATTAACACAAGGTTGCCATAAATATGGCAGCGGTTTTCTTTGTAAAAATGGTATTGGTAAGTACTGTATGGAGCTTTCTAAATATTTACCATTAACCTGTATCTACTTAAGTGTAGACTTTGAACTAAAGTCCACACTGTCTATTTTGAAACAGTGTCATCATCTCAGGCTAGCCCACAAAACACTGCAACTTTTAAAAGTTCTCTAACACTATATTCAACTCATTAATTTCTTCCCACTCATCAATAAAACTAATTCATTCAGCCTGTTTTATAGTTCAGACTTCCAGAATGAGGTACTATTGGCAGCATTGGCACCCCAAAAGGGATATCTCTTATCTACTAGCTGAAATTTCTGTGTCCACAGTAAGGGCCCAGTGAGACTTGCACAGTTGCCCTGATTTATAAAATGTGATTTATTCATCTAGACTTTGGAAGGCTTCCAGTTCAGTTCCCAGTTGCTTAACTAAGGCAGGATTTAAAAAACAAAACAAACACTTGCTCCAAACTTTAAATATGCAGATTCCTCAAATTTTAAAATGATGATAATGACATAATAAAAATATAACAAAAAGTACACAAAAGATCCACTCATTTTTAGTGAGGAATTTATTGACTTACCACACAGATTCTGTATAAATTAGATTTTTGTGATTGATTTCAGTGCAACACAAAACTTGGCAGTCAAGTAAATCTTGCTATTTCTTATTATTGTTAACTTTAACTCATTTTGAAATTTGATTTTTTACAAGTTTAGCTCTTTAAAGTTCTCTGAGAGCAATAACAGTATGAACTCACTCCCACAGTAAATTTCTAGCATATAAAAGACCCAGTAAGTATGTGATGAATTAGTATTTGTGGATAAAAAGTATAACTGATTTTTTTTAAATGCTGTAATACATCAAAACCATTTAGAATAATTGAATCATGATATCTCTTCAAATTGCCACTGTTAAGAAAAATTCTCTATTTCACAGTTTTATTGTTATTCTATAGGGTATAATGTGTTATGTGTTATTTGATATAAATCATTATAAAATTATTTATGTATATATATGTTATGTATATATTCATTATGTTTACTTATTTAACTTATTCTCCTTAAAATACTAAAATTTTTAACAAAATAATTACAAGTAAAAATCAAAGTAGTAGTTAAGTTTAAAAAATCGTGTTTGGGTCAATCTCTCTTCAACAAATAAATTGGCTATTATGTACTATTTTTAAGATAAATTTTGGAAAATTTAGAAATTTTTCAGTTCTATAGCCTTCTACATGAAATCAGCAGAATGTCTTGAATAAGCAGGGGAATAAGGATGCAGAAAATAATTGCCATGCAAAACAATTCAGCTGGGATCTAAATTTCTAAACAAACCTGTTGTTTCATAGTTTTATATTAAGTCCTGTTAAAAATAGTGCTTTAGCCCTAATTCCCCCTCCTGAATTATTAAGGCATAAACACACACAGAAACGTATGTAGGAGAAAGTGAAAAGCATTAATAATCCTGACACCCAGAGATAATTGCTATTAATGTGTTGGCATGTAAATAATGATCCCAAACCAAAAGCAACCTAAATATCCATCGGACAAAGTGTGGTATATGATGGAATACTATTCATCAATTAAAAGGAACAAACACAGACACATTTTAAGTCATGGACAAACTTCAAAAACAATATGCTAAGTGAAAGAAGCCAGAATGAGAGATCACATACTGCATGATTCAATTATATAAAATGTCTAGACAAGCCATATTTATAGAGACAGAAAGTAGATTGTTGGTTGCTGAAGGCTGGTAATGGGAAAGGGAATTAACTAACTTTAAGAGTTCAAGAGGAAGATTATTGGGGGTAATAAAATATTCTGAAATAGATATATAGTGATGATTCCACTACCTGGTAAAGTTACTAAAACCACTGAATTGTATATTTCAAATTAGTAAATTTTGTGTTATTAAAAAAAATAAAGTGGTTAAGCATATATATTATGTGGGTATAAAACTTTCTCAACCTTCTCTCATGCATGTAAAGGCCATAATACACATGCTGGTTTACTACACACACACACACACACACACACACACACACACACACACACATTTATTGAGCATATACATTGGACATTTTCTACTTCAGCATAATGCTACATCACCATTTTTGATAAACTATGATACTCTATTGTACAGGTGTACAATAATTATTATTTTTCTAGTGTTTGACCTTTTATGTTCTTATAAATAACAAGAATATTTTAATGCATGCAAACAACAAAACCCATGTTTGAAGGTACATACACATATCATTTTTCTTCATTTTTCTTACATATCTATCTCTCTCTATATAACTTTACACATTGTTTATTTGAATAAATTGAATTCCTATAATTTGAAATTCTGAGTTACAGTAGCAAAATTATGTATATATTTATCCATAAAACTATGTATTATACCTATCTGTATCTACTTTTCTATTAGCAAATTGTCCTTAGAAAATTATACCAATTTTTATTTCATTTTTATATAATAGAAATAGCCATTTACTTTTACCCCTTAGAAGGAAATGGATATTGTCAATCTTATTAAATCTAAGCTCATTTTTAAAAGAGTAAATCTGTGCTACATTAATTTGTAGTATTTACATGGAGAGGTTAAATATCTCTTTATATGTCCTATGCTCATTTGCATTTCTTCTTTTATGAATTGCCTATTTGTTTACCATTCTCAGTTTTTCAATTGAGTTGTTTGTTTTTCATTTCTTGCTTGGTAGGATTTATTGATTAACATTATTAATAATATTTGTTTCATATAGTTTTCAAATATTGTTTATAATTTTTTCTATTTAAAATTTGGAATATTTGTCATATAAAAGGTTTACATTTTTATGTAATCAAATCTATTAAATTTTGTAATTGGTTTTTCTTTTTGATGTTATGCTTAGGAAATCTTCCCTTCTCTAAGGTTATAAAAACATTCACCTAAATTTTTTCAATACATCTTTTGTTTTCATGTTAATTTTAGCTATTTTAATAGTTTGTAATTTAGGCTGTGTGTGGTGGCTCACGCCTGTATTCCCAGCATTTTGGGAAGGCTGAGGCAGGTGGATAACTTGAGGCCAGAAGTTGGAGACCAGACTGGCCACATGGTGAAACCTTGTCTCTACTAAAAATACAAAATTTAGTTGGGTGTGATGGCACACACTTATAATCCCAGCTACTCAGGAGGCTATGACATGAGAATCACTTGAACCCGGGAGACGCAGTTTACAGTGAGCCGAGAGTGCACCACTGCACTTTAGCTTGGGTGACAAAGCGAGACTCTCTCAAAAAAATAAAGAAATTTGTAATTTAGCTCTATATAAGTATTATGCAAAAAATCCAACTCTACTTCTTACCTTTATGACTCAGTCTTAGCAATAGTGATTGAATAATCTGTTTCTTCCCTAACCTAGTTTGCACTCAGCATAAACTACTCTGAGGTAACAGACCTGGATTTCAGCTAAATTTGAGAAAGTACATGTATTATAAATCTCTGGCATAGTATTCTAATTCCTGGGAGACAATTTTGCAGCTGTTAGCTATTGTCACCAAAATCAATAAAAATTTATGGCAATGTTTTCCATTTCAGAGATGAACTAGGAACCTTGTCCCTGCAGATGCAGACTGGCACTTGATAGTGAGCTGTCTAGTAGGAGAGAAGCAGTGCCCTTTGTTACTTCTGATAAACTTCTGCTTCATCACTGATCGTAAGTGAATTGGATAGGGTATTTTAATTTAAAAGAAAATGTACAGATCCCTATGAATTATGGTAGATATAATAAACCTATAAATATAAAATAAAAGATTAAAATTACGGTACTTAAGCATAGCATTTAGAGCAAGTAAGGTTGCCATGCTTTACAACGTATTATAGGATACACACATGTATCCAAAGACAAATTACAAAGAAACTTTTGAAGAAACCACTTTCCTTCTAGCCCAGGGTAGAAAGGGCCCTTGGCTAGAAATAATAAACACTGGTATCTATTGAGTGTTTTCTCATTGGTAGGCACTGTTCTAAGCAATTTATAGATGTTGATTCCTTTGATCCTCACAATAACTCTATTATGAGTCCATTGAAGCACCAAGAGATTAGGTAACTTGCTCAAGGGCTCACACTTATAAAAGGCAGAGCCAAGATTAACTCCAGGCTCTCAAGTCCACGTCCTTAACCACTCACTACTCTGCCTCACTCCGAAGACTCCAGTGATTCCCAGCTCTGCATCCTTATTTTAGTGCTGGGTTAAAAGCTAATACTTGAGAACTAAGATTTTGAGCCTTACTATAAACCAAGGATAGCAGTAACCAAGTAAAAACTTTTAGTTTCCCGTTTGTGGAAGAGGCAGGCGACAGAATTAGCCAAATTGACAGTTAAGCATCTTGTCAATACCTGAGAACAAAATATTAGATTCAACTAATCTTAATAATTAGCCAGGAAAAACAACAGAACTTCCATCAAGTAAGATAAATAGGATTTGTAATGCCAGCAGATCTACTTTACTGTAAGATCAATAAGCCAAGATGTTAATCTAAGCCTAGTCTTTGGTTTTATTTTATAGTTGTCTACTTAGTTAGATAGTGCCCCCAAACCAATGTGACCAGAATAGGAAGGAAGCTAAGTAGAAACCATACTCCAAGACAAATTGCAAGATGTTAATAATCTTTTAAATATTAATACCTTGCTAAGAGACATCCTGCATGGTAGTAAGTCTCTATCCTCTTAGCTTCTCATGGGCTTCCTTACTGTAGTTTATTTATGATGCATTTCTATATGTATGCATGTATGTATTTTTCTAGATACCCCAGCAGTAACTTCCTAACATCAAAATCTAATGAACAAGGTTAAGCTATGAATTTTTGAATTTTAATATGAAATATTAAAACCAACTCATTTAAAACCACCCCCAAATATCACCATCAGTCATTATCTGAACTGGATTAGTTGAGTCAACTTCTTCCAGTATCTTCAATTCTCATATCTACCTTTTCTATGTTTTCTGTCCCTTAAATATGACACGGGTTAACGCCTTAATTTGGTATCTCAGCATCTTGTGCTTTTCCTGATATTGGCTTGTCTGCATTTTGGACTAGAATACCAATGTGCACAGAGTATAACTAGTGCCTTTTTATTCACCATTGCATCATCATCTTACACTGGGACTGATATAAAATAGGTGTTCAATAAATCTTTATTTCACAAAAGAAATAAAAACAAAAAATACATATTCCTAGTAGTCTGATGTGTCATTAGTGATTAATATTTTGAAAAAGTGAATTCAATCTAGTAAGATGAGTTAGCAATTTCAGAACAGGAAGAAGTACATTTGAAATGTTAAGAGTTGTATTCTGTTAATTTTTATAGATTTCCATTCACATGATGTATGGAATGCTCTTTAATGAGTTAAAGTACTTTCATCTTTAAACTTCCAAAAACCCAATCAAGATAAGAAAACTTAAGATTGCTGTTGGCACTAACAATTATTCCCTCCTTGTCCCTGCCCCTTCCACCAACATACATACACACACACACAGCAAACACTTGGTGTTCAAAACATACAACAAAAACGTAGTATTCACAATTTCCAACTAATTCAACACTGCTAAAAGTTTTAGGAGGAAGCTTTTCAGAGATGGAGCATGTGGAAACTTTCCTCCTTGTCTTTTAGTCAAAAGAAGGATTCATTTCCGAAAGCTATCCATCTGGTTCCTTTCATGAGCTCTAAATTTACATGATAAAAAGGCAGAAATGTAATTAATATATTTTCCAATAAGAGACAGTTTTAGGCATGTACTTCGGCAATGAATTGTGAAACATTCGACACATCTAATTTTGAAATAAATGTTTCCACCCTGAGAAGGTTGAAGGAGAAGGCAGGGCCTATAGCCTTTTGCTTATGGGAAGATCTTTGTAGTGATCTATAGCTGCAATCCATGAGAGGGTAGTTTCAATTTTGCTCTTGAAACATGTATCAAGCCCTATTTCCAACATCGTCTTTCCTGTCACACATTTCACTGATTCTAAATCAGTGAAGGAGCTATGTCTTCTGGCAGCATTGCTGCATTTGAGTCTCTTCTCTTTCAAATCCAATCTGCAATTGACAAACCTGGCGATCTGCATTTTAAGAAAAAAAAATGGCAGTGACTGTCATAATTTTATGCCATTAATATTCCCAAGAAGTGAAATTACCAGAAAAGAGTCTACTATAGTACAGGGAAAATATGTGAAAGAAGCCCATAGCATATTTTCAAAAATGAAAAGTTTAGGAGGAAACAGGATCAGATTGTCAGTCTTTGAAGGTTAAATACATTGATTTCACTGCAGAGGTTCAGTCACAACAACATCAGCATGTGACTGGCACATACAAAAAGAGAAGGAAGTGTATAGTTGCTGAGTAATATACTGGAAACCTGAGACCTCTGAGTCATAAATACTAGATTCACTAATAATTGCTGCATGACTAACTACTTAATTTCTGTTAGTATTTTCTATAAAATATTAGACAGGGGTTGAAACTATCTAATAAAATTCTTGTGATTAGTGCCTGAACTAGAAATGATATTACTGGAAGGAGACTTATAGTTTGGGGGCTTATTCTTGCTCCTTTTTCATTGATAATAGATGCCTATAAATTGAAAATAAATTATTCTTACTGTATTGCCATTCAAGATGTTGTCCAACAGGGGTGTCCAGGATTCTGGGAGTTTCAGAGAAGTGTATTAGAATACAATTCTGTTAGACGCTTTCACAAATGCACATGAAAAACATAATGAGGCTGGGGGTGGTGGCTCACACCTGCAATCCCAGCTCTTTGGGAGGTCAAGGTTGGCAGATCACAAGGTCAGGATCAAGACCATCCTGGCTAACACAGCGCAAGCGCATCTCTGCTAAAAATACACAAAATTAGCTGAGCATGGTGGTGCACCCCTATAGTCCTAGCTACTTGGGAAGCTGAGGCAGGAGAATCACTTGAATCCGGGAGGTGGAGGTTGCAGTGAGCTGAGATTGCACCACTGAGCTCCAGCCTGGGCAACAGAGTGAGACTGTCTCAAATAAACAAACAAACAACTATAGTGAACCAGATTCTTCTTCACTGGGTAATATGGGTTGATAGAAAAGGTTGGAAAACAAGCATTGTTGTTAGAATATATTTATGGAAAGAAGAGAGAAGTCACTTAAACCTGCATATCCATGCCAAATGCATATTTTGAGTAGTGGCAAGTTATTGTCACAGATGGGTTAGAAGGTACAGTTTAGGCTTCCTTGCCCAGAGAATACTGCCTGGTATGGCAAGAGAACTTACTTTTGAATATATGCTGCTGTCCATCCAGGAAACATAGACATTCATGGAAACTTGAACCCAGTTAACTCTTGACTGAAGGTAGGAAAAACTTACAATGTATAAGAAAAGAAGACACTCTAAGTAGAAACTAATCATAACTATTAGTATAGTCATCCTATTGAAGAACCAGAAGTTTTGCCTAGATTTTTTTTTTTAGTGGGTGTTTCTTTCTTTTTTTTTTTTTTTTTTGACAAATCAGAAGTGGATTGACTTGTGTATTCACATCAGCCTCTTTTCAACATGTCAGTTAGTTTTGAATGCCTAAGTCAATTTTCCCCATAATTGTCCAGTCATAAGCAATACTTTAAATTAGAATTTGAAAACCATATTCCCTGGTCTCTTTATACATGTTAAATCTGAATCTCCAAGAAGGGGATGGGGAATCTGTGTTTTTTGAGATGGCATTTTGCTCTTGTCACCCAGACTGAAGTGCCCTGGCCCAAACTAGGCTCACTGCAACCTCCACCTACCAGGTTCAAGCGATTCTCTTGCCTCAGCCTCCCCAGTAGCTGGAACTACAGGTGCGTGCAACCACTCCTGGCTAATTTTTTTTTAATTTTTAGTAGAGACAGGATTTCACCATGTTGGCCAGGCTGGTTCATGACCTCAGGTGATCCATTCACCTTGGCCTCCGAAAGTGCTGGGATTACACGCATCAGCCACCACACCCAGTCAGGAATGTGTATATTTTAAAATAAAAATCCCAAGTGGAATTCTAAGACAAGTTAGGAAAACAAAGTCCCAAATTATTGCCTTTTTCTAATACCTCTGAGCAGTCAGAATGCCATATATTGGATAAACTATATTTACTCTTCTGTGTATGTTTTATACTGAAGGCAATGTAGGGGCCAATTCCTTGAAGGTGACAGTGATAGTCTATGTTAATAATTATGTTGTTGAATACTAACATAATTTAGGTCAAAAATTCTGAATAATTGGAACCATTTGTACAATTTATGAGAAAAATGATTTGTCCTTCTTTGGACTCACTAAGTAATTTTTAGCAGATGTTCTGAGTGACTTACATTTCTCTGGTCAACCAAATTACATGAAAAATGTTAAATTGGATTGGTGATCTGTCATCATATTTTATTAGTTCTGAGGCACTTATGGAATATTTTTATAACCTTGTGTTAATTACTAACTGCCCTATTTGTGGGAGAAAGTAACTAAGAGAATGAGGACTAGGAATTAGTTTTTGGTACTTAGTCAATAAATCTTATATTTGATGCTATTTGTCCTTAGGTTGCTAAATACATTTATTCACACACTGTTATAAGGTAAACAAACCAAACCAAAAAAGGGTTGACAAGGTGGAATTTAATCTTTCAATAAGCTATTTCCCAAACAAAAGTTTATAATATAAAAATGTCGGCTATATTTTCTTCTAAAAATTTCTACAATGTCACCTACCATATGATGAAATTTTCTATTAATTAAGTCACTGATGGCGATTCAACAAATAATTGAAAATCTGCAGTAGGTTAAGAGCTGGAGAAAATTAGTCAGACTCAGCCCTTACCTTCCTAGAATTTATAGTCAGGATGGAGTCAGGTGGTGGATGGGGTTTTTTATTGACTTGCAAACGTTCTGAAGCAAAGAAGAAAGTGATGCTTTTACAAAACACCTCCAGTGCCATGGATACAGTTGCACTTGCAGGCAGGAACATAGTCTTGAGGCTGACCTACCTCCCTGTTTTCATTGAGTGTGTACTCCTCCTTGGAATGTACTTGTCTGTTCATTACACGTTTTGTGGAAGTCCCAGTTTTCTAGGTCTTTTGTTACCAGGACAATCAGACCTACCATGCAGTGCCCATCCTTCAGCCTAATGTCCTCAACTTCTACCACTCTCTGATCCACAAAGACCTCCAATCTATAGTACTCTAGGTTCTTCAGGCCTGGCTTCATGGGCATACACCTGCCCTGCATAGACAGGTCAGTACTTGGTTTAATGCTTCACTGCCACCATCTTGAAATTCTTAATTTTAAAACAAGGGGTCTCACATTTTCATTTTGCACTGGACCCTGATAATTTTCTAAAAGTCCTAATTACCTGCCCTACCACTGACACATTAGATCCTTGAGATGAGGGATTCATTTTGGCCTACAATTGTTAATTCAACTCTTCAAACAGTGGTGCTTTTTAAAAAGATCTTAGTAGAAATTTTATCTTCTCAGAGAGGTTTTATTCAACTACCATTTTTAGAGTTCTACCTGCTCAGTCACTTTCATTTATGTCATTGCTTATTATCATTAATGCATCTAGAATAATACTGAACTATTTTGCTTTTTTCTTTACTTATTTCTCTGCTGTAGATATGCTTCATGAAGGGAAAGATCTTATTTAGTCTTATTCGATACTTTATCTCCATGCTTTACAGTGTTGAGCCAATACTTATTAGGTAAATGAATGTATGAAATTCAGTGAATCTGAATCCTAGGAAGCATTAGAGCGAGTGAGATGAGAAACACAAATTAGGGCTGTTTGTCCTTAGCCTCTCAAAGAGGGGAGATATAAATTTGAGTGATTTTTTTTCAATGTTAGGAAGTTTGAAATTGCATTTTTGTATAAAACTGTCTTTCCTAATAAAAGTCTGTTTTTCATTATAAATCATCATATGTCCTGGTACTTCACAGAAAGAAAAAACAGGAATAATTGATATTTTTAAGCTTTTTGGACTTCGGAATATTTTAATACTCTCATTAAATGTGCAATAAACACTATCTTTTGAATATGAGAATAAAATAGACCAGTTATCCTCAATTTGGTGCTACTTAAAAAAAATATAGCTGCCATTTTGCCAGTATTTCTACCCTTTTTTCAGGGAATATAGAAAGGAAGAAGAAATAATATCTAAATTAAAATCTCAATGGCCATTGTATGTATCACCAAATTTCCATGTCATTCAGCACATGATAGTAACTGCAGTCCAAAATTATACTATTTTTTCTTGTGACATCTTTTTTTTTTTTCCTGGGCATGTATTCTTTTCTCTGAAAAAATTATATATTCAGTTAAAATGATCTTATAATCAAGTGAGTAGGTGTATAGAAATGTCAAATAGGAATGATAATATTTCCCACCTACTTGCCTTCACAGGGTGCTATGAGAATTGATATGAAAATGTCTTTGAAGTGTTTTGAATTTCTTGGAAGAAAGATAATATAAATACAAAGTTGTATTTTTGAAAGTGGGATTCCAATGGTCCCTCTGATAAGTCCTGTCACTTTTGAGCTAGAAGAGTTATAGTCACTTCCTTGTCCTAACTGATCCCCATGGATTGGAAGCACAGAGAGGTGATCTTTTTACCTGCCACTATGATACCTTTTATTTTTCAAGCAAGAGTAGACATTGATTCAGTGGCTACTTAGCATTGACTTCATAGGTTTGGGCATTAAAGGATGTTCTACTGACATCTCAATGTATGAGCTGGCTAGGGCTATTGTAACAAAATACCACAGACCAGGTGGCTTAAACGACAGAACTTTATTTTCTCAAAATTCTCAATGCTAAAAGTATGAGATCAAAGTGACAGTACATGTGGTTTCTCTGAGGCCTCTCTCCTTGGCTTGTAGATGGCCATCCTCTCCCTGTATCTTCATGCGATCTTCCCTTTATATCTGTCTGTTTCCCTGTTTTCTTTGGAAAATCAGTCCTGTTGGATTAAGGCTCACCCTAATGACTTCATTTAAACCTAATTACCTATTTAAAGACCCTATCTCCAACAACAGTGGCATTCTGATGTACTCAGGGTAAAAACTTCAAAATATAAACTGGGTGACAATGCAATTCAGTCCATAGCGCTGGGTTTGGGCCTAACATGGGTTAGGGCTTAGCATGAAGCATGAGCTGGGCATAGCGTAATGTTGCTTATTAGTTATTCTATATGCCCAAACAGATGGCCTTTTAACGCTTCCCAGTCTTAGAATAAAATGTAAACCCCTTCCTACAACTCACATGGACCTGTATCTCTGGCTTCAGTCATATGCCGTTCTCCTTTCCACTTGTTTTTTTTCCAGACACACTGTCCTCCTTTTAAGTTCTGAAACATAACCAGTCTTTTCTCTCCCAGGATCTTTGCACTTGACTTTGTCAGGTAGGTTCTTTTTTTTGAGACAGAGTCTTGCTCTGTCACCAGACTGGAGTGCAGTGGTGCCATCTTGGCTCACTGCAACTTCCGCCTTGCCAGTTCAAACGATTCTCCTGCCTCAGCCTCCCAAGTAGCTGGGACTACACATGCCACCACTGCCCGGCTAATTTTTGTATTTTTAGTAGAGATGGGATTTCGCCATGTTGGCCAGGATGGTCTCGATCTCTTGACCTCGTGATCCGCTCACCTTGGCCTCCAAAGTGCTGGGATTACAGGCATGAGACACTGCACCAGGCACGTAGGTTCTTTTGTAAGCTCTTTATATCACCACCCTTCAGGTTTTAGCTTAATGTTATCTTCACAAAGGTATCTTCTCGGCCACATTATGTAAATTAGTCCTAGTAATATTTATCACCATTTTCTGTTAATTACCTAAATAATCTGTGAGAGAAAAAAAAGCAGTAGCCTTTCATGTTTAAGAACTGCTATGACACTCAAACTTAAGCCTCAATATTATTATTGCAATATTATTAATACAAAGCGATGTGACTCTTATAGCTAAGCCATGTCGTCCTCCTGTTGGACATAAAAATCTCACAAAACATTCCCATCTGGGCAGCTGGCTCACTGGGTAATCCACAAAATAAGAACCAATCCCCTTTCTCACTGAGTGGCTACTACTTTTCTAAATCAGTTATAGTTTTCACCCTGCCCTAATCTGCCCTTTCTACAGATAATATTTATTGAGATATTTAAGGGCATAAAATCAACCCTGCTCTATGACAGCACTCAATCTAGAGCGATCTTGCTCCCTGAAACTCTTCCCAGTGTTACCCAATTAGAGCACAAATCCCAAAATAGTTTTTCTCTAGTGTGCTCTCATTGAGATGCACCACCTTTCAATAAGGCAGATGCTCTCCCTCCCTGCAACAAGTAATACACACAACATGCTCACCTGCAGGTGTTCCTGGTAATCTTGGGCTGAGTTAACTGTAATCTAGGTAGCTTATTTGGAAGTGCAAGCTACCTGAGGGAAAGACCTAGGCTTTCTTTCTGATTTCTTCATTGCTAGAAGCTTTTCCAACTTTCACTGTCCCAGGCACGTATCACGACCTCAGTTAATATTTGATGAATGAATCAACCAGTCAATGTCAGAATATTTGTGACTTTAGTTTATATACCCTTTGGTGCCTCTTATTATAAATTTTAGGTTTTTCTAGTAATATAGTTGTACTATGGTGGGAGCATATTTCTTGATAAGAGACTGACATATTGTAAATGGTATATGAGGAAGTTTATTCCTGCTGCTGGAGAAAAAATTGGTTCCACAGAAAAAGCATATAAATATTATTGTGTTAGGTAATGAAAATGAGGTTTCAGATGGACGCTAGGGTAAAGTAAGCACACGGCCTGTTTGAGAAATATACTACATTGTAGTGTGTCTTGAACATATATTGGTTATAAGAAGCCAAGATAGTATGTTAGATAAAATAACTACAAGATTGTGAGTCTCCAGAGTTATCATTACATTTCTTGTTACTCTCGTTCAATATTCACTGTTTGTACTTGTGATGGAAATCTACAAAAAATGTCAACTGCTTTCTTAGTGATTGTAAACTTACCTTGTAGAAATGGCTGTATCTAGTCTTTTTAAAGTCATTTTTATGTGGGATAGGTAAATGAATTGTGCATATTAAATCTATATACTTTAAGTTATTATGTGAAAACATTTGGTAATTTATGTGTCATGCAGTTCTTGGTTATTAAAATTGTTTGCTTTCAAAAAACTCAATCATAGTTATACAATTCATGGAAAAAAGTCAACACAATTAAAACATTTGAGCTCAATTTAAAGATCTTGTTAGAAAAGAAATTATATTGTATCAAATATAAAATGTATTAATAGAAAAAATTAAATTTTAAAAATATTTTTGAGAGCTTAGTTTTTGTAAAATAATGTACAACATGGGAATAACAGAGACCGAAGAAACAATCTCTGTTTTATATCTAATTTACAGAGGCAACCCACATAGCAAATCCTGACTCTAAATTTTGAATTCTAGATCTATTGCTTCCATGCATTTAGGATAATCCTATAGAAATAGCTGTTCGGAATTTTATAATGATTATAATTTGCTCAAAAAATTAGAAATATTGGATTACAAATAATGAAAAATGTGTATTGTTTTATCTAGAGTAACATAAAATGTTAATTTAAATTTCTGCAAGTAATAATAATATGTACCCAGATGTTTTTAATTTCACATAATCCTTGTTTTGGACTTAGTGAAAAGCAAAACAAAATAAAAACAAATAATAAAAAGTAACAACAACCACAAAACCTCTTATGGTTGAATTTAACAATACATAATTCTATATGAAAATTACTTCTGAAGTAGTTAATAGTATTATATTTATGTTTTGTAAGAATAAAAATAGACTCACTTATGCAGTATCTACTTAGAATCTGTTACTTTTGGCTAGGCATGGTGGCTCACGCCTGTAATCCTAGCACTTTTGGAGGCAGAGGTGGGTGGATCACCTGAGGTCGGGACTTTGAGACCGACCTGACCAACATGGAAAACCCTGTCTCTACTAAAAATATAAAATTAGCTGGGCATGGTAACACATGCCTATAAACCCAGCTACTTGGGAGGCTGAGGCAGGAGAACCTTATGAACCTGGGAGACAGAGGTTGTGGTGAGCCAAGATCGCACCATTGATTATACTCCAGCCTGGGCAACTAAAGCAAAACCTCCGTCTCAAAAAAAAAAAAGTATCTATTGCTTTTATTTTTTAATTTTTATGAAATTAAATTTGTTGTATTGACCAATAATTAAAACTTGTAAGAAATAATTTTATTTCTTCTAATACATATGTCTGAAGGTTTCATTTCTAAATATGTACATTGAAAGCTTAATGCTTCCTTTCCATGGTTTAAGCTTCTAGGAACTTATCACCTTTTACCATGAATGACTGTATTTAATTTCATGTCTTAAAATCTTTTGAGTTGTGAGTTACACATTTAAATCTCCTCAAATGTAAGCTTAAAATGCATTGTGTCTATCGACAGGTAACTTTATTTTATGGAGTGTGAACAGTTGTGCTAAATACTGACCTAATGTTAGAATCACCACGGGGAACAAAAGTGTAGAGTTTTTGTTGCTTTAATTAAAAAAAACATATTATTATTATTTTCAAGTTCCATTTTCATACATGTGACACAGGAACAAAAGTAAGAAAAAAACCAACAGAGATTATGTTATCCCTTCATGTGTCTGGAAAACAATCTACCACAAGGATTTGCAGCATCCCACCGTGAGTTCTCTCATTATAATTTTTTGTTTGTTTGTTTATATCTCTGCATGCAGCATCATGTACTCGAGTATATACTTGTTAAAACAGGGTTTTTTGGTGTGTGGTTTTTTTTTTTGACTCTGATAATTTCTGAATTAGTTTTATGGTTCTCATCTAACTAAAAGTGTTGGAGTAGAAAAGGGATTCTGGTGTGACTTTCACCTAAAGAGGCAAGGTTAAGCCAGCATCAAGGGAAGGCACTGGTGGCTGTTTCTGTCAGGAATTTATCTCGAATGGTGTTTGTAGTCTCTGAGTCACCTTGCTTTAAAACAAACACAAAGAACTCCTTAATCTGGAGAGGACAAAAGAATGGTGGGGTGAGAGCTCTAGAGCTTTTTGTTCAGTGGGTCTCCAAAGGAAGACTATTTGCTTATTTTCACTAGAATATGAGATAGGAGTAGCTATAGTAGAGAAGGTTTATTTTCCCTTTTTTAAGGGTTAAGCATGGGGCACTCATGTCCCAAATCTGGGCAGAAAGATTGGCCATTTTCTCCTTTCAGACTTCCAGTATTTGTGGAAAAGAACAACCAGTAGCCTTTATTTTTATGATCCATTCCATTGTTAGAATTAAAAAGAAAAAAAGAAAAACCTGTATAGTTATCTATTTAATCCAATTTAGAAGTATTTGGTTCAGAAACTTTTGGGGAGGGTGATATTTTGAAGATTGGTATAGAGTGGGATAATATTCTCATTTATGCTTTTATCTACTAAATATGTGTTCTACCTACTGAGTCTGTTCTTTTATACTGTCAACATTATTGTGCATGGATTTTCCAAAAAAATAATCAATGCATTCCTGAGACACAGTCAATTAACCACTAGGGACTTACAGGATAGTCCTTGTTAAAGCTCATATTTATGATTTTTAAAAAAGGATCAGATTCTTGCTAAATAACATTTTTATCTTAAACATTCCACAATTCATGAGTGTTCATCTTAAAATTACTCCATCTATTTTACTGGTATTAGCTCTGGTAAATCTTCTACTTTTACTTTGCTTTTTTTCATTTCAACAGGATTTTACTTGATACTCCCTACCATGGTTTACACATAAATACATTTTTGAAATTAATAAGTAATCTCCTTGAGATATAGTTCTCTGAATTGTATCATGTACATTTACACATTCTTTTCAGTATTTATATAAGTTCTAAAAGCAAGAATATATAAAGAAATTTGTTTGTTTTTGGCTTCATCTGATACTTTATAAAGACACTATTTGACAATCACACAGCAAGTCAAGTTTTCTGCACAAACTTAGCCAAAGTGTCTGGGGTTCCACATAGGTCTCACACTGACATTTTCTGACAAATTTTATCAGAAAAAGTATTAGAATATCTCAAACTAAAGCATTGATAAAATTATTTCAAACCAAACAATGGTGTTCCCTAAATGCTTTCAGATAAAGATGAAGTATTCCAGAAACTTCAACTTAAAAAATGGATTTCCTCAGGTATCAGAAGACTGAGCACTAGGACACAATGAACTCATCCTCTATGTTTGGATACATAATCATTAGGTCTTACCAGTCTGTCAGGCTATCATCTGTGTTTCTTCCTTAGGTAAGTACTAGATAGCATACCAGCAATAACACATTGGAAACTGGAAATCTAATTGCAAACTTATATTTATAAAACTTTCTTCATTTTTTTCTCACTTAAGCTCACTCATCTATTTCCCTAACAATTAATTTCCAGGACTGTAAAATTCTGTTTCTTCCAATAAGCTAAATGAATACTTTAGATAATATTAAAAATATTTTAAATTCCATTCCTGTCAAAATATGTGTCTGTATATGTCACTGGCAATTACCAAAGTTGTCTCATCATCAGAATTATAAAAGAGAGTGAAAAGATGGAAAAAGTGAAGGGAAAGGAAAGGAGAAAGGAAAAGAGAGAAAAAGAGAAAAAGGAGAAGGAAAGACAGAAAAATCTTTAAGTAGATATTTGGATTCTATAAATCTGGATTGGAGCTTAGGAAGCTATTTATTTAAGTACCCTAACTTATTCAAATTCTAGTGGATGTTTGGGACCACTGCACTAGATTTGTTTGTTGATATTCACATATATTTTATAAATACTTATTAAAAGCTAATTTGTACTTAATGTTTTTAATAGCATTTCCTGTTATAGATAATTTCTACTAGAAACGAATCACAGCTGACTGTGACTTTTATTACTTTGTGTTCTTCTTACTGTCGTACTCAGCTACTTACACACAGAAATACTAATGAAGTTTAGTTGGCTGATTTATTAGCTACTTTCTAACCTTGGCTCCTCTTCTTCCCTTGTCCATTATTTGTGGCTTCTCAGAGTGTTTGGCCTCTCGGCTCTTCTGCTACATTCCTGCAGTTGAAGATGTTATCTGCCTGCTTATATTTAATAATCATTTGTCAATAAATATCTCTTAAGTCTGAATCTTGAGCTTGAACATCTTCATGTTCCCTGCAATTTTATATAACTCCAAAATCCAAAGTACAATGTATGTAAATTCAATAGGTGCTCAACAAATGTTGAATTTATTGAACATTGATAAACTGTTTATATTTTTGTCCTTATCTAGTATAGAATTTCTCAGATAAATTTATAAAATAAATGATGCTAACTGCTAGAGACACCAAGGTATCTATCACTGTAAGACACCAAAGCAGTCTTTACTAAGTTAGGAGTATAGAAGAAAATGATGGAGTAGCAGAAGCTAGAAGATTGAAGACACAGGGTGTGAGTTTTAATTCTGGTTTTGACATGTAGTACATTAATGCAAGCTATTAATTTCTCACAATCTCCATTTTCTTATTTTATTTAAAAATAAAATTTTATTTTTTGTTTAAAAAGAAGATAATAGTGACATACAGGGTTGTTGGAAGATTAGACAAATTCTTATGTTAAAATAGCATATTGTAAGGAACTGCAAAATGGCATTTGTTTTTATTGTTGTTGTTGTTATTACTACTCTATTTTTCATTACTTGCAAGGAATCTGATTTTAACAGAATAAATATCTCCTTATCCTTTGTGTACACTCAGCATACAGGACAAAGTCGAATTCAGTCTCGAAAAACCAGCTTGTTTACTTCTTATGGCAATGGGACTGACTGATCCTACACTGCTTATAGCTTTTGACTAGAGCATCTGGGTAACTATATAATCATGCCTACTGGTTTTCAAAGAAAGACTAACAACTTGGATGTGGTGGATTATACAGGAATACATGTAAGGAGGAAGAAAAGGATTTTTCTACATTTTAAACTTTTCATTGAGAAAAGGAAGGCCACAAAGTCAAAGCTAAAGCCTTCCGAAAGGCAATAGTTATCTCCCCTTTACAAAAACATGCCTTGAGGAAAAGCATATCCTTGAAATTTAAGAGTTAGTTGCATCCTAAGTAGCATTAGGCTGTGTCAGTTGTCTACAAGGTGTTTGCCCAAGGACATTTTGGCATCCCTTCCATAATTTTCACAGGCTTCTGATGTACTTCTGAAAAATCAAAGTTCTGTTCAGTATTTCATGTTTGTAGTTGACTCTGTGTGAAAGACGAAGAGAAACCATTGGACTGATTTCCCCTTCCTTACAGTTTTACAATATTCTGTTTTGAGGAGTGATCATGCTATGCAGAATATACTATTGTCTTAGTTTCACTAAATACATTTCCAGAAGGTTGAGACATTTTCAGTCTTCCTTGCTTCCCAGCCCACTTTCACACGTTGTCAAGTTCTCCTGTTATATCACCTGCCATGCTCTTTTCTGAGATTTGTAGAGGTAGATGAGGTAGATTTAATTAAGAGTAATTTAAACCAGGCCTAGAAATGGCCTAGGGAAATTAATGATCAACCTCTAGAATTTGTTTTGTTTTGTTTCTTTAAAGGGACTGGGTTTCACCATGCTGCGCAGGCTGGCCTGGAATTCCTGGGCTTCAGTGATCCTCCTGACTCAGCCACCTGTGGACCAATCCAACCAGCCTATAATTCATTGATTTTTGGCTGCTTTGGCAATGTGCCAGAAATGAAAATCAGAGCTAGATTCTAGTATCTACACTGTCAGTATATGTTATATAATTTTTTTCTTTTGTTTTATTACCCATCTGTCTATAGCTGCTGTCTTTTCTAATTATTTTTTTTCCATTTCAGTGTATAGAATACAATCTCACTGCTACAAAAGTTGTACAATATATTTTATTAATCTTGAGGAGGATAACTAGGAAGGCAGAAACAAATAACAGTAGAGTAGTGGTTTTTATTTCAGCAAAGAGGAATACTAATGATAAATTTCTTTTCTAGGGGATACTTAACAGAAATAAAAATGTGAGTATGTCTGCCAAGATATCAGAAATGCTGAAGGAGCAGAAAAAGGTGATGTCTGTTAACCCCAGAATCAGTCCAAGTATGGTCACTCTGGTCATTTCAACAGGGGGATGGCATGTGAAGAGAGGAGTAAGGTTGGAGGTGGATGATACATGTTTTGAGAAACAGTAAGGTCGATAAGAGGTGAAGTCCATTGAAGATTAAAACTCGTTCTTCAGTCAGATTCACCCTTAGGTTCTCTTCCAAATGCCCACAGAACCACTGTCAATATAACCAAAAGCATTTCACCCTTCTACTAGAGGTGGCCCTGAACTTCATTATGGAGTAATCAAAAAGTTGTGGGTTCAAGCCCAGCTCTGATCACCTGAGACCCTGGGAAGTCACATACCACATAGTTCACGGTTTCATCAGTTACTGTAGAAGAAAACTGTTGAATAATGAGCCCAATCAACATAATCCTTGAAAAACAATCAGATTGTTCCCATTTTAACTGAGTAATAGGATTTTGGAAATAAAATAAGGGTTATTCCTAATGAGTTAAGCTTTCAGGTAAAAAATGCTTTGAACTAGAGATGAATTATCAGACTTCATGATTCCTTATGGCTTACCCTGTTTATCTCAACCAATCTATGTTTAGAAGTATTTTTGTCATACAGCTGTACTTGCAAATAATAACATTTTACATAACATCGTTTTGGCTTTTTGTTTTTTGACACTGTTGATTTCTTATACTACTGCTCAGCTCCTAAGTAATTTGTAAATCAAGATATCACTATACAGTAACACTAAAATCTCTATCACCAATCATAGGCCATCACAATAGAAGTAAAATAGAGACACCGATAGAGACAAACAACATGTAAGTGTATTAGTTATTATTGACTGAAAATTTCTGTATTTTTGTTAAAAAATATGTTTCAAATTCACAGTTGAATTTGATGATAAACTCTTCCTTAAAAGCCTTTTTATAAAAGGTGTGTGACTATTAATGGAGATGTCAAGTTGCTAAAAAATACAAATGGTTTGATATCTTCTTGTATCAAACTAAAAGCATGTATAAAAGACTGTAAGAATGAGCTGAAACTGTTAGGAAGGTTGATATATACGTCTGTGTTTTAAAAATAAATATTTTAAAAATTCAAGATTTTAGGGCTTAACTGCATTCATAACTAATATTCTCGCTGTTACAACTAAGTTTTAAAATTTACTTAACAATGCATGGTTGACTGTAGTTTCTGCCCATTTTAATGACACAAGAGCAATATCTTTTGACATATTCTACTCTTTTACTTTTAAACAGAAGATAAGATGATAGGGAGGAGCTGGAAAGAGAAGGATGTAAATATGTTTTAGATATTTTATGATCACTATGCCTAAGAAATATTAAAAAATAATTACATCAATATGTTTATTGTATTACTTAGGAATCACAATTAATATTTCTAAAATGTACTTTTTCTTTGTAATACATTTTCCAGTACATTGCCTTTTAATCTCAAAAATACATTTCATTTGTAAATCAAAATGGTAAAAGAGCTTGCTTTTCTTTCATTGCCATGGTTGAAAAACTAGAAATTATCTAATTGGTTTGGTGACTAAGAGACAAAGAGGTAAATATGATCAGTTTCATTTCTTAAAGTTTTCTTTCCAGATATGTACTCTGATTCCTCTAGTCAAAAGTCCATTTTATGGTTATAGAGGGGTAACTATATCCAATTGGTGTTCATTTGCATGTTGTTATGTGACAGGAGACTATTTGCTATAAAAGAGTCAGGAGGTGGGAAAGATGGTTTCATTTATTGGCTTATTTGTAGTTTTCAATGGAAAAAATGTGTAAGCAGTTGTTTCATCTGCCCTAGGAAATGCAGAATAATTAGAGGCTTCAGGAAAGTCTCATTGATGGTATTTGTGAGTATAAAGTAAGACAGAAAAGCCTCACATTATTCCTTGGTGTATTTTGTTATTATTATTGACAGCTATTGATATTGTCTTTAGGTCTCTGACAAAAGGTGGACTCTTAAAAGGATTGGACAGTAGTATACCATAGTGGGAAATGTATTTTATACTCAGTGATAGCAATTCTACCAGGAAAATGTTTAGGTATTGATCCAATTGACCAGTTAGCTCGTAGTTTTTGGAAGGAATTGAAAAAGCTTAATACGGAATTCAGCTTTTGACTGCAGTGACTAAAATGTTGTTACCTGGAACCAGCTAATCTTTTTTCTCTTTAATCGTGGATTCATTTAAGAGAAAAAACAACCCTCACAGAATCTCTATTTTACCTGGAGAATTAGTCATTGTGTTTTGCCTTTTGATGTACTGTTGCAATAAGGCTATACACATAGATTCTATTAAGCTTTGCTAATGTTCTATCAACTCTGGGACCTGCAGATTTAACCTATAGAGAGAATGTAGCTTTCACTGCCAAAATCAAGCTTTCCCTAAAGCACACATCAAACTTCCATCTTCCACTCTAGGGCATTTCCTTTCCAGAAAAGGTCCCCTAATGGATATTAGACTAAAATAATAGCATAGCAGCTAAATTTATTGTTTCTTTACAAATGTTTCAATACAGAGACAATGGTAGTGTGCTAATTTCCCTCCTTTTAGTCTCACTTAAAAATTCGTATTAACTGAGTACCTGGCAATCAACATTTAATCAAACAACAACAGAGAAATTATTTGTAAAATAAATGTGATCTAAACTGCCACTGTAAAAAGGCTAAAGTAGAATTCATTTTATGTAGACCTCAAGCAACTCAACTCAATTTCTGAAGCATGATTTTAATGGTGGCCTTTACTAGAATTCATATTTTAACAAGGCATATTTACAGTACACAATATATGTTTAAATTAGATTAATTAGTATGTATAGTTGAGGCTTTCTTACTGTTTGGAATTATTTGCCTTGCTAAAGTAGTAAATCTAGATGAGCTGAGCACCCAGATGATTCTAATAACAACATTTGGCATTTGTACAGTGCACTATATTTTCTAAGTACTTTATAATTACAGTATTAATTAGTTAAGTGACACAGTGATCTTGTGAAGAGGTCTGCATAATTATCCCCTTTTACAAATGAGAAAACTTTAAATGCAAAGGACACAGCAATTCACATAGCAAGTAAATCAGGTTAAGAGTAAAAAAGCTTTTGCTTAACTTGTATATGTCTGGTGTTGCATTTAATCAAAAACAATTTATTTTGATGTCATATTCTCTTGGCCCAACATAGCTGGGTAATAACCCTATATAGTAGGTAAAGATTTCATCCCGTATATATATTTTTTCTCAAAGCTGGTAGATTGAAGAAGAAATAAGAAAGAGAAAGTTCTTTAGTTTCACTGTAGTCTGTCTCCCATAATAAACTCTCATTGTGTCCTCAAGTCTGAGTTGTTGAGCATGGTACCTTGATGAAGCACTGAGTAGCCTCCTGAAAGGACTCTTGGTGTCTTATCAGAAGGAAGCATAAGTTGTCCATTTCTGGAGCATTTCTAGTCTTTCCTGGCAGAAAAGGGGAAAATAATAATTTTAAAGGGCAGTGAGGCTTAAAAATTCACTGGAATGCCGGGCACGGTGGCTCACACCTATAATCCCAGCACTTTGGAAGGCCGAGGTGGGTGGATCACGAGGTCAAGAGATCGAGACCATCCTGGTCAACATGGTGAAACCCTATCTCTACTAAAAATACAAAAAAATTAGCTGGGCGTGGTGGTGCGTGCCTATAATCCCAGCTACTCAGGAGGCTGAGGCAGGAGAATTGCCTGAACCCAGGAGGCGGAGGTTGCGGTGAGCCGAGATCGTGCCATTGCACTCCAGTCTGGGTAACAACAGCGAAACTCTGTCTCAAAAAAAAAAAAAAAAAAAAAAAAAATTCACTGGAAATGTCAGAGACATTTGAACCAGAGCAACTTCATGTTCAATAGGAGCTAGGTAAAATAAGGCTGAAACCTACTGAGCTGTATTCCCAGGCGGTTAGTCAAAGTCACAGGATGACATTGGAGGTCAACACAAGATACAGGTCATAAAGACCTTGCCGATAAAACAGTTTGTAGTAAAGAATCCAGCTGAAACCCACAAAAACCATGATGACCACAAGAGTGACCTCTGGTCTTCCTCACTGCTACCCTCCCACCAGCGCCATGACAGTTTACCAATGCTACGGCAACATCAGGAAGTTACCCTATACAGTCTAAAAAGGGGAGGCATGAATAATCCATCCCTTGTTCAGCATATCATCAAGGAATAACTGTAAAAATGGGCAAACAGCAGCCCTGGAGGCTGCTCTGTCTGTGGAGTAGCCATTCTTTTATTTCTCTACTTTATTAATAAACTTGCTTTCACTTTACTCTGTGAACTTACCCTGAATTTTTTCTTTCATGAGATCCAAGAACCCTCTCCTGGGGTCTGGATCTGGACTCCTTTTTGGTAACAAAATTTTTTTGGTTTACAATCTCATGGAAATTAGGTAGGGTTTCCAAAATATTATGAAGTAATTTTAGGTTATTTTAAGAAAACAATTTCAATGAGGATTATTTATATTCACTTATCTATATTCTGGTTAGGCTTCTGGACTCAGGTGACTTGTAGTTGAATAGGATATAAACATGTAAACAAATTAGAGCAATATCCAACAAATATTTATTAGGTGTTTGATAAATATCAGGCATAGTTTTAGAAAATATAACAATAAACAAAACAGAAAAATTTCTGCCTTAGTGTAGTATACACTCTAGTGGGTAAATAAAAAATATAGGCACTGTGATACAAGAGGGATGGAATACTAACAGGTAAAACATGAAGGAAAGGATGGTCAATATTTATTATCTCAGAGATATTGTCATTAGCAAAGGCTTAAAGATGAAGTGGCACTTGAATTTAATATTGTAAAAATGAGTAAATTTTTATTTGACAGCAAAAGAAAAAAACTTTAGGGTAGCCAAAGGGATTGGAGGATGCAGAGTGATTCAACTGAGAAAGAGTTAAGTGTAGAGATAACATACTAAGCAGAGAACGTCTAGCAAAGAGTTCGGCATAGAAAACAGGAGTCCTGCGAGTATTTGACAAAGCTAGAACTTAGGGTATGTGGGCAGTTGGTTTCGAGAATTAGTAGAAAAACTACAGACCCACACAATCTGGAAAACTAGTAACATCTTAATTATGACTGTTCTGTACATTGGCAAAGAAGATAGCTGAGATAGATGGTCCTGGCAAACAGTTGCCTGGGAGATAAAGGAGAATGACAAAGAAGGGATAGGTGAGGTTAATAAATTTTCCATCTTTATCTGACTTTACAAAGGAAGCAGTAATTAATGTAAACAAGAAGACAAATAAAAGAAAGCTAAACTACAGCAACAAAGACAAAAACTTTTCTCATACTACCCCTTATTTAATAATTCACCTACTTCTTTTTCTTCCTCCAATTATATATACTAAGTGATCAACTGAGCATTACCAAAAGCAAAGCCAAGCCAAGCCAACCAAATACCATTGAAATTCACAGGATAAGATAAAACAAATAATAAGATTCAAAAATGGATAAAGATTAAACATAGACTATTTCAAAAGTGTCTTTGTTTTATGGAAAAAAAATATTTGAGTTATAGAAAGGTTGAGTGGTTTTCCATGTTTTTACAGAACATGAAGACTTTATTTGGACTTAACAATTCCAAATACTCACAATGTCCACTAAGAGGCTATGAGAAATGTAATATACTTTTTGGTTTTTTTTTTTTTTTTCCTGTCATTCTGGCTAGTCCCACTGCTCAAACAACTACTTTTGTTGTTTGTGGATCATTTTTTATTTTTATTAATCTATCTATTATCTAGTCCAAGTGCCTAGTACATAGCAAGACTCAAGTGTCATTTATTTGTTGAATGCATTATAGATAAATTTCCAAAATGTTGCTTGAAAAGAATAGTACTGATGCTGAATAGAGGAATTAATGGATGTTAAGCAGGTTCAATGTGCACTGGTTATTAACTTGACTGAGTCTAATGAGACAGAACACTCACACACATAAGTTACCTAAAGAAGTTTTATTATTTACAGATAGGAAGCAAGGAACAATAGAATCTTATGATACATTATAAGCCAGTCCACAAGGCTCAGGAAAGCTGTCCAGCACAGATGGAGTTTCATCTATGCATACCCTACAGGTACTGAAGCCAAGGGATGCTGGAAAGTTGTCCACTCTGGTTTTATACCTTGGGGGTCACAAGACATGCTGGGTTAAAGCCTCGAGGGACACCCTGATTCCAGGGTGGGAGACTGGAAGAGAGTCTGAGTTGTTCTGAACAGCTCCCCTCATCTCAGAATGTTGCATTCTTACCACAATCTACAGTTATTCTCAAGAAATAGAAGTGAGAAAGGGGACAGAATTGGGTTGGTACAAGGCCACCTGGAGAATCGCTCTGCAACGGGGAATTAGCACCCCAGTGGGATTTTAATCCACTTAACTCTTACTTGTTGAAAGAGAGATAATCATTACATAGGGGAAATAAAACACTTTTGATAAAATGGATTTTGAGTAGAGGTCTAACCTAAGCATTTTCCATATTTACTGTTCTCATGAGTGAGGAAGAACGGTTTTAGTATGTCTCATTTGCTTGATCTGTAAAGTATATTTGTTTTTAAAAATCTGATTTTAAAGTTAAAAGTCCAAAAACCCTCCACTTACAAATATCATCAAAATCTATGTGTACTTGTTTTCTACTCATTGTTTTTTTCCAAGTATAATATAACAACAACCACTAAATATTGAATACATTGTGTCCAATAACATAGTATTTTTTTCTTTATTGAAAATAGCTCTATGTACATTCTTGAGCAAAGAATAATTTCTCTGGATCTAATTTTATTTATTTATTTATTTATTTATTTATTTATTGAGATGAAGTCTTGCTCTGTCACCCAGGCTGGAGTGCAAGGATGCACTCTCAGCTCATCGCAACCTCCACCTCCCAGGTTCAAACTATTCTCCTGCCTTAGCCTCCTGAGGAGCTGGGATTGATTACAGGCATGTACCACTGCACTGGGCTATTTTTTTTATTTTAGTAGAGATGGGGTTTCACCATGTTGTCCAGGTTGGTCTCGAACTCCTGACCTCAATTGACTCACCTGCCTCAGCCTACCAAAGTGCTGGAATTAAAGGGGTAAGCCACTGCAACTGGCCCTAATTTTCTTCTCATGTACAAAATAATGAATTAATATTATGGCTATGAATAATGCATAATGTAACAATTTCCATCACTATGTTTTAATAATGGTCTTGGAGTACTAGGCAATGAAATTAGACAAGAAAAATATATAAGGTAAATGCTGAAAAAGAAGAAAACATTATCTAATTTTAGGACTTTATACCTGGAATAGCCATTAAGACAACATAGCCAGGTTGCTCATTATAAAACCAATACAAAACGTTCATGGCTTTCCTATAAAAACAAAATCGAAAAATATTCCATTTATAATAATAACATAAAAGATGAATATGCTATGAACTATACTGTCTTCCCTCCAAAGTCATATGTTGAAGCTCTAACCCCAATGTGACTTTATTTGGAGTAAGAAGGAAATCAAAATGGATCATAAGGATTGGGGCATAGTCCTATAGAATTAGTGTCCTTATAAGAAGAGACAACATAGAGCTTGCTTTCTCTCTGTCTGCCATGTGAGGATACACCAAGAAAGCAGCTGTCTGAAAGTTAAGAAGGAGTTCTCACTAGAAACCAAACCTTGCTGAATCCTTGATGTTGAAGTTTCTAGCCTCCAGAAATATGAGAAAATAAATTTTCTTTGTTTAAGACACCTAGTTTATGATATTTTTAATGAAAGCCTAAGCAGGCTCATACAGAACATTTAGGAGTAAAATTAGTAAAAAATGCATATGAAACATTTGAAAATAAGCTGACTTAAATAGATGGAAATGTTAACTCATTTGAGAATAGCAAGACTAAAATATTATAAAAATGGCAATCATCTCTAAATTAGTATACAAATTCAATGTTCATGAATGAAAACACCAATGAAAATTTTTTAGCAATTAGAAAACTGCTAGATAATATATGAATATATGGTCTAATATACAGAACATATATGAATAAACATAAAGAACTATATAAGAACATAAGAACATTTCAAGAAGTGAGAATATTGAAAGAGGAGTAACCAAAAAGTAATAAAATTTCATAAATAAAACACTGGCCCTTGGAAAAATACAGACAAAATAAATATGGAGAATACATAGATGATAAGAATAGCATTCAAATTACTTGAAGAAAAACAAAGTATTTAGTCAGTCTTTTCAGGGTACGTAGCTTGCCGTATGCATACAAAATAAAGTAATATTATTGCATCATATTTACATAACGGTTTTAAAAGGAAACAGTGTATGTTTTATATAAGATAATGAGTAAACTTATTTATAATCTTAGAGAGAGACAGTATTGCTAAGCAGGTTGCAAACATCCAAGCCATAAATAAAATAATTGACAATTTGACTAATGAACAGTCAAAAGACAAGAAGAAAATATAAGCAGAAACCTTTTTTTTTATTTTTGAAAAGCTTTTGTATATTGATAGGAAAATATGTTGTTATTTAAAAATGAGAAAAAAGGTATAGTTCAGAGAATAAGACATATGAACAAGGAATAGCACAGTTGTTTAACATTTGTTATGATTAAAGTAGTATAAATACAAACTATAACATGTCATTCTTGTTAGACATAGAAAGTCATAAAATTTTTTATTATATTCAATAGTGTTGAGGGTAGAAAAATAGGCAATCTCAAAAATTATTGGTGAAAGTAATAAACGGATGAATTCTTGATCAAAATTGAGCAAAGTATAACAAAATTAAAATTTCAAATATTATTTAAGTGTATCTATTGCTCAGAATTTATTATACAGAAAAATGAACATAACCACCTGAGATTCATATACAGAGAAATTCACTGAAGCATTATTTGCAGTGGGAAATAAAAGAAATTTAAAAAATGAACTTTGATTTATATTTCTGCTTAGAATGCAAAAAGCTGCACTTTTATCCTAACAGTGAGAAAAACAGGGCAATCTACAAATCATAATGTACTTTTTAGTCTATTAAAGAGGAAGATCGCAAACAATGTCAACTAAATACCAAAGAGTAGCAAGCTCTGCTCCCTGGAAAAACTTGACAAACTTTTTTACCTTTTGCCAAACATGGGAATAGGAGACAGCAGTCATAAATGCAGGTAAGAATAAAACAACAACAACAAAATTCGTAAAGGATGAGTGTGAGCCAATGTGACAGTTTTTTATTAATATCATCTTGGAGCCCCAAACCTAAGGGGAGTCTGGACTTACTTACATCTCTTTTCCATAGGCCTGTGCTTGGGACTCAAAAAAGACGAGGGAAAATGCAGAAGATATAAAAGAGCTGGTGCAGAAGATCAAAGAGAGCTGATGACTGTTGGGGGAGTTATGAAACTGAAGAGCATGCGGATACTCTACACCACATGAAACAAGCTGTCTGCCACTGGGATGGGGCAAGAAACTCTACTGTTCACTGGTCTTAGGCAAATGGCAGCTGATGCTGAAATAGTGGTAGAAGCCAAATCTGTCTGCTTTTGGGAATCAGGGAGAAAATTCTCATGAAACCCAGCTCTAGACATCCACTAGGGGAGGACTAGAAACACCACACCCAGCCCCATCCTCATCTGGACTGATGTTAGATAAAACAGGGGTCTGCCGCCAAGCAGCGGAAAGGCAGAAAGCACATTCATGGCCCCAAAAGCCATGATATATGGCAGAGTGTGATGTCACATGAGGGGAAGGGAAGAGATCCATGTTCGTGAATCAAAATATTAAATAATCTTATCTTGTCAACTATTCCCAGATTGATCTACTGATTCAACACACAAAAAAAGATTTTGTTTTTACAGAAATTGACAACCTAATTTAAAAGTGTATAAATTTTCAATCATGAGTTGCATAATAATGTTTTGGTCCCTAATGATAGACCACATATATGATGGTGGCACTGTAATATCATATTTTTCCTGTACTTTTTCTATGTTTAGATACACAAATACTTACCATTGTGCTACAATTGCCTACTGTATTCAGTATAGTCACATGCTATACAAGTGTGTAACCTAGGAGCAATAGGCTACACCATATAGCTTAGGTGTGTAGAAGGCTATACCCTATAGGTTTTGTAAGTACACTCTATGATGGTCAAACAACAACACAATCACTTGAGCATGTGTTTCTTAATATGTATACTCATGATTTAGGAATGCATGACTCTAACAAGGATAACTGTGGTAAATAAGAACATAGAGGATTTATGCACCTGATTTAAGACTTACATAAAGCTTCGGTAATCTAAAATACAGACCTCAGAACAGAACATATGTAGCCAATTAATTTTTAGAAGAAAAGTGGAAGATAACTCAGTGGGGAAAGGTAGTCTTTCAAAAATTAATATTACAAAAACTAGATGTACATGTGAAAATAAAACCTTGACTCTTACCTCATACCATATAAAATTCACTAAAAATAAATCATATATCTTAATATGTGAGATAAAATTATAAATATTCTAGAAGAAAACATTTGATAAAGCTTTTGTGACTTGCATCAGGCCAATATTTCTTATACAGGACACAAAAGGTACAAACCATAAGAACAAAAATGTTAGCTTTTATCAAAGTAAATTAAATTCGACTTCTTGAAAGCCACTATGAAGAAAATATAAGGCAAGAAACAGACATGAAGGGTGTATTTCCAAGATACATATCTGATCAAGAACTGATATATCTAATATAAAGAACTCTTAAAACTCAATGCTAAGAAAATAAAAGCCACTTTAAAAAATGGTTAAAAAAAAAAATTGAACAGGTACTTGTATAACAAGAGATACACTAATGAAAAATAAGAGAAATATGCCTAGCAGCATTCTTTATTAGGGAACTGCAAATATTTAAAACCCCAATGAGTTTATTGCCACTGGGGTGGAACAAGAAATTCTATTCCCCAACTGTCTGGCAAGAGTCAGCTCCTGCTGAAGTTGTGGTAGAAGCAAAATCTGTCTGCTTTTAGGAGTCAGGGAGAAAACCTCTTCTACTAGAATGACCCCCTCCCCACCAAAAAAAAGAAACGAAATGAAAAAGTGAAAACATACCAAGGGCTTCCGAGGATGTGGAGAAACACGATCTCTCAGATATTGTTGGTAAGAATGCTAGTAGTTTGAAAAGAGGTTATGTAATGTATTCTACAGTTAGACATACATTAAATATGATCCTGTAACCTCATCCTAGGCACTTTCCTGAGAAAAATGAAAACACTGTACAAACAAGGAACTATGTGTAAATGTTGTTAAGTCTTTTATTTATAATCTCCCCAAATTGGGAATAACCCAAATGCCTGTAAACTGTACCACATCCATACAATGGAATAATACTCAGCAATAAAAGGAAATCAAATGCATACAAGATCATAACTGAATTTCAAAACACCTAGCTAAATGAAAGGAGCCAAACATGAAGACTGTATACTGTTTCAATCGATTCACATGACTTTCTGGAAAAGGCAATACTGTAAGGATGGAAGGCATATCAGTGGTTATCTTCAGGAAGAAAATTACTGAAAAGGGATAAGTGGGAACTTTTGAGGAAATGTTCTACATACTGATTTTGATGATGTTTACAAGACTCTATATATTTGCCAAAACTCATTGAAATATCAGCTTATAAAGAATAAGTTTATTGCATGCAAATTCTATCTCAATGAACCCAACTAAAAATGAATTTAAACACCCATGAAAGGGGATTTAAGGGGCTGGTTGAGGGAAGTAAGTTACAGTTAAACAGATTGTAGAGTTCTTTACAACTGTCAAAAATAATACGTGTTGTAGAAAAAAATGGGTTCTTGTCAAACAACCAGGAAAAGTTAGGCACACAGATACTTTGAAGGGAGAGAAGGAACTGAATTTATTGAGCAAAAAGGAAAAATAAAATTCTCAGCAAAGTGAGAGGGGCTTTTGTTAGCAGGCCCCCATCTCACAGATTGAATCCTAGGTCTCCACTCAGGAACAGCAGGGGCCAAGCTCCTTCCCTCTGCAAACAGTGTGGACTTCCTGAGGCTCCACCCCATCCTCCCAGCGTGCAGGTGGACATTATTCAGAAAGAATCAGTTGGGAAATGGTGGGCTTCATCTGGGACCAGCCATCCAATTTGTCAGCCTCCAGGCTGTTTTAGGCTTGAAAGCAGGGTTTTGCAGGGGGAACCCTTGGCTGACTCTTGTCTCTATCATAAGGTAATGTGTATATACAGTAATGAAGACTTTTCTTAGGTATCTCATGAAGTTTTTTTTCTTTTCTTTTTTTTTAAAGCAAGGTTCATACTGTACCAAGACTGAAAAATGAAGAAACAGACCAATCTAAACAGATATATAAACTGATAAAGAATCTGAGTCAATAAATAAAAGTCTCCCAACATATAAAAGCCCAGCCCATATGGCTACTCTGGTGAATTCTACCAAACATTTAAATAATAATGAATTCAAACTCTTCTTCAAACACTTAAATTGAAGAGGAGGAAATACTCCTAGACTCATTCTATGAAGCCAGTGTTATATTGATACAAAGCCAGATAGATACTACATGAAATGAAACTGCAGACAAATGTCCTTGAGGAATATTGATGCTAATGTTTTCAACAAAATACTAGTAAAGAGAATTCAACACAACATTATATGGATTATATGAAATTATCAAGTGTGATTAGTTCCTGGAATGCTAGACGGTTCAACAGATAAAAAAATAAATCAACCTCTTCTCAGGAAGATGGCCAAATATGAAGAGCTCCAGTCTGCAGCTCCCAGTGAGACCAATATAGAAGGTTGGTGATTTTTGCAATTCCAACTGAGGTACCTGGTTTATCTCATTGAGACTGGTTAGATAGTGGATGCAGCCCCTGGACAGTCAGCAGAAGCAGGGTGAGATGTCATCTCACCCAGGAAATGCAAGGGGTCAATGAACTCCCTCCCCTAGCCAAGGGAAGCCTTGAGGGACTGTGCCATGAGGGACAGTGCTATCTGGCCCAGATAATATGCTTTTCCCATGGTCTTTGCAACACACAGACCAGGAGATACCCTCGGTGCTTACACCACCAGGACCCTGGGTTTCGAGCACAAAACTGGGTGGCTGTTTGGGCAGACATCAAGCTGGCTGCAAAAGTTTATTTTTGTACCCCAGTGATGCCTGGAATTCAAGCTAGACAGAACCATTCACTCCCCTGGAAAGCAAGCTGAAACCAGGAAGCTGAGTGATCTTGCTCAATGGATCTCACCCCTAGGGAGCCCAACAAGTTAAGATCCACTGACTTGAAATTCTCACTGCCAGCACAGTAGGGTGAAGTCAACCTGGGATGCTCAAGTTTTGTGGAGGGAGGGGCATCCACCATAACTGAGATGTGAGTAAGCAGTTTTCCCCTTACAGCATAACAAAGCTGACAGGAAGTTCAAACTGGGTGTGGAACCCACTGCATCATGGCAAAGCCTCTGTAGCCAGACTATTTCTCTAGATTCCTCCTCACTGGGCCAGGCATCCCGGAAAGAAAGGCAATAGCCCCACTCAGGGGCTTACAGATAAAACTCCCATCTCCCTTGGGCAGAGCACCTGGAGGAAGGGGTGACTATGGGTGCAGCTTCAGCAGACTAACATGTTTCTGCCTGTCGGCTCTGAAGAGCACAGCAGATCTCCCAGCACAGCGCTCAGCTCTGCTAAGGAACAGACTGCCTCCTTGAGTGGGTCCCTGACTCCCATGCCTTCTGACTGGGAGACACCTCTCAGCAGGGGTCAACAGACACCTCATACAGGAGAGTTTAAGCTGGCATCTGGCAGGTGCCCCTCTGGGACGATGCTTCCAGAGGAAGGAGCAGGCAGGAATCTTTACTGTTTTGCAACCTCTGCTGATGATACTCAGGCAAACAAAGTTGGGCATGAACCTCCAGCAAACTCCAGCAGACCTACAACAGAGGGGCCTGACTGACAGAAGGAAAACTAACAAACAGAAAGGAGTAGCATCAACATCAACAAATGGATGCCCATGCAAAACCCCCATCCAAAGGTCTCCAACATCAAAGACCAAAGGTAGATAAATCCATGAAGATGAGGAAAAACCAGTGCAGAAAGGCTGAAAATTCCAAAAACCAGAATACCTCTTCTCCTCCAAAGGATCACAACTCCTCACCAGCAAGGAAACAAAATTGGACAGAGACTGAGTTTGAGGAATTGACAGAAGTAGGCTTCAGAAGGTGGGTAATAACAAATTCCTCCAAGATAAAGGAGTGTGTTTTAACCCAATGCAAGGAAGCAAAGTACCTTGATAAAAGGTCAGAGGAATTGCTGACTAAAATAACCAGTTTAGAAAAGAACATAAATGACCTGATGGAGGTGAAAAACAGCAAATGGGAACTTTGTGACACATACACAAGAATCAGTAGCTGAATTGATTATGCAGATGAAAGGATATCAGAGTTTAAAAATTAGCTTCATGAAAAAAAGAATGAAGACAGGATTAGAGAAAAAAGAATGAAAAAGAATGAACAAAGCTTCCAATAAATATGGGACTATGTGAAAACACCAAACCTATGTTTGATCTACCTGAAGGTGATGAGAAGAACAGAACAAAGTTGGAAAAGACACTTCAGCATATTATCCAGGAGAACTTCCCCAACCTAGCAAGACAGGACAACACTCAAGTTTAGGAAGTAAAGAGAACACCACAAAGATACTTCTTGAGAAAAACAACCCAAGACACATAATTGTCAGATTCTCCAAGGTTGAAATGAAGAAAAAAACGTTAAGGGCAATCAGAGAAAGATCAGGTTACTCACAAAGGGAAGCCCATCAGACTAACAGTGGGTCATTCTGCAAAAACCCTACAAGCCAGAGAGAGTGGGGCCAATATTCAACATTCTTAAAGAAAAGAATTTTCAACCTAGAATTTAATATCCAGCCAAATTAAGATTCATAAGTGAAGGAGAAATAAAATCCATTACAGACAAGCAAATGCTGAGGACTTTTGTCACCACCAGGCCTGCCTTACAAGAGCTCCTGAAGGAAGCACTAAGTATCAGAAGGAAAAACTGGTATCAGCCACTGCAAAAACATACCAAAATGTAAAGACCATTGAAGAAACCTTATCAACTAATGGGCAAAATAACCAGCTAGCATCACAATGACAGGAACAAATTCACAGATTACAAATATTAATCTTAAATGTAAATGGGCCAAATGCCCCAATTAAAAGACACAGACTGGCAAATTGGATAAAGAATCAAGACTCATTAGTGTTCTAAATTCAGGAGACCCATGTCATGTGCAAAGACACAGATAGGCTCAAAATAAAGGGATGGATGCATACTTACCAAGCAAATGGAAAGCAAAAAAAAAAAAAAAAAAGCAAGGGTTGCAATGCTAGTCTCTGAGTCTCTGATAAAACTAACTTTAAACCAACAAAGTTAGAAAAAGACAAAGAAGGACATTACATAATGGTAAAGGGATCAATGCAACAAGAAGAGCTAACTCTCCTAAATATATATGCATCCAATATAGGAGCACTCAGATTCATAAAGGAAGTTCTTAGACACCTACAAAGAGATATAGACTCCTACGCAATAATAGTAGGAGACTTTAACACCTCACTGTCAATATTAGACAGAGCAAAGAGACAGAAAATTAACAAGAATATTCAGGACTTGAATTCAGATCTGGACCAAGTGGACTTAACAGACATCTACAGAACTCTCCACCCAAATCAACAGAATATACATTCTTCTCAGAACCACATAGCACTTATTGTAAAATTTACCACATAATTGGAAGTAAAACACTCCTCAGCAAATGCAAAGATTGAAAATCATAACTCTTTCAGACCACGGTGCAATCAAATTAGAACTCAGAATTAAGAAACTTACTCAAAGCTGCACAACTACATGGAAACTGAGCAACCTGCTCCTAAATGACTACTGAGTAAATAATGAAATTAAGTCAAAAATAAATAAGTTCTTTAAAATGAATGAGAACAGAGACACAACATACCAGAATCTCTGGGACACAGCTAAAGCAGTGTTTTGAGGGGAATATATAGCACTAAATGACCACATGAGAATGTGGAAAAGATCTAAAATGGACACCCTAACATCACAATTAAAAGAACTACAGAAGCAAGAAGAAAAAAAATCAAATGCTATCAGAAGACAAGAAATAAACAAGATCAGAGCAGAACTTGAAGATAGAGACAAAAAAATGCTTCAAAAAATTAATAATTCCAAGAGCTGGTTTTGTGAAGTGATTAACAAAATAGATAGACCATTAGCCAATAAAAAGAGAAAAGAGAGAAGAATCAAATAGACACAATAAAAAATGATAAAGGGGATATCAGCACTGATTCCACAGAAATACAAACTATCATCAGAGAATGCTATAAACACCTTTATGCAAAATAAATCAGAAAATATAGAAGAAATGGATAAATTCCTGGACATATACACCCTCCCAAGACTAAACCAGGAAGAAGATGAATCCCCAAATAGACCAATAACAAGTTCTGAAATTTAGGTAGTATTTAGTAGTCTTCAATAAAAAAAGCCCAAGACCAGATGGATTCACAGCCGAATTCTATCAGAGGTACAAAGAGGAACTGGTACCATTTCTTCTGAAACTATTCCAAACAACAGCAAAAGAGTGACTTCTCCCTAACTCATTTTATGAGACTAGCATTATCCTGATATCAAAACCTGGCAAAGACACAAGAAAATGAAAATTTCAGGCCAATATCCCTGATGAATATTGATGCAAAAATCCCCAATAAAATACTGACAAACCAAATCCAGCAACATATTACAAAGCTTATCCACCACTATCAAGCTGGCTTCATCCCTGGGATGCAAGGTTGTTTCAACATTCACAAATCAATAAACATAGTCCATCACATAAACAGAAACAATGACAAAAACCACATGATTATCTCAATAGGCACAGAAAAGGCCTCTGATAAAACTCAACATCCCTTCATGCTAAAAACACTCAATAAACTAGGTATTGATGGAACATATATCAAAATAATGAGAGCTATTTATGACAAACCCACAGCCAATATACTGAATGGGCAAAAGCTGGAAGCATTCCCTTTGAAAACTGGCACAAGACAAGGATGCCCTCTCTCACCAGTCCTATTCAACATAGTATTGGAATTTCTGGCCAGGGCAATCAGGCAATAGAAAGAAATAAAGATATTCAAATAGGAAGAAAGAAAGTCAAATTGTCTCTGTTTGCAGATGACATGATTGTATATTTAGAAAACCCCATCATCTCAGCCCAAAATATCCTTAAGCTGATAAGCAACTTCAGCAAAGTCTAAGGATACAAAATCAATGAGAAAATATTACAAGCCTTGTATACATCAATAATGGACAGAGAGCAAAATTATGAGTGAACTCCCATTCAGAACTGATAAAAAAGAGTATCAAATACCTAGGAATAGAAATTACATGGGATGTGGAGGACCTCTTCGAGGAGAACTACAAACCACTGCTCATGGAAATAAGAGAGGATGCAAACGAATGGAAAAACATTCCATGCTCATGGATAGGAAGAATCAATATCGTGAAAATGACCATACTGCCCGAAGTAAGTTATAGATTCAATGCTATTTTCATCAAGCTACCATTGACTTTCTTCACAGAATTAGAAAAAGAAAACTACTTTAAATTTCATATGGAACCAAAAAAGAGCCCATATAGCCAAGACAATCCTAAGCCAAAAAAAAAAAAAAAAAAAAAAAAAAGCTGGAAGCATCATGCTAACTGACATCAAACTATACTACAAGGCTTCTGTAAGCAAAAAAGCATGGTACTGGTACTAAAACAGATATATAGACCAATGGAACAGAACAGAGGCCTCAGAAATAGCACTACACATCTACAATCACCTCATCTTTAACCTGACAAAAACAAGCAATGTAGAAAGGATTCCCTATTTAATAAATGGTGTTGGAAAAACTGGGTAGCCCTATGCAGAAAACTGAAACTGGACCCATTCTTTACACCTTATTCAAAAATTAACTCAAGATGCACTAAAGACTTAAAATATAAGACCTAAAACCATAAAAGACCTAGAAGAAAACCTAGGCAATAACATTCAGGACATAGGCATAAGCAAAGACTTTGTGAGTAAAACACCAAAAGCAATTGCAACGAAAGCCAAAACTGACAAATTGAATCTAATTAGACTAAACAGCTTCTTCACAGCAAAAGAAACTATCATCAGAGTGAACAGGCAACCTATAGAATGGGAGAAAATTTTTGCAGTCTATCTATCTGACAAAGGACTAATATCCAGAATCTACAAGGAACTTAAACAAATTTACAAGAAAAAAATAACCCCATCAGAAAGTGAGTGAAGGGTATGAAACACTTCTCAAATGGAGACATTTATGGAGCCAGCAAACATATGAAAAAAGGCTCATCACCATCAAAACCACAATGAGATACCATCTCACACCAGTTAGAATGGTGATCATCAAAAAGTCAGGACAAAACAGGTGCTGGAGAGGATGTGGAGAAACAGGAATGCTTTTACACTGTTGGTGGGACTGTAAATTAGTTCAACCATTGTGGAAGACAGTGTGGCAATTCCTCAAGGATCTAGAGCTAGAAATATCATTTGACCCAGCAATCCCATTATGGGCATATACACAATGGATTATAAATCATTCTATTATAAAGACACATGCACATTTGTCTTTTATTGCACCACTCTTCACAATAGCAAAGACTTGGATCCAACCCAAATGCTCATCAATGGTAGACTGGATAAAGAAAATGTGGCACATATATACTATGGAATACTATGCAGCCATAAAAAAGGATGAGTTCATGTCCTTTGTAGGGACATGGATGAAGCTGGAAACCATCATTCTCAGCAAATTCACACAGGAACAGAAAACCAAATAACGCATGTTCTCACTAATAAGTGAGAGTTGACCAATGAGAACATATGGGCACAAGGCGGGGAACATCACACACTGGGGCCTGTCATTGTGGCAGGCAACGGGAGGTACAGTAGGAGGAATACCTAATGTAGATGATGGGTTGGTGGGTGCAGCAAACCACCATGGCACATGTTTACCTATGTAACAAATCTGCATGTTCTGCACATGTGTCCCAGGACTTAAAGTGTAACAAATAAATAAATAAATAAATAAACAAATAAATAAATAAAGTATACCACATAACGGAATGAAGGCAGAAACCTCATGATCATCTCAATTAAAGCAGAAAAAGCCCTTGACAAAATTCAGCACTTTTTCATGATAAAACCACTCAACAAATTAGGTATTATAAGTAGAATCCTCACTTGATCTAAAAATTCCACTTCTGAGTATTTGCCCAAAAGAATTGAAAGCAGACTTTAGAAGAGGTATTTCTACCCCCAAGCTTCTGCCAGCATTATTCACAATAGCCAAGAGGTGGAAGCAACCCAAGTGCTCATTAACTGATGAATGGATAAAATTTGGTATATGCATACAATGGAATATTTGTCAGCCCTAATAAGGAAGGAAATTCTGGAACATCCTACAACATGGATAAACCTCAAAGACATTACGTGAAATAAGCTAGTTACAAAAAGACAAATACTGTACAATTGCACTTATATGAGGTACCTAAAGTAGCCAAATTTATAAAGACAGAAAGGGGAACGGTGATTGCCAGGAGCTAGAGGCTAAACAGGAATGATTTGTTTTTATTTAAGGAGTACAGATCTTAGATTTTACAAAATGAAAAGAATTCTGGAAATTGATTATACAACAAAGTAAATGTACTTAACACTACTGAACTACACATGATTATATGTCTAAGATGAAAAGTTTTTGTTATGTTTAATAGGCAAAAAAGCAAGGTACAGAATATTGTACCATTCATACAACCAAAAATCATAACTAAAAATTGAACTGGGGCAGAAGAATTGAGGATAAGGAAGAAATAGGAGAACTAGTTTTGTGCTTTATTTTTACCTTTGGTGTACTTTGGAATTCTTTTCATGAGTATGTATTACCTTTAAGAAAAAATACTTAGGGGGTAGATTGAAATAGATGGATAGATAGGTCAATAGATAGATACATAGTTGGGTTGGACCAAATAAAATTGCTATTTGATCAATTCGGACACATGACAATGGCAATCTCATAAAATTGAATAAAATGATTAATTAGGAAAAGAAAACAAGTAATTTGTCTAATATTTAAATTCCTTTTCAGTTTTGATTTTGTAAGTTAAAAAAATACCTTCAAAAAGTAAATGGCAGTATAGTGTTAATAAATTAGAAGTTTATCGAGTTTTTGACATCAAAGCCCAAATTGCTTCATTTGAAATTCTGCTTGCAAAGTATTGGATTTTTTTTTTTTTAGGAATTCTAGCTCATTGAGTTCTAAGATTAAAAATTAGGCCTTACTGTATTGTTTACACGTGGCACATTTATTGAGACTTAAACAATGCAGAGATGTGTAGCATCTTAAAGAATATTTTTAGACAGTCTTTGTTGATTATTATGGAATGTTTTCCATGTAATAATTACATAAAAAGAGAATAGTTGCATGTTTTAGAAATGGCATTGCTCTTGTTGAATCCACATCAGCATAAAAGATTCAGCAGAAAAACCGTGATTGTGAATGGGGAGAAGCTTATAGGGTCTAGTTCAAACAGTTTTTTTTTTTTTTTTTTTTTTGCTGGTGACGCAACTCATGTTCCTTAGGCAGATGATGTATAGTAATAGTTGAAGCATATAATAAATATCCTTTCTTACTAATGTATTACATTTTATTAGCTAGATCAATATTGCTGTAATTTCTACCCATTATTATCTCATTGCTGTAAAGTACATAAAAATATTTACATTAACACTGATCAAAATTGCAACAGCGTATATTAAAATATGAATGACATATAATCAGAATTTTCTGTTTCTACTGCCTCCAGTTATTTGTGACCCCAGATATGAAGTTCAAGTTTATACTTAATAGCACAATTATGTAAATATGTAATTCTAACACTGAATTACAGCTGGTAATGATCAATAATTATATTTATGTATGATGTGAAGTTAATACTGCCACCATAGATTAATGTAAACAACAAAATTATTTCTGCAGTCAAGAGCTAACAAATCATTATAAACAAAGAGAACTAAAACAATTTCTTCAGAGCCTAATTCCTCCAGCAGAGTAAACAGATTTTTTATTCCCAATGAATCCTAAAGCCCCGATTATAGAGAACACGACTCCACCATAAACATCACAATGGCTGAGTGTTTCACTACACTTTTAAATTCTTATTTCAGCCTTCAAAGAAGGGAAAGCAATCTGATAAGGCTTTGTTGAGAAGACTGCTGGAAAAGATGAAAGACAGAGAAAAGTAGAGATTTCAGAAAAATATAAGCAGCCAATTTAGAAAACCAATTGGCAATGTATATATCTTTTTGGTACAGTATAGATTTCAAGATCTTTTCACTAAAAATTATTCTTTGCAAATACAGCATACAATTGTATATAGCTATGATGATGTCACATCTGACCTTTATTTGAATTTGAACCATGAATGAAAGGAACAAAAGCAAGACATGTTCCGTGTGAGGCAGACTTTAATTTTCAAAAATTAGGAATTTCTGAATCAGGGAGAAGACATAGGAATAAGACATAGGAATCAGGTTATCCATCTTTGCATCACCTAGCGTTCTGTAAAAAGTACATACTTCATAAACACACACAGTTGTAGAAGAGCCGTACTGTAGTACAATGAAATGCACTGAAGAAGAACAAATCCAGTGTTGTAAAATAATTACACTCCTTGCTAGGACTACAGTCAATGTCATATTTCCTGTTTCACCACTAAGGTTAAAAGAGGAGGAATTGACAGAAAAATAGGCATTTTATGTCTGTTTTATTCATTCATCATTTACTTAATGTTTAGATTATATATAGTGTTTCCCATGGGCCAGACACTATTTTAGGCATTTTGTATACAATAACTTATTATTTCCAATAATTACTCTATGAAGTAGGTGCCACCAATATCTCCATTTTACAGATGAGAAAACTGAGGTACAGATGAGCCCAAGCTTATGTAGTTAATAAGTGGAGGAGGTAGTATTTAAACCAGATTTGCCTGAAACTAAAATTATGTTGTTTGCTTCAGATCAAGCTGTCTGTATAACGCAAATGGTCAGTATAATGTAGTGGAACTTTATTAAAATGCAGCTTTTAGTTTCCTCACTTAGGCCAAGTTAGAGGTTAAGTTTCATCCCTTCTAGCAGGGCTACTCTCCACAGAACTACTGATACTTGGGATCAAACAACTCTTGTTTTGGTTGGTGTCCTCTGCATTGTAGGATGTTTGGCCTCATCCTTGACTTCCACCCACTAGATGCCAGTAGCATCACCCCAATTCAGTTGTGACAACCAAAATGTTCCCTGGGAGCAAAATCACCCCCAGTTGAGAGCCAGTGAGTCTTAGACAAATCTTAACAACTCTGGATAGTAAAATGGATTTTCAATAAATGTTTATCAGTAACATTCAATAAGTGTCAGATATTATCTCCATTCTCAAACTGCCTAGAAAACTTCACATCTTGATTTTATCAAGGATAAATCTGGGAAATGAAGACTAACCATAAGAATTAGTCATTTTAGTGTCATAACTTCTCATGATGATATTGCAGGTGATGGGTGGCCACCCTGTTTTTTATGAATTCACATCTCTGACATATCTTATTTTTCACTTGTGATTATATTGACAATCTAGAGAAACAATGGGAAGGAGACAATTTCTACTCTTTTTAACCCATTGACACAACTACTTTATATATCCAAAAATTGACTGCTTCTGAAGTAGTAAGTTAAATCCTCCTTTACAATTTAGTTTTCTTAGTATTTTAGGTAAAGTTCTGGTTTCTTTTAAAGATAGTTGTAACAGCATAATTCCATTCACACTCATGATAAATAAACGTTTCTTGAGTTTGCAGGGGGATTATTGGCTGTTAGCTCAAATCTCTCTTTGAACAATCCAAGCCACCATTTAGCAAAGGGGAAAAAGTAGAATAATTCTAAGCCTTCTTGCAGAAGTTTCTTGTGGCATGATTTTCCTCTTACACTGTAAATTTTCAACTAGTGAGCTGGGCTGATATATTTGTACATTTTACCTAGTCCCTATGGGAATTTCCAGGATGCTTAACGAAGGACAATTGTGTTCTTTCTATCTTTTCACTACAAAGATGATTCAAAGACAGTGCTTTTACAGGAAATTTATTTCTTCAATAAACATATATATAGCATGTATTATGTACCTGTCATTGATCTAAGAGATTCATAGAAATTAGCTAATTTAACTCATGAACTACCTATGAGGTAAGTACTACTATTTTTATAATCAGTCTCCTTTAGAAACAGAGAAACTGAGGCACAGAAATTTTAAGTAACTAGCCTAAAGTCACATGGCAAATAAGTAGCCATGCACTACTAGAACTTGAACGTAGTGTGTTCCCATAGTGGGCATGCTCAGCAGTGGGCATGCTGCCATCCTAGAATGTTATGAATCATTTTTTCATAGCAATTGGATGGGGAGGTGCTGCTAGCATCTGGTGGGCAGAAGACATGGATGAGGTCAAATATCCTACAATGCAGAGGACAGCCCCCAAAACAATAAGAGAGTCTATTTCCTTTCTAACTAAAAATATCTCTACATTTCTGCCAAGAAAGAGTTCCCTTTATTAATATTTTTATTTTTTATAAGAATTTTCATAATGGATCCCCTAGACCAAGGTTCTGCCTGCAGGAGTGCGTGTGTGTGTCTGTGTGTATGTGCACGTGTGTGCATGTGTGTGTGTGTGTGTGTGTGTCTTTTTGGACCAAAGTTTTTACTATTGCATTAGTTCCCAACATTTAAAAAATTGAAAAAATCCTCAGAATAAATATGGATTTCTGGTTTCTCTTGGAATAACTGGAAGACCAAAAAATAACAGATTTAGTTTTCTTATATGGCAACAATCTGTCACAGTTAAGCACTTGTACTTTTTATTTGGGACACGCAAGTCCAAAACTCTCTAGTGTCTTACATCTTGCCTGTCTCATTTACTGTTTCTGCTTAGCCTCTGCAAGAATTTGGGCTGACGACCTCTATGCTAGTCCCTGAAAGTTCTGACAGGAGCAAAGCAGAACCTAGTTCTCAGAGGACGTAGGAGTCCAAGAAGGGATCAATTTTTAGAACCTGAGAATAAGGTGGAATCTTAGGCCCTTTCAGAGAAATGTCCAGAGACCAATGATTAAATTTGGGTTACAAATTACAACATAAAAATCAAACTCAGGCTTTATGTAAAATTACTATGGCATTACTCTGGAGTAGGTACCATATCTTCCTTTTGATGAGAAATAGGAATTGACTTAGCAAGTGGGGCAGAGTTGATTGATAAATTGGCCCAGATGTGCAGAGTGAAAGTTTTCAAGAGAAGGCTCTAATCCTGTCTTTCTATTATTGAACATGTAAAATGTGGTTTATGTTGATGAAAATTTCATTATATTTCTGGACTTTTTATGTTACTTGAGCTTGAATTTGGCTGAAGAATTATATAAAATGTAAATTTTTCTACATGATTTTCCAGTAACATATAGAGGAGCATATTCCCTGAATTCCATGAAAGGAGGTAATATTTAAGGATTTACTAAGTGGGAGAGGAGAGCTATTAAAAATGTTTTCATTTTTACTTAGCTAGACACTAGAATTTCACAAAAGTCCAACAGTGGTAAAATAGTTTTTAATATGGAATCGTGGACAATTAGTTAGAGGAAGCAGCTGGGAGACTTTGTGAATAATCTGTAAGTGAACATAAATGACTATGTAGCAAGATTTAAGTAGAGCAGTTAGTGGAATGCTCTGAACCTAAATTTGGAGCACTTAATTTTAAACAAAAAGGGACAATTAAGAAATAAAGGACCTATGAGTAAAGAAATCTTCAATGTCACACTTAGCCTATTACATTTATTTTCTTTAGAAAGTCAGAAACACTGTAATATCCCTAGGGTCATAATTGCATCAGTCACTTCACAAATGCCATTTTTAAGGAAACATTTTGCAAATATCCTTACACACTATAAAAACATTTATTGTAATTACATGGATGTACTCACTGGTCTTCTGGTATTCAGCATCAGAAATAGTTTATAGTATGGTATCTTGATTAATGATATCTATAAAACTGAGACTAGGCATTTAGCAATTGAAGGCAGGCCAAACTTACTTTGCAATCAACAAGTCAGTCTGAAATTTAGAAGATTAAAATGTGTTTAGAGGCTAAAACCAAACCTTTGTGATAAAGGAATAGAATCCAAAGCAGTATGAGTAAGGAGAAACTATTTAAGGTTTTCTGGTTAAAGACCTCACCAATTCCCAAATAAAGAAAGCTTGGTAGCTGCTGAATCACGGGATGTTTATGTCAACATGGTATCCTTTGTGGTATGTTTGCCCATGTATTTTTACATTGTACAATATATTTATTCTTAAATTATGTATTGAATACATTCTCTGTAGTTCACTTTAAGGTATAAATTTTGTCCTGTGTATTCATCTTTCTATGGATGAATTAATTCAAGTACAGAATTAACATGGTTTTTGTTTAAGAATTAAAGAGGAATATTTCCAGGTAGATCTGAGTGCCATAAAGATTTTATTCTAGATAGTCCAAACCCAGGTCATTAATCCAAGGATCTACTGGGAAATAGAAGGATTAAGCATCTTATCTATTATCTATTGCCGCCTAAAAAGCCAACCCAAAATTTCAGGGCTTAAAATACTAAATTTACTGGTGGTCAAATAGACTGCAACTCTTGAATAGGAAGAGTTGAAAATAATCTGCATCCTTAAATATTAGACCAGAGGCGTTGAGTCAATAGTGGGCATAAAAACCAGGAATTCACAAAAATGTTCACCAGAGCTAGAGAATGAGGAGAACTAGCATAATTTTCAAGGCAAAATGCGGGTGCTCATATAGATGTTTGGAGTGTAATTCCTATGCCTACTTGAATATACGACTTGGGTATGTTTAAAAATGTCTGGAGGAGTGGAGGAGGGAACCCCTATAGAATGTGACCGAAACATAAATTTTTCCATGGCAGAACGGTAACTTTTTTTCTATATACTGTATTTAATATTTTGTTGGAACAGGTATTTCTGCATTTCTTCCACTATAACAAGCTTTTAAATGCTTTGGTTACAAAATTTCCACTCAGACTGGACTTATTAATCCTAAACTTAAATGAACAAAGGATGTTTTCTATTGTTACTTACTTTTTGTTGCTACTCAATGGAACACAAATTAAAGAACCTAGTATTTTTCCAATATTGGTGGTGATTTCAATTAAAGAATCACGGTCCTTAGCATTTCTTATTTTAAATGAATTTTATAACAGATTTATGTAACTATGTGACTTGAAGAATGGTTGGTTTGGTATTTCGTGTTGTCTACAACTGACGCAGGTTTATCTTTATGTGCTCACTGGGTCATGTATCTCCTCACAGCACAGTGTCCTGAATAAATTTAATGAGTAAAAGTGATAATCTGATTATATTCTTCAAGTGTCTACTGTATTCATGTAGTGGTCTAGATATTTTAACCAATGAGACCTTGACTTAGTTTAGTTTTAGTTTTCATTTGACATCTTAATTATTGCAGATACTAGATCTAAATTGCCTTCTTTAAATTAGATCAGAGAGGTATGACTGGATTATACTTACGACCAAAGCATCATTTTTCACTTGCTAAGCATGAACAATGATGCCTATGCCTCCATTCATCACATCAAATTCTAAGTTTCCCGCCACTTTGCAAAGGTGAGTCTTAGTTCTTTTTTGTATTTTGTACAATAGCAAGTACATACCACTTTCTGTATTTAACATCTACTTGTATCAGGCTTAGGTGTGGCTGTGTATTTATCTCTCCATCGAAATAATAGTGAGCTAATAAATTGATTTTTCTCTCATGTTTAAAATGCCCTGAGGTAGGCAGAACAGGTCTGTTTTGACAGCTCCACCAATTGCTTCAGGTACCAGCTTCCCTTTAGCTTATCCCTCTGTCACCCTTAGGATGTACCCCTGTAATCCTGGATGGCTAGTGGAACTCCAGATGTCACATGTGCATTCCAGGCAGCAGAATGAGGGAGGAAGAGATGAAGGACATCCCCGTCTTCTTCAAGTAAATAATACTTCATTATAACTTTTTCTTTTCTCTTTCTTTCTTTCTCTTTCCTTTCTCTTTCTTTCTTTTTCCTTCCTTCCTTCCTTCTTCTTTCTTTGTTTTTTTTGAGACAGGATCTCACCCAGACTGCAGTCCAGTGGCGTGATCTTGGCTCATTGCAACCTCCACCTCCCTGATCCTCCTGCCTTAGCTGGGATTACAGGTTGCGCCACCATGATACCTGGCTAATTTTTGTATTTTTGGTAGAGACGAGGTTTAACCATGTTTCTCAGGCTGTTCTCAATCTCCTAGGTTCAAGTGATCTGTTCACCTCTGACCTCCCAAAGAGCTGAGATTATGGACGTGAGCCACTGCACCCAGCCCATTATAACCTTTTGACCTGATCTCGGTCACATACTTACATCTGCTTCAGAAGCTGAGAACTGTAGCCTTTTAGCTGGGAGCATGTCAGCTTATTAAAAATTGAGATTCTATTGTTAAACAAGGAGAGAATGGATATTGGGAGGCAACTATGAGTCTTTTCTACTGTACTTAGTAAGAGTTAATTGAATTGAATAGAAATCATTACGTAGAGATGTCTGATAACGTGTGCTTTGAGAATCACTGAAACTCGACAAGGTATTTGAAATCACCTAACTTTGTATTATCTGATGCTTCATGTTAGGTAAAATGTAACCTGCATTTAGATTATCAGAAGATGCTGGAACCTCTTAAAGTATGAATCTATTTATCTTCAGTTTCTGTACTGAAGGCAACAGCTGCATCTTACCAATGAACCCCATCTGATAGGAACATGTGTCTGATTTCTATTTTAGTCTTGGCATAGTAACTGTGAAAGACTTTGGTTGGCACTTGGTTATATTGCTAATATGTCACCTACTATTATTGCTGCTGCACCAGCTTTTCTGTCACATCTCTTATCACGTAACATATTATAATTCCTATAAATAAGATAGAATTACATGCTTTTATAAAAAATGTTACTCTTAATTCTATCCCTAAACATATACACACCCATTGACTTGTGCATTTCACACTTTGTTTTCTATTTTCACTCAAATTCTGATACCATTATTTAAAAACTGTCAAACACTCTAGAAAGACTGAAAAGAAGGAAAAAATTATGCAGTTGGCAGCACTGTGCTAAAGAATGATAAAACTGTATGTGCTTATTACTTTAAAAACAAGAAAACAAGAGATGATTATGTTTATTTTATTTTATTTTATTTTATGTTATTTTTTGGTTTCTTAGACAGCACATTAAATGTTAAAATTCTTGCCTGACTCAAAAACCTATCCTTTACTACCTTTAGGTAAAGCACTGTTAATACCCCAAAGCCAGAATCTCATGAGGTTCAAAACAATTTTTTTCTTTCTTTTTTTTTTTTCTGATCTCCTGCACTGGCCATAGTATTTATTTAACAACTTCTCAAGACTATTTAATAATTATAATTATTCCATTTTTTTCTTATGCTTTTGAGACTTGTACTTCAGATAGACAGTCCCAATGGGTTGAATCATACTTTTCTGATTCTTAGTTAACTACTATTTTCCATCCAACCCATTGACCTAGGACTTAATTTTCAACTGCATCTATTTTTTAAAATGTAAATTTTGAGTAAAGCATAAAATACATACAGAAAACTTATTATTCTAAACGTATATCTTGAGGAATTTGTGTAAAACGAACACACCTGTTTTACCAGCAACATCCAGATAAAAAACTAGAACATTATTAGATCCCAGGTGCCACTCATAGTCACCTTTTCTAAACAGTGTCCACTCTCCTGACTTGTAGCAAAATTAGTGTTACTTATTTTTGAACATCACATTAATGTGATTATGAAGTAATACGATTTTGTGCCTGGCTTCTCTGATTTAAAAATACATTTTTATATTCCTAGATGTTTTGCGTGTGGTTGCAATTCATTCATTCTCTGAAGATTAATTTTTTAGTTGTCTTTGCGTTGCTTTTCAGTAGTTTTCTATGGTGTGCTTTGGTATCATATTCATTGTAATTATTCTGCATGGAATTTGCAATATTTATTGAATCTATGAGTTGGTGCATTTTATAAGTTTTGGAAAATTTTCAGCCAGTATCTCTTCAAATATTGTTTCTCTCCCATTATCCTTTCGTTCTGCAAGTCCAGTTTACACACGTTAGGCTTTTTCATTTGTCCCACATTTTCATTACTTTTCCACAGATGTGTCTTTCCATTCCCCCCTTTTCTTTATTTATCAATTTTGATGTACTTCTATCGACCTAGACATTTTCTATTCTGTTGAACAGTCTTCCTCTGTGTCTAATATGCTGTTAATTCCATTTGCTATGTTCCTAATTTCAGATATTTTATTTTATAGTTTTAGAATTTCAATGATTCTCTTTGAAGGTTTAACTCTTCACTGTTAACATTTTATCTATCTTCATTTCACTTGCATTTGTGAATATATTTATCATAATTATTGTAGAATTCCTTTCTGTTAGCGCTGAAAATTAGATACTATGTGGATCAATTTTTTTTTTTTATTTTGTTTTTCTTCTGGTTTTCAAGCATGTGGTTTTGTCCTTGATGTGCTGAGTAATTTCTGATTGGGTGCTGGAAATTATTAATACAAATTATGGAGCCTGAAGATAAATTTATCTTTGATATACAAAAGGAGGAAAAACTAATCTCCTTAAACAAATCAAAGACTGCGCTACTTTGATGCTGCATTGAAGCCCTCATATGGCTTAGCTTACCTCTGGTTCACCCTGGATCTTAGAGTTTTCAACTGAGTAGATGGAGAGGTCTTCAGGGTCTCATTTTCTTTAAAGATCTCATATTCTGATTTTTACTTTTAGAGCCTGGTGAAAATCTCAATCTACTTTTTAGAGAATTTATGTTTGTGTTTAGCCTTATACTCTGAACAGGCCTATAACTTAGTCATTCTTCTAAGATAAAACCCAGTCATATGCTTGAACCCACCTTTGAAATTTTACCAGAAAGGAGCCCTAAGGATTACTCATTCTTTTGGCTTTTCTGTTTCCTAGAAGTAGCACTCTAAGTCCAAAGCCCCAATTCTCAGACTCCTGCCCAACCCTAGAACTGGCAAATGTCCCATGATAAAATCAACTACAAAACTCAGCCGATTCACTCAATATTCTTCACTCTCTAGTGTCTTCCACTCTCCAATCTTGGTGGCTTATCAGTTTTCCAATGCCTTCAAACAGATGATTTGAGTGTTTCATCATATTCTCCCTAGTTTTTCTGTGGGAGCACTGGAATACTGAAATTACTCAATTCCACCTGGTATGATATTTTTTTTAACTCAAGGTCTTTAAATTTTAGTTTAAATAGTATATTTTATAAGTTAGAAATTTGCCCCTCTATGTTTGTAGTCTGTCATTGACAAGTTTAATTATTGAGGATCTGAATGTACACTTACGGTATATGTAGAGAGGTTATATGTTTGGAACTGTGTTCCCACCCAAATCTTTTACATTGAATTGTAATCTTCAGTGTTGGAAGTGGGGCCTGGTGGGAGGCGACTACCTCATGGGGGCAGTTTCTTACAGTTTAACACCAGAAGCTCAGCAGATGCCAGTATCATACATTCCGTATAGCCTGAAGAACCGTGAGCCAGTCAAACCTCTTTTCTTTATAGTAGTGTGAAAACAAACTAATACAAGAAGTATATCATTTAATGAGTTAAAACATACAAGAAAAGTGAGTGAATTCCTTCAATAAATGTACATACTAATTAAGTAATTACAGCTTTCTGAAATTTATTCAAGTAATGTGTTATATAAAGTCTTTAAAAGTATAATTTGACTTTAAAATAAATATATATAGAGAAAAACTTTTTTAAATCTTAGAAATGTTTACTTGATGGAACTAGGAAAAAGGAATGGAGTATATCTTGTGTACATTTGTCTCTTAATTCCTAATTATATTTTTTAAGTGCTTTTCTGATTAACATGTTATCTTTATACTTGGATATAAAATTGATTTTTGGAAATTATGATAGATCTCATATTTTCTAATTTCTGTTCATAGTTTTATCTTTTTCTCTTGAGTATGCTAATCTGTGCCTATTAATTCAATCACCAGCTATACAGATTCCCACCCAGACTATTTGGACCCAAGATCTATGCATAGGAGAATGTATCGTGATTTCAATATCACATAGAAACTTCACTCTTAACTTGCTAATTCTTCATCTATACCCCATGACTCACAACTGTACTGAACATGAAGTAAGCATATAATTTATATTAACTCACTGACTTATTGAATGACACCTCTAAACCTGCTCCAGTTTTAAACCCTAATCTCTATTCCTTGTCTTGGTAAACACAAGAGAGACACTAACTCCTTGAAATTATCCTAGGCTCCAAATATCACTTTTTATTTCTCATTTTAAAAATTGTCTCTCCTTTTCCATAAGAGATTTTGCTAAAATTTCTGGAAGAATTTCCCTTCCTACATCTATTTAAGAATAAAGCACAAAAATCTATCTGGAAGCTCAGTGTCTATTACTAGAGCTTATTGAGTGATTGATTTCACACCAGTATGATTGGGAAGAGACATGCCATTTATGTTGGAGAAACCCTCAAATGTCAGCCAGTTTTTCCTCAAGGGTGATTCAGCTTAATCAGAAAAGAATCCTTAGGACTATTTCTGGGAACTATAGACTTGATTAAATATGTTTTAGCATCTTTATTCTCTCTTCTCTCTTTCTCTGTCTGTCTCTCTCTCTCTATGGGAGGCGGTGATGATGGAGTGCTCTCACTAGTAAGTAAATGACTTTTTATTTAAAATCTCAGATTTCTGTATAGTAAGTCAGGTTTACCCTTTGGCATTCATAATGTTCCTAAATCTAGAAGCTCTCTAGTTGAATTTCTCCAAAGAATACATCTCCAAGCTTTAGCCTAGTGAAAAATCAGAAAACTAACTGGCATTTCCAGTCAGTGGAGGAGTCCATAGTTTAGGTGGTCCATGTTCCCTTAAGATTCTGTGTGCAACTCTACCACAGCATGAATTGTAGTATATTTTACTATGCAGATATTTCTGTTTTCTGCCTATGAATTCCCTGAAACTAGACACTACTATCACAGTGATAATATTTAATGAATATTTAAAGAGTTGAAACAGTTGGGTTAGTCAACTGAAATGTTTAGGTTTAAAATAAAGGTTTGCAAAGCAAAACATACATTTTTTTGAGACCTTTAATAAGAACTCTTTCAAAAGAATATTAAATATATGTATATATATTTACAAATTCATGATTTTTTAAAACCACATTTCATTAAATTAACAATTTTTTATTGAGTAAATATTACTCATGGATTTACGAAGCAGTTATACATCAACAAGCCAACTGATAGAAAATAAACACTAAACATAAATGTAATACATAAATAAATTATATAATGAGGTAGAAGATGATAAATGCTATGAATATGAAGGCAAATTAGAAAAGGGTGAAGAGGATTTAGAGTGTTGGGGAAGAAGTTGATTATGTAGCATTATATTTGTTTTTTAGGCCTCATTGATAAGATGTGATTTGAGCAAAGACTTGGAGAAAATGTATTAGTTAAATAAATATCTGCAGGCAGAATGTTCTAATAGAGGAAATAACTAGAACAATGACTCTGATGTGGTTTGACTCTATGTCCCCACCAACATCACATCTTGAATTGCAATCCCCACGTGTTGAGAAAAGGAACTGGTGGGAGATGAATGGATCATGGGGTGGTTTCCCCCAGGCTGTTCTCATGATAGTGATTGAGTTCTTGTGGGATTTGATGCTCTAAAAGTGTGGCACGTCCCTCTGCCCTCCTTCCTTCATGTAAAGAAGGTCCTTGCTTTCCCTCACCTTTCACCATGACCGTAAGTTTCCTGAGGTCTCTCTAGCTATGCAGAACTGTGAGTCAGTTAAATCTTTTTTCTTTGTACATTGTCCAGTCTCAGGCATTTCTTTATAGTAGTATGAAAACAGACTAATACAGACTCCAATGAAGAAAAGCAAGTAGTTCAGTGTGTTTAGAATGTAATAAAGAAGAAAAAGGGAGAACAATGACAAATGAGTGAGATCATTCTAAGAACTTGGCTTTACACTAAGAGAAATGCAGTGTCATTGCTGAGTTTGAACAGTGATATGATATGATCACAAGTACATGTTATAGGATCATTCTGGTTACTGTAGTAATAATACTGCAGGGATGAAGAATAAAATCAGGTAGGTCTGCTAGAAGGGTATTGCAGTCATGGTGGGAGAAGATGATGGTTCTGACAAGGATGGTAACAGCGGAGGTGGTAAGAAGTGGTTAGATTCTGAACATTTTAAGGTGAAAATGATGGGATTTGCAAATGAATTAAGAATGGCTTTTGTCCTGAATAACTGAAGGAAAAAACTGTCAAAAGGTGGGGATTAAAAGGCTTAGGTAGACCAGGTTTTGTAGAGAACATATCAGGTTATATATTGAGTTTGACTATCAGACATTTACATGACTATGTCAGGTCATCTGTTTAGGAGAGATATTTAAGCTAGAAATATACACTGAGAGTTGTAAGCATGCAGATGCTATTTAAAAGCCATGGGAGTATATGATTTCCCAAGGAAGGAGGCATAGATCTAGAAAAGAGAAGAGCACAGAATGAGTTGCAGGGAAGATCCAGATTAAAAGCTTGAGAAACGAGGAAGAAGAAGTAAAGGAGTTACCAGTCAGCTAAGAGAAAAACTAAGAGACTGTGACCTAGAAATTATGTGAAGGAAGTGCACCAAAGAAGAGGGAATAATCAACTGTGTTGATTTCTGGTAAGTTAAATAGGACAAAAACTGGGTAGTGACCATTGCATTGAGTATCAAGGAGTTGCAATAAAAGAGATGAATTTGGTGGTAGAGGCTGTGGTGGTGAAAATGCAGACTAACGTAAATTTAATAGAGAATGAGAAGTGAAGACACAGAATAAAGTCTGTTGAGTTTTGCAGAAAAGGGAGCATCTTAAGATGAGAGAAATAATAGCACATTTGTGTTCTGATGGAAAGGTCCACCGAAGAGTGAATAATGGATGTGAGGGATGGGTAGAATTCCTGAATCTATGTCCCTGAATAGAGGGTAATGATGGGAACTTGTGTGAAAGTCAGAGTTTTATTTAGAAAAGAACCTGAAAATGGTATTGGAAATAACATCAGGCAGGAAGGCAGAATACATGCATGCATGTGCTGGTAAATGTGAAGCATAGATTCTTTGGAAGGTCTCTTCCGATTGCTTCAAATTTTTCAGTGAAGGGATAAAAATGTCATCAGCTGAAAGTAAAGATGGAAAGACGATGTGGAGATTTGAGAAGTGAGAAGATGTGAAATACTTGTCTAGGAGAATAGAAGTGTGAATACACTAAAGACATATTTAATGATCACATGACATCATTAAGGGCCCACTGCAGGCCATGAAAAGGAATATAAAATGAGGCCAATCCACATGATGGAGTATTTTTCTCTAGCCAAATTCAATAGTATGGGTGCAGGGACAGAGGAGGAAGAGATTTGGATTTAATCAGAATAAAGGTGGAACAAGAAAATTAAGGGTTATATGCAAGGTAATGATTATCATGCTTGACCACCACAGAGGTTTTTTTATGTATGTTTTTAAATTTCAGGTTAAATATAAAAAAATCAAACAGAATTCTTATTTTTGTATAAATGAAGATAATATTTCCTGGAAATGGGAAAATAATGTGTTAATTAACAATAACATATTAAATTTTTTTAAATTGAAAATTTAATTTTATTACATTTAAATATATTCTCTGAAGTATCATCATCTGTTTTCACAACTTTAGTGGGATATCACCTTTGATATTTCAGCAATTGATTATTTTGTATATATTCTCTGAATGGAAGTATACTTACTGCATGGCAAGTAAAGTTTAAAAACAAACTCTGTGACTTTCCAGCCATTTGAAACATCTCTTTTGCATCAGATAATATTTAAGGAAACCACTGGAATAGGAAAGGATAATAAATAACACATTGAAGAGCATTGAATTCACTTCTAAATCTCATTTCCAGAATTAGAACATATATATATATATATATAAAATCCATGATTTTGCTGACCATTGAAATCATGCTGAAAATCTAGAAAAAGGAAAACTGCCTATTCAATGAAATTAATACATCTTGCAAATAAGTACAAAATAGCCTTTCAGTGATCCTGATACTAGAAGAAGCAATGCAAATGAATGTGTATATTTCTTTTGCAATACTATTTGATTCGGCCCATTATTTGGAGAAAATATTTACTTGATCTTTAATATGATACCTAATTGATTATTTCCCATACGATTAATTAGAAGACTCTCTTTTCTCTAACTTAGCATTCTTATGAGTATTAAAGGAGATTTATTTCAATATAATTATAATGCAGGATCTTTTAACCTGAAGTATTGAACACCCTCATATTGTTTGCAAAAGTGTTGTGTATGTGTATGTATGTGTATGTGGGTACTTATATACATACTTGATGTTAGAGATTCCTACTTTTACAAGCCGCTCAAAGGCTTCTTTGACCCTCCTAAATAGTACTGACGACTCATAAGTTTATGAAAACAGAGCCACATATGTTCCTATGATCTAAAGAGAAGTAATTTTATTGCATCCTGAAGTCTATCACAGAAAAAGTAAAAATTTGTCTTGACTATTCTAATTTGCATGTAATGAAACTAGGTTATGAAAGGAACAAGCAGATTTATCCAAGCCACCCAATAGGCAAGTGTGTCAAACACAAAAGCCACATTTGAAAAATTCCCTCTCCAGTGGACTAACCAGGAGCATGCAGTTTTTCAGCTGTGAGCAATTGGCTACTGATAATCTTGTTCATTAACAAATCAAGCAGCTGTTCAGATCTGCAGAAAAGCCCCTATGTTGTCCCTAAATACTCCAGTACAAAATCAGTGTAAACCAATTAAGTTACACTGCGAGAGAAGCATAAGATGTATAACTGATGATTCACTTAACCTCAGCCCACTCTTCTTTCAGCTTTCTCAATAATCATCAACCTCCAGAAAAATGATAAGCTTCAACATCAAACTTGAATATATATATGTGTGTGTGTCTGTGTGTATATATATACATATATATATGTGTGTATATATATGTGTGTGTGTCTGTGTATATATGTGTGTATGTGTGTGTCTGTATGTATATATATACACAGACACACACACAGACACACTACAATGAATTCATTTAAAGAGAAGTGTACATTTAAAACAAATTTAATTTTTATTGTGGCTACCTGAATTTACATCATTTTTAACACTGAAAAATATTATATCAGTGATTGAAGGTATTCTATGGCCAAAGATTTTATTATTTATGTTAGGATATCCTGTTTGCACTTTAAAAGTTGTAAACAAGCAAAAATGGTAGAGATACTATTTTTAAATTGTATTATTATAATTGAATCAAACTACCAAAACGTGCTTGATTCATATATGCCAAAAGAAATCTAAATTAGAATTTAAGGGGTGTGGCAAATTTAACACACAAAATTATACACATTATTTATATTTTTCATACAAATGGCATAAAGCACATGTTCTATCTCAACCTTTTTAGCTATTTGTAGTTTAGAAATAATTCAGTTCTAAGTTCACTATGTAAGAGCTAAAATGATTTTATCTATCCACAGCTTTTTAATTCTTTACAACTTTTTTTCTCTTTTGTTAAGACAATATCAAAATTTCATAAATTAGTCATGGAGCAAACAAAATTTTCAAGTCTAATTATGAAAATGTATCTTTAAAATAACATTTTTATAAAGAATATACATTTTTAAAAGATATTTGCAAGAGGTGTTAATGCTGATAGTTTTAAAACATTAGTTTTAAATATTGGTTTTAAGCACTGTTTTGTCTACTATACTGGTTTGCATATTGTAAAACTACTTTGAATTTTAGTAAACATTAATTTTAAAATCATAGAATTTTTAGAACTTCAAAGACCTCTCAAGTTTCTTGGTTCCGACTGCTTTATTTTACTTCCCAAATGAGAGCTCATTAGGAAAATAATCCTATTTTTCACATTTATTTCTAAAAGGAACACACATCTCTATGCTTGATCACCCAGCCTAGCTCTCTCAATGAAAGGAATGACCTTGAATTGAACTTCAGAAAGTAAATAGAAGAAAAGTTTACTGAAAAAAGTTTAGGAAGGATACAAGAGATTAATGCATATGTTTGTGTTGGACACCCTTCCTTGTGCTAGATATTTAAAGTGATGGGATCATGTTATTTATTGTATTTTTCAGATCATTTGCAATGTTAATTTATATGAGTTTGATATCGCTTTTGTCTTTTAGTTGTGTGTTATTCTGAGAAATCCCTGGGGAAGCAAAGGATTTATATGCTTTGTGTACACGTTCTGCAGACTAAGCGCTCTGGCATAATTATTTTTGGCACTCGCTAACTGATTAAAACATCCAATTTAACTCATGATCAGTAAGATTAAACCTTTTTAATATACCTCAAAAGTAAATTATCATTTACTACTCAAACATCCCTTTCTGCACATGCCCCAATAAAGCTGTTCTTTTTCCGTTAATGTACCTTTTAACGAGGATTCCCTTTTATTTCTTCCTTTGGGCAAAACTGCCTTATCCTTTATAGAGAGGTAGGAACAAAGATGAGATGGAAGCTGACTAGATAAGTACATGGATTTCTAATGTCGTAACAATTACAAGTCTTTATTTTTGTGATATTCTGTAAAGAATTTGCTGTTGAAGAAAACACGTCCCTGCTGCATGTTTATTTGATGTACAGATAAATGTGAACAGTTAAGAGGAAATAATATTTGGTAAAAATTATTTACATGACTGGCAAAAAACTTGTGTCATCCTTCATTTAATTCTACATTAGTTATCTTTTAAAATTTGTATTCAGATTTGCCATGAAGCCCATTTAGCAGAATATTCAAAATATTTTTCAGTATTAGAAGCATTGGAATGGGGAGAAAAGGTTCCCAAGGATTAAAAAAAAAAAGTATAGTATGATCCTAAATTAGAATAATTGCAATTTGCAAGTTCCCTCACCTGCTGAGGACCCTTGCAGGGGTTCATCACCATAATGAGAGAGGAGGAAAGTAAAACATAATACATAACTTGTATTGGTTAAGTTAGGGCTTCATGGAGCTTTGAAACAGTCATAGGTGTAAGCACCTCACACACTGGGGGAGGTAGGGACAAAATCAGATTAGTAGAATCCTCCTGTGTGGATGCTAGAATTTTATTGTGTTCAAATATCCTTGTTACTGTCTTTTATGCATAGGATTAACGTCAAATGAAACAAGAATTATGGAATAGAGCTTTAGATAGAAAATAGGTCAAGTCAATGCAATAAATATCCTGTCAAAATTTTGATCCAGATTTACAAATATTTCACCAGATTGCTAATAAGCCTGTAACCCTGCATGTAAATATTTGAACAGTTTGAAAAATGCATCTGAGATAAACAACACTATTATGCCCCAAATAGGTTGAACTACTGAAATGTTGTCATAAACCAGGCAGAAGGGACACTTGTCTGGAATATGTGCTAGATAGACCAAATCCACTGCCAAAAGTTGCTTTACAAATTGTCAGGAAATTAAAATCTCAAAGTGGAGTAAATCAAGCAGTTGGTTACAAAAATTCTAAGAACTAGAAAAAGCAAGCTTACAAAAACTTAGCATAGATTTCCCAGTTTGGGATCTATAAGTGTTGGAGTTTTCTGAAAGCACCAATGAATAAATTGGCCATTCCTAAAAATATTCTTAAAATTATTATATCCACAGGGTGGTCTGCTCTCCAAGATATGTTCTGGATATGGGACTGTCTTGAGGAGCGACTAATAAATGTGATGTTTTATTAGATATGTTTGTGCCAGCACTCTGAGCCTCAGGGGCTGCACATATGCATAAGCTCAGTGGCCAAATAGTTTCTTCATCTCCTCATTTAACATAAAATTAGAGAATAATTTACTGTTGGGGTGCATCATACAAATTTCTAGGTTAGTGTAAAGCTTCTGTAAGGCCTATCAGATTTCCCTTGTATCATAGGACCTAATCTATGGACCTGATTTTTTTTTTTCTCAAATTACTTATTTGGCCAAATATGAGAATAAAGACTTCAAGTAAAATGTTTGTTTAAAAAACAATAACAATAATAATAAATGATCTACTTTCTTCTGATTCTGTCAGCAAGTATACCAAATTTCTAATGCATTTTCTTGAAACTAACTGATGAAATAACAATGGGCATCCTTTTCTAATAAGAAGCAAGTTCAATTACTGATCAAACCATCTGTAAAAACGCAATATTTTATCACTTTCCAAGAGCATGATCTATTTTTAGCCAAGAATTAAAACTTAACTTCAAACATGGGAGAGGGTAAGCTTGTTGTGCTTATATTTTCATAAATTGGCAACTTTTGGCACAGGTGCCAAAAAGAGAACAAGAATAAATGTCTCAAGCCTTGGTTGTTAGGGTTTGATCATAAGCATTGTGGTGTAGAATTCATGGATTATTCATGTGTAATTACAGATAGCTATTGTGCTCCTTTAAATCATCCCTATGGCCCATTATGGCCCATAACAACTGAAATAGCAATTGTCATAGTAAGGTTTGGGCTCTGTCATAGAGTGTGGACTCTAATCAATAATGATGAATGGTAAAATTTTACATCAAGCAGTCCAAAGTCTGATTGGCCCTCTCCATAAATCTGTACAAACACCAAGCAGAGCAGCTGCAGGGTCTAGAAATTTGAAAGCCAACACTCGCCTTACCCCCTACAAGCATTTACCTTAGTGAAAGTTAAAAAAAAAAAAAAAAGGGCGGGGGAAGGAAAGGAAATGCTCAATATATCAATTCTAATAATTCACATGCTGTTAGAAGAATTTCCCTCCTTTTTAAATGGGAGTGAACCCTACGTTGTTTTCAAGGTCAATTTCAGGTGAAAGGGGGGTCATCTAGAGGTCACTTCAGCTCCCATGCAGGTCAATAACGCCTCTTCACTTCCATAGCAGACAAGCTGCTCACACCCAATCAATCCACCAACGCGGCTGCTGCACCAAGCGTAATGAACAGTGAATAAATGTAGCCTATCATCACAAAACATGCTTTTTAAGTACCTTTCCTTTTCATGTAAAACCTCTTGCTGTCAAATTCTACATTCACTCATCCAGCAGTGAGTAGCAAAAGTGAGAAATCAGACTCTCATTGGGGTTGGTAAAAGGTCACAGCTGACAGACACGGAGGTTAAACTGCCGAGTTAAAATACTGTTCATTACCCGCAGCAGCTTTTTGCTAACTACACTTCTTTGTGTTATAGTCAAGCAGTACATCAATATGCCCCTCCTCCTAATTTATTAGCAATTGTTGAATTGTATGGTGTGGGGGCTAAAAGAGAAATTGATGTCTTATATGTGTGCATATATATATATATATATATATATATGTATTTCTTTTGCTCTTTGAATACTTCTAATTCCTTATGTATTTTCATGCTCAATATCATATGTGACAGCGTGTCTACTTGAGATGCACCTTAATTACTAGGGAGACATAAATTCTACGATCAGAAGAGACTAGACAGTCTAAATTCCAAAGGGCCAGGGTCAGTTGTTTAGAGACTTTTTTTTTTTCCCATTCAGATTTTTCTCTTAAAAGAATTGTATATGGGACGTTTTGATTTTTTCACTTAAAGGAATTTGATCAAATATAAAGGGACCTGTAATTTATACCAAAACTGCAAAAAAAAAAAAAAAAAAGCATATTGAATAAAGTGTTTAAAATTCAATGTATTAAAAATTGTAAGATATTCTTATGCTGATAAGGTTAGCACCTATCAAACACATTGTCAGTCCAGAATACAATCTGTTATTTTGGAGAAAAGTGGGTAATATCTGCATTTTTTAAAGTTAATTCTGATCTAATCAAAGGAGTCTTTAATAGCAGTGAGTAATCACTGGAGTTTAAGTGGAAACAGTACTTTTTCTGAATTCAGTTGACTAAATGAAATAGTTGGGTATGAAATCTGAATGGATTAGAACACTTTTCCAAAAATGAAATTTTATTCTTTGATTAATCAGCACGTAGGTGGAGTTCTCTTTATTGAAATGCAGAGGCTTTATATATTTAAAGATACGCACATAAAAACAACTCTTAGAGTGTGCCAATACAAAATTGCAAATCACGAATTAAATAAAGGTTTATTTACACGCTCTCTACAACAATAATTTGACTCAACAAAATTACCATTATCTGTTTACATCTTTAAAAAATGCATTCTAAGGTTTATCCTAGAAAAATATATCTTTCTTCCCCCTCCTGTATGCCTTCTCTCTCAGTGGGACTGAAAATAAAATGTTATGACTTAAATCACAAGAGGCTAACATCATTTTTAGCAACAAGGGCTGCATAATTTCAAGACTATGAGTGAGTGGCTGACTTTAACTAAAATGTTTCAGTTCTGTGCGTATATAGGTACATAAATAATTCAGAATTAATCCCTGCAGAGGGGACAATGGGAATCGTAAATTATCCATGTGCCGTCCTCAACATTAGAAGCAATGAACCTATAGTAACAAACTATGAGTGTTACTCATTACATACATTTCACAGACACCTTAACCTTTTGAATATTAATTTCCCTCTGCAGCTTGTAGCTAGGCAGTATCATTTTTTTTTTTTAATTTTCCTTCCCACTCCTCTTGCCTTCATTTCCTTCTCTTTCTTTCATGAAACCTCCCAAACCGTAGTTAAGCTACAGCTACTGAGTAGATGTATTGGAATACATTGATTTGTTGCTGAAAGGATTTTTTCTTAAGCTGCATGTTTTTTTCTATAAAAATCTCTTAATATTACATGTAGCATTTCTGCAGAGTATAAGGTGAGATGTAACAGACAGACGGTCTTTATGAAGACAAACGAGGTTGCAAAGCTGGGTCAATCTAACTCCATTGGGGTTGACAATGTCCTTTGAATTTCACAAATATATATCATGCTTTTTGTTTAAATAGGAAGATCTTGCAGAATTGTCATAAATTTTATCTGAAGAATTAAAATAAAGATAAGTTTAAAAGACCAAGATAGGTCTTAATTATAAAATTTAGTAGATCTTTGTTAAATTAGAGAGTTTATTTTTAAAATGATTTAATGAGGTAAAACAACGGGTGTTCTCATTTTGTCTCTAAATTATACCACTCATTAAAAAACATTCTAATAAGCTTTATAACTCTTATTTTGAATAATACTGTAGAAAGAAAAGGAGATTTTTTTTCTGGTATAATACATTATGCCCTATTCCTGTCTATTAGATAAATTGAAATGTTTGTCATGAAAAAAAATTTGCGATAAATAAAACTTACAAAATAAATATAAATACATATTTCTATGCAATGATATATGTATATACATGCATATATGTACTACATATATACACATGAATTTATAAGAACAGAGTTATAAATCCCAGCATTCAACGGAACTATACGTAATACGAATGAGGGCCAATGTTTGTAGCTGGAGTGAAATTGATTTTAACATCATGCTTTTCAGATATTTCAACAAGCTCTTCCCCAGCATAGCTGCCTGGCTCACTCCTTCATCTTTCTGTACCTTTCACCAATCCCCAATTTAAAATTAGAAACCCACCAACATTTTCTTAGCTTGCTTTCTTTGTTTTCTTTATCTCTGAAGCTCCTTTAATTCTGACAATATTTTTTTAGCTGATATATTTATTGTCCAGGTTGTCAGTTCTTTGAGGACAGAGAGTGGTTGATTTTGTTCACTGCTTTATCTTGAATACCAAGAGAGACAGTAGAAGCTCAATAAATGATGTTGAAAAAAGTGAAACATGGTAGTAAATTTGAGGTGTCTAGAACTATTTGAGTTGACTCTAATCACTCTGGTCCTAGCATGTCTGACTAACGAGACTAATAAGGACTTTCATCCAAGACAACACTCTCTTCTCTTTCTGTGGCATCCCCTTACCCTCCACCCCCATATTCTCCCCTTATATGTAACCTTAGAGCATCCATTGCCTTCAGACTTTCCATGACACTGCTTTTATTAAAATTAAAGCTTGCTCTTGGTAAAAGTCTAATATCATCCATTTCAATTTGTTCCATAAAATTCAATTGCATTAAGCCTTATCTGATATTGTAAAATTTAAAGAGTTGTTCTCTATTAAGGAAATTTTCAGTAAGAATAATTAAGTTAGGTAGAGTATTTTTTTCATTTTGGTTGAGCACATACACACACACACACACACACACACACACACACACACACACACATATATTTGGTTTTCAATTCACATAATGTAAATTTTCATTTCCTTCTCACACATAAGGCAATCCTGTCTATGGTTCATTTAAACTAATTGGAAATAGCCTTACCAGCAATCGGGGAAGGGCTGCCAGACACATGAACCCCCACAATTTTTGAGGAGAGGCAAGTTAGAATTCTTAATATGTTGAATGAGAAATAAATTATATTTTCTTATTAAAACAATACATTTCTTTCTAAAGTACAAACAGTTCTTTGACGTGACTGAAGACCTGGGTTTAGCACTTACTTGGGAAACGGTATTTGTAGTTGTGAAGGAAATTAAAGAAGAAATTTTACCTTTTAACTCAGGAGAGGGCTTAGTTGTGTGTTTTACGGCATCATTTTGGCATCAGGGATACAGATGCAAAATTATGATTAGGAATCACAATTCATAAAAAAATATAGACCATGGTTAATGCTACCATGTCTGATTAAACCATTTTCCCACATTTATGTGAAGGTCTGAAAGCAAAGGCCCCATATATCCTTAATGGCAGCTTTTCTACACCATGTTGTAAGCGTGTCATTTAAATATAACTTTGGGGACTGTCCCTCTTTGTAACCTAATTCGTTGTCTACCCATTTAGCCGAAGTTATCATTTAGTGAACAATGACAATGCCGTAGCAGGAAAGAATCTCAGTCCTTACAGTTATGTAAAAACAACTGTAATATTTCAATGTTCTATAACTGAACTTAAGTTTTAATTCAAGCCTTCATTTGGAAGATAAAGTCAGTCATTCAGAGTGTCCTCTAGCCATCTCTGTGTTTCATCTACATTTCTGGGTGTTATGCAATGGCAAGGTTTTGGAGAATGGGTGTGTTGCTCACCCCATTGCCATCACCTAACCTGGCACCCGCGGGGTCATTATTTAACCAATGGACTTTGGCTTTTGGATCAAGAATTTATCTCCTGCATCCTTCCCCTCTGCATTACTTGGACTTTCTTAATGTCCAAATGTCCACGTTTTTCTACCAGCTCCTTTAATCTCTTTGATGCACAGGACACTGCAATACTTTTGCTTCTTGCTGAGGCCACAGGAAACTTCTACCTGTCCCCGTGACTTACTGGATCATGGAACTTTTGAGTTTATGTCAGTCAGAACCGTCTCATAAGACACACCACTTAGCCATTGTTAATCTCCCTTTCCTGGACCATCGATACTGGGTGAGAGAATAACACTAGGGCCATGTAGTTGTTCTCATCACTATATTAAATGCAGGCAGTGAGCACCAATCCTCTTTGTCCTTTGATTTTTCTAAGCCCATGTCAACACACTTTTCCCTCTGCCTTCCTTTTTTCTTATCACTCCAATAAGGAGTAGGGCACTGGAATCTGATTGTGAAACAAACATCTAGAATAGAATTACGGATGGTACTTACAATACTTGTAGTAATCTCTCAGGATGCCATGAAAATTTTCAGAAAATATTATTATAAAGTGGGTATATTTATACAGCCAAGCAGCTATTAAGATGAGTTATCAGTATGATAATTTGTTAGCCCACAATGAAATGTGTGATAAATGGGACAATTACTTCAGTTGGAAGCAGAAGAAACACATCTCTTTCTGTAGGAGGTAATGAGAGCAGAAAGAAAAGGCAGCTCTCTCTGCAATCTATCTCAGTATTCCCTTGAGGAATAAATATTAGCAAGAGATACTTTCAAAGTGGAGAAACCAACTCAGAAGAGTAGAGAGTTATAACTTTTTGAAGAACCAGATTTCCCCCAGTTCAGAGCAAAATAGTTTCCCTAATTTCCCTATAGTTGTTTAGGGGTAACATTTCTAATGGTAGCCAGATTTAGTAGTCATAACTATGATTTAGTAGACATATATCTTCTTGGGAAACATTCACATTTCCCTTTTCATAAACTCATCCTCAGTCTGCAAGGAAAGAAAGAAAATAATAAACATATGTCCTGGTTATTCATTTTCATCATTTTTCTTCTCCAAGCAAAATATAAAGACATAGGTGTTGAGTTTCCATTTATAATACCACCCCTTTAAAAGTTAGGTTATTAAGTTAGGAGCAAAAAGAGAGAAAACAGCAACAGGCAAACCTCCTATTTAGTAATAGTCCATAAGCAAAAGATCAAGTAATATGGCTAAACTGTCTTCACAATGAACTCAAGCTAAGCATTCCTATTAAATCAGGTAAACCTTGTATGTGGGCCTGAAGGGGTGAAAAATTGCAATGTCTTTTCAAAAACTTAAGTTGCGATGTGTAGTATTATGAGATTGTTAAAATTTGTATGCATAGCTAGATCAACTCTGTTTTTATGAATAAAACAATCAAAGTAATTTTGAATGTACAATGGAGACCCTGTTGCTAAAGCACTGTTTCTGTGTGTGATGTGGAATATACCATGTTTCTAGCCATTTTAGTACTTTGCACATAGTGAATGCCAAATAAATGCTTACTGAACCACTGAAGAAAACCATTCCTCCCTATACACACAACTGCCCACAAATTACTGGTTTCCGAAAGATTTTAGGTTAGTCCCTAAATACATACCATCCTTAGTAACATAGTCTATTGGCTTAAAACATGATGATGTAATAAAACGCAAATACCTGGCAGAGAGTTAACATAGATGTTGCCTATGCTATAGATGGTTTCCCTGAACATAAGAATAAATGTAAGAAGGTCAGTAATGAGACTATTAAGTTACTAAGCATCTGGAGATTGAAGTGGTGTCACAAAGATAAGAAAATATTTTTTTTAATGCAGAGACTGGTGACATCAAGGGAAACTACTTGTTTCTCAGTTTTGGTCTGCATTATTGTTCTCATTTAAAGACTGGATAGTGACTACAATCAACGATTTCAAACTTCAATGTTCATCTTGAGAAAATAAATATCGGCATTATGCGATTGTAGGGAAGTGTATAGAGGAGTCAATATTAACTGACACAGTAGAAGGATAGCTATGAAGGCAGTGATTGCAGTCAGGAAAAATACAAGGATTGCTAAAAAGTACTTTTCTTTTTGTTTATAGTATTGCTAAAGTGAAACTCTACTTAAAAATAAAAATTATATAGCAATTCAGATGCAAAGCAAATTTAGATGGTGTTTTCCCCAAGGTGAGAATGCATTCTTAATACATTGGAAAAAATAATATTATGTGTAATGTTAGAATAATATAGTAAGTAACAATGTTATATGAAAACTTTTAAGTGAAATTAAGAAAAATATGCATTTAACGAAATCAAAAATTTTGAAAAAAATTCTAAATTTTAGAATTATATAGCTGTGACATAAAACTACTGGGTTATTTCTAGAAATGAAATCATACTTAACACCCAATTTGCCTTACCCACTTTTATTCTTATAATCTTATCATCCACCATGTTCAAACAATGTGCCCAAGGCTAGTGCTTCTCTCAGATGGCATTTCTGGGAATGACTTTGTAATACTATCAGACATATTATTGCTGCCAACTCTTGGTAATAGTGCATTGAGAAAGAGCTACAACTGTATTGTAGAAACCAGGCAAAACTACTGGAAATGTTAAAATTTGGAGACCCTAGAACTTTTGCTCCTCTATGCTTTATACACGTGTAAGTATACATATACATAAACACAAACATATATAGCTACATATGTGACCCAAGGAAAATAAATTTCTAGAGGTCAAGTACAATATTATATACATGGCAATATAATTCACTAAATAATTCCTATATAAAGAGTGTTGTATGGGTTATATGTGCCTCACGGTACTCAGAACTCTGTAAATTCTCTAAAAATTTAACACCAATGATAATCCACCAAAGTTGTTATTAGACAATATCCTTATGTACCTTTTATTCTAGTTTCTGATTTCTAAAGGGCTCCGCAGGTCTTTGAATTCCCCTTCCTTTGAGTTAATGAATGATTAAACAATATCTTAAAAGTTCACGAGTCACTTAGAATATGATGAAGAAGTTGATCTACCCAACATTTTTCACAGCCAGCCTTGGGTCAGAAATGCAAAAAAGTAGCAGAGACAGTGGACATTTGGGTATTTTTGGGGTATGTCATTCATTAGACAGAGGAAACTAATACTAATTTATTAAGTTAATAAAAAGACCCAAAATAAATTGAAATCTTTGATCAAATTGGGTTAGTTGGATACTCATAAAAATACAATATTTATACAAATACTCAATACTCATATAAATACTTAAGGTCATGGATATTTTATGTCAGGTTGTTTAGGATATCCATGACATTGAGTATTTATCATTTCTGTGTTAGAATGATATCTCAAATAATCTGACTTGATCATTACAAGTTGAGAGCATTTCAAGCCCTTTCTTCTAGCTACTTTGAAATACACAATACATTACTGCTATCATCACTCTACTGTGCTATAATGTTAAGACTTATACCTTCTATCTAACTGTATGTTTGTACCCATTGATCAATCTCTCTTCTTCTCCCCTAATTATTTAAAATCATAAGAAAAAATCTGAACCTGAACAAATTCTTTACATTCAAATTAGGTATGATAATTGCCCGTTTCCTTCTTGAAATTAGACTACACTTTCCTTTGTAACAGGAAATTTGTCTTTTTAATTATTATATCCCTTGCTCCTGAGACACAGTAGATATTCAGTTGATATCAGCTGAAATGATGAATGAATGAACGAATGAATGAAAAGCAACTGATATACTTCCTTAGTTCAGCATCAAGTTCTAAATACTTCAAAGTTTTGCCCAGTCAGAACACATTCCATTATACAACAAACTGTGAGAATAAAATGGATAAAGTCATAATATTATGAATATAATATTTTTATCTGGTATTCATTCAAAATAAAATCTCTGCTTCAGAGACAAATATGAATCAAATTATTTTTATCTTTATACAATGTTATAATGCATATATAGACTCTCAAATATTTTCTTTTACTAGGGAGACTATTTTATTTTACTTAACCTTGCTCTAAATTTGTGTAAAAATTAAATACACAGTATATTTTATACAAAGAAAACCCTTAAGTCAATTTAGAAAAAAACCTGAGATGTCCTGTTGAAAGAGAAAAACTTCTATGCTCGAACATTTATTTTGTAGTTTATGTTAAATGAACACGAGATAATTGTGTGCTTAGAAAGAATAAATCAAGTAAACCCACTTGACTGTGGCTTACAGATTACATGGCTTTCCTTCTTAGAGGAAAAAAAACTTCCTCACAAACCACAGTCCAATTATTCAATTTCCCTTACTAATTATGGAAACTACTAATTTCTCGACCTCCAACAGTAGATGATACATCTATTAAGAGTGACACAAAATTTGTCACCATCTATTGCTCATTTTATTCAATGTAAATGTTTTTGGGAAACAAAAATAGGTAGTCTAGAAATTTCTGCATTCAATGTGGTCAAGAAATCCATAATTTATGCTATACGAGTCTTGGCTTATGCCCTCCTCTATACAAAGTCGTGGGGTATTCCTTTTGACTTCTGGGACAGTAAAAATACAGAAAGACAGCAATTTGAACATACCTATAAACATGTTTTTTTCCATAATAAAAGCTGATGTTTAAGACATCAATTAAGAATAATTAATTGAAGCCCATAGTTCATGTTTTTACAACTATCATTTGAAAATTATTTTAATTTATTTTCTATATGGTACAATAGAAATATTGCAGAGTTACAGACTGAAATAAAGTCTCTTTCACACCTTTTCAAATGTCCTCTGAAGGAGCTCAAGATTCAGGGTCAAATTAAGCTCTTCAAAAAATACATTTAAAATAATTATAAAGATTATATGGAGGACTAATGAGATGGTATGTGTGGTATGCTTGCTTTTCATTCACGGTATCCCGTACTAAATATAGTCACTAAATTTCAAATAAGTTTTTTGGCAACCAAAGCTTCTAGGATATGGAGCTCCTGAATGCAGAATCACTGGGTAGGAAATAAATATTTTAGCGAATGTTTTCCCTTTAAATTAGATATTTACCTAGAAAAACTAGCCCTTAAAGAGCAGTTGTTTTTGCTACATTTGCTTCTTTCTCCAATAGTCCTAACTGAATTGTTTCAAAGAGCATCTTGAGAAGTTACAGGCTTACTAACTTAACTCATGAAAATAAATTGGTGTGCTTTGAAAGTAGCAATTACAAATCATGACAATCACACTTTTTATTTAACTACACTAACTACTTAAGGAGTATGAGTTAAAAAAATTGGTGATAGTGAATAAATCTTTTTATTAATCATTTTCCTTATGGTGGATTATGTTGGAGATAATTATTTAATATTATTTAATTCCCAGAATATTTTATCACCTTCCTCCATATATTAATAAAAAACAGCAACAGATTTTTGAAATCAAGAAGTGCAATACTATTTTGAGAATAATGTTTAGTTTGAAACAATGGGTCATTTTAACGGTTGGAATATAAAGATAAAGCTACTAATATTAAAGTAATCAAAATCCAGAAATTAATTCCTTACTGGGCCTTTTTGGAAACCAAGACTCACCCATACTTTAACAGTGATTCTAGTAATCACCAAACTAAATAGAGCACATGGATCAATACAATTCTAATAAATGCATTTACTTGCATTGATGTATTCAACAATATAGCAATAAAAGAGATTCAGGGATAAGAATGTTAACGTGTTTGATCACATAATGTTTTGTGGAGTATAAATCACAATAACTTATAGAAAAACAGGCACCAAAATGATCATTTAAATAATGGAAAATGTATGTATAAATTAAATCTCTTCATATAATTCTGTCTAATATGTGTTAGTTGAATTGAAATCTAAATGTTTTATCATTAGGAACTATTTTAGGCCATAGAACATCAATCAATTTCCCTGGCTAACCTTCCTTGTTATGTCCTTCCACTTTATATTCTAGACAAAACAAAATTCATTCTTATTGAGCTGGAGACATGTCATGAGAGGAAACTCCACTGGAGAAAGACCATCATATTAATATTTGTTGGATCATAAAATTAATCATGGGCACACTGTATCCTCTTATATTCTTGTGCCCTGCCTTCATCTTATTCAAAGAATTAATCGATAACTAACATATAATAAACATTTGTTTATATATTTAATATCTATCTCCTCTCACTAGATTGTATACTCTATCTGAATAGGAACTTCATCTGTTTTGTTCATTTCTGGATCCTCAGAACCTGGTATGTAAATATTGAAAAAAATGTTTGTGGAATTAAATAATTGACATCAAATTTATATGGATGCATTTATAAAAACAACTATTCTCTTATAAGAATAGAGGAAAGGTATTTAATACTCCCAATGTTTGCCATAGGTTCATATTTCCTCCTGTTAGTTTATATTTATGAGTATATATACATGATTGGTATATACAGATATTTTACAAAGAAATCACAGACATTATTTACAGGGAACTCACAGAATATTAAAATTATAACTAGCTATTTGAAGTCAAGAGTAAGGGATAGAAAAGGCATACCCAATACTAACAAGAACATATTTATTTTTGATAGAATTTGAGTTGGCCAATAATAGTACATGTCCAAAATTATAAACTCATATTTAGGGTATGTGGTTCCTGGGAGTGCTAATTCTGTACAGAACAAAATATAGCCTTTTCAAAATATAACCAGGGATTACATTTAGTCTAGGTATTCCAGGTTAGCATAAAATACATTTTTAGATTTGAAGAGGAAAAAGAAATGCCTAAAAGCACAGTTCTAAAAGGGATAGAAAGGGTTGGAAGACTAAAAAATATAAATTTAATTTTATTTTAATACTTGTAATACACAAAAGAACACACTGATAATTTTAGTTCAGTAACTATGTCATTGATATTTAACATTTGTTTATAAATAACTGAAGCCTATGTACTAAAAAATACCTTTCCATTATATTAGTTTCTTAAACTTTGTGGTATAATCATGTGTTCCTAGTAGTATTTCGAACATCACCGGATAATCTTGTTTAACTTTTCACAATAGGGAAAGAAACTCCATAAATTCAGCTTATTGTTAGGGCTAAAATCACATATGGCTTTATCACCTTATCTGACAATTTTAAAATGACACATTTTTCTCACCTTAAAAATATGAATTCTCAACAATTTTTCTAGAACTGCTTTTACCAAAAAGATACATTTGATAATAGTAAACATACATTATTAATTTTTCTGTGTGGAAGTTTTCAGTTTCTTAAAATTCTGTTCTAAACAACTTTGAAAGTACACACAAAATGCTATCATAATCCCCTAAAACAAAATGTTTCAATTAATGTTCTATGAAAAATTTGACTATTATTTTACTAAATTTAAATGAGTCTTTATGTCAAATTGATCAGATATTTTGATGTTATGAAGATATATCCTAAATCAGTAGTTTCTATGAAGAAGTTTAAGTAAAATTGAAATGGCAATTATTAGCTCCTTTTTTCAATTGTCTGAGTATCTAGGCTAAAAGTAATATTTTTGTACCTTAATTGTTTTGACAAGTAACTCAATTCTTCATTTATTTTGAACATAAATCTCATGTAAACAAATTTATGAAACCCTCTGTAGCTACAATTCAATTAATTTAGCCCACATCATTGGGGTGAGATGCCATCTTATCACAGATATCATCATAAGAAATCTATTTGGTCTGTAATTTTCAAATCTCACATGTGGTTAACATTCACTGTTCTAAATATTTTATTTTCTTATACTGTGTTAGTGGGGTGGGTATCTAAGTCATTACCTATGAAACTTGAGCACCCACCTCTTTTGTCAACAAACTCATTCTAGCTTAAAATATCTGTATGATTTCTTTAATGTGCTGATCACTATTGTTGTTATTTTTTGTTTAGATATTTCTATACCAAGTTTAGAATTGACATTTCATACGTAGCTATTTGGGCATAAATTGTTGCAACCTTTAGAACCATCAGAAATCCATAGATCCTTGAAAACATTGTAAATAAACAAAGCAATGGGGATGTTCTGTGCTAATTTATTTGACACACGTTTAGCTGATGGTTACTTTAATTTTAAAAAAAAGATGAGGTAGAAAGTTATTCACCAGGAGGTAAGTGAGGATTACCAGGAATCGGCTAATAACTTGTTCTTGGATTAGACTGAACCTAGGTCACAAAGGTAAGCATCTAGCTATTATACGGCCAACTTTATATCATTTAAGTCAAGCTTGAAAAAAGCACGTTTCAGATGTTGACTTTTGCTTTCCCCAGATGTATGTGATCTTTGGAGGAGAAAAGGACAGCGTTAGGTCCTTGGTGCCTGCATTTTCATGTCTTTCTCAATACTGCAACCATGCTGTGTTCTTTGGAGATGTTCTTTTACTGGACTGTTCCCCAATGAAACTGGGTCTTGAAGTGTCAATGGTATCAAGAGAGATCATAGGGTACCCCTCTAAATCTGCCTCTGGTTGATGTCAGTCCTGCTAGCCCTGTGGATTCTGGTCATAGCTGCCAACTTTCTCTTTGAAACTTCTTCCTTTTCATTATGTTTAGGTGCCTCTCAAGTCACCGAGCTTTGGTCCAGACTCAAAATCAAATTTCTTTCTTCTCGTCTCTCCCTGACTGATCTCAGAGATATTACAAAGCACATTAAATCTCCAAAGAGAGACAGCACTTAAAAGTGCGATTTCACTTTTGTGTTAACTCACAAAAGTCAGTATCTCTGACTGATCACATATGAAAGAACCCTTAAAAAGAACAGTATCACATTAAAAAAAATTAAAGCATTTTAAACTGCTCTTTTGGGTCTATCTTCTTTTAGACTCTTCAACCTGATATAATGGTGGGGGTAGGTGGGTGGAAACTTGGTCTAAAAAATAATGATTAGCAAATTTAGGAAATTCTTTAACTTTGGCTAGATACTTTTTGCTTTGTCAGTGCTACTGGCGGCGTGTATATTTGATTTCTCATTTAACCACTTCCAATTACTCTATTCCAGTTTATTTTTTTTGAAAAACTAGTCTTTTTTCTTCTCTTTTGGATAAAAAATTCATAGTGACAATACTGTAGAGAGACACAGAATTATATGTTTTCACAAATATAAAATTAAGAAGTATTACTTTAAAAAAGGTATGCCATCTTAAAAAATGATGGTGGAATTTTATTAAACAAAGGGAAGTTAATCAAGTTGGCTAATACGTGGAAATTATCTCAGACCTGTGATTATGACTTATTTTACTTTTAGAGGACATTATCTTTAAGGTATTTACCAAGGAGCTTGAACATCTTGCCAAACAGACAGAATAAAGCTCAGAAAAAATAAGTTGGTCCAACTTTTCCAAAACAGTATTTGTTTCTAATATATAAATTGTAAAGATGGAATCCAGACATCTCAAGTAGATCTTATAGTACAATGTGGAATGCCAAGCAAAGGCATGTGATTAATAACTGCTTTTATTCTATCAAGGGAAAACTGAGTAACTGTCAATCTTATATGCCATTAAGAATCATCAATGGTTGGGAAGTCATATATAGATTTGATTTCCATAAAATATTTCTTATTACTTAAATCTCCCCAAACTTTAGGAATATTTAATTTGATTTTAACATTTCATAATGGAGTGTGTGTGTGTGTGTGTGTGTGTGTGTGTGTGTGATTTTCATTTTCTGGTGTTTGTTAAGGTGATATTACCAACAAGAGAAGAAAAATGTAGAGACCAACTTTTAGACTATTTGGTACACTTAATGTGAATAATCACTATTGCTTCTCAATTAAGATTGTATTATGTATCATTTTCCACACAGGAAAGGCAAGCTATGACTACAAATACTCTTTCTTCAATAGATTTTATTATTGGTATCAAATTATATTTTATTTTTTTGGGGGGGTGTTAAGCAACTATTGGAACACTTTATATTTTAAACCTTGAGGCAAGATGATTACAAGTATTTTCATCCTATGAAGCAACTTTTACACTTTTTATACTATTGGACAGAATAGATATAATATGTGAGTTTCAGAACATTCTTGGAGTTTACTGAATTCTTATCCATTTATATAGTTGAGGGTTTAGTCTATAACTCAATTTTCTCCAAGTCAGAGTAGTTGACATTTTGATTTTGACATTCACATATTGAAAAGTTTTTCCAGATTCTACTTCCTAGCTGGTTCACTTGCACTGACTTTTTTAGATGAACAAGAGCACACCTCATTGACAGGCTTTCCAAGTTTTTAGGTAAGATAAGTTCAAGATCAAACCCAAATCTATATTATTATAATTTTAGTCCAATAGATTATATATAATCTCTCTCTATATAATATATATAACCTAGATATATAATCTATTGGACTAAGAGCACGATGGAGCACAAATATTAGCACATCATATTATAGATCAATTTTAATATCAGGGTCCACTAAATAAATGATTAATATCACTGGACAAATAATTTATATGGCCTTATAAGTGCAAAAAATGTCTGCCTATATGCTATTTAAGACATAAGGATCTCGCCTATACAATAACTATCATGACAGGAAAATAAAAAGTGCTACATCAAAGTTATTATGTAATTCAAAACTGGCAGATCTTTAATTTGAAAGATTTATAAAACAGAATTTATTTCTAAAGCATTGTCCTCTTGGTTATTCTTAAAAGAGGATATACCTTACAAAATATCTAAGATTAGTCTCCTGGAATTAAATATTATATCTTACATAAAAATAGGTATTTTAATTTTTGAAAAAGTATCTGTTACTTCTTTCAGATATATCAAGTTAACTATTGTTACCTATGTTTGTAGCAAAATAGCTGTACTTACTAAAAACCCAGTAATAGCCAATGTTTTCTTTTAACAATTTTTTTTGTTACATGCCAGATACTATTTATGCACTGACAAATATAAACAAATTTCATACTCACAAGTGTTCTATGTGGTAAATACCATTGTGAGATCATTTCAAAGATAAGGAAAGTGGAGTATAGAGTTGTAAAAAAACCCAAAAATCCCAGTGTCACATAGCTCATATATGTTGATTCAAAACTTATTCCCTCACCCAGTGGTTGATATTGGCTATAACATTTTTGGGTATTTTTCTTTCCTGTCCTGGATTCCTCTTTCCCCCAGTTAGCATTGTTTCTCCAGAGGGCAAATATTGAGATGAAAGTTAAAAATGTAGTTTAATATTTTTGTTTAATATTTTTAATATTAATAGTTTAATATAAATAATTGTTTAATATTTTTGTTATTTTTCCCTAAACAAGATACAAATGACAAGCTGATTTTATAATCTCTTTGTTTTTCTTGTTTATTACATTTCAACAAGATTTGTGGTCCTATACTGACATAACTTAAGTAGTTTAAATGGAGGCAGGAATACCCTCCAGATAAAAGGATTGGTTGTGCACACTTCTTGACTGTATATTCTCTGGGAAGTTGGTTTCCTTTTTTAAAAAAAATTTCTTAAAATGTCATTTAAAATATATTAGAAAATATTTTTGTTGGGAGGCTATGTTAAAATATGTAAAACGTTCAGGTAATCAACTTAAATTATTAGTTACAATCTTAATATTTATTATTACACAAACAGAATCCAATATGCTCTATAAAATAGGGAGAAAACAGCATTATTTTATTATTTCAGTTTCGGAATCTACAAAGGAAGAAGTTAGGCCTGATGAGAGCTAAAGATGAACATCAGCTCCAGAGGGGAAAAGTGCTGAAATGAACAAAAGTTTTTATCAGGTAGCGCATTAAGTTTTATGCAATAAACTAATTAACTAAAAAAAAAGCAATTTACACAGATGCCCCGTCAAACACTACAGGGGAAGCACAGATGGGACACTATCAAGTAGCATAATGCTCTACTACTCATTTATAAAATCTGCATAATTCTTCCAAACATCTGAAGCCCTATAAAGAAACACATGCTAAATTAAAAAATATATATATTGCTCTAAATTCAAACACTCTTTTACATGCTGCAATATATTTGAGTGGGTGAAATGCTATTTGTGGTTAGTATTTGCCTAAAAATACTAGAAATGGAAACAAATGCACACATACAGGGAATTCCCTTGAATAAATGATATACTTGCCCTGTGTTACAACATACACTACATTTTTGGTATGTTGCTTTCCTAATTGGATCAAGATAGATTATTTTCCCTAATTGAATCATTCACTTATTCACAAAGAGGTATAAAATTCGGGACACTTTATCTACTCTGTAGTGAAGATTTATTTTCTTCTTTTAAATTATTTTGTTTTTCAGGATTCATAAGCACATTTTATTCAATTGATACTGATGTTGTGGTATAAAGCTTTTTGGCTCAATGTTTGTAGCAAAAGTTCTTAAATTTAATAATCACTACTAACTGCACCCATGCATTTTCCTCTAATGATATTAGTGGATAAATTTATATTGTTTGGCTTTATGTGTATCATTAAAAAATGTATTTTTGAAAATGACTCTAGTGCCCTGAGCAGCATGTAAAACACACATTAAGTGTCTCACTCCTTTTACTCAGACTTATGCCTTATCATCTTTCTTGCCAAGATTTTTGGTGATCCTTTTTTAATTTTATTCTGTTACTTTTTTTGTTTTCTTAATGATATAAGACAACATCAAAAAAGCAAGAATTGGGGGCAGGGCATAAAAAAGCTCCATCAGCATTGCTTTAAAACATACAATATGCAGTCTCATTGCCTTTGACCTTATTGGTTTCCCTTTCAAATGGGCACTAATAATTAATACAGAGCCACTGAGTGATGCGAATATATTTTCCGTTGTATTGTTGAACATGCTAAATAATTTAGAATGCCAGAAGACTCTCTAATGCTTTGTGGGGGAGGTAAAAATTATATCCATTTGGAGGGGTCAGGGGGTTGGGGGGGTCTTTGCTTTTTTGTTTCTATTGAATGCGTTTCAGCTGTACAGCTGGAAAGGGCATTCCTATAGGACTTTAAAGGCAAAGTAGAAAAATGACATAAAAGCTTTGCTTGGATTTGATTGATGCACTCTCATATTTGAAGTTCACTCAGAGCTTTGTGCTAGAAGGCCTGGGTCATTCCATCCAGTGCTCTAATGAGACTGTGTGTGAACACTTCCAGCTTTGTAGGCCTTGCTTTAATCAGAGATTGGAAAACACTCCTGACTGATAGGCTCCAGAATCAGATCTAAACAGAAAATAACATGCTCGATTTGGCCTCTGAAGGTGGGTTGAGCAAATCTTTGTGATGTATTGGAGCATTTGCTGAGTGCAAGTGCACGTGGGGTGGTTCCTATTTCTGTCGGCAAATACAAATTTTTCACTCAGCAGGCGTAATCAGAGCTAACTCGAGAGGAGAAATAACAAAAACTCAACAGCCCTTAGCAACTCAGCATGGCATAGAGGGATTTAAGACTTTAGCATTTTATCTCCATCAGTATGAAAATGTATGAGGAAATTTGAACTTTGAAAGTGCAAATAAACACATTTAACACTTTGCAAGCCACTGATTTCACTGGGTCTTTTGCTGGGCACCTTCATTTATTTCTTTATCAATTTCACTTAAGATTTTCAAATTTTATAAAACTTGCTTCCTAATTTGGACCATTTAACCAAGTGATCTCATTTGGATGAGCTGAGAGTAATGTGATTACAAGCTCCCAATAGTTTACTAGTGCAAAACTATATTACGAAGTTAAAAGTTGTGTGCAGAATGACAGAAGATAGTGTGCTGATGGTCAAACATTAATCTTACTTTTTATGAGACTAGAAATCCCTAATACTCACCAATCATGGAGACTCAAGTCAGAGAAAGTTTTGGACCTTACTTTTTCTAATTTTTAAAATGCAATGCAATCATGAAAATAACCGATAAAGGTTATGTAGTCCAAGGTTTATTTTCACCAGTTACACAAAGCATACATCCTTAATGCCTTGTTCACACAATTTTTATATAATTTTCTTATCTTGTGATTTTCTTATCTTTATTAATATCATTTTTAGAAGCAGTTGAATATCAAAATGTATGACATGACTGTTTGATATTGAACCCTATGTCATTTTATCATATCTGAAAATATGAGGTTCACCCTAGAATACTACATGCTAATGTTACCCAAGCATCTATAATGCTGAAGTTCTATTAGTAGAGTAACCATATGTTTTATCAACCAAACTTAGACTGTTTAAGAACAAAATGGTACTGTTACTAATAAGACCAAGAAACAGGAATAATGTGAAATATACTGGAAAAGTGAGGACATATGTTATCTTACCTATAAGGAACTTTGTTTATATAATACAGAAGTTGTCCTAATAAAGTTTAGATAATTCCTCCACGAGACAAATATTCCGTATTATTTTTCAAAGCCAGTAGTCTCCAGCTAACTTTCTTCCTACCAGCACTCTAGAGATACTTGGCTCTATATTTTATAAATATTTATAAATTAAAATTTCAGATGTAATTGTATTTAAGAGTCTTATAAAACGTCAACAACCGGCCAACTAGCAAGTCCATGGTAAACCCCACCTGTCCATAATCATCTTGATTCCTGGAGGATCTAGGGTGACAAAAGTTGTTCAAAGGATACTGATTTTGCTCTGACTTTAGGGCATTGAAAACACTTTTTTAAATTTATAAAAGTGAGTATTAGACACCCAAATCAAGAGCAGGAAACAATATTCCACACTCCCATCCTGCCTCCTGCCCCATGCTCTACTCCTACTTTTTGCTTAAACCACTGAGATGTTTCTTATGAAATCAAAGAAACTGCCAGATCAGCGGATTCTGCCCTCACTTTTCTTCTCACAGAACCAAAAACATACTGCTGTCAAACTGTATAAGTTGGGATCAAACGTTCTAGGCAAATTTCTACTTTCACTATTGCCTGGTTATTCTCATCTTTTCCACAGGTCAGTTTTTTGGTACTAACTAAATTGTTTCTCTGTCTCTGACTCTGTCTCTGTCTCTGTCTCTCTCTTTTTCTCTCTCCAGCAACGTTTAAAAATAATAAACCTGGAATAAGGGAATGTTGTAAGCCTGTAATTCTGTTGATTTTTATAATTTCATAAAAAATTTGCATAAATGTTATGTTTCATAAAATGATAGTTTTTGAATGAGTCAATAGATAAATAGAACCAAATTAAAAGATTAATGCACACATTTTAATGTATACTTGTGGGGAGCCAGCCCTTCATCACCCGTGAGTATCCCGAGTTCGGTGGCGACAAAGGAATGAGAAAAAGACAGATTAAGAAAGACAGTGGGACCAGGGGCCATCACTTTACTACTCTGGAGGAAACAGTGAAGGCCCCGAGCTCTGATCATCCACACTATTTATTGATTACAATCACTTTGATCTATAGGGTAGGGATGGAGAGATGGTGGAGTGATGGTGGAGTGAATCAGTGAGTCAGAAGTGAATCAGTGGGCCGGAACTGGTGTGTCATCCTAAGGATTGATAACAGTGGTGGTTTGGGAGTTTCACAAAACAAGAACATTTGGTTATCTTTAAACTATTATCTATGTGCAGCTGATGGAATGCAGTGCTTACAAGGAGACTACAAGTCTGGTCACGTCATGGTGCTATGAAGGGATTTTACGTCCTTGAGCACAATGTTTATGGTAACAGAGCCTAGGTCACCCTGCACTGGAACATGAGGCATGGAGAGGCCTTCCTCCTCAGAGGCCTCCTGCAGCCTTCCACAGTTTGTTGTTCCTTGTTTATATGTTACTCATAACCAATTTATGTAGGCATTCTGTAAGTACTTTTTCCTTAGCTGTTTTTCCCAATATATACTTACATAAATAATTATGCAATCAAAAATTTCTAAATATTGTAATATTTCTCCATAAAATGCTGTTTTGGGTTCACCCCTGTCATTATTAAGATTGAGAAAAAAAGTTTATTTTTTTTTTCTCAATCTTAAGTAAGTTATTGGGTATTTTTAATGTAATTCATCATTTGGCAAGCATTGATGATAGTATATAGGCCATAATTTTTCATATTTTTGGACATTTTTGTTCCTTGTAATTTTATATAAAACATAGCAATTTTCTTTAAACTTGAAAAGTATCTGTAAAAAAAAAAATGGTTAAAAAAATTTTCCTCCCAGAAAAATGAGAAAAACTGATTGCATGTCAAAGTATCATCATGGTGTTTGATATTATGGAGAATATTTTGATGAGTAAACTTCTGCTTTTGCCATGTTCTTCTTTATGCTATCTTATATTTGGGTATGTAGTAGATTAGCACATATAAGTAAATTAAGTGTAGTATTGAAATAATTTGGTATGATTTATATACAGCTTATCTTTGACTGCCACTTTTCCCTTTTCTCTTACATCCAAGCCAGAACTAGCCTCTGCCCATTCTGCCTTCTAAATAGCTATCAGACAGGACTGCTTCTATGTATAATCACTGTCACCGTGTTAGTTCAGACTATAGTCATCTCTCCTGTATGAACTCCTTGCGTTAAGCTTTGTCCCTCTTTGTTCCCCACATGGTTATGAGAGCAAACTTTCTGAAATGCAAATCTGGTTTGATCATTCTGCTGTTTAAAACCATTCAATAGCTCTCCATTACTTCTGGATAAAGTCACACTCATAACATGGTTAACAACTTCCTTTTATATTATGGCCTTTGGAGATCTATTACTTTCACCCCATTCCTTTTTCTTTCCTCTATTGCATTCTCATTCATTTTCCCTTTAATTATGGTCTTTTTTTTTTCCATATCCTCTCCTCTTTTCTTCCGCATTTTTTTTTTTGTTCATTCAGGCTAGTTTTACTACTTATCCTGACTGTCTTCCAAGATTAATGAAATCTGGGTGAAGGGGTCCCTTCTATATCCAATAGTAACCTTCTCTTGCTTTCTCATACCTTTTTGTTTACCTGAATCTCTACTATGTTTTAAGCTTTGTAAAATTGCTCACTTTTCTTGCCATGTTCGGAAAAATAAGACACAGTAGAATATAGCATTTACTATGTAGTAGGTGTTCAATATTTATGTATTGAATCAATCAATGAAATATGTATTGACCTCTGTGAGAAGAATTTACTATTAAAGACATATGCGTTTCCACTTTGTGAACCACATTTCTTAACACAATTTTATGGAAAGAAACAAACTCGTCATTTGATTTCAAATCTTTAGTAAATTTGTATATATATATATATATATATATACACATACATACATTTTTTTTCTTTTAAAAAATACTTTAAGTTCTGGGATACATGTGCAGAATGTGCAGGTTTGTTACATAGGTATACATGTGCCATGGTGGTTTGCTACACTCATCAACCCATCATCTACATTAGGTATTTCTCCCAAGGCTATCCCTCCCCTAGCCCACCACCCCTGGGCAGACCCAGGTGTGTAATGTTCCCCTCCCTGTGTCCATGTGTTCTCATTGTTCACTTCTCACTTATGAATGAAAACATGTGGTGTTTAGTTTTCTGTTTCTCTATTAATTTGCTAAGAATGATGGTTTCCAGCTTCATTGATGGCCCTGCAAAGGACATGAATTCATCCTTTTTTATTGCTGCGTAGTATTCCATGATGTATATGTGCTGAATTTTCTTTATCCAGTCTATCATTGATGGGCAATTGGGTCGGTTTCTAGTCTTTGCTATTGTGAACAGTGCTGCAATAAACGTATGTGTGCATGTGTCTTTATAGTAGAATGATTTATAATCCTTTGGGTATATATATACCCAGTAATGAGATTGCTGGGTCAAATGGTATTTCTTGTTCTTGATCCTTGAGGAATCACCACACTGTCTTCCACAATGGTTGAACTAATTTACACTCCTACCAACAGTGTATAAGTGTTGCTATTTGTCTACATCTTCTCCAGTATCTGTTGTTTCCTGACTTTTTAATGACCTCCATTCTAACTGGCATGAGATGGTATCTCACTGTGGTTTTGATTTGCATTTCTCTAATGACTAGTGATGGTGATGAGCTCTTTTTCATATGTTTTTTGGCCACATAAATGTCTTTTTTTTTGATAAGTGTCTGTTCATATCCTTTGCCCACTTTTTGATGGTGTTGTTTTTTTCTTGTAAATGTAAGTTTTTTGTAGATTCTGAATATTTTTGTTACTTTTCTCCTTTATAAATACATCCCTTCCTCTCTCTCTCTCTTTCATTTTGTGTTTCCAAGTAAAATATGTTGTTAGTAATCCACAGAAAAAAAAAGAAGGTTGTTTTCATGAAATGTTGATAATGATATTTCAAAAACCTTGAAGAAAGAATGTTGACATGAATTCTCATTCTGGACTGCTAGCCATTATCAGAGACATTTACACTGATATATTCTTCTAAATAACATCTGTAGGAAAAGTTATTACTTTTTCTTTGTTAACTAAACATAATACTTAGCTAATTTTCTATTAGGCAATTTATGAGAACAGCAATCATTTGTATTTTCTCCATTTTATACTTCTGGGTCTCAAACTTATTTATGTGTCTAAAATGATGTTTAGAGACTTAACTAATAATTTGTTTGTAATATTTTCATCTCTGCAATTGTGGCACAACAAAGTATAAGGAGAAACATATTTAATATAATAAATAAAATGCATAAAATAAATATGCCAGATATCTTGTTTTCTTTTTTATTCTTTTAGATGGAGTCTCACTCTGTCACCCAGGCTGGAGTGCAGTGGCACTATCTTGGCTCACTGCAATCTCCACCTCCCAGGTTTCAACGGATTTTCCTGCTTCATCCTCCCAAGTAACTGGGATAACAGGCACCTACCAGTTTTGTATTTTTAGTGGAGACTGGGTATCACAGTGTTGGCATGGTTGGTCTTTAACTCTTGACCTCAGGTGATCCACCAGCCTCGACCTCCCAAAATTCTGGGATTACAGACATCAGCTATCACACCCTGGAGATATCTTGTTTTCTATTTTAATTATTTTCAACTTCCCAAAATAAAATGAAAATGGAGAAACTGAAATTGAATAGGAATAAAGTTAGAATAAGAGAAAAATTCTAAATTTAGGTACATTTAATTTTAAAAATTAAAAGAAAAAAATGTTTCCGGTATTAAAGGAAATGATTTGTCAGAAAGATTTCAAGCACTGCACAGGTCAAGGGACTCAGGAAAAATCTGATTAATGTTGGAAATAATTTCTAAGCATATTATGTTTACTCATAGGCCCTGTCCCCTTTCTCTTTGCATTCTATTTTTGGATCTGACTTAGGAATTGACATGTTCCAGTACAATTTAATTAGTATTCACAGATGATTTAGAAATATATTTTTTTACAGGTAGCCTTTTTTTTTTTTCTTTTCTTGATGAGACCAAAATTATTAGCTAGACATTTCTATTGGGTGATCAAAATGACTCTAGTTCCAATGATACAAAGGAAACATTACATTTATTTGGCCAGTTCCTGCTCCTTCCAAATTGCTTAACCCCAAAACTGCATACTCCAAGCTCAAGGTATGTCTCCATTGCTTGGTCACCTACATAATTTGCAGTTACCTGTGGGCAGAGCATAAAGAATTCATTAGAGGGCTAGATTAGCAGTCTCAAACTAGAATTTCATTAGTAATTCAACAGTTGGCTTCCATGATATAAAATATAGAAACTTCGAATTGATCAAGCAGAAGGAAGGATATCAGAAGTCGAGGACCAGCTCAGTGAAATGAAACGAGAAGACAAGAATGCAGAAAAAAGGATGAAAAGGAATGAGCAAAGTCTCCAGGAAATATGGGACTATGTGAAAAGACCTAATTTACGTTTGATAGGTGTACCTGAATGTGATGAAGAGAATGAATCCAAGTTGGAAAATACTCTTCAGGATATCATTCAGGAAAATTTTCCCAACCTGGCAAGGCAGGGTAATATTCAACTCCAGGTAATACAGAGAACACCACAAAGATATTCTTCAAGAAGACCAACCCCAAGGCACATAATCGCCAGATTTATTAGGGTTGAAATGAAGGAGAAAATACTAAGGGCAGCCAGAGAGAAAGGTCAGGTTACCCATAAAGGGAAACCTATCAGACTTACAGCAGATCTCTCAGCAGAAACCCTACAAGCCAGAAAAGAGTGGGGACCAATATTTAACATCCTTAAAGAAAAGAACTTTCAACCCAGAATTTCCTATCCAGCCAAACTAAACTTTATGAGCAAAGGAAAAATTAAATCTTTTGCGAACAAACAAGTACTTAGAGAGTTCACCACCACCAGGCCTGCTTTACAAGAGCTTCTGAAAGAAGCACTATACATATAAAGGAACAACCAATATCAGCCTTTCCAAAAATATATCAAAAAGCAAAGAACTTTAACACAATAAAAAATTTACATCAACTAATGGGCAAAACAGCCAGCTAGCATCAAACGCCGGTATTAAACTTATATATATTTTAATTGGATAAAAAGCCAAAACCCATCGGTATGCTGCATCCGGGCCCATCTTACATGCAACAATACACAAAGACTCAGAGAGAAGGAGGAAGATTTACCAATCAAACAGAGAGTAAAAATAAACTAATAAACAAAAAGCAGGAGATGCAATTCTCGCCTCTGATAAAGTAGACTTTAAAGCAACAAAGATCAAAAGAGGCGAGGAATGACATTACATAATGGCAAAAGGATCAATGCAGCAAGAAGAGCTAACAATTCTACAGATCAACGAGATAGAAAATTAACAAGGATATTCAGAACTTGAACTCAGACCCGGAACAAGTAAACTTAATAAACATTTATAGAACTCTCCACTTCAAATACACAAAACATACATTACCACCTCACACCTATTCCAAAGGTGACTATATAATTGGAAGTAAATCACTCCTCAGTAATCGCATAGCATTTCATAGGTTTAAATTAAATATTGGTTGGCTGTTTGTTTGTTATCTTCTTCCCTTATTCCTTCCTGACTACATCATTAAGTATAATTATCAGTATAAAAGAGGTTTTCAATACCCATTACTAAATTGCATTCTAGCCTGGGCAAGAAAGCAATACTCCCATTCTCTCTCCCTCTTTCTTTTCCTTCTCCCTCCTCCCCATTCTCTCTCTCTCTTTCTCTTCCTTTTTCCTCCTTCCTATTCTCTCTCTCTCTTTCTCTTTAAAAAAAAAAAAAAAAAAAAAAACTTTTAGAATATCAGGAATTAAAAAAAAAAATATATATATATAGAAACTTACAGAAATAAACCCTAGAATAACTTCATTTAATTCACACTCCTCTGCTCTAACTGTCTAAGTAATTGTTGCTATCCAGGTCTCTGGGAGATGACTAATAGCTTTTGACTAACCTCTGGGGATCACACTACTAGAATCAGAAGAAAATTCTAAAGATCTAGTCATCTAGTCATCACAGTTCTAGGAAATCCCTTAGAAAGCAAAGAAACACTCACATTTTTATGTATTGCTGGGGAAAAAATTCATTAAAAAACATTATTCTGTTTGTATAATTCAAGTAATTTTAGGTAAAGTCAAATGATCAGTTATCAGGTCATCTATACAGAACTCACTTTCTAAAGTCAGGTGACTTCTTTCCAGTTAGTAGTTGGAATCTGACAAAGTTAAAATCATGCTAAGCATATTTCTTAAAGACCTCTTTATTTTCTCTTCTTGATTTTTTTTACAGAAATATCTGTTTTCTAATATTATTAATAGTAACATAGTTTTAAAATGCCACAGACTCCGCTAATTTCTAACTAGAAGTTCAGGATGTTTCCAAAGAGCTAATTGTGATTGAATTATCTTTGTAAAGCCAAACATTTTTAGTAAATAATATAAACATAATAATTTGGATTGCTCATGTGGCTAAACAGATAGATTACTTGAAAGAGAAGTTTGTATTTGGTGAAGAAGTAGGGGTGAGTGGCATTAGAGAAAATCAATGTTGTTTTTCAGTTTTTTGGTTAATCACTTCTTATTGCTTTATTTCTTTTTGAAAAGTACAGTTTGTTCTTCTAAATCAATACATCTTATTACTGTATTATAAGATGATACGGAAAAAAAAATAGCCTGATAACAAATGAAAGAGCAACTTGCATTGTGTCTACCAAAATTATACTAAATTTCTCTACTTAAATATTCTACCAGCTTTCAAATTACTTTTTTTTTCAAATTTAGGCAAATTGTGAAAAGCAATTAGACTATAGTTACAGAGGATGGAGATGTATAATTGGTATAATAGGATTCATGATCATTAAGCTAGAGAGAAGAGAAACTGAAATAAGTTAATTCCTTTCCAAAGAAAAGGATTCCAGTGTTTTTAAATCAAGGGGTAAAAAGCAAAGGTCTAACTGCCATGTAAACTCATTTTAAATGTCATGTCTTATTACAACCTAATAATCGGAATGCCTATTTCCCTCTTTTGCTTGAGCCATCAAATTTGTCAAAATTTTAAGATAATTCATTTTATCATTCCTTAGACATTTAAATGACAGAGTCCTAGTCAAGCGGGGGAAAGCTTCTGTAATCCTACTCCTTATGGTACAGCTGCCTCTGGAGAGATTTTTAAAATATTCTATATCACTGTATAAGCAGCAGCTAAACTTCTCAATTTCACTGTGATTTCTTGCCTTTTTGGAAACTGACAATAAATTGGCTACCTACCATTCTTGACCTTTTGACTTCTGAATCACTGCTGACCAAATCTTAGCTTGCCTTGTTTAAGTCAGTAGCTCTAGTATCTTTCTGATCCTCTCCCAAAGGGTCTGAAGCTTTCAGGCTCCTGAACGGGTAAGCTCCCCCTCTAGTGTTCACTGCTCATCAAATTATTCCTCCAACAAATAAGACAGAGAACTGCCTGTTTTTTGATTCCCTATCGAAGGACGGAGCTTAAGCCAACATTTATAACTGTTTAATGACACAAAGAAGAAAAGGTAAGTATAAATCCTGCATTTAAAAAAAAAAGTTCCTTCCTTTTGATTCCTTTTAAAGCATTGCTACTGTTTGGTTATGAAACTAAGAAATGCTGCTTGTGCTGCCTTGCAGGCAGAATGCATGGCTGAATAGACAGGATGAGTTTGAAAGATATAAGATGATCTGGAAAAAACAATCCTTTCTGTTGGGAAGCTGCATACCTGGTCATGAATAAATGACTTTTCAATGGAAGCTGACACTCAGGAGCTTTTTATTTGTAGACCATTTACCAATAGAGGAGCAGGATAGGGGATTGGGTTGTTCTAGGGAACACCAGCATGTTTTTCTTCCAGGATTTTAAAAAAGACCAGTAAAAACTGAAATGCCTTCCATTTGTTTTTGCAAAGAGCCTGGGCAAATAGTCCCCTACACTTAAAGACCCTCACTCTATTTGACACAGAACTTCAGAAAAAAAAGTGCAATAGATATTGGTGGTAGTTTTCAAGTCTGTTGAACTCAAAGGTTAAAAGTTCAAGAACTTCATTAATGTAGTGTTGAAGCCTTAGTGTGACATAATCCAGAATTTATCATGCAATTGAAAGTAAGAGAATGAAGAAAAGAAAGAGCAACAGAAGGAAAGAATTAAAGCAAGGAAAAATCTAAAATAGTTCTGAGAGGTTAATCTTCACAGTTGTTTACTAAACTAAAATCTAGAAGTTTTATTTGTTTATTTTGAATCATGGGCATAATTTTAAACTAACAAAAAGGAAACATACACTTGATTACTCGAAGAATACACAGATAAACTTTCTATTTAATTGTTTCAAAGTGTGTTTCAAACAACTGTGTATGTCTTGAAATAGGTCATATAATTTACTTGAAATTCGGGTTGGAAATAATATGACCACATTAAATCACCATTGGTTTTAATCTTCTAAATTTTAGGGAATAAAATAAGCCCTCAACCAAGTTTTTCTTCATATTGGTAATCTCAAAAATTAGGTTAGATTTATAGTTTTATTCTGGTGATCTAAGTTAACATGTATTTCTTAATTAAAATACTGAGATTTTAAAAATGTGGTATATAAGTATCACATAAAGAGAAGGGATATGTTCTATTTTTATATATTATCATAATCAAAATGATCACTATTCTCATCATTCTCACTAAGTATGTATTAAGCACCCACAAATTATACAAAGCTACACCTTGTCATAACTTACATTTATTAATGTAATATTTGTTATGACATTAAAACTGAATTATTCTGTTTTGATCTTTTAAAGACCTCAAAACATTTTCTAAAGTACAGTAACCCATTCCACAAAAATATTCATTACCTTATCATTGATATTTTTCTCTTTACTGGATCATTTAGAACCAGATTGCTCAATATGGTGGAAGAAGAATAATGCTTTCAAGTCCTGTAATGTTAGAGTGCCTTAGCTTTTTCCTGTTTTCAATTTTCTAGGTTCTGTGTTTTATTAAATTCTATTTTAGTGCTCTATTTTAAAGCTGACTCCAGGGTCTTGTTAAAAAGGTCATCATTCATGAACTAATGGGACCAGGTGACTAGGGTCTATCTTTAATCAGCAGTGGCCCCTTTGAAGCTTCAAAGGATTAATATTGTCTGTATGTACATTCAGTTTTGAACTTCTTGGATGACACAGCAACACACAGGATGACCATTTCTACTAGGCTGAGGGTTTTTCCAGGTGGACAGCTGTCTTTTCTGAACAGGACTCAGATTATACCCACTTCCCTCTGAGCAGTTGTTTCACAGGAGTATCCTTCAATCACATGTCTCATGCTAAGACTCACTGTGAGACACACAGTGTGAATTGGAGTCCAGCACAAATATAAATGCCACCTTCTTTATTTTTTAAAGGCTGCTCTAAATTGTTGGTTCAGGCAAAGTCTAAACCACTAGAAAAATTCTAAAGTAAATAGATTGCCAATTATAATGGAAAAATTGAATTTTATGAAACTTTCATAGCCAGATTTCTAGTTGTACAAATTTCACATCAAAATTTCTAGTAAGAAGGAAGTTTCACATCAAAATTTCTAGTAAGAAGGAAGTCATGATTTATATATTTGAGTAACTTAATTGCTAAAGATTATGCACATTGCAAAGGACAGGTAAAAAGGCTCTGTCATGCAAAGTGGTTAGAAAAACACGCAGAAAAAAAATAATGACAACACAATTTTAAAGCACAAAATACATTTAACTACACAGAACCATAAAGATTTTTGTAGTACAAAGTGATTTATAATAGGATTATAAACTGTAAGAACGATAGGGTCTTTAGAGTTGATCTCATCTACTTTTCTCATTGGTCAAGTCCCAGGCCCAGGGAAACTTGGAAAAATGAGTTGTTTGTTTAATGTCATGTGGTGAAAAAATAGAGAACAAGGCATTGGATCTTGGCCTGTGGGTTTCAATTGCAGTGCTCTTTATGCCAAGCGAGCTTCAGTCATGCTTTCAAGGTAACTATTGGTGCTTTCATAGAAATAAGAAGAAAAATACATTTTTGGGAAGTTTGAAAAAGATGTGAGTTATTTTAGAAGATAGTAAATATTTACATGGGAGGAAAGTTAAATGTTTGATGTAAGAAAGAAAGTGGACTTGTTGGACACTTAAAACTTATGTTCTGAGATTTTACTTTTACTGAAATAACCACTATTAAGATATAGATTGTTATTGAGACTGAGAATTAAGAACAAAATGATGATTAAAAACCACATATTTTTATTAACAAATATATTAGAAAAAAAATCAAGGTCTTTATCAACTCACTAAATTGGTAGGTAAGTCTCTATAGTTATAGGGCCCAGCAAGTTCATAAACACAATTTTTATAAATTATGTTGAAAAGTGATCAAGTGGGCTTATTTATTTTTAAAACAATATGCATTCATTGATTAATAAACAACAATTCTAATGATTATGAGACAAGAATAACTGGTTAATGGCTTTTAAACTATAACAGCAAATTAAAAATCTTTTTTAGAAAATCAGGCACACTATTTTCTTTGTTAACCCTATCATCCTAAGTGGGAAGGATAAATTAAGGTGTTGCTTCATCTTTGTTACAGACTAAATGTTTCCCCACCACCCAAATTTCATATGTTGAAATATAATCCCCAAAGTGATGCTTTTTGGAGGTAGGGCCTATGGGTGGTGATTACGTCATGAGGGTGGAGTCCTCATGAATGGGATTAGTGCCCTTAGATCCAAAGACCAGAGAACTAGCGGAAGCATTCAAGGTGAAGTTGGCTTTCTGCAGCAGAAGATGGCCCTCACGGCCAGATGATGCTGGCACCCTGATCTCAGATTTCCAGCTTCCAGAACTGTGAGAAATAAATGTTTGTTGTTTAAACTACTCAGCCTAAGGTAATTTGTTAAAGTAACCTAAACTAAGACAGCCTTTCTAAGACAGCCTCTCAAATCCATTTTCAGATTCCTGAAGTGATTAATGAGGTCATACATCCTACCAGGAAAGTTAGGTAAAGTAACCAGATTTTAATATCTTTACAATCTGAATTAACAAGGTTAAAATGGATCTTTTTAAAATCTCACTTAGCATGTGAAAAAGTATGTCTCTTTCTTTGATCTCAGTTAAACTTTTCTGTATTCACTGTTTATTCTATCATGTTGCCAGCTGTATACCTGTTATCTAATTAAATATTAATTCAATCTGTGTACATAGAAAAAACCCTAAAAGTATATATATTCACATATCAACAGTATTATCTTGGTAGAGTGAAATTATACATTTTTATTTATAATATTTTTTGCAACGAACATGTATCTCTATCGTAATGTTAAACAGTCTTTCTCATGTAATGTCATTGAAAAAAAATTGACATCTAGTGAAAAGGACAGAAAGAATAAAAAATACATTTTCATTTTTTAGTAGTCTCTACTTGTTTTCCCACAAAGTGGGAAATGAACTTGTGTTTTTTTCAATTATTTATTGAGTGCCTATATGCATCTGGCACTGTTTCAGAGTTTGGGATATGTCAGTGAACAAAAAAAGTGAGAATACTGCTTTCTTAGAGCTTAAATTCTAGTGAGAATCAATTAGAAAACATCAGGAAAACAAGGAAGTTGTTAAAGGTAAGACTATAAAAATTGTCCATGAGGAGATTGTGGTCAATTGTGTGTAGAGCAAGCAAAGTACTAAAAATAGGAAAATGTGGAGGAATACTGAATCTCTTTTGAGTACAATTTTGTTGGCTATGCTAATAACAGTTTATATAGGAAAGAGTTTGAATTTAGCCAAGAGAAGCTGGTCATCAGTAACACAGATGATACTTTTGCAGGTTTGAAATCATTAAGGAAATAAAGAGAAAAATCTTACCTGTAGGGAGCAGAGGCTTCAAAATATGGTTCATTGCTCTCATTGTGCTGCTGAAATAGTTACATGAACTAAATAAGAAACAAGAGTATTATTTGCATTTACACTTAAAGTTCATAAGTTGCAGGTTGTTCTTTAGTATAGGAGAAAAAGCACATAAATTAATCAGGAATTAAATTGCTTGAATCAACATTAATTCATTGAAAGTTCTAGTCCATATGATAAAAGGATTATTGTGAGCATGTTGGAATTTCATCATTTTGATCATCCTGCAGTATTCCTCTTTACTTTTTAAAAACTCAAATTATTAATTGTCTCCATATGGAGACTTACTTTGATTCATTTTTCCTCCCTTGCTCCAATCTCTGTTAGGAGCATAATTCTGTGCTACATTTAGTTAGATACTAGTCCTTCACACATTCTGCTTCAATTGTAGGTTTTCTTATCCTATTTTGCCAGAGCATGCTCAAGAGCAATGATTATACCTTTTTCTTTTCTGCATCTATATCTCTATTCTCAGTGCCATAGCCTTCCACTCATAAATAACTAAAGTCATTGTTGTAAAGACTGGAATGAAAGAAAATTTGAGTTTCCTAGTCTTCATTCTACAGCTTGATCACTATTTTACAGCTACAGCAATAAATTTTCCATGATAGTAAACATTTTTTCAAGGCAAAAAGATGTTTTCTAAATTAGAGCCACATATGGGAATTAGGACTCTTGCCTCCAACTTAAAGTCATGCAATTGTAAAACCCCTTTGCTCTAGAATGCCAGTCTCATAGCTCTTTTAGAAATTGTCTCTCCAAATGCCATATGATACTAAGTAAAGCATTTAAATTTTATTATATTTTCAGTGCTATATTACCAGTTCATGTCATTCATTCATTATTTGAGGAACATCCTGATTACACAATAGTTACTGAACTTTCTTCTTTTCATGAGACTTACAAACTAGGATAGAGGCAGGTGATAATAAAAAAAAGAATGTGGTACAAATGCACTGAAAGAAAAGAATAACAGACATTGGAAATAGAAAATGCTAGAAAAGGTCAACACTTGAAGCCTTCTTACGTCATCTGTAAGTTTGACTGCGGTAGTTTGCCACCAAAGCTCTGTCTGTGCTTATGCAATGTTATTCCCAGCAAGCAACAGTATACCAAATTGTTGTAACCCAAGAATATCATGGTTGAAGTTCTACTGTGTCTTCAGGTGTGTGTTAATGTGTCTCACATTGCAGCCGCTTGAGTATTCTGCTGTATATATCCAAGCATATTCAGGTCAACGTGATATGTCTTACAAAACATTACTTTAATACAAAATTTTTGTGGGGGAACACCCAAATATACTATTATATATTTTGAGTAACAAAGGGAATAATGAAGAAAAAAGAAAAGGGGTTAGAGGATGTCCCCAAGAATTATTAGAAAAAAATAAGGCAAATGATCTGTTACAAAATTTACACTTCCAGCTAGATATCAGGTAAATCGACCAGCACTGAAAACATTATATTATGTACAAACCTGACCTATTACAAAGGATGCAAAGTGATATTGATTGCAAATTCTGATTCTAATTTATTTCCAATAAATTCTGTAAACCTTACAGAAGAAATGTGGTCCATGTCATTTAAGTAAGAATTAAAAAAGAGAACCAACCGTGACACAATTATAGTGGCACAGAATTTCAGAGAAGAAATGGATCTTATTAAGACATTTAGGTAACTTTGTAGATGAAACCAAATGTAAGGAACTGTTGAGTACAGATCACCTTAGCAGAGAGAAGTTCTGGATAATGCTGTCTCCATTCAGATTTTAATATAAACTTCACTCCCTTGTGCACTTCTCCCATACGTCTGTCACTATATGAATGTGAACTTCTAGATTACTCTCACATATCTCTGAGTCACTGTTTAGCACAGAGTCTGGCATAATCATTCTATTATATATGCTTGATTGCTGCCTTGCTTGCTAAATAAATGAGTGAATGAATGATGAATGAATATATGGCAGACTTTATGCAGACTATGGTAAGTCATGGAGCTAAAAACAGAGCATCTGATAAAATGACTCAACTTTTGGGAAAAAAATCTCTCTCAAACTTCTACAGAATAATAAAAAGAATCACAAGTTCAATTTTAATTTTAAGTAAACATAAAGTCAAAATTATTGAGTGCAAAGCGTGTGCCAAACCATTTTAATTGTGTTAAGTTGATTCCCATAGCAATCCCCCCAGGCAGATATTATCCTTAATGAGAAGAAAAAGTGACTGAGCCTAAGGGAAATTAAATAAATTGCCAAGAGTTCCATAGCTAAAACAAAAGAGCTAGATTTGAATGCAACCCTAGCTGACTGCACAGCCCATGCCCTTTCTACTCTGTCATTCTTCCTTCTATTGAAAAATGATTTGGAAAGGTTGTGTTTGGAAATGCAAGAGGCTATTATATTATTAACACAGAATTTATAACAACTATGGAAACAAGCATTGAACAGAATTTAACCCACACCCTAAACTTTAGGGTAACATTTTAAAAATTTTGAGAGAAAAAGAGTTTTGATTCCATGGCCATTCATTTTAAAATGGAAGGTGGATTCAGTGCTATAAAGACTCTGAAATATGAAATTAAGAGTAACATCACTGAGCTGGCTCCTTCTAAATATCCTGACTTTATCACTTACTGGATGAATGATCATGGGAACATGACCTCTCTGCACCTCATTTTCCTAATTTGTAAAATGGTGATAACAGCAGTACTTTTTCTTGTATGTCAATTGAAGGATTACATGACATGCAATTGTAAAAAAATGCATTAGCGAATGGTAGTTGTAATACTGAAGATGAAGAAATGCAAGGAACCAAAGGGTTAATCATAAAACAGAATCAGATGAGTAACATAGGAGAAAAAGGGGCAAGTCAAGACAGAATGGGACAAAGGCCAGTGGAACCAATTGGCATCAAAAATTTTCTCTAAAGTGAGGGTTGAAGTAGCTTTCAAAGTCTCTTAAGAATAAAGTTTACCTGGAAAAGGTGAGTACAATTTGGCATGGGTCTGCATGACCATACCTTTTCAGAGAATGAAAATATCAGGAATCAAAAAGAGGTTAAAGTATGAGAAAAAGTGACTAAAATGTACAGAATTCAATACAACCAAATGTAAAAGTCCAAATTTAGGCTCAAAAAGTCAAAATAATCTGGAGAAATTTAGCATTACTTTGTTAACAAATTTATTTAACCAATTAAATATCTTAATAGTAAGTATCATTATATTGCATATTTATTTACCTATTTGTTTACATGTATATGGCATCTCTTTCCTCACCAGGATGTACATTTCCAGACAGCAGGGTGCTCATGCGTCTTGTCCACAGCTGCCCACAATGTGCTGCTCACAATGCTGGTACACTGCAGGTACTTCGTAAATAGTTTTCAACAAATATGTTGATTTTTAAAATACATTTCCTATACTTAACTTTTGTGGGGCACGTTACTTAATCTGTCTTAGCTGCTGAGTGTTTATCTCCAAAATTGTTATAATTAATGAGACAATATATGTAAAGTGCTTGGCCTGATATCTGGCATTTTGCAGCTTTTCATAAATGCTAATTCTACTCTTTCTGCTCAGTTCTATGTAGAGGATAAATCCTACAGATGGCAGAGGTGTTTTCTGGTATGGAATGACACAAGAGTAATTTTTAAATAGCATACTTCAATAGATTGTCCAATTTTTTTTTTTTTTTTTTTTTTTTTTTTGAGACAGAGTTTCACTCTTGTTACCCAGGCTGGAGTGCAATGGCGCGATCTCGGCTCACCACAACCTCCGCCTCCTGGGTTCAGGCAATTCTCCTGCCTCAGGCTCCTGAATAGCTGGGATTACAGGCACGCGCCACCGCACCAAGCTAGTTTTTTGTATTTTAGTAGAGACGGGGTTTCACCATGTTGACCAGGATGGTCTCGATCTCTTGACCTTGTGATCCACCCGCCTCGGCCTCCCAAAGTGCTGGGATTACAGGCATGAGCCACCGCGCCCGGCCAGATTGTCCAATCTTTTACATATTTTATCACTTATAGAAACTCCTAAATTATTGTTACAATAAAAGTTTATACTTACTCTTATATCTAGTAAAATATTGATGAAATTCAAAGAAATTTAATTTTTATCAAATTTCATAAACACTATTGATCTTTATTACGTTATATAAAGATCATATCATCTCTCTTTTCAAAAGGCTGTATGGCTGAGCTTGGTGAACTTAGATTAAATAGCCATATTACAAGGAATATAGAGAAGCCATTTTTTCATTATGTAATTTTTTAAGTAAAATTAACATTGAGCTCTTGGAGACATCAGTTTTAATAGTAATAATTGTGTACTTAGGGTTTCTTGTAGTTAGACAGAAGCACTGCACAGCAGTAGAACAAACCACAAAGGGTTATTTCACTGTTTTTATTTTTTAAACTCCAACTCTAAATGAAGACAATTATATTTGAGATGTACGTTTAAGAATCGGGTGAATCATAAGGTCAAATTGTCTTTAAACCAAAATCAAATGACCATTGAAATCTCTTACAAAAGACATTTGGCTTAGGAAAATTGTTTTCTGTTACTTGAGACTTGGCATTTATACATTTGCTGCTTTAAAATTACTTCTAAAGATTGTATTTGTATTATAATGGAATTGTTGTGCAAATCTGGCTTAATACATAAAATGAATGCTATTACAGTGTCCCTGATGGCTCCATCACGATCCATGAAGAGTTCTGACCATTCTTACAGGTCTCTGTACAGTCTGCCCTCTGGTGCCCTAGGCCTGTGCTACCAGTCACGTTCTCCAGTTCATCAACTCTGAAATAAAAAACAAGTTCTTAGCTCAAAAGTAAACTTGATAGATATAGTCTGAATTCAATTTCAGAAAATCAAATATGTCAAAGACTAATTTTGAAAGAAGGTTTTCTACCATTAAACAAAATACAAAAACAAAACTCTCCTAAAATGCCAGTTGAGCATAGCTCTGGCATTATCAGGAAAAAGGTATAATATAAAGAAAACATTTTCAGTATACTATGATTGACATTCTGCAAAGATTATAAACTGATTTTAGAATTTCTGAAACTGTAAGTTTCTATTGGGAAAATGATCTATACAGGGAATGCACTTATTAATGACAGTCCTCTTCATTATTTCACATATTCCTTCCTAGGAAAATAAGTTATCAGCAAGTATTTTTTCTTCTCACATATATGTTTAAAAGTTAAGCAGAGACTCAGATAAAGTCTACTTACTGACCCTTACGTGCAAAATTTCTTTTTTTAAGGTTGGCACCCCAAAGTCTTCTTTAAATAATATAGAAAATAAATTTGAGGAAAGGAAAATCATATATTGAAACTCTAAAATACAATTAAGAGTTTATAAGTCATATGATGAAAATTTATTTTACTAATTTTAAAAAGCTGTCAGATTTTATAAAAACCATCTTTATATTCTAAAAGTTGATATTTAAAATATAATAAGTGTACAGTCTTAATCTGTAATGATAAAATTCAGGCTACTTAATAATTAATTGTAATCAATTTATAAAGATTACTAAATTTGGAATCCACTAGTTGAAAAGGGGATAATAGCAATATTTTTGTAGCATTAACAGTTTATAATAAGTGACTTTTCACACATACAATATTATTTATATGAATAGAACTCTTTGAAATGCATAGCAAAGTTTTGTCTTATAGAGGAATAGTCAGCATTTAAAAAAAAATAAGCATTGGAGAACCCACAAATCTGAAAATTTTGCATTAATTAAAGTATGAATTCATTTGTTAAAGGGAGAGTAGAGTTACAGCTGATTTTAATGATGAGCTATATTGAATTGCTTGCACAATAGCACACATGTCTTTGATGATACCAACCTCAGAAATAGATCATTTTAAGCAGCAAAGGCAGCAATTATAGAAGGATGTCAGGTTACAAAAACTGAGCAATTAGACAAGAAATTATCAGGGCATGATTCAATGTAGGTATGGGTTTTTTTTAATATTAATTTCTGTTATATCTTTTTATAATTAAATATTTTAATCTCTCTCAAGATCTCTCTAGTTTAACTAAATCCTCCCACCAGATATGCAAAATAAAACCATGCTAGTCATTTTGGAATTGTGAAAAAAAGGAGGTAATAGCGTGTTGTGTTCAACTCTACTGCTCCAATTCATTTCAATGAGAATCAGTCAATAAAAAGTCCCTGTTTCAGCAAAGGCGGGAGAAGAAACAAAAGGACTTAATGAAATGATCTGTTTACAAAATGCTAAGTGAGGGTTCTATGAGAAAACAGCATTAAATCCAATTTTGGTTTCCTAATGCAATTTAGGAAGTCTTATATGCTCCCAGTTTTTGCTTGTCTTTTTTTTTTTTTTTTTGTGAATGGACTGAGACATGTGGTCTTTTTTCTTTCCTTAACATTAATTTTTTTAAAGCTATTTAACTTTCTTACTCTTCAACTTTGCTACAGTATTTCTGAATAGCCCAGAAAAGATAAATCAATGCCTGAACTGTAACCTTACACTTATATACTTGTTAAATGACTTTTTTTACAGTCTGTTATTGCTAGAAATTGGATTGCTTTTAAACTAATGCTGTCTGGCGGGCAAAAGTGAGTGAAACCGCAAAGCCTGGAGGAACACTAATTACTTGTTTTAATTAGCAGCAACTTTCACTAGAGTATAATCTCCCTACAGGCCACTTTTCGGTAGGTGTGGAAAAAAATCATGTAGGAACAAACTGATAATCTCTTACTTGCCCCTAAATGAGAGCAGAACTCTGATTCTAGTATAGACATATCATTTGTACAAGCCTCTAAACCCTCAGGACACAGGGCCTACCAGGCTAGGCTACCCAATTCAAAAATCTTTAGCAATCAGTTGTACAATAGAGCCCTTATTTTATGCTGCTACATCATAAAAGTGGTCCTTTTGTTACATTTCCATCCTTAAAAGGGTCTTAATCCCTTTCTTTTCAGACCAGTCTATGGCAAATTCCACTGGGACATCCCATTCGCCACAAGGACTGAAATGACCCACTCTGAAAGCAGCATGTGAAGCTTTGAGCCTTTCTTCCCCCCGCCACTCTCCAGAGAACATTAAATCGTACTTTTCATTCCCCTCACCATAGGGGGAACCCCCTTAATGATGACAGAGAAAGAAAAATTCCATCACACTGTCCTATGATACCATTCTGCTGTCAAGCAGGCGTTTCCCTGGTCAGAGAATCAAACATGGCTTCCAGCAGGTGGATGTTGCTGAAGGTCACAGGCAGCAAAATGCAGAGGTTACACATGGAGGAAGCACAGGTTCCCACAGCAAATTAAGTCATCTGTGAAGCCTTCTCATTTCCCAGCGACTAAATTTATGACTGCTTTTAAGGGTCATCATCACTTGCATGCGCATGCACTTTATTGAAAGTATTTGAGATTTGGAAGAGCGGGATTGTCCCAATTAAAAATACATACATGAGCTACACGTTTAAAGGAAATGAAGAAATTTTAAAATGTGTTTATGTAACTCTTTTTGTTACCGATTAGGGAGATAAAATTTTAAGCAATTTTAAAACAAAAGTGTAAATAGTAGATTGAACATGAGCATGTTGCTAAAGTAAAGGTTGTAGTCTGGGAAATAGTAACATTTCCCCTTGATACGAGAAAATCCCTATTTTACTTTTTACATCAAAGGGCCTGAAAAAAATCCACAGCATTAAAGTTGCATAATGCTATTATAAATCTTGATAACTATGATATGGATTCTTATAAGGCTTGAAATATGCCTTTTATTAAAACAAATTTAAACTAGCAATTTTTTATAAAATAACAATATGAAATAGTAAGTCAGTAATTTTTATTAGATTCAATGCCATGTAATTTAATTCAAATTAAAAATAAAGTTTTCTCATAGGTTTTACCACTACTTAGTTTTCTTATTTAATATGCCTTTTAAATTATACCGTAGTTTCTTCTCAAACATTGAAAATGAATAGAATCTATTCTATTTTATATAAATGTCCCAGATAATTGTGTAATAAATCTTTGCAAGTGTTGACATTTCCAACTGTAAATGACGATATCATTGTAGATATTTTTTGACCAGATTATATTTTTCAAAAAATTGAAATTCATTGCTTTATTGGTTCTTTTTTAAATTAATAACTTAGAAGAAACCTTAACTGAAAATCCACACTCCACTCCTTTTCAGGTATAACTTTATGTATATACCACATATTCTAGGAAAATATTATATGTACAAATAATTCCATAGTGTAATATAATATATACATTCATTTATTTCACATTCAAAGATTTAAGAATTTTAGAATTACAAAATCAAAAACCTAAAAATCAAACTCAAAACCAAACAAAGCAACTTTATAACAACAAATATTGGCTCTACCATTCTTACATTACTCAGGTGGTAACATTTGCCCATATGTGATTATTTGAAATATTAAGATGAAAGAATCCTCTAAATGCTTATACTGTAACATTCCCTTGTTATGACAGTATGTTTCTCTCCAAGTGCTTTATTTTAGTTTGCACAAGGGTGCCTTTAGTTACTGTTTTGTAAAAAGTGAAAAATTCAAAAAGCATTTATACAAAATTACTGAATCTGTGTCTTGAGATTTGTTTTCTTCTATGGCAGGCTTTGCGGGTAGCTTGTGTCTGGGGTCCAGCCTGCTGGAGGGTTACAAATGCAATGCATGAGATAGCAAAAAGAGATCTGAATCAAAAAAAGTAAACATCTAGAATAAAGAACAGTTGAAAGGGGCTTTGTGAACAAGGGGTGTTGCAGTAGAGAATGGGTTTGGGGTGAGGCTGCCCCGGTTCTTTGTTCCTCTTCACAGCGGTGGCTCTGAGGGACATGCATTGTCCCCTGAATGAACTGACCGTCTCTCAAACAGACTAATAGCCACCCCTGTAAGCATATTTAAACTATCAAGCCTAAATATTTAGAGTTATTTAGGGCTCTTTTTTCATTAATTAGTGGCTACCTACCTCCAATTCCTTGTTTTTCTGTACAGTCTCTTTCCCTAGTACTTTCTACAAGAAGCATTCTGAAGTCCAAGGCTGAATGCTATGGCTGAAACCTGATCCTGTTTAATTAAGTCTGAAGAAAAGTCTTATTTTATAAGACTCATGCTGTATAGAGAACATGTGCATCATGTGAGATGCAAACTCAAACACAATTTACTCTGACTTTAACTTTAAATTTCTAGGCAGAATATCTTTTTTGAGTACCATTTTATTTTTCTTGCTCTTATGTGGAAAAAGGAAATCCATGTCTGAAGAAGTAGCATTCAGAATCTGTCTACTACCGGAGGAGAAAAAAATTGACGAAATGCAGGTTGGAAAGAGGAACTATTGAAAAAAGAAAGAAAAAAACATAGTTTTCCCCCCCACTAAATATCAAGGTATGTGTGTTTTATAATCTTGAAGATTCTCTAGGTAGATGTCTTGATGGGAAATAAAACTTGAATGTCCATGAGGGATTCAATCACAATTTCGAAGTGTCATTTAAATTCCATTATTAACTTTTTCAGTGCTGTGAGTGGTGATTAGAGTCTTAGGAAGACACTATTAATACATTGAGTGGATTTAATTACTGAAAATCCAAGTGTAGAATATAAGCATATTTTTATCATTATTTATATTACTATGTGTTAATACATGTGTTATATAGCTTACAGCTTATTTGATAAGGCCTTATAGAAATGGTAGATTTTTCTTCTGAGATAACAACTGATAAACCTAAAAAAGCAAATACTTAACTCTGACACAAAACACCTTTCCCAATTATGCATATGGTAAGACTATGAAAGTGCAGGTATACTTACTATATTTTAGTAATTTAGTTATTTTACTTTTGAAGAGCATTTGCCTTTGACTTTAAAATGTAAATGCCAAAACAAAGGTAATTTTACACTTGAAAAGATGTGATAGCACAAATAAATATTTTAATTATAAAATAATTTATTAGTATGTAATATAGTTCTGGTTACACAATTGCATTCAAATTATAAAAATTAGTCAGGTGGCATTATTTGTGCCTTTTTTAGTATATATATTTTGTTTTAATGAATATCCTATTTAAAATTGTACAGAATTCCCAGAATCCCAAAATTTCAGAAATTACTTGGGAAATTATTTGATAAAGATATCCTAAAAGGTTATTCTTTTTGAATGGACAATTCTATATTCAGATCACATGGTGGAAGCATCTGACCATTCCTTTAAGCATCTTTAAAAAGAATATAAATGATAAACATGAAAAAACTCTGTAAACCAAATGCAAATTGTAATTATGAAGTATTGTTAAAATGATATAGGGGATAGCAAGATGCATGAGACAAGATGGCTGACTTCTGAGATATCAAAATACAGAAAAAAGTCGGGCATATTCATATCTAAGTGTGTCAGTTGTTCTGATTGAAGTACAAAGAACCATGGAGTATATTTGATAAATGCTTACAATGTGTCAGTTACTGCTCTAAGAGTTTGTTTGTTTGTTTGTTTGCTTGTAGACAAGATCTCCTAGTAGCATGATCATAGCTCAAATGCCTGGGCTCAAGTGATTCTCCTGCCTTAGCCTCCTGAATTGCTGAAACTACAGGTGCAAGCCACCACATCTGGCTAATCTGTTTTATTTTTTAGAGATATTCTCACTATATTGCACAGGCTGGTCTCAAACTCCTGGTAATGCTGTTATAAATATACTCCATAGCTCACAAAAATCTGTTCAACTAATGGTTCATATTTCTGTGCTAAACTTATGGATAAAATTGCTGTGTTTTATGCTTTATGAAGTACTCATTATTTTCACTTTTATCTCTTGGTTCTTAAAAAAATTTTTAAAGAGGTACTCATTATTGAATATCCATTTATTGTGTGTACTTGGCCACATCAAAAGCTTGCCCTATGATTATTATGCACACACAATCTAGCAGAAAGAAATATGGAATCACTGAATATATGATAATAAATCATATAGTGAATATACTTTCATAGTATTCTAGAAGAAGATTAGAACAGTAGATTTGCTCTGACTGGTAGATTTAGGAAAGACTTCAAATTAAAAATGTTACTATTTAATCTTGATTGATGATTAATTTAGATTACAAGATTGACATTTAACCTGGAATCTGAAAATGAAGAATATTTTATGAGTAGACAAGAATGAGAAAGAGATGTTCTTTCTTGAATATTCCTGATATCCATGTAAAGATGTATTTACACTCTGTGGAATATATTTTTCTTTCTTGAACTGTAACTGTTATAGGACAATTTCCCATTATTCTTATACCCTTATACCCTAGGAGTAAGGCTATGATTTCAAATTGCCTTTTATCCAGAGTTCAATTGCCATAGCATTTGAGAATATAAATCCTATTGAGGTTTTGATACATGTTTGCAAATTCTTTGACACTTTCCAATGGAAAGGTAGGGTCAATTTCCCCTCCCTTCCAATCTGGCTGGGCTTTCAACTACTATAAACAATTGAATATGCTAGAAATGACACTTAGGACTTCCAAAACTAGTTTACAAAAGGCAGTGATGCTTCTGTCCTATTTGCTGGAACACTTGTCCTTGGACCCTTGTGCTGCCATATAAAAAGTCTGACTTACCTGAGACCTTTGTGTTAAAGAGGATTCAGCCACCAAGCACAGCTAAGCCTTGTCCTCCATATTCTATCCCCAATCTAGGTGCTAAAAACGCAGGTAAAGCCGTTTTTGATCTTTTAGACCAGCCCATCCATCAGCTGAATGTTACCAAGTGACAGCCATCCATGGAACATGGAAAAACAGATTCACCTAGCCAGGCTGCATCCAACTTCTCAACCCACAGAACATGAGGTATAATAAAGTGGTTGTTGTTTTAAGCCACTAATTTATGAGATAACCTATTACACAATGATACAAGCTGGAACAAATGAGAACAAATCTGCTCAATTTTTTTTTTACATATATTAAAACTTTTGCCTTTTTGGATCCAATTATAATCTTATCCTTTTCATTCCTTCTCTAGATTTGTTGAATGAGTGAATATAAGATTGAATTAATAGTACAGGCTTTTACATTAAGTAAATAAATACACAAAATAAATATATTGTAATAAATTTTGATAAATGCTATGAAGTAACCTAAAAGAGTGTTATGAAATACAAATGCTACAAGAATCTAGTGCTCAGGGAAGATTTCTCTTCAGAAGTGAAATTTAAGTCAGGCCTGAAAGATGGGAAGGAACAGGCAAGGGAAGATTGAAAGAGTGAACTTTCTAAGAAAAAGGAGCAGCTATGTGATAAGTCCCTGAAATGAAAAAGAGCTAGGAAATTCAAGAATTCATAGGAAAATGAAACAAAACAACCACTACAACTGAAGCAAAATAAGCAAATGAGAGAACAACTCAAAATAAATTTGGAGATATGGCTCAAGAGCCATATTAAACAGAAAAATTCCTTTTAAACAATTTAGATTTAATTCCAAATTCAAAGGGAAACTATGCAATGTTTTATAGGAACTAGCCATTATTGTTTCTATTTATACATAAAATATTCATCAGATCTCATTCTGCTAAAATATTATATTTATGACAGTAATACAGCAGATGACTTTTTATTTTAGTCTTTATTTATTTGTGGAAATTAACTTTGAATTTTTACTTGCAAAACCAAAAGCATGTTCTCAGTAGGAAAAGTCGTGACGCTCTTTCCCACAACTTGTCTCCAAATGGTAACTTTCCAGAGAAGTCTCTATAAACTATAGTGGAATGCGGAGTTAAGTGGAGAAAGGAAAAAGGCTCACGTGGAATATAGATTTGAAGTTCTGTCTGTTCTCAACATTGGAAAAAAAGTACATTTCCAACTGTCATAGTAAGGACTAAAACTATTTCTAATGGCAGTTGTAAGCCTCAAGTAAAATAATCCATATACTTCATTCACGACGTGGTGTGTCATGTAGTGAAGTTTCAATAAGTGGTATTATTGATACATTTGAGTTGTAAAAATTTGGCTAGGTGACTTTTCTCCTTAAATGATATTAAGGATGCTTGCAGGGTGGACTTTCACAAGTTGAGTAGTCCTTGTCAGTAGCACCCATTTATTTAGAGAGGTGAACTCTTCTAAGTTACATGGAATACACCTGGCAATCACTGAATACAGCCCTTGCTTTGATAACAAGATAATTAACTAATTTTATAAACAAGCCCAAATTATAAGACATGATTAAGAAAAAACTATTTCTTAAAATAGGAAATTTTAAAAATTTCTCTTATGGCTTATAGCACAATGATATCAATATCATTTGGAACTGCTTCACACAAACCTGAATATTTAATATAATCAAAAAAGACTGAAGCAGTATGGGCTCTTCTTTCATCTTTATTTTCCCAGTTCATCATGCCACAGGTATTTGAGTTTGGCCACTTTTCTTTCTCACGCTCTTCCCTGATCTCCAAGCAGATGCAGAAGCACTAACCAAGGATTCCCAGAGAGAAAGAGAGTAGAGCCATGAGATGAAGGGAGCCTGGGTCCCTAAATCACCATGTGGGAGCTCTTTGACCAAAAGCCGACATTGAGCTGCTATGTGAGAAGAAAGAGACATCTTGCCCAATAAGAAATTTATTGAGCTTTTTAGATTGTATTTTAGCATTTGGGGTAACTTGATTCATATGATCGCATATTCTCCATTCTCTCCAAAACACTCTATTCTCTCAAAAAATAAGCATGTTGTTTAAAAAATAAGTCACTGAAAATTGCCTTTTTTTTCTCTAAAGAAATTTCCCCACTTAGTTGTCTCTTTAGGGCCATCCTCCCAGTGTCTCAGCCTCAATATCTTGGTTCTGGTTGTCACTGGCTCCATCTTGCCCCTCGACTATAAGTGGCTACCATCTTCGGTAAAGCCTGAATTCTCAATGATCCTCACATCTAGCCCTTCCAGCTGACTTAGCAGTTTAGACTTTTAGCACCCTTCAATGATCATTATGTCAGCAATCCAAACCCCAATTTATTTGGCTCTCAATCTGTACTCAGCATTGTGCCAAGAAATATGTTAGTCAGAGTCCAGCCAGGAGATGAAAACCACACCAGTAATTTGAACAGGGAATATTTAAAATAAAGAATTGTTAACTAATAAATAGGACTTTAAAAGGACTCCAAGCCAAGTGAAATAGTAAATGTAGAAAGCAGCTACTATATCTAGGGCTAAGGGAGAAGGAACAAGAAGAAACTAAGAACTTAGAAGAGGAATCCTCTCTTAACGCCAAGACTCAGACCTTATGGGAGAAAGTATGACTATCACAGAAACACATGGCCTCCTGATGGTTAAGAAACTTGCTGAAGAAAAAAATGATCCATAAAAGAGTTGAGAAACCTGTAGGGCAATATGTCACTCTGCCTTAGGAATGTACCATTGAGTGGCTGAGAGACTTGCTAGAGGGTACAGGCCCTACATGGTCCCTACGACAGGCTTACCAAGTGGCCAAGAAAACAGTCAGAGATATGAGTGGTCTGGTACCTAAGGAAAGTCTATTTTTAACATTTACTTATGCCCCTGCAGAACTCTCTACTAGCAGGTCTAACACTGAGTCACTGGGCAAAGGAGGAAGTTTGACATGGTCCAGCTATATATAGTATTACAAACCAGGGCAAAGAAGAATGGATTTAGAACTGAGAAAGAATAGCAGAAGCAGCACAGGGAATGAGAGAAGAAGAGCAAAGTCCCCATTTTCCATTAGCTCAGAAACGACTTGGACTGAAATTAAAAAGTCGATATTTATCATAGATTTAGGCAAGTGCTATGATGGAGTATACAAAATGTTCACAGGAATCTAGAGATGGCACATAATACAGGTTAAAGAAATTAAAGAATGATTTTGGAAGAGCCAACTCTGAGTTTCAAAGAGTGAGTAGGCATTAGCCAGATGGGAAAGGAATCATGAGGAGAAAGCTTTTCAGATAGAGGAAATAGAAAGGGCAAAGGTTAAGACTGGGCCAGAGCATTGCTCGTATGTGATTGAAAGCTACATAAACTGCAAAATATGGGGGGAAAAAATATCTTAATAGGTAAGGATGGGCTAGATCACTTATTTGTCCTGGTTTCTAAAACGTTGTTCTAAGAAGTTTGAATTTTATCCTGAAGACATTGGAGAGCAGATGAAGGATTAGAAAACATTAGTAGGCCAGGCGCAGTGGCTCACGCCTGTAATCCCAGCACTTTGGGAGGCTGAGGTGGGCAGATCACCAGGTCATGAGTTCGAGACTAACCTGGCCAACATGGCGAAACCCCATCTCTACTAAAAATACAAAAATTAGCCAGGCGTGGTGGCAGTCGCCTGTAATCCCAGATACTTGGGAGGCTGAGACAAAAGAATCGCTTGAAACTGTAAGGCAGAGGTTGTGGTGAGCTGAGATCATGCCATTGCACTCCAGTCTGGGCAACAAGAGTGAAACTCTGTCTCAAAAAGAAAAAAAAAAGTTAGTAGAGGGGAGTCAAGATCAGAATTACAATGCTAAAAATCCACTGGCTGTGTGAATTCAACATAATTTTAGAAGGATTGATCTCTCTGTTTGCTGGGAAGCCCAAATACTAATGCCTTCACCTGGCACATAGCTCAAAATACAAGCTCAGAAACTATTTGTGGAATAAATGAATGAATGAGAGTTCATTTTAAAGATGGTGACTAACTCTACTTGAGTTAGAGGTGTTTGAATATTCAATTGTGGAAGTTTAAGAGCCAGGTAAAGGCAAATCTCTACGTCAAAAGTATATTCTGCAAAGATACTTAGTGTTGGGAACTGCTGAGATATAGACAGGATTTGAAGCCTTGATCTGGATAAATTTATGTAAAAAGAGTTTATGTAAAAAGAGTTAAATGATATGAAAGAACACTTGCAAAGAACTTTGGAGACATCAATGGTTAAGACAGGAGTAGAGAAAAGGGTTAGAAATAAGACTGAAAAATAAGATTTTTGACTAGAACTTGAGAGAGAGGGAACTTGAAGAAGAAAGAAGAGAATGAGAATACAATCAAAAAAGAAGTAAAGGTCAACAGCTTCAAATGCAGCTTAGGGGTCAAGTAACAGAAAAATGCAATTTTAATATATTTTTAACTGGCTTTCTCTCCCTAAACCTATGATATAACCCACATGTTTATCTGTCGAGTTTTATTAAAGTTTAGCTCTAATCATTTAACTCCCTCTTTAAAAGTCTTCACCAATTCCCCTCAAATCAATTGCCCTTAAGTCCCTTTCAAGAACAATCAACTAGTGCCTCTCCTCAAGACTGATGTGAATTCTCGCTGCTTTGAATCCCATTGAATTTCACTGGGATTTATTACACTCAGCTCTTTGTACTAATATATGTGCATTTTTTCTTATCACATTGATAACCTCTCTCAACTGGGCTGTAAGTTTTCTGACAACAATAGCTGTTCCTCACTCTTTGTATCTCTGCAGATTTAGCATTATGCTTAACTTTTAAAAATTGTACTGTGTTAAGCACTCATCATATTCTGAACACAGAGCTTGATTGCTTTTACCAATAATCTTGTTAACATTAAAACATAATCTGGTTATAAATATTATCATTTTGCCTACTCAGTTAACTTAAAATACATTTTCAAATAACTCCTAAGTAAAAATCTAGAATTTTAAATGTCCTATATGGCTGGCAAGACTGTAAAATACTTTTGTCACGCTGTACTACCTTGGAGAAGGAAGGAAACATATAAATATTTATTTCATTAAGTTGGTTTGTATTGATATAAGTCTTGCAAATGGTTTTAAATTGTGTGGGGCAAATAGTTTACTTCATCTTATTGCATATTTTTAAATTACATAATTTGGAAAACAACTGGCCCTAACCTGCCCCTGTGTGGAAAACATCTTGGATCTCATCTCACAAGAGTGTCTTCTTGAAACTCTCCCACTCACTCTGAGCTTTCTAGAACTAGAAAACTTTTTGATTTCTTGGAAGGTTGTGTGGGAGTTAACTGAGTGAAGAAGATAAGAAAGGTATTCCAGGCTGGAAAAACAGCAGGTGCAAAGCATCATGCAGGAAAGGCACAATAGGTAGTTAGAACTGTCCTAATGATGTTTGTCATGCCCTTCTCAATATCAAGTCTTTACACTGAAGGTTGAAGATAAAGAATAAGAGATGGAGAGTTGTGAGTTTCACCATCATCTTCCTAAATCAAGTGATTCTCTCTTTTTGTTTATCTTTGTATATCGAGCACAGCTAAATCTGACTTTCCTGTTTTCAATATTATTTCTAAAACTTTCTCTCTCCTTTGAGGTTCATTTCATAGTGTTAGTCTTAGAGGTCTATGACATTATCTTCTATTTGCAAAGATGAGCTCTTCAAAAAATTCATGTGATTCTTTTAGATATTCCTTCATTTGTTCCTTTAGATATTTCTTCTTTATTTATACATAGGTTTTATTTCTGTTTTGTTTAACCTTTCTTCTCTAAAAACATTTTTTGGGGCAGAAAGGCATAAGAGGAAGTTCTAGACATCACAGCATGCCTATACTTTTGCTACTTTTTAAATAAATGCTCTCCTAAAAACCTATGTCTGTCTGAGCATCTCCAATAGACCATTTTTTATACTTTTATGAACTCCTAGGTAACATGGCAGAAACTGCTGCTTGTGTCTCTCCAGTATTTAATATTTTTCTTTATTTTCTGAGTGAAAAAGTCCACAAATTTTACCAGGACACATAATAAAGACCATATTTTTCAGCCTCTTGTAGCAAGGCATGTTCCTGGGCCTAAATTTTGACAAATTTGATGTAAATTGAGATTATGTGTGTGCAGAAAGTGTCCTTAAAGGAAGGTGACATAAGTTTCTTTAAAGAGGATGAAATGGTTGGTGCTTTAGCAGCCATCTTGGACTATGTTGAAGAGGGACACATCAGAAATGCAGTAGTAATAAAGAAGATAATGACTAATAGCCGGCAGTATATTTAGTACTTACTGTGTAGCAAGAATGTTTCTTCACACTTTACATGTATTAATTTATACATGCTTCACAGCAATTATACAAGGTAGGGTCTCAATTTCTTCAACCTAAATAGTACTTAAGTGCAGGAATCAAGTAGACAAATTGCCTAGACTGGCGTTTTGATCCTGCATTTTACCATTGGTACCTTACTTAGCAAGCAAAGGGTTAAGAATAGAGTCTGAACAGAAGCAGCACTCATTAAATATTATCTACTATTACTTTTGAGAGTTATTACAAATTACTTTCCACAGTTCCAACTATTTTCATTAAAGTAATCTACCTTTAGTGATTATAAATCTATTTACAGGTGTAGAAATTGAGGCAGAGGGAGATGAAGTGACTTGTCAAAGATTAAATAACTAGGAATTGGTGAAGTTGGGTTCTCTTTCTGTGCTCTTAACCTGTTCTGTTCTGAATGAAAAGCTGAAAGGAGCGTGGGATCTGCACTAATTTGTGATATTGCTACATTAATCCTGGAGAGCTGACCTCTGAACATTTTTAGCAAAGAATGAAATCTCATGCACTAAACTAGTTATTCTGGGTTTTCTGTTGTATGCAGCTAAACTTAATTCTAACAATAGGATGTCTTAATTTCCCCCAAGATTGCTGTCATTGCTAGATCATTAAGCAATTCTTCCTTATATTTCAAAGTGAAGTTCAGAGTAACAATTCTTGTTACCCCTTCTATCTTTTGTGAGATGAAATTATTAGCAACATTAGTGAAGAATCTCACAGGAAAAGCTTGTTTGAGTTTTAACAGAGTTGGTGCTCCCACAGCGATGTGGGTAGATCCAGGCCCCACAGCTATATCAGCATCTTTTCCCAGCCCTTTTTATCAGCTGTATTAGGAAATAATCATTCACATTCTCTGCAGGCTCAGACGTTCAGAAGTACGCTTCTCTCAGGGCAGCACTAGAGTTCTCTCACTTTTTATATTCAATCAGTTTTAAGAATGTTTTTGTCTTTTTTATCATACATGCCTGACTAGTTTATGAACAGGGGTTCTTGTTGCTAAACTCATGCCTTAAAATTCAGTGAGTTTTGAGAAATCATGGACCCCTTCATTTAACATAAATGCTTAGTTCTTCACCAATTCTGCTGGGAATATCTATAAAAAAATGATTGGATTTGTTTTTCAATTTTAGATGTCAGATCCTGTTGAAAATTGTTTAGTATGAAATAGCATAAGTAAAAAATAGAGTAAAATAATGAACAAATTATTAACATTTAAATTTAGAGGTATAGAGAAATCTAATCTGTTACTTTTATTCGTCCCATCTGATGATGCTATTAGATAATGATCTTTAGCTGTAGTGTTAGATCTTTGATCTATAGCTGTTATGATTTTAGACAATTCCAATGATCTAGGCTAGATATAGAAATTCACATTTGCACATTTTACTAATTTGTTTCTTAATTTTATTTTTATAATTCTCAGAAATATGAAGCTGGGAAATTCATTATCAGTACTTGAACATGAGGTAAAAATGAAAAATAACTATTCGGTCTACATTTTATATCAGAATAACCAAATAGAATATCTGTTGAAAGCTCATCTGTTTTTTGTTACTGCTTCTTAGGCAGATGACTACAAGTATGATTTGATTTAAACTAGAATCTTCTCAGATATACTCTGAGTGTAACACTAACACACTAAAGTAAATAGCACAAAACATCCTTTGCCTTTGAAACATAACTGCTGTCATAATGCCCATCTGCTGGCTGTAGGTTTCGAACACCCAGTGACCTCTGACATTTATGACAAATTATGTACCAAAGTACTAGCGATGCCTTGTTAAAATGAAGCCAGAGGCCCTCAAGTTCTCAACCCCTCTTGTCTTTAAAAGCATGGGTTAAACGGCAGCAAGAGGCAGATTGGACAGAAAACAGACATGGCAACAGCTAAAAGGAAATAAAATCCTTATCCTCTAGCCTTTGACTTTTGCAGCTAGCTGCACTGCAATGTGCTTTCAACCATTAAACTACCTTAACCTTCAGAAGAGCCAAGCCAGTTAAAATTGACTGAAAATTTGCACATCGCCACACAAGATTTGATTGATTCTTATTTGAAAATTGCATGGAGGACAGTCACTTACTGTAATATTTTTAACCAACAAAATATGTTTCTCAGTCACCTCTGGTGCACAATGAAATTGATGTCATATAAAAAGCAATGTGAAGAACACTTTTCAAAGTCACGAAGTTAGTCTTGCTGCAAAACACAGTAGCACCAGTTGAATTTATACAGAGCAGGCTAAAGTGTAAATGTTTTTTATAAAATACATTAAAAATTCACTTTTTGGACCATAATTCCAAAGATAGACACATTAATTGTATACACATAAGATAAACCAAAATTAGCTTGTATTTAGTATAAAGATCTCTGTATTTTTTGTAAAGATAATTATTTTATTGCTATCTAATCAAAAAATGATGTAAGGAATATATACAAAATAAATCTGTACAATGAAATTTTATTATGATAAAAACTATGCAAGGCATTTTAAATTTATGATCTCTTGATATAAGGTAATGATCTGCAGACCAGAACCCGAGAATAAATTAATATAATAATTGCTAAGCTTCTGTGGCAAATTGTACTTTATAGAAGAAATGCCTAGAGCCACACATGATAGGACATCATTTCTTTTATAAAGAGACAGCTGGTATACTGTGGGGTATGAAGACATGCTGTAAGCTAACTACAACAGTGGCCATGCCACTTTTAAGTCAGCCTTCAATTATTATACAAGTACAATAAAAATTGGGAGTAAACTATTTACTTTCATTAGGAAATGATATTTGTAGCATGATAGTGATATTCAGCAAGGTAAGCAGGGAAATGGTGGATTCGATTCCCTTCAACACCAATGAAAAAACATTACTTTTGGGAAAATTAGGAGTTCTAAGAATAGAATTTCTCACCTTTTTTTTACTTATTCATGTAAAACAGACTGTATGGTCTTTGGCATCAAAACTTAGAATCTGAGCAAGAAAACCATGGAAAACTAAGGCATTTATTTATGCAAGCAAAACCTACAGCATACTTCCATGTGTGTCTAAAAAGTGGTTTGCCTATTTTTTTTTAATGAGAAAGCTTTTGTAACTTTGTTTTATTAGAGAGATTATTCATCACTTTGAGAACTTCTTTAGGTAAAATGCTAGCTTGTTCAAAGGAGAATTGATTATCAAGAAAAAGCAAACTTATAATTAGGTTTAATACTGTGTACAGTGAGGAAAAGTCAAAGTTTCAGTTGGCAGATTTGACTTTTCATATTGGATTAAATGATAAATAAAAGGAATACTAGAATTATCACCCATACTCATTATTCTTCTGGGTGTGTATCATAAGCTGTGTTGAACAATTATTTTTCTTATATTTTGTCTGAACTACTATTAGAGGGCATGGACCACACATTTAGATAAATGTTCACTATTCTCTCTTATTAGAGTTTTATAAATCATGGGCGCCTGTGTAAAACATGCACATAAATACATGAATATGTCTGTATAGATGTATACATATTTTATAATTATAACTTCATAGTGTTTTATTTTAATATTCTAATTGGCATTTCAGAGATAAAATGTGATCTTAGGCATTTGTCTGCATCTTAGCTTGTCTGCAATATATTTTCACTTCCTTTCTGCCTTTACGTTTCAGCAAATTCTCTTACTCTCATCCAGTGCCTTTGTCTACTTTGTCCCTACAAAGACCACTGCTGCCTTTTTGCCCTTTTCCCACTACCTATCATCAAAATTGGCATCTGTGATGTAGTCCCCAGGACACATTTTCAGCTTTGGATCACACCAATGAATACAATGGGCCCTTAGAGACTTTCCATGGAATGTTTGATCAGGAAATTTGGAAATCATATAAAACAGTGATTTTTCCATAAATAATTTTTTTAAATTAATAAAACTCTTTTACTTTTCCAAAGATATCTATGGTTAAAGTATAAGTGAGAGAATAAGGCTCTGATCACTAATCTTGACCTAATTCTCCCTGATGTTCTCTCCAGCTAATGTGGCTTACAAAGAACTCTATGAAAAAAGCCCTGATATAGTCCAACTGTACAGACACAAGACTAAGTCTACAGGGAGTGAAGGGACTTTGGCTTCTTGCCTGACATTTTCCTCCTTACACAACCTCTTTATACTTTAAAACCCCTTTCCTGGAACTCCTGCTCCTTCATGACCTCACTGATTCCTCATAGATAAAGTCATCAAATACTATTATGCTGTCATACACTTTTTCTTAGAGTTTTTAAAGAATGCTTTGCTGAAATGATGCCATCAGAAAAGAAACATTTTTGCCTCTATCTCCTACCAACGTCAAACCACAGCAGGTACCCATTAAATGTTAACATAAGTCATTATTTTCTTTAGAGTTGACAAGAATTACTATACAGCTTGATACTGGCAGAAACAGAACTAAAGTGATCAGTTTTTCAATCTTTATTGTAACAATTTACTGTGTGATTTTACTTGAGACATCTTTCCAATAAGTCTCGTGATCAAGATCTTTATGTCAGTACCCAACTCAAAAAAGGTGAATGAGAATTTCAAATACAAAATAAAATAAAATAGATTTACCTATGCTGAAGAAGTTATGTTGTACCTTGCTTTGTGGTTAAATTTGTCTGTTAACACCTGTGACTGCCAAAACTATCTTTTCCCCTGGGGATTTTGCTTTCCTGCATTAGTACTTTCTGATCTTAGTGTTTGCTGATAGATGATATTCGCCCTACCCTCCTCATCTGCTGTAACTGCTGTTTCTTATTATGTAGCAAACGTGCCTCTACCACCTATTCCTAAGACTTTATACCTCTACTGTCTACCCATTGGCTCAATACTATGGAGAAAAAATTGTGGTACCCTAGGACTGTCTGAAATACAATGGGTTATTTTAAAATATAAAAATTCAGTCTTGTTAGTGGGTTTAAACAGAAAGTGGCTATCCACTATCTGGATAGGAATTTATTCTTCCAGTCAAGAAGCAAGCACCTGTTTCCATTATTAAATGTACCAATATATTCATAACTATATCTAAAAGCTCTGCCTTCCCCTGTTAAAACAGATAAAGTCTGTACTCCTAAGGTAAAACTCTGCACTTGCACCCTCATCGCATCTCTCATCTATTCAAAGATACCACTCCAGCAATTCTCCCTCTATCTCCTGCATCTTTACTGTTCCCTTCAACTGTACAAATGCAGTGTAACATCCTCCGCCTTTAACACAAATCCTTCCTTTGAACTGTCTTCACTGCCTATCTCTGTCTACTTACCATGCCATTTCTTTCCTCTGCCTTGCAGCAAAACTCCTAGAAATAGATCCTAGATGCATCTCAATTTCCTCTCTTTTCTTTCCATTATTTTTCCTTGAATCAACTCCAGTCAGCCTTTTTGTTATTCTGAAACTGCTTACAGCAAAATCACCAGGATTGTTTATGGGCTAAGACAATCTCAGAATTATCTTGCCAAAGAATAGGAGACTGAGGCCTTTATAATCCTTGTGTTCCATTTTCTCTTTACCAAGAATTACCTCTGAGGTCTTTGATTCCATACACCATCACAGAGCTGAGTAAGCTTTTTCACTTTGGAAGAAATCTGGAGGCAGTAAAGCAGAAAAAGCTGGAAGGCTATTAGCATGTACTGAAAGTGTCCACCACAGCTTGGCTGAGCCTAAAAACTGGTCAAGGAGATATGATAAGACACAAAAATCATCTGCATAGACCCTTTCTCTGTTTGCTCTTTTTCTCTTTTCATCAAGCTTCCTCTTTTTCCGACCTTTAAATTAGTGTATGCTAGGAGTGAATCTTTAGACATTTTCTGTTTTCTAATTACATTCAATACTTATTTTACCTTTCTCAGTCCAATGACTTTAAAATCGTGTTTATAATGTTAAGTTCCAATTTTGTATTTACCTTTTTTTCTGAACTCTAGATCCATATAGCAGGAACCTGCTCAAAATCTCTACTGGAGATTAGTTCAAAACCAAAGTCTTGATATAAATTTACCTTATAACCCAGAAATTTTTCTCCAAGGAATCTACCCAGGAAAAGTAAATATATACATCTATACACAGACTTGTATATGAATGTTCAATGTTGCATTATTTATAATAGTTGCAAACTGGAAACAATCCAATTCGTGATACATCCATACAATGGAATACAATTCTGCAATCAAAAGGACCCAGGAGCCGATATATGCTATAACATGGATGAACTTCAAAACATGACTTAGTATAAGAAACTAGGCACAAAAGACCATATATTGTAGATCCAGTTCCATGAAATGTTCAGGAGAGACAAATCTATAGAGACAGAAAGTAATTTAGTGGTTGCCAAGGCGCTGAGGTGGATATAAGGAATTACTGCAAATGGGCTAAAATAATTTTTGAGGGGTGGTGGAAATGTTCTGCAATTAGATTGTATTAGTGGTTGCACAACTCTAAATTTACTAAAAATCATGAAATGCTGTTCTTAAAATGGATGAAATTTACAGTAGGGAAAATATACATCAATAAAATTATTTAACTCTTGATCTTATGCCTCAATTTTTTCTCCTCTTTTCTTCTCCATTTCTGGAAATGTCAGCTCTGTTTTACTACTTAGGCAATAAATCTTGGAATAATTTTTGACTCTTTTCTTTCTTTTTCATCGCAAATCTAGCCTGTCACTGGTAACTTCCTCACTACTTTCTACTGCTACCCTCTGTTCACTATAGCTCTGGCAAGCTGCCATCATCTCTTGCCTTGACTTAACAATAGCCCCCTTGCCAGTCTTCATGTAATTGTCCTTACCACTTTATTATTTATTTGCCATACAAGCAATTATTCTACTTCTTAATTCAAAGTACTTCAGCACAATTCCTTGTTAGAGTAAAATCCAAAGATGTCAGCATGTTAAAGTTTCCAGATAAAATACAGGACATCTAGTTAAATAAGAATTTCAAATGAACAACAAATACTTTTTTTAATGCCTATGTGGGATACAATATGAGGGACATAGATATATTGAAAATATTTGCTGTTTATCTAAAATTCAGATTTAACTGGACATTCTGTCCTTTTTCCTAAATCTAGCAAACCTACATCTTGGTCAAAATGGTGCTTCATGATCTGGGCTTCCACTGTCTCTCTGGTCTCATTTTCCTCCTCACGCTTCTTAATCAAGGTACCATGGCCTTTTCATTGCTTTTCAGACAGGCAAAGTATATTCTTACTGTGGGAACTTTACACTCGCTCTTCTCTGTACCTGCTAAACTCTTTACCCAAGTATCAAGTATAGTTTGTTCTCCCATTTCATTTAGTTTTAGGCTCAAATGTCTGCTCTTCATGGAGGTCTTTTCTGATCAACCAGTTGAAAATATCTCCTGCAGTCTTAAATTCTCAGTACTCTCATTAGGCTTTATTTATCTTCTCAGCACTTATTAGAAGTGAACATTCAATATATGTGTCTTGTATATAACTGGCAGTTAAGGCAGAAAAATTGTTTCTTGTTCACTCCTGCATAAAAATGGACTAGAATAGTACTTGGTAGATAATAAGTGATCAATAGATGTAGTCATCTATCCATCCACCCACCCACCTAAACATCTATCTATCCATTCATTTGTTCATTGATCCATTCAACATTTTTCCTTTTCTAGGTTCTAGGTCTCAAATCACATGCAGTGACACTGTCAATGTATTAAGTCATGTATTTTTGGAAGGCAAGTGTGAAAAGAAAAGTAGGGGTATGGTGAAGCTAACAGAGAAAAATTGGCAGGCAGAAATAGATGTGTGTCTGTGGACTAATAATAGCAGAATGAGTCGGATAGGAACATAGTTGAATCACTTGTGGTGTTCCCCTGAGTGACAAGCCCACCCACTCAACTGGAGTTCAGGGGAGAGGTCAAGACAAGAGACAGTATTTGGGACTCATCAGCCCTGGGGTGCTAGTTAAAACTGACATATCCTGAGCTCCCGTCCGCAGCTGCTCCTACACACTCAGGAACTCTCCATTAACATTTAAACTGACTGTCAAGTCCATAATTTTGTCCTTTCTCCTCCATCAATTATCCTCTTCTTTTTACAATGTGGAATTCCTCCCTAATCACTGCACATTTACCATTGTCTACATAGTTTCCCAGTATTGTCCATTTTTTAAATGATTTCACTTTACTATGCAGTCTCGCTTCGTCTTATTTCTCTTTTTCTTAATTCCTTTACTTTTACTAAGCATATTATCTCACCTCAACAATTGCATTGAATTTGAATTCCCCAGTGTCACCAATCACAAATCCATTTCTATTTTTTCAGTATTCATTCCTCTACACTTCACAGTAGAATCTGACACCATTGGCCACTACCATTTTTTTTGCATTTTTCTTGCTTTGTTTTTTCCAATGTTACTTAACAATGTTTCATTTTTCTGCCTATCGTCTATATAGTTTTAGTTTTTCTTTAAATAACTTGACGTTTTTCTCTATGTTTTTGCCATCAAATGTGAATAATTGCTCAAATTCTGTTATTAATTCCCTGTTAATCTTTCTATAGTCTCTCATCTTTAAAAACTTCATATAGCCTTATAACTGAATTTCAACACTAGATGTATACCTCCCTAACCGACATAAACTGCTTTGTTTTCTTATTCCTCCAGCTCTGATAATACATCACTATCTGCTTATTATGTGTATTTATTTAAATGTACTGCAGATATTTAAATTTCATCATATTTAAAATATAACTTAAAAATGATATATCCTGTCTTCTCAAATAGCTTTTTAATGTCACTTAGCAGACAAAGCTCTGACTTACACTTCTTTACAAAAAGTGTTTTAAAATATCTGATAATTAGGCAAATATTGTTTTGGATACAAAGAAAGCCGAAAGGTTTTACTTATTTATGTAGATTAAGGAACATACATAAAAATGTACGAAGGTATTTTCCTATATTATTAGTCAGCTTATTCTTACCAGTTTGAGACTTAAAGTAGAAGGGATACATCAGAAAGCAGGATGATAAACTGTAGAGATAATTACCTCCATATAGACCAGAATGGCCATCAAATCACACTTTAAACATGTGTCCTATGCTCTCTTCTTACTTTGTCTAATTCCAAAGAAAGCAACTGAACAGCCAGTTTTGTTGGGAGAGTTCTGATTGTTGTCTCTGGTCAAAACCAATCTCCTTCATTTCTGGTGATTCCCCTGTGTCTCAATATCTAATATCCTCTCCATAGGTAGCAGGATTTCCATGCAATAGAAGTTTGCTACAATTGACCATATGTTTCTTTTAAAATGTTCAGCATTTGTATTTGCTTAAACATCTTCAGATTTTGGAGAACATCAACATGTTGAAAAAATAATTTACTTGTAGAACTTTATCAGAAAAGACACAGGTAACTATGGGATGAACAAAAATTAATTTTTAATCAATAAATATGTTTTAATTCTTAACTATCTAAAAATGCAAGTTAGAAATAAGTGCATGCTCATTGGATTTATAGTCTGGAACAAGAGAAGATATCCTGGAATTTTGAAGAGAGATGATGAAAAGGTGAGAAGGGAGTTCCAATTTTTTTTTTTTTTTTAAAGGCAAAGTTAAACAGAAGACATGGAGAATAAAGGGAAAATAGCAAATTAGGAAAGAGGAGAATTATCAGAGAAATTAATAAATCAACAGATTCATAAGGTCTGACAGTCTCATGTAGGGCTGTGCTATTACTAAAGCAATACAGTTTTGAATTACAATAAAAGAGAACAATCACATAGAAAGAAAAGCTTAATAACCAAATACTCAAAAATACGTTAGTGATATAGAGCATTGATTTCATTTATGTGAGGACAAATAAAATAATTTCAAAAAAAGTGACATGACACGAAATAGTTATGTGGTTGCCTACATCCTTAGGTAAAGATTCTGATGTGTGCACAAATAGCATATGCAAAGTTAGATAGGAAACCGTCAGAAGGACAGCTAGTGATTTACATTAAAGTAAGTCAAGGTTAGGTGTTTAATGTTGCTTAGGCATAATTTGACAATATGACGGAGGTTTCAAAAGAGAGAAGGTATATATGAAAATATATTTACCTGTAAGATATTGACATGTCCCCAACCAAGTCTCATCTTGAATTGTAGTTCCCATAATCTCCACATGTTGTGGGAGGACCCTGTGGGAGGTAATTAAATCATGAGAGCAGTTACCTCCATGCAGTTCTCATGATAGTGAGTTCTCATGAGATCTGATGGCTTTGTGGAGAACTTTCTCCCCTCTTTGCACTGCCCTTCTCCTTACCACTGCCATGTGATGAAGGACATGTTTGCTTTCCCTTTCACCATGATTTTAAGTTTCCTGAGGTCTCCCCAGACATGCTGAACTGTGAGTCAATTAAACCACTTTCCTTTATATATAACCCAGTCTCGGGTATGTCTTTATTAGCAGCCTGAGAATGGACTAATACACATATGCATATATCATATATTCATGTATATAATATGTGCTTATGTTATATAATTATATCACTATATATCATTTTACATTGTTGAAGAATAGTTATATGCTAGAAAATATCCTACATAATTAAGATGTTGTTAATGCTTATAAATTTATGGAATCTGTTTATTATGATTTTCACTTTAACAGTGATGAAATAAAATTAAAAGATATTAAGCAACTTCTTTTTTTTAATTTATATATGTTATATTTATTTAAGATTATAATAAATTTATATAATACATATTATAAACACACTATGCCTTTATATAATATATAATGTGTTGTAGCAGCATAATATATATTCATATATATTTATATATATTTTTTAATTTATTTTATTTTTATTTTTATTTATTTATTTATTTTTATTGCATTTTAGGTTTTGGGGTACATGTGAAGAACATGCAAGATAGTTGAATAGGTGCACATGTGGCAGTGTGATTTGCTGCCTTCCTTCCCTTGACCTATATGTAGCATTTCTCCACATGCTATCTCTCCCCAACTCCCCACCCCCCGCTGTCCCTCCCCTATTTCCCCCCAACAGACTCCAGTGTATAGTGCTCCCCTCCCTGTGTCCATGTGTTCTCATTGTTCAACACTCTGAGTGAGAACATGTGGTGTTTGAATTTGTGTTCTTGTGTCAGTTTGCTGAGAATGATGGTTTCCAGGTTCATCCATGTGCCTACAAAGGACACGAACTCATCATTTTTGATGGCTGCATAATATTCCATGGTGTATATGTGCCACATTTTCTCTGTCCAGTCTATCATCGATGGGCATTTGGGTTGGTTCCAGGTCTTTACTATTGTAAACTGTGCTACAATGAACATTCGTGTGCATGTGTCCTTAGAGTAGAACGATTTATAATCCTTTGGATATATACCCAGTAATAGGATTGCTGGGTCAAATGGAATTTCTATTTCTAGGTCCTTGAGGAATTGCCACACTGTCTTCCACAATGGGAACTAATTTACAGTCCCACCAACAGTGTAAAAGTGTTCCTATTTCTCCACATCCTCTCCAGCATCTGTTGTCTCGAGATTTTTTAATGATCGCCATTCTAACTGGCATGAGATGGTATCTCAATGTAGTTTTGATTTGCATTTCTCTAATGACCAGTGAAGATGAGCATTTTTTCATATGTTTGTTGGCCTTATGTATGTCTTCTTTTGTAAAGTATCTGTTCATATCCTTCACCCACTTTTGAATGGGCTTGTTTGTTTTTTTCTTATAAATCTGTTTTAGTTCGTTGTAAATTCTGGATATCAGCCTTTTATCAGATGGGTAAGCTGCAAAAATTTTTTCCCATTCTGTTGGTTGCCGATTCACTCTAATGACTGTTTCTTTTGCCATGTAGAAGCTGTGGAGTTTGATTAGGTCCCATTTGTCTATTTTGGCTTTTGTTGCCAATGCTTTTGGTGTTTTGGTCATGAAGTCCTTGCCTATGCCTATGTCCTGAATGGTTTTGCCTAGGTTTTCTTCTAGGGTTTTTATGGTGTTAGGTCTTATGTTTAGATCTTTAATCCATCTGGAGTTAATTTTAGTGTAAAGTGTCAGGAAGGGGTCCAGTTTCTGCTTTCTGCATATGGCTAGCCAATTTTCCCAACACCACTTATTAAACAGGGAATCCTTTCCCCTTTGCTTGTTTTTGTCAGGTTTGTCAAAGATCGGATGGTTGTAGATATGTTGTATTGCCTCCAACACCTCTGTTCTGTTCCATTGGTCTATATCTCTGTTTTGGTATCAGTACCATGCTGTTTTGATTACTGTAGCCTTGTAGTAGAGTTTGATGTCCGGTAGTGTGATGCCTCCCGCTTTATTCTTTTTGCTTAGAATTGACTTGGCTATGTGGGCTCTCTTTTGGTTCCATATGATGTTTAAGGTGGTTTTTTCCAGTTCTGTGAAGAAGGTCATTGGTAGTTTGATGGGGATAGCTTTGAATCTGTAAATTACTTTGGGCAGTATGGCCATTTTCACAATATTGATTCTTCCTAACCATGAACATGGAATGTTTCTCCATCTGTTTGTGTCTTCTCTTATTTCATTGAGCAGTGGTTTGTAGTTCTCCTTGAAGAGGTCCTTTACGTTCCTTGTTAGTTGTATTCTTAGATATTTTATTCTCTTTGTATCAATTGTGAATGGCAGTTCATTCTTGATTTGGCTCTCTTTAAGTCTGTTCTTGGTGTATAGGAATGCTTGTGATTTTTGCACATTGATTTTGTATCCTGAGACTTTACTGAAGTTGCTTATCAGTTTCAGGAGATTTTGGGCTGAGACGATAGGGTCTTCTAGATATACAATCATGTTGTCTGCAAATAGAGACAATTTGACTTCCTCCTTTCCTAATTGAATACCCATTATTTCTTTTTCTTGCCTGATTGCTCTGGCTAGAACTTCCAGTACTATATTGAATAGGAGTGGTGAGAGAGGGCATCCTTGTCTAGTGCCAGATTTCAAAGGGAATGCTTCCAGTTTTTGCCCATTCAGTATAATGTTGGCTGTTGGTTTGTCATAAATAGCTTTTATTATTTTGAGATATGTTCCGTCAATACCTAGTTTATTAACTAGGGTTTTTCGCATAAAGGGCTGTTGAATTTTGTCGAAGGCCTTCTCTGCATCAATTGAGATAATCATGTGGTTTTTGTCTTTCGTTCTGTTTATGTGGTGAATTACATTTATACATTTGCGTATGTTGAACCAGCCTTGCATCCCCGGGATGAATCCTACTTGATCATGGTGGATAAGCTTTTTGATGTGCTGTTGCAATTGGCTTGCCAGTATTTTATTGAAGATTTTTGCATCTATGTTCATCATAGATATTGGCCTGTAATTTTCTTTTCCTGTTGAGTCTCTGCCAGGTTTTGGTATCAGGATGATGTTGGTCTCATAAAATGATTTGGGAAGGATTCTCTCTTTTTGGATTATTTGGAATAGTTTCAGAAGGAATGGTACCAGTTCCTCTTTGTATGTCTGGTAGAATTCGGCTGTGAACCCATCTGGACCTGGGCTTTTTTTGGGTGGTAGGCTCTTAATTGCTGCCTCGACTTCAGACCTTGTTATTGGTCTATTCAGGGTTTTGACTTCTTCCTGGTTTAGGCTTGGGAGGAGGCAACTGTCCAGGAATTTATCCATTTCTTTCAGGTTTACTGGTTTATGTGCATAGAATTGTTTGTAGTAATCTCTGATGGTGGTTTGTATTTCTGAGGAATCTGTGGTGATATGCCCTTTATCATTTTTTATTGCATCTATTTGGTTATTCTCTTTTCTTTTTTATTAATCTGGCTAGTGGTCTATTTTGTTGATCTTTTCAAAAAACCAGCTCCTGTATTTATTGATTTTTTGAAGGGTTTTTCATGTCTCTATCTCCTTCAGTTCTGCTCTGATCTTAGTTATTTCTTGTCTTCTGCTAGCTTTTGAGTTTTTTTGATCTTGCTCTTCTAGCTCTTTTGATTTTGATTATAGGGTGTCAATTTTAGATTTCTCCTTGCTTCTCATGTGGGCACTTATTGCTATATATTTTCCTCTTTAGACTGGTTTAAATGTGTCCCAGAGATTCTGGTATGTGGTGTCTTTGTTCTCATTGGTTTCGAAGAACATCTTTATTTCTGCCTTCATTTCATTGTTTATCCAGTCAACATTCAAGAGAAAGTTGTTCAGTTTCCATGAAGCTGTGAGGTTCTGGGTTGGTTTCTGAATTCTGAGTTCTAACTTGATTGCATTGTGGTCTGAGAGACTGTTTGTTATGGTTTCCGTTCTTTTTCATTTGCAGAGGAGTGATTTACTTCCAATTATGTGGTCAGTTTTAGAGTAGGTGTGAGGTGGTGCTGAGAAGAATGTATATTCTGTGGATTTGGGCTGGAGAGTTCTGTAAATGTCTATTAGGTTTGCTTGTTCCAGGTCTGAGTTCAAGTCCTGGATATCCTTGTTAATTTTCTGTCTTGTTGATCTGTCTAATACTGACAATGGTGTGTTAAAGTCTCCCACTATTATTGTGTGGGAGTCTAAGTTTCTTTGTAAGTCATTAAGAACTTGCCTTATGTATCTGGGTGTTCCTATATTAGGTGCATATATATTTGCGATCGTTAGCTCTTCTTGTTGCATTGATCCTTTTACCATTATGTAATGTCCTTCTTTGTCTCTTTTGATCTTTGTTGCTTTAAAGTCTATTTTATCTGAGATGAGAATTGCAACTCCTTCTTTTTGTGCTCTCCATTTGCTTGGTAAATCTTCCTCCATCCCTTTATTTTGAGCCTTTGTGTATCCTTGCATGTGAGATGGGTTTCCTGGTTACAGCAAACTGATGGGTTTTGGCTTTTTATCCAATTTGCCAGTCTGTGTCTTTTGATTGGGGCATTTAGTCCATTTATGTTTAGGGTTAATATTGTTATGTGTGAATTTGATACTGCCATTTTGATGCTAGCTGGTTGTTTTGCCCATTGGTTGATGCAGATTCTTCATTGTGTTGCTGCTCTTTACCATTTGGTATGTTTTTGGAGTGACTGGTACTGGTTGTTCTTTTCTATGTGTAGTGCCTCTTTCAGGAGGTTTTGTAAAGCAGGTCTGGTGGTGATGCAGTTTCTGAGTACTTGCTTGTTCACAAAGGATTTTATTTTTCCTTCACTTATGAAGCTTAGTTTGGCTGGATATGAAATTCTGGGTTGAAAGTTCTTTTTCTTTAAGGATGTTGAATATTGGCCCCCACTCTCTTCTGGCTTGTAGCGTTTCTGCTGAGAGATCTGCTGTGAGTCTGATGGGCTTCCCTTTGTGGGTAATCCGACCTTTCTCTCTGGCTGCCCTTAGCATTTTCTCCTTCATTTCAACCCTGGTGAATCTGATGATTATGTGCCTTGGGGTTGCTCTTCTTGAGGAATATCTTTGTCGTGTTCTCTGTATTTCCTGGACTTGAATATTGGCCTGCCTTGCTAGTTTGGGGAAGTTTTCCTGGATGATATCCTGAAGAGTATTTTCCAGCTTGGATTCATTCTCTTCATCACATTCAGGTACACCTATCAAATGTAGATTAGGTCTTTTCACATAGTCCCATATTTCTTGTTGACTTTGTTCATTCCTTTTTACCCTGTTTTCTCTAATCTTGCCTTCTTGTTTTATTTCATTCAGTTGATCTTTGACCTCTGATATCCTTTCTTCTGCTTGGTCAATTCGGCTGTTGAAACTTGTGCATGCTTCATGAAGTTCTCATGTTGTGTTTTTCAGCTCCATCAATTCACTTATATTCCTCTCTAAGTTGTCCATTCTCATTAGCATTTTGTCAAATCTTTTTTCAAGGTTCTTAGTTTCTTTGCATTGGGTTAGAACATGTTCTTTTATCTCATGGAAGTTTCTTATTACCCACTTTCTGAAGGTTGATTCTGTCATTTCATCACACTCATTCTCCATCCAGTCTTGTTCCCTTGCTGGTGAGGAGTTGTGATCCCTTGTAGGAGGAGAGGTGTTCTGGTTTTGGGTGTTTTCGTCCTTTTTGCGCTGGTTTCTTCCCATCTTTGTGGATTTATCCACCTGTCGACTTTGTAGTTGTTAACTTTCTGATTGGGTCTCTGAGTGGTCATCCTGTTTGTTGATGATGAAGTTATTTCTGTTTCTTAGTTTTCCTTTTAACTGTCTGGCCTCTCTGCTGTAGGACTGCTGAGGTCCACTCCAGGCCCTGCTTGCCTGGGGATCACTTGCAGCAGCTGCCGAACAGTAAAGGTTGCTACCAGTTTCTTCTTCTGCTTTGTCCCAGAAGGATACCTGCCAAATGTCAGTCTGAGCTCTCCTTTATGAGGTGACTCTTTGGCTATATGGGGGTTAGGGAGCTGCTTGAGGAGACAGTCTGTCCTTTATCATAGCTCTAATGCTGAGCTGTGAGCTCTGTTGTTCATTCAGAACTGCTGGGCAGGTACGTTTAAGTCTGCAGCAGAAGAATTCATAACCCTCTTTTTTTCCCCAGGTATTCTGTCCCAGGGAGTTAGGGCTTTATGAGTTTCCACTGTGATGCTGCCTTTTTTTTTTCTTCAGGGCTGCCCTGCCCACAAGGAGGCAGCCTAATCACTCTCAGCCTGCAGAGGCCTCCCTGAGCTGCTGTGGGCTCTGCCCAGCTGCCGTGTGAACTTCCCTGCAGTCCTGTTTATATGGGTGTAGTTAGAATTGCCTCGGCAATGGTGGCCCGCCATTGTAATGACAGACTCTCTCTGTAATGGTGGGTTGCCTCAGCAATGGCAGGCTACCTTAGCAATGGTAGACTGCCTCCATAGTGGTGGAGTGCCTCGGTAATGGCAGACGCCCCTCCCCCACAGAGCTGGACCGTCCCGGGTTCAGCTGTGCTTGCTGTGAAACTCTCCACCCAGAGCATTTCCAATTGCCATTTTTTTGTTTTTGTTTTTGTTTTTGTGGGGGTGGGACCAGCCAGGCCTGATCACCTGGTTCCCTGCCTCAGAGCCTTTTGTTTTTTAGTTGAATGGTCAGCTCTCTCCCAAGTGTCCTGGTCGCCTGTTGAATAGGTTCCAGGATCTGTGTGATTTCCCATGCAGTGACCCACTGTGTCAGCTGAAACCGTGGCTCTGAGATTCATGGTGCTTTTTTGCTCGGGAATCTCCTGGCCTGGCTCCCTGTTTCAGCTCCCTTTGCTGGCTAAGTGGGGACACAGTCCCATTTACTCTGCACTGGGAACCGCTGCGCCAGGGCGCAGGCAAAACAGCTGCGCTGGCTAAAACAGCCGCGCTGGCGACCCATGAGGCTCCTCCGCCTGGGAATCTCCTGGTCTGTGGGCAATAAAAATCCGTCTGGAAATGCGGCGTCCACTCACCGCATTTGCAGCTCTGTGCTTTCACTGGGAGCTGCAATCCTGAGCTGCTCCTAACTGGCCATTTCTTCAAAAGATATTAAGCAACTTCTAAATCACATAGTACATGTTAAAACAAGGTCTCAGTGAGTCATAAACATTATGTTCTTTGTATTATAATATATTGTCTCCCTGTATGTATGAATGCAAATGAGTATATAATTTGCATGGGTTAAGTGTCTGTATATTTCAAAATGTAGCTTGAAATTATACTTCAAAACACACTATAAAAGACTGGTTTATTTGAGCTAAAATTTGTGAATCTAGGATTCCAGAGTTAAAATGCAAATATTGTTAAAATGCTAACATGCGGTTATCTTTGACTATCAAGTTTTCTAGCGCAAAGTAATCTACCAGATCAATACATAACAGTGACAATAAAGAGGGAGGAAGTTATATGGAAAAGTCTGGAGTACTGGCCCTACCTGGAGTAGGAAGCTCAGAAAACACTGTCTGCAGGCAGGGCTGTGTGAGTGTGGAGAGGGCAGGGAGGTGGTGTGGGGTGAAAATAAAGTGGAAACATTGAGCTTCTTAGCTAAGAATATAGACATAAAAATGAAAATGAGAATGTAAGAGCACCAAAAACAACAAGTTTTTTGAATTTCTTTCAGTGATTTAGGTTTGATGTTTCATTTTAAGGCAATAAGCCAAAATTCAACTTTGTATAACCACCATACTTTATTGATTTGAACATGCATATGTTTTCACATTTTAAACTCTTTGAAATCAGGAGTTTAGATTATATTTTAGCATTATATCATAGTTAAATTGGCAGCATTTTTATTTCTTAATGGTGGTGTATTTTACAATTAATGGCACCTTAGAGTTAATGAAGGATGGTAAGTAAGGTTCATCTGAGGATCAGAAGAAAATGTGCATGAGTCTAAGGTCTTCCACTGATACCCAACATCACTTCTGGTACAAATGCTATTCTGATCTAAATTTTTTTAGTCTTTAATTACAAGACTAATACCTTTTCTAAATATGACAGTCAAGCAGCAAGTTCTGCTCCATTTTCTTATGAAGATGCTGTCATAGTAATTGAGAAAATAGTTAAAACATCCAATTTATATAAACAGCATATATAAAATCTATGGAGTCCTCATGAAATTTAAAATAGAATATTAAAAATCTCACAGGATTCAAGGCACTTTTAAACAGTTTTGAAAATTTTGCAAGATGTCTGATTTTCGTAATCTTCTGTAGTCAAAGGAAATATTTTTATTCAAGTAGCTGGTCTGAGATGTAAAGATTCTGTTCCATCTAAAAGAAAGTCTTTAGTCTAATAAATTGAGTGCTAGTACTAGCTTTGAAAGCAAAAGCTCTGAACTGTATGTTTCTAGCTGGATTTTCAATTTTTGTTTTGTTTTTTAATAAGGCATAGTTTCTCATGCAGTAACATATGGTTTCAATATTTGAGCATTCTCAGCCATTTTCCCCATATGTTTGTTGTAATCAACTAACCACACATGGCCAATCCTGCCCTTAGATAAGCATAGGGAATGCTCACTAAGGTCCAGGAAAATAAGCACATTCCACGCAACAACCCATGGTCCAAAATCAGACTTTGGTCAGGATTTGCACAATATGAATGGTACAAATGAATGGTTATTAATATATTTCAGAAGTGACTTGGATTGTAGAGGTTCCTTTAATCTGAGAATGTCGAAGATTAATCTTCACAAAGGAATTACTGAACAACTTGGAGAAAGTTGTGTGTAAGGCTATGCATGTGTTAGATAGTGGTGTGGGGAGCATCAAACTTAATGCATAATGTGACAAGTCAGAGTTATCCAATGCATTATTTGTTTATTTTATTCATTCCACAATTTTAGTACTCTTCTAGGCACATAGTATACATCATCTGCTCTCATTGATGTTAGTCTAGAGGCATAATATTAATACCAACAATAAATGAGTAAACTAATAACTCAGGCAATTTATGTAACTAAATTAATCTGATTAAATAGTATAATGCTATTTAAAGTGATCGGAGTATTTTTCCTGGGATTGCGAGAGAAAATTCTTTCTCTGAAAAGGTGATAACAAAGGTGAGAGCCAGGAATGTGAAATCTGGAATGAAGGTAACAATGTACTAGAAAAGGGATGGCTTTAAGGCCTGAATGAGCTCATGATTCTGGAGAAAAGTAAGATCAGAAGTACAGGCAGGATCCAGAACACGCAGATTTGGGTAGACCAAGTTAAGTTTTGTGGATATTAGTCTAAGCACGTAGAAGTGCTTTAAGCAAAAGAGTAATAGAAACTGATTTATTGCAAGTTTATATTTAAATATCTCATTACAGTTGCTTTGTCAAATAGATGACTACAAAAACAATAATTTAGGATATTAATGGCAGATAAAGAAAATTTTATTCTTTGTTGGGAATAAAAATTGTGACACTGGCAAAGCCATTTCAAGGATATATGAAAAATCTGGGACAGAATTTTGATCATCTTGAGGCATAGAATCCTCATCTACATATATACAGTCCAAGAAGAAATCTTCCTGTGAGCCTTAAGAAAGAAATTAAGCTACAAATCAATCTCAAGTGAACCTCACATAATTAACATAAACACACTTACATCTATGATAATTCTTAAGAAAATTTAAACAAATAATGTGTTAATAGTACTATTGTGCCAGGTAAAGATTTTGGAAGTAGAAAAAAGGATGTATTTTGAAATCAGTGATTTGCAAAAACTGAAGTTCAGCAGATGTATATATTAAGTCTTTCACCAACCTGCTGCAATTTCAATTTGTGTCAATTTTATTCACTTTAAATGTCATACAGTGGTATTCATACATCAATATTAAGGATATTAGGATTAATACCCTAATATTAATTTGAAAGCTTTACTTTTCAAAATAGCAAAATGATTTGTTGTATAAAAAGGTAATTACTCAGTATCTAATCTTCCTGCTTTGGTCCCCTAAGATGATGAGAAAAGTAAAGTCATAAAAAAATAAGTAAGTAAATAAAGTTTGGAAACATCTGACAAATATTTTCTTACGGATTTATTTTCCAAATATTTTCTAGTTGTGTTTTGGTTTTAAGGTCTTCACTAAGTTCTATGGTATTTTTAAATAGTTACATATGTTCAATAATATTTACAGTTGATCTCAAACCAGAATTGCATTTTGAAAGGCTAAACAAATTGGTAGTCTTATATATTGTCAGATGATCAAACTTTGGAGATTTTAACCAGCATGGATTTCTTTTTGTGTTTTAATAGTTTTCTGTCTTTTCTTTTTTTTTTTTTTTGACACAGAATCTCACTCTATTGCCAGGCGCCAGGCTGGAGTGCAGTGGCACAATCTCGGCTCACTGCAACCTCGGCCTCCCAGGTTCAGGCCATTCTCCTGCCTTAGCCTCCCTAGTAGCTGGGACTATAGGCACACGCCACCACGGCCAGATAATTTTTGTATTTTTAGTAGAGATGAGGTTTCACTATGTTGGCCAGGATGGTCTCAGTCTCTTGACCTTGTGATCTGCCCGCCTCGACCTCCCACAGTGCTGGGATTACAGGCTTGAGCTACCGCGCCAGGCCTGGTTTTGTGTCTTGCTGTGTATCCCAGGCTGGAGTGCAATGGAGCAATCTTGGCTCACTGCAAACTCTGCCTCCTGGGTTCAAATGATTCTCCTGCCTCAACCTCCTGAGTAGCTGGATTATAGGTGCATGCCACCAAGGGCACGGATTTCTAAAATAATTTGTAGACATTTCCTACTCATTGGCTATATTAGTAAGATAGACTGATTTATGCTATGATAATACAACAACTCCAAATTTCAGTGGCTCAAAACAAATTTAATTTCCTCTTATGTAGTTGGCAAGAAGATTTTGATTTTTATAGTCACTTGGGAATCCAGGTGGATGAAGGCTCCATAATTCTTTTTAAATATTTTTTATTGAGAAAACATTCATATAATATGGAATTCAGCATTTTAAACTATACAATTTAGTGGATTTTAGTATATTTGCAATTTTGTGCAATCATTACCACTAATTCCTTCACTCCTAAAAGGTACACTATATCCATTAACAATGATGAACGATTCCCAATTCCCAATTTCCCCCCTCCCCTGTCAAACAATTCTTTTCTTCCTGTCTCTATGCATTTGCTTATTCTGAACATTTCATATCGACAGAATCATAAAGTAGGTAGTCTTTTGTGACTGGCTTCTTTAATTTAGTATAATACATTCAAGGTTCCTCCATGTTGTATCGTGTATCAGTACTTCATTAATTTTGACCAAATTATATTTCATTGCATGGATATATCACATTTTATTTATTCATTAATTAGTCGGTGGACATTTGGATTGTTTCCACTTTTTGCACATTGGAAATAATGCTGCTACCAGCATTTGTGTACATATTTTTTGTGCATATATGTTTTTAATTCTCTTGGGTATATATGTAGAGAAAAAGAATAGCTGTGACATATAGTAATTCTGGTTAACTTTTTGATGAATTGCCAAACTCTTTTCCACAGCTGCATCATTCTACATTCCCACCTGCAATGGTGGTTTCAACTTTACATCCTCACCAACACTTATTGTTTTTTTCTCTTTTTAAAGTGACCATATCTTTGGAGATGTATGGTGGTATCTCACTGTGGCTTTGATTTGCATTTGCCAAATGACTAATGATGTAAAGCATTTTTGTGTTTATTGACTATTTGCCTATCTTCACTGAAGCAAGGCCTATTCAAGTCCTTTGCCAATTTTATAATTGGGCAAATATAACTCTGTTGTAAGAGTTATTTTTATATTTTGGATATTAGACTGTTATCTGATAGATGACATACATATTTTCACTATTTCTATGGTCATTTTGCTTTATTGATGGTGTCTTCTGATGCACAAAATTTTTATATTTAGGTAGAAGTCCAATTTATCTAATTTTTCTTTTGTTGATTGTGCTTTTGGTGTCATATCTAAGAAATCTTTGCCAAATCCATAATCCTGTGGATGTATGCCTATTAATTCTAAAAAATTTTATAATATTAGGCTTTACATTTAGGTCTGTGACTTTTTGAGATAATTTTTGTATATTATGTTAGGTTGTGGTACAAATTCATTCTTTTGCACAGGAGTATCCAGTTTTTCCAACACCATTTGTTGAAAATGTATTTTTCTTCATTGAATATTCTTGGTACCTCTGTAGAAAATTAATTGACTATAGATGAATGGGTTTATTTTTTGAATCTCAATTTTATGCCATTGATTTATATGTCCAACCTTATGCCTGCACTATACAGTATTGATTACCTAGCTTTGTAGTAAGTTTCAAAATATGGAAGTGTGAGTCTTCCAACTATTCTTATTTTTCAAGATTGTCTTAGCTATCTAGCATCACCTGAATTTTATTATAAATTTTTAGATTACCTGTCCCTTTCTGCAAAGAAAGACACTCGGAATTTTGAAAAAGATTGCATTGGATCTGTATATCATTTGGGGACTACTGCCATCTTAGTAAGCCTTGCAATTTACTAACAAAGGGCATCTTTCCGTATGTTTTATAAATTTCCATGTACAGATCTTGCACTTATTTGGTTGAAGTTTTTCCTAAGTATATTTTTTCTTTTGATGCTATTATAAGTGGAATTGGGCTGGGTGCTATGACTCATACTTGTAATGCCAGCATTTTGGGAGGCCAAAGCAGGAGGATTGCCTGAGACAAGGAATTCAAGACCAACTTGGGTTCTACCAGAAATTAAAATTTAGCCTTGTGTAGTGGTGTGCACCTGTAGTCTCAGCTATTTAGGAGGTTGAAGTGGGAGGACTGTTTGAGCCCAGAAATTCTTTAGTATGTTGCTTCATTGCCTTCTAGCCTCCATGGTTTCTGATGAGAATTTTTTTTTTTTTTTTTTTTTTTTTGAGACTCAGTCTCCTGAGTAGCTGGGATTACAGACATGCACCACCATGTGTGGCTAATTTTTGTATTTTTAGTAGAGACAGGGTTTCTCCATGTTGGTCAGGCTGATCTTGAACTCCTGACTTCAGGTGATCCGCCCACCTTGGCCTCTCAGAGTGCTGGGATTACAGATGTGAGTCACCGTGCCTGGCCGAAATCAGTTCTTGATCTTATTGATAATCCTTTGTATGTGTTGAGTCACTTCTCTTATCATTCATGCTGTTCTTAATACTCTTTCTTTCTTCTTGTCTTTAAGAGTTTGATTATGATATGAGACTCTTTTTCAATATATCACATTTGGAGTTTATTGGACTTCTTGGATGTGTAAATTAATGTTTTTCATCCATCATTTTATTTAAATACTCTGTCCCTTTTATTTCCTCTCTGGGACTCACATCATGTATAATTTGTTATGCCTGGTGATGTCCCACAAGTATCTTAACCTCTTTTCATATTTTAAAAAATTCTTTTTTCTCTGTTTTTCAGAATGGATAATTTCAACTGACTTATCTTCACGTTCACTGATTTATTCTGCTGCTGGCTTTAATCTGCTATTGAGCACCTGTAAACAATTTTTTATTTCAATCTTTGTAATTTTTAACCCTAGAATCTCTTTATGTATTATGTATGTATATATATATATACACACATACATAAATAATATATATTATATAATTTATTTATTATATAATTTACTTATATAATAAATATATATTATATATCATATAATATATAATAATGTAATATATTATTGTAATATATATATTACATCTCTTTTATATTCTTTACTTGGTGAAATGTCATTCTTATATTATACTTTTATTAAATTCTTAGACATGGTTTCCTTTGGATCATTTAAAATATTTAAAACCGCTTATTTAAAGTCTTTGTCTAGTAAATCCAATATGTGGGCGTTTTTGAGAGACAGTTTCTATTGATTACTTTTTTCCTGTCTATGAACCACAGTTTTCTGTTTCTTCGCATGCCTTTCAATTTTTTTTGTTGTTGTTAAAACTAAACATTTATTAGTATAATCATGTTATGTAGTAACTCTGGGAGTAAGATACATTGCCCTTTCTCCCCATGCCAGGGTTTTTCTAAATTGCTAGAGTACCCTTACACTGTATATAGATTATTCTTAAGTAGAACCTAATCATTTTTCCCAAAGTCTCATAGCATCTCATAACATAGAAGTACACTGTACAAAAGAATAAATTATTTCTAGTTATCGCTTTACTTTTAAAGGTAGCTTAGTGGTTTCATGCCTTTAAGAAACTACTTTCTGAAGGTATTCAACTTTACAATAATAATTTTGTCAAAAGGTAGGAAAAGTAATATTTGTATGAAATAATTTATTAGTACTCTATGTAAAATATGTCATGGTTAAGTATACATTCCTAAGCAAAGGTTATAATTTTGATTTAATTCAGAGGACACCTTGTTGAGGTTTAGAAACAAGGGATGTGACATGGTGGACTGAGTTCTAAGATAGATGGAGAAAGTGTTCTCAGCTCTGGCATTGAATTGTTAGAGTAGTTTGGGATTTTGGCCTCTTTGAGTCAATTTTTTAATTTGTATAATGAACGCAGATAATTTCTAACAATCTAAAATTTGAATCTACAAACCCCTAAATTATCCAGAGTGCTGATTATTTGCCAAATTATGCCTAACAATTTCTTTCTAATAGAGTAGATTTCTCAGTTCGCAGTAGAGCTTGTTCAATACGTGATCACGTCTCAAATTTTACAGCTATTAAAATAGAATTCTCACATCTCTGTTGTTTCCTTTCAGGCTTATAGTTCTAACTCTGAAGATCAGTGAAAACTACGACTTCCTGCTTTCCTCTAAACATCATATTTATTGTGCCCCCTTTTCATGTACGTGGCATGTCTTGTTCTTGCTCGCTATGATGATTCAGCATTGAAGGAAGAGATAGCTCTTAAGTGGTAAGAGGGTTAAATGATCAACCTAGTAGTTATCAGGGATACTGACAAGCCTTTTGTACGATAGAGATCTTCAAAGGGGGCAAAGCAGCAAGATCTGTGAAGCTGATATCTGGAGCTCTAGCAAGACCCTGTCCAACCCCCATCACTACCATCCTGCATCCTCTTTATTCTGTCCCCATACCCTGTGAAGATAGTGTGACAAGAGGTTATTTGAGGGGAAGGATAAAAGTGAAGATGGTGCCTGCTCTAATTTTTCTGTCAAATGCCACTACAGACAGGAAAACACATTCTCTAATGTCTATACCTCCATTCCAGCAGGTTATATCTTTACTTCTCCACCACCCCCACCTCCCCAGCTCCATTCTCTGCTGGCAGGCCCTGGTGAATGAGGAGAGTAAAACATAGGTACTGCCTGTAAAAGAGTAGAGTGATTGAGTAGAGTGATTTTAGCTGAGTCTTCCTTTCACTCCATCGTCATAGCACATAATTGTAAGACTTTCTTCATCAACAAGTGAGGGCCATGTGCAAGTGGGTAAATCTCCCGTTTCTAAAGATTTACAAAAGATCAAATTCCCCATTAATTTTTAATTTAACTTAATTTTTTCCTTTCTTAATTTACTAATGGAAAAATAATATTTTCTGTAAGGAAAATAATTCACAAGAACATTAGTTCTGTAGAGAAGCCAGTCATCATTTTCATGATCTCTTCGATGTATGTTATTTCCACTAACGCTTACAGTTCAATATTTTGCTGTCACAAAGGAGCATAAATAACCCTGATGATGAATCTATCGAGAAAATTTCAAGAGTAAAAGAGTAAAACCTATTTAATTTAGCAAACCTGCCTGGGTGCCGTGCAAGCCCTGAGCATAAAGTTAATGTTACCTGAAATCTGTACTACCTTGTCTTAATAGTTACTGTATAGACGATGGTTTTATTTACTTATTTAACAACTCCTGTCTTCACAAATAAAGTAAAAAACCAATGGCAACTGAAGATACTTCACAATCAATTATGCAAACATTCTCAGTAAAGCTTTTATGGTAGTTTCTGTGTTACAGGATGCCATGGCCCAGTCCAACTGCCACTGCAGCATGGCTGCAACATGCACAGAAGTGACATCTTTAATATTCAACATAATGAAAAGGGCCAAGCTACATATATTAAAGTAGGGACACTTAACACATATTCAGTATATTTTTCAGACTAAGCTACTCTTGCAGATAAAATGAACTTAATAAGTAACATTATATTTTAGTTTTTATGGAAAACTTTAGGGGCCAATGGTTTCCAAAGCATCTGTACAAATCCTTGAGGTATTAACCTTGATACTGAGGGATGTGGATGTACTCATGTCATAATACTTGGGAAGGTTTATGAAAAAGTGTATGAAGAGAGCACAGATTATGATCCACAAGGTACTAAATGAAAAGTTGCCTTGTTGCACAACAGGTAGGAACTCTTGCATGCTAATAATGATTGCAAAGGCTTAGTGTGAGCCACACTTAATGCACAGAAAAGAGTTAATCCTGTAGACAGGAATGAAAGTTCTTCCATAGTTTGATGCTGTGTACACAATGGTCATTAACTAAATATTGTGGTTGCCTAAAATACAGTGAAAAATATGAGGAAAAGTGACAGGATTTAAAAAAAAGTCTGTTTAGCCCCTAACAAACAAACAAACAAACAAAAATCTTGATCACTCTTGCTATGCCAGGCTTTATAATAATTCTTTCATACATTTTAAAGATAGAAACACTTTTTAAAAAATCTGTATTTAAGAGACAAGCAAAGGAAAGCAACCAGGCAAAGTTCCCAGAGAAGGAATGTGCAAAGCAGTTTGAGAAAGAGTATAGCATTTAGAAAAGCCTGAGAGAAAGGAGGAGGCAAGGGGAAGAATATGTTTCAACAACAATGGAGTCCTTGCAAGTGTCAATTTACACAGAGGTCAAATAAGAGAAAGACTAAAACTTATCCATGTACAGCACTGGTGACAGCAATTTTGGTCGAGTAATGAAAGTGGCAGGAGAGAGGGGAAAGGACTTGGCATAGGTATCTGCTGGATGTCAGCAAGTGAAAGGAGTTGATTCTTGATGACTTTTATTTTTCCTGCTGAGTGGGAGTAAAGGTTATGTCTTGAGGCTGAGGGATTGGGGTTAGGGTAAATGGTTCGAAGAGAGGGGACTGACTTTGAAACATTTGTTGTAAAGAATGGGTGAGAGAGCTGACCAGAACAATCAAAGAACTTTCAGGCAGCCCTGTGGACCTGATTGGGATTGCAGGCCATGACCACAGAGGGTCATAAACGCTTTATTGGGGCTCCAGGAACTGCTGTGAATTTTCCTAGTTAAACTCTAAGTTTCTCTTGAAGATGAGGACTATATCTTTCTTGGCCTGCTGACCTCAGCAGAGAACACAGTACCTGAAATCTAATTAATGATCTACAACTATTTACTATATGAGGTAATGTACGTCTATGTGATAGGATGGCAGCAGAAATTATTGATTTTTATTCGCAGGTATCAGCAGATAAATAAACTTCCTTGTTTTCTGATTTTGCCAGCTGTATCCCCAAACTCTCACACTGTAGTTTTCCCTTCTGCTATCCCTTTCTTTGTGGCCCAATATTTGTTCTGTCACATGATAGCAATCATAGAATGCTAATTATCCACCAAATCAACAATTGCAAAATTTTTACAGTGAAGATTTTTGGTATTATAGTTGTATTAAGGGAAATATCCAAAAACTCTATTTTCTGTCACATCAATGTAATATTTCTTAATGGTAAACAACTAAAAATTCAGTTTCAATTTGTGAAATCAATATCTTTAACACTAAATAAATGGTATCGGAACTTTATATTAAATATCTTGTGCTGACCAAATGGTGAAATTCTAAGTAGAGTTGATTCACAGCTAAAACTTGAATTAAAGCTCTAAACTAATTCTATTAAAGAAAACAAATGGTTAAGAATGTTATATCTCTCATTCTTTCTGTTTCCTTAGTACCTAGTGATAACTTTTTTTCTCATATGTGGTTAGAAGCAATGATACTTATAAAAATGTAGAAGAAAAAGTAAGAGTTTGTCAGTAAACTAATATGAAGGGATGAATCCGGATACATGATGGCCAATCTCAGTCAAGCCATAAGACAGCTAGGACCAGGCATATTTCACATCAATTCAGAATAATCTTTGTGCTTTTCCATTAATGTTAGCTATATTAATGAACAGAACAGGCTGGTACTCAGGAACATCATATAGATGATAGCTTTCAAAAGAAGACCATATGGGATGTATGAGAATGTCAAGCCTTCATCCTAAATTGTGCAGACACTAGTCTTCACTTAAAAAGTATGCCAGAAAAAAAAATTGCCTGATCACAGCCATGTTTTAAGATCTTTAATGCTTGTCTATGATTAGGGGTAAAATAGCTTTAAAAATTTTTTTTTTTTTTTTTTTTTTTTTTTAGAAATTCTGGCTTTTCTGTGAAGATCAGCCTCTTCCTAAGCTGCATCAACTTCAAATATTCTGCTGGCAGTGTCTGTACAAGAGGCTGCTAGGCTTCAGTCTGCCACAGGCCCTAGGATTCTACAGGGTCTAGAATCCTATGGTGTATGTCTATTCATTTCAAATGGTTTTCAAAAATAGAAAAATGTGAGAGGATGAATGCTTAATATTAAATGAAAGGGATCTTGTGCTACAAAGCATACATTCTACCTCTGTTGTATAGAATCATAATTTTGAGGTTGAAATTTATATTCTTAATGTAATTTTAAAGTAGAACATAGCTTTTAAAACAGTAAAACAATAAAGGTGGCCATGCATAGCTTACAGATAGCACTGTGCTGATAATGCCCACACAGAAGGTGTCAGAGTTCTCCATGAACAGGTTACTTTAAAAACCAGTCAAGATACCAAGATAAGTATTAAAACACTTGAACCGTACTCTGAAAAAAATAAGGAGCAAGTGAGAAAGAGGGAGAGAAAGAAGGAGAGAGAGAACCGTGAGTTTGGCATCAACACTCTTGTAATACTGAGACTTAAATTCTCATTTTGTTTCTGCCTGGAGTACACTCTATTATATTAATTGTATCTTACAACTCCAGAATATCATTAAGAATATGTGAAATCCCCACTTACATTATTTTAAATTTGCACGTATTCTTATATATCTTTAGGGCTTGAATAATACTAACATGTAAAAATTAAAGAGTTAAACAAAAATCTCATTATGAATTACAGTGATGAAAATGGAATATGTACTTGCTAGTACCCTGTACCCATTTAATAGAATTTGGTGTTTATAACTATAGTCATGTTTTTTATTTTCTAACCACAGGATAGAAGGTCTTTAATGGATTTTTATTTTCAAAAGAGGTATCTTTGCAAATCAAAGAGAGTCAGAGAATGCAAATGAAAATTGCAGTAACTGATTATCCAGAAGAATGCTTGCCTTAAAGGTGAGAGGTGGTTTTAGAAATCAATTTCATAAAATTTTACCATTCCTTACCTGGGCAATATTTTACAGTGAATTAATTTCCAATTTAAGTTATCAAGTATATGACAAATCTGAATATACATTATGTATTTCCTCTCATATTTTAAATTTTGTATCCAATTACACAGAGACAGATGTAGAATACCTTTATTTTAGGATCAATTATGCCATATTAATCAATAAAAATGACATTGCACCTTATTATAATTATTAAAAAAAAACTGTTTCTTCAATGGAAAAATTCTGTCATTTTCCTCAAAGGCTCAGGATTTTCCTTACTAAAATATGTCAAGGGTCTTTCAGGGAAAAACAACAACAACAAAGACGACGGAGAAATAGTTTACCCTGTAACTTTCACCACTCCCTCCTGCCATAACCCTCCCCTCTTGGTGCCAAAGCAAAAACACCAAAAAATTATTTGAACTTGCCAGACAGACTTTGCTGTGATTAATTGTCTCACTAGTGTATGTTCCACACTTCATTTTATGATTAAGATTTCTGACTCAAGAAATTGTCAGCAAAAGACAATCTATCAAAGTTTAAATATCAGCAGTAAAACAGTACAAGAGACATTGTGTGACTACTTAGAACTGAAAGTATTTTACTGAAAAAGGTTTGTTTTCTTTGGCAGCCTTCCATGACCTCCTACTGTTGACAAAACTAGCAGCCTGTCCTGTTTGAAGTGTAACTGCACGGCCGAAGCCGCGGCTTCAGAGCACTTACAGGATTTATCTCTAAATTAATATTTTCATCGAACACACTCACGATATACCTTATATAATCTTTAAATTATAGGAAAACACTAGAAGGAGGTTCTACAAGTCAGTGGCTGAAGTCATGCTAGAGATTTACGAATCTCTCAAGTCGACGTTTCTGACTGACCTACAGCACACCAGGGCTGCTATTTCCTTTTCCTGATTCATGATAAGTGCAGCTGCCTCCAAATAAGCCTTCCGAGTCCATTAATGCTCAGTCTAGGTCCTTATGGTAAATATGCACATCTCTACTCTCACTTTTAACGTTCAGCTGTGATGACATGGCATAGAAAATCAGGTTACGACTCTTTGAGTGTATTTTCACTATTGTGTGGGCACCCCAAAGTCCAAGTTACTTCTGATTCTAATGAAAGGTGCTGCTTTCTAATATATTTAACTCATAAAGAATAGCAAAATTGGCTTTCCCTTACAACACGGGTTTTAAGGTCCTGGCCTGTGATTGTGATGCTTTCCATTTTTCTGATGTCAGCACCATGGCTAATTAACAAAATTACATAAAGATTGATATGAAGGTAAATATTAAAGGCACAAAAGGGAAGGGAGGGCAAATTATTTAAAATGTCAGAAAAGCCAAGACATTCATCTTCCCTGCTGCAATTTGTTTTTCATTAGTAAAATATACATTATTTTCTGCTTAGAAAAGTTATTAGTGGCAACACAGTCTGCATGAAGCTTTGTTTCTTCTGAAATGAAGTCTTTGTTTAGACATCGGTGATGAGGGTTTTGTGCCATTGTCTAATCTGTCAGATTAGATGAGCAAGTGTATTTAGGGGTGCAAAGATGTGCAGCCACACCTGCTGTGCAAAGCTGTGAATTCACAACTCTTCTGACTATTAAAATGTGTTATGCTGGGAGCTCTTTTGTTGTAATGGAACTGTTGGTGGTTGCGTGTTTGAAGTGGCGCAAGTGTCAGGCCTTATCACCATCATAATAATCACTCCAAAAATAACCTCATATTTTGACCATTTAATGATAATGTGCAGCAAATTAAAGACTAAGCACCTAATAGGTTTGAGAGCATTAAATTGATTTTACACTCAAATTTTCCTAAGCAAAAACACAAGTCTATTAATGGAATAATATTCATGGTCCAGAAAAACTGTGGCCATTTAAGAGAGTTTGAAAAACATACAGGAAGCAAACAAAGAATGCACACCAAAATATGAACCTAATATTGTGACAATAAAGTTACCATCAGGAGAATGATATTAACTTCAGTGATCTTTAAAGAATGCTAATTATCATTTCTTTATTTGTTGATGTTGGTGTTTTTAACACGAATGTAGCATGATATTTTATTCTTCCAACTAAATACTGCATCATGCTTAAACAGAAATAACGAATAATGCTTCTGCTTATCCCTGATTAATCAGGCCAATTTGTTAAGGTTTCTATTATTTTAATTTGCTAAAATTTAGCAACTTTTAATAATCTTAAAAACCAAAGAAAGCAAGTTATGAACTGCCTCATTTATTAACTTACCGTGCAGTTTCTTAAATGTGCTTTTCTACCTAATTTTTATTTTTGATATTTTATTGTGTAGAGTATTGATGTTCTTAAAAGATTTGTTGAGTGTCTAATAAATCTATAGGAATTTCATCCTATAAGAGCTGAAATTCCTGTGGGTTAGTAGAGTGTTTACTATAGAATGGGAAACTATTTTTTTCAATATTTAAAAAAATGAAAAAAAAAAAAAAAGAAAAGAAAAAAATGCTAAACCAAAGAGATTCTGTTGTCACTTTTATAACACTAAGCAGCTTGTGGCAGGTTTAATAGACCCTAATCTACAGAGGCCTTTTTCGGGACCTTAGACCTGTATGGCCTCATTAATTCAAATGGTACGTGACAGTTCAGAGGTATCCTAAACCAGCCATTACCTGCATAAACAGGTTCTGATGCCAGTGTGGCACGTACATTGTCTGCAGATCAGAATTCCTCAGACTCAATAGCTATGATTAGAGAAAACCTCGAAAATGCCAGAATTTTTATTCTGTAAGTACTAATGAAATCTGATCACGAGTTACAGCCAATTCTCTTCCAAAATAGATTTTGAAATATTTTTAATATTATCCTAGGAGGAAATATTGCAAACTTAACACAAGAAAGAAAGATATTGGTTTGAAATATAAAAAGCTATTGACATCCTTTAACTCTCCAAAAATTGTCATTTTACCAAGACTCAGGCATACGATTAGGTTGTTCTCAGTTGACAATCATCACGATGCTGAGCCCCAGATTTAATATTGTGTAACATCTGGATTGTCCTGCCGACATAGCAGGGTGACAGCTTCACACATTCCTTGGAAAGAGGTGTCCACACACTGACAGTTACTCATCATTCAGAAAAAGAAAAAAAAAATGGAAAAAAGATGTTCTTTCTGACTCTTAATTTAGGCTAATCTATGTAAAATACATTATCTAATAGCAACCAGCTATTAGATAATGCCAGAACAGTTTTCTGGCACAATAGCAAATTGTAGCTGTCTGAATTATAGCAAAAAATATTTACCTGTGACAGACAGGGCAAAAAGTTTTTCTTAAAGGCCAAACTTCACGCAAAAAGAAAATTAAGAATAATTAAAGATTTGGTTTAATTTAATTAATGTTTCACTTATCTTAAATTACTTCTTTTTTTTACCCTTCTATACATGCCTTATGAAGACATTAAATCCAAAAATGTTAAATCTGTAAACCTAGCATTTTAATTAAATCAGTGTCGAATTAATTTTTAGTCATCATTTGTCGAAAGAAGTCTACTTGATAGGAGGGTTGTTGATCTTAAACTTTTATGAAAAAATCATAAATATTTTCTTTTAAGATATGCTGAAATTTTCTCCAAATCATTTATATTCAATTTTTCACTCATTCTTTTTGACAATATTGATTTTTCAATGTTTTATATTTTCCTCAGAACTCTATGTTCTTGTTTTCAGGCATAATTTTGATCTGGATAGGTAAAATATTGATGCTTTCTAAAACTTTCCTACACAGACAACATTTAAGAAAAGGCAGCTATACAAAGATTGGTTTTCATATCCTGAAATTAATGAAAGTCACTGTATGCAATAGGTCCTTAGGAGAGAAAATACATTATTTTATGGACGACATTAAAACAATGTTATGCAGACTTCTTTGGCTCTGCAGTATATCCAGTCCAGCTAAAAAGATTCAATAGTCTGACTTACATTTTTGCGTGCTGGATTAGTCTTTATATTTGTTTTGATAGAAAAGCAGGCAACAGCCTATTTCACGGACAATAAATTCAAGATAGTAATCATGAGATAGTATTGCCTCAGCTAAGTGTGCCCAGATTGGAGGGTCACATATTTGACCTCGATCTAGTATGGTCCTTAATGAATCTATATACTTGATTAGAATTACTGTCTTTTTATGGCCCAAAATAGCTTTGCATGGAAAACTAGCTCATTTTAAGTAGAGTTGGGAGAATCACTTTGCTTCCATAACATCTCTAAAACTTTTCCAAGGACTTTTAAGTACCTGCTCTAAAATTTCCACCTTCCAGAAAGCTGTCCTTCTTGCCAATTCTGGTTTTGTTTTACAACCTTCATTGCATAGGCAAGACATGCCTCTCTGTCACCTTTGAAGAATTCTGATTTCTTAAATAATCAGCACAATTAGTGAGATGTTGTATTAAAGTGCCAGTCTGGCAACTATTTCAGAATTTTTCAAAACTTCCTTGCCTATCCTACTTTACAGAAAAGAATAGAAGAATTGATGTTCACATGTTATATTGAAATTTGTATAAATAATGGTAAAAAATCAGTGGTGAAGATTAGAACTCAGAGCCATCACGTCTTTTATTTTTGTTTCTTTCATTCATTTATTTTTGTTAGTATTCATCAGCTTCAAAATAATTGGGATTTTTATGGGTTCAAGTCACAGATATCACCATGAATGTTCCCTTTGGCATGCAACGTGCCTTCTTTATTATGCAATGGGCTTTTACAGTCTCTCTGCTTTCATGGTGTAACTCTCTCTTTATCTGTGCAGAAAACTCCATCTATCTGTCTCTTTGCTTCTCCAGCTACATCGCTCACTCTTAATTCAAGGAAGTGATTTCTTACTTCTTGTCACTCTCTCTCTTTCTCCCACTCACTCTCAATCTATCAGAATTCGTTTTCTGTTTCTGTGACTATTCTGGCCTCATGTATCTCTCTCACTCCATTCCTCTTTGAGAAATATGACCAAGAGTTTTCTTTCCTTTTTTTTCCTTTAAATGCATCTCTAGGAAACTCTCCTTTTCCCTCTTTATCTTTTCTGCACCTTTTAGAACTTGGAGAGCAGATAAAATTAGACAGTAAAAATACCAATTTTATAGCACTATGTATACTCCTAAAGAAATAAACATGAGATGGGGTTCCAAAAGTATTAAATGGAAGGTTTCTGTGCTATTTAACTCAATAAATACAGTGAGGGTTTTAAATTCAGGATATTTACAGACAAAACAAAGAGCTACTAGGTGTGAGGTACTGTATCTAAAACCACAAATTAGAATACAGATAGGCTGGTTCTTTATATTTCCAGCTATGTTTCCTATTGTTGGACTCAGTTGTGAACCTACAAAGACAAAACGTATTGGAATTTTCAGTTTCCTAGTGTACCATTTCATAAACTCAGAATGCTTTCATATTGCTACTCCTCCATATCTAAAATGGGTTGTTTAGATATTTTATATGATTTTGAGTGGATGTATTTATTTCTAAATTATAGTGCCAGAATAGTTGTCATTTTAATAATAATAGGAGTTTCACGTGGAATTTAAAAGCTAAAGGAGGATATTTTAAAGCATCACTATTTTGCTAAGCAGTTTACAATGAATATAGTATAGGTTAATCAGTTTATCCCAAGTTTTAAAGGCAATATAAAACAAAACAGAGATTAGTCCATTAACTCTAGAACTTCTTTCTTACTAGGACTACAAATAAGAAAATTTTTAAATTATATATCTCCCAAATGAACATTTCAGAAATGATCATTTGAACAGATATTTTAATTCTATGTAATTCCAATTTTGAATGGGAACTGTTAAGTTACTTTGTCAAGTGAAATTTTCCTTTAAGAAAGCCAAAATCTGTTGGCATAGAGATCTCCAAATATTCATGAAAATTAAAAAAAAAAAGGAAATAAAAATTTAGGAGAAAAACAATCCTCATAATTTAAACTAAATTGAGGACTCTGCAGGAAACCCTACCATCTCTGTAATGTAATTTGTATTAATTTTTTTCTTCAGTGAAATAACTCACGCACTCTTCCAATAATTACTAAGGGAGAAACCCTGAATGATAGAAATACAATTCAAAAGGAAATACATTGATTTGTCTTTGCTCCATGTAATTGTCACATAAGTAGGCCATAAGCTATGTTGGAGGCAACCTCCTTGGCTTATTGTGAGCTCACATTTCCATAGTCCATTTTTACCTACCCAAATAAATAGACTGAAATACTTAACATGATGGTAAAGCTCAGTTTTCTTCCACCTTTTCTTGACAATAATTCCATAGTTCAGTATCCTGTGCATTTTTGCTTGAAGAAGATGAAGCATTATTCTTTGTGAGTGATATTAATCTATTTTGCTAACTTTGCAGGGATACATTAACCAGGACAAACTCTCAACATGGTTTTTTTTTTTGTTTACCGTAGAAAAGACAGCCAGATAGCTCATTAAAATATATTAATGAATAATAACTTCTTCCTTTAAATGAACTAATATCTATTTTAATGAAGCTTGGTTTATAGTGATTTGCTGGCTGAAGTGCTCTTCTTTCTGCCTAATTATGTGCACAGCTTTCAGACAACAAGGAGTGTCTTTAACATTAGATAAGAACCTGGGCTTTTATCTCAATCAATAGTCTTTAGCCTTTGAACTCGTGTCAGTGGAAGACCAGTCCGTCACGTTCAGTTCTACCTGACCTCTTTTTCTTCTTGATGCATGCTGCCATTTACAAAAGAAACACACACACACACGTATGCACACACACACACTCAAACATGCTCAAACACACCCATGCACACACCTAAAGTACAAGCAGGCAAAGTGTTTAGATTATTTGTGTGCCTGTGTGTGTATGTGCATACACACAAGCATGCGTGGACAGGATCCTTTATAGCTGCAAAGATGTGTGACTGTAATGATGATGTTAAAATTTTCTTGTTTCCTTTCACTGGGCTTTGTGTATCTCAAAGGAGCCCCATATGGTGCTCTTTGTCCGTGTCATTACCTCGTTACAGCCACTGTCTGCCAGCCAAAGGTAGACCGAGCGCTGCAGCTGTAGACAGCGATACAACTGGAATTGTCTAAGGTCAACAGTGCCGTAATTACTTTAAAATGTCAGCGTACAATAAAATACAACAGTTCATCTGGCAGAAAGCAAATTAGCTTTGACCATAGCGTAATTACCCTTTTCTCAGCACCATTAGAAGAGATCAAATCTCCACATTCAGTGTTTGAGGAAAGGCCATCAGAGTACACTCTACCTGACAAGGATGCACATTTGCCATTTTGAGATGTAATTAATTGTCCCTATAATAGAAATTTTTATATTTGACTCTGGAATTGAAATGTGTAATAACCTGGCTTCTTCATTTTAACCATTTTGATGCTGGAAAAAAAGGTATGTTTTGCCAAGTACAAATAGGTAGTATCAGTAACACTCAGAACATATTTTTCATTTTGATGACAATTAGCCCTACTGCAGGAGTGATTTTTCTGAAGTGACTTGCATACATACTGAGAATGATACTAATGTCTAGATCCTACATCAGAGGAAACAAATTAAGAAATTAACATCATTATACTCTTCTTTTCATAGCTTCCTTTTCTTCTTTGCATGTGTATTTCCTGTCTGGCTGGGATAATGTAACCCGAAGTGTCTTTCAGACTTATTAAAAGTTGATTTCTGCCACTGATCTTCATCTATACCTTTACCTCACACACGAGGGCAATCTGGGCAAAAGAGTAATCCCCCTCCAATCTCCCACAGGATTAATGTGTCATTATGCCAAGAACATCCTCTTTTTTTTCAAAGACACTGATCATTAACGATGAAGGGTACAACTGCACCAATGATACAGTAATTTGATTAACTCAGAAACAAATAGCAAGAAGCTGACCAGTGACAGTCCCTGTAGGGCAAAGTCTTCACTGATTGTTGACTTTCATTAATATTTAAGGGCGCCAAAGATGCTTTAAACTGATTTGAAATGACTTAGGTTTCTGAGCAGACTTTCTCCTTGTGCCTGGTTGTAGATACACATGAAACAGCTGTTTTGTATCAGAAGAGCCTCGCACTGTATTTAGGGAATTCCACCACCATAAAGATGTTTACGTTTTCTTGATGTTTCATTCACTGTGTTGTGGGCTGCTTCATAGTATTTCAAATGAAAGAGTGTTCTCTTGAGTTCAGAAATTTCCCTTTTGAGCACAGATTTCCAGGGGGAAAACTATCTAGGCGACCAACAAGGAACTTTATAGTTGGTAAGAAAATTCTTAACATGACCCCTTTTTATTGAACCATTGCTAGTTTTAATGTGCTAAAGCCAAAACAACAAACACGCTTTCTGGCAAAATCACTGAAGCATGTCATTGATCAGTTTATCTCTTCGGAGCAGAAAATTATAGCACATGCTGGGTTTGCTCCCCAGTTGCTGGGTTGCTTTGTTCTTCTTCAGTGTATGCACAATTCTTGGATTGTGTCACAATGTAAGAAATAATTATAACAGAGAAGCATTTTAAAAATAAGCAAAATGGTCAAATGAAGCTTTCAATATAATAGAGGTGAACATTTAGGAAGAAAGGAAAATTCTTTTGAGGTTCATCTAGTCCAAGATTAAATCAAGATGCCTGTAAGTAATATATTTAATGGATAATTTGTAGAATTCAGGGAAGTAAATAGCACATGGTGAGCTTGCAGGGACCAAGTTGGGCTAACACTTTTAAGTTGGCAAGATTGACCAAACTGGGACTTTTGGCCGCCCATGAGCATAAATTAATGACTTGCTGTTACTTTGAAAAAGAAGTAACTTTTTTTCACCAACTAATACTGGGGAGAACATTTGACAGGCCAGTCATGCCTCCTCTGAAACAGTCTGAAGCTTGCATTAGCCCAGAGTTTAAGGCTTTTTATAATCTTACCTAAATTCATCTTTACTCTCATGTTTGCCGAGTGCAAACTCTGTATTTTAACTAAACTAAACCTCCTGCAAGCCATGCCCCTCCAGACAACAGTGTGTCTTTTCACCTCATTGCCCCATTGCCTTTTCTTCTGCTTACTACCGCTCCATGATGTTTATATCATACTTTTTTTCTCACCAGCATGTCCATAATGAGACACTCCTTTTCCATTTCACAATTATTTATTTTCTTCTTAATATCTAAAAATTTTATCATCTGTTAAAATAATCCAGCAAGTAGATTGTTTTTAGATTTTTAAAAAATATTTGTTGTCATTTCATTTGTATAAATCTTGTTTTAATAACAAAAATAATTTCTACATGATGTCATGAATCATATATTATGATATTACTTGTTGCTTCCATCACTGGTCTGCCTTGACATAATAGAATTTGGAAAATTCCACTTTTATGTGGAATGTAAAGTAGTTTAACTTATATAGGTAGAAAGTAGAATGGTGGTTACGAGTTGGAAGGGGTGAAGGTGAGGAGACATCCATCAAAGGATACCAAGTTTTAATTGTACAAGAGGAATAAGTTTTTCAGATTTATTGCATAGCATGATGACCACACTATAGTTAATAATAATGTATGTTAAGGTATTTCATATTTCAAAATAGCTCAGATACTAAATTTCAAATGCTTTCACCAGAAAAATAAGTAGGTGAGGTAATGGGTATATTAATTAGCTTGCTTTAATCATTCCACATTGTGTAGCCATATCATAATATCATGTTGTGCCCATAAATACATACTATAATAATTTGTCAGTTAAAAAGAAATGCATAGAAATGTTTAGAAAATTTAAAAAATATATAAAGGTATCAGTGCCTATGTGTTACATGTTGAAAATGATTAAGAAAAAAACAAGATGTGAGAGCCTTATACCCAAAAAACACATTCTCAAGTTCAACTTTTTTCCTTAGATTCAGTGGTATAAAATAAATAACTCAAAGTGAAAATATTGTCTACAAATACTACAAGTGACACTAAAACAAAGAAAATGTAAAGCAAGGGCTAATATAGGTTGCTGTGTTAATATAGTTGATGGCTGGAAATAAAAGTAATTCATAAGGAAATCACAAAATAAATTGATCAAAAGATATTGTAAAGACAAGATAAAGAGAGAGATAAAACTTGCAGAAAAAAAGATTAAAACTACTATTAGTGCAACAGTTAGAGGTAACATATTTCTTATAGAATTCAGCCTGCATTACAGAAAGGCAAAAAACCTGAATAGAAAACAATATAATCAGTTTTTTTACAATCAACTTAGCTGGTAATCATTTTAAAGGCATTCATTTCATTCAACATTTTCTTTACATTAGTAACCCAAATTGTTAAAGTTGTATTTTTATAATAAAATACTCGCTAAAGCCATCAGCTCGCTTGATTTTTTCCTTTGCATACTGACATCTAAAAGCATTTGTTTTTTAAGTAATTGAAGTCATTAAATCTGTTTTCATTTAAACTTTGAGTGAAATTAGACATGCAAGGCCAAGTACTGGGATTCAGAGTAAAAAATAAAAATAGGTTTATCATGAGAGATTCAAGTTGTTGTAATTTATGTAAATTTATCTTTTAATTCTTTCCACAAAACCCCTTATTTTGAAACTATGTATAAATATCTAGAAATCTTAATATTTTTAGGAGTAGATTTTTTCACTACTCTCCAAGAGAACTATTTCATGTCTTTACTACTCTTGCTAAACCTCACGCCCTCCAATTTCTCTAATTCTCAGCAATGACCTTGCTTTTATTCCACTGACAAAAGCAAAACAAAACAAATAAAATGAGTCTTCTACCTCTGGCCATCATAAAATAATAGAGACAAACTTTACTTTCCGGATCCAAAACACTAAAAACCGGGCAATATGTATATACATATATATAATACGTATATATACACACACACACATATATATGTATATATATACACACGTATATAGTGTATATACTTATACATACATATATGCATATAGTATATATATGTGTATATATATACTATAAACAATATAATCTGCATATATACACATATATATACATATATGTGTATATATACTGATTATATTGTTTTATATATACAGTTTATATATACAGTTTATATATATATATATATATATACTGATTATATTGTTTTCTATTCAGGTTTTTTGCCTTTCTGTAATGCAGGCTGAATTCTATAAGAAATATGTTACCTTTAACTGTTGCACATAATCGTAGTTTTAATCTTTTTTTCTGCAAGTTTTATCTCTCTCTTTATCTTGCCTTTATAATATACACATATATATGTGTATATATATATGTACGTATATATATGTCTGTATATATATACACATATATATACGTATATACACATACCTATATATATGTGTATATATACACACACCTATATATGTGTGTATATATACACATATATATGTATATATACACATAGTTATGTGTGTATATACACACATATATATACGTATATATGTGTGTATATATATGTGTATATATACCTATATATGTATATATACACACACATATATATGTGTATATATACATACACATATGTATGTATATATGCGTATGTATATATGTATGTATATATATACACACATTATATGTATATATATACATATGTGTGTATATATACGTATATCATATATATACATATATTGTGTATATATACGCACACACATATATTTATTTAAAATCTCAAAACAATGTAATGAATCTGGCAGCACAGGACAGTGAGAAACTGGAAATCAGTGAGGTAAGCCCTATTATTGACATAGTTTACTGCCTTGAGAGAGGTCCAAACTATGCTATAGGGAGAGAAAACACCAGGGAATTCAGGCAGAAACCAGCCTACTCCCTTCATTGAGGAGACAGAGCTGAGAGTCTGGAGAGATTAAGGTAGGTAGATTTTCTAGGATGAAGTTCCAGAAAAAAAGTGATCTGCATGAAAAGAGAGTCCCAGAGAGCTACAGAAAATATTCAGTATCAATGATGAGAACTTTCATATGAGGAAACAACCCAAGGTCAGAGAAAGAATCAAACAGAAGGATTGAAGGAAACAATTCCAAGGATCACACAGCTTTGAGAATAATGCCTGTTTCCATCAGCTAGATTGGAAAAACTCATAATTCCTGGGACACTCAGAAGATGACTCAGGAAGGTCTTGATTCAGTAGTGAGGAATAATTAACCCAAGACTAAGCACAGTTCCATATCTGCCTTAAAAATTATAATAGAATATCTAAAAGGATCAAACTGTTTCCAAGTAACATAATTTTATTCCAGTGTAAAACTCAGGAATACTTATAGGAATACAAAATATTCAGTATGCAACAAGGCAAAATTACCAATGTCTAGCATCCAGTAAAAGATTACAAGACATACAAAGAATCAGGAAAACAAGATAAATAATGAGTAATCAATTTATTAAAACTGACTCAGAATTGACATAAGACATTAGAATGTCAGGAAAAAATATTTAAAGAGTTACTATGATTATTTTATATATTTAAGAAAGTTAAGGGGAGACATCAAGTATATATAACAACCACTAACCAAAAGAGACATCTAAACCAAAATTTTAGAAATGAAAGCTAAAATATCTGACATAAAGTTTATACTAGATGAGATTAGTGGCAGATCAGATTTTGTAGAAGATAGAGTTAGTGAAACTGAATAAAGAATAGCAACAGAAACTAGCCAAAAGAAAACATGGAGAAGAAAACAATTTTTAAAACTGAAAATTACTTCAGAAAGCTGTGAGACAACTTTAAGCAAGAAAATAAACATGCAATTTGAAACCTTAAAGATGAGTGGGTGGGAGATATTTGAAGATGTAGTGGCTAAAAATTTTTCCAATTTTATGGAAACTGTAAACCTACAGATCTAAAAAGTTTAATGAACCCCAAGCACAGGAAAAGAAATATAAAGAAAACTATACTAAGAAACATCCTAATGTAATTGATCAAAACCAGTGAGAAAGAGAAAATCATAAATGTAGTCAGAGAAAAAGACATATTACCAACAAAGGGACAAAGAATAGGATGACAGCAGATTTTTTTGTTGTTGGAAATAATGCAAGCAAGAAGCCAGAAAGGCACTATTTTCTAATTACTGAAGGAAAAAAAAAATCCTGACAACCTAAAATTTTAGACACAGTGAAAATACATTTTCAAAACAAAAATAAAATAAAAAATTTCAGATGTACAAAGCTAAAAGCATTCATCAGCAGCATACTTGCACTACAAAATAGTAAAAGAAGCCCTTCAGAAAGTAAGAAAATAATACCAGATTGAAATAAGGGTCTACACAAAGGAATGAAAAATATATATAATTTTAACTACACAAGTAACATGTTTTTTTCATAAGATTTTTCTTATATTTCTTACATATTTTAAAGATAATGACTATCTAAACAAAAATAACAATGTATTTTGGGGTATATGGCATCTAAGAGCAAAATATATGACAATAAATGTATGAAGGTCATAAGAGGAGAAACAGTACACTGCTGCAAGGTTCTTATACTATATGTAAAGTGACATTATATCACTTGAAGGTAAACTGTAATAAGTTAAATATGTATACTATAAAACCTAAATCAACCATTAAAATGAAAAAAACAAGAAGTTTCAAAAATATAACCCAACAAAGGGGATAAAATAGTCATTAAAATATTCAATTAATCCTAATCAATGAAGAATGGAAAATCTGTATTTTACTAATCATAATAAAAACAGCTAAAGTGACTATATTAATATCAGAGAAAGCATATTTTAGAACAAAAAAATTATAAAGATAATAAAATAGATCTTTTCATAATGATAAAAGAGACAATCAAAATGATATAAGAATCTTAAAATCTTCTTCACTTAACAGAACTTTAAACACATGAATTAAAAATTTAACTGTAAGGTAAAATCAACAAATCCACATTTATAGTCAGATTTCAATCTCACTATTGCAATAACTGATAGGACAGATTGATGGAAAATTGACAAGGAGATAATAATTTGAGCTATATTATTAACCAGTATGACCTAATTGACATTCATGAAACATCCAATCTAAAAAACAGAATGTACTTTCTTCTCATGTGCCTGTAGAACACTTATCAAGACAGATAATATTTGGGGACATAAAACAACTCTCAACAAATTCAGAAAGATTCCATTCATAAAAAGTATGTTCTCAAACCACAAAGGAATTACATTCCAAATCAATAACAATATAATTTCAGAAAAAAGTCTCCAAATATTTGGAAACTACATAGCACACTTCTAAATAAAGCATAAATCAAAGAAGAAATCCAAATGGAGATTAGTAAGTATTATTTAAATGAATGAAAACACAACATGTCAGAATTTGTAGGAAGCAGCTAAAGCAGTAGTTAGGGTAAATTTGTAGCACTAAATTTTCATATAGAAAGTGAAATCAGTGACTTAGCCTTTCAAATTAAAAAACTAGAAAAAGAACAAAAAACAGACACATAAAGTAGTTAGAAAAAGAATTAGAAAAAGAGATAATAAAGATGAAAGAAAAAAACTGAGAAACATTTGAAAAAGATCAGTGCAACCAAAATGTGTGTGTTTTTTCTTTAAGAAAATAGTAAACCTCCAGTTTAGGTTGTTCAGAAAAAGCAAAAAATAGAGAAGAAACAAATTACCACTGCTAAGAATGAGAAAGGTGACACTACATATCTTGAAGGTATTAAAAGGAAAATGAAATAATATAGTAACCAAATTTATTCCTATAAATTAAAAAATTAGATGAAATAGACAAATTATATGAAAGAAATATTACTTAGGCACACTTAGTAACAAATAGCTTTAGTAACTTTATATCTATTAAAAAAATGTAAACTGTGACTTAAAATTTTTCAAAAATGAAACTCGAGACCCAGATGGTTTCACTGGTAAATTCTACCAGAAAGAAAAATAATTACTAATTCTGCACAAAATATTCTAGAAAATTAAAAAAGAGAGAATGCTTTCCAAAATTGCTCTGATACCAAAACCAAAAACATAATAAAAAAGGAAAATTATAGACCAATATAATTTGAATTCTATAACATAGAATTGATTTATCATTTAAATTTAAATAATACAATTCACTATATCAACAAACTAACAAGAAATAATAATAATAATCTCGAAGATGAAGAAAAAGCAGTTGACAAAATGCAATATCCACTTATAAAAAGCCAACGAACTCTTGACATATGAGGATTAAAGGGAACTTCTTCAACCTAACAAAGGACATCTTCAAACTTATAGCTTACAACTTATTTAACAGTGAAAGACTAAATATTTTCCTCATAAGAACGTAAGATGGATCTTCATGCTCACCCTGTCTACTCAACACTTTCTGGAAGTGATAGAAGTAAATACTTGGAATAGAAATAAAATTGCTGTTATTTATAGATGTTAACGAGCTTCAAAGTAGAAAATTCAATGAAAGCTAAAAAAATGCTACAATAACTAATAAGTTTGGCAACACAGCATTGCTAGCATATAAATGCATTGCTAGCATATAGAAAGGTAACTGATTTTGTGAGACCTGTGAAATAAAACTATAAAACGTTTCTGAGGGATTATGAAGAATGCCTAAATGAACGAAAATATTTAACTTAATATAGATTGGAAGATTCAATCTTGTTTATATATAAATTATTTCCAAATTGTCTATAGATTCAATGCAATCTCAATAAAAAATGCTAGCAAATTTTTTTTTTGTAAAACTGATAAGCTTATTCTAAAATCATATGGAAGTGCAAAGGACTGTCAAAGTTACTGAAAAGATAAACAAAAAGTTGTGTGGCTAACACTACCTGATCTCCAAAAAATCCTTGTGATACTCTGTTAGCCAAAAATTTCATAGATACAACATTAAGAGTACAATACATGAAATAACACATTGATGAATTAGACTTCATCCAAATTTAAAACATTTATTTCTTTTTTTTTTTTAAAAAAAAACACTGTTAAGACATTAAAAGTACAATACATGAAATAACACATTGATGAATAAGGCTTCATCAAAATTTAAAACATCTGCTTTTTAAAAATAAACAAACACTGTTAAGACAAGCCACAGACTGAGAGAGCATAATTGCTAATAATACATCCGGTAAAGGACTTGCATCCGGAATATATAAAGAATCATAAAAACTCAAAGTAAGGGAATAAATCATTCATTTTTCAAAAAATGGGCAAAAGACTTGAACAGAGACTTTACCAAATAGGTACATAAAAAGATAGATGCTCAATATTGTCAGTCACTAGGTAAATATAAATTAAAACCAAAATTAAAGAAAACTACAAACACAGTAGTATAATTAAAATTAACGAACATGATTATACCAATCATTGGAGAGAATGTGGGGGAACTGAAACTCTCATATACTGCTGATGGAAATATTAAATGGCATAACCATTTTGGAAAAAAGTTTGTTCATTTCTTTAAATGTTAAACATATATCTGTCATCTGATTTATCTAGGCCACTTCTAATTATTTTCCTAAGAGAGAAAAAGAAGTATACAAATATACAAAGATTTATATGTGGACGTTTATAGTAGCTTTATTTGTACTAGTAAAACCTGGAAACAATCCAACCATCTATCAAGTGAATAGGTAAACAAATTGTGTTTTATCCATACAGTGAAATACTACTCAGCAATGTAAAGGAATGAACTATAGATATTTACAACAACATGGATGATTTTTCAGAAGAATTACGCTGACAGCAAGAAGCCAGACAAGTCATATGGTAACTGTATGGTTCTATTTGTACAAAACTCTAGAAAATGCAAAATAATCTATAGTGACAGAAATTTGATTAGTGGCTGCCTGGGGAGAATAAAGATGGAGATACAGAAGTGCAGGAAGAGATTACAAAGGTCATAAGGAAACTGTGAGAATGACAGATTCATTCACAGTCTTGATTGTGGTGACAGCTTCACTGAGGAATGCATTTGCCAAAACATAACAAATTGTACACTTACATGTAGTATGTAGTGTACTATATGTGTAGTGTACTATATGCCAACTAAACCTTAATAAATCTATGGAAAAAATAGAAGGAATTATAAGAGAAATAAATCACCTTTTCACCATGAAATAAATCATACTACCTGCATCTTTTCGTACTACTCAGTCTATTCTTCTCTTATGGATGAACTGCTCTGCTACTATCTCTGGCTACTCTATTTGTCTACTCACCCTTCTTTGCCTATTCAAGGTAATCACTCTTGTAATTTTTTTCCTCTATTTTATCAATTTTGTCTCTCTGTTGAAGTACTCTATTTACATACAAACATTCTATGATAGTTCCCATTTTATAAAATAAACCCCTTTGACCCCACATTTATTTATTTATTTTGCAACAAAAGAGCTTGAAGGAGCTCTTATTTCCCCCCATTTTCTTACTTTCTTTGGCCCATGACAATCAGAGTTTAACACTCACTACTCCAAGGACACAGCCCTTTCTAGGGGCAGTATCAGTCCCCATTATACCAATCCAGGGATTAGCTCTGTGTTTTCAAGCTAATCCACCTCTGAGCAGCTTATAATGTAGTTAATACCTTTTCCTTCTTGAAACACTTTCTTCAGTTGGCCTCCCTCACACTTTTCCTTGTTATCCTTCAACCTCACTGAAACTTGTCAGTTTCTTTTGCTGACTCCTTTTCCTCTTCTAAACCTCGAAATGTTGCAATTCCTTAACATTCAGATATTAACCTTAATTCTAATTGTACTCTCTCTGAGTGATTTCATCCAGTCCCAATGTTTTAAACATCATCTATTTGCTAGTGGCTCCCAAATGGGTACTTTCAACTGTCACCTCTTCCCTGGGCTTCAGACTCTTTAATTGAACTTAGAAATTTAATCATCTGTTAGCCTAACAAATCCAAAACAATCCTTAGCTTTATGACTCCTAAATACATCCTGTTCTTTGACTCCATAATATCATCACCTTTCAACTAGTTGCTCAGGCCCAATCCTAGAAGTCATCTTTTATTTCTCTCTTTTTGTCAAATTTGATCTTTCTTCAAATTATTTCAACAGTACTTTCCAAATATATCTCAAATCCAATCATTTTCAATTCCCAGCACTAGCAGCCTAGTTTCATACTTTGTTATCTCTCACTTGGATTATGATGATTTCCTAACTAGTCTCCTTATTTTTTCTTTTGTCCCAATACTACCAATTAGAGAGATTATTTTTAATAAGGTAAATCAAACCATGTTTCTTCCCGGCTTAGAGCATCTCACTAGCTTCCTGCTTATCTAGGAATAAAATTCAGCCTCCTTACCATCGCCTTTGATGTCCTAGATAATTTGAACCTATGCCTACTTTTCTGTCCTCACTCCTTTGCATGCTAGAGTTCACTTAGTATGCTCCAGTCACACTAGGTTATTCTGTGTTTCACAAAACACAACGTTTTTTATCGCCTTACACATTTGTACTTGATTTTCTCTGTAGAATTACTTTTGTACAGTATCATGGCTAATTATTGTACTATCCAGATCTTAGCAGAAATGTCACGTCCACTGTAAAGTCATTCCTGATCTGTCTAGAATAGCCACCACCACCTTCCCCTAGCACTTTCTACTCTCTCACTAGAATTATCTTCTTCAAAGCTCAATTACTGTCTATTTGTTTATTTTTATCTCTTCCACAAGATGGCAAGTGCCGTGAGAGTAGAGACTTCATTCATTTTGTCCAATGCTGGTGTCCCATCATCTAGAATAGTTTCAGAGCTAGTAAGAGCTCAACAAATAGAAAATATGTACTTATTGCTGGTAAGTTAATAAATACATGTCTATTTTATATTATTTGGATAGCATACATAATGCTCAATTGTTCAATTTTAAAGTATTAGTCAGTTTTAACAGAGTTTGGCTTCCCATCTTGAGATTTTTCTTTAAAAAAATTACCCCCCAAATAGAAGCAAACACAGGCAGTTCTTACTTCTCTCTGTGGTATCAGATAATGAGAAAGTATCCTAATATTTCCTGATTATGGTCTAATAACATAATGGTATAGAAATGTGGCCTCTAGGAAATGTGTTTACCATCACAATGAAGAATTCTGTACTGCATGTATGCCTCATACTGGCTAGTTTTTTTTTTTTAAATGCTATCTCATTTATTCAAGAATACAACCATAAGTATCACTTATTATTGCTATTTATATTTTACAGACAGAGAAACCCAACTCTTAAAATTAAAGATAATTAACTTACCCATTATAACAGAGAAAGTGTATGAATTACCTGGGGCAGATTTTGGGGTCAATGAGACCTGAGTTTTACCTAGCAAGTTTTCACTATAATCTCATAGGTTTTGAGAGATGAAATAATAAAAATATTAATTGGATATTGCTCTCCATGTTTAAAGATAAGTTGTCTTATTCGGTCTTCTATTCTTATGCCTTTGTGTTTTTCTCTTTTTTGTCTTTTATTCATTCACTCAAAAAAAAAAAAAAAAAGGATTCCCAGTAAAGATTGACAGAAAACTTTACTTGATAACATGACTAGATTATTCAGGGATCAACTTTTTTTTTTTTCTTTTCAGAAGAACCAATAAAGGACCACAAAGTTCAGGATGATTGTGTTGATTAGAAACCTAGAATGAAGGAATTGATGTTTCTGATTCATCATTATTTTATACAAAATGTTTCTTCTGTTTCACTTATGGCCAACTATGTCACCAATACCTACTATGTCACCAATATATGCAACTGCCAACAAACTACATTGAGTAAGAGATGGTGAATAGCTGTATGTCTCTAAGTGTAGTCATTAGTCTCACCTTTCTTTGCAAAATATTTTGAAATCTTAGTGCTGAGTACCACTTAAGAAACTTGGCAATTTTCTCATGGATAGAAAGAATTAATATCATTAAAGTGGCCATACTGCCCTAAGCAATTTACAGATTTAATGCTATTGCTATCAAACTACCAATGACATTCTTCACATAATTTAACAAAGAAGTATTCTAAAATTCATATGAAACCAAAAATGGATCCTGAATAGCCAAAGCAATCCCTAAACAACAACAACAACAACAAAAAAAAACAAAGATGGAGGCATCACATTATCTGATTTCAAACTATACTACAAGGCTACCGTAACGAAAACAGCATAGTGCTGGTACAAAAATAGACACATAGACAAATGGAAGAGAATAGAGATCCCAGACATAAAGTCATACACCTACAACCATCTGATCTTTGGCAAAGTCACCAATAACAAGCAACTGGAAAAGACTCCCTATTCAATAAATGGTGCTGGGATAACTGGCCAGCCATATGCAGAAAATTGAAACTGGACTCCTTCTTTACACCATATAAAGATTTAAATGTAAAGCCTAAAACTATAAAAACCCCTTAAGAAAACCTAGGAAATACCATTCTAGACATAGGCCCTGGGAAATATTTCATAATGAGGATGCCAAAAGCAATTGCAAGAAAAACAAAAATAGCCAAGTGGGATCTAATTAAACTAAAGAGCTTCCATACACCAAAAGACACTATCAGAGTAAATAGACAACCCACAGAATGGGAGAAAAGATTTCCAAACTATGCATCCAACAAATGCCTAATATCTAGAATCTGATGAAAAAATTAATAAATTGACAAAAAAAAAAAACCCCATCAAAAAGTGGGCAAAGGACATGAAAATTCACTTCTCAAACAACTAACAAGCACATGAACAAATGCTCAACATCAGTAATCATTAGAGAAATGCAAATCAAAACCACGATGAAATACCACCTCACACTAGTCAGATTGGCTATTACTACAAAGTCAAAAGATAACAGATGTTGGTGAGGTTTCAGACAAAAAGATTTCCACAGTGGCTGAACTAAATTACATTCGCACCAACTTATACACTGCTGGTGCAAGTGTAATTTAGTTTAGCCACTGTGGAAAGCAACTTGGTGATTTCTCCAAGAACTTTAAATAGAACTACCATTTGAACTAGTGACCCCATTATTGGATATAAACCCAAAAGAATATAAATCATTATACCATAAAGACATATGCACATGTATGCTAAATGCATCATTATTCACAATAACAAAGACATAGAATCAACCTAGATGCCCACTAACAGTAGCCAGCATAATAAAAATGTGGTACATATACACCATAGAATATGACACAGCCATAAAACAGAATGAGATCATGTCCTTTGCAGCAACATGGATGGAACTGGAAACCATTATCTTAAGTTAACTAACACAGGAACAGAAAATAAAATACCATAAACTGTCATCTGAGAAAAGTATAAAAAAACTCTATGCAGAAAAATAGAAAATTAGAAGAAAGGGATAAATTCCTAGATATATACACCCTCCCAAGACTAAACCAGGAAGAAATCGAGTCCATGAATAGACAACAAGTTCTTAAATTGAGGCGGCAATTAATAGCCTACCAACAAAAAAAGCCCAGGACCAGATGGATTCATAGATGAATTCTATTAGAAGTACAAAGAGGAGCTGGTACCATTCTTTCTGATACTATTCCCAACAATTGAAAGGAGGGACTCCTCCCTAACTCATTTTACGAGGCTAGCATGATCCTAATAGCAAAACCTGGCAGAGACACAAGGAAAAAAGAAAACTTCAGGTCTATATCCCTGATGAACATTAATGTGAAAATCCTCAATAAAATATTGGAAAACTGAATCCAGCAACACATCAAAAAACTTATCCACGACAATCAAGTTGGCTTCATCCCTGGGATGCAAGGCTGGTTCAACATAACACAGATCAATCAACATACACGGATCAATAAACATCCTCCATCACATAAACAGAACCAATGACAAAAAAACACATGATTATGACAACAGATGAAGAAAAGGCCTCAGATAAAATTCAACATCCCTTCATGTAAAAACTCTCAATAAACTAGGTTTTGATGGAACATATCTCAAAATAATAGGAGCTATCTATAACAAAGCCATAGCTAATATCAAACTGAATAGGCAAAAGCTGAAAGCATTCCCTTTGAAAACCAACACAAGACAAGGACGTCCTCTCTTACCACTTCTATTCAATATGGTTTTGAAAGTTCTGGCCAGAGCAATCAGGCAAGAGAAACAAATAAAGGGTATTCAAATGGGAAGAGAGGAAGTTGAATGGTACCTGTTTGCAGATGATGATTCTATATTTAGAAAACCCCATCGTCTCAGCCCCAAAACTCCTTAAGCTGATAAGCAACTCCAGCAAAGTCTCAGGATACAAAATCAATGTGCAAAATCACAAGCATTCCTATACACCAACAATAGACAAACCAAGAGCCAAATCATAAATGAACTCCCATTCACAAGTGCTACAAAGATAATAAAATACCTAGGAATACAGCTAAGATGGGATGTGAAGAACCTCTTCAAGAAGAACCTCTTCAAGAAGAACTACAAACCATTCCTCAAAGAAATAAGAGAGGACACAAACAAATGGAAAAAACATTCCATCTGCATGGATAGAAAAAAAATCAATATTGTGAAAATAGCTATATTGCCTAAAGTACTTTATAGATGCAATGCTAGTTCCATCAAACTACCATTGAAATTATTTGCAGAATTAGAAAAAAATACTTTAAATTTCATATGGAACCAAAAAAGAGCCTTTATAGCCAAGACAAATCTAAGCAAAAAGAACAAAGCTGGAGGCATCATACAACCTGACTATATACTACAAGGCTACAGTAACCAAAACAGTACCAAAACAGACATATAGACCAATGGAACAGAACAGAGCCCTCAGAAATACTACCACACATCCACAGCCATCTGATCTTCAACAAGCCTGACAAAAGCAATGGGGAAAGGATTCTCTATTTAAAAAATGGTGCTGAGAAAACTGGCTAGCCATATCCAGAAAACTGAAACTGGGCCCCTTCCTTACACTTTATATAAAAATTAACTCAGGATAGATTAAAGACTTAAATGTAAAACCTAAAACCATAAAAATGCCAGAAAAAAAACCTAGGCAATACCATTCAGGAACTCGGCATAGGCAAAGACTTCATGACAAAAACACCAAAAGCAATTACAACAGAAGCCAAAATTGACAAATAGAATCCAATTAAACTAAAGAGCTTCTTCACAGCAAAAGACACTATCATCAGAGTGAACAGGCAACCTACAGAATTGGAGAAAACTTTTGCAATCTATCCAAATGACAAAGATCTAATATCCAGAATATATAAGTAACTTAAACAAATTTACAAGAAACAAACAACCCCATTAGAAAGTAAGCAGAGGATATAAATAGACAATTCTAAAAGGAAGACTTTTATGCAGCCAACAAACATATGAAAAAAGCTCAAGATCACTGCTAATTAGAGCAACGCAAGTCAAAGCCACAATGAGATACCATCTCACAGCAGTCAGAATGGCAATTATTAAAAAGTAAAGAAACAATAGATGCTGGTGAGGCTGTGGAGAAATAGGAATGCTTTTACACTGTTGATGGGAATGTAAATGAATTCAACCATTGTGGAAGAGTGTGGCGATTCCTTAAAGACCTAGAACCAGAAATACCATTTGACCCAGCAATCCCATCACTGAGTATATACCAAAATGAATATAAATCATTTTACTATAAAGACACATGCACATGTATATTTATTGCAGCACTATTTGCAATAGCAAAGACATGGAACCAACTCAAATACCCATCAATGATAGGATAAAATGTGGTACATATACACCATGGAATACTATGCGGCTGTAAAAAGGAATGAGATCATGTCCTTTGCAGGGACACGGATGAAGCTGGAAGCCATCATCCTCAGCAACCTAACACAGGAACAGGAAGCCAAACACCACATGTTCTTACTTATAAGTGGGAGTTGAACAGTGAGAACACATGGACACAGGGAGGGACACACTGGGGCCAATCGGGGGCTGGGAGGTGAGGGAAGGCAGAACATTAGGACAAATAGTTAATGCATGTGGGGCTTAAAATCTAGATGACAGGTTAATAGGTACAGCAAACCACCATGGCACATGTATACCTGTGTAATAAACCTACACGTTCTACACTTGTATCCTGGAATTTGAAGTAAAATAAAACAAACAAAAAAATCTCTTACAGTAGTCAAATACAAGGAAAATCTAAGAAACTGCCATGGCTGGGGAAGCCTCAGAATAAATGACAATTAATGGAATGTGGAATATTGAAAAAGAAAAAGAACTTTAGTTTAAAAAAAAAAAAAAAAAGACATCTGAATAAACTGAGGACTTTAGTAAAAAAAGAAAATCAAATACTGAACATTCTCATTTGTAAGTGGGAGTTAAACATTGATTACACAGGGACTCAAAGGGAACAATAGACACCAGGGCTTACTTGTGGGTGGAAGATGGGAGAAGGGTGAGGACTGATATACTATCTATCAGATACCATGCTTATCACCTTGGTGATGAAATTATCTGAACACCCATGACCTGTAGTTTACATATATAACAAACCTGCACATGCACCCCTGAAATTACAATAGAAGCCTGAAAGGAAAAAACGAAAACTAGATAACATTTTTTGTTGATTTTTTTCCAAATTAGAAAAAAATTTGAGCAATTTTTTATCCCACTATTCCAGAAGAGATGGAAATACCATTTACTCTAATATGTATGCTTAATGTACATTTGTTCCTAAATGGCATTATTCTCTTGTTTTAAAAGCCAACCCTGGTACATATCCCTAAATGGAGGCATGTGTTAGCAAAAGACCAATGGAAAAAATCAGGTGCATATGCTTAAGTGAAAAAACTATGTCAGAATACATTTCATGCTGATAGAGGGTAATAGAGATGGGCAAAGGAAAGCCAAGCACCACATGGAGCCCATTTGTTCCTTCAAAGCATGATGTAGATTTGGACCTTCAGATAAAAATGTACAAGTTGCCAACTTCAAAGGAAAAGAATCAAAAAATATAAAGCAACAATTGAGAATTGTACCTTGCATGCATAAACACTTAGTGTGCACATGTGTATTTGTACCTCGCATGCATAGAGCATATCTGATGTCAAACCATATTATCCTAATAGCTGAATTAGAAGATAACTGTTAAAAACTCTGAATTCACAAGGCTTGGTGTTCATAAAAAAATTCATAAGGTTCTGCAGAAATCCTGGCATAAACAACATTTAACATTATTTACATTTAATTAGGCAAAATCAAACCCTACAAAGTTGGTTTATTAGATTTCTCCAAGGCCAGTTGTTTATGTAAGTATTGAATCATTAACATGCAGCTTCCTCCATAATTATCAGGCTGTCAGATAAGAAACCTGCTGCCTAGGACAGATAAAGAAACTTGGAGATAGACACAGATATAAACCCCAATTCACACGACTAGAGCATTTGGAAAAGTCTTACATGAAAATGTGAATTGCTTTACAGAGGCAAACTACAGGGACTCAAACGGAGTAGTGAAAAGCAAATTAATGTTGCTTTGTTTTCTTCCTCTTTTTTATACAGAGAATTAAGTAGGAAAATCAAATAGTGAAATTATTTATTACAGTTAGCATTGTTTTAATTTAAAGAGTTATTGCAAAGCAGGAAAACATTTTTTTCAACATAGATATTTAGATGAAAAGGAACCCAAGTTATATTATATTTCCATGGATGATAATGATGACCTAAAATGTTACCACCCTATTTTTCTCAGTACCATTTCAAATGTAAGTTTTGGAAAGGTTTAGAAATAGACATATCTGCAGGTTTATTGAATTATTTAATAAGAAGTTAACTATGATGAATCTATTTTCCATAATGTCTCGTTTATGTAAAATCCAAACAATCATACTTTCAATGGCACCATTTCAGACCTGTGTGTTGATTATCATACAGCTTCTTCCCAGTCCCATTCCTTTATTACTGATGGACTTCAACCAGCTTTCACATCTCATGCTTTCTTCCATACCATTTCAGTCGAACCCAGCTCACCCCCCTGGGTTCCTCAGACTCTCTTCTCAGGCAGGCCCTCCACTATATCTTTCTTCTTTGCCTGGTGACAAAAATCATGCCACTAGAACAAAATCTCCTTTGTTGCTTCACCTCTTCCTATATATCCCCTCTTGATTTGGTGTTAAACTCCCTATGGTCTAAGTCACTGAAGCCTTAATTCTATTCTTTTTTACAGAGGATGCAGTCAAACTTCGACCTCTCTAGGGCAACTTGAGCAATATTTTAACAGTTCCTTGAGAGGTTCTAGAGAAGAAAAAGATTATATTTCTTAAATAAAATATATCATATACCTTTCTCTCTTAGGGTTTCACAATGTTAATTAATTAACAGTGCTGAAAGTACAGCAGAAAAGAAACCTGATTTTCTTGGTTAACCTACTCTTTTCTAATATATTAGAAAATATAAACTATTTTCATATGATACTTAAGAAAAATTTGGAGAAATGGATTTTAAAATCATTGCTGTTATTGTTTTACAATGTGTCTCTTTAATAATAACTTCAGGAAATACATCATCTTTTATTTTTATCCTATGCAGTCCCATCATCAACAGTGATTTTTACATATATTCAAGTTGCCCATGTAGCAATTAAGTCTCACCATATCCCACTCTCTTTAATTCAATTTTTATTTTCATTCTACGTCAATCAACTTTCTCAACAGCCTGACTACACCCTTTGCTTCTCTACATGAAAATAGTACTTTCATTTCCAAATATCCTTATCTTCAATTTCTATTTCTTTGCCTGACATATCTCCACTCATAACATACAACTGCCAGCAACTTACCTACTTCAGAAATCCTGATTTTGCAATTCTTCTTAGCTAGCCCAGTGCATTCTGTCCTTTCTTACTATGCTGTCAGAGTTGAGCTCTACCGTCAGTAATTTTAGGGCTGCCCACCCTCTCTCCTAGGGTGCTATCGTTCCCTTAATTTTTCATGACTAATCTTCAACTCTTCTTCCTTCTGCTACTCTTTTTTTAAAAATTTGCTCCTGCCCCCAAATTAACTCTAAAATAATTTAAAGAACCTTATAGACATGGCCATTTTAGCATGACTGCACCAGGTATTGCTGGTATAGTAACTTCATGGCATTCAGCAGCATTTTAGACATTTATTATCCTAGTGTTGGGTTTGCCTTGCCTGAATAAGTAATGATTTTGGAGGAGAGATTTGCAACTCAAAGATACATCCACCAGAATTCACGAATTAGAGATACTCTTAGATTAATAAAAATATCCCTATATGTTCTAGAGATGATTTAAATTATCAGTTTCTCTCGCTTTCCTGAACTTTAATTTGAGAACCAGATGATCTCCCTCTTTGGCTAGAATGAGGAAAGAGAAAAAAAAGAGAATGCATTGTAGCATTTTTGAAGGATTGAAAGAAACTCATGACTTAATGAAGATCTGCAGAAATGGATTGGGTAATCAGAGATCAGTATGCACACATTAGTCTGAAGGGTAGAACTAGCGTGTCTCCAAAATAAGAACAATCAAAGGTAACTTCCCCTAATCTACAGTTCTGACAGATGTTAACTGTCCTACCACATTGCAGAAAAAAAATATCTCCTGTTCCTGGTTATCTAGTAGTTAGGATTAAAAAAAATTATCTGCTGGATATTTTTAAGCTCTCTGACAGGAAGTGCCAGTGTTTGCATACTCTTTCATCCTCTTTATACCCCTCTGATTTTTTCTTTCCATTTACCATCCATAGCATTTCCCCAAAATTTAGGTCTCATTGTTCGGCTCTTCTCACTCTTCTGGTGATTTTCTTTAGTCTCATGGCTGCTGATAATATTTTTATCATGATGACCCTTAATGAACTGGCCTGATCACTCCTTCCAGTTCTAGTCTCTGGTTTCCAGATCCAACTCCAGACTCTATTTCTTACCTCAAGTTAAACAGGTCAAAAGCAAGTTCATCTGACACCAGTTTATCTTTCTTCCCATTGTAACTTTCTTCTCATTATCAATGCTATCGTCTTATTTTTGATTCTGATTATCTCATATTTGTATTATAGCAATAATAGCCTAAATAATTCCCCCACTGTTATTTTTACTGTACTCTATCATTTATCACGGTATTGTTAGATTTATCTGTTTTAAACAACCCATACCCCTTTCCCCCTTGTACATTTTTAAAGATATGGGACATAAAACTAAAGCCTTTAACCGTGTACTGGGGCCCTTGTTATTTGGCTCTCTGCTAAGTTTTCAAATGTACCATCATTATTCTTTACCCATAGGCTACCTTTCAGTTAATTCTACCTATTCACTCCCCTTCAAGTATGCCTTGCTCATTGCTACCTTTCTATGCCATTCCTCCTCACTGACCCTGATCAACAGCCTAATCCTACCTTTTCTTAAATTTGTATCTCAAGCATCAACCACTTCATGAGCCTTCCATGACCTTTCCAGGCCACAGTAGACTCTCATTCTATGAATCTAAAACATTTAGGGCTTATAACCTTTGTTCAGCATTAACTATATAGGGCTTTATATGGATATTTGTATTTTCCTTGTATGGATATTTTGCATTTTGCATATGTGCGTATGGTACTTTAAAAATCAATTTGCATTCTCCAAAGCTTCTGTGTCTGTTAGTTATAAAATAAATGTCAGTTAAACAGATGAATAATATTAAATGTCTGCAGATACTTAATTCAGGTCACAAAGGGACTCGTGCAACTTCAAAGACAAGTAACATTCAGGACTCTTTTAGTATTAATGATATTTTAATAAATTATAAACATTTAAAAAATGATAATCTACATACAGCATAGTAATTCTCAACTTATTTGAGACCAAACTATAAGGTGACAGGGACTCCACCTTCCTCATCTCTTTTATATCTACCACCTGAAGTGTGAACACCCCAACGCTTAAGCAAAAAATATTTCTCAAGTACTCTACATATGTTAGTGAAATTGAACAAGAAGAAATACAATTTGACAAAGAAAAAGGTCCCTACCATTTTGAACAAAGAATAATAATGATAAGCCTAGAACTTTATCAAATATGTATGATTAAAATATACATTTTTAAAAGAATAGAATAGCCTTGCTTAAAACATTGTCTAGGAAGATGAAAATCAATTCTATTTACTATCAAAAGCATTTAAAAGGCCAGGTGTGGTGGCTGACTTCTGTAATCCCAGCACTTTGGGAGGCTGAGGTGGGCAGATCACCTGAGATCAGGATTTGAGACCAGCCTGCCAAATGGCAAAACCCCGTCTCTACTAAAAATACAAAATATAGCTGGGTGTGGTGGTGGGCACCTGTAATCCCAGTTACTTGGGAGGCTGAGGCAGGAGAATCGGTTGAACCTAGGAGGTAAAGGTTGCAGTGAGCTGAGTTCACGCCATTGCACTCTAGCGTGGAGGACAAAAGTGAAACTCCATCTCAAAAAAAAAAGAAAAGCTTTTAAAATATAGGCATATTTTAATCCAGTTATCACTGTACTAGAAAAAGGTGATTTTTAAATAATTATACATTATAACAATGCTCATTACAGCACTGTTTATGATAGTCAAAACCAGTACTATCATAATATCTGCTGATAGAAAATGTATTACATGAGTTAAGGTATGTGTATACATTAGCAGGAAATTTCAATTTTCTGCTAATGTATACACATACCTTAACTCATGTAATTAGCCATATGTCATATTGAATTTCAAAGTCATTCTACTGTGATCATGGATTATTTGTATAATTTAAAGAATCAACTCCATTTACCACTGAGACAAGGAAAAAAATTATGTTATTATTGGGAGGTAGCAGTTAGTAAGTATTTAAGGAAAAGAATTAACTTTTTTTCATTTTTATTCTAATATTGATTGACATAGATATCAATGAATACTTTCTATATATAAATTATTAAATAACTTTATAAAATATACCTAGTTTGCTGAATATCCACAAAATTCTAAGGTCAGGTTAATATATAAAAGACATTATATATGTATTTAATTAGAATTATATTTCTTTTTATAGAATATAATGCAGGTAGATGCACTACATCCCATTTAGTGATCAAGGAATTAAAGGTTTAAATAATTTAATTGCAAAAGCAATGCCAACAAAAGCCAAAATAGACAAATGGGATCTAATTACAATTAAAAGCTTCTGCACAGCAAAAGAAACAATCATAAGAGTGAACCGGCAACCAACAGAATGGGAAAAAATGTTTGCAAGCTACACATTTGACAAAGGACTAATATCCAGAATCTACAAAGAACTAAAACAAATTTATAAGAAAAAAACAAACAACCCCATCAAAAAGTGGGCAAAGGATATGAACAGACACTTTTCAAAAGAAGACATTTATGCAGCCAATAAACATATGAAAAAATGCTCATCACTGGTGATTAGAGAAATGCAAATTAAAACCACATTGAGATGCCATCTCATACCAATTAGAATGGTAATCATTAAAAAATCTGGAGACAATACATGCTGGAGAGGATGTGGAGAAAAAGGAATGCTTTTACACTGTTGGTGGGAGTGTAAATTAGTTCAACCCTTGTGGAAGACAGTGTGGTGATTCCTCAAGGATCTAGAAATAGAAATACCATTTGACCCAGCAATCCCATTACTGGTTGTATACCCAAAGGATTATAAATCATTCTATTATAAAGACAAATGCACATGTCATTGCAGCACTCTTTACAATAGCAAAGACCTGGAACCAACCCAAATGCCCATCAATGATAGACTGGATTAAGAAACTGTGGCACATATACACTATGGAATACTATGCAGCCATAAAAAACGATAAGTTCATGTCCTTTGCAGGGAAATGGATGAATCTGGAAACCATCATTCTCAGCAAACTGATACAAGAACAGAAAACCAAACACTGAATGTTCTCACTCATAAGTGGGTGTTGAACAATGAGAACCCAGGGACACAGGGAGGGGAACATCCCACACTGAGGTCTGTTGAGGGGGACTAGGGGAAGGAGAGCAGGGAGTAGGGAAATTGAGGAGGGATGACATTAAGAGAAATACCTAATGTAGGTGATGGGGGAATAAAGGCAGCAAACCACCATGGCATGTGTATACCTATGTAACAATCCTACAAGATTTGCACATGTACCCCAGAACTTAAAGTATAATAATATATATATATAAATTAAAACAAGGAAAATAATTTTATTGTATATAACCCAGATAAAATACATTATCAAGTTACTGTGGCAACATTGACCCTACCCAAAAAGATGACTTCAATAATTTATTTAGGAGTAGGAATCATCCATTGATAAAGAAAATAAAAAAGCATTCTTTTTTGACTTGATATTTTGTAAGTTGTACACACAAGTAAAATTGCTAATTACTATCATGATTATGGTAATAATAGTAGCGGTATTTTGTATTTACTGCAATGTAACTAAATATCATCTTTCAAAGTTTTAGAATAAATAGAAATATTCTCATTTAAAAATTAATATTATTTATGATTTTAAAATTAATATTACTTATGATGTTTCCTGCCTTTGGCTATCATAAACAGTGCTGTAATGAACATTCTTATATGTGATATTATTTAAAAATCACCTATTTCCTTATTTCCTAGTAAAGTAATCACTACATTAAAATATACATATAGGCCAGGCCCAGTGGCTTACACCTGTAATCCCAGCATTTTGGGAGGCCAAGACAGGCACATCACAAGGTCAGGAGTTCAAGACCAGCCTGGCCAATATAGTGAAACCCTATCTTTACTAAAAATACAAAAAATTAGCTGTGCATGGGGATGCTTGCCTGTAGTCACAGCTACTCAGGACACACAGGTATATATATTTATTTTTAGTTTAATTTTATTTTAAGTTCCAGGATACATGTGAATGACCTGAATGTTTGCTACATAGGTAAACATGTGCTATATGTGCTATGGTGGTATGCTGCACCCTTCAACCTGTCTCTAGGTATTAAGCCCTGCATGCATTTATTTATCCTGATACTCTCCTTCCCACTATGCTCCCCTACACAGGCCCCAGTGTGTGTTGTTCCGGTCCCTGTTTCCATGTGTTCTCATTGTTTAGCTCTCACTTATAAGTGAGAACATATGGTGTTTGGTTTCCTGTCCTGCATTAGTTTGCTGAGGATAATGGCTTCCAGTTCTCTCCATGTCCCTCAAAGGACGTGATCTTGTTCCTTTTTATGACTGCATAGTATTTTATGGTGTTTATATATATATATATATAATTTTTTTTATCCAGTCTATCACTGATGGACATTTGGGTTGATTCCATGTCTTATTGTGAATGGTGCTGCAATGAATATATGTGTAGATGTATCTTTATAACAGAATAATTTATATTCCTTTGGGAATATACCTAGTAATGGAATTGCTGGGTCAAATAGTATTTCTGGTTCTAGGTCTTTGAGGAATTGCCACACTCTTCTACAATGGTTGAACTCGTTTACATTCTCACCAACAGTGTAAAAGCATTCCTATTTCTCCACAGCCTCCCAGCATCTGTTGTTTCCTGACTTTTTAATAATTGTCATTCTTACTGACATGATATGGTATCTCTTTGTAGTTTTGATTTGCATTTCTTTAACGATCAGCGATGCTGAGTTTTTTTTTCATGTTTATTGGGTACATAAGTGTCTTGTTATGAGAAGTGTCTGTTCATGTCCTTTGTCCACTTTTTTTTTTTTTGAGACGGAGTTTCGCTCTTGTTACCCAGGCTGGAGTGCAATGGCGCGATCTCGGCTCACTGCAACCTCCGCCTCCTGGGTTCAGGCAATTCTCCTGCCTCAGCCTCCTGAGTAGCTGGGATTACAGGCACGCGCCACCATGCCCAGCTAATTTTTTGTATTTTTAGTAGAGACGGGGTTTCACCATGTTGACCAGGATGGTCTCGATCTCTTGACCTCGTGATCCACCCACCTCGGCCTCCCAAAGTGCTGGGATTACAGGCGTGAGCCACCGCGCCAGGCCTTTGTCCACTTTTTAATGAAGTTGTTTTATTCTTGTAAAAAATATGCCTATATTTTAAACTCTTTTGATTGATGGTGAATAGAATTGATTTTCATCTTCCTAGGCTATGTTCTAAACAAGACTATTACATATTCAAAAATGTATCTTTTATCTAATACATTATTTATGACAGTTTATTATGTGTGATCAATGTTGATGATAAATAGTATGGTGTTAATATATCATTTATTATGATTAATATGTATTTAGAATTATAATTAATATTTATAACAAAATTATTTATATTTTTCATGATATTTATGATGAACATATCTATGTTGCTTTCAGTCAGGTAACATAGACATCTATTGCCTTTATATAATTATCTTCAATACAACAGTTTTATAAATCAGAAAAATTGCACAAATTGTTATTGCTTTTGTTTATTGATTAGCAAATAAAAATACAGCTAAGGCTTCAATTTCCTTTTTAGCAAAATAATTTACTTTATTATTATTGGTAGTCAAAATCTTAAGTACAATCAGTTGTAATTTGAGCAAATTGATGCAAAAATTGTTTTCAAGTTCTTACCACATCATGTTAGGTTCTCTGTATGTTTAACCGTCTGGTGAACAAAGGAAAAATGTGTTTTTTTAAGAACAATTTTTTGCAGTATTGCTTCTGAATTGACTACGTCAAGATCGTACCAGTGTTTGTTTAAAAAAATTATAGCTTCTTGAGTAACTGCCGAAGAATGGAAAAATAATCTGTACTGTAGGGCTCAGATATCTGAATTTTTGACAAACTTCCCAGATGACCCACAGTGCACAATCAAGTTTGAGAATTAGTGTTCAAGAAGGTTTTCTTACAGGATACCTAATCAGGATCTCAGAGGCTGGTTGTAAAATGTAAATAAATAAATGTGAATTTTAAAAATTTAGGAGAGTCTTGAGAAAATGTCTGGTTAAAAATAAAAGAACTTACCAGAGGAGGCTTCCAAGCATCTAATAACCCCTATGGCTTCCAGCCTTTCTTTTTGTACCAGAAAATGGTAGAAGCAGAAAAGAGTTTGTAGATCCCACATCAAGACATTTGTAATGTTATCCAAGCACACTCTTTCACTGAAAGCCTTCATTGCCTCATGTAGCAAACTTTGCAACTACTATGCTCTGCCCTAAAGATATAACAGAATATTATCAGTTTTAACCTGCAGGGCTGCCAACATTCCTGACTTTTTAGATCTTAAGGAATGGGAAAGAGCAAATGGATAACTTTAGATTACATTAAAAAGCAATTCTTGTGTTAACCTAAGAATTGTATTTCACTATCTTGGCTGTGAATTGTAAAGCAAACTTGTTAAAAGCAGCAGAAATTACTTCTACTGCTAAGTTACTTTTTCAATTATTTTTATCTTTTAGAATTATATTATTAATACTAATGCTATAGTTTAATATAGAATTATAGATTTTAAAATATCTATTTTTGCAAGAACCAAACAACAGCAGGAAAGGGAGTAAAAGATTGGAGCTTACAGTAAGAAGACAAATGCAGGTATACAGTTGACTAGGAAGGCTTAAGGGAACCCAAGCCAGTACTTGTTCCATCTTTTATTTTTGTTCCTCTCTGGTCAATTACTTCTCTCCTTTTGCAGACTGGCTGTTTTTCCTTGTCCAGTTTTACATAATGACAAATATAGTCAATAAGAGATTCTGAAAGTAACTGGTAGCTGTTTTTTTTCTCTCTGAATCATATTATATTTAGCCGTAAGTAACAGCCCCACACACTGTTCAGGTGTTGGTGGTTTGGGAGAGGGACTCGGATTTGCCACTCTTGGATCTAGTACCCATTCTTGTATGTGTAATTGGGAGGGTATGGGCAGGGATGGAGTGAAGGATGGAGATGGAAAGTGGGGATCAAACTGTATAAACATAGTTGCAGGATGTCCTGGGGTTTAGGAGAAAGGGGCAATGAAAAAAGGAATCATTTGAAGCCCCGATAGCAGAGTTGATGTTTTTATCAGGAAGCCTGATTACCAGAAAGCATAAAAAAAAAATCTAAAGTTGCTTCACCTGTTAAGTACGAGCAAGAGGCTTTTTACTCATGTATAGATTTTGTCTAAATTATACAAACAGATCCGTAAAAGAGCACAACATAACATTATTAATTGGAAACTTTTGTTTTGCCTGCTATGAGCCAGGTGCTTTATATACGTTGTTTTATTTGTTTCCTGCAACTGAATGACTATCCCCATTTTACAGATTAAAACATTTATGTTCAGGTGCTAAATAAGCAATGAGAGAGATGAATCCAGGCATCTAAATCAGGACTGACAGAGCTAAAAAGTCATGCTTATTCCAGTACAAGATTTAGATTTTCTGAGTTCAACACTGTATTCTAAACCAAGCTAACATTTTAATAATGAAAACTATTAGTCACCATGCGTATAAAAGAAATGATCAGAAAATAGGATACAAAATGTGATGGAATCATTGTTTTCTCCACTACCCAAAACCCTCAATGTTTTAGAGAAAAACTTCCAAAAATAACGTCCATATGACCATCTACTCCTCTGCTCATTTACCTGTATCACTGATGTAGGGGAATGTTGCTTTTATTGTGGAAGAACAGATAAGGGAAATATTCTCCAACTTCTTTAAGAGATAAAGCTGGTATTTTGGGAAGTAGATTTGTAAGTTAAGGCTGCTTTACAACATTCAATGGCCTAAAAGAATGTAGTGTCCTGAAGTACTTTCTCCACTTCACTAACTTAGGTACTAGGAAAATTTGTCTTCGTTTGTATCCATACTCTGAGAGTGGGATGTGTTGGGTACCAATTTTCCAGGCTGCTATTTTCGGAACATATGGGCAAAGCTGAAATATATGAACATATGTATGTATGTTTGTGTACATATACGAGCATGTATATTTGTATAAGCAACCACATTTTTATTCTCCCCCTCATCCTCCCGCCCTCTTCTACATTTGGAAGATATTTGAAATATGGAACATGTGTTTTGTGGGCAGGCAGTTGTATTATTTTATAATGATTCACAATTGTGTGTGTGTATGTGTGTGTTTCCCTTAACAAATCTGCAAGTAATTAATGTATTCTGTAGCCAAAAATTATTCCATAAGAATTATTCCCATTTTCTTTGTGTGAATGCATTACATATTCTTCCATGAGGGCAGAGATCATATGTTATTAACTTGTTAAGAATATTTGAGTTTAAATTATTGCATATGCACCAGTCAAATAAGAATTTGCCAGAATTTTAAAATATACAAATGTTAATAATTATGATAACCGGTGGCATTACTTTAAGACATTCAGTGTAAAAGCACAGACTGTAGAAATGGGTTTGTGCATGTGTGAATAAGCACATTTGTGAGGTGTCGTCTATGAGTATACAAGTGAAGAGAGTCTGTGATGTGAGTTCTACAGGCAGGCATTTTTTTGTTTGACAAATATTGGTGAAACTAATAATTTTCTTAACCGTTTAAATAGTTATATTTATAATATATAATATTTGACAGTGCATCCAAATATCAATGTTTAAAATTACAAAATTTACCCTTCTCTAGTAATATGTGTGTTCTTCAGAATGATCCATAGTTTCCCATGCCTTCCTTTTCCTATTTCGTTTCTCTGTCCTTTGCATTTAAAATAAATAAATTAAAATGGTTAAAAATATGGTTTATTTTTGTAATTTTAAGTTCGGATGGTTCATTTAAAGTCTCCATATCTCAAAAAAGGTCATATTTTACCATTAACCATTTTAGAAAACAGAAATCTATTGCCCAAAAAAATTACATTAGAACAAAATTTTACTCCATAACTATTGATTAGAAGCTGTTGATATTATGTGTTCATTTAAACATTTTATATTCAGGTATCTTATATGATATAAACATTTCACTCTCTGAACTAGGGCTCTTACTGCTTGAAAATACTGAGGGAATAGTTTTTGGCTTGATCTCTGACTTAGTGATGTTTCAATCAGAGTATAGCCATTTTCCAAATACGAACGACGACATACAACGCAGTATGTATGGTGTATATGCATGCTTCAAAGAATAATAGCCATTTGTTTCTAGTGAATCTTGGAAAACCAGGGTGAAGAAATTATAATAAACAAACAATGTAGTCCTTCCCTCAGCACATCTCTCTGCATGCTGAAGGTGTTTAGGTGAAGTTATTTTACTCAAAGACCCCTTTCCTTTTCAGTAAGTCAACATATTCTTGATCAGGATTTACCCAATCTCAGGTATTATTCTTTTCCTTTGAAAACATTAACCTGCGTCTTTTAAAAACAGCAATCAGAACAAGATTAGTATGTTTTTAATGCAGAAATAGCACACATGTCAGCCTGTTACCCAATTTCTATGCTTCCTATTACGGTTCTCTTATTACAGGCTCACAAGCACTGTTTTCCTAAAAGCACCTTTCAAGTACCCTGCCTTTCATTGAAATGTGGTTGCTACTGTGTACGTATTTTAAAAATGGCTTGACAGAATTGCTAATGTTTTCATTCCTTCAGGATATTTCCTAATACTTGTAGCCTTTTCATGTTTCTAATTAGGCCAGTAATGGTCCCTGAAGTTAAACCAATTAAAATTATTTACTGTGACACACAGTGTGGAGATAATTATCTGATATCTGAATCCAACTTCTGCTTACTTCGCAACATTACTTAATAGAAAACAGAGAAACTGATGCCCATGCTTTCATTTTACTTGTCTACCAAATGTGTTTGCCCTATAGCAAACTGTTTAAATAAAGCATTAAAATCTTTGTGGTGCTAATCAAAATGTTTAAAATCCACTCACACTCCCTTTATAGTTCTGAAAAGCATATAAAAACTCCTACACATTACCTTTTACATTACAGTTGCTGACCACCATAGTATTATAGCCACATTATATACAGATAATGCAGCTTCTGCATTTTCTAGCAGCCTGACTTTTCTCTATCCTTCCACTTGCTTTATCTAATTATTTTTCTTTTTAGCATTTCTCTTTTTCTTTGCTTTGCTTTTTTTCTTTGTCTTGTTTCTCCATTCTTTGTTTCAGATTGTGTGATTCACTACAAGAGGCACAAAACGAATGCGCTTTGCAATGTATGTTTCATATGAACAAGAGGTAATTCTGTATAGTCTAAACAGTTGTTATAGCATCAAACAAGTGAGATTTATAATCATTTTATTCTTTGCATAGGGTTAGGGGTTTTGGAAGACTGAAGGTTTACCAAGAGGATTTTAATCGACAGCAGAAGTCTTAGCAAAAGTTCAGTTCATATTTAATGTAAAGCAAAATCCCACTAGAAGAAAAAGAAACACAGAGAGCAAGTAAATCATGTCATAAAGCAATGCTTTTCATTAAAAGTTGGCTGCCATCATGTAGAGAATTTGGATAAACGTGAAGACTGAGCCTGTAAGTTAGGCTTGCATATGCTGTAGTTAAATGCCAAAGTGCAGTCTCATAAAGAATTATAGCTTAGACACTTTGAGAACATTTAGCCCATAATCTCAATGCAAATTATTCTAAGAGAAAATTGAGTTTCATGCCAAAATGCTACCTTGAGACTGACAATGTACAGTTGGACATTTAGCCTGATCTTAGGATGGATTCCTTTAGTGTTTCCTGCTTTTTGTTCAAGTATTCATGAACATCAGTACAGATACAGTACAGACAATTTTCCAAGTTACCATGTGCTTAACCGGAGCCCCCTGGCAGTTTATAATAACTTTAATTTGGAGAAACAAATTGCAGCAGGGAGAATTTAGGCCTGCCATTCAATGCAGAACTAGAGCCCAAGAGCTTGGTTTTCGGCAATTTCCAGTCCAGGCTTTGGATCCTGTTTGAGAATTCCTGCTTATGAGGGATAATCTGAGATGCCCAGTAATTTTCTCCTGCAGGTAGTAAGAGAAATGCTTGCCTGTGTACTTATATGCTTAAGAAGGCACGAGGTCAGCAGAGTGCCAGGAAAAGTACTAGAGACTTTTAAGAGAGACCTTGAGACCACTCAAACGTGGGATGCAATTTTTCGTACAAGCTCTCCTTCCTCTAGCACTGCATTTAATCTTAGCAGAACTAATGTGTTTTTGGTGGTTTATGATTGAAAAACTCCGTGCTTCTTCTCCGCCTATAACCATGTATTTTGCACATACTTTCGTTAACACAACAAGCTTTTTGCATTCTAATTATTTGTCTACATTGGAGATATGATTTGGATGTGTGTCCCCACACAAATCTTATGTGGAATTGGAGGAGGAGCCTAGTGGAAGTGACTGAATCATGGGGGCCAATTTCCCCCTTGCTGTTCTTGTTACAGTGAGTGAGTTCTCATAAGATCTGAGGGTTCAAAAGTGTGTAGCACTTAAACCTTGGCTGGCTCTTTCTACAACTCCATCATGGTAAGATGTGCTTAGTTCCCTTCACCTTCTGCTGTGATTGTAACTTTCCTGTGGCCTCTCAGTCATGCTTCCCATTAAGCCTGTAGAACTCTTGAGTCAATTAAACCATCTTTTTTCTTCATAAATTACCCAGTCTCAGGTAGTTCTTTTTTTTTTTCAGACAGAGTTTCACTCTTGTTGCCTGGACTGGATTGTGATGGTACTATCTTGGCTTACCACAACCTCCGCTTGCCAGATTCAAGTGATTCTCCTGCCTCAGCCTCCCCAGTAACTGGGATTACAGGTATGCACCACCATGCCCACCTAATTTTGTATTTTTAGTAGAGACAAGGTTTCTCCATGTTGGTCAGGCTGGTTTCAAACTCCCAGCCTCAGGTGATCTGCCTGCCTTGGCCTCCCAAAATGCTGTGCTTACAGGGGTGAGCCACCGTGCCACACCTCAGGTGACTTTTTATAGCAGTGTGAGAACAAACTAATACAGTTCGTAAATAAATCTTAATGTCAACTACAATCAAAAGCATTTCTTCAAAATTAGTTATTTTTGGAATAGATGGATTATTAATTTTAAACCCTTAAAAGATCAGAAAAAGAGTGATACATCAACGATTTTTACTAATCTGAACTTTGCTATCTTTTAAATTTAATGTAGGCACAATATTTTATGTTAATTTATATGTTACCGTATGTACCGTATCAATATTATCTTTCCTTTCTCAACTCAGGATTGTGGTCGAAGTAGCCATGCCTTGTAAAGCATTTAACACAGAGAATTTTACAGAATAAATATTCAGTTATTAAATTTTATATATAATTCAAGAGCTATGGATTTTGTGCCATGAATACAAGTGCTTAGGGATAAATGGGATGCAGGAATAAATAAAAATGTCTGTGTCCCTCTCCTCAAGATTAAAGTCTGAGAGAAAGAGAAGAGACAATAAGCACATTAATAAATAAGATTATATCAGGCACAAATAAATGCAAAGACAAAGATAAAATAGGATAGTGAAGTAGTTACCAATGATGGGAGCTGATACTTCATTAGCTATGGTGGTTGGTGCCAAAAGGTAAGAGAAAGTTATGTGCCAAATTCTGGAGAACAGAATGAACTTGGATTGTCTGGGCAGTATGGCTAAAGGGGAAAGAGAAAGAGGCAAGAGAAAGGATTTGAGTTTAGAGATATAGGCAATATCCAGATCATAAAGTATTTATGGATTATGCTAAGGCCTTGAAATTTATATTGATGTTAGGCTGCATTTGGAAGCCACTAGAGGATTTTAAGCATGGAAGTGAAACAATCTGAATTTACTTTTAGAGAAAATGTGAAGCTCATATTGGTTAAGTAATTCATAGGCCTTTCAATGTTGATCAAAATGATGAAAATTACTGAGTGAAAGGTTTTAATGTTTGAAAAAGAAAATAACTATAATGAATTATTTAATAATTAAAAAAACAACTACATCTGTGTACAAATAACTCTATTGGTTTGCTAGGGCTGCCATAATACACTACGTGTCTTAAACAACAGAAAATAATCATACAATTCTGAAGCCCAGAAGTCTGAAATCAAGGTGTTTGCAGGATTGGTTCTGTTATGGACTGAAAGATTGTATCCACCAAAAGGCATATGTTGGGGCCTTAACCCCTCATATGATGGTTTGAAGGTGGGCCTTTGCAGGGTAATTAGGTTTAGATGAGATGGTGAGAGTGAAACCCCCAGGGTAGAATTGATGTCCTTACGAGAAGTGGCAGAGACCAGACAGAGCTTGCTCTCTCTCCACCATGGTAGGACACAGTGAAAAGGTGGCTGTCTGTAAGACAGGAAGAGGGCACTTCCCAAAACCTAATCATACTGAAACCCTGATCTTGAACTTCTCCAAAACTGTGAGGATTGCATTTCTATATGGTATTTTGTTATAGCAGTCAGAGCAGACTAAAACCTATTCCTTCTGAGAACTATAAGAAAAGAATCTGTTCTAGGCCTCTCTCCTTGGCTTGTAGATGGCCATCTTTATTGTCACATGGACTTCTCCTTGTAAAATGCCCGGGTCAACATTTCCCCTTTTTTATAGGACAGCAGTTCTACTGGATTTGGGGCTCACCCCACTGCAGTGCAACCCCATCTTAACTAATTACATTTGCGACAACTTTGTTTCCAAATAAGGTCCTACTCTGTGGTACTAGAGATTAATACTTCTTCATCCTATGAATTTGGTGGGGGGGCGGGGAGGATGCAATTCAATCCATAACAATAACTGTTTTATTAAACAAGCTGAAATTATTAAAGTATAAGGAGTTAAAAAAAAAAAGAATTCTACATTAACAACCTTTTAAAGTTACTCTGCAAAATACTTCTTCCTCACTGCATAGATGAAATCTTGATTAGATTCTCCAATCTGGCTTTTTTTTTTTTTTTTTGCTAGTTCATGTGATTTCTCATCTCAATAATAACATTATTGTAAAAATTAAAACTTCTACCTGGTGGCATAATTGCATAATTTTTTATATGTGTAATGTAAAATTTCTTACTTCTTACATTATTATATCTTTAAGTGAGGAAGTGTACATGGTTTTAGTCTGATTATGCCCTCCTAGGAGAAGGAAGGTATAGTCAGACATTCTGTCTTTCCTAGCTCTAGCGCCTACTCTCCCCATTCAGTTGCCTGATTTCTGATCCCTTCAGTGTTTTACCAAGCTGGGGAGAGTGATTTAGGGGAAAGGGTCTTATTAGAGACCACAATTGTGCACCAGGCTAGGGAGACATTGAAAGCTGGCTTTGACTTTTGGGGCTATTTTTGTAGGTTAAAAAAAAGTCATTGAAACTTCCTACTGCAACACCATGGTAAAGGGAAATGGGGGCGATTTACTCTCTTAGGACACTGGTACTAAGCTCCTATGTCGTTTCTATGCAGACCATTTTTGTTGAGGCCATTTCTCTTTCACACGGCTGTCTTGAGCAGAGTCCTATTTCAGATGGCTCTAGGCTTTTGTGTTAGTTCATTCTTGTGTTGTTATAAAGGAATACCTGAGAGTTGCTAATTTATAACGAAAAGAGGTTTTATATTGGCTTATGGCTCTACAGACTGTATGTGAAGCATAGTGCTGGCATCTGTTCCTGGTAAGGGCCTCAGGAAGTTTGCACTCATGGCAGAAGGCAGAAGGGGAGCCAGGGTATCACATGGCAAGAGCAGGAGCAAGAGAGATGGGGGAGGAGCCAGGCGTTTTTTTTTTTTTAAAAACAACTGATTATCATGTGAAGAAAACAAGCAAGAAATGCCTTATTACCACTGGGAGGAAACCAAGCCCTTCATGGGGTATCTGCCCACACCCATAACCCAGATGCCTCCCACTAGCTCCCACTTCCAACATTGGGGATTACATTTCAACGTGAGATTTGGAGGAGGTAAACATCCAACCCAGAGCAGCTTTCTCTTGTATTCCACATTCAAGGCTCTAGAACCACATGCATTTTCTCTGCCATGTGACACTAGCACAGTTTGCTTCCTATGAATCTCATCATATCTGAACTAAGAGCCATATTGCCTTTTTCGTTTTGATTTCCTAAATGGGTGTCAGAGACTAGACTACCATACCCCTAATTCTAGAGATCACAACACCAGTTCTCTGAGTAACCCCCTTCAAGCCTTCTTATGGTCTTTAATTTGGAAGACTAAAGCCTCTCCATTATTTCTCACAAGGAGGGCTTGGATAACTATTTAGAAGAGAGGAGGACGGAAAACTTTTATAACTTTCTCAGATTTTGTTTTGGAAAATGTTTCTCTTCCTGGTGCTGTTTGATTTCAACATTTTATTATTTGCTTACAGGTGTTGAATGAAGGGTCCCCTCCTCACATTTAGGGAACCTCCTTTGTTAAGTCTGGCATGTATCTTTGGAATAAAGAGGAGATGACACCAATTCTTTTGTTGTTAAACTTCAAGGACTCACTTAAAATAAAGGAATCCCATTTTGCCATTCAGTTACTCATGTGACTGAACTTCAGGTTACAGGAGAAAGGGAATCAGCTAGAGTCACACACAAAGTACTTTTGATTCATGTAAGTCCTTCTGCCTGCATTTGAAGAAGTCACCAGTAGATGATTTTCTGATGTACGTCTATCTGCAATTAATAGAAACATCAGATTTGTTTTGATTCCCTCTGGAGATACATTTATCTCAAATATTCGGATAATACTCTTAAAATCAGGGGATCTTCTCTAGCACGCAGGTGATATATGGCTCCAGATCTTCATCCATGAGCTTTGGGAAGACTTAAGGTGATGCAAAATGTCTCTCAACATATTTTTGGTGCTCTGCTCACATGCCCTTTCCTGACTGGAAAGCTGGAAGGCTGCTGGAAAGCTGGAGCTTATCACTTTCACCTGTGGTCCCTGGAGATGTGCCCTTGACTGACCATAGCTAGCTCGCTGGAGATGGCTGGGAAACTAAATCCTCAACCCAGGGAGAGTCAATAAATACAGGCCAGGGGACAAAAGCCTGGCCTTTCTACTTCAAGACTCATAAGCTTGCTGTGTCGTTATGCTTCTGAGCTCCTCTTGCTGTTGAAGCCAGTGTTAGACTTTACTGAAGACCATAACTTCTTCATTTCCTTCCCCTTTCCTTTCCTAGTTCCTTCTTCTTACTGAGAGATTCTTTTCCTGACAATACATTCCTCCTGAAATGGGGAGATTTTAACCTACTTATTCTGTTTAGATAGTAGGCAACAGAATAAATTTTCTGGTTCTCTTTGGATTCTAATGTGGTAATGCCTAATTTTCTACCAGTGTGTCTATTTCACCAAATTTAATGACATAAATATTTTTATGATATTCTTCTATGCTATTAATCTCTACTGAAGCTGCAATTATGTTTCCTGTTTCACTCTGAATATTATTTGTACTTATGTTTATTCCCTTAATTACAGAGGTTTTGTGTTTTATTATCTTTTTCTAAGAAGTGGTTTTGGCTTTATTAACTTTATTTAATATTAGATTGCTATTTCATTAATATCTTTTTTATTATTTCTTTTCCTTTAATTTTTTTGCATTTATTTTTACTTTTTCTAAATTCTTACTTGTTTTATTTTCACATTCATTTGTATTAACATAAATACTTAAGCAAGTATGTTTCCCTTTCTGAACTGTTTTTTTCTGCTTCCAACAAGTGCTAGGTATAATTTTCTTCTTTTTCATTTCTGTGTATTTTCTAGTTTTCATTATAATTTTTGTTGATACGTACATTGGTTTTTTATTTCATTTCTAACATATTTTGAGGTCATTGATTTGTTATGTAATATTTTAGTGGTCAGAGAATTCAATGCATAGTATATCAATTTTCTCAATTTTCTTTAGAACTACTATTAGTCTAGTATATGATCCATTCCTGTAAATCTTTCCTGTATCTTGGGCGTGGAAATGTATTCTCCAGTTGTTGCTCTTGCAAGAAGTTATTACATTTGGGTTCATTGATCTATATGGTGTTGTTTCTTTTAGATCTGTTTGAGTGTTTGCCTTTTCAATCTATCACTGAGAGAGATATGTTAATATTTCCCTTTATCATGTTGGATTTAGCAGTTTTTGCTAACAGTTTTATTGATTTTTGGTTTATATAGTTTGAATCTGAATTTTAGTTTAACCCTGGTTTAAGAATTATTGTACCATCCTGGTTAATTAAAAGTTTTGACAGTGCATACTTACTGTCCTTACCACCAACAATGCTTATCTTTTTCTTAGTCTAGTTTGGCCTGACATTGATATACCAAAATCCCACAAATCACCACTAAACATACAGCTATCTTCACTCTCCTTTTGCTGCTATTTGCTTGATATGTCTTTTTCCATCCATTTTGCTTCTTATCTTCTATAGCCTTATGTTTTACACTTGTTTTTTGTTCAATCAACATACTTACTTTACTCATTTTGGCAAACAATTTTTTATGACTTCCCTCAGAGAGTAAGATATTGAAATTGGAGTACAGATAAGCCAAGAAAACGGAGTGGTTCTCAGTCCTGCGACATCTGAATGGGTTAACACACCTAGAATGCACTCCACTCTTGCCTTTGCTCTTTTCTTTTGCACTTACTGTTTGTACTTACTATTCTTTCTTGCCAGAAGTGCTTTTTGATCGTTGCTTTCTTTGCCCTCAGATATGAGCTTAAGTGTCACTTTTTTAGTCATCTTCTTTCACTATGTTATAGAAAATAGGTTTCCACCTGTATTCTCTATCTTAATACCTTATTTTTTACCACCACCAATTACCTTCTGTATTAATTTTATCTATTCATTCATATAGTGTTTAGAGTGAACACACTCTAAGTTCCACAAAAGCAGGTATTTTTTATCTTTTTTGTTGTCCATTGTAGTCACAGTACCTAGTAGAGATCTTGGCACACAGTAGGAACTCAATAAATATTGGCTAAAATTGAAAAAATCCACATTTAAAGGAAAGATGACTATTTTAAAAATAAGTCAATATCTTGGGACATACTGAAAATGAGAATCGTAAGCACACACTGGCAATGCTCCGCAACCCCAGAATTTTCCAAAATACAAGATCACTCTAGTCAACAGAGACTGAGAATATAGACCCCAGGGGCAAATTTATTGTCCCTCTGCCACTTCCTTGCTTTGTGATCCTGAGCAAGTTAATTAACTCATCTGTGCTAGTTTCTTCATTATAAAATAAAGATTATAATAGAACTTCTTACAAGGATTTTTATAAAGATAAAATGAACTAATTCATATAAAGTACTTGAACAGTGGTCAGCACATAGGAAATATTCCGTAAGTCTTAGCTCTGTTTGAGAGATGAATCCGTTATCATGCTCTCCTAACATGATGAAGTTAAAACTTCAATCAATCTAATTCCCCATTGCTTTGATTCCATATTCACAAAAGAATTTCCCAGTGATTGTTTTGCTTCACTTTTTATCTGCATATAGGGAAAGACTTGTCTGGTCCCTTGCTTCAGATATACGATTGTTAGTTTCATTGTACATTTACAAAGTAATATTATAATGAACTGACTCATAAATCTGTTCATAAGAGGAAATTTTCTGGGCAGACATCTAAACATAGAATATTCCAGTACCCTGTGTCAGTTATTTTTTGTTAACTAATTAATATGAAGCTTTATTCATAGCCACATGAACTTGAAACACAGGTAAATCCTAAGATATTAATCTGCTCTGGAAATGTTGAGAAAAGTAGGTTGAACTACAGATTGGTGACTTTCTGGACAATGAAAGTAACTGTCTTAGGAGAGAGTGGACAGCCTTATCCTACGCAGATAGGATGTGATCTACTTACACCGCCATATACAGAGCTTTTTGCTCATTTTCAATTTTAAAATTTATGCTATTACCTTTGTTTTATAGATAGTAATCAGAAAAGTTAATTAACTTGCTTAAGGTCCCAAGAGCATAAGTGGCAGAGCTTATAATTCACAGTCCACTCACCTACAGCAAAACTCCTCACTATATATCGTTACAATAATAGTAAATAGAACATTGATCAGAAAAAAAAAAAATCTCCCTTTAATGATAAGAAAGTAGTTTAAAGTATTTGTTTAATATTGATAACTTTGTTTTAAAAACCTTTGTGAAATTAAAAGAACATTTACAAGTATCTAAGTAGACTGGACAATACAAGTAGACTGAAATGCCATGATAGAATTCTATAGTAAAGAATAATGCATATTAATATATACAAAAGGAAAGAATTACATATAGATTTTTCAAAGTGTTGGGCAATCTGGAAAATTGTAATAATAATGCCAAATAAAGCTCAAGGACGGTGATATTAAAAACTAAATATGTACTTGAATGTCATTGGAAAGAAAAGCCAACATTATTAAGAAGACATATAAAAAGGCTAACACTAAAAATAAACTTTTCTGTGTATGGTGGCTCACATCTGTAATCCCAGCACTTTAGGAGGCCAAGATGGACAGATTGCTTTAAGCTCAAGACTTCAAGACCAGCCTGGGCAAAACGGCGCAATCTCATCTGTATACACACACACACACACACACACACACACAACACACACACATACACACACACAAAATTAGCCAGGTGTGGTGGCACATGCCTGTGGTCCCAGCCACTGAGGAGGCTGAGACTGGAGAATCACTTGAGCCCTGGAGGCAGAGGTTGCAGTGAGCCATGATCGTGCCATTGCACTGCAGCCTGTGTGACAATGTCTCAAAAAAATAAACGAATTAAATTAAATTAAAATAAATTGGAAGACATTTTTATAATATCCTAAAGACTTCATTTTTTTTCAATTCTACTACTGTTCTGCTTCATTTTCTGCCTTCACAGCACTTTTGCTGGTTTCCCTTTTTCTCTTCTAGTTGTAGATCTTTTAGCAAATGCTAGATGGGCAGTCAAAATAGTCTACAAATATCAGCCCCATTAGAAGATCATCTACTCTGGTCATTCCTTTATTTCTCAATACTTGTGTCCTTACATTACACTATGTGCCTTCGCAGTTAAGATATTCATCACGTTTCCTTCTGAGCTTGTCTTTCAGTTCTGTATAGCAATTTTTCAATGTAGCTTATTTTTATATTATAGTATCTTCTTACAGTTTAAATAGATACTTAAATAGAAGTTTCCACAATAGGATTACTGCATTTCATGTAGAGTTTTCAGTTTGTTCAAGATTAGATTCTTGGCCCTAATATGGTTAAATAAATTGAGTTAGATACAAATGTGAAGGAAAAAAAAAATCTACTAATATGTGCTTAAGTAATTACAAAGGAAGGCAAAATGAAAACCGTAACAGAAGAAAGACCATTTTCAAAAATACGGGCTGGTACTTAGTTCTAAGACTTTGGGAAAACGTTTTAACAGTTTCTGAGTAGCAAAATGGTGTAAATAATGCTGAATTCATACATACGATCACCTAGACATACAAGCATTTTTGCTTTATAAACAAACATTTTTGAGTAGAGTAAACGTTTCTTACTACTTACCACTTTTTGTCTTAATCAGATTGTAACTCTTTTCTATAAAGACACATTTCCCCATAAGAATTCTTCTCTTTTATGAAGTTTTTAGTGAATGTGCTTTTAAGAGGGTCCTACTCTACTGAGAACAATAGGAAAATGTGAAATTTAGATGGCATAGATTTAGAAGAAGTAATAAATACGGTCTCTAAGATATAGCCTAAGAAACAAAAAGCTCTATTTTCTACCATTATACCAATTAAATGGCAAAGAAAATCACTAAAATATAGTAATTTTAGATCATATTTCAAAAAGTGTATATATTGTATTAAACCTATTCACAGTCTATAAAAGTTTTTAAAATATGCATTCCGTACTACTACTAAATGGAATGCATTGGACTGATAAAAGTTATAAATTTCTGTAGATAGTCTGTCAATGTAAGCAAATGACAAGTGATTCTAGTCCTAATGTCAGCCTGCTAATCACCACAGCTAATCAGACCTGGCATTCTCATGGTTCATTGGCCAGCAATAGCGTAAATGGCCAGTCCTTGGCATTAAGGAGTTAAATGCTCCTTAGTCCACACTGTGAAAAGTTTTGCTCCATGCCCTTTTAGACAATGACTAGCTGTTAAGCTCAAAACTAATTAACATTTCAAAAACTAGTGTTAATCAGTATTAGGAAGACTCTAGGGAAACACTTCCCTGCAGAGACCCTTTTCTTCCTTTGCTTTAAAGCAATAACTTGTAAATTATTACTTTAATTTTAAGTTGTGTTCGGCACATAGTAAACAAACCTGAAAAAATGTAAACTACAAGAATCAAGTTGGGTTCGTTATTTCTTACTCTCTCGGATAGAGGCAACCTCTACTTCCCTGATTCTACTTATCTACAGAAATCAATCCTAGTAAGTACAATAATCTTGCTGTTAAATATGGTTCCGTAGACTCATACCCATAGAATGTATGAGTGGGTTCAACTGAATCCCTTAGAGCATTACTCTGTCACTGCTGCTATCTGCAGATTTAGTAATAGGGATGTAAACAGTTTTTGTACCAAAATTCCTGCCCACTCCTTTATTTTACACATGCAAGAACTGAGGCCCAAGATCAGAGAAGCAGCTATGGATAGACATGCGTATTGAAAACCTACTCTCTGCTCTCCTCAGTGATGAGTATTTGATCAAATCATAGTAATTGTGTGTTTAAAACTCCAGTTTCATTTAGTTGCGGTGTGTATGTAGCAATAAAGCACTATTTTCCTAGGAACTTATGTGTAAAATACTTTTAAAGATGTTTTTTCCATAGACATATTCAGAAGGTACCACGTTTCCTTGCTAGATCCAGATTTGGGTAACACTTTTAATAGGGGTGTGGTGGCATATTGGATTACACACAGTCTCTGGGCTCATGTCCTTGGTCCTCCTTGTGATAACTCTGTGTCCTTGCAGCCAAGGTTATCCTACTGTTTTTGTTTTCACATCTGAAAAAAAGGTAGATAATAATAATACTTACCTGATGCTTACTGTGAAGCTGAAAGGAAATAGTGTACATACTCTTGCCTGGGACATAATAAAAATTTAATAAAGTACTAAAATAGATAAAAAGATATTTAGATGGCAAGAAGGTCAGGACCAAGTGGAAAAATCAGCTCATAACATGGAACACTAAAGTACTATAAGATGCCTCTGAAACCATGGATACATTTGTGCGGATACGTTTTTTCCTTTTGTGGTAGTTTTATCAAAGAAGCTGCATGTGACAATATAGATATGAAGTGATGTGTTCCTTGTTACCTTGCCTTTAAAAAATGAAATAAGTGGTTCCAGAGAGTTCATGGGAAAAAAAATAATCTGAGAAAGGACCTCATACCTGTGAAGATTTCAAATAGTCACAGTGAGAGCGATGGAAGTCATCACCGACACTTTTTTTTTAATCTTACAGGCTGCATCTCACAAGCTGAGTAACAAATATAATCTTGAAGCCTATAATGATTTGAGGTTGTGGGGAAAACGATACTGAAGACTTCTGCTTTGGTTGGGACAATGTGCTCATCTTAAAGTCCTCTGTGAATTGTCTTTCTTCCTGGCAGTCCAAGGCTCTGCATTGCCTTAATGTAACCTTGAGAGCTTTGCAATAGATTTTTACACTTCATGACATGCAGTCCAACCAGCTTCCAAGAACATTTGGTTTGGCCACCAAGCTGAGACAACTTTGCTCCCAAATCAAACTCATTACTGACACAGGCAGTGCTCTATGGATTTAAGTGTAGCTAAGAAAAACTCAGATTTTCCTCAACCATTGTTTAGAGACATTTTGCCAGTCATATTAAACCCAGTCTTCCAATGACAAATGTGGAAGAAGGAATAGTGACAGTCCCCTTCATACTTCTTTTTCTTAATTCTAGTAATTCTACTCTTGTCACTACAAAACAACAAAAATTGCCAGACGGTGCTCACTTCTCTCTTCACGTTGAGTTTTTTGAGGTCTGAAACCCCAATAACTTCATTTACCCTTGAGGCCCCAAGGTCCCGATTGCGTGAGTGCCACACAGTAGGAACTCTGTAAATATTTATGGTTTCTGTTCACTTTCTTCATTTATTCTAACTAAGAATGTACAGTGTAGATATGCTTCCCATGTGTGTAATAACTGGAAGGTCAGGAAAGACTGGGAATGGAGGAGGAAGATAGTCTTTCAAGTTGAAAAGATTACCTAATTCCCAAGTTTTGTTGCTTTGGGGTAAACTTGCTTCCTGATGTTAGGCAATAGGAAAAAGCTGGCAACAAAGGATTATTTAGGAGGCAGAAAGGGTTGTAGAAAAATTCCAAAACCAAGAATTAAAGCATAAGAACCAATAGTAAAGAAAGGATGTGTGTACATTTATTTAAAAAACATTCAAGTTGAATAAAATTGATTTTTTTAAACAGAAAAAGTAACTATTTATGTCAAGGACATCCATTGGGTGAAAGCAAATTACAGACATCTCTTGCGAAGTATATGGTATGTATAATATCATAGGTTAATAGAAAGCATGGTTTTATACGTACAGGAAAATAATGAATGCACCAAATGTTCAATAATGTTTATCTCAATGGAAAAAGATGATACTAAGGGCGGAGGGACTTTGTCTATAGAATGCCTACTTGTAATGTTTGAAACTTAGCAGCCACTATGATTTACGCTTTTAATAAGATAGTGGTAAAGAGCACAAACTCTGTATTTGAACGTTTTTGAACCTTTTGATTACTAGGTAGGAGTTAATATCTGCATGCTTCTGTTTCCTCATGTGTAAAATGATGATATAATAGTTCTAAATCCTATAGAATTTTGAAGGTTACATGGGATAAAATATATAAGATTTATCTAGCAGTGACTGGAAGGTAGGAACATTCAGTAAATATTCCTTCTGAATGTTATTTAGTAGTAGTAGTATCATTTTTGTTACTAACTAGAAAAAGCAGAAACATTTTAAAAGACTAAAAATACACTTGGAAAGTATCTGATTATAAATATTAATTTAAAAATTACTTTGTGTAACATCTATTAGATCTAGGTCTGCATAACCTCTCCTTAGTAAGAGCTTCCCTGACCATTTTTTCAAAGTATGTTCACTAATTTTTCATCCCAGAATCAGGTTCATTTTCTTCTTAACATGTCTCATTTTAACATGTCTCATTTTTTCATTAATGACATGTGTGTTTACTTATTTGTTTATCTTCTGCCTTCTTTGGGAGAATGTTAATACCATCAGGTAGTAACAACATTGCACAGCAATACCATACAATTCTGTATACTCAGTCTTAACACAGGGTCCAGCCATAGTACATAGACCATTAATATTTGGATCAATGCTCTTTGGCTTCATGTGACATGTACCCAGTTCCTATTTTCAAAGGACAAGGATCTATTAGCTTGAGCAACCAACCATGGACAAATATGAGCATAGTAGGCTTCCCTGCAGTCTAAATTCAGGGACCCCACAGTGTCCATATACCATCCCTCTTTCTCTTTACCTCTTTTCACCTTTTAAAGTCTTGCTGTGTTTCAGAGGCCATGACTGCTGGCAACCCTGAGACCACATCCCCATAGCTTGTCCAAAGAGAAATAGAGAACTTGACATCAGCCAAGCCTGGGTCACATATATAATTCTTGGTGGGAGTGGGAGTGTGCAGACTATCACCTCCTCAATCCAGGGAAGCCAATGCTGTTAACAGATTTTTTTTAAAAAAAGGAATGTTAGAAAGAAAGGGAAAACATTTACTTTCTTTTTTTCCTTTTTTTTTTTTTTTTTTTTTTGAGGCTGAGTTTCACTCTTGTTACCCAGGCTGGAGTGCAATGACGCCATCTCGGCTCACCGCAACCTCTGCCTCCTGGGTTCAGGCAATTCTCCTGCCTCAGCCTCCTGAGCAGCTGGGATTACAGGCACGCACCACCGTGCCCAGCTAATTTTTTGTATTTTTAGTAGAGACGGGGTTTCACCATGTTGACCAGGATGGTCTCGATCTCTTGATCTCGTGATCCACCCGCCTCGGCCTCCCAAAGTGCTGGGATTACAAGCGTGAGCCACCGTGCCCGGCCATTTACTTTCAATAAATTCTATTACATAAGAGTTGACAGTATACTTGCTTTCAGACTTTTTGTCTAGAAGTGCTTTCAAAGATTTTTCTTAAGAAATAAAATTTAAATATAAATCTCATGCCATATTTGCATAATCTAAACAAAAGATTTCATTGAGGCGGTAGAGACAAACATAAACCATTGATATTGCCAACCCACTTCTCCACTGTGGCAGGAGAGCAATTGCTGAATGCAGAAATTCAGACCTAATTGTCAGAGTCCAAGGTGATAGATCAGGGGTAGCTGGAACTGCTTCCAATGATATGCTCAAAGCCTTCTATAATTCTATCCTTGGGCTCCATGTCATGGAAGCATGCAAGAAAAAAAGCTTAAAAACAGATTCTTACATAGCAATTTCTAGGATTAATGTGGCATAAAAACCTCATATGGCATCAAAAATCCAATAACACAGAATTTTGTATTTATATTAGATTCCGTTATTTACTTATTACTTAGAAAAAAGCTCAGGAAATAATCTGTAAACAAAACAATATTATAGTTGAATTATGTTTAAAAGAAATGGGGCAATATGATGCCATCTTTCTTTTTATTTGTTACTGTTTTTACTTTTTATCCACTGCTGCTCCACCTACTATAGATATAAAATTAAAGAGTCTGGATGACTGAATTGAGAACTCAGTGAGATTTAGCTTCTGAAATTTCTGGAAAAGTTTTCTTTTTTTTTTTTTTTTAAATTTTCAGAATTAAGATGGTTGTCTTTGAATGCCTAATGTTTGTATTGAAATAACTTTAGTCTTTGATCTTACAAGGTTATATAAAAATTTGTGTGGTTTTGTACTTGATAACCATATATTATTTTAAAAAATTGTTATGAAAGGTGATGGTAGACTTGGTGTTGTTACATGATCCATGAATGGACACACACAAGGTCATTAACTGATGGAGGAGGTTAGCCAAGGAAAATCTATTGCTTTGATAAATGCAGATGATGATTAAGTATGTGACATTGTTCCCATTTATTCAGTGCTGAATCAATCAGTGCCCCAAGTCAGCCTGATGCAATGGGCTACTCTAGATGTGGTCTTCTGAATAAGGCAGAGTGTTAAAATGAGGTCATGACCACTTTTCATGGTACTTTTTTTCCTTGGCTACATTCCAGTTTCTCTAATTAAAGTCTGTCTTTCTAAGACCCCTTTACAGTTTTAATTGGGTATGTTATTTCTTGTGAATTGTATGGAATTTTTATTCAGTGTCATAAGCAGTGGCTGTATTTCACCATAGAGGTGGTTGCATTTCATCATAGGGATCAAAGGAAGGGAAACATGAATATAACTTTTTTAAGAGCACTTTGCAATGCTTTGAGCTCTTTGGAAGAAAGCACTCTAAAGGAAAATAATGGTGTTCTTAAAATGTAAAGTATTGCTATTATCATTTGTGAGAGAAAAGCTGGAGATTGAGAATGTGTTTTCTAGTGAAGTTCAGGAAAATATTATTTTACTGTTTCAGAAAAAGGACATAAATATGATTATTATTTGCAGATGTATGAAAAACAATGCTGTTGTTATCTGTGAGAAGTCTCTTTTTTTATCTGTGCTTAGGGAAAATCATTGGAACTCCAAAGCCTTTATACTAGTTTCTTAATACTGAGAAGCCTACTATACCTGTCCCTCAGTTTATATGTTAGCTGAGGTTTTATTTACAGTCAATTTTGTCTTTCTTCTATACAGATTGACAATCTATATTGAACAAATACGCTCTTAAGCAAATAATGAATTTTCACATCACACTGAGCTTTTGTTTAACCTATTTTAGTTGCCTTAATTGATTAGCTGAATCACACCTCTTGGGGGGTGCACACCCACACACATGCACATAAACACATACAAAAAATAGACTCTTTAGTACAATGTTGGATGGAAGAAAGGGTAAATTATTGCTTTCTGTTCCAAATATAATAACCAATAATTTGTTGACTACTTTCCATGATTTTTGTTTATTAGAATTAAGAAATGAGGTTGATTTAAGAGAAAACAGTAAAATGGAATACATTAATATTGAGGACAAAAAGGAAATATGAATAGATATATAGAGAGACAGAAGTATGCTTGCTATAAAATTAATTCAGTGATACATATTCTACAGGTAGATCCTCAAGTTGGCTCTGTGCATTTTAGCAACTAACACAAGACACTTAAACAAATAAAAACTTGGATGCATAGTTCACTTTATCTCTAAGATAAACACAAATTGCTCAGGAATATAGAACTATCCCTGTTCCTGAAATTATTGGAGATTTTTTTTTCTCCTTGGCATTCCCACAAAGAAAGCACTGTGCAATTTAAGAACAGCCTCAAAAACATCCTTATAGGAGACATGATGATTTTCTGAGCGTTGTTCATTGCAAAGACCTTACAAATAAATGTACAGTATCACACAGAAACACAATCCAGTAGAAGACTTTTGGCTTTTGCTTCCCAGATAACATGTAGTATAACTCACTTTGGTGCCTCATCTGTCTGACTGCTAAGATTGTAACTGTCACTTTATCATACCACACTGGCTGATACGGCAGCATGGAACTCAGCATAATGCTGTTTATTCAATAACGTGAGAATAGTGACATATGACAGAGCCATCTTGCAACATATATATCATGAATTTATATATACAAAAGTTCACATATAAATACCCAGTAAGAAAGAATATCCCAGCCAGGTGCAGTGGCTCACACCTGTAATCCCAGCACTTTGGGAGTCCAAAGCAGGTGGATCACAAGGTCAGGAGATGAGATCATCCTGGCCAACATGCTGATGTCCCGTCTCTACTAAAAATACAAACATTAGCCAGGTGTGGTGGCACGTGCCTGTAGTCCTAGCTACTTGGGTGGCTGAGGCAGGAGAATCTCTTGAAGCAGGGAGTTGAAGGTTGCAGTGAACAGAGATGGAGCCATTGCACTCCAGCTTGGCGACAAAGCAAGACTCCGTCTCAAGAAAAAAAAAAGAAAGAAAGAAAGCATATCCCAAACATTTCTATTTCTACATCCTGTTTTATTTTTCTTTGTGACATGTAGCACAACTCCCTAAAAAAAATACATGTTTGTGTACACACACACACACACACACACACACACCCCTCAGGAATATGGAATTGGATTAATCATAATCCTTGGTTCTTAACATGCTACCATCTTTGGTCCTTGCATGATCCTCATCGTCATGCATTCATTCAATCATTTGATCAAAACATAATGAACATCCCAGAATGCAATATACAACTTCTGCATCTAAAGCACTAAAAATAAATTCCACCAATGTGTTTTTTCTCTTTCCATCCTCTTGCTTTCCTCAGAGACAGCTAATACCATCCTAAGTTCTGTATATATTACCTTCTGTTTGAACACAGACACACACACACATGTGCTCAAATAATGACTTTTTCAACAATTTTTTAACTTTCTTACATGTCTTTATGATGAATGGCATATTCTGTGGCCCACTTCCGGTGCTCAAGTCCAATCTGTCCATGTTGTTGCATGTTGTTGTTGTAGTTATTTGTTTCCTGCACTGCATAATATTCCATAGTGTCAATATCCCAAATTTCTTTTTACTATTTCCTACCTATGGTAGGTCCCAGTCTTCTATTATTAACAGTGGTGGCATGCCCACTTTTGTACATATCTCCTGGTGCAAAAGTTTCTCTTGAGTTATGTACCTATGAATAGAGTTGCTGGGTTACAGGTTGTGTTCAAATTACAAGGCAAAAACAAATGGTTGTCCAACTTTTACTTCTTTCAGCCATATTCAAGATATCTTTTTGGACTATCATCTCTAATATTTGCATAAGGCTTCTTAACATTTGCCAAACAAGTATTAAATGGTATTTATTTTTGGTGGCATTTTATTATTTATTTATTATTTGTTTCCTTTCATTAGAATATAATCATCATAAATCCTGGCACTTTGTCTTTCTTGTTATTTTATTCTCAGAACCTGTTACGGTGTCTGATATGTAAGACATGTTCAATCAATAATTGTTAAATGAACTAATGTGAAATTACACATAGTTGATTATAAATTGATCTTTGGTTCCATATCTATATTTGAGAAAATATACATATGATTAGGACATATACTAAATTCCTAAAGATAAGTGTTTATGATAAAATAAATCACAGTTCACTTTTTCTAACTTTCATATATATGTGTATACACATATACATATATATGTGTTACTGTTTTAACATCTTTAGCTTGCTTACTCAATTTCTTTGTACATTTCACTGAACGGAAAAACTATGAGGTCATTTAAATTAAAAATGCTTACAGATACTGCTAAGATTAAGGAGAAAATATTTATACTAATACATTCTCAAAAGTATCCACAACACACGCAAACACACACACCACACACACACAATATTAATAAAGAAGGTACTAGATTATGGTTGGTTCTCTGAAGACCTAGAATAGCCCTCACTCATTAATATGAACTGTTTTAATACTTGCCTTCATAATTATTCAAAGACATCTCAGAGTTTTTACAGCACTCATTTATCATTGTAGCCTTAAGTTTACACTGAAAATAACTAACTTTTTATAACTCTTACAAAATAACTTTTCAGTTCTTCATCTGTAAATTTGATTCAGTTAATACTAAATGAAATGTTGCTGAGTCAATTTAAGTGAGATTTGGAAGGAGATTCTCTAAGGCAGTGATTCACAAAGTGTGGTTTGGGGAACTACAGAATCACTCACACCCTTTTAGAGAGTTGCAAGGTCTCTAAAAGGGTGTGAGAGATTCTGTAGCCCCAACTATATATTCATGTGAGGCCACGTTGTTTTCTTACGCTTTATCTAAAATAATATATTGCAACAGATTGAATGTTGAAGCAGATTAAGAATTTTATTAACCTCTATAATCTAGACATAAAAAGACGTGTAATAATAAAAAGTGATGCTACTCTTCTCAATATTTTGTTTTGGAAAATATAAATATTTATATAAACTGATTTTGCTAACCTTTAATGGATTTGTTTTTGTTTTAAGATAAATTAATAAATATTTTCAAAATTTCTCAGTTTTAATTTTTAATGTGGTAAGAAATGGTAGACATGACTCGCCTAAACAATAGCTCTTTGCAAGTCTCAGTATTTTTAAGGAATAGATACAGGTCCTAAAACTGAAATGTTTGAGAGCTGCTGCTTTTAATACACATATTTTTAATACACAATTGTAGATACAAGGAGGTCTATAAGATGTCGTAAAAATTGATACAAGCAATTGTGCTTATCCTTAAAAGATTCACTGATATATTTATTCATTCATCCAAAATTTATGGAGCTCCTACTATGTGTCAGGCTCAGTGGCATGGTGCTAAGCAGTCGAAACACAATGATGAATATTAAATATATAATCCTTTCCCTTGTAAAGTACCATTGGCCTGAGCCAACACTTAGAAAGCAGTATGATAGCTATGGGAGCAAATAAGAAGACTTTTAATTTGTCAATATTGTTGTTTAAATTTTAATCTGAATACCTGGTGTTATGGAAAAACATATTTACTGAATAACCTGAGATAGATAAACATACCTTTTAAGTAGCATATATTTATGTTCCTCCCTTTACACATAATCATACAAATTTTTTTAAAGTTTTAAAAAAATCAGAGGCATGAATCTGTTTAAAAGCAATTATTTAAATATAATGCCTTGAAATAAGTAGAAGTGGAGAGGCACATAATTATTTTACAAAAAAATTTCAGAAAATCATAAATAACAAATAATATGCAAAAATGCCCAGTATGATTAGAAGTTTAATGAAAACCTTTTCCCCAGTTAGATATAGAAGCAAATACACTATTACGTCTCATTTATTGCTCCCTATTTTTGAATGATAATAGCTTAGTTTCCTAAAAATAGAATATTTAAAAATACAAATGTAATAACATGATGTCCTAGCCTACCTACTGAGCTGTAAATGAATCAAAATAGACTTTTTTAGTCAAAAGTAGTCTTAAAATAAATAAATATATAAAATATTTCTAAGATATTTCTGAAAGTGGAAAACAAAACACTAAATCAGAGAAAAAAAGAATATATAATGAAAATAAACATGCTGATTAGAAAAATATTCACTTATTTACGTTCTTTGATTGTTAATTAAAATCTGCCTAGCAAGCTCATAAGCCTGGGAAGAAGATTCTCATCATATTCTCTCATCATGTCTCTCTACTGCTGCAGATTCCTTAATCTACAGTGAAGTGCAGGTTTGCTATAAATTGAAAGGGATTTAGTATCCTGAGGTGAAACCAGAGGAGGTTGTAATACTCACTTCATTACCCTGTTGCCATCTTGGATTTTTCATGCTGTTTTATATATTGACTTGGTGTATTTTTACCCTATTGATATAGGCTTCTTATACCAAATGCTTCTCCTCATTCTGTTTAGCTATCCTCCTAGGTATTTTTAACTGGATGTAAAGGTAGGGCATTGCAATCCATTGTCTAATTATAATTATAATTTCTTTTATGACTGACATCTTTCAGGTGGTAAGAGAGTGTAACCACAGGCTTACCATTAATGGCTCTTAAATCATCTCTATCCCAAAGAGGAAAAACTTGCACTCAGCATTATGTTTGGAATGTAAAAGTGTGGTTTCATGCATTTGAAACCATATTGGCAGGTTCATGCTATTTTATTATGTACTTGGCTTTCTATCTTCTTCTTGTTCATTGTGGTGATCTGCTTGTTCCATGATGTCTACCCTCCTTCTGTCTGGCCCAGCATCTGAGCCAAGCACCATGGGCACCCATGGGGTGCACTTGGCAGCAGTGAAACCCAGATGCTGAGTTCCAGTATGTAATTTTCCAGCAATAGCATCTGGGTGTTTGGTTGGCCTTTTATCTGGCTTATGTTGTCTGTCAGAGTGTAGAAAGTCTGTGAACCTGGCACAGGATCCTTCTCCCCGTCTGCGGGTCTATCTTGCTCATAAAAAAATGTCATTTCCTATTTATTCTCATTTGGTGTTGTACAGTTATCCTCAGCCATACATCTGGATAAAGAACCAGAATGAAATTCCTTGGAAGTCACCTTACACATTTACCCTTTTCATGTCTTCCCCCTCTAACATCCCTGCCCAATCACATACTCTGTATTTTCTACTTACATTCTGTGGTCGTATGTACATTCTTGTCCTCATTTCTGCTGTGAATCAGAAAATGTAATAAAATGATTCAATGGCTGGCACATGTGTGCAGGAGCCATTTCCCTGTGATTGGACCCCTAGGGCTCTACAGCTCCTTTTGGTTTCAAGTTCTAATTTTAGAACCCAACTATCAAAATACAATTCATATCTCATATGCCATATTCATTGTTTGAATCAAAGAACAAGGTTATTAAAGTTAAAATAGGGTTGGTCTTTTCATCAGAAAATACTGTCTTTAATACACTACTTCAGCAAATACAGAATACCTTTTCATTTTACGTCTCTTTAAAACAAGATAACCTGATTTTTAAAAGATTGTTCTTTTCTTGGTTTTAATCTCAGGGAATTGGGGAAAGAAAAAGCCTCCCTTTTACTAATGACTTAATAGATTATGCATAGTTTTATTGGTAACATAATTTCTTTCCACATAAAAAATTCACATTGTTGTTGTATTTTTAAACCAATAAAATGAATAATGAGCTCAAAATAACAATCGCCATAAGAAAATGTGGTAAATGTATTAAAGTTGGATGCTAGAACAATCATTCTGAGATTGGGAAAATTGGATTTGATTTATTTTCTCTATAATCTAACTTAAGAAAAACAAAAATAATATAGGCACAGTTGTCCTTGATGTGAAAGCACAACTCCCTATACAGTAAGATATGTGACATCTTTCCTACAGACAAGTGCTTACAATCCTGTTCATTAATTTTATCACTAACATAAACTTTTAATATGCATATGATCAGAATATAGGACTTCCAGGGCAGCTTAAAGTGACTGTAACCTGTAATTGCTGTTCCTGTACTTGATTATAATAATCTGATTGCAATTATTCAGTGATTTTAATACAAGCCTCAAGCTACATAACAATAATTCAAGAGCAGTGATTGGGAACATGTTTCTGTTTGGCTGTGAAATGATGTTTTAATCCATAGTGATTCAAAGATCTGACTATAGTTCTGTTCAGGTAATTAAAGCACATTTATATCGTCAGGTAAAATAACCTTATTTTGAAGTAGATTAATTAATGCAAAGAAGCCATATAAGTAAAAATAGATCATGATAATACATTCTTTAAGAAACGGTAATAAAGCAAAGATTCTTGTGGCTGGGAAAGCTGACCTTTATGACCATCTATCTAAAAACTGCAAATGGAGGTGAAAGAGGAGAAGAGGAGGAGCCAGGCAAAAGATGTATCTATTATAGCACATTAATGCTACCTTAAGTATTTCTACTGAATATGGAGCTTAAAGGCTTAAAGGCCAAATGAATGATGTATAAATTATTCTGTAGAAAAATGTTTATGAATACCAATATTTAAGGGAAATATTTGGTAAAGGAATAATTTCGAACTACAGGAGGCAAGTGTAAGGGGCAAGGACAGAAATACGCCATTGTCAAATATTTTCAAGGAAGCTTCTCTGGAAAAGAACAAATCTTTGGAGAGAATAAAAATATATTGCCTATGAGATCTGTGACATTTTGCTGGTTTTTATTTTGATGTTTGTTTCCTTTCCTTTCCTTTTTAAAATTAAAATTAAGAAGCAGTAAACCTTGATTTTAAAGCAAGAAATGTAGAACACCAAATAGTATTCCCAGACACTTAAACTTAATCTAATGGTAAAGCAGTAGTTTAAAATGAGAGCTACACAGTGCTATGAGAGAGAGAATAGTTTTAAGATACTGCCTTGAACTAGAATGTCAGAATTACTGGACTGCCTGAAGGGGTGGAAGAGGCAGACCCAATAGACTTCCTTGAAAAATGGATCCCTAAGGCTCTTCAACTCAATCTAACAAGCGACCCAATTTTCTTCTAGAGGTGCTTAAGAATTCCAGGAAACAAAGGACCAAGGAGACAAAGCGTAATCCTGACTTTTAAAGTCCCCAATTGGAGAAATAAAGAATGAATTATCATCTCTACGTGTGACAAATGAGGTGCACATTATGAAAAACACAAGTACTTTTCCCTTCTGATACTAAACTCACATTCAAGCGAAGGACCAGGAAAATACCTTTCATGTGGCTGATGAAAAGCTGTATTATAAGAAGGTAAATGAGGGTAAAAGGTACTTCTTTTGGATTAAATATAACATGAAAAGTATAAAATCTGGTCAGTAGAACAAGCAATTTGTTCAAGAGTAAGTTTCCAAGGATAACTCAGGAATCAAGGGAACATTTCTAAACAACTGAGCATGATCAACTGCAAGTAATTATAGTATAGTAGGAATTTGGTATAAGATCACCAGATGCAGTTGGCAACATTTTTGAACCACACTCTGAGTGAATTTACTCTCTTTTCTTTCTAAGTGATCTTTAAAACATACGCTTTACCAGCCTTTTAGTTTTGGTCTTACTGTCAAATCATCTCTAACTTTTTGCTAAAATGAGCGGCGACATATGGCATGGCTTTTTATCAATTAATTCTTAGGGTTTTATTCCTTGCCTGGTTTTCCTTATAGGAAGGGGGAGTCAGAACAAAAACAAAAAATACGCTTTGTTTTCTTTACAGCTGGGAAAAAAAACCCATGTTTTTCATAGGACTGTTAAAGCAGTCAGAAAAATCATAAAGTTTAAAAGTATAAAACAAGATTATGGCCGGGCGCGGTGGCTCAAGCCTGTAATCCCAGCACTTTGGGAGGCCGAGGCGGGTGGATCACGAGGTCAAGAGATCGAGACCATCCTGGTCAACATGGTGAAACCCCGTCTCTACTAATACAAAAAAATTAGCTGGGCACGGTGGCGCGTGCCTGTAATCCCAGCTACTCAGGAGGCTGAGGCAGGAGAATTGCCTGAACCCAGGAGGCGGAGGTTGCAGTGAGCCGAGATCGCGCCATTGCACTCCAGCCTGGGTAACAAGAGCGAGACTCCGTCTCAAAAAAAAAAAAAAAAAAAAAAAAAACAAGATTATATAGGCTTGATGTTAAATAGAAATCTTTCTGTGTATTCTTTAACATGTTCAGTTTCAAAGAACTACATGTCTACATAATTAGAAGTCCTGTAGGGAGGTATTCGTAATCTGATCAAGTTTACCTAGAGATGAAAGTTTCAAGCCTGCTGTTCATTGCTGAGCCATGAGGATCCTGTTCGTGGACTCCATGTTCCCCAGAAAATGCAAGAATTTCTTCAATTTGTGGGCCTTAGCTTTCCACTTCTAATTATGATGCAAGGCTACTTCATACTAACCTACTACATAAACTACTCCAAAATTATAAAAATATGGTACTTATATGTAAAACTAATCTTATTGTGGAGTCTTTTGGAAGTTAATTCTGAATTCTACTAAGTGTAGCTGCCTACAGCACATGGCAAAACTGCAAAGCTCATGCTGTGAATTTGCATGTATAGATGGCTCTGGGATTCTTGTAATTCTCTGCAAAGATGTTTTGTTATCAGTAAATCGTCAATATTTTCAAATTAGACATGGTTTCTAACAAATAGTTTTCTTTGATTTTTTTTTTTTTTTACTTTTTAACTATAAACCTTTTTGGTTTGGTTACATCATCATCAAATTGATTTATTGTCAGTTGTTTGGTTTACTCAGAAGTTTATAGGGATATATTTGCTGCATTTTCATACAGAATTTTCAAAAAGTTCTATTTTGAGACTTATAGGCATTATAATACACTACATATCACTCATCCCTTAATTTTTTCTACTACTTATTCTAAATGTGAGAATCAATATTTTTATTTATGAGACTTTGCTAGTTAAATCTATGTTTTAAAATCTTGGTTCATTTTTACTAAGACTACTTTATATACAGCAAACTATTTTTCTAAAGACAATTCTAAAATAGTGCATTTGAAAATGATATTAAGAAAGGAAGAAGTAACTGTATGCTGAAATATAGCAAATTGTAGATTTAGTAAATTTGTATAAAAATCTCTTACGCTACTACTTGCAAAATCATAAAATTTTTAAGCTATCTCCTCAAAACTGAAAAAGGATCACATCCTATGAATGTATAATATCTTCTAAGTATTAGTGATTAGAGTGAAGAGTCTAAATCTATGTACGTTAAGCTGGCATATGATTGAACAATCCAATAACAATCTCCAGTGGAAGAAGATCCAGAAAGTGTAGAGTAAATCTCAGTCACTGCCTCTTTAGCCAAATATCCAAAGGCATTTGCACACATTGTAACATTTTGTAACATATGACTATGTCACTGAATGTGCCTAGTATCAGATCTCATCCACATGCAGACCAAGTGCCAGACATCAGGAAGAAAAAAGCCTATCAAGTAACCACAAAAAAAATTCTACCAAAGAGGAATGCACTATACATAATTGTAAATGATTGAGTTAATCAGACTTTTCTTTCGTAGGAGTATAAAACTGAGATTCACAAGGGGGAGTAAAAATTTTAAAAAGAAAACTTTTTAGAAAAGTCAGGAAGAAGCCACGAGGTAGAAGTCATGAGCTAGAAAAGAAAAAAGAGAGATCAGTTGGTAGCAGAGTAGGAACTGAACCAGGCCCTAGAGAAGGAACCATTGAGAATAGCTGAGTGGCTGATATGGTCACCTCTCCAGAGTAGGACTCAGTGGAGGCCTAGTCTTGAGGATTTGCCCAGTTGAGCTGCCAGTTTCCTGAATGATGTTGCAATTCTTCATAAAGCCTGACTGACAAAGTGCCGAGGCTGTTTTCACTATTTCTTTTCTCTCTGTCAAACCTTAACATAAATCTTGACCATATGCAGTAATCTGAGAAAGGTCCGGAAATAATGGAGAAGTCTGGGAAGAGGGAGAAAAAGAGAGAGAATGTGAAGAAGGGGGGCTCTCCCCGAGAAGTGATCACTAGTACACAGTTTACAAGAGATAAGGGGCTGTTCAGTATTTTATTTAGTAATTATTTTGCGGAAGGAAATCTTTCTCTCTACTGTCAAGCCTTTGATAAAATTCTGCTACATGCATCAGCCAGTACTTATGATTACTCTGAGATATAAAAGGAAGGGCATCCCGGACTCACATTAGGATCAGGGCAACACAGAGAAACACAGAGGCAAAAGTAGGAATATGCAGCCCAAGAAGAATCGGACGAAAGTGAATTCCTTAAGGTTCCAACATACCATAAGTGGACATTATGATACAGAGGCTTCTAATATTTACATATTATAAGATTTCATAAAGTTAGATAGAATATTTCAAGGAATACAAGCAGTCTACCTTTCAGTATATTTGAAACCTAAAACACAACCAAAGCATGTTTTCGAGTTAATTTTTAGCAAATATATGAATAAAATAAAAATAATGAAGAAAAATAAATCATTTTCTATACTTCATGACACTAACTTAAAAAGTAATGTTAGTAATTTTTCATCAGTGATTAATATTTAAAAGTCAACACAAAATAATTTCTGTTTCTGGGTTTTAAAAGAGAAAAGTAATGACATATTTCATTAGCAGTTATATTCATGTAGTTGCAGTTCAGGCTTCAAAATTGATTGCCTCTAGGCCTAAGGGTGCTCATTACCTACAGAAGGAACCTAAAGAAGGACTGAAAGGTCACATATTTCTAAATGTTTCACGGTAAATTTTGGAATCATGGGAGTCATGAAGTGACTGCTGATGGTCTCCATTATCCTAATGACATGGCATACTTGGAATGTACCTTTATGCATATTTAAGCATATCTTGGTATATTGATCTTTCTGTGACATCAGGTTCACAGTTTTAAGTCTGCCTAAAGATTACTCACTGACAGTATAAAGTTAACTTCAGGCTGTTGGTAGGAAAATTGTGAGCTACTCTGTGGAAAGTTAACTGTTACCTCTTTATATTAACAATAAATCACAAGACAAACCTAGAAACATTGCTACAAATTTAATCTCAGCACATGAAGGATTAACTTGCTTATAGAAGCACATCACATAATCACAGGACTTTGTTGCAAAAGGAAACTGCAGATATCAAATAATATCTAAGGTCGCATTCTCAGACCACAGAAAAACGAAGCGAACTCAGGTTTTTGCACTTCATTTTGTGGTCTTACTCATATTCCAATACTAAATAAGTTAGTATAATACTGTATAATTTTATCATGTACTTAAAGCAAATAAAAAGTATTAATAGGAACAAATCAATCTAACAAAAATTCCCTTCATTTGTATTCTTTAAAAACTAATACATATATAAAACATAAGAATTTAAAATATAATTCATTCCCCTCAGTTGTATATAATTATTCACTTCATTACTAAGTCAAGCTTAGAAAAATTATAAAATTTTTTCTTATCTTCATTCTTCCTTGCAAGCTATCACAAGGCAAAAGTCCCTACTATTATGATGATCTCTTAACAAATCTGTAAGAATCAAAACATATTAACAGGAGAATCCATAATTTAATTTTATTTCACACTTATTACCTTAAGATAGTGTCATGAAGGTGAACACTTGTAATCCAAAAAATAAACTAAAGAAAGATGCTGAGACCCATCTACTACTACTATATTTTAAGCTACTTATCAGCTGTGAATATTATAAATATTAATCTCACCCAAGTTTTTTTCCCCATTATGTTTTAATAGACTGGTTTTTATTCATTTGAAGTGGTTTCAATTTCCAATAGTGCATCAAAGTCAATAAAAGAAACGGATATACTGCACCCACTTTTAAATCTCTAGAGCTTTTTTCCAAATCATTAACCAAGGTGAGCATCTTACCACTACTTCCACAATTGCTTTTGCCTAATGACTCTTGGTGAATATCCAGCAAAAGGATGCTTCTATCATAACGATAAACCATTGGTCACAACTGTATATCGTAGTATAGGAAGCCACGTGTTTATTGACCACAACCGCCACAAATTCACATTATGACTTCCTTTCTTTTTCTGCATGGGCAGTAGTTTGTTCCAGAGTCATATTTGTTGTATATTAACATCTTCAGCACTTAAAAGTTGGAATACCCAGCACTATCTTAACCCACATGTAGTAATTTTTAAGAAAAGTGGAACATCTGTATATTTGTAAGTCGGTTTTAAAAATAAAGGCAATTTGTTTTGAGAGAAAGAACAATCTTATTAAGAAGAGTGCTGGACTAAAAGTCAAAAAATTCAAATTAGAGTCCTCAATTAAATAACTAGGAAAGCCACTTAACTTCAGTTTGGCAAATTGCATTTTCTTCCTTTTCCCATCATTAAATGGATGCAGACATACCTCGAAGGGTTTTAGTGCTAAAAAATGTATAATCATATTATAAATTTTAAAATTATGCACAGTATAAGATATTGCATTTATTATAGATTAAGTATAAGTTAAAAAATACTAAAATATTCATTGAATGGAGAACATTTAATTCTTAAAATCTGCGTTTCAAATTTCTCTTAGTATTGCTATTTACTCATGCCTGAATGCAGAGAAAATTCTGCTTAGAGCAAGAGCATGTCCATCTGCTTCTTAAAGCCTATCTCCTACTGGCTTGTATAGCAGATACCACTGTGAAAGCTTCTAAACAAGATGAGCATACCTCTGCAGTTTAGAACACTTATTTTTAGAGCAGGGTCCACTAATCAACAGCGCCAGCTTCACCTGGAAACTTGTTAGCACTTTAACTTCTTGAACCTAGATCAAGGTCTACTTAATCAGAAACTGTGCAACGGGGACATGCCAATTGCTTTTATTAAGCCCTTAATCTTGTTCTGATGTCCACTAACATTTGAAAACATAGATTTAGAGAAGTATCTGGAAACTTCTTTGTAAAGGACTAGAGAGTAAAGATTTTAGGTTTTGAAGGTCATACTGTCTCTAAAGCAGACATCCACAATATGTAAATAAGTGGACATGTTTATACTACCAAAAAAAAAAAAAAACACCATTATTTACAAAAATAGATGGAAGGTTAAATTCGACCCTCAAGATGTAGCTTCCCAACTCCTGGTTTGGAGAAACTTTTTTGTGAGGGTTTGAATAGTTCTCTGCCGTCTACTAGATAACCCCTCATTAGAACCTAAAAGCATCTGTACTGCTACCTCAAATACCTCAAATCTAAGGTAATTGATGAACAGAATGGATGAAGGCCTTGAAATACAGAGGGCAGACTCACAGAAAAGATTACATGGGGTGGGCATTTTGAGTTTGTAGGAAGGTGATAGCTGACTTAATACGTGATGGTTTGGCCTATGACCAGCCCTGCGTTGATGTGAGCAGTATTTCACACATAACGGTAAGAGTTGTGTGATTTAATCCTGTAGTAATTGGATTATCACAACTGCATGATAGAAAACCATAGTTTGCTTATAAGACGTGTTTCACACTCCTTTGTATAAATTACTCAGTGATGCTTTTTCTATTTAGAGGCATGCTTTTAAAGGAATCATTATTTGGATTTAAATTTAAATATTGACTTGGAATATATTTATCAAAGCAATGTAGGTATTCCTTAACTTGGAATTACTTTAAGTCCACTTACATTGGCATTGCTTCTTGTCTAGTAATATCTGATAGATCTTTCCTCTATCTTCTGGCATCGACAAAGTCACATACACCCATTAAGAGGTAAAGCATATAGTAGAATCCAGCATTTCTCTAGTCTCTAGATTTCCTTATTATGCTCAATCTTCTGCATTTTAGAGTGCACCTTTCCAAAGACAGGCCCGTTTTGGAATGGACCTTTTTGTCTAGAAAATGGCCAAGAATAATAATTTTAAAACTGATAAACTAAATACAACATAGCTAGTTTTTGGTTTTGCTTATTGGGGCAGTGGAGTGGGATGAAGAGTGGAAGGTGTGAGCCAGGAATAGAGTGAGATCTCAAATTTTTCAAGTTGAAATGCCAGTAAATTCCAATCTTAACAAAAGGGGAACACATTCTAACTCGAAAAAGATATCGTAGTACATTTGTTGTGATGTAAATTTTATGGGTTATTAAGAACTTTAATATGCATTATTTTATTCAAATACAAATACACATTTTGGTGTAGGAGAACTTATAATGAGAAATATAGAGCAAATATACTGTCTTGAATAATTTTCTCAAAATCATTAAGTATGTTTAACTCTCCCATAAAGTCATTAGGTCATCATTAAAATTGTCCTAGAGATATTATTCAATATTTTGTGATGCAAGTATAAAGAGTTCAATTGAAGATTGATTCTTTGAAGTAAACTAGACAAACTAGCCAAATTTTACATTTAAAAATATGTTAAATATAGAAATATAACTGTACCATCAAATGGTCTATTAAAAAATGGTTACTCCATTGCTCTGTCTGATTGAAGTACACTTTTTGGGAGCTTTAAAATTTCCAAAATGATAGTAAATAAGTTTCATTTAATGAAATACGCAATTTTGCAATCAGTTCTTTAAAAGTAGATCTAGAAACACTTAGTGAGAAATTTTCAACCCCTGATAATTATTTTCTGTGTGAAGTGAGACTCAAGCCTGTATGAATAATAATATGAACTTAGTATACATTTACATAAATGTCATGCAACTTTGGATTACAACCTTATGTTATTTGATTGTGTGTAACCAGAAAACCAAATAGATAATCATGGCTGATATTAGATTGAAATATTTTCACAGGTCACATCAAACAGTACACCAGTAATAAAGAGATACATGACTAAAGTAAAGAGGAGTCCCTCACGAAGGTAACTGAAGGAAAGCATCTTAAAGCAGAATTAAGCTGGAAATCAACGTGGAGACTCAGAGCCTTCCAACTAGAAAGCAGAAAGAATCACCTATGGTCACTGTACACAGCCTCTGGCCTTGTTTGACTACCAACAGTTTTGAGTTATGTTTTACCTTAAAGAACATGACAAGGTCACAAACAAAATTCTGGAACTCCTCCAGGCTTAGTGTTTCTAATTTCCAACTAATATTAACCTTTGGTATTCTAGAACAAGAAATTGGGATTCCTAAATATTCTTGGGAATGATGAGATCGCAAGTTATTCTTTGTTTTTCATAACACTTTTTTAACATGTTTTTAAGTATTAATGATTGAATAAAATAATAGTGCAACCTATTTACATGACAGAATTATACTAGAAGTTGCAGAAGTTTTTAATAAAATGAAACAATGAATAATAAATGCACATTTTGTTATTATGTATCAGTATGTTGTGACAAGATTAGGTATTCCAATGATGTTAAAATTATATATAGATATATGTGGTAGGTATTTAATAATAGGTAAGAATAAAGAAGGAAACATTGATGTAAAATCAATGCCAAATAAAAATTATTTAAAACATTGAAAATAATTCAAATATTTAATATTTCTGAGTTAAAATACTTAAAAGTAATTTTGAAACACACGAAGTGTGTGTAAAACACACAAGTACTTATTTTGTAACTAAAAGTCTTAATATATGTTATATGATAAATATTCTAGATATAGAAATATATATTTTGTTATTCACATTGATGAAACAGTTATAAATGCTTCCAAAAGCATTTTCAACTTGGGCATTATGGTATATGTTACTGAATATAATCTCTTTTCTTTAAATGATGAAAATATGCTCTGATTTGATTTTAGTATTAGAATAAATATACTTTTACCAACTTAGATTTTAGATCAGTTTTGGATTTCACCTTGGAGATTCTATAGCATTCTTGTCTTCTTTTCTTTGTATTTCTTTTGTTAAAATATTTCAAAGAAACACAACCTATAGCAAATACTGAAACACTGAAAATTACCAGTGCGCACTATTGGGTAGTATATTAATCTGTTTTTGTGCTGCTAATAAAGACATACCCAAGACTGGAAAATTTATAAAGACAAAGAGGCTTAATGAACTCAGAGTTTCACATGACTAGGGAGGTCTCACAATCATAGCAGAAGGCAAAGGAGGAGCAAAGGCACCTCTTACATGGTGACAGGCAAGAGAGCAAGTGCAGGGGAATTGCTCTATATTAAACCAACAGATCTCACAAAACTTATTCCCTATCACAAGAACAGCATAGGAAGAACCTACATCCATGATTCAATTACCTCCCACCAGGTTCCTCTCACAACACGTGGGAATCATGGGAGCTACAATTCAAGATGAGATTTGGGTGGGGGCACAAGGCCAAACCAGATCAGGTAGTATTTTTAAAAAATTAAACATTTGTATCTCCTACCAAGGTTAACAGCAGTACAGGTGTAGATTTCAATTTAATGATTTATTTTACTTCCAAGTCAAATTATTTCTTGGAACACTATTCATAGTATTCACATAAAGTATATAATATGCATTTACTTATTAATATTTATTTATGTTTTAAAAATGACTCCTTGTAAGCAGCCAGCATTTTTATCATGGCCATAACCACAAGATTGACTAATTAGATTGTGACCTCTTCTTGCCTATGTGTTCTTGTCCTCATTCCAGGAAACGTCAACTTTAACTTTTGACTGACTGTCAAGATCTCTTGCTTTTGCTTTTAACTTGATGCCAATGGATTCCTTCAAACCAATAACATCTCTGTGATGATATTTAAGCTTTAATTCTCACAGAGAATTATAATACTTGTTTTTTTTAAATTTCTCAATTGATAATTCTCAGGATTCAAGATTTGAAAAACATAGAATCTCCCAAGAAAGCCTGAGAAGGAATTCCCATATAGAGACAGCATCCAGGTCATTTGAATGACAGTGAACATTCATTATAGCTCCTGTCTCAGTATTTGCATAGAGTCCATATGCCTTCATGTTTTCATACTTAATATCTCACAGAGCAAGGAAAAATGATATTGGTAAGATTCTTAGACTTGTTAATGCAAAATAAGATTCAGTCACCATCAGAAAATTACTCTTAAATATTAGCTTCAAAAAAATCATGTGTCCGAAGACCTACTATGTGTCTAAGAGCTTACTATTGGGAATAGAATACCTTGTTTATGAAAAGGTACTCAGCTAGTCAATGAGATGAGGAAGTAAATGTGTCAACGGTGACAGGCTCTGCAAACAAAAGTTATATTCAATAAGTAGGGAAGAGATTCTAACAGTTTACTGTAGAAAACACGTAATTCCTTTTATTTTAAACCTTTCACTTAACAACAATGTCAAAGTAATGATTTATGTGTACAAAAGACAACATCATGCTGAATAATAAAATCAGTACCAGTACCAAGAAGCACAATTCAAGAACTCCAACTAAATTCATTTCAGGACCATTCCCTACAGCAGTGTCTTCTTCCCCACTTATGTTACTAAAGTGCAACAATCACCAAACAGATAAAGAATCTTAAAAGATAGATTGTCAAAATCGAAGAGATGAATGCAAATACATGCCCTAGAAAATGATACAAACTGTTTTTTTTTCTTATGTTATACATGACAGTGAATATTCAAATTTTCTTTTTACTTTAGCACTAGCAACATTAAAAACACACAAATTTTCTGCTGGGGAAAATAAAAAACCAAGTTAAACATCCATGAACTGAACTCTTTGATCCATATGACAGTGAATATTCCAGAGATGATTCCAAGATTAATACTCTCATTTAGCTTATTTTTCTCAAAGAATTCCTCAAGTTTTTGGTAAAGGCTGAACTTAGTTACCATGTCCTTAGCATATGTTATTTTGAAAAGCAGCTGTTCTACAGCTTTGCAAAGCAAAAACCACAGAACTAATGCGAAATCTAAAGCAAATACAATGGTGGTCAAATGGTCAGTTATATGTCAGTTACAGCAGGCTGGACAATCCTCCAGGGCATCAACCCTACAGTGCCCAATTCCAAAGCAAATGTCAGTGAGAAACATATCTCACTTGTCTGCAATAGGCTTTAGCTTAAATTATGTAAATATTGAGGAAGATTTTTTTTTTGTTGGTATTTGAAGAAAGAAGGAGTTCAGTTATTTCATATAATATGAGGGACATTGCAAGAATTGGGATTATCAATTACCAGACATCTGAAAATCACTAATTTTGCTAAATATTTAGGTAGTTTATGTGGCTTATCTTAACTATTTTTCTTTTTCCTGTGTATTCAATGGTTATCCTTGCTAGTGAGGTAATATAACATTTTGTTAATAGCATTAAATGTGTTACAATCTAAGGAAGATCAAAGTTAAAGTTACAGTCATTGTTGCTTTTCCTACAAGTATCAGTGGAAGTTGAAAAATTAGCCTTATAAATGAACCAAACACTGAAAACTCTCTCTAAGTTAACAGAAAAATAACTTTTATTTTATTTTTGGAATTTAAAGAAATAGAAAAGGCAACTTCTAAATTATATTATAAAAATTATTATTTTACCGTTCTTGTATTTTCAAGCATAAAGCTGTTTACAAACTTTGCAGGCTGATGGCACACTGAGGTAGTTAATGTGTTGCCTAGTGGTGGCAAACCATTAGAATGGTCTCCATTAAAAGGATAAGGGATTTTCAGATGAGAAAATTTCACAACATTTTTTATATAATCGAAAATTGACTCCAATTAATATTTCCTCTAAGGCAAGAGAGAGATTCCACTGAGACATGTACCTTCTTTCACTCAAAGGTAATTATCAAGCTCCAGGAATGACTGGTTTAATAAAATTTCTAGCGATCATATACAAAGTATGTGTAATATAAATCAGAAGACTGAACATTCCTACAAATACTGCTGGTACTTAAATACTTGTCATGGAATGCATTCATACTTGCTTTCAGATTTATCTACAGCATATGTCTCAGTTAAGAATTTTACAAGCACATCCAGCTATAGGCTATTGCTTTTGTCTTTTTAAAAAATCTACTAATTTTGGAAAATAATATATGTAAACATAACCATAGATTCTTAAGTGATATGGCACATATTTTTAATATGTATAATTATAGATATATTTATATATAAATGCGCATATGTAAATATAACACATTTCTTATAACTTTCTGTACTGAGTTTTTCATTAATATAATTTGATTTCTGAAATTCTTTTCTATTTAGAATCACTGGAAAGAGTCTTTGACCTACTGGGAGAGATACTAAAATAGATTCCTATATGGAGAGAAAATAGAAGGGAATATTTTTTATTCATACTAATCCTGAAAATGTTCCAGGTCACTGACCCACACTGATAGGGTGTACATTAAACTCCACCTATCGTGTCATGATACATTTAATTTCTGGATACTAAATCTTAAAATGTTCCAGTTGTAACCTAATACATTGTTTTTTCATCTTTCAAGGGGAAAGAAGATACCGTGCAATTCAAGCTCTTTGCACACAAAAATGAAAACACTGGACACCATAGATTGCTTAATATCTCTGTCAAATTTTAAATGCCAGCGTGAAATTAAATATAATGTTAAGTATTTGCTGCTTGCCTTTCTTTAGAAGAAAGAGAAAATAACACCTTTTATTTTTGTGGGCTCAGTCAATAATTAGATAAAAAGTTTAGGTTATTGACAACACAAAGATTATTTTAACTTAGTTTTAAATTAAGTTTATTTTTTATCATCTTTTGCTCATTAATTTCCCTACACGTGTACCCTGTGGGTATTATGCAGAAGTATTTCAGTCCAAGGTCTATAACAAAGACTTAATTGAGAAGAATTATGTATTTTCATTGATTAAATTGGGTATTGTGATATGGGGAAATGAATATTTCAAATCTTTTTAGAACTTTAATGAGCACATTTTAAGAGATTAGTAACACCTCTTCAACTCACCCAACTTCTCAACCCTGCTCTAAGGGAATCACATGAGCACTTGACCTCAGTAGGATTTTAAGAAGAAAAACAAACTTCATAAAACTTAATCACATTAGTTGAAAGCTGGAAGGATGTTTTAATGTTTCTCCTAAGCCACCAAGTTCCATTACCTGAATCCCATCAACATAATCCCTTCTAAGGAAGAAAAGAATGAATCAAATGGAAAAGATTTGTAATTGAATTATCTTCAGTCTCAGGGCCAATTAGACACATCTTTTATTGGCACACCTAGATATAACCTTGACTGTTTCTAATTAGTCCATCAACTCAGATAATAAGAAATGCAGGACCATTTTTACAGTGTTGTAAATTGAAAAGAGTTCGTATTGTTGATAGCATGTGTACTTCCCATATACGAATAGATGGAGAGGGAGGAAAGAAAGAAGTGCATTTATAATAGGGTAAAGTGTTATCCCATAAAATATTTCCATTAGTGAGTAAAGAAGGTCATTCCTTTGCATAGAAAGAATTATAATTCTACTGCTGTCTATGCCATATTCATTTTAGCTATTACCAGGTTTTAGCCAGTTATTCTGTTTGACAAAAATGAATGTGGTATATAGTTTGTCTTAAAGTAGATCTATCAATACAATACAGATTTTTGGCATCATCTTCCATAAAACAGATGATAGTAAAGTTGGATCATGGGAGTGATGGAATATGTGCATTTCAAACTGATTTCTGAGTAGTTAGAACATTTTTAGATGTCAAGGTTCATTTCAGAAGTGTAATTGAATGCAAAAGGAAGCATGCTCAATTCTCTATTCTGATATTTTGAAACAGAAACATAACATACCTGTTACTTACTTTCTTAGAAGGCTTGATAAATAAACAACCTAGATTCTCCTGAAAAGAAATAACTTTCAGGAGTTCTCTTAGAAGAAGAGGAGTTTCAGGAGTTGTCCTAGAAGTAGACAAAAAATGATTATTTGCTGCACGGAATATTATTTGTGGGTTATGATTTTATTTAATACTCTTTACATATGATATGTATTTCTTAGCCCTGGTTTTTAAGAAGTAATATTACTTCTCAAAGAGCCAAACTTTTTGGACAGAAGTCTTCCATGTGTAACTAAAACATGCAATGGTTTTGGTAAAATAGATTCAGTTTAACAATTATTTATGAAAAATATTTTTTTAAATTTTAAACTGACTATAAGCAATTTCTTTGACCAATCTAATCATTTGGTGAGCTTTTATTTCAAATTATAAGGTGCGGTTCAATTTTTTTTTGTGCTGCTGCTTCTTCAGGGTGTATAATTGTGATCAGTTTTAAAGCAAACTCTGTGTATCCAATTAGGGCACTTTTATTCCATCCTATCAATGGTACTTACTGATGATCTCCTAGAGACTAGTCACTTACTATAGATGAGTGTAGATTAAAAAAAAAAACAACTAAATAAGACATGGTCACTGTAGTCAAGCAGTTTTTGCTCTAGACATGTTTACCTGAATAACTTAATGTGAGAAAAACTTTAGTATCTAAATCATAATAGTATTCACAGAGGTTAGTAAAGTAAAAGAGTAAAGTTTGAAACAATACTTAACTTTTTAAAAATCTTTATAAACCAATTTTAATCTATTTCTTTAAAAAAGGCTATGACTATTTCTTACTTGCTGTTTTTCGTTATTTGACTCTAAAGTTTGTCACTCACTCATGTATTTGAAATAAAAGCAAATCTTTACAATGAAAATAAAATATTTCTGTACTTAAGAAAATGCCCATTTGGCAATTTTGAGATACAATTAAGCAGTTAAATGTGAAAAGGGAATTTTATATTTATCAAAATACGTGCTATATTACCAACTTAATGGTAAGATAAAAGAATTAGTTTAAAATGTTTTTGCATACATTTTTATTCTATGTAACTTTCAAGGTCATTAAAAGAGTTAGTTATAGAGCTGGAAAGTTATTCCAGACATAAGAATTTTACCATTATCACTTTTCACTTTATGCAAATTGAATGAATTACCTTATTATCATAGCTAGAATACTTAAACAACAGTTAACCCTATGTTTCAGTACCTATTTTTAATAACACATTATCTTCTGGATTATTAGTAATCATATTGATGGTTGGCAGGGGCTACCATTTTTACTAGTTATCTACATATATTGTACAGCACTATCTTTAGCAATTTTTTGTTATGCTCGCACATACTAGCTGGTTAAGGTTGGGAGTAGTACCAGGGAATTCTCACTTGCTCTTATGAATCTGCAATTGAGATTTTGCAATTCTAGGTTTTGGCTCTTTTGCTGCTAGGGACCCATAATCATTTAAAAGCATATATACTCTTATTGGGTCATGTTCTTTCTAGATATGTAGGTCACACACCATCTCCTGATGTCATTACCTTACACTCAATACCATATGTATTAATTATGAAATATGACTTCATTCTTTGCCCCTGGGGAGAATAAAAAATTATACAGCTATATAAAACTGAAATACTCCTTTCCAATCTATAACCAAGAGAGTGGTTCTTGGGAATGGAAAAAAGGAAGATACTGTGAGGAGTTAAATTTAGGTTTAATTATTGCTCTAAGTTTATTAATTTAAAGGGGAGGGTAAGTTTGCAGTTGTTTGACTGAAATGGCAACAAATGTAAATAAAATTGTAAGATACAATTTTATCCTCTAAGTTTATCATAACATTATGTTTTTATTTATACTTACATTATGAAAATTACCTCAAAGAACTTAAGAAATTGAAAGGAAAATATGTCTAATATAGCTAATAAAAACAGTTTTGCTTGGATGCTAAGAATTAAACAGGTGATATTTTGGCGGACATTTGTTAATGAGAAAGAAATGGCTAAAATACTAATTGTCATTTCTTCCCAAAACATAAAATTTGCTGTCTTTTAAATAATTCTTTCATTTACATTTCTTTCTTCTGAACATTCTTAGTGTACAAGTGTAAAATGTCATCTACCTTTTGAACATCTGAATATTAACAGAAGATACATTTTAAAGATAACCATAAAGGGTAGTTGTGACAGGCACTTTGAAGCTATTAATCAGGTATCTGTGTTTGCTACTGATGTCTCAATGTCCCAAAGTTGCTCTAAGTAGTTACAAGAAAACAGAATGAAAATCGTGAGCTTGGAGAAATACGTTTTCTAACCAGTAGAACATCAATATGTCACAAATATTTTCTCTACTGACAAACCGTAATGAGGTAAAAATGCCTTCCTGCGGTAAAATCTTACCTTCAGGGTAGATGCCATCTATCTGTAGCTAAGGCATCAAAAAAAAAGTGTAATTCTTACCAATGCAAAAAACAAAACCCAGACTATTGTAGGAGTCTGTCATTTTTCATAACAATTTTATATCTAATCATAATTTTACCATTTGTAATCCTTTTAATTTTCCTGCTTTTTCTATTAAAGATAAGTTTTGACATCATTGATGTCCAAAACAAGTAAAAGAAAAGGACATAATGTAATGAGGAGATGACAAATACAGCAATGACCTCACATTTGGGTTGTTCTCTAGAATTTACAAAGTGCTTCTGGATGCAACAACAACCTCAAATTGAAGTCCATATTGGAATATTAAATTGATCAATTCTTTATTATTATTACTAACATTGTTTTACAAATGGTGAAGATATTAATTACGCAGTACAGAGATCTGGTACTCATTTTGAGGAGTGAAATGTAATGACTAAACACAATATAAACGGTATAACGTATCTCATATTTCATAGAAAAGCTAGTTGCTTTGGGTTAGTAAATAAATCCTTTCCACTCAGAAACAACTGTTGCAAATTTTAGATGATATAACACTGTCCCTTGAAATAGTCTATTATAACTCCAAAAATCATGCTGGGGATACTTAGCTTAATCTTGTCATACATTATACGTTTCACATATTTAACATTTTGTTTTGTAAAAAAGGCCATTGAAATTGAATATCTATTTTGGTGGAGGGTATTATGATCATTTTTCTCTAACTTTTAGATGTCAGGGAATAGTACTTGAATTTTACATAATACGTTTTATTTCTTCAGAATGCAAGCTCTGATTTCAGATTTAGTCAGAAAAGAGATACACATAAATCTATATGACCAGAAGAGATAAGTACATCGTAAAAAGTCCACACACATCATAACCCTGCATATCTAACACATAGATAAGGACAGTTACAGATTATTATGGCATGGCTAACTTGATAATCTATGGTGAATCTATGATAAATTTCAAACTATAACAAATACAATGACTCGTATTTTTTAAGGAAACAAACCACGAAGGCATAAATTAACCCTGAGATTTGTGTCACTAAGAAACTGAATAGTTCAAAGTCAAACATTATGTGACATGCTTTAGATTGCTCTTATGAAAGGCACTACAGAAATGTCACCCTATTATAACCTACTGTATTTAAGAATTAACTGCAGCAGAACAGCCACAGGAGATGAAGATATACTGATGTGATCATCCCCTCCTATAACTCAACAGTAGTTAATACAAAGCTCGCTTTAGAAAAGAATCTATAAGACAAAGAAATAAACACATTGTTAAAAAGGACTGCATTTAATATCAGGATTTTTTTTTATTAATTCTAACAGACGCTTATAGTATTTTCTCTTTAATAATAGGAGCCTTTCATTTAAATGATGCAATCAGTATGCCACAAGCGGGTTCTTTCTTTAGTGGGAGGAGTTAGCAGCTCCAACATTCAATTGACCTGTTTCCAAATAATCTACAGGAAAAAAATGAAGATTAAGTCCTCTAACAAGAGCAGTTTTCACAGCCTTGCATACAAAGGGAAGGATTCGGTAAAAAGATGAGAGGGCAAGCCGCATTGTGCTGGCCCACTTAAATCTTATTTCCAATTCACTAAATGTGTTATTTGACTTGGCAAGTGAGCTAGTATGTGTATTTGATCAGCAGGGAGCCTAATCAAGGAGATGCCAAGTTTACTGCAGCCTCTCTGAGCTGCATTAGCTTCAACTAGTGACCTTAAGCAAAGTGGGTGGTTGAACCCAAAAGAGAATAGCATTAACTTTTGCTTGAAGTTCAGCCTAAAGTCTCCTTTTGTGCCTCATTCTCATCCCCCCCCAAAATGCAAAAAGCATTTAACAGAATTGAATATAACAGAATTGAATCTAGTCTGCTCAGCATCATCTTCACACGCAAGGCTTCATAGAAGCTTGCCTCCATTAATGCTGACACATGCAAAAGAAATGAAAAGCATTAACTCAGCTGAGGCACTTGATTTTGCAGCTGCAGAACAATTCACTTTGTAACTCAGTAACTAAGATGGGGTTTTTCCACCAAGATAAATTGCTAATTTGCTAATTGATACAAAAAGTATTTTCAAATATTACATAAACTGCAAATAAAGCAAAAAGAAAAAGAACGCTAAATTACAAGAACACCTGAAAGATATATAGCTTAGTATTAATAGATATACATATTTTTAAAGACTTATTTTACCTTGTAAACAGCGTTGACCATCCATTCCCAGTTGCATATAATAGCTTGGATGTGTAGGTGAACTCTTCAACGATGTATCTAGTACCAAGTAAAATGCAAACCTGTGTAGTTAAAAAATGTTGTTATATAATAAATTCAAGCAATAGATTTATCTTTAGAAACATCTTTGTTCTCAATTTAGTTTCCCTATTTTAAACTTTCCATCTTGTCTATATACTCAAAGACTTCTAATAATGCCAGTTTTACACATTGTTTAGAAATACTTTGGAATCTATCTTTAATTCCAGGATGTTTGACTCAGAAATACTCACACAGCAAAAACTGGTTGGATATGAAGATTATAAAGTTATTGAAGCTCAAAACCAGAATATTTTATAAGACCTTCTGTAAGGCCTTTGGCTGTAAAACTTTTCTCTTTCCTTAACAGAATATAAGACAAGATTCTTTTCTTTTTTTTTTTTTCCATTCTTCATTTTCCACTGTTTGTTCGGCTTCCCTCCTCAGATCTGAAACAAAGCCAAGCAAAGCGCCATCACCTTCTGGAAAGTACAGAAACTGCAATCGAGATCAACAAAGAAAAGTACCCTTCCCATAGATCCATCTCTTTGGAGTTTAAGTGTTGGGGCGAGTCTACAAAACTCAGATTCCTCATTTAACTAGATGTTCCAGGTCACAGAGATACTCTACTGAGGCAATTTTCAAAAGACCATAAAACCACCATATCAATTTATGCTTACAAGTAGTATAATTGCCTTTGTATCATATATTTTTGGAAAAAGTGGCTTAAAACAATTTGAATAATGCTTTAGAAATAAGACCCTTAAATAATTGGCACTGGTATTGCCTTTCTTAACTCTGGGATTTCAAAACATTTTCCAAACATTAATTGCAATGGGACCCCGGTGAGGCTGATATTATCATACCTATTTTCCAGGACGATAAGCAGGGAGCACAGAGCCCATTTCTTGCCTTGCCCCATGCCCTTCAGAGCTTGTCCAAGCTCAGAGCTCCCTTAAAAACCATTGGATCAGCTCCATGGGAGCACAGAGGAAAATGAGAAATGGGCTCTTGGAGATTTAAGGGATTTTGTAAGGTCGTGTGTGAGTGAGCTGTAGCTAAAAGTCAAAGCCGAAAATCTAAGATTCCTTATTCAGTGGTTGGATATATTTCCTCATTAAGACAATTCATGTAGAATATCAGACTTGTAGGAATGCACTGGTAAGAAATGGACGCTGTTGCTGTACGTTTTTGAGTAACTTATTTAATAACAAAAATGTCTCCCTTTGATTTGAATAAAAATAAATGGCTGGATTTTCACAGGCAGCATGCATAGAAGACCAGCAAGGGCCAACAATGAATTTTGACACTGACTTTTAAAAATTGTGAAATAAATGCTAACAGCCTAATTTGCAGTAGAGACTAGATTCTGTGCCTGTATCAGGTGGTGGTATAAAGAAGACCCATATACAGAAGGTGAAATGAGGGGTTAAAAGTCACGCTAAACATGCTGCAAAGACCTGTGGGCATCCCAACCTTTTTTTCCTTAATTGGGAGGAGAAGAGCTTTTTACTAAAGAGTAAGTTCCACAATGTAGGCCGGTAGCCCAACTGGGAAACACTCTTGATTTGAACAGTTTGCAGCAGTTCTTTTCTGAACTCTTTATATAGATCCTCTTTCAATACTGGGACACATATTTTAAGGTAAAAAGGGTATTTTACTAATTTTTTTAATGAAGCTTTGACTGCAAGCAATACTTGGAGTTGGTAATCACCGGCTGGTTTCTTTCCCTCTTGCACTGCAGGAATGAGGCCACTTTCACAGCTGGTTGTCAGCACAGCTCTTATTACTAACACCAATTATTGATTTTTAAAAGGCCTACGCTATTAGTACCCTGCTACATCTCTTCACGTACAATATATATTTTAAAAATTCCTTTTGTAAAAATATAAAATCTGAGTCTAACCTTTCTATCATCACTGTGCTTGTACTTTACATTTTATTTTAAACCTTCACAGGAAAGCAAACCAGGAATCTTTTTTTTTTTTTTAACTTTTGGGCTAATTTAGAAGCAGAGATACTTTGCCCATATGATCTCTCTGGCAGGTATCACATTATAAAAAAGCAAATGGTGCGTAGTGAAGGAGGATGAAAGAACACAATTAGAGGGCTTAGGATCTTCTATCCTCTTTCCTCTGCCTTTACTTCATGCTATCCCAATCTATGTTTAAGCCAATCATAAAAACCCACCTGGCTTCATCCCCACTAGGATGCCTGCTTTTGCATAGGACTGCACCTCAAATTGGACTTTTCTCTTCTCTTTGCAAGTTCCCAATGAAGGTCAATTTTAGGATTTCTACCAAAAGACACTATTCACACGTCAATCACTCTAGTTGTTGATACATTGTCAAAAGTTCTGACAATCTTCAGCAATAGTTCTTAGGCGTACTCATTTTGTAGAGCTGTTGTAACGAAGCTCTACAAAAACTCTACAAAGCTGACCAAAAACTGGATGGCTTAAACAGCAGAAATGAACAATCTCACCGTTCTAGAGGCTAGATATGCATGATCAAAGTGTCAGCAAGGTTGCTTTCTGCTGAGGGATGTGGGGGAGAATCTGTTCCATGACTTTCTTAATATCTGGTAGTTTTCTGGAAATTTTGGCATTTTTTGGATTTTAGATGCGTTTTCTGGTATCTTTCTTCATAGCACTCTCCCTGTGCGTGTGTCTATGTCTGTGTCTAAATTTCCCCTTTTTATAGACTCAGTCATATTGGATTAGGGACCACCCAAATGATTTCATCTGCTAGGATCCTATATCCAATTAAGGTCACATTTACTGAGAGAAAGCACTTCAACAACTTTTTGGGCCACACAGTTTAAACCATAACGATGGTTTGTTAAATGTCATATATATATATATACACACACACATATATATATAAAATACTATATATATAAAAAAATCATTATTATTGATTATATATATAATCAAATACTATTTTATTATTTACAAAATACATGATGATCATAAGAGAATATTTTACAAATTACAAATGGGAAAAGTAGATGGCATTACTAAAATGTCAGTGCCAGTGCCTCAGCAGGGAAAATTAATGCATTAACTAGTTACCCTCTTGTGGTTAGTTTTTAGGTAATAGAGTCAGGTATTGGTAAGTGAAACAGAATTTTAACTTCATGAGGATTCTAGAAAATTGCAATTTGGAAGACTAATTTTATTTCATCCATCATTAGCATGGGCTAAGTGAATATCTAAGCAAGCTTGTCCAACCCATGGCCCGTGGACTGCATGCAGCCCAGGATAGCTTTGAATGCACAACCCAACATAAATTTGTAAACTTTCCTAAAATTTTATGAGGTATTTTTTTGCAATTATTTTTGTTTTGGCTCATCATCTATCATTAGTATATTTTATGTGTGGCCCAAGACAATTCTTCTTCATCCAGTGTAGCCCAGGGAAGCCAAAAGATGGGACACCCCTGACCTAAAGAATAATTCATACTCTGATAGATGGTTTTCAGTGACACAAATTCAACATAAAACTGAACATATATTTTCATGAGCAACTATTAAGTACCAGGTACATGACTGCTGCAGAGCATTACAGTTCTAACACTAAGTAAAGAAGAGAGAGAGAGTGTGTGTGTGTGTGTGTGTGTGTGTGTGTGTGTGTGTGTTTATCTAAATGCAATTTAACCAGGAATAGTGAAGTATAAACCAATCATCGAAATTTAGAGGGCACCATAAAGAAAACCCATATACATGGAAGAAAGAAAAGGCAGGGTCAACTCAGCCTAAGTAGATTCTTAGTTGTAAGGAAGAATCTTAGAGGAAAGATTAGTCTGTTTTTGAATTGCCATAAAGAAATACCCAAGGCTGGGTAATTGGAAAGAAAAGAGGGTTAATTGGCTCACAGTTCTTCAAGTTATATAGGAAGTATATTGTCATCTGCTTCTGGGGAGGCCTCAGGAAGCTTCCAATCATGGCAGAAAGCAAAGGCGGAACAGGCACATCACATGACGAAAGCAGGAGCAAGTGAAAGCCAGCGGGGAAGTGCTGCACAATTTTATACAATGAGATCTCCTGATAACTCACTCACTATCACAAGAACAGCAGCAAACGGATGTGCTAAACTGTTCATGAGAACTCCAAACCATGATCCAATCACCTGTCACCAGGCCCAACCTCCAACATTGGGGATTACAATTAGGCAATTCAATATGAGATTTGGGTGAGGACACACATCCAAACTATATCAGATAGTGAGAATATGACTTTAAAAAAGAAAATATCTGTATAGTCTCACCTAACAGTAGCCTGCCTGGGGTAGGAGGACAAATGGAGTTCATGTCTTTAAATATTTACAATGATAAATTAAAGTAACAGAACATATTCAATTGTCTTACCTTGCCAACTATAACTTTTGAGCCACAAAATATTAAAGTAAATGCATGAATCAGTCTTTGTATGGCTGGAGAAGGGAAATTATTAAACATAATGGAATTTGATTATTGCCCGTATTTAGAACTTCTGTTTATGAGTAAGGAATTTTAAAATTAGTGATAAAGAAAACATACATTGTTTATAAATATATGTAAACATTTTATAAATTTTTTTACCTCCATTTCAGTAAAATTCAGTAATTTTACTCATATTTTTCAGATTTGCACCAATTATGAAAAAATTCACTTTTAACCCGATAATTTTAGTTTTTTAGTTCAAAATTTTATTTTTTCTAAATTAAATTTAGCTGTTTTAATAACATTAATCCACATTACCATCATGTGTGCCAAAAATTAAGGTCAAATTTGATACGTGATTTGCTTTTCAAGAAATAAATGTAATCATCTAGATAGCTAAACAATAGAATGCTAAATATACACTTATTTGAGAAGATGAAAATATTGCAGTTCTCTATTTTTCTGCTTATTACCTGACTCCAAAATGGTGATTCCATAATATTTCTTGGTAATTCTGAAAGATAGTAGAAATGAATCAAAATGAAAAATAAATGAATAAATAAAATGCAATATTTTATTTGACTTTTGAAAATATATGCAATTTTAAAAGCTATAAACCTCATAACATCAGACCTCCAAAACATGTGGATATGAGGTATTAAATAACATTTGGATATTTGATTTTTTTTCACCTTTCTCCCAGTTTTGGCATAGTGCAGATGAAAATTGCAGAGTCAACGAAGTCTCCCTGATGTATAATGTTTTTCCTCAATAGTTTTCAAGGAAAATGCAGCCAAGCTTGGTGGTCTGACCCTTTGAAATCTCTAAAGGAGCTTAAATATAGGTAAACATCAATGTGAAATCATAAAAACAAAACTGATCGTTATTTCCAACTGCCATGATTCAATGTTGATGCCCACCCAAGGCATTCCCTTGGTTCACTCTTCTGACACTTAATTAAAATGTCAACCTGTGGATTCACTTTAGCTGTTAATAAGAATTTAGTTTTTATCATAAAGATGAGATCTCAGGTCCTCATGTCAACATTAAAATGGTAACAGAGTGATGAAATACAAAATATCTGGGAATATTATAGGAGCTGAGTCTTCCATCTGGGTGCATAGATACTTGAGCACATTAAACGAATTAGTGTTCATCATAAGTGTATTATGTAACTCAAGTAGATTGTGTAGCCCTGAAATTCCCAAAAATTGCCTGTTGTTTAACATGCTGCCAGAACTTGAATGCCACCACCACCCTCCTCTCAACTCAATCCCTGGGTGCCTAAGCAGAGCTTATTAGACACTAACTTCCAGAAAAGCGGATATGTCTTAAACATATCTAAGATTATTACTATAGAAATGTTATTTTTTTAATGTTAATGAGTATGTTGACCATTTAACTTGACAGTCCTTGTCAGGATTTATCAAAGACAAATTAGCATTGTTAGAGTCACCAAAAGGAAATGATTAAAACATAAGTGTTTTCACTTCTTCTGATCTGGCACTTTTCCTATAGAACTATATATCACTTTAGTGCTTCTTAATTAAAAGTGATGTCTTCCTCCAACTTCGATCTGTACTGCAAACATTCCCTATCCCATGTTTCTTTTGATTTTCAAAGTACAATATAAAGATGGATTACATTATCTTCAAATAAAATCAGCACCAATGATGTTGCTTTGAGTGGTTTAGAACAGTGATTTCAATATCTGGGAATTAGAAATTTTCTCTTTTCAAATATTGAAATGCTTCTCTTTTTTCTAAATTAATATTATAGTTTATTAACCTATCAAATCTCATACTATATGTGTAATTGACTTCTAATATGCTAGATTTAGAGTATCTCTTCTTACTAGGTAACCTATATATTTTCTATTAAATATCTAGAGCAGTTATTTAAAAACGCCCATTCCTTCTGTAAATTTAGAGGCTATAGATAGATCAAATTATACTTATGTAACATTTTTAGATTAAACTTTTGTTGAGATAATTGTATATTCATATACAGTTGAAAGAAGTAATACAGAGATCCTGTGTACACTTTACCTAGTTTCTGCTAAAGGTAAACAGTAGTATAACATTAGCCTAGGATATTGACTTTGATATCAATTTTGTTCAGCTTTCCTCAGTTTTGCTTGTACTCATTTGTGTGCGTGTATATTTAGTTCTATATACTTTAATCTATATATTGTTATTGACATTTAACTTTAACATGTAATTATTTTCTTAAATTTTAAGTACCTATTAACAGTTGTTTATGAATTGTATTATATATAATTAATTCTTAAAAATATAAAACAACTATTGAAAATAAATTTCTTTTAGTATTCTAATCTATAAAAACATCATTTTTAGACTTGGCTAAATATTGCTATCAAGTAGTTTGTAAAGGTTGACTAATGGTTCCCCAAATGAATAGTTTAAAAACAGTATTGACATTTTTTCCCTTTTGAATTCACACTACAGTTTTTAACTAGAGGTTCAAAAGAGGTTAAGAAATATGAAGCCATTTTCAGTATTTGGGGTATCAGCTCATTAAGAGTAATAGAGCAGGCTTCCAGTTTGAAAAAGGCACTGACTCAAATGTATAATGATTTCACTTTCAAATTTCTTTTATCTCAGCTGCTTCTACTTCAACAAATACAAGTGCTTCAGATATAAGAAGAAGACTAATGAGCATTGCAGATGATTACAACAGTATTATAATACTTCCCAAGGCATAATGACATTTTTTTCCCAAATTAAGAAAAAAAAAATTTTTTTTCTTGTTAGAGTCTTTATTGCCTGAATACGACCTCAGTTAAAACCAGAAACCCAACTTTTGAACAAATCTATGACTAAGTATTTTTTGAGTAGGACTTTCTTAGCTTATAAGAGAAGTTTTATTAACTTTAGCAAGGACTACGTATGTGCTACAGGATTACATCCTTAAAATAAAACGTGCCAAAATGGGTCATTTGACATCACTGCCTCACTGCTGTTCAGAGTTGGCATTTTGCTGATCACCTCACCGTGTACTCTTGGGTACCTTCTCTATAAAGTGGTTACAAGTCCAGCCTTCTGATGTTATAGTTGGATGCACTATATAAAAGGGCCATTTTCTACTAAGTACCTTACTTGCTTCAGAGCCAGAGTGCCGCTCTTTCATCAGTCACGGTTTTGAAACAGCAGGAGTACAATGTATCAGTTTGTTCAAAATAGACATTGTGCTGTTTACAGAGAAATTGTGACAAATCAGGAAAGAATTTATAGCCAATACTATACAACATAAGTTAAAAAACAAAAAATAAAGTGCATAATCTGACTCACAAAATGAGACATCTGCAAACCACTACAGCAAATTGTGTAATGAACAGCCTCTCCAGGGTCCCTTCATGTAATTCAGAGCTGTTTTTGGCTCCCTTTCACTCTTGAGTTTGAAGACAGATTATTTTACAAGGTACATCAGCCTTCAGGGAATAGCAATTTCCTCCTTGCCTCAGCCTTGCCTCCCCACAACACAAATGTAACTTTTTAAACTGTTTATCTTTGATCAAAAATATATTACTTAGCATACTAAGTAAACAGCCGAACAATTTGTCATAGAAATTATTGCTTCCTGTGGCTATTTTTAGTGGCTTTTTTCCCCACATTTTCTGGGCAATTGGTAATAAGAGCTGATAACCCTGCCATTTGTTTCTGTAATGATCTCAGAAAAACATTTTGAAATACGATCTGCTCTTTAGTGTAATGGATAAACTACTATGCTGCCAGGAATTATACCCAACTTCCTCACTCAATAGTCATGGGAACTTAAGCAACAACCACAACCCACACACATAATGCAGGAAATGATACGGAACACACATATTACATTTCTGTGGTCATGTGGTTACTAAGAATGGTCACTCTAGCATTGCTGAAGCACCAGAAATATTAAATCAAGATGATGCAAAATACGGAAATGCTGATATACTATAATCAATTGTAAATTATTTTGCTTTCTGTAAGTTTGCTAGCCACCTATTAAATGAAAATTTTCTCTAAAATAATACATTTGAATATAAAAAGAAAGCATTTTAAATAGAATACCATTCAATTTTGCTTTTTGCTGTTATGCAAAATCCTTTGCAGTCCTATATATATTCTCAATACTTTTATTCTTCTTGAATACAGCTTTGTTATCTTTACCTTAATGTGAACTTGAAAATATTATAATAAAACAATCAGCAAGCTTCTATTATTTATTATTTATAGATTCTTTCTAACATCAATATTGGAGAAGTTATATATTTGTACACATTAGTTGTTTTTTTTTTCTGTTTCCAACATTTGCTGTGGATGATTTATTATTTGTTTACTTTTATTTTTATTTTAACTATAATTTTGGAAGTACCCTACATCTCATGTTTGGAATAGACCTTAAGTTAGGTGTTATCGGTTCTACTTGTTTCTTCTATGTCTGACATACAGCCAGAGCACATAAAACAATCTTTACTTGTTCTCTAATACTTAATGATTGCACTGAGGCTAGTTTGAATTTAGAGACAAATATTTACTTCATTTTTATCAAAAATATATCTATTATACTATCTTATGTTTAAATGATTGCCTTTATTTTGTTTCTTAATATAGAAGTACCAATAATTCCATGAATGGTGAAAGAAAAATAAGTTTCATTGTTTCTCTTCTAATATCTATCTTAGTCACTAATCTGATAATTTAAAGATATATGTAAAGAGAGAGACCGAGAGAGAGACAGAGAGAGAGAGAGAACATTTCATGCTCCATTCTATGCTTCCCAAATCCTATGTCCCTTAAAAAGATTATGGAACCTGGAACCTCGAGTGGAAAAAAAAACTGAAACCAAACAATATCTCAGAAATGTAGAGATTCAGGATCTGTGAAGTCACTTCTGATGTGGAGATGCTTTTTGAAGTTTTAAAATGACAATGTTGAAACGTCTCTCGCCATCCCTTTCTGCACTCTTACATCTGCTTAAGTGTCTGTCAGAAGTATTCTGGTAACTCTGACTCAAGCCAAGAATACTCTAGAGAATTTTTAAAAATATTTGCTAACAAATGAGAAGGTTTATTATTGAGGTCAGACCTCGTTTTAAAAATATGTAATTCTATTACCATATGTGCAAAATTGGATATATATATATGTGTGTGTGTACATATATGTGTGTGTGTGATATATATATATGTACCGCTTAGCAATCATGTTATATAGTCCTCAAAATTTCATTTATCTTTATGTCATGAGACTATCTACAGTAATTCTCAAGGTCTGTTTTCTGATGAAGAGAAGGTGGAGATGTAAAGTGATACTATTTTTTCTTCCTAAAATTATCGTAGAAACATGTTAAGTCCTTACCTTCCTGTCCCCGACTGAAGCCCAGAACACATGGGTAGATGATGTAACAAAATCAAAGATTACTTGGTTTTAAAAGATAAGTTTCACATCTTATCTTTTACAATCCAAAAGGAACATAATAAGTTTGGAACAATAATAAAGCTAATATTTTTGTGTTTTAATTAATAATCTTGTTCGATCTGAGCATATGTTGTATTTTAGGAAGCAATAGTTGAACTCCAGGATTTCAATATTGTAAAGAATTATAGAAATTATAATGTATGACAAAAGAAAAATATTCCATATAGCCTCTATTAGATTCAAATTAGTATGATAAGAAAAATATACAACCAAAGGTATAATTTTGCCATCACTTCAAATTGTCAAGCACAATTTAAGAAATGTAAGGAGTATGTCTGCACAAAGAAAATCTGGCAATGCTTTTCCAATTTTCCTAATGCCTAGGATGTAGGCAGAACATACTGATGAAAAACAATTACCTAATAAAATTCTGATGTAAGATATAAGAAAATAATTCTACTTAACAAAAGTGCAATTTAATCATTCAATTTTATCACATTCCTCATATTTTCAAATTAAAATAGAACGCTTAAAAACAGAGAAGTAGCTTTGAAATATTGTAAATGATTTAAAAAAATGAATGGCAAATGAAAGAAATTCCAAAGGAAAATGGGTGTAAATTAATGCAAACAGTACTTGAGAGACATTGTTCTGAAGGATGGCTTTTTGTACAGATCCATTTAAAAAATCTCAATTATTCAAGGAATGTATTGATTTTAACATCATTTTTTTCTCCACAGGCTTTGTTATGAAAATAGGTATATATAATGAAGAGGGCTGCAAGGAAATTACATTTTGCAAATACTCTCCTCTTATATCAAAGATAAGGGCCATCCAAGGGTCTCATATATTAGACTAGCTTTGTCCCAATGGAAACATAAAGGAAATTGTGACAAAATATACATTCTTCTTGATCAGTTAAGAATGTACTCTAATAACTAGCATTTTTTTCCCCAGAATAAAACTTTTTGCACCTCTTTAACTCTTCCGCAGTGAGTTTCCTAGTTTTCTGTGTCAGTAGCTGTAAATCAAGGTGCACACGAAGGCAAGTGGGATTTCCACGTGCTCTTGTCTGGCTCTATTCGATCAATCGCTATGAGATTCAATTTTATTTTGAGGAATACCTCGAAGAACGTGTGTAAAAGTCACTAATAGTACCTGATCCAAGACTGGTTTTTAAAAGACAACTATTTTGTTTTACTTCTTGACATGTATTCAGAGATCTTGGTATGGTTTGAATCAGTCTGTTATCCCTATGTATTCCTCTCTGTCAAATTCCTTAATCACGCAAAACCTAGGATCTTGGAATGAACATTTTGGAGTCTTTATAGGATTTTTATCTTTCTTAAATTTAGCTTTCTCATGATGAATACTAATCTCTACCATAGAGCATATACTTCTATATGCCAAGTGCTTTGTATACATGGATATCATTACCCTTGTCTTCTATTTCAATGAAATAAGGGCTCAGAATGTTTATTCCAAAAGCCTTAAACCACCCTGCTGGAAAGTTTCAGAGTCAAAATTCATACGTAATCTGTCAGATTTCAAAGCAAGTTTTCCTCTAAATATGACACACTGACCCTTTTGACATATTTGTCACATTATCTCAGATTGTGTGTCATGTAAAAAGTTGAATAATTTTAAACAAAAATTAAAATGTCTTCATATTTGTGCCCATGGCTTTTTTGTATAGGTTGTTCAGAAGTGTTTCTTAAAATTCAAATGTGTTTTCTTTTGCATTGATAATCTTCCATTTTGTAGAAACTAGTAAGGGTTAACTGAGTCACTCTAAAAGAATATATTCCCCATACCACAATACAACACAAAACAAAACAAAAATGAACAACTCAATTTCTTCATTTTGTTCTATAATGTTAAATATTATTTTTAATTTAGGGAAATTTGTAAGGATGCTAAAATCTAAGTAAAGAGATAACATTCTTAGTTTTTTGCATTGTAATTAACTTTCAAGTGACTGGGTAAGTGAAATAATTTTAGAAGTAAAATTTGTATTAATCATAGAACTTTTAGGAATGTCTGGCAATGGAAAAAATAATGATTTTCAGTCTGCTTTCTGTAGGATACAGCTTAACTTCCTTCAGGAAAAGCTAAGCCAAGTGATCATGGACACAAACTGACTGTGGTTGGGAAGGCAGCCACTTAACATATCCCTTAGTTGATAATAAAGTATACGGTCAGCAGCTGTTTTTAAAAAAGACAGAGAGTCCAGGTGCAGAGGCTCACACCTGTAGTCTCAGCACTTTGGGAGGCTGAAGTGGGTGGATCACCTGAGATCAGGAGTTCGAGACCAACCTGACCAATATGGTGAAACCCCCGTCTCTACTAAAAATACAAAACATTAACCAGGCGTGGTGGAAGGTGCCTGTAATCCCAGCTACTCGCCAGGCTGAGGCAGGAGAATCCCTTCAACCCAGGAGGAGGAGGTTGCAGTGATCCAAGTTCTCACACCATTGTACTCCAGCCTGGGCGACAGCAAAACTCCAACTCAAAAGAAAAAAAAAAAAAAACAGAAAGAAAGAAAGAAAGAGAGAGAGAAAGAAAGAAAGAAGAGGGAATGGAAGAAAGGAGTAATGAAAGCACAACTAGAAGATACTATGATGGTGATACAAACAGGGATACAGTCTAATTTGCCTCAACATTAGATGTCAAAACATTTAAATAAAACAATGATACTTGTATGAAACATCTTTATTATAAATACATTCTTTAAATGATGTCCAACATAGGGCAGATACTATACATAAAACTGAAATCATCTGCTAGACTATACACTCCTCAATAATAGGGATCTTTGTCTACTTTCTTCACTGATATATGTAAAGTATCTGGATCAGACCTGGATCTTAGTAAGTATTCAATAAATATTTTATGCTTGAGTTAATTATTTCATAATATTCTAATCCTGTATTCTGATGTGAATAAAGACATTCAGGAAAAGTCTAAGTTTTAGTTCTGAATGTTTGAGCATTTTATGTGGAATTCTAATTTTCATTTGTTTAAATTTTTAATATTATGGATATTAAAGCTACTCTACCATATGGGATCTTGTGCCATTTTAGAATGAGGACCATGTAGTCAGATTGTCCATATTGGCATCCTGGCATTACCACATAGAGACTTTGTGACCAAAAGAAAATGGCAGTTTACTTGTGACTTGGTTTTTTGTCTACACAAGACAGGTGTTATTAAGGTGTCTATCTCATAAAGTTGAGAAACTATATTAAAAAGGAGTTTAGGTTCTCAAATTGGATCCTTTTTGATATCTAAAATGGATACCCATTCATTGATACATGAATGTGGTACCCATATATAGACAGTCTTATAAATACCTTATTGAATTAAACAACCTGAAGGATTTTTAAAGGGTCAGCCATCTTAAGAACATTCTCAATATCTTTGTTTTTGGGATTGAAATATACATATTGGTACCTCTTTCACAGTATACAGCTAATAAAAGTACACATTAAGCCATTACCAGTTTAAACAACACTTCAAAAGCACTTGAAAGAATGCCTAGACAAGAAGCAGCATTGGAGGAGAATAATAATAGCTGAAGTTTACTGAGCACTTTCTAATGCTCTAAGCCGTCAAATGTCAGGAAAGTTTTAATAAGATGTCAATGGGTCATAAGAAGGACATTGCTGGGGAGGAGAAAAATCTCCAGAGAAGTGAGATCCAAGTATGAAACCACAGACAGGTATTAAAGCAATTATACCATATGAGATGTTGAGCTGGTTTAGAATGAAGAGCCTGGGAGTCAGACTGCCTGTATTATTAATAAAATCTTGGCATCACCACATAATGGCTTTATGAGCTTGGAAAAATTACTTCATATTTTTGTGACTTAGTTTCCTCTCTGCACAATGTTTTCATATATGAGAATTAGGCATACTATGAATTGATTAGAATAGTTTGCAATAGAACTTTAATAAATGTTAGCCACTAGTGCAGTCAAGAAGGTCTCATTCTCACAAAGGCCTGATGCTTAGGGTCACTACTTTGAAATTCTTAATAATTTTATTTTTTGTTTTTTGTAAGGGAAGTCCAATGGGACAATGGAAAAAGCACTAAAAGACTTGGAGACCCTGAAGTCTTTTCCAGCGCTGTCGTCCACCCCCTGCAAGGCCTGGGCACAGCAGTGAGGCAGGTAGGTGTTGGCCATATGCACTCTGTGGCATCAAGGGTGGGGTCTGGAGGCAGCCATTCCTATTCCCCAGGATGGCACGTTCAGTGGGCACCCTGATCCAGGAGCTGAGGTCATCTCAAACGTGTAGGCTGCAATCCTTCAGGGAGCTCATCTGATGCAGAGTCTAGTAGCAGGCCCATGGGAAGGGGCGAATGACTTTCCCTCCCTTGCCAGGGACACAATGTGTCAATCCAGCAGCTAATGTCACTAGCAGTGTGGACCCCTGAGAGGCTGTAATCTGCACCCACCCCCTGAGTATCCCATTCCATTGGGAGCATGACAAATAGCACAGAGAAAATGCTAGAAGTTGAGAAAAAAAATTTTGAAAGAAGGAAAGAAGTTTTGTGCTTTCATACCTTTAATGGCACTTTTTCCTGCTCTTTGAACTATGCACCTTATGCTTTTCTTTTTAATGAGTTTCAAAAATTATGTAGTTGTTTATCTCTTAACTCCTAATAACTAAGTCTGATATACAAGTTTGTTTATAGAATACTTCTTAAGCATGTAACATACGGCAAGAACTGAGAAAAAGGGAAACTTGAGAGGAAATCTGTGCTTATCTAGGCTTTGGTAGGTGGTGGTGCACCTTGCTTTTAGTTTGCAAGTCATGTTAAAAACATTAAAAATTGCTGATGACTTTGTAAATTACTTGACTGATCTCTCCATCTCTCTCTCTCTTTTAACGAGGGTTTGGCTGGAAATAGTTCTATTACTAGAAACACTTAGAACAAGAATACAGTTGCTGAGAACTTACATTTGATTTATTCAGAAAGCGTCATACGGAAACAGCTTCCTGGCTCTGCTGGCTTAACACCATCTCCTCTCTTTGTTTCCAGCAAGGGCTATAATTTCTAATACTTCCAATAGTGTCTCAGGAATCAGAACTAAAACAGAATGCAGAGCGGTAAATAATCACTTATATGAAAGGCAATGTAGAAGGCTTGATAGAAAACCTTAAACAGTGAGACCAATGGCAACATAATGAAATATTCAACTCAGTAAAATTATGCCATCTCATTGATGGCTAAAGGGCCAGTGTTTCTTCCAAATTCAGGGCAATCTTAGTAAATGTGTTCATTTCATATTTAAAACAAAGCACATGAATAGTATTTTATTCCATGTCAAATACATAATAGTAGCTTTCATTTCGTATAATGGGTTAGCTTAGTAGTTAGAACTTGAATCTTTCAAGTGAGTTTTGAATTTTTGAATTGCAACTCAATACTAACTGCTTCAGTGAGTTAGGTTTCTCTCGAACTAATAATTATGACACATTTTAGGAGATAATTAGCAAAAACAAATCCAAATGGAACTAAATATCGAACAAAAAGCATAGAAGTTTATGTTAAGAGACACGGTTTTCTTATTTTTTATCACTATATGTGATTGTGTTCTATTTGTGGGTGGGCAAACTAGTCCATGGGCCAAATCCAGCCTGCCACCTGTTTTTATACAGCCTACAAGCTAAGAATCATTGTATTTCATATGGTTAATAAAAAGAATATTATGTGACATGTGGAAAATTCAAATTTTATTGTCTACAGATACTCATTTGTTCATGTATAGTCTATGTCTGCTTTCTCATGACAAGACAGAGTTGAGTAGCTGTGACAAAGTCCGTGTGGCCCATCGAGCCTAAAATATTTACTATCTGATCCTTTGCAGGAAAAGTTTGCTGACTCTGTTCAAGCTCGCCTACCGATCTTTCTGTGAAACAAAATACTACAGAAAATGAACACTTGCACAATAGTCTGAGTCCAGGCAACTTACGCAAAATAACTATTTTCCTTCCCTCTAGTACCTTAATTTTAATTATAGAGTAATAAAAATTTCCAAAGTAGTTATTGCACCATTAGAAAAGCAGCACTAAAAGTGAAATAGATTTTTGCAGCTTACGAGGGAAATATAGCCACTTCTGCCCAAAAAACTTTTTAGACTTTGTGCCCAGCTTCAATCTAGACCTGCCATGATTCCAACAATGACTAAGAGAGGACAGAGTTGGCAAACATATGACTTCAGACCAGCTGCATGAATTGGCTCCAATATCCCAGCGGGGCCCTGGATCAACAGATCTCTGGTGAGAAGACAGATTAACTAGATGTCTCCTCAGTAGAGATCTGCTTTCTGTTCTCCAAACTACTTGACTTCACATAATTTAGAAGGCCATTTTTTTTTCTGTTTCTTCCAGAGCCAGTACAACCATCCATTCTCACGTATGTACTGAGCCATCACTGGAATGTAAAATATTTATTTTCATGCAAATGTGGGCATATAACTGGAAACTTCTGGTTCCAACCTAATGGGCCAGGCTTTGAAAATAACTTTCTCAATGTGTTGAAGAATGTGTTCTCCATTTTTATGGCATTGCTTTACTTACCATTATAGTGATTGCTGTACACCATTACACTTTAAATATATATTTATATCTTTACACACTCTGCTCATCATATGCACTTTAAAAAGATGCTTCTAAGTAGAATAAAAAGATATATTTTCATTTATGGCAATTCCATTCTGTGAGGTAAAGATGATAGCTTGAATTATTATATTAAGAGTCTAAAACAAACTTTTTAACTTGCACTCATTTCACTTATTTTTCTTTAAAATAATTACTCTTTAGGCAGAAGTTAATATCTTTTAATTGTAACTTAATGAAGACTTTCACTAGCACTATAAATTTACAGCATTGCTTTTTAATTGTAGTTTGCAGATTTACTAGACTGTTGGTTGAAATGCCAATGCAAATTTAGAGTGCCACTTAGGAAAATCATTGTATTTGAAAAACAAATAGACCCTTAAAATCCTTGTTATATGACCAGTTTGAAAAGAAATGGGGATTAAAAATCAGATATTTAAAAAAAGACTTTAGCTATCAACCTACTGAAATACTTAAACTCTAAGTCAAATGCTTAGATCATAGGAAAATAGTTCCCAGGTCAATAGGTCTCAAGCTGTTCAAACACTTCCTAGAACAATTTTTTTCCTCAACAGTATGTAAAGAGAAACTTAATTTTTTTTTTTTTTTTTCATTGCATTTTAGGTTTTGGGGTACATGTGAAAAACATGCAAAGTTGTTGCATAGGTGCATTCATGGCAGTGTGATTTGCTGCCTCCCTCCCCCTCACCCATATCTGGCATTTCTCCCCATGCTATCCCTCCCAACTCCCCCCACCCCGCTGTCCCCCCCACTCCCCCGCAACAGACCCCCGTGTATAGTGCTCCCCTCCCTGTGTCCATGTGTTCTCCTTGTTCAACACCCTCCTATGAGTGAGAACATGTGGTGTTTGGTTTTGTGTTCTTGTGTCAGTTTGCTGAGAATGATGGTTTCCAGGTTCATCCATGTCCCTACAAAGGACGCGAACTCCTCATTTTTAATGGCTGCATAATATTCCATGGTGTATATGTGCCACATTTTTTTCTATAGTGCATAGCAAGCCCCATATGTATAAAACCTACAAAGATTTGAGGCCTGCTGAATTCCAATCTCACATATGCATTTAGATTGGATCTAATTTACAAACATAAAACAAGTTTACCATATTGCCAAGCAAATTAAAATGAGAAAAACAAAACCAGTCACTTTTTTGCTCACAAGGAGACACAGAATAAGAATCTCATTCTTGGTCTGTTACTAATAGAAATTCTGACTTTATAGACTTAAATCACAGTTCAAATTTGGCCACATTTATTTTATTTTTAATGTATACATGTTTTCCAGAAAAATTAATTTGATAAGTGATTCCCTTTCTTTCCCAACGAATTGCTCTAAATTTCTGTGATAAAACAAAACAGGTGGCTAGGCGAGGTGGCTCATGCCTGTAATCCCAGCACTTTGGGAGGCCGAGGCAGGCAGATCGCCTGAGGTCAGGAGTTCAAGACCAGCCTGGCCAACATGGTGAAATCCCGTCTCTACTAAAAATACAAAAACATTAGCTGGACGTGATGGCAGGCACCTGTAATCCTAGCTACTTGGGAGGCTGAGGTAGGAGAATTGCTTGAACCCAGGAGGCGGAGGTTGCAGTGAGTTGAGATCGCACCTTTGTACTCCAGCCTGGGTGACAAGAGTGAGACTTCATCTCAAAACAAACAAACAACAGCAACAACAACAAAAAACCCCAGGCATTTCTTACACCATTTTTGAGTTGGAAATATCAGTGTATTTATAGATATTCATGATATCTCTTATCAGTTGACTCTCTCATTCTAAAATGAGAACGTTGGCCACCTGATGAACATCTATTCATTGCATCATTAGCTATCAGCTTTGCACCGAGGCTCATATATAGCAATGGGCATTTTCCATTTTTCTTATAACAGATCATCCTTCAGTGTCTTTGACTCTGCATGTGCTGTTCTGGCTTTCTTTCCATTTCAAGCCCATTCTCTTCATATAAAAGGAAAAAAATAATATTTATAATAAGTTACTATTTTTTAAGGGTACAGAAGTTATGCTCTGTATGAGAGAATGGAGAATTGCTCTCTCATGAATTCAGCCACATTTTTGTAACTTCTCACCAAAGCTTCTTTTCATATACCTGGTGTCTCAGAAAACCTCACATAAAAATATTTCCTCCCACTTTGTTTATTGTGCTTTTTTTAAACTTTTATTTTTGGCTCAGGGATACATGTGCACATTTGTTATATAGATAAATTGTGTTTGGTATATATATTCTTTTGTCACCTAGGTGATAAGCATAGTACCCAATAGGTAGCTCCTCCCACTTTGAATGAACCATGTATCAATCAGCCCTCCTCCACCATGTTTGCATTCCTATCACCAATCTAGAAAATAAAAGTTGATCAGCAGCCTTCTGTCATAGAATTCTTTTTGTTTTTTTAGACAGGGTATCACTCTGCCGGCCAGGCTGGAGTATAGTGGTTCAATCTAAGCTCACTGCAGCCTACACTTTCTGGATTGAAGTGATTCTCCTGCCTCAGCCTCCTGAGTAGCCAAGATTACAGGCCTGCATCACCATGACCAACTAATTTTTGTATTTTTAGTGAGACAGGGTTTCACCATGTTGACCAGGCTGGTCTTGAACTCCTGACCTCAGGTGATCTGCCTGCCTTGACCTCCCAAAGTGCTGGAGTAATGGGGCGGGGTGTGGGGGCATCCCGAAGAGGCTCCCAGTTCCTCGATCTGAGGTTCTTGGCCTCTCTTACCTTGAAGAATGGGGAAAGGGGCCCAGGAGGTGCAGTGAGTTTGCCATTCAAATAAATATCATTGACCCAAAGAGTTTTGCAGAGTGATTTATTAGACAGACAGACAGACAGAGAGAGAGAGAGAGAGAGAGAGAGAGATAGAGAGAGGGAAACACAGCTCCCATGCTGCCGTGGAGGGGATCCAGAGAAGAAATCATATAGAGAAGGAGCAGTGGGATTTTAACCCTTTAGTTATTCCTCCCTATTCACGCTCTCACCCAATGAGAGGAGTTCTTTCAAACTTCATCTGGAGTTATTGATCTTTGACTCTCCTGGATTTCTCTACCTAGCCCGAGTGTGGGAAACCTAGACAAAGAATTCTGTATTTGAAACCCCTCTGGTTCCCCAGTGGAGGGGTGGAGCCAGGAAACTCCTGCCTTTGAAACCATTCCCTTTGCGGATCCAGGAAGAGTCCCTCAGTTTCCCCTCTGAACAGGAAAGTTCAACTGCTGTTGGGACACGGGCATCGATCGCTCTTTAACTACTTCCTGCTGAACTGGGGTGTAGAAGGGGCCCTGCAGTTGAGGTTTCCTCCAGAGAGGAGTCTTCCAGGTGTGCAGATTGATCCATAGGTCCACACAGAGCTTATGAGCCAAGGACATCCAGGGTTCCATTTGCAGGACCATTCATAGGCTCATAGCCTCAATACTAGGAGAAACAAATTTGACAAGAAAGTTAAAGATGAGAGGCCCTAAGGCCAGCAAAAATAGAATGGTTATAAACAGGCCTAGAAGAAGGTAGAGCCAGGACAGCCACTTGTTAAGCTCCATGATCCTGTTTCTTGAAGGTCTTTAGCCCTGTGTTTGATTGATCCCTGAGTTCTTTCACTTTGTTTAAGACAATACCCGATTGCTTTATAAAGTAGCAGCATTTTTCTCCTAAAAAGATACAGGTTCCTCCTCTCTCTGCTGTTAGCAGGTCCAGGGCCCTTCTATTTTTAAGAGCTGCTTCTGCAGAAAGAATTAGCAACCTTTCCATGTTATCATTTAATTCCTGAGATAGCTTATAGTGAAACTGAGTAGAGGTAATAATTTCCCCAATGCCAGTACCAAGTCCTCCTACTGTCCTGCCTCCCGCCCCCACCACTGTGAAAGGAATAATTGGAGTTTGAGTATGGCATGGCCTTGGCAAGAGAAGTCTCTGCACCTGAGAGTAGATGTAAATTGTCATGGGTTGGCGGCGGGGGGGGCTAGGAAGGAGATGAGGAGGGCTATTAGGCAATCCACAGGGGCAATTAAATATACTCTGGTCACAGATAGTGAAGTTGAGTGATAGTCCTGTTAATGCCAAGATGTAAGTGAGACTCATGAGTAGTTACTTTCCTGGGGGTCTCGTCAGAAGAGCAAATGTAGATCCTCTAAAGGCTCTCAGGTGTATGAAGGGTTGTCTCCTGGAACTTCAGGCTGCGGAGTGGAGGGCCTATGATTTTCTTTAGGAGGTGTCCAAGCCTTCAGCCGAGTGTGATGAACCATGAATCAGTCTGAGGGGAGAGACTTAACAAGCACTAAGTCTCCAGGGCAGAACAAATCTTTACCCTTTTCCCTAGGGCATCCTTCAGGTAAGGCTTTAAGAGCCTGTTGGTACTTAGCCAAGGAGGTTATATCTTTTATTAGGTCTGCTGTTTCCTTGTCTAATACAAGATCATTAGTAAGAAAGGTCCATCCATGAAGCATCTCAGGAGCTGAGTCCGATTTTCTGAGGAGAGTTTCAAGCCCTTTAGAGTGCTATTGGTAATAGAGAAGGCCATGGGAGGTAGGTTTCCTGTGCCAGTTTCTTTAGATGTCTCTTAAGAATTTCATTCATCTTTTCCACTTTCCCTGAGGACTGAGGCCTCCAAGCACAGTGGAGATGATGCTGTATTCCTAACGCCTTGGAAATTCCTTGGGTCACTGCAGCTTTGAAGGCACGGCAGTTATCACTTTGAAGATAGCGAGGGAGTCTGAATCTAGGGATTATTTTATTAATCAGGACTTTTATTACCTCTTGGGCTTTTTCTGTTCTGCAAGGGAAAGCCTCAACCTAGTTCATGTAGGTATCTACACATGCTAACAGATATGGATATCCCTGAGACTTAGGCATACGGCTAAAGTCCATTTGCCAGTCCTCACCTGGGTAATGACTGGTTCTCTTCCCCAGGAGGAGCTTTGTAATGTGCCAAAGGATTATTTTTCTGGCCTGTTTCACATCCTTTTACTATTTGTTGGACAGCCTTGAAGAGATCTTTTTCTACAAATATAGACTTGGCCATTTGATGTGTATTCTCTATACCCATATGGAAGGTTTGACGTAGGATGTTAAGTACTTTCCTCTGGCTGGCAGCAGGTAGGAGCACTTTTCCCTCCTCAGTAGCTAGCCTTCCTGAAGGATGAAGATTATGCCCCTGGGAGGTCGCCCGCTCTACCTCTTCTGGTGAGTATTGAGCTCTAGTTCCTTGGACAGGGTTTTCCCATTTAAAGGTCCTTCTATAAATTCTTGTCTAGCTGCCCTTTCTGCCTCTAGGGTACCTCGGCAATTGCCCTCTCTTTCTTTCTCTTCTCCTTTCTGGTGACCCTGACAGTGTAAGACTGCTACCTCTTTGGGTTCTTGGACAGCTTGTAATAAGTCTAAAATTTCCCTATGATGATTAATGGGAGTTCCTGCTGAGGTTAGGAATGCTCTTTCCTTCCCTATAGCAGCATGGGCATGCAGAACCAGGTAAGCATGTTTGGAATCTGTGTATATGTTTATTCTCTTTCCTTTTCCTAATTTTAGAGCTCGGGTGAGGTATACTAGTTCTGCCAACTGGGCACTAGTTCCAGGAGGAAGGGAATTACTTTCAAGCACTGTTTGATCACTGACTACTGCATGTCCTGCCTTTCAAACTCCATTTTCCGCAAAGGAACTTCCTTCAGTGTTTAGGTTAAGGTCAGGATTGGCTAGAGGAGTTTCTAAGAGATCCTCTGGATCCGCATAGTTCTGGGCTATAACCTGCTGACTGTCATGTTCTTTGTCTGCCCCTTCCTCAGGAAGAAAGGTAGCTGGGTTGAGGGCTGCACATGTGTGCAGCTGAAGTACAGGCCCTTCGAGCATTAAGGCCTTATATTTGAGTAGGTGGTTGTCGGACAGCCATAAGCCTCCTTTAGTGGCCCAATTCCAGCTACATTATGTGAAGTCCATACAGTTAGATCGTTCACTTGCACTGTTTTAACAGCTTCTAAACCAGTATAGCCACTCTGACTATGAACCACAAGCAATGTGGCCAGACTTTTGCTACTGCATCAATTTCCTTACTTAGGTATGCCACTGGCTGTGGTGTGGTCCCACGAGTCTGGATGAGAACCACTAATGCCACTCCTGACATTTCCGTAACATATAGGGAGAAGTTGTTCCCTGTAGGAAGGCTGAGAGCTGGAGTCTGCGGTAGTGCCTGCTTCAGGGGCTGAAAGGCTGCCTCAGCTATAGGGTCCCATTGTATTAGATGGGTGTTAGCATTTTGGGTTTCCTTAATCAGAGTATATAGGGGTTTGCCTATTTCAGCATATCTGGGAATCCACAATTAGCAAAAACCAGTTATTCCTAAGAATATCTGGAACTGCCTTAAGGTTTTTGGACAGGGGAAGGCCAGTATGGGTTGGAGACCTTCTCCATCAAGGGCCCGAGTGCCCTTAGACAAGACAAGTCCTAGGTATTTTACCTCTTGTATACAAAGTTGGGACTTCGGTTTGGAAACCTTATATCCACAGGTGGCTAGAAAGTTTAGGATATCCTGTGTGGCCTGCTCACACTGGGTTTCTGGGTTAGCAGTTAAAAGTAAGTCATCCATATATTGAAGAACCAGGGTTCCTGGACATGAAAAATGACTAAGGTCCTGAGCTAGAGCCTAGCCAAATAGATAAGGGTTATCTCAAAAGCCCTAGGGTAACACTGTCCAGGGCTTTTATCAGGTGAACTGAGAATTATCAGGTGAGCTGATAATTCTCAATCAAAGGATCTTCAAAGGTGAACAGAAACTGGGAGTCCGAATGTAATGGAACAAAGAATAAAGCATCCTTAAGTCTAGGGCTATACACCATGGTGCATCTCCTGGTATTTGAGAGTGCAAGGTGTAGGGGTTAGTTACAGCTGGGTATCAAGGGAGCACAGCTTCATTAATAAGCCTGAGATCTTGCACCAACCTCCATTGTCCATTAGGTTTTTGTACTTTGAAAATTGGGGTATTACAAGGGCTGTTACAGGACTGCTAGATCCTGAGCTTTTAAGTTCCTTACAATATCCTGTAGCCCCTTTTTGGCTTCTGCTCTTAGGGGTACTGTCTTTGGTAAGGAAAAGAAGTGAGATTCTTTAGTCTTATTCAAATTGGGCGTACATTTTTTGCCTGCTCAAATTGTCCCTCCATTGCCCAAATATAAGGATTAATCCCTTCTTTAAATAATGGGCAGCAGAGAGGGATTTTGTCCCTGGTGATGTTTGTATAAATAATGGCTCCTGCTCTGGCTAACAGGCCCCACCCTAGTAAGGGAGTGGGACTTTCTGGCATGATGAGGAAGGCATGGGAGAAGAGTTTATCTCCTCAGTTACAGCTTAGGGCTGGGAGAAATATCAGGAAACTTCTTGTTCTAGGGATCCTTGGGCAGTTACAGACTTGGAATACAACCATCCAGGACAGGAAAGTAAAACCGAGAAGGCTGCACCAGTGTCCAGGAGAAGATCCACCTCCAGGCCCTCTATGATTAGCTTTACCCTGGGCTCAGTGAGGGTGATGGCTTATGCTGGCTCTTGCCCTGGACACCCTCCATCCTGCTGTTGGGTCATCTGGTTAGCCACCTCAGGCCCTGGGAACCTTCATCCCCTGGGACAGTGTGGCTTCCAGTGATCCCCATTCCTCTGGGGACAATCTCCTTAAAGTCTCCTGTAGTCCACAGTGGTAGCAAGCTCTGCCATACTGGTGGCTAACCCAAGCCTTTCTCTCTTGGGTCTGCTTGCCTAAAGGCCATGACTAAGGCTGTGGCTTTTCTCTGGTCCCTCCTGTTCTTTTCAGCCTGTTTCTCTTGGTCTCTATTATAGAATATTGAGGTTGTTAGATTTAGTAATGATTCTAGACTCTGTTCTTGCCCCAGGGCCAGCTTCTGGAGCTTCCTTCTAATATCTGCTGCTGATTGTGTAAATTTTTTTTTTTTTAAGTGTTAGCTGACCTTTAATGGAGTCTGATTGCAGGGGATTATACTTTCTCAAGGCCTCCCGTAACTGCTCAAGGAAGGCTGTTGGATTGTCTTCCTTTCCTTGAGTTATGGTGGATAACATTGCACAGTTCATGGATGTGTTCCTAGTTTGCCTTAATCCTTCAAGTATGCAGGTCAATTGGTGCCTAAGACTCCAGTCTCCTGTTCTGAGTCAGGATCCCAGTGAGGGTCTGTGCTAGGGACTGCTTGTCTACCTGTAGGAAATCTATCCTTCTCCTCTGGCATCATTTGGTCATGTACTTGACTAAGGTATCAGGTGTCCCCAAACTCTTGAGCTACTGCTAGAGCAGCCTCTCTCTCATTGCTGGTTAGGGTCTGACTAAGCAGTAACATGATATCTTTCCAATTTATTTCAAAGGACTTACCCAGGCTCTGAAGAACATGTACGTACTTGTCCAAGTCATCTGAAAATTTTCCTAAGTCCACCTTGATTTGCTTTAAGAAAGTGAAAAGGGGGTATGTACGTTGGTTGGGTCAAATTTTCTTCCTACTGCCTGTGGGGGGCAGAGCTGGGACATCCTAGTAGCCTGAGGTGCCTTGGCTGCTTTGGCTTTCCCTGACTCCTGTTGGGTTATAGGAGCTGAGGAGACCTGGTCAGCATCGGTGGAGGGAGGAGACACAGGGAGTCCTAAATGTGGGGGTAGTGCTGAGGAGGAGCCAGTCGGGTATAGGTTACAGGCCCTACGTAGCTGATTATCCCTTAGAGAAAAGAAAACTTGCACATAGGGGACCTCAATCCATTTACCTTCCCTGTTACACAACAGGTCTAATTGTAGAAGGAGGTTATAACTTATACTTCCCTTAAGAGGCCGGGTTTCTCCACTCAGCAGAGGGTATCACAGCCACACTGTTTGGCAGTGAAAAATGAGCCACTTCTTCAAAGTTCATGGGTCAGATTGGTCCCGGTTATCCAGGATACACTTTAAGGGTGATTTTGGCTTGGGAAGAGTGGCACCCATCTGAAGTCAAACACGGGAATGCCCGCATCCCTGGTTATTCCTTGCAACTGCTAGCCCTGGGGCATCCCCCAGTTATAGTACCTTGTAGTTTCCTTGTGCCCTAGATGTATGATCTTCTGGACTCCCCCATGTGCCAGGTTTAATCATGCTCACTGGTGTCATGGGCACACCCTCACTGTCTAAATGTCCTTATGACCCCCTTAAGGACATGGGTCTGCTAGGCTTAGTGGCCCTGTACTGGCACATCCTTGAAGAACTAGGCCAGTGAGGCTTGGGCGATGGGTACCATTATTCCCTAGCAACAGTTTAGTTAACATAGGCCTGACCATAAAACTGCCCTAGGAGAATAAACTCCTAGAGGGGGACCTCTAAGCACAACAGTCTTAAATAAGGTAATGTCTGCCCTCATGGCCAAGGCTGGGACAGTACTCTCGGGACCCAGGACTTCTACCCCATCCCACTTTCAGTCATAGCAATATGCCCTAGGGATGTGGGGCCTGTAATTAACTATTTGAGCCTCAGACCCAGTCTGACTATGGTATTCTAGATGGAGAAGTTCTGCTGTACAAAGAGCCAATCTTAGGCAAGACAAATTGTACATCTTTGGATTCTGGCACCACTCAGTTGGATTGGAAAATTGCAGGTGACAAAAAACAAAATGTCTTATAGCCTCTAGTACCACTGATAGACTCTGGCTCTGTTAGGACATAACCTAACACTGTGGACTAGGGGAACTGGCCCTGTGCATTGTAGGAGGTCCTCATAGGCATACGCCTGAGGGCACCATTGGCAGGGGTCCCTGGACTGCCACCCCAAGAGCCTCAAAGTCCTAGCAAAAAGGGTAATAGCCTCATGTGTAGGAAATATCTTAGAGGAAAGAGCCAGGAAGAAGTTTGCCTCACAGAAATCTGGACCCAGGAGGTTGGGGTCTGAAAGACTGAGCATTGACTTGCATAAGTGGCTCTTTCTTTGGAGGTTTAAGGGTGGCCACGACCTCCACTGAACTGAACCAGGAGTTCAGGACTGCCCTTCCTCTTGCCAGCCCTCGGCTTGGCCCAGAGAAAGAAAGAACAGTAAGAAAAGGAAGCTGGTTCAGGACTGACCAATGCTTCCAGTTCCAGAGAGCCAGGGTTTGGAGAGTCCGTTCCCAGAAAGCCTGACATCCGTGTCTTTAGACAGGCAAATGCACTTTTGAAAGGCTGGGTGTGGCTTGCATAGGCAGCTACTGCTCCAGCTGCCCAGGCCCAGCTGCTAGCTGTGAGAGGCCCCATGCAGGTCCAGCAGCCTGGTGCTTTCTGCAGGCAGCACCTGCTCGGCCTTTCCTCTGCCACTGCACGCGGTCTTTACCTCTTTAACAAATTTAAAAGAAGCAAAAGGACAGATTAGCAAAGGAAAGGAGTCCTATATCACTCACGCTCTGAAGTCCAATGTATTCCTGGCTGGCTTGCCAAAAAGATGTAATGGGGGGTGGGGTGGGGGCATCCCAAAGACGCTCCCAGTTCCCTGATCCAAGGTTCTTACAGCTCCCATACTGCCATGGGAGAGGATCCAGAGAAGGAATCATATAGGGAGGGAGCAGTGGGATTTTAACCCTTGAGTTACTCCTTCCTCATTCATGTTCTCGTCCAATGAGAGGAGTACTTTCAAACTTCCTCTGGAGTGATTGATCTTTGACTCTGACACCAGATTGGCTACTTGGTCCACAACAGAACCCCCTCCTCCCAGAGCTTTCAGCGGGCTTTTTGGACAAAGGAGCCCACCTGGATTTTTGTACCTAGCCCACGCACAGGAAACCTAGACAAAGAACTTTACATTTGAAACCCCTCTGGTTCCTGGATGGAGGGGTGGAGCCGGGAAACTCTTGCCTTTGAAACCTAGCCCCTTGTGGACCTGAGAAGAGTCCCTCACTGGGATTACAGGCATGAGCCTCTGCGCCCTTCCTGTCAGAGAATCTTTTTTGAAGGAAAAAAATTGCAAACCTTTGTTACTGTAGAATAAGTGCATTGATTACATTTTTATTTTATGTTTTGCTATTTATTTGAGAAATGCACAAACTGGTGAATATAATTAGGAGAAAAATAATGTACTATTTTTGTGAAAATGTAGCTTAAAATGAAATTAAAAGATCATATATGTAATTTGTAACAGAACATTGAATAACTTTCAAAATCACTCAATTCAAGAAGCAACATTCTAAACTGGATTTGAACTAATGACCTGCATATAAAGTCTGCATGAGTCACTAATTGTAGCCCTAAGACACCAAGTTCACTAAGGATAAATTGTGTTAATTTGTGTGATCTTAGGACAAGAACACTTAGATAAGGTAATAAATTAACCAGTTTAAATTGATAAAATCAATTGATTGCATTGATATTCCAATACATCACATACATTCATTGAAGCTCAGTATGTGTGAGTGGTATATCTATATACATGTATATTATATATAATTTTATAAATTCTAATACATTTTATAAATATGTGCTTTTTGGAAAAAATATAAACTTACTTTTATTAATAATAAATAGTCTTCCATGACAATGACCATATTAACAGGATGGTTTAGTTGGAAACATAAGTCGATGTTAGTAACGGGTTGATTTTCTGTAAATACTGGATTTTTAAGACTGAATATGAGTAGAATTTGTTGGTATCCAAAGACAGTTACAAGTAAGAGGCATTGCTATAGCATGTGGCATGTGAAGTTAGAAAATCTGACTTTTTAAATAGTTGCTAGAGAGAGCAAATCAATTTACTTAAGTTGCTTTGATGGAAATACTTTATCAGTTTTAAGGCAGAGGGCTAGACAAGAGACTTTTGAAAGTATATTTTATTTCTAAGATCCAAGAGCATGTGGTTTCAAATGACATTTTAAAATTAAAATATATATCAATCAAGAATTTAACAAAACCAGATCAAAATAAATTTATATTTGTTTACCATTTTTTCTGAAGTTTAATTTGTATGCTAAAGTATATGATGACCCACAGTTATTTTATTTTTGACTTTTTTTTGTTTAAAATAAAGGAAACTTTTGCCAGTAGACATTTTATAAAGCCATGCACAAAATCAGTTTTGAGAACTGGATCAAAACTGACGTCATTAAATTGAGAAGTTATTGGTTACATATGACAGTGCAGAACAGACGTAAGAGTTAAAAAAGAGCCAGAATAAGTGAACATTTCTCAGCCCAGGAACATTTTAATATTAAAAGTCCATTAAAAATGGTTTTAAAATGTTTTAAATGATGTAAGTAAAATGTTTTAAATGATATGCTGAGCTGAGGATAGTATTTTATACAATTGTTGTTCATAGAACTCTAGCTAATGATTTTAAATGTAAAAAATGTTCAATAAGGGAGAAATAATCCAAACAGTTAAAATAAGAAAAGGGAAAGTGAAAAAATTGATTTGCAGATTCAGTTCCTTTCAATAATGGAAGGGTTCAGTTTCTTTCAACATCTCAAGAGGATGGCATGAAGGAAGGGGATAGTAAAGACGAATCAAGTTTTTATTCATTCTCTTCTGAATTGCATTTGATTTGTTACTATGAATATGAATTTTATAATTAATAAAAGGCACATGCTGTGACTGATGCAAATGAAACAAAGTTCATAATCTAGGGGATAGACAGAACTATATGTAAACAAGTTATCTACTATACACCTGGATCAGGATATTCCAGGATGCTTAATTTGATTCAACAAGGACATTGCATCAGTCAGCTTGGACTGCCATAACAAAATACTGTAGGCTGGGTGGCTTAAATACCAGAAACTTGTTTCTCATAGATCCAGAGGCTGAAAAGTCCAAGATCGTGGTACCATCCAATTTGGTTCCTGCTGAGGGCTCTCTTCTTGGCTTGCTATATGTTTAAACGAATATACATACAGACACACACACACAGAGACACACACACACACACACACACACAGCAAGAGAGAGAGAGAGAGAGAGCACTCTTCCTCTTCTTATGAGACCACTAAGCCTACTGAATTAGGATCCCACTCTTAGGATTGCATTTAACCTTAAATATCTCCTAAAAGCCCTATGTCCAAACACAGACACTTTAGGGGTTAGGGGTGAAACATGAATTTTGGGAGGATGCAACTTAGTTCACAGCAGGCGAGAATGGAGATTCTCTTTGTCCTGAAAGTTTTGCACATAGGGCTTCCGTCCTCATGGGTCTGACAGACGTTGTCGGAGAATATTCACAGCATAGGAATTACTGCTTCTGCTGCTCAGTGCTAAGGTGACTGGGTACTTGATGAAGTTGGTGTGAAGTTCTCTACAGGTAAGAATCAATGCTGTAAATAATTAAAGTTTCTAATCTAGCAAGCATGATTTGGGTTACAGAAAAAAATGAAACACCCAGAAATTCAAATACTAAGAACAGAAAAAAAAATCCAAAACATCAACAACAAAAGTGAAAGGAATAAAATATCATTAATGAACTCAAGAGGAAAAACCCAGAAAAATGATATAGGAAATGAAAACTAAATTACATGGGGCCCAAGGATGAAGAAATACAAACAAGGAATTAATAAGATTTTTAGAGGAAAAGAGGAAAAGCAGATAGACTGACAACGACATGAAAAATAAAGAAGGCATCAAATGAAAGGAAGACCCTAAAGAAGATAAAAAAAGAAGCTAACTTAATATTTAAACCATAATCCAAGAAAACTTTCAGGGAATTAAAGATATGACATAACATATTGAAAAGGCTCACATAGTTTCTGAGAATGCAGTCACACAGCTATAAACTCTGGGCTTTAGTACATGTTTTAGATTTTAAAGATGAAGTAGAAAAATCCTCAGAGCCTCCGTACAAAGAAGCAAATAATTTACAAGGACCAAAAATCAGACTGGCACCATCCTAACTCAAAAGCAGCATACAAATCAAGATAAAAATGAATCAGCATTCAAACACAAATCAAGATAAAGATAAATCAGTGTAAAAGAAGCAGAAGAGAAGGAGGAGGAAGAAGAGAAAGCAGAGGTGGAAGGGGATGGTGGGAAGGAAATAAACAAAAACCAGAGTGTCAACTAAGGATTTTATTTTTTTTTCAAGCTGTCCCTCTATGAACAAGTCTATAGACAAATAAACATTTTTAAGCATGCATGAAATCAGGAAATGTTGTTCCAGTGATTCATTGTGGGAAATTTGTGTGTGTGTGTCTATATCTTAAAGTTAATTTGTAATCTTTATTCAATCTTATCATAAACATCAACTTTTTTGTAGCTAGTCAAAATATTAAAATTCACATGGAAAATAAACTTGTAAGACTATCTAGAAAAACACTATCCAATTGAAGATATGAGACAGGCAGTCTTACAATATATTAAAGCATGCTAGAAAGGCGCTATAATCAAAATTGTTTAATTGTGTAGATCTGCTTTTGAGTTCACTGGTCCCCATTTTTTTTTTGCCATATCTAATATTCTGTTATGAAAAGCAAGTAAGCTTTTCCCTCAACTTCAGTTGTTATAATTTTTAATTCATTCTAGAATTTTTAGTCTGATTTTCTTTCATAGTTTTGATTTCTCAGAAAAGATTCCTTATTTATTCACTCATTAATATCATATTTTTCTTTAAATATATACATATGTGTGTATATACCTATTTTATTATCTATCAATTATAGTGCTGTGTGTGTATGTTTGTGTGCGTGTGTGTGTGTGTGTGTGTGTGTGTATGAAATAGCTACTTTAAAGTCATTATCTGTGAAATCTAGTATCTAAACTACCTTGGGTTACTCTCTGTTTGTTTGTTTTTGTTTCAAAATGAAGCCTTGCTCTTTTGCCTAGGCTGGAGTGCAGTGGTGCGCTCTTGGCTCACTGCCACCTCCACCTCCCGGGTTCAAGTGATTCTCCTGCCTCAGCCTCCTGAGTAGCTGGGATTACAGGCATGCTAATTGCCTGGCTAATTTTTGTATTCTTAGTGGAGACAGGGTTTCACCATGTTGGCCAGGCTGGTCTCGTACTCTTTACCTAGTGATCTGCCAGCCTTGGCCTCCCCAAGTGCTGGGATTACAAGCGTGAGCCACCACGCCCAGTCTCTGTTAAACTTTTTAACTTGAGGTTACATTTTCCTGTTTACCTAGATGTCGAATACTTTCAGATTACGTGTTGAACTTTTGGAGTGATACGCGGGATGATGTCTACAAAGAGTTTTGCTGTGTTGTTTGTTTTCTGGTTGACATCTTGCACAGAGATCCAAATTAGTGTGGATCTATAGAAAGTCCAGTATTTTTCCGAGTTCCTCTCTTGGTGGAATTCTACTTCCAAATTCTCTCTCCCTTGATGATTTTGTTAAGGCTTAGATTTTGACTTTGTCTGGGCTAGTCTAGTGTAACATGATATTACTATGACTGTGGTCCTTATTCCTAATTTAGAGCCTGTTTGGGGAATCAGCTCATTCCTTCTTTCTGGCAGGGGCTGGAATTCTCATGTCTCTAAGTACTACCTAACTTCTATGGTCTGTGTTCATCCCACAGTAGCAATGCTATGGTAATCTCATGTCAGCATCCCACTCTGATCTTTGCTTGATCTCCATCTTGCTGTAGAGATCCAGAACAATCATGGGACTTGTTTCATGAGTCACACTTTGCTCAGGAATGACAGTCTGCCCTGCCTGCTGCTTAATGTCTGAAATGGTTGCCTCATACATTTCCCCTCAATATCATGATTGTTTAGCATGCCAGGGTGAGTTTAGTTCCAGGTATTTTCTCCAAAGTAGAAGTCCTTTGTGTAGTTCTTAATTGTTTAACTTATTGGTGTTTCGTAGTTCTTATTCAATAAATTGAAATAGTTACATCAATATGTATTTTTTTCTGCTGGAAGATCCTTGCATTCTTAGGATTAAATCAAGATTGGTCAAACTGTGTCTCTCTTCTTACATGCTATAGTGTCAAATATGTTAGTTTTTTACTTGGTGTTTTATATTATATTCACAAGTGAAATTAATGTCTAGATCAATTTTTAGTGATACTTATTCTTTGGTGACAGAAAAATAATACCTTCAAGAATCAACTGGAAAACTTATTGTTTTCACATTTTAAAATCATTTATAAAATAATTATCTCTTCTTTGAATAGTTGATAAATTTTGGCATATCATTTTAGATATAATCTTACTTCAGGGGTACATATTTACAATTATTTGTTATTACAAATACTACTGTAATAATAATCTTTTATGTTTTCTTATACATATGCAAGAGTCTCTTTTGAATACATAATTGAATTTGAAATTGTGATTTTATAGACCATAGACATATTATCAAAGTTTTCTTTAAAGTAGTTATAGCAATTTACATGTCTACCAGTAGACTATAAGCCTCTTTATCCACAATGCTCACTCATATTTGTTGCAGTCACTGTTATAATTTAGAGAAATGTGATAGATGAGAAATATTTTATTCTGGTTTTAATATATATTGTTCTGATATAGAGTGAAATTGATAATCTTTTTATATTTTCATTTTGCATTCTTCATTCTAAACCTTTACACAATTTTCTATTAGGTGTTTGAAATATTTTTTACCAATTATTAGGCATTCTTATATAAAATCTGAATGCCAACCCAATGTCAAACTTTTTCCTTGTAAATACCTTTTACCACTGTGACTACTTTTTAACTTTGTGTCTTTTATTGGAATTTGTTTTAATTTCAATCTAGTCATTTTTGTAAATCATCACTTTACCATTTCTGGCTTTGTTTTCAGCATTTCTAAGAAATCCTTATTCAAAGGCCATACAGATATTTTCCTAAATTTTCTTTTAAGATTTATAAATTTTTGTTTATACGTTTATTTCTTTATATGTTATCTTTTTATGTTACAGGTTTTGATTACATTTTTAAATGGATACTTTTTTATCCCAGTTATTAAATAGTTCACTGCAATCTCTTTAGTTTGATAACATGTCTGCTATAATTTCTATACAACATGATATACTTGGTAGTCTCAAATCTCTTATATTTGCCTCTTTCTCTGAAAATATTATAATATTTAATTACTAATGTTTTACAATAATTTGGATATTTGGATGATTAAGTATTCCCACTTCATTTTCCTATAAAATTTTCTTGCCTATTCTTGGTCCTTTGCTCCCCCTTGGAGATTTCTGGAATTTGTCAGATTTCTATAACAATTATTGTAATTGCATTAAATGTATTGATCATTTCATAGAAACTTGGTATCTTATTGAGTCTTACATTATATGAAAATACTGTATGTTGAAACTTATTTGGGATCTTATGTTATGGTATTTTATTATGTAATTTTATCCATAAAGTTCTCACACATTTTTATTGGATTTAATCCTAACTTTGTATTGGCTTTTGTTGCTATGGTAAATAGGATTGTTTCTTTGTAACATTTTTAATTGGTTTTAATCAGTACATAAGATGACTCTGATTTTTGAATATTAATTTTTCAATTTAGATACCCAGTTTGTTATCTTATTAAGATACAATATTTTGTTCATAGATTGGCTTGATATCCTACAGTATTATATTAGCGGCCATTCTAGAGAATTTTTTCCATCTTATAAGTAGCATGTTTGCTACAAGAAGAGACATATTACCTTACAAAATGTAAGGAGGACTGGAAAATGTCGCCTTCTTATACACAAGAACAGTAAATGAAAATGGTAAGCATTCAGCCAGTGTCTCTACTATCTGTCCTTTGGTAGCCAAATACGCATCTTTCTCTCCCCTCCCAATTAAATACTCACACAAAATAAACTGCCTAACATGTCATCCAGGCATTGCATTAAGTTCAAAGTCCAAGATACCTCTTTTGTCCCAGTGTTTGATACTATTAAAAAAGATGTATATCACCACACCAAGTATATAGTGGTGGAATGGGGACAGGATCATTATACCAAACGTTTCTGAGCATAATCGAGTAATTTGAAGCCATCACTGGACCAACATTGTGAGGGCTCTAATTTTGCTTTCTAGGAGGAACTTCCTTGCCCATTGTTTTCTGTAGCTTTAGTTTCTCTTATTTTGGAGGCATTTCCTTGCCCTTATCAGAGATGGATACTGGGAGCCTGGCTTTTTTGAAGACAATGCAGAATTCAAAACGTTCCTCCTGTTCATGGACGTTTGAGGGCATAAGCAAGTCTCAAAAAGCCATGGGCTTTTTAAAAATCAGAGCTTGGTATTTTGGCACAGTATTCACTCAACAATGTACCAGGCATCTTATTAATTTACTTTGAGATACAAAGTTCATTAACCAGATCTACATCCGTTGTCTTACTTCAGGCTCTCTCGTGCTCTATCTCACGTGCTCTCTCTTATGTGCTCTCTCTCTCTCTCTCTCTCTCTAGACTCATGGATGGTAGCTACCATGAGGCTATCTGGAACAATAATGAGAAGGTCACAAACTTTAAACTGATTTTTGCCTTTGGTCTTTTAACTGAGTTTTACTTGGCACCACACTCTTAATGTGCTGTTTGCCATGTCACTTTATTCAACTGAAATATTTAGTAGAGCTGTATCACTTTTAAATTTATCACCTGCCATTTGGACTCCAGAAACAGCTAGCCTGTTGGTGAACTCCACAAGGCCATAGCCTTGTCTCTGTTCTCTTTTATATCTACTGGAAAATTAGAAGATTCTTCACTGAGTTTCTCGTGCACTGCCAATTTCAGGCAAAAATAGTCACCACATGTGGTCTTCTAATTTTTTTTAATGCTACAATTTCCCCAGAAATGTGATCTGCCTCCCAGTATATCTCAGGAACTAATTTCATCTTAGGTGTTCCAACTGTATAACAAAGATCACTGAACTACTGTATTAAGTATAGATTATTAGGGTAAGTGGGTTGCTGGGGAAAGTGCAAGGCAGGGAAAAGTGGAATCGTGCTTAGAAAAAGTCAGGAAGCAATTGCAATAATGCAGGAAATAAATAACAGTGAGTTTGACCAGTATGATGATAGTAGAGATAGTATGAGGCCATGAAATTCTCATTATGTATCTAAAATGGAGTCTACATTTTTGATGATAGATTGAATAATAGATTGGAAAAAGAGAGCGAAGTATGAAAGGTGACTACAAGGTATATAGTCAGAAAAACTGGAAGGATGTTTTTGTCAGTTTCAGATGGGGAAGATAATGGAAAGATTAGATTTGGGGGTAGATAAATGTTAAGAGCTCAATTTGAGAAAAGTAAGATGAATATACTTGTTAGATATTAAAGTGGGTATTGAATGGAAAATTACATATAAAAATCTGGAGTTCAGTGAAGAATCCTAGACTGTGAATTAGATTTATAAATAAAAGCATCATTGTTATTAGATGGAATTTGGAATCATGAGATTACAGTCTAGAGAACGAATGTAGATGAGAGGAAAAACATACTTATACATATATCTGACTATCAGTAGGGCTTAGCTCCGCTCTGAACCCTTTTCCTATTCAAAAAGACTTAAACATTTTCTACCCCTTTTTAAATTAAAAAGTCTATTTTAGTATTTTGATTGGAAGTTTGTAGGTTAACTTAGGGATAACTCATATCTGTAAGATATCTTTCTAAAACTCAGTTTGCCTTTGCATTTGTTCTCTTTGTCTTCACAGTCATTCTAACAGTTTGAAGAATTTTCACATAGATTTCTATGTATTTTAATTAGGTTCCTTCATAAGTATTCTTTTTCATATTTTAAAGGAGATCTTTTATTCCGTTTTATCTTTGAACTGGCTATTGCTTATATGTAAGAAAGATATTGATTTCTATTAATTTTATATCCAGAAATGTTAAGTTTTCTTATTGGTTGCAATCATTTTCCATTTCTAGCCTTGAGATTTTCCTTTTCAATGTTAATACCTCTTTTTCTTTGTTTACTTACATTGGCTAGTTGCTCTAGAAAAGAAAAAAATGAGAGTGGAAGCAAAGAGCATTCTTATCTTACTCCTGCTTTTAATTTTAATAGGAACACTTCTAGTGTTTCTTCATTAAGCATGAAGCTGACTTTTAGAATGATAAAAGTACTCATCTATTTCTATTTTTAAAAGAGGTGCTGAAATTACATCAGATGTATTTTTAACATTTATGAAGGTAATCACATCAGTAACTCAAAACTAGTTTAGCACTTACTCTGCCAGGTTTTGTTCTAAATGCTGGTGAGATAGCAATGATTAAGAGTCCTGGTCCGTGCTCTTAGGTACCTAGCATTTCAGTAAAGGAGATAGATAATGAAGAAGCAATAAAAAGATAAATAAAATAGGGTTAGGTAGCAATTACTAGTAGGCAGATAAATAAACAGGATAAAGGGTTAGAGAAAGATGCTAAGTGCTCCTTTAGAAAGGAAAGTCCATTAAGGCCTCTCTACATAGGGGACATGAGAATATATACCTGAGTGGGAGCTTGAGCCTTCAAAATGTATATGTATGAGGGTGAGGAGTGAGAAGGGTGTTCTAAGAAAAGGACACAGCAAAGGCTCAATGTACCAATGTAATTATCTTAACAGATTTCCTAATCTTAAGCCATTCTTGTATTTCTGGATGAAACTCCACATAATCACAGTTTATACATTTTTTGTTTTCCTGGAAACTGTCTCTTCTTCTTCTTTCCCAGTTTCATGGCCTTGGTGCAGACATTCTTTATTCAGACTCTTCTAGTTTGTTTTCATATAGATGGCTCTAGACTGTTTTAATAGCCTCTTATCAAGCTTCTTGTTTTCTATTCTTTGTTTTTTATCTTATACAATTAAGATTTTCTTTCTAAAACAGAAACTTTGTTTGCATATCTACTTAAACAACTTTTTGCAACTTCCCATTGCTTCACAAAAAAAACCAAATGCACCAATCAAGGCATTTGGAGCTCTAATGTATCTTTTCTGACACATCTGCCTCCTCTCCTTCATGCAACATCCCTTTACACACATATTATATTCCTGACACCTTGCATTTCTGTGCTGTTACATGCATTAAGTTTCATAGATATGTGCTAATTCTTTTAATAAAATAGCTAATGAAGCATAGACCTTTCCTTCAGGAATAAACAGTATAGAAGCAGAGACAATATAGTAGATAATATCTATATAATATGATCATCATGTATATAAAATTATTCACTAGGTGGCTCAGTGAATTCTATATTGTCAAAAAAATAAATTATGCACAAAGTAGGCTTAGTGTTTTAGGGATTTTATTTTTTAACATAATTAAATCATATTTTAATAAATGATAATGATCAGATAGCTAAAAAGAATTGCTGTAACCAGAAACCTACTTTATTCTTAAAGCAAATGGAAATCTAGCAGCATTTTATTTTTAAGTTTTTTTTAAAAATGAAGAGCATATATTAGGCTTTAAAATAAGTAAAATAATAGGTTTTTCTTGTTTAATTATTTGCATGCCTATATTTTCTATACTTTCAATATGAATTATCTTTAATATGAGAAAAATTTAGTAATTGAGCTCTATGCTTGTGTCCATGCCTGTAAACCCATCAGCTTAAATGACACCTGTGGTAAATTAAACAAATGAACAAGCAAAACTAATTAAAAGTCACCAATAGAATGGAACAACCGAGTCAATCTACTTAACTGTAGCAGAGGTGACCTTTAGTTTTTCCATATTAATTTAGGATCAGCTATCACACATTTTCTTTCCAAACGTTCTATCTAGAGGTATGGAAGTACCTGGATGGCCAGAGAAGGATCCATGGTCCCTGAACTTTCAGTGTAAGATTGTGTATTACTGTGACTATATTTTTTTTTTACAAAATCAGAATCTCAAAGGAGTTGGTGGTCATACAATATTAAGATGCATTTGAAAGCATTTGGTATCTCTTTTTTTTTCCTTCCTTATCTCACTAGTCTTTAGATTTTGGCTTTCAAGTGGTAGGGCTGGCTGTGATGGGAGCCTAAAAATGCATTCATAAAGAGTGGCTTCTTAGAAAAGCTTTATATTACACAACCTTTTCAGTTCATGAGACTGACTCCTATTTTGTGGAGGTGTTAATCTACTTCATCTTACTGACTCTGCTTTAAAGAGAAACATCTCCTTTTTAGTATGGGTTTTAGCCAAGGATTCCAGTACTTGGAGTACCAGTTTTGGCCTTAATCCTGTGACTGAATTCCTTGGTTGTGGTTTAAATTGTCTAACTTCCCATCATCTGTTCTGATCTCAGTGACTCACTAGACCCCTCACTTGTCTGAATCTTGTCTAATTATTCTGTGTTTTTCCTTAATTCTGCTTTGCTACCATAACCTGGTGATATAGCTTCCACAGACTAATCTTACAAATCTTATCTTTTATTTACAGCCTATAATTTTTTACACATAATCTTTCTAGAATTCTTATACTAATTTATAGAATTAAACTCCATTTCATTCAGCAGACTCATTATGTGCTAAATAATGTGCCAAATATTAGGAAAACAAATATGAATAAGTCTCAGTGCCTTTCCTCCCAGAATTCATTTTTTATTCAAGAAAATAGATATACAATGAACTAGATAATCACAGCAGATGTAAGTGTAATTATATAATTATTAAGATGTGCCCTGGGAGTACACAGGAGGGAGCAGGTAACTTTACCTGGGCAGAGGAAGAAGAGAATAAGAGTTTGCAGAGGTGGTGACGGAGAGTGTAACTTTGAGAGATGACAAGGAAGGTGTGTAAGACTAGAGGTTTCAAACACCTTGTAAATGGAAAATTCTATCTCTGATCTCAGAGATCTCTATTGCCCATATTAGTAGTTTTCCAGCACACATAAGTGCCGCCTCTATTGGTAGCAACTGTCAACATTGCAACCTTGTAAATTGGTTTTTCCTTCATGTTAATCTCTGGCATCAGAAGAGTCCTAGTTGGCTACTAGCTAACTGTGAATGTGGACAAAAACAAAGCAAAACAAAACAAAAAATCCTCTGTAAAGTCTCGGTTTCTTTAGTACAAATCAAGGTGTGAACTCCACTATTGCCTAAGCAGATTTTTACCCCAAGATCTATGATTTAAAAAGAAAAAAAAAGATTAAGTTGAAAATATAATTATTATATATATATAATTATTCAAATATATGAATTGATAAATTTTATTTGTGACAAGTAAAATTATATTAAACATTATCAGAATTTCTAATAAAGATAGTTGATGTCATATTTTTCATTTCCTTGAACAGATTCCAATAGAATAAAATGGTGAAAAATATCTACAAATTTTATGAAAGATATGATCAAATTAATATTTGCTACATTATTGTATTTAAATTATAATACAATCATAATTTGAATAATTTAAACACATTTTATATTTCTAAGATTATACTAATTTGTTGCTGGAGACTGACACTTTTCTTACATTGTGCCTTAAGAACAGCTCAATTGTAAATTATGTTTATTTTAAAGATATTCATATAAGAAAAGATTGAGGTATAGATAAAATCTAGAGCATGTATCACCCCAAATTTTGGAATTGCTGTGGTATGTGAGATCATCCATAATAAAAAGCAACTGTGAAATGAGCTGGTTTGAAAGTACCATAAAACTCAAAGGCAAATCTATTTTGGGAAAATTCTAGTGATGTTTTGAAAACAACTGAGATGACTCATCTAATGAATGAGATAGAGTGGCTTCCTCAGAATTTTGAGCATTTGAGTATCTTCTTCACCTCACTCTCCCAACCCACCACCCCCATTTTCTGCGCTTTTGCATCCTCATTGCCAGTGAATGGATAGAGGCTCAGGCACTTTTGCACCCTACCCTTTAACTTTCACATTTCCATCCCTCTTCAGTTTTTACTCTTCTTGGGTTGTGTATTTATCACTTTGGAATTAAAGCCATAGTTCTCTGAAAACTTTCTATAGAGATTGAAATGGATACAGATGGAAGTGACAGGATTGAATCATGGCTTCACATCCTGGTTTCATGTGATCATTGATAAATCATCTAACTTTACTGGGACTAACTTCCTTCAGCCTATTTAAAATTCCTTGTTTATGACTCCTTCAGTGATCTCAATTTAAAAAACAAGTGTTCCAGACATGAGTTAAGTACCTACTAAGTACCTTGTATTAAGTGCCTACTAAGTACCCTTGTACAATACCCGTATTGTACAAGAACACTGATGTAGTCCTTGACCACAAAAGCAAAGATCTCTCATCAAGCTGTGTGGTCCAGACACACTCTGTTTCTTTCTTTCACCCTATTGCAAAAAGGAGGATAACAAGAGCGAGATCATAAAGGGCCTTATTAGATATGTCAGGAGAACATCGTGCATTGCTCATTTCTGTGTATATAAAATAGGAAAATTACTTATTTGCATAATAATAAATCACACTATTAACTTACATAAAATAGTTACTTGAGCCAAACCAGAGAGCATTCTAAAACAGAACAAATTTCATATTATTTTAATTAACTTATGTTTTATTTAGTTTCTATTACAAAACAATTTTCTGTTTCTTTTTTTCTCCTACTTAGAGTTTCTGAAATGTATTAATCCATTTTTTAAATGTTTTGGTTTAGAATAACTCATTTTGCTAGACACTTTCTCAATAACTTTTAAACTCCTGTATATTTTACAAGAATGTAATCTATGTGTTTCTGTCTGATTCATTTCACTTAATTTCTCCAAATACTGTTGTCTATGAATGTGCTAAAGAAAAAGGAACTTCTTTTATTTGGTGTTTGAAATGCCTTAAAGTAACAACAATTTGTCAAGAAGTAAAGTAACATCTAAAAAGTTTGATATTCTTGGTATCTGTGAGACACATATCCTAAATTTATTCAAGAACTTAGTTTGAGAATATTCACAAAAATAAGAACCACAAACGTAGCTAAATCATGACCTTGAATTCCCTTTCCTTCCCTAACTATATGGATCTAATTTCCAGATATTCATAATTCGTGTTAACAACTTTCTTCATATTCATTTCTCTGTGTTTCAGACAATAAAAAGAAATCTAATGCATTCCTAAAAAGAAACTGACTTGAGCTGAGAATAACTGTGAAGCTGAATATGACTAGAATGGAAATGCTATTATTTCCATATGCCAGAGAATATTATTCAATTAACGTAAAAATAACAAGGAGATAACAATCTGCCTTCTGGAAAGTGCGAACTTTCTCATGCTTTATTTGATCTATCTGCTCAATATGAACAACTGTGGCCTTTTCCTGTTTTTATTTTTCTCTAAAAGATCCCTTTTCTCCAGTTATACACATAGATTCAAACAATAACACAACAGCAAAAACAAAAAACCTCCTTCATTAGGAGTCGGCTAACATGATGTAAGAACATGAAGAGAGATACAGAATTCTGTCCAAATCCAACCTCCATCATTTACAAACTGCTTGATGTTAGAGAAGACTTCTTAAATTTGCTGACATCCTCAGTCTCTCTTTTTTAAAAAAATCAGTAAAAATAATAATGCATATGATTGTTTTAAAAATCAGGAAAACTACCTAAAATATTACATTACCCTCACTTCCTTTAAAAATAGATCTTATTTAGTTCTAGGTGTTGATAGCCTTACAGATATTAGCTAATTTCTTTAAACTGTGTGTCTACAATGGATTTAATTTAATCATGTATACACACACACACACACACACACACATATATTAAAGAAAACATTAAAGCTGCTGTTGTACTTCTACTAGTTTGTTTGCTATATTCTCCAGACAGATCACAGGACATATTATTCTCTCAGCTGCAAGTTTTTCATTGCAACTAAGGCAGAATTTCTAAAGTAAAAGATTGCTATTTTTGTGAGTTTATGGACTGAGTTTCAATCAAATCAATTGATAGCTGTCTTCTTTCAAACTGACAAATTTTTGATCAAAATACATTTATCTTATATTTACAGATCTGAAATAGCTGCTGACAATTCGGATTGTAGGCAAAGCTAAAAAAATTGTATACGATTTCTGATCAGAAAAAAGTCCTTCAAACAATATTTAAGTAATTAAAAGTTGAAAGAATAACAAAAGGTGACAAAAAACATGTGCAGCTGCCTTTTTTTGAGAAAGATTCTTGCAAGTTGCTATCAAATCTTTAACTTGCATCACATTGACCAGAACATTATATGGTCCCACAAATATGTTTTGAATGAACTTGGAAATGTAATTTGAGTGTTCATGTACCCTGCTGTCTTATTCATTAAACATGGAAGTTCAGAACAGATACTGTGATATAATGTGGCGTCTTGCCACATGACCCAAAGTTGGTTCTTTTAAAATCTCTTCCTAAAGTATTTCCCACTCATTTTAGTATAAGCAATGCAGAAAAATTATCTTGTTGTATTAAGAATTTAACACTGTATGCTGAATCTTTATTAAAACAAATAAAGAACATGTAACATTCATTTTTAAAAAATGGGGAGAAAATATATTCTTTTTCTTATTATTTTTAAATATTACTACTTTTACTCTTTTGTAAAAGAGCAAATATATGACTAACTTTTCTTTAAATTTGCTATCATCTCTCTTTGGCCTTCCTAGTCATGCTAATTATTTTTTCTCACTCTTTTCTTCAATTTTCCTTTCCTTTTTCTGCTTTGATAATATTAAAAAATATTTATCACTAAAATCTGCATTTGTTTTCCAATAGAAAAGTTTTTTTCTGCTTTGAAATTATATTAAAAAATATTTATGATTAAATCTATGCTTATTTTCTAACAGAATAGCACAGTAGAAAATGTATTTTCATAGTGGAAAATGTATATCTGTCTGTTCACATTATAAAATTAATAAAACATTACTTCTTTATGTAGAAAAATTAGTTTGATTTACTTGCTTTGGAGAACATGAGAAAAAGAAACAGGGTAATGCATGTTCACATTTTGGGATGTTGAGACACATATACACAAATATATAATGAGCAGTGCATGATCTTGAATATGACCATGCTAAATTTGGGGGTAAAGATTAAAATTTTTTATTTATTCTTGAATAGGAAAACACAAAATAAATACAGAAAGACCCCTAAAAGTTGGATTTCAAGAGTTCTTTGAAGAAGGGCCAGATAGATAGTCAAAAAGGAAAAGCAAGGACATTTTTGGAGATACAAATGAAATAAACAAAATAATAGGGGTGAAAGTCACTAAGTCAAGAAGCAGGTTGCTCAAGTTTCTATCCAGACTAAAGGAGAAGTTTGGGGAGTAAATAATGTAATTTTTATAGGCAGTTGCTTTCCAAGATGCAGAGTTTATCATTCACTCTGCATTAAACTAAAGTTAATTTTTAAAAACTGATTTTAGACTGGTGTTTGATTTATAGGACAGTTATGAAGACAGTACAGAGAGTTCACATATACCCATACCCAGTTTCTTCTATTATTGATTTCATAATAGTATGATACATTTCTTGCAATTGTGGCTCTAATACTGATACTTTAGTACTAACTAAGATCTCTATTTATTCAGATTTCCTTAGTTGTTACCTAAAGTCCTTTTCTATTCCAAGATCCCTCCAGGATGTCCTATAACATTTAGCAATAAGGTGTTCTGAAGGATATCTTATTACATTTAGTAATCCCTATTACATATAGTATCCACATTCTCTGGGCTGTGACAATTTCTCATACTTTCCTTGCTTTCGATGACCTTGAAAGCTTTAAAGTGTATTGGTAAGGCATTTTGCCGAATGTCTCTCAATTGAGATTTGTCAGATTTTTTTTTCCTCATGATTATACTAGAGTTTTGTGATTTGGGATGAAACACCACAGAATTAAAATGCCATTCTCATTATATCATATCAAGGATACATACTGTCAACATGACTTATCACCTTTGGAGTTAATGGAGATCACCTGGCTAAGGTCGTGTTCTTCTCCACTGCCAAATTACTTTTTCCCACTTACCCTACTCTGCTCCTTGGAATGAAGTCATTCTCTGCAGCCCACACATAAAGAACAGGGAGCAACATTCCACTTACTTGAAAGTAAAGAAACTGTATAAATTATTCAGAATTATTTTGCACAGGATATTTATCTATTGGCTCTCATTTAGTTAAATAATGATTCTATCATTCATTTGTAATATTTTATATAATTATGAAATCAGGTATATTTATTTTATTATTTGGGGTACAATCCAGTATTTCCTTATTTATTTTGTTGCTCAAACTGTTCTAGCTTTGGCAATAGAGAACTATTCCAGTTGACTCCAGTGTTCATTTAACATAGACCCTATCAGTTTGGGCTTTGATTTTGTGCTTATTGTGAAAGTTTCTTTATTTTCTGTACTACAAGATACTCCAGCTTCACCTTGAGCATTTCTGGCCCTAGACCTAGAATTAGTCATTCTCCAAGGAGTGCTGATTCCTTTTATTGGAGAATAGTAAGAGAAATGAAGGCCTGGTTGCTGGGTGTGTGTTATGGGGCTGAATTGTGACTCCCACCAAATTCATATATTGAAGTCATTTCATTTTTATTTAATATATTTTGAGATATGTGTCTCTTTCACATTTCCTCTCTCCAAACACACACATAAACATCACCTATAATGTTTACTTGTCCAAAACCAGATTTGGGTACTAAGAAATACTAATTTTGCCCAGTATATTATATGGGTTACTAACACATTGCCATATTCCTGTGTTTCCTAAATTCTTGGTAAGAAAAAAATAGATAAATAAGAAGACAAATCAGGGCCCTAAGTGTATTATACAAATGTGACAAAGATTTTCCCTTTCTAAAATAGAAGTGTGGTGTGGGGGGAGAGTGGAGGCGTAGCAAGCACATAAAGTTTGAGTGGGAGAGTGGCAGGTAAATGGGCTACAATTTCCTCTTAAAAATCCTTCATTTCTCTTCCAAGTAAAGCCCTCTATATCATTGCAGCACAGAGGTAGACATACGAGAGCACAAGCGCTGCATGTGCTCTACACCAGAGACCAAAGTGTCATTACTTGAAGAACTGTTTGCTATTGGAGAACAAATAGTGAGGCATGCAAACTAGGAAGCTGTTATGACCTTCTACTCTCTGGTCCCCAGGGAGACTGTTTTTTAAAAAGAGGGAAACCACTGATTTTTTACATCAGACAGATACATATCACAACTAGTAGTAAATTGCCCATGATTCCCTGTATTATGTTCCCCAGGGAGTCTTCTGTAAGGGGAAACCAATGATTTCAACTTTTCAGGTTTGAAGTTGCCCTTAAATTATGTCCTTTATAGTCTTAGTCCATACAAAAACAAAAAGGGAAGGTAGTTCAAACATATGAAGAATGGATATTTGATAAAAAGAGCAGGACAAAAAAATTTTACTTGGTTGTGTTTAAGGTCACATTTGAACACAACTCAAAATTATTTTTCTCCATAAGTATATGAATACTTTTTGTCCCAATGAATACATACATTTGTAATAAGACAGGATTAACTATAAATTGGGTTCCTACTCATCATCACCATCAAAGCATAATTCAAAGCTGGAATGTTAAAAATGCCCAAATGTTTTTAAATTCTCATTTCTCATGAAATTATATGTGTTCTCAAATACCCCATTCTGTGCATGTTAGCATATCTCTTACTCAGAAGAATTCTTAAATATATGTTATGCTTAAGAATTCAATGTGGATAGATGAAAAAAATCAAAGAAAGTGAATCCAAAGACATCTATATCTTTATTTACTACCTTATTTTTTAAATGATGGTGTTTAGAGTATCGATCTAATATATAAAGAATATAAAATCTGATTATTGCAATGGAGTCAAAAATATGTAACTATTAGAATCTACACAGCACTAAAATATCTTAGAACTCATAAAATTTGGCATCTCTTGAAAGACAGTGCTCCTCTCTTTCTTTCTGTGCGTTTTCATGAATTCTGTCTTCCATAAGATAGCTCACATTATCAGGTGATTTTCCTCTTTTCACATGATGATTTCCAGCAGTAATGCATCTATAATCCGTCCTGTTCAGAGCCACAGCACTAAGACAGCTCCTGCATTAGGGATGCATCTGCAAAAGTCCTGCAGTTATCTCAGATGCGTTTCTTCCAGGGGTGGGTGGCACAACATCATCTCAGTGGCTCAGGTTATATGACATTCTTCTTGGACTGGCCTGACTCTAACAAAATTATGAATGTGATCAGCCCTATGTGAAATGCATGGGTAGGGAAGGTATAGACATAAAATGATGGGGAAATAGGTGCTTGTCAGACAGACAAGTTTTCGACAAGTTCTGATATTTTGAGAAATGGGAACTGTTGGGATTTGATGTAAGTATGGATTCAGCTGTGCTTAATTGAAAATATTTTTGCATCACCTATTTCTCATTACATTGTGAACTACAGGCAAAAGTGTTATAAGCAAAGTGCTGACTGAGCTTAGAAGTAGAACTGAATTAATTTCAGTTCTGAACTGAAACTGGTTCAAGACTGAGCAATCAAAAAGAAGAGGAACTGCCATATAATCTAGCAATCCTACTTCTGGTTATATATCTAAAGGAATTAAAACCAATATATAAAAAATATATCTGCACTCCCATGTTCATTTCAACAGTATTTACGATGCCAATATTTGGAATCAACATAAGTGTTTATCAATGGATAAAAGAATAAAGAAAATGTGGTGTTTGTATATATATATACACACACAAACACAATGGAATACCATAAAGCCTTAGAAATGAAGAAAAGTTCGTCATCTGTGACAACATGGATGAACCTAGAGAACATTAAACAAAGGGAAATAAATAGAAAGAAAAATGCTGTATGATCTCACTTAAATGTTGGAGCTAAGAAAGCCTAAGTCATAGAAGCAGAGTAGGGTTTACCAGAGGCTGGAGAGCAGAGGCGGGTGGAGAGATGTTGGTCAAAGGGTACAAAGTTTGTTAGAAGGAATAAATGTCATATATCGATTGCACAGCATTGTTACTATAGTTAATAATAATGTATTTTATATTTCAAAATTGCTAAGAGAGTAAATTTCAAGGATTCCCATCATAAAATATGATAGAATGTAAGGTGCTGGATACATTAATAAGTTTAACTTAATCTTTCCACTATGTATATGTTTATCACAACATCACATTTTATTATATATATACTTACTATTTATCAATTAAAAATAAAAATAAAATAAGCATATATGTTATGAAATAGAAAGTAAAAAAAATGATTAGGTTATTTATAGGTCTCTCTCTCTCTCTCTCCATCCTTTAGGCTCTGTAATCCATGAATATCGTCAATGACCTATTACAATGAATGTTGGAAGGAGGTGAAACCAGATGGGTGGCCTCAGATGAACAAAAAGAATGATGTCATATAATCTTAATAATTGAGAAAGATTTATTGTATTTGGGAGAATTCCAAAATTCATGTGTTGTTTCAAGGTCTTGTATTTTAGTTTAATTCATATATTCTTTATAATTTGTTGTAATTACTCAACAATTTCAAACACCACCCAAAACAGGCATAACAAGATTACATTTTCATTTTAGTCTGCCTTGCTGTTGCATACCTAAAGGAAAATAAATAAAAAGTCTGAAAGGCAGCCAACTCAAATATTGCACACCTGGCTCCCATTTGTTAGAAGATTATCACTGAAAACAAAGATTCTTGACTTTTACAACCCTCAATTTTGTGGCCTCCTCAGCAATACTCCCCAGTCTAACCTGGTAAAAACTGAACCAAGAATAAAAGAAACCCCTCAAAAAGATTCATATTATGATCTCCGTATTAAAATTCCCCTCTCCTGGTCCTTGAACTCAATGACAGTATTTAAAACAAAAGTATAAAAAAAAGGAAATATGAGAGCAAGAAACATGTTGGGGTTCTTCCATCCTCCCACCCACAAGCAACTATAAAACTAAAATACGACAAAAACATTTTCCTTTGGCAAGAGAAGTTTGCTTTTCTTTTGAAGATACCAAGGCCCCATAAAAGAAAAACATTTCTCTCTTGAGTTCTTTCAGTTTTAAAAATGTTTAAGTTTCTTAAATGTGCAATTGGATTAGCAAATCATGAAGAAAACACATTAGAACAGAGTGCCAGAAGGGCTGCCTGCTGCCTAGGTGTGTCTACATTTAACCATTCCATTTTACTCCAGCTCTAAATTGTAATTTCTAATTACAATAGGCTTGCCAGGTTCACTGGGTCTGTGAAAAAAGTAAACACAGAGAAGAGAATTCTAAGTATAGAATGCTGTTCAGAAAGACTTCAAGATCCCTAAGACCAACCCACTGGCTCTAATCTGACTGCTTCTCAAATATCCCAGATACTGAGCAGTATGCCATTCGCTTTTTCTTTTCTAGATTGAAGGTCTAGATGCATATATTTGAATAATAACCTCATCTCATTTAAAAGCATCCACATGTCTGAAATCTTTACTGAAAGGAGATTCTACATTATAGTTCATGTATGGCTATTATGTCTTTTCTTTAAAGCTCATTTAAAAAATCAACCCCACTATATAAGGAGAATTATAATATTGTGTCCTATGATGTATACAGTGTGAAAATATATTCAGGCATTACTTATCTAATTGAAAAAATCGTCACCCCACATTTGGGCAAGCCTCTTGGTAATCTGTCAGAGGTACACAGCTCAGACATAGGATAACATTTTCTTTTTCTTCTCTCTTAGGTATTCTATGTATTCTAGATACACTGTTCTTGAATTCTCTACCCCCAATGTAAGCAAGAATTGGTGTTAGATATTGTGAGTAGTTTAATCAGGACACAGGGAGAGCTAAGTGAATAGTGGGTTTAAGAACTGTAAATGACTATTATGTAAAGACAGCAGGCAATACGGAAAACTTCCAGCACCATGCAAATGGGGAACATTGAAATAAATAGATGTAGAGGGGTTTGCTATGGGTGTTAACCATTGAGGAAAGGCTGGAGGTTAGTGTGAATGGATAGGATGCAGCATGACTTTTAAAGTACCTAGTTTTGCATGGATAAGAAAGTGGGTAATAGACTTTCAAGAACAGAAAGTGAAAGGCGAAGCTCAGTGTGGGAGTAGTGACAGGTGAGGAGTCCCTTGTGGTGAATTGCAATATGTGCTTATAGTTGACAAAATGTAACCAAAGCTGAGCAGAGGTCGGGTGGGGAGTAGAATCTCTTCTCAGTAAACCACCAATGCAGGTTGATAATCACACTTTCTTCTCTTCCTGCAACAGTAAGGACCTGAATTACTCTACAATCAAAAAGACTGCCTTGACTGAATCCAGGGATGGGAACTCTAGGTCAATTATCATTTGTGAAATCCAAAATGGAGAGTAGTTCTAAGGGTAGCTGTATTTGCAAAAGGTCTTTATCTTTGTTGTTTCAATAATTGTTTTTAAAAATGTGAAACCAAAATAAAGTTTCATTGAATAAACGAGTTTACATTTTATTAAAAATTCTAATACCCAATGTTGTCAAAAGTGAAATGTGAAATGAAAGACACATTATTCATCTTGGACAACATCGTAAGACTTAATATCTTAAAAAAAAAAAAAATTAGCCCCTCATGATGGTGCATGCCCGTAGTTCCAACTTCCTGGGACATTGAGATAGGAGGATGGCTTGAACCCAGGAGGCTGAGGTTGCAGTGAGCCATGATCATGCCCCAGCACTCAAGTCTGTGCTATAGAGCGAGATCCTATCTCAAAAAAAAAAAACCAAACCCAACAACATATTGTCATTTAATACTTAGTTGGCATGTAATATCTGGATGACAACTTGTCAATATGCACAAACTGTTCTAAAAATACTATAGCATTAATTCTTATAAAATTATCTTAAGAATTACAGATAAAATTTAAAAATTGTAAATGTGACCTTTTAATTATAACAATAATAATTTGTATCTGTAAATGCAATTACAGTTATAATATTAAAATTGTGTATGTGATTTTATCAATTATTACAACAATAATTTAGAAACAATCTATATGGCCAATAATTAGGTATTAGATATTAAAAGTGGTTTATTCATATTTCAGAATATTATCCAAAAAGGAATGTCTCTTGTATAATGAAATCAGGATATATAAATGTATATGACTTATGCTCTTTTAAGTTTGTAGAACACATTTTAAAATATAAGACAAAAACACACCAAGTCAATCAAATATTATTTATTTACTCATTTATGTACTCGTTATTAAACAACTGGAATTGAGCAAATAAAGTTCTGCTCTTAAGAAGTTTACACTCTGGTAGTAGGTAGGAAATGCATAATACAGTAACTTAAGATAGGGAGATAGATATGTATAATAAGTTTTGCATATGTGCATGTGTGACATACAATACTTTATCTCAATGAGTCTCCCTAATAGATATGTAACATGGAAAATTATAGATATCTAACTCATAGTAATGCAAATATTAAACAAATTAATATCTGAAAAGTATCTAAAATAGTGAATGTGCAATAAATATTATAATCTGTTATTAGAAGTTTTCCCTCTTCTCTACCTACAGGTGAACTTTACAAATTAGATCTTCCAGGCTTTGACTGTGGTAAGGCAAATTTAACAACTTTCCCCTTTCCATAAAAACTGGCTTTCAAACTTAAATTGTCTTGTTAATGTTCTAAAATCAACCTTCTTCTCACCTGTGAATATGGACTTCATGAATGAGTCAGAGAAGGCTAGGCTACAGTCAATCTATTTAAAAGGGGAATTGAAATAAATGAGCTTAATATTTGACTATTATTATACCTCGTACATCCTATTAAAGTGAATTGGTATATGAGTGATGGGTGAGAAAATCAAGAGAGAGATTTTTTAAAAGTTAAAATTTGGCAGTAAAGAGAAGGAAAGACGTGGGGAGAGATGGGAAAGGTACAGGTTCCAGGGAGGTTTGCTTGTGCGCTTGCTGTTTGATGACAAGGTTTTACAGGTGGAATACAGTAATAGAGCTCTGTTAAATATAACAACCAACAACCTTCTTCCTCTTTTTATGTTTCCCCTACTCCTGCCTTCCATGAATTGGCAGAGTCTAGTTCCATTTACCTTAAATCTGGGCTGGCCTTGTGACCTGCTTTGATCAACAGCGTGTGGTAGAAATGACACTATGGAATTTCTAACGTAGGGTTTCAGAGACCTGTAGCTTTCACTTTCGCTGTCTTGGGATCAAGTCTTCACAAAGAGAAACTCAGGCTTAACTTATGAAGGTGCACATGGAGAAAGATGCTTGATCTGCCCCTAGCTGTCTGGCCACCACAGACGAAGCACCATATATGTGAGTGAAGCTATCTTGGCTTTTTTGTTTCTTTTTCTAACAATTGAGCTTCCGCCTGATGACAATGGTGTGAGTGACCCTGATTTATACCACACTGAACAGAGACTAACTGTTCACAATATATTCTTGCCAAATTTTGGAATTGAAAGCAATTAATCACTGTTGTTTTAAACGATTTTATTTAGATATAATTCGCATACCATACAATTCACCTATTTAAAGTGTACCATTCGATGGAGTGTATATTCAGGGCAACTCAAATCTGTGCTCCCAGACTGCAATCCTCAAGTTTGGTCCAAATAAACTCTCTGCTTATGTTGATTTAGCTTCCTTTTAGGTTGACATATGTATCAGTTCTAATAATATTTCATTTTATGTATGTAAAATCTTTTGTTCATCCATTAGTGTGTTGAGGGATATTTTGATTGTTTTGTTGAATTTTTTCACTTTTTGGCTATTATGAATAATGCAGCAACAGACATGCATGTAAAAGTTTTGTCTGGATATTATGTTTTCAATGCTTTTGTATGCATAAGGTAGAAGTGGAGCATCATATGGTAACTCTATGTTTAATCATTTGAGAAACAGTCAGACTGTTTTTCTTTTCTTGTTTTTATGATAAGACAGGATCTCACTATGTTGTCCAGGCTAGTCTTGAACTCTTGAGCTCAAGCAATAGGCCCACCTCAGCCTCTCGAGTAGCTGGATTATATGCATGTGCCACTGTGTCTATAAAGACTGTTTTTCAAAGTAGCTGTTTAATTTTTCATTTCTTCAAACAATGTATAATTTCTTCATATTTTTGCCAATACTTCTTAATATTTGTCTTTTATTTTAACCATAATGATGTGAGGTGGTATCTCATTGTGGTTTTGACTTACATTTTCCTCATGGGTAATGATGTTGAGCATCTTTTCATATGCTTGGTGGCCATTTGTATACCTTCTTTGAAGAAATGAAACTGCCTTTGCAAAAATTATAACAGTGAGAGAAATCTTACTTTACTCACTCCATCTTGCTCCTAACATCATAAGCTAACTGCCTATGCTCACTCCTGGGCATAGACCAAGCTCACTTTGTGAGGAATTTAGTTTGAAGTTTAACTTAAGACAAGGATGAGAATAGTCCCTCCCAAAATTGACCTCCTCTGGAGACTGAAACTTCCTTCTTAAGACTAATGAAAGGCCACAAGGTTAAGATTATGGGAGAGGCCTGAATTCTGCTAAAATGTAGGTATAGTTAAATGATAACCAGCCATCGTTCCCTACTTTTCTTTTGTTTTGTCTCTCTCTTCTTTATTTTTTTAGACAGAGACTTGCTCTGTCACCCAGGTTGGAGTGCAGTGGCACAATCTCGGCTCACTGCAACCTCTGCACCTTCGCCTCCTAGATTCAAGAAATTCTCATGCCAAAACCCCCTGAGTAGCTGGGACTACAGTGCCCAAAACCATTCCCAGCTAATTTTTTGTATTTTAGTAGTTAAAGGATATCACCATATTGCCCAAGGTGGTGTTGAACTCCTGAGCTCAGGATATCTTCCCACCTTGGTCTCCTAAAGTGCTAGGATTACAGGCACTTTGCTTTTGTATAATCGCTTGCTGCTCAAGAGTCATGTAGCCAGAATTCACAATATTTGCCATTTCCTCAATTACTTCTACAGATAACATCATTATTTTAAAATCCAAGATTGGTCTCTGAGCTATTTTTCAAAGTTTTACATTCAGGTGAACCAACTGCTGCCACCCAAATGTATGACCATACCAAAGAAGTTACTCAACCAGTCCTGAGAGCCTTACCCAGAAAATGACTCAACCTGCAAAGACAATTTGGATTCTCATGTGATTTCATCCTAACCAATCATAAATACCCTTTCCCCAGAAACTGACTCAGCCTGCAAAGACAGTTTGGATACTCATATAATTTCATCTTATATTTCCCCTCACTGCCAAATTATACTTAAAAATCCTAGCTTCCAAGCTCTCAAGAAGGCAGATTTGAGAAAAATCTCCCATCCTTCTATTAGGCTACCTTGTGATAATTAAATTCTTTCTCTGCTGCAACACCACTGTCTCAGTGAATTGGCTTTATCTGTGCTGTAGGCAGGAAGAATCTGTTGGACTATAACAGAAATGTCTATTCAGATCATTTATCAATTTTTAAATTCGGTTATTTTATTTTTATTTGTAGGAGTTCTCTATATTAAAAATTCTCTATCAGATATATCACTGGCAAATATTTTCTCTGATTCTGTATGTTGGCTTTTTCACTATTTTGATATTGTCTATTGAAGCACAAAAGTTTTTTGGTTTTGATAAGGTTATCTATATTTTCTTTGTTGCTTGTGATTTTGGATGTCACCACTAAAAATTCTTTGCAAAATCCAAGGTCATATAGAATTACACCTATGTTTTCTGCTAAGAGTTTTACAGTTTACCCCTCTGTCGTCTTCTAATAGTTTTAGTGTATGAGTTATTATATTTAGTTATTTGATTTACTTGGACTCAACATATTAAGTATTTGTTAATTTTTAGATATTTTTTGAGAAAAGGGTCCAACTTCATTCTACTGCATGCAGCTAGCCAGTTTTCCCAGGAACACTTTTTTTTTAAGGAGTATTCTTTCCTCAATAAATGTTCATGGCACACTTATCAAAAATCAGTTGGCCACAGATGTTTGATTTTATTCTGGACTTTCAATGTTATTCCATTGTATATTTATCTTTGTACCAATACAACATTGTCTTATTATTATTTCTTTGGAGAAAATTTTGAAATTAGGAAGTATGAGTCCTACTTTGTTTTTTTTTTTTTTTTTTTTTTTTTCAGAATTGTTTTGAGTATTCTGGATCACTGACAATTTCATATGGATTTCAGAATCAGCTTGTCAATTTCTACAAGGAAGCCAGCTAAAATTGTAGTATGAATTGCATTGTATCTATAGATCAGTTTGGAAATTATTGCCATTATGATATTAATCTTTCAACCCATGAACACAAGATTCTTTTGAAAATGTAAGTAAATTTCTAACATTTCCCTCTAGTGTTTTGTATTTTTGAGAGTATAAGTTTTGAACTTCTTTTGTTAAATTATTCTTCAATATTTTATTATTTGTGATGCTATTATAAATATAATTGTATTTTAGATTTAATTTTTCATATTGATCATTGCAAGTGTATACAAATTTGATTAATTTTTGTGCATTGATCATGTATCCTGAAAACTTGCTGAACTTATTTATTAATTCTAATATAGTTCTATAGGGAATTCCTTAAGATTTCCTGCATAATAGATTATGTAATCTGTAAATAGAGTTGGTCATACTTCTTCCTTTACAATTTGGATGCTTTTTACTTCTTTTCTTGCAAAATTTCTCTGGACATAAATTCCAGTACAATGTCACATAGATGTGGTGAAAGCACAACATCCATGTCTTGTTCCTGATCTCATTGAGAAAGCGTCCAATCCTTCAGCATTAAGTACATTGATAGCTACAGATTTTTTCATAGATGCTAATATGGTTTGGATGGTTTTTTGTCTTGGACAGAAACTCCAGTACAATTTAGAATACATGTGATGAAAGCAGACATCCTTATCTTATTCCTGATCTTACTGAGAAAGAACCAATCCTTCAGCACTAAGTACAATGATAGCTATGGATTTTTCATAGATGCTGGTATAGTTTGGATGTTTGTTTATCCCTTCCAAATCTCATGTTGGAGTTTGGAAGTGGGGCCTGGTGAGATTAGGTCATGGGATCCGATCCCTCATGAATGGTTTAGTACCATCTCCTTGATGAGAAATAAGTTGTTAAATTAGTTCACTCTTTTCTGAGCACATCCAGCTACTAACCTCCACTAGTAGCACCTACTTATACTATTCTTTTCAATATCTCCAGGCTTATATCCCTCCATTAATTCAGTCAAACTAATCCAATCAAATAGTGGTCCCTTTGAGTGAATACTTTCTGAGTTTAGTGTTTCATCTTTGTTCTGGCCCCAGGAGTGCTCCTCCCAGCTGTCTTATCCCCGGGTTATTTTCTGCAAATTACTACCTTACATTCCAGGCTATATCTTTATTGGATCCATGAATCTTCACTTTGCCTATCACCACAATGTCTAATATTTTTGAAAGTACCTTTAGGTTAAAACTTCTCCATGCTTTGTTGCAAATAAAGTCAGTTAATTTGGGGACAGATTAGAAGCTATTGGTTTTATGTTGTGCTTCTCCCCTAGGCAAAGTCTCTGAGCCCAGGCTCTGAAGTTAGGGGTGGGGACAAAGGCAAATCTTTCTCCGAGTGACACATCAGCTCTGGCAGCTGAGCAGTTGGTGGAAGGGGAGGAAATAATAATTATGTCCTCTTTGCTAGCCTCTTCTAACTTGGAACCACATGCTCATGAACAGGAAGAAGAGCTATCAGAGCCCCATTATTCTTAGCCTACTGCACCTGCTTAGAACCTACCTTTCACAAATAGTGGTGGACACTACAAGGAAACCCCCACCTATGACCACACTCAGTTAGCCTCAACAATAGGCAGCTGAGGACAGAATGAAAATGAGAATCCTTTCTCTTCCTAGGAAGAAATCCCTATACTGGGAGCTGATGGTACAGTAAGTCCTGTGTTCCAATCTGCAACAATCTTCATTCAAATACTGTGGACTATTATCTCTCTTACTGAATTTTTGTAGATTTATTTTTTTACTAGACATTTATTTACTGTTGCCTTTAGGACCATTTCCAGAAACTTTATACAATTGCATTGTCTACATAATTTCCATCAGTGTTATTGAGAAGTAGGTCAACAGAGCCCTCATGTTGTTAAACCAGAAGTCAGTCCTTTGTCATTTTAAACTATTAGGTTTTGGGGTAGTTTACAGAGACACTATAGATATTTAACATGGTAAATAACACAATTGGAGGAATAACTTGCTGTTATATGAACAGCAGGGGAAAGTGAGATTACAGAGTGGGCGAGTTTTGAGATCCAAAACATAGTTGAGAGATTGGGTTATAATATGTGGATGAATAATAACTTTTTTTCAGGAAGAAATATTGGGAAGATTTATGACGTAGGCTTTAAGAATAGACATGTTTTTATTTTTTTATTCTTCTGAAGTAGGTTCACTGAGAAGAACACTGGATAAAGTAAGTATCTGAAATTTTCTCTGACTAGGGAAACAGAGTTGAAGGGCCTATAATATTTGGTGACTGAATTTATGGGTATAGTAGCAGTATTCCAATTGATGTTATTTTCTTCAAAGCAGAAGTATGGGAAATATTTTGGGTTATTCATGGTTTGGGATTTCTCCAAGCAGGTATGGTACAAACATATGAGCAAGAGAATTTAGGATATTAATAAAACATCGACTTAGATCATGATGTTTGGGATACGATTTTAAAATAAAAATGTGTGTTTACAAACAAGAAGAAAGTTGAGGATTGTTGCACACAGGGTTCCAAGGAAGTCAAAAGAATAGCTATTGGGGAAGAATGCAGGCAAGTGATCTGAAATAAGAGGTTGTTAGATAATGGTTTATTTGGTTGGGCAACAAAACTAAAGCTTGATCACAAGAGTGTGTAGCTAAGAGAGTGAACAAGCTTACTGGAAAGGAGAGAAAAATCTATTTTAAGTATTGTCACATTGAAACCATTTTGGATAATGGGTGATGCTGGGGTAGAGTACAGACCAATGATCTGGGTTATAATATGTGAAAAAATATGTAATGTTAAAAAAGAATCAAGAGAAAGAGAAAGTTGTCAGCAGATGGAAGCAACAGGGATGGACTGTACATTTCTAGTAGCACACACTACAAAAGAATAGCTTTAAGTCTAAATATTCAGTGATATGGAATTGGTTTAGTAGGTTAATATTATTCAAACATTAAGATAAAAGGGTCTTATATTTTTAACATAGAAAATTTCCTGTTGCCACTTATTCGAATGACATACATAGTATGATTTAATTTTTATAAAATTATAAATCAAATTAGAATAATGTAGACAGATATGCTTATAGTGATAATGTCTCTGTAGTAAGACTCTGGCTGATCTTCCATTTTAATATCTTGTTTATAATATTTATAATGAACACATTATTGTGAAGTTCATCAAATAAATAAAGCTATTGTATTCTGGAAAGTAAAATATAATTGACCCAACTCTTTCATTAAATTATTTATTTATTTTATCCATTGGAAATGAAAGTTGTAATCAGAAGTCATCTATATAGCTCTATATAAATTAGAAGAAGAAAATAGAAAAAGTAGTTTCAGGAAGCTTGTATACCACAATAGCAAGAAGCTTCATTGCATATTACTCAAAAACAAGTAAATTTAATTACCATTTTGGGCATATCTTTTGCTTCTGAGACAACTTGAACAAGCAAATGTACAGACTTATTATTTTATCTAATTTGTAGCTAAATATCTATTTTGTCAGCTGCAGATACATGATGATAAATCTCAATAAAAATGGCAAAAAAGTCAATAGAATAAAATCAACTGGGTTGTTTTGCGTCTGCTAATAAACACGTAGGAAACTAATAACCTTAAAAAATTAGTTATATCTCAGGTTCAGGTAAAGGAAATTTAGTGACATAGTCATGTAAGGGATTATACAAAAACGAGATTACAAATTCCAACATTACTGAAAAGTATTGTTGAACTGGGAATGTAAGCCCTGCATTTCTTTCTCTAAGTCCTTTCTTTCTCTACGGTCTCTGGTGCACTTAAAAGGAACCAACCACTGTCAACATAGGCCTTACTTCCACTATTATATTTTATATCACTAACTAAAGTTTTGGCCACCCAAAATTTTGCCTTCTCAGGTACTTTATGACAGGTATCTGCAGGTGGTAATTAAGTATCTGATTTACCAGTGCTTCCCATGGACTATGAGAATTGTCTTCACAAATGGAAAAAGAATCATTAACACCTTTAATCTAGTAAGACCAGAGACTAATTCCAGAAATCTTGGAGCTAATTCTAATAACTCATTCTAAGGTTCTAGTCCTCTTGAATATAACTGTCTAATAAAAATTCAAGGTGAGCTACAAATGCAAGCCACTGATACATTGTTAAAATATTTAGTAGCCATATTAACAGTGTAAAAATTGGTAAAATTAATATTTAAACCAATATATCAAAAACATTATTTTAGCATGTAGTTAATATAAGGGTGGTTAATGAGATATTTTCATTTTTTCTTTACTGTTTTTGAAATCTGGTGTGGATTTTATAGATACAGCCATTCTCAATTTTTACTAACAATATTTCAAGTGCTCAATAGCCATGGTGGCTAGTGGCTACTGATCTAGAATCCCTTCTATTAGCTGTTTCTGTCTCCGTCAAAGTTCAATCAGAGAAGCAGAACAATATTAATGATATAGAATAAGATATTTTACATACAGACTAGGCTTCACATAATTATGAAAATTGGAATAAGCATCCCTCCAGTGCAGTTGTCTTTGCCTCTGGTGTTGAGAGTGAAGCTATTAGCTATCAGCTGGACAAGCAGTCAGAAAGGAAAACTTGATATGAAACACTCAGGATAAGGGACCTACTACCATTAATTGGAACCCACATCCTTATCTTTCTGCCTTAAACTGCTGCAGGGTCAATATGAAGGCAAACCTGCAGCCCTTTACCACAAACCTACACACTCACTTGGTTTAGAACCTTAAAAAGCTGTAAGGAGGCTTTCTGATGGGGCCCATGTCATCCAAGTGAGACTGCAGATCAGTGACAAGTGTGAGAGTACCAACACTTCCTCCACTTGAAAAATATTTTAAAATGTTAGTAGATATTGCTAGGTAATTTTAAATTATTTAATTATACTTTCTTTTCTAACTTTTTAAAAATATACGTGACAGTCACTAAATTCTAAAAACAAATTACTATTATTAAAATATTTACATTTAATGGCATTATTTTCTCACTGTTTGGTATACATCATATATTGTTATAACCACTTCTGACATGTAATCCTTTAGCTCTGTTGTAAACTTTTCATGGAAATCTGATAATTTGTCCATCTCCTTCATTACTTTAGTGATAACTGATTATTTCCTTATGTATAAAACTCCTGTTGGAATATATGTAAAATTGCATAGAGATTCCATATTTCACAATATGTGATCAGAAGTATATATCATTTAACTTTTACCCAGAAACTGGGAGGGAAGAAAAGAATTATTTTCACTAAATAAATACATAAATAAGTCTGAAGCCTGTAAATAAATGCCTTAATTACAACTCAAAAATAAGTTGTGTGATTTTAAGTAATGCAAAAAGCACACAGAAGTGCAAAGTTATGAGTACAGAGAAATATATTAGACTACTATGACCTCTTACACAAAATTGTTCACACCCTTGCCTCTATAGTTTATTACTCTACCATGCCATTCCATCATGGTCCAAATGTGAGGTTTATCTTTTTTCACAAGATGGTCTTGTTACAGACAATTTAGTTATTGAATATCTTCAGCAAACAACAATCTTGTTAATAACTTCTCTGTGTCACTTCAAACCCATCTTATATCTGGAACCCAGCTATATATATGCCCTTATACATATAAACTTTCCTTCTTCAAGCTGGTGATTACTACTTTCTCTGAAGTCATAACGTTTCACAACAACACTTGCTCAGCTGGTATAGCTTTCTGAAGTCTTTGTTGTTATTTTTCCTTGAAAAGGAGATCGACAAAGGATTTATTCCAACAGCCAACATCTTTCTCACTACAAGCACAGAGACCATTTTTATAGCATTTCTTGAACAATGTTATTCTTTATATCAGACTGATATGAAAAAATAAGAATTTTCAAGGCATCTCCTACATGTAAACTTAAATGCTACTTACTATCATCACTCTCATGTGTTTTCTACCTGAAATGAAAAGGTACATTTTAAAACTTGCTCAAGGAAGGAAAAGACCAATGTTTGGTATCAAAGGAGAACTTAAAATTTGATCTTTCAGATAATCCAAAAGACAAACTACAGTTCCACAAGGAATACTTCCCGAGATAAGTTTACTTACTGTCAAGATAAATGGTGTGTTTGAAGGAGAGGGTAATAGCAGGTGTGAGTGTGGAAACTGTGAGCTTGATTCTGTGTCAGGGGACCAGCAGTAAGATCTGCAGTTAGTACACAGCAGAGGCAATCAGTTCAAGTTCCAGAGAGTGGGAAAGAGAAACACAAAAGAAAACACTCTAATAAGTAGAGTTTCAAAAAAGTATGGTGCATGACATGACCAACGCATGCTGCTGAGTCTACTTTTTTTTTTTTTTTTTGAGACGGAGTTTCACTCTTGTTACCCAGGCTGGAGTGCAATGGTGCGATCTCGGCTCACCGCAACCTCCGCCTCCTGGGTTCAGGCAATTCTCCTGCCTCAGCCTCCTGAGTAGCTGGGACTACAGGCGTACGCCACCATGCCCGGCTAATTTTTGTATTTTTAGTAGAGACAGGGTTTCACCATGTTGACCAGGATGGTCTCGATCTCTTGACCTCGTGATCCACCCGCCTTGGCCTCCCAAAGTGCTGGGATTACAGGCATAAGCCACCGCGCCCAGCCGAGTCTATTCTTTTTGGAATAAGAGTCCATGTTACTGACATTCGCAGGGGCTTCCTACTTTGTGCTCTTGAAGCACTTTGAACACCTGTGTTGCCTCATTGATATTATTGCTTTATTTATGGTCAGCTGAAAAAGTCAGACATGAAACTAATTTCGGTGAAATTATCTTGTCCTTCTCTATATTCTTAACACCTAATTAGTCGTATATTAAACAGCCTAATCCTTAATATTTCTTTGTTTCAATTTGATTTTCTTGATTTTAAAGGATATGTGTGACTTGAAATTCTTGAGATTTTCTCTATTCTCCTTGAATAGGTTCGAAGGAATGGAGTTGGGCATATCCAAGAAGACAGAAAGATTATTTTAATTAAGGCTATCAAACTTTCCATTACCCAAGTAATAGATACTTGGTGAGAATGAGATATTAGTTGTTTAGATAGGAGAAGGGATTTTGAAGGCTGATAAAGCAGATGACATCACAGAAAAAAATTGAGGGAAAATTGGAAATTATAACCTGGAATTTAATTAAGTTTCTGTTGTGTGGTGTATAAGTTCTCTTAACTATTGCATTAGAGAATGTACAGTAAGAAATTTATTTTTATTGAGATGTTTTGAAACTAGAATTGCTTTAGGCGCTGTTATCTAAGTGCCAAGTCTTGAGTCAAGATAGATGTTGGGTAAGAACAGAGGCAGTCCACAGGAATATTGGTAAAAACCAGTTTTTAGTAAGTAAAATAGTTTCTCAGTAAGATTGACAGTTAAATAAATATATAATCATGAATGCCATTACTAATTTTTAAATAGTAGCTAACGTTTACTGAGCACATATTACGTACTAGGCATGTGCTAAGAACTTTCTGTGCATTATTTGATTTAATCCACACAGTAGGTCATCATAGTATTTTGTTATAGTAATGCCATCCATTGAATTATATCACTGTCTTTTCTAGTCCCTTCTAACACTGACTGTAGCTTTGATAGTATAACTTATTTGAACAATATGACATCAGCCTACTGGATGAAAACAGAGACTTCGTAAGCACTTGAACATTGAATCTTGCCCACTTGAAATGCTGCTATTATCACAAGATGAAGAAGTGTGGCCTAGCCTCCCTAAGGATGAAAGACTCCAGAGAGAGCAAGGCCCAGCCCTTCTAACTGAGTCCTAGTCCTCATCCGATCCGTCATTTGAAAGCAGCTACATGAATGAGCCCATATAAGATAAGCAGAATTTAATCTACAGAATTGTGAGAAATAATACATTAATGGTGTTTTACGTCATTAAGTTTTGAAATAATTTATTACTTGGCAATAAAAAATTGATACAGAAATGTGTATCATAAATGTAGTGCCCTCTTAAAAAATGTAAATCATGTAGTATTAGCCTTGGAATTAGGTGGGAATGAAGACTGAAAAGAAAAAGGAGATTGTTATTGGAGGTGGTAAAATTAGTGGAGTAAACTATTGGAGGATAGAAAGATGATGGCCCATGTGTTTCAGTAGTGAAACAATTAGTAAAATTAGCAGCTCCTATTAAGTGGAAGATAGTGGTCTGACAAAGCAGATTGCCAAGCACCATGTTGAAAATGCCAATTGACTTTCATAGCTGCATAGTTACAAATATTCAATACAATCCTATAGATAAATACCACTATTGTCTCCAATTTACACATGAAGTAATTAGGCTTAGAGAAGTAAATTTGCTCAAGGGCACTGCAATGCAATCTCTTATATTGCAGATTTTACTCTTTGTTAATGGATTACTGGTATAGGGTCTATTATAGTGAGGATTCATTTGCAAAATTACATGAAGTAGTTATATATGGTTAAAATTCTGTAACCATCAACCCAAAAGATGGCATAGTAGCAAAATTTGAATATAAATGAAGAAAGTTGAATATTTCTTAGGTATTGTGAAATATGTTATGTGTTATGTCCAATGGCATATGTTGCCTTGCCAAGTTTGTATAAGAAATATTAAAAAAAATTATTCCTGACATGTACAAGTCAATAAGATCTAGTCTTACATTTACTCATACTGTCTTGTGTTATCTCTGTTCTTTCATTAAACTAACACAAAGTCATTCAGTCACTTGTAGTCTTAACTATAGCAATAACTACTTAATAGTCTTCCCTCTGCTCAAGTCTTCCCTTGCTAGTTCTTCTTGAACGTCTTTAGAGGAACATCTGAAAATACCATTTCTTAAAAGTCATATTTATGCTGAAATATTTTCAACACTTTCTCTCTGGCCAAATTTATGTATTCTAGCATTATGTCACTTCTTATCCCATCCTTGTCTCTTACTGTTCTTTAAGTAAGCTCTGCTTGTCTGCCAAATTGTTCTAATCAAAATTCTTTGAACCCATTTCTCATTTCCATGCATTTGTACATTGTGTCTCTTATCTAGAATGCCCTTCCACATCCCTTGTTAAGCCTTATTGTCATTATTACCTGCTAACATTTATAGGAACGTAAGAACTACCAAATTGGTTTTAATTAGAACACCTCCTACAATCCACTGGTGTCTCTTCCTGGACTACTGCTTTGAAATTATTTGCTATTGTCATACCCATTTGCTATTGTCACACCATCACCCATCTGTGATGACAGATCCCCAAGAGACTCTACAATTTGCTAAGAGCCCTGGGAAGAATAAAACTATTGTCTTCATAGTGTTTAATCTATTGACAGACCCTGCTACAATATGATTTATGAAGTAATTCAGAGAAAAGACAGTAAATTTTTATGAATAAAAGGCTTGCTTCAAACCTTCTCTGATTATATCACAACAGGTATATGGATGCAAATTAAAATTTTTACCTTCTTAGCATTTGGATCTTTAAAGTTACAAAGACTGAACAATCAAGATTTTTTAAAAAGTTGCCATTGATGAGATGCAGTTAAATATTATTTAAAACGTTAATGCATGTTAAATATATATAGTTTGTTTAATGGTTAGGTAAAATTAGTTGACAATACCAGAAGGAGTTATAGAGAAATTTAAATTTATATTGTTATAAATACAGCTCAACCAAAAAAGGAAGAGAAAGTAGAGTTAATACTCTTAAAACATTTCCACATTAAAAAATAGTTACTAAAATATTCAAAACAACAGAGATTTAGAATGGTACAGAGATTTAGAATTATAACAAGATATTAAACTGAAATTAAATCAAATTTTAGAGTCTAGAAACTTCACCTTTCAGTTACCCAATTTAAGATAACACTATTCTGAGGAATAAAATCATTTTTTCACATAAAAGATAATTTTGATAATAGATTTCTATTCTAACTATTCATTTATTTTATTCAAAGCAATGGTAATGATAAAAGTACAATGGTAATGATAGTAATGAATTTGCTTGTTTAATTACTGTCAAAGGTATAAAATGATTTAACATTAGCAAATATATTATTTGCTGTATTTTTAATGTCACAGTTGAAGAGAAAAAGACAAGAAAGGGGGAAAGCAATGGGAGAAGCAGGAGCTCCAGAGAGAGGAACAGAATTAATTTAAAATATATTATAGCCAAATATTGCTTCCTGAGGGTCATGTTTTAGAAATGGAAATAAACCATTGGTCAACTTCTTGAATTGGGTAATGTAAGCAATAGAACGTACTGAGATGACATTTAAAATACTGATCAATATTAAGCAATTCACAGGTCTTTTGGAGAAAAAAGATCATTGTGTTCCACATAAAGGCAAGGACTCTGCATCTTACTTCCACATCCTTGGCCCTAGCACAATGCTCAATTCAGATGTGTATGTGCCCCACACATTTTGCAAATAAATGAATGATATTTCTGATATTGCATGTAACATTCAGTCCAAAAAAATGAATATTTCTCTTCAAATACTCAGCATAATTCAAGAACTTTTTATGCTACCAAGTGATTGACAAATATTTGCCCTCATTACTCACCAATATTAGAAGCCATCATGCTCATTTAAATATACATACACAAAAATCTGTGTGTGTCTGTGCTTAAATACTCATGGATTAATCTTCAGAGAACTCCATATTACTCAGATCAGTCTGGCATATGTACATATTTCGCAGATTATCTGCTGCTCTCTTTTTTCTTGCTTTTGTCTCCCTCTGCGAATAACCAAGAAATATCATCTAGAAAGAATATAGGGATTATCTGAAAATTATAATTTAGTGTGTAGTTACAAACACTGCGTGAAAATGTGGATGCTTTTTTTAATGTTAAAGTTTTTTTGAAGTACTAACATAGATGCAGAAAAGTTCACAAATATTAAGTGTACATATTGATTATGGCATAAGTACTGCCCATATGGTACCCATATGAAGACACAAAACAGTACCAGAATCCCAGGGCTCTCCTCATGCCCAAATCTCCCCAAGAATCACCTCTGTTCTAAAGAGGTAGATATGGGTTTGAATTTTTTATGTAAACAGAATCACTTGGTGTATATGTTTGCCTTCTTTGGCTCAATATTATGTTGGTGAGATTTGTCTATGTATCATGTATAACTGCAGTTTCTTCATTTTCATTGCTGTGTAGTACTCCATTGGATGAATACATAATACGATTTATCCATTCTAGTGTTGGTCAGTGCTTAGTTGTTTTATTTTATCTATATTAAAAATAGTCTGCATACATGCAATTGTTCATATGATATAGGCATTTTTCTTGCCTTTTGCGAGTAGTTGTTTAGTTTCTTTTATGTCTTTTGGAGAATGCATACTGTGTATCTTTGGGAGAGGAGTTGTTGGTTCATAAAATGTGTGTATAATCATCTTTAGTAGGTTTAACCACGAGTTTTCCAAAGTGGTTGTCTCAAAGCGCACACCCATTAGCAGTGTGGGAGGGTTTGGGTTGCTGCAGAACTTGTACATTTTTCATAAACTCTCATCTCAATCCTTAAGTCTGCCCAGCTACAATTATCTTCTTTCCTCTGGTCATAAATTAGTAAAGTGCAACTGGTCATATTTGCATAAAGGAGGGATACTTTAAGCTTCACTAAATTCCTGAAGTCAATTAATAGAAATATGCTATTTGCTCTGAAATTGGCTGTCTTTTAATTTTAACTATTTGATTAAAAGAGATCAGATCTAATTAATTATTCAAAACAATAACAAAATGATTATATTAATTACTACTATTTATTTTTTCACTGTGAAATATCACACACATATCTTTATCTAGATCTTGAGCATACCAAGTAAATAAGAGTCATTTTTAGTGTTTAAAAAACCCCCACAAGATAAATAATACATATTCATAAACAAACAAAATTAGAAGTCAGTGTTCTGAAAGGGAGTGCTTGAAAAACACCATGATTTTAAGCTTTACAGAACATATCATTGTACTCAGTGTAGGAGGTGAAGACAAGAGGCAATTTATTCTGCAGCTGGTTTCGAAATAAACACAGCAAAGAAAGATAAGGAGTGAAAGAGGGATAAATCCGCCAGTAGGAAACTTGATGGACAGACAGGCTGCCATTAACAATGCTGTTGCCTTTGTAAGTACAGAGTGATGTGGAGATACCCTGGCATTTATACTGTAGACGTGGTCCTTAAAGATTTTACACCTCCAATTCCTTAGAATTATCAGCTATCTCCAGCCTGTCAGTCATCCAAGCAATCTTAGATTTTTTGCTTGCAGGCCAGGCAGATTATTGACATAGCAATCCAGGGTGATATAACACACCCTGACAAACAACAGTGAGGGGATTGTGTTTACCACTTTCACCGCACCAATTCAGCTAAATTAATTCTTAACACTGAAAGTAAACTTTCTCTTGATAACCATTCACTCCCGACCAGTGTTGTTTTGCTACACAGCACTAGCTCAAGTGGAGGTGTAATAGAGCCTTGATGCAAGTAATTTAATCTGGTGGGGACTAATAGAAGCAGAAGGTATCTGTCTCCACAGCAAAGGGTTAATAAGGGCATCTGTAAATATAAAGCTCTATGTTAGAACAGAGCCAAGGATTTGACTTAAGTATAAAAAAGTAGATTTCTAAATTAAGTCTGCCATTCTGTCCTTAGTTCACCCCAGGATGTATAGAAATTGAGCATACATAACTCCTAGATTATGTTCCAAGTCTAAAAATCAAAGGTAACATAACACCCACCACAAAACAAACAGATATACAAACAAAAAAGATTAAACAAAATGTATCCTAAGCAGCTTTAAAATATATATATTTTTGCTGGCAGTTTTAGCATTTGAGTAATAAACTCAAATTAGGAAAAAGCAGAGTTTGGAGGGGGCAAAAAATTATATTTGAAGGCAAAGCATTGACACACCCTTAATTTTAATTGTTGTTTTGGGCATTGCTAACATTTGGAGCTAATTTTTTGGACTATGTTAATTTTTAAAAGTATGTTACATGTTAAACCACTTATAGAACATAACTACCATGTGTAATTGTTATGTTGAAATTACTTCTCTGGTCTCATACTTAGAATTTTTTACATGAATTTTAATAGCATTAGACTAAAATTCACACGTTTTTAATGCATAATTCTAATGCTGTCGTAATTATATGAAATTGTGTCTTTCAAATACTTTTGAAATATCTTGAGATGTATATTTATTTACAGATGTTCCTCAATTTTATAAAGCTAATATGAGCATTGGTTGCTTTGAATCTAGAACTTGATCGTAACTTTCATAAATGGTGAATTTTTACAGAATACATGAATACATTCGGTTAAAATTTATATTTTATATGTAATTCCAATACAATACATAATTAAGTCTCATAGTCAGCTAAAAATCAAGGTAATTAAAATATATAAATCAGAGAAATCAAATGACTTACTAAAATTTTATCACTTTAGATCCATCTCATCATGCTCATTACATTTTTGGTGACATCTAGGATTTTTGTTTGTGTACCTATAACTGGTTTCACTTTCCCTTTAAATCTAACCTAGACAAACACCCACATATTGAATAACCTTCAATGCCATGACGTCACTGCTCGTTCTCATAAGCGCTAAGTTCGTTACCACCTTAAAGCTGTTATACCTGCTGCTGCCACTCCCAGATCTTTGCATGGTTAGGTTCTTCACAGAAAGGAGATAGAATGTTGCCTTGCCTAAGACATCTTCACCAACACACTAATTAAAATGCCATTGTTTATTCATCTTCTATCCCCTTACTCTGCTTTATTTTCTTCATGCATATATCACTACTCAAAAGGATACAATTTATTAATCTGTTTACTTGTTGATTACTCATTTCCCCCACTAAAATATAAGGCCCACGATGACTCTGTCTTGTTGTCACTGGAGCGTGCCTATGATTGAGTGAGTGTCAGCAAAACTCTGTTGAAAGAATGAGGAACTGATTCTGGTAATGTCAGTGAGAATGCACAAGGGATAAATGGTAAGAAAATTGGTATTGCATATTCAACACAATTTACTAGACTAACTGTAGAAAGCAAGAGGGAGAAAAGTCAAGATTACTATGTGTTTTCCATTATGGCTATTTAGGAAAGTAGATAAAACAGTATACAAAACTTGTTTATTGAGAATATGATACATTTACTTTTGGCCATATGTTGAGGCACCAAAGAGGCATCCATATAAGCATATCCTTAAAAAAGGTTAGAAGCATGGTTCTCAGCCAGGGGTGCTTTTTGACCCCAGAGGACATTTGGTGACATTTGGACAGTTTTTGTTGTTGCAACTGTGGGTTGCTATTGGCATCTGATAGATAAAGGCTGGAAATATTGCTAAGCATTTTGCAATGCACAGGACAGCTCCCCACAGCAAACAATTGTCCAGTTCAAACTGTCATCTAGAAACTGAGTTATATAGAGAGATAATGCTGGTATCAAGAAACTGGGTTAGAAATACAGATAGATATACAATTATAATGATAAAATGAGGTCAGATAAGTCTACCCAACAGAATGACTGAAGATATATAATAGTAATAACTGACAATTTATCTAGCATTACTGACTCTCAGGCACAGCTCTAGACATTTTACATATATTATCTCATTCAATTAATAAAGCAGAAATGTGACATAATGGTCATTATTATCACTATTTTTGAGAAAAATATTAGAGCTCATAGAGTGAAGCAAATTTGCTCAAAATCATAAAGCTAGAAAATATTTGCACTAAGATTTAAAACCAGAGAGTTAGACCTCTGATTTCAAACACAAGTTTACAAATTACTTTTTTTTTTTTTTTGGAGACAGAGTCTTCCTCTGTTGCCAGGCGCCAGGCTGGAGGGCAGTGGCGCGATCTCGGCTCACTGCAACCCCCGCCTCCCAGGTTCAAGCAATTCTCCTGCCTCAGCCTCCCGAGTAGCTGGGACCACAGGCACGCGCCACCACGCCCAGCTAATTTTTGTATTTTTAGTAGAGACGAGGTTTCATCAGGTTGGCCAGGATGGTCTCGATCTCTTGACCTCGTTATCCGCCTGCCTTGGCCTCCAAAGTGCTGGGATTACAGGCGTGAGTCACCGCTCCCGGCCCACAAGTTACTTTTACAGTAACTTTTTTAAAAGGTAGCAAAGGATATATAAAGAATTAGATAGAAGCCCCAAAAAACTATGAGAAAAATCTGGAATCTTAGAAACCTCTAAATATTTCTAAAAGCAGCTATCTTATTGTGCCAGTTGCTGAAGAAAGCAAAGAACGCGTCATTAGAATTGGCGATTGTCATTGGTCACCTTCTGGAGAACAATATTAGGGGCATGTAGTGATAACCACTCAGCATTTAGCGGGTGAGTGCGTAGTTTTGAAGGAAATGAGATGTGCAGTAGTTTGAGAAAGTATCAAGATAGGGGAAAGATATTTTGAGTGCAAGAATCTCAGTCTTGAGAAGCAGAAAATAAGATCAAGTGCTAAATGTTTTGGAATAAAATATGACCTCTGAGAGAGCAGAAAGCTTGGAACAATCCTGTGGAAAATGTATTAAGGGTCAATATGAAGTACATTTTAAAAATGTGAGTGGGCAGGTAAGAGCCCAGGTGAAATATAAAAGCATGGGTTTTTGCAAATCAGAAACATCAATTTTCTTCCCTTTTTCTAGAAAGATGTAAATGATAATGCATACTACCTGCAGCTTGACATGGAGTTTGATAAAGTATAATTGGCAGAAGAACATCTCAACTGGGTCCAAATTCATTGTTGAAATGGCTGGTTATAGAATGACATTATAAGAGGATAGTCTAGATAGAGGACTTGGCTGAGTAAGGTCTGGTTCTGGAGGGTGTTATAATAAATATGAATAAAATTGAGGGGGACTGAAGGATGAGATTATGAATAGAACTGCAGTTTTAAAAATTCAGTTTTTATAATTTTTTCTAACTCACTAACTGTGAAAGATTTTGATGTGTTGCTGTCAAAGTCATAAAACCCATTAAAAATAACAGCAAAATTACCTCTATGAAATGTATTGACATGAGAACAGTTTAACATTTGAGCTAGATCCTTCCTGCTTACAGTGTTTATCTCTGACAAGCAACATCTTCATCTCCTAGGGTAGGCATTACTCATCATAAATGCGGAATTTCAGGCTCCACCCCAGAACTACTGAATCAATACTGGCCTTTAAAGATCTTGTGTGATGTGTATACCCATGGACATTTAATAAGCACTTGTGTAGGTTACTGATTTTTCATACTGATTTTCTTGCATTTTTTCTAAGCCATGGATTCTTTTTGTGAAATATGTTAAATTGGGGATAGGAGCATGGCTAATGCCATGTCTTCTCACTCATCCATTCTGCCTTCTGAGAAACTCCTAGTGTTCTGCGAAAGAGTTTGTGAAACACTGGCCAAAGACGTTTTAAAATCCTTAATTGTAGGTTCACATGTTGTGATCTGTGACACAATATTTGTGTGACATTAGCCTGGCTATTGGAGTGCAAAGTTTCCTTCATTCTTGACAACTGGATAGTTTTTAGTTGATCTGCTGATGATAAAATTACAGTTTATCTTTTCTAATGTAAGACACCTAATTGTTAGACTTTAAAGTTGTATGTAAATTGTTTTATTTCTCAGTTGAATTCCAGACTTTTTGCATTTTACCAGTTAGTCCTTAATGTTCTGTTTATGTTCCAGATCTAATTTGGGGTTCCACCTTTCACTGGGTTATCTTGGCTCCCCAGGCTCCAATGACCTGCGAAGAATTCTTAGGCTTTCTTTGTTTTTCATAACCTTGACAGTCTTGAGGACTACTGGCTAGGTATCCTGTAGAACCATCATCCAATCTAGGTTTATCTAATTTTATTTTCTCAGATTAGTCAGGCTATAAATTTTTGGAAAGAATATCAGAGAGGTGAAAATTTCTTCTCATCATGTTATAGCAGGGGAACATGATATCTACATTAACATCACTAATGAGGTTAACCTTCATCTCTTGGTAAAGGATGTGTTTATCAGGTTTCTCCACTGATAACAAACTCTTTTCCTTAACCTATTATTTGAGAATGGCTCACATCTCAAAGAAAGTAACATTAAGCTCAACTTCCTAGAAATTGGACTATCATGTATGTAAGTTTTTAATTTGATTTCTCACAACAGTTTAATACTAGGAAGTGAGCTCTGTGATTGGTGGATGGTATCCTGAATGTGGGGACCTCCCCTTAATCTCTGCATCCCTAGCATTAAGCAAAATGCTAAGAATGCAGTACATATTTCACAATGCAGAACATATTTCACAATTCTTTGCTGTTTGAATAAAAAAGTTATTTTTTATAAGGTAAAAGTGTAACAGATTACACAGCATTTCCATTTCCAAAAGAATAATTCTCCTCAGGTGGCAAATTTAAAAGGTTCATTGTGTGCCAGAAATGTTTAGAGTCCTTGCTGAACATATTAACCAAATGATTCTATTGAATCCTCAAAACTTGTTTAAGTTATCTTATTTATCACGTTCTATAGTTTTGTACTTACTGTTTTATAAAATATACAACATTGGAAAATTGGTCTAATGGTATGTTGCTATAGCAACTAAAAATCTAAAATGTTTGTCGAATTATTTAGTATAAATAAAGAAGAGTGATATTAATTTCAACAAAATAATGCATCTCACTCTACATATGTTATATATAAATTTACATTTATATATGGAGATCTATGCAATTAACTTTGTGAATAGTATATTGCCATTGATTTGTTCTTAGGTATAATGGTAATTAATTTAATTTACAGAATAGTTCAAAGGTTATTAAAACATATTTTAATGGTGGTAGATGTTGGAGTTCTAACTAATATTTTCCCTACATTCACTATATTTTGAAAAATAGAATCATAGTGTGTATATATACATATATAAAAACATATTTATACACATATAACAATATAAACAATGACATATTTCTTTATCCATTAGTATGAAGGTTGCAAATATATTTACTTATATATACACACAAACCATTGTACAAATAAAACTGAAAGACATTATGCCTTTCTTTATGATACATTAGAATAAAGAAAATCTGTCTGTATGGCACAAGGTTAATCTAGGGGAAAGTTTTCTCTTATTTCTGCCCTGCGAAAAATTTTCTAGTATTACTAGGAGCAATGAAAAATGCTCTTTCTTTAAATCAATATATTTTTGAATCAATCACCAATGCTCACAGAAAAGGAAACTGGCTGTATTGTAACAATGATAATTTGTACATTTAATTATTTATTAGAATGCAACAGTCAAGTTTCTAAAAATCTTTTCATAAATATTTCTCAATATAAATGTCTGTTATATAAAGTAATGCGACTTCATCCTTGTTTACAGCCGTGTAGCATAAACCTTTTCATTAGTACATTCCTTCACTTAAGCGGATTGCTTTAACAAAGGGATCTAGCACATCATAATGACTTTTAGAGTTAAGAGATGACTGTAGCAAAACAATAAATACCCCATCTTATTAAGTCACGTCAGTTATGGTAGTACCAAGCTGTTTTATATTTGGTTTCTCCACAACCCATTTCAGTTCAGGCAGAAACCCAGGGATACACTCCAGAGAAACACATAATGAGGTCAGATGGAAAATCTTGTCTTGTTTCAGATATGAATTCAATCCATCCTTCCTTTCATGTGAGACAATATTCACAGAAGCTGCTGCTGACATGTTTTAACTTCACTGACACTGAAAATCTTTTCTCCTCAGTTGGTGCTTTAGTCTTCACCTGAAAAAAAAAAAACAACTTATGCAGAATATTATTAGAAATAGTCGCAGATTTAAAAAAATCAGGTTGTGCCTGTTTATTCATTTTTTCTATATTCACTACATGATAATCTTGACTACTGTGCCAGTTAATTTTTGCCTTATAAAATATAAATAATGTAAATGGATGCTAGTTCAGGTCATTTTTGTTGTTGTACTGAGTATTTTGAAGTCTAGATTCCTGTAAATTGGGCAGGAGAAGGAGAAGATATAATGGTGTGGAAGGGGATAAAAAATAAAATAATAATGGTTTTATATTTTCAAAACCACAACCTTGGCATTTGTCTGTCACAAGGAGGTTCTTCGCTTTAAAACCAGAGCCTTGATGCATGCTGTGTGGTTGTGTGAAGTGAGCGCAATGTGTCAAGACCTAGTTCTCTGGTCTTTCCTGCAACTATTTGAAAAAGAGCTAAAGAAATAACATTGTTTTTATTAAAATTACTTATATTAAAATTCTAAAATTCTAATAAGTCTTCTCTTGCACATTAAATGTAGTTTTGTTCTTAATAATAAGGAAAACTAGAGCAACCTGAATCCAGTAATCAAGTTGCTCATAAGAAAACAGAGGAGATATTTGATGCAAACATGGTCTTCGTTGGAAATTACATAGCATGGTATGGAAAGATGCTCTAAAAGATAAAAAACAATAATGTTTTTTTGAATACACATTCCATGGTTCAGAAGAGATCTGTGTATAAAGATCTTGCCCTGTAAAAAAATGTACCTAATTGTAGATTTTTTTGTGATATTTCTGCTTCAGTAAGCTTTACTGTGTCGTTCCGACTTTGTGGGCAACATGTTCACAGGAATGGAATAAAAATAAGCAAAGACTGGAATATTAGCATGGTTCCTGCATTCCGACATTGAGTCTTAGAGTCCTAATTTAGTCTTCAGGAGGCAGCTGTTCTAGTCCCACTGCAGGGAGCCGGTCCTTGCCCTCTTGAAGTTTCTACTTCTTCATTTGAAAAAAGAGTACAACTATGCTTTACAATGTTCTTTCTAGAATTAATACTCCATTTTTTTATTTTATAAAGCATCCTAAGTCTAGTGATAGAGTTTATTCTGTGAATGGAAAACTAAATTAGAAACCATTTTTTTCTACCCTCTGTGTATTCTGTATGTGTATTGTCTATTCTGTAATAGTATTGGAAGTGGGATCACAAGAGGTGACTAGTCCATGAGAGCACTACCTTCATGAATGGATGAATGTCATTATCACCAGAATGAGCTCTTGACAGAAGGATATATTTGACCCCATTGCTCTCTCTGTCTTGTACCCTGGCTTTCCCTTCCATCATGGGGTGAGGCCCTGATGCTGGATTCATTCTCTTGAACTTCCTGGCCTCCACATCTGTGAACCAAATAAATCTGTTTTCTTTGTAAATTATCAATACTGTGGTATTTGTTATAGCAGCAGAAAATGGACTAAGAGAGATTTGCTATCTCCTGAACAACATGTCTTGAGTTTCATAGAGAATGTTGCAAATCAACTCAAAATATCCATTTCTATTGTCATTCCAAATATAATTTTGAAGATATAAGTTTTGCCTAACATTCATAGTAAATGTTTCAGATTAAATGGTTCGATTCTAATCCCTAAGTATAATTAGTAACATTTGAATTTGTCTACCTTAGGAAAGACTGAGTCAGAATAAAAATATAGTCAATAAATGGCAATGGAATGGAAGAGTCTACTGATGTTGAGCAAAAAGATCTAATTTTAAGTATATGTTCAATTCTTTCTACTTAATGAGTTATCAGATGAGAAAGTTGCCAGTGTAGAAGTTGGCATTAAGTTGGTACTCAAAAAGCATAAGATAAATGAATACATGCTGAATACAATAAAAAAACGTGTATTAATAAATAGAAAAGTACAATAAAACTAGGAAATATACTTGTGTAGAAAATAGAAGACACCCATTATTTATGATGTGATTACAGAAATGTCAAGTTAAGCTGTAACCAATCTTTACAAAATTTATTTATACTTTAACTCCATCTTCTTTATCATTAAATTTATGGCATAAGACCATTCGATAATCCACATCACGATTCACAAAATTATAAAACATTTGTTTGTTTTTAAAATTAAAAATGTAACATTTTCCTTATAAAAATTCAAATTCTTAAAAAAATCATAAAGCAAAAATGTACATCGACTTGACACCCTAATTACCTCTGGCTCATTGCCTAGAAGTTTCTTCTCTATTCATTAAGATTTGTTTTATATGTATACAATCATATTTTGTGTGCATTAAATTATATTACTTTACATATTTTATTGTGGTAAAACATATACAACCAAAATTTGTATTTTTATTATATTAAGTATACTATTCAGTAACATTAAATTGATTCACAATGTTGTGCAACTATTGCCACTGTCTGTTTCCAAACCTTTCATCACCCCAAACAGTAACTCATTACCCATTAAGCAACACCTCTCATTCTTCTCTAGTCCCAATGCATGCTAACTTCCCTTCTACTTTCTGTGTGTCTATGAACTTGCTATTTTATATAATTTATATAAGAGGAATCAGATTATGCTTATCCTTCTGTGTCTGGCTCATTTCATTTAGCATAATGTTTTCAATGTTCATCTATATTGCAGCATGCATTAAAAACTTCGTTTTTGATGGCTGAATAACATTCCACCGTGTGTATATGTCACATTTCTTTGTTGCTCATGCTTTTGCTCATGCCTCTTTGTTGCTCATCCTTTTGGTGTCATGACTAAGAATTTGTTGCCAAAGCCAGGATCATGAACAAAAAGTCTATGTGATTTTTCTCTAATAAGTTTATGTTTTTCATCTCTTATGTTTAGGTAACTGATCCATATTGAGTTATTTTTGTGTATACTATGAAGTCGGAGTCCAACTTTTTTCTTTTGCATGTGGAAATCCAGTTTGCTTGCACCAACTGTCAGAGACTGTTCTTTACTTATTGAATAGGCTTAATACCTTTGTCAAAAATAAATTGTTTGTAGATTGATGGTTTATTTATGAACTCTCAATTCTAGTGCCTTGGTTTAGATGTTTTTCCTTATGCCAGTACCTTGATGTTTTGATTTCTGTAGTTTTGCAGTAAATTTTGAAACTGAAAAGTAGATGTCTCTCAACTTTGTTCTTTTATAATCTTTTGTCTATTTGGCATACCTTCATACTTTACATAAATTTGAGAATAGGATTTTCTATTCCTGCAAAGAAGACTGTTACAGTTTTTTCAGCTTTATTAAAGTATAATTGACAAAAATTGTATATATTCAAGGAATACGATATATTTTGATACATGTATACATTGTGAAATGATAAATACAACCAAGCTAATTAACACATTGATCACCTCACATTGTTACATTTTTGATATGATATGAATACTTAAGATCTACTTAAATGTATTTCTTAACAAATTTCAAGTATACAGTACATTATTATTAACTACAGTCACCATGCTGTATGTTAGATCTCTGGAACCTATTCGTTTAGTAACTGAAAGCTGGTACCCTTTGACTAACATCTCTTCATTCCACCAAACCCTCTTTCCCTGGTAGCCAACCTTCTACTCTGTTTCTATGAGTTTTACTATTTAGGATCCCACATATAAACGAGATCGGGCAGTATTTGTCTTTCTGCAACTAACTTATTTCGCTTAGAATAATATCTTCCAGGTTCAGCCATATTATTACAAGTAAAAGAATTTCTTTCTTTTAAAGGTGAAACAATGTTCATGTGTGTGCACACACACACAATGGGACATTTGTGTAATTTATATAAATACACACATACACACACACATAGAAACACATGACATTATATTTTCTTATTCATCTGTCAACAAACAAATTGTTTCTATATTTTGGTTATTGTGAATAATGCCGCAATGAACATGAGTGTGGAGATATCTCTTCAAGAAACTGGTTTCATTTTCTTTGAATACATACTGAGATGTACAATTACTGGATCATATGGTAGTTCTATTTTCAATATTTTGAGAAACCTCCATACTGTTTTCTATAATGGTTTTACTAATTTATAGTCCTATCAATAGTGTACAGAGTGCTCTTTTCTCTAGATCCTTGCCAACAATTGTCTTTTGACTTTTGAAAATAGCCATTATAACAGGAATGATGTGACATTTCATTATGATTTTAATTTGCATTTCTCTGATGATTAGTGATTTTTAGCATTTTTCCATATACCTGTTGGCCACTTGTATATTTTCACTGGAAAAATGTCTTATTTAGGATTTTGCTCAGTTTTTAATAAGGTTATTTGCTTTTTGCTATTGTTATATGTTTGTATGTATTTTGTGTATTAATTTCATTTAATAGTTATAGCTTGCAAATTTTTTTTCTCGTTCTGTGGGTTCCCTTTTCATATTGTTTATTGTTTCTTTTGCTGTGCCAAAATTTCAGTTTGATATAATTCTGTTTATTTTTGCTTTTATTGTCTTTGCTTTTGGTACTATACTCAAAAAACTATTGCCAACAGCAGTGTCAAGGACCTTTCGCCCTGTATTTTCCTCTATACGTTTTACAGTATCAGATTTTATGCTTAAAACTTTATCCCATTTTGAGTTGATTTTATGTGTATGATAAGGAATACAGTAAGGATCCAATCTTAGTGTTTGCCATGTGAATATCCAGCTTTCCCAACGTCATTTATTAAAGACACTGTTCTTTCCTCACTGTGCATTCTTGGCACCTTTGACAAAGATTAGTTGGCTTTATATATGTGGGTATATTTCTGGGCTTTCTATCTATTTCATTTGTTGATGTGTTTTTATGCCAGTTTCAACAGTATAGCTTTGTATTAACAATACAATTTTGTAATTAGGCAGTATAATGTCCCCAGCTTTGTTCTTTATGCCCAAGGCTGCTTTAGTGATATGATGTCTTTTGTGGATCCATACAAGTGTTAGAATTGTGTATTAGCCTGTTCTCACACCGCTATAAAGAACTGCCTGAGATTGGGTAATTTATAAAGGAAAGAGGTTTAATTGACTCACAGTTCTGCAGGGCTGGAGAGGTCTCATGAAACTGACAATGATGGCAGAAGGCACCTCTTCACAGGGCAGCAAGAGAGGGAATGAGTGCCAGGCGAAGGGGGAACCCCCTTTTAAAACTATCAGATCTCGTAAGAACTTAGCCACTATTTATTCTACTAATGTGACCAGAATTTTAACAGAAATTACATTAAAATCTGGAGATTGTGGGGTTGTATCAATATCTTAATAACATTGTTTTCCAATCATAGAACATGGGTGTCTTCCCTTTTATTATGTCTCCTTTTATTTTGTTTTTTGTACTAATAGTTGTGAAGTTTTCTATGTACATGTCTTTCATCTCCTTGGATAAATTTATTGCTAGGTATTTTAATCTTCCCTAGATATTATTCTAAATGAGATTTCTTTTTTAATTTTCTTTGTGGACTGCTTATTAGTAGCATATAGATACACAATTAATTTTTGTGTCTTGGTCTTGAAACCTGTAACTTTACTAAATTTATTTATTAGTTTTAGTATATTTCTTGACTTTTTTCTTTCTGCCTATCTATAGGATAATATCATATATGAATAGAAATAGTTTAACTTCTTCCTTTTCAATCTGTGTGGCTTTGATGTATATTTCTTGACTAAGTCATTCTGGCTAGAATCTCTAGAGCAATACTGAATAGCAGTGGTGAAAACAGCCATCCTTGTCTTTTTCTTGAGCTTAAAGGGAAACTTCTTGTTCTTTCATCATTAAGTGTCATGTTAGCTGTGGATTTTTCATAAATGCCCTCTATAATGTTGAGAAAGTGTCTTCTATTCCTAGTTTATTGAGTGTTTTTTTCTCATCATGACATGGTTTTGAATTTCTCACATGACTATTCTGCATCAATTGAAATGATCATATGTTTTCTTGGCCTATTAATATATTAAATTAATTGATATTCTTATGTTGATTTCTTCTTCCATTCCTTGGATAGATCTCACTTAGACATGGTTTATAACTCTTTTAACATGTTTTTTAAATTGAATTGCTAGTATTTTGTTGATAATTTTTGTGTCTATATTAATTCGGATTATTTTTCTGTAAATTTTTTCTTCTGATGTTTTTATGTAGCTTTGTATCAGGGTAATGGCCTCACAGAATAAGTTAGGAAGTGTTTTCTCCTCTTTCATTTACTGGAAGAGTTTGAGAAGAATTGTTATTAATCTTCTTTAAATGTTAGGTATAATGTACCTGAGAAGTTATCTGGTCCTGGACTTTTCTTTGTTTATAATTTTTTGATTATTGATTTAATCATTTTGCTTGTTTTAGGTCTGTTAAGATTTCTTGCTTTTTCTTTTAATTTGGGTATTCCTAGGAATTTCTGTATTTTATCTTGGTTATCTAACTTTTTGGCATATAGTTGTTCATAGTGTCCTATTATAACTCTTTGTTTCTCTAAGATTAGTAGTAATGTCCCCACTTTCATTTCTGATCTTAGTTACTATCATCTTCTGTCTGGTTTTGTTGGTCTAGTTAAGTGTTTGTTAGTATTTTGCTTTTCCAAAAGAATATATTTTGATTTCACTGCTTTTTTGGGGTCAGAGAAAATACTTTATATGAGTTTAGTGTTTTCAAATGTATTAAGATTTCTTTTGTGGTCTAACATATTGCCATTTCTGAAGAGTGTTACATGTACACTTGAGAAAAAATCATGCCTTACTATTGCTAGTTGGAGTATTGTATGGAGTGTCTGCTATGTCTTGTTGGTTTATCATGTTGTTCAAGTCCTCTATTTTCTTATTGATTTCCTGTCTACATTTTTCCATTATTAAGAGTGATGTATTCAAGTCTTCAAATATTAGTAGAGACTGTCTTTTTCTGTCTTCAATTCTATTAATTTTTGTTTCATTTATTTTGAGGTCTTATTTGGTATATATGTTTGTAGCTTTTATATCTTGTTGATGAATTCACCTTTTTGTCAGTATATATATTTTCCCCTTATACAACAGAGGTTTGAATTGCACAGATTCACGTACACATTTTTTTTTGCCTCTGTCACACCTGATACAGTAAAAGCAACCCCTCCTCCTTCTTTTCAGTATACTCAATGTGAAGACAATGAGGATGAAGACATTTATGATGATCCACTTCAACTTCATGAATAGTAAATATATTTTCTCTTTCTTATGAGTTTCTTATAACATTCTCTTCTCTAGTATACTCTATTGTAAGAAAACAATATGGAATAAATTAACATATAAAGTAAGTGTTACTCAACTGTTTATGTTATAGGTAAGGGTTCTGGCCAACAGTAGGCTGTTAGTAGCTTAATTACTGGGGAGTCAAAGGTTATATTTAAACTTACAACTGTATGGGAATTGGTTCCCCTGTCTCCAATGTTGTTTGAGGGTCAATTACAATGTCCTCCTTTGTTTCCTATAACAGATTTCACATTAAAATATATCTTGTGTGCTGTTAATATAGTCGCTCAAATGCTCTTTTGACCACCAAATATTTACATCAAATGTTTTTTTCCATCTTTTTAGTTTCAATCTGTTTGTGTCCTGGATTGAAAGTGAGTTGCTTGTGTACATCGTATAGTACAATCATATTTAAAAACTTCGTGCTGTCAATCTCTGCTTTTTGATTGGACAGTTTAATCCATTTACATTTAATTTAATTACCAATAAGGAAAGACTTACTTGGCTGAAGTCAGCAAAAGAAAACAAAAATTACAAAGACAAGTAAACTGACAGATGAAAATCAGAATCTATTTTCTAAAAATAAATTTGAGTAAATTAGTTTTTACAATAAGTGTGAATAAATTTAATATTCTGATTTTTAAAAACAACTACTCAATGAGATATAAAACACACAAGTGTAACAGCTCATGGTACAGCCTTGTTTCTTTTGGGGGCTCCAGTGATGAAGTCATTTTCTTGCCTTTTCTAGCTTGTAGAGCCTTTCAATATTCCTTGGCTTATGGGCCATTCCACCATCTCCAAAGTCAAAAATGGTGGGTTAAGTCTTTCTCATGTTGCATGTCTCTGATCCTTCTTCTAACACTCTATCACTCTCTGGCCACAGCCAGGAAAGTTTCTCTGCTTTTAAGAAATCATGTGTTTAAATTGGACCTAACCTGATAATACATATTAATCATTCTATCTCAAGACCCATAATCTCAACCATATATTGTTTTGCCATGTCTAGTAGTACATTCGTAGGTTTTGGAGTGTAGAATATAGAAATATTTGGGGTCATTATTCTGCCTACAACAGCCATATACTGTACATGAGAGGGTAACTAAAGTATTTTGGCAGAAAATTTGAAGGTAAAGGAATACAAAAATTCATAGTGTCCCAATAGTAGCCAAAATAATACTGATGTCAACATAACATTAGTAGATAAAATATTCTTTCATCTTAAAGCATTATCAAGGAAAAACATATATTTTCCCCATTTGATTGAGGGTACAGTTTAAGTAGAGGTCAGTTTCTTCTGCTCACCTGCCTGAGGCTGTCCAAGGCCTTACTTCCCATTTTTATATAAATATAAAAGCTCAAATACAAGTAATTGGTGCCCATTTTGAGAACCTCATGCTTTTCTTATCAAATTAAAGCTTTATAAAACTAGTTTCACTGCTTGGCCTACAAATTTGGCCTAAGGAATGCCTATTTATTGAGATTATTTTGTTTCTAATGTAATTTGGGTGACATTTGCACTGTAATATCAAAATCTCTCAGCATAGGGCTTAGAGAATGCCAGTTGCAAATGGGATCACTGCTACCTCAGAAGGTAATGCAACACAAGGCGAAAAATCTGGAATTTGTTTCAGAACACTAGTTCAATTCAGTAAAGCAAACTTGTGAAAGTTAATTTCTCTGGAAACTCACCTTATTTTTTAGTATGGTTAAAATTTGTAATGCAAATCGAGTGGCCATCATCAATATTAAAGATGATAAAGGAAGAGACTATATTGTTAATAATACATGAGAGATATACCACATAGTATGGGAATGTATGTGGTGCATATTTTAATGGTTAAGAGCATGACATCTGGAGTTAGACAGTCTGACTTTTAATCCTATTCTTCTTAAGCAGAGTTACCTTGGATAAGTTACTTAACTTCTCTAAACCTCAGTTTCACACCTATAAAGTGGAGTTAACAATAGAACATAACTCATAGGATTATTATAACAATAAGCTATATTACTATTTGCACAGCACTACTTGCAAAACGAGTACAATATAAATCAATACACTTCCGTACTTTGATCAAAATGGCAGGCACACAATAAAAATCTTTTCTGAATCCAGTTCCTATTGCTGCTAAGAACTGTGCTGGCTAAAGGGAATAATACACATATGAAAGATGTTTCATATAAAACCTGTCCTGAAAATGACAGATACACTTTATGATGATTAGAAATATTCAGTTTATGCACTGTATAGCCCTAGATACAATAGCATTCAGAAACTAAGAGATTAGTTTAAGTTTTATTATTTTATAAGGAGAGAACAACTTAACAATATGTAGGGCCAGGAGGGTCCAAAAGGAAGGATAGATCACTGTAATAAATCTATGGTACATTCCTTTGCTGTTTTAATGTTTCTCAGGTGCTATAACTGCACATGTAAAAGGCAGTAAAAAAGGGTGCTGACAGACCCACAATCTATTAATAAGCCACATGTACTTAAAGTAATAGCTGAGGCTTTTTTTTCTTTTTGGTGTAGGCAGCAATGTATCCTCCAGATTACAAGGAGAAAGTTGGACCTCTTCCATTTAGCATTTTTGCAGGACCAATACAACGTGCTCAAGAATTTGAGGGATCATATAATAATAAAGGAAAACACATGGTTATTAAAAAGCTGAGAAAGGATAACATAATGGCCAGAATGAATTTTTAGGGGTATAGCAATGACATGTTTGACACAATGCAATGGCAATATTAAGTGCTTAGAAATGATGGTCCAGATAGACATCAGTGATAGCTGATGATTTCACCAAAGCAATATGAACACACACAGCATCCAATAAGTACAATGTCAGCAAGAGTCAGCAGCTGCAATATCCTGGTGTTAGTTCCTATAGGTGACCATTCTTATGTAATCCAATTTAATTATTAATGTTCTATATATTCATAGATCAGACAATACAAGTTTTCTTGATTTTCTCATTGATATCAATATCATCTATCCATGTGATTATCATATCAATATATTTACCCCATGATCCTCAGGGATATACATTCTCATTAGGTTTCCTAATTTGAGAAGCTCCCTAATCTTAAGATTTTGTCACTTGCAAAATAATGAGAGAAAGAGAAAGTATTTGGTGAAAGCTTAACAAAACTCTCTTCTTTACCATTTTTGATGTTTTTTTTAATTGTGGAAATGCAATTTTAAAATAAAATCAAACTCCTCAAGAGCAACACACAATTACAAAACCTGTGTGAAATGGAAGATCAAGATGGCTATCCTGTGTTCCCCTTGTGGAAGTAAATCCTATTATCTATTATTTTCTATCAGAAACCCACAGAGGGATTTCCTCAAGGCCCAAATACTGCTAATGTTACAAGCTCCTCTAATTCACTGGAGAATATAAGCATCTTTATAGTTTTTCAGTCCATTTCTTTTTCCCCTCTCTGTATACTTATGTACAGAAAGTTTCTTCTCTCCCCACTTCTCTTCTCTTTTTCTCCTCTTCCCTTACCTCTCTGTATGTATGCATGTATATATATACACACATACATTAACATATTTTATGTACATATACATACTATATATACACATTTGAAAATATCTCTGCTAAATTTATGTAATTAAAAAATTCTAAGGTTTAAAGACCAAGTCTTTAGATCTTTCATAAAGTCAAGGAAGATATTAGAATACTGAAGTCAACCTGATGCTCTTCAAAAATGTTAAAAATAGAAAACTTAAATTTCTCTTATATTATCCCTCTTCTAACTTTAAAAAAGATATTTTACTATATTCTTAGAAACAATTTGACCATGATAAACATTTACAATAAAATTAAATTCTAAACTCTCTTAGTCTGTTTAGTGGTTACCATAACATAATGCTTGAGACTCGGCAATTTATAAAGAAAAAATGTTAATTAACTCACAATTCCACAGGCTGGAAATTTCAAGGGCATGCTGCTTCAACTCACAGCAGAAAGCAGAAGATGAAGATGGGTACAAGATGGATACATGCAAAGAGATCATGTGGCAAGAAAGGAAGCAAGAGAGAGAAACCAAACAAGCCAGACTTTTCAGACTTTTTTTTAAACAACCCATTCTTTCAGGATCTAATCCATTTCTGTGAGATCACTAATTTAGATTTCCCCAAGAGAGGACATTAATCTAATTGTGAGGAATCCACACACATGATCAATTATCTTTCATTAGGCCCCACTTTCCAATACTGAAACATTGTGGATCAAATTTCAACATGAGTCTTGAGACAAACCGTAGCATTCTGCCCCCAGGCCCCTCAAAACTCACATCTTTTTCACATACGAAATGGCATCATTTCATCTCAATAGTTCTGAAAGTCTTAACTTTGTCAGTATCAAGTTAAAAGTACAAAGTCCAGCTATGAGCCTATAAAAAATAGTTTACTTAATTCCAAGTTACAATGGTGGAACACGCATAGGATAGACATTCTATTCTAAAAGGAAAGAATAGTCTGAAACAAAGAAAGAAGTTATAGGCTTCAAGCAAGTCCCAGTGGAACAGATGTTACATCTAAAGCTATGGAATAACATCTTTTGATTTTTATGTTCCACACCCTATGTACACTGATACCAAGGATGGGCTCCCAAGACCTCAGGCAATCATACCCCCATAGCTTTGCTAGACAAGGTTCTCATGCCTGTTCTCATGGGTTGAAATTCGAGGCCAGCAGCCTTTACAGGATGAGTTTGCATGCTTCAGTGGCTCCACAATTTTAGGGTCCCAGTGATGATTCTGCCTCTGGGTTCCATTAGCCATTGCCTTGGTGAAGGCTCTCTTTGGCAGCTGTGACCCCCATTTCCACTTAGCACTTCCCATTGAAGGCTTTCTGAAATTGCTCCATCCCTGCAACAAGTCTCTGCCTGGGACTACAGGCTTTTCCACACAGTTTTTGAAATCTTGATATAGGAATTCACACCTCTACAGTTCTTGAATTCTATGGGCTTGTAAAGTTAATACCCCATGTGGAAGTCATCAAGGCTTACTGCTAGCAAGTGGTCTCTCAGCCAAACCCTTGATTTCCTTTCTTGAAAATGCTCTTTTATTTTCTACCACATGGCCAGGCTATGAATTTTCCAATTCCTTATTCTCTGCTTCCCCTTTAATTATAAATTTGGCTTTTAGGTCATCCTTTTATTGCCATAATTTAGCATAAGATGTTAAAGGTAACCATGCAGCTTCTTGAACACCTTGCTGCTTAGAAATTTCTTCTGTCAGATATACTAGAACATCACTCTTAAGTTTTACATTCCATAAAGCCCTGGGGCATAAACACATGCAGCCAAATTCTTTGCTATAGTGTAACAAGAATGGCCTTTTCTCTAGTTCCCAACACCATGTTCCTCATTTCTATCAAATACCTCATTAGAATGGCCTTACTACATGTATTTCTATGAAAATTTTGGTTATGACAATTTAGTCAGTCTGTAAGAAGTTCTGAACTTTTCCTTGTCTTTTTGTCTTCTGAGCCCTCATCAGAATCACCCTTAATGTTCCATTTACAGCAATGCAGACTTTTTCTAGTCTGCTCCTCTAAATTTCTTCTAACACTGCTTCTTGCCCACTTCCAAAGCTGCTCCCACTTACTTAGGTATCTCTATAGCAACTCCCCACTTCTGGTACCAATTTTCTGTCTTACTCCATTTCTGCCTTATTCCTTTTAAATGGAATATTGCTATAAAAGGACATCTGAGACTGAGTAATTTACAAATAAAAAAGATTTGTTTGGTTTACCATTTTGCAGACTGGCAAGTTCACGGCAAAAGTGAAAGGAGAATGCAAGTGCATGCAAAGAGATTACATAATAAGAGAGGAAGCAAGAGAGAGAAACTAAGGAAGCTAGACTCTTCTAACAATCTACGCTTATGGGAGCTAATCGATTCCTGTGAGAGCAAGAATTCACTCACAGCCATGGGTCATTAATCTATTCAGAATGAGTTCACCCACATCACCAAAATGCCTCTCATTTGGCTCTCATACTTCCCAACACTGCCACACTGGGGATCTAATTACAACATGAGTTTTGAGGGGAACAAACTACATACAAAAACATGGCTGTTTCCGATGATTTTTGCTATAAAGTGAAATTGGAGTGACAAGATGCAGAACTAAGACATAAAAAAAAATACTGAAACAAAATAATAAGTTAAGGTACAATACATATTATTATATAAAATAAAGTTTGCTTTTATTCTGTGTAGCTTATTTATTCAAATTACTTATTATATTTTACCACTATTTATTAAGCTTTGACTTGTACTAGATACAACGCTCATTCCAAGAACACAAAGTGAACAATACATTGTCCCTTCAAGGAATGTAGTCTAGTAGAGAGAACACAGACAATAAACCAATTATAAAATTTTAAAATTTGTTAAAATAAAGGAGATGCTTACACAAAAGAGGAGTGGGACCAGGTAGTCATGGAAAGCTTCTAAGAAAAAGTGACACCTAAATGACTTTAATGTTGAGGAATAAACTAGTGAAAGAGGTGATCAGGCACCAAATGCAGAAAAGAACATATTTTATATGGGAAACTTCAAATAGATGATCATACTTGAAAGAGTAATATTGGGGACTGAGGGATGTAATTAGAGATGCGGCTGGTGACAGATGCAAGATATAATCTTCCAAGAAAGATATGATCTCATAGGCATTGCTAAGGAGTTTCGGCTGTATCCTGTTGGTAATGATAATGAGGAGTTGTATCTGGTAAATAAAGTCCAGTAGAAACAAAGAGGACACAATCGCAAGACATACAATTAAAGTGCCTAAGGCTGCAAAGGCCTAATGTAAATAATACTGCATGGAAATATATATTTTTTTCTGAACTGTAAAAATATATTTGTTTCAGTCACTTACAGAAATATATCTTGCATTATAAGGAGCCTATAGTTATGGAGAGAGAATGATATTATGCATTAAAAATGACCCTAAAGTTTTTCTAATCCCATGAAAAACAAGGATGAGAGTGAATCATAGTTTCCAGACAACTCGGTACGTATAGAGATTACCTAATGAGCATAGCAGTGTAAATCTAGGCAATAAAACAGCTCTTTGTATGGGTCTTTTTTATACTCATAAACTATTAATCTCAAGAGTATCTTTGCTTTAGAGATTTATGTAAATGCAGGTTTTTATCCGGGTTTATGAAGTTTAAGTTATGAAGACGGAGTTCAGCACAAATAGCCCTGTTCCCTTCACTTGTAAATACCTGTGCCTGTCAACATCTTTTCAAGCCCATTTCCATGAGGCGTCTCCTGAGTTCCCCACTCGGCATCATCTCTCCTACTACTCCTAAGTCCCAGAACTTAGGTGTTAGCTCTCTTAAAAGTATGTGTTTTCCTATTCTTAAAAATACGTATTTTACTTCACTTAAAAACATATATTTTCACATAAGATTTTAAATTTATAGGAAGGTTGCAAGATGCAACAGATATAAAATAGTAAAGTGAGATACTAGGCAGAAATATGGATTCTTCAAAGAAAATGACCTAGAGCTACTTACTGTTTCTCTGTTGGTGGCACCGTTTTGGGTGTAGTAGAATTACCCATGTCCTTTCAGAGCATTTAGACTCAGATTCCTGGGGAATTGAATAACTCTAACACCACTAACTCTTTGTTATATCTAAAATATGCTCTTGTACATTTACTGTCGTGTTTTCAGAACCATTGTGTAGAGTGACTCTGATATCCACAAGAAAGATTTAAAAGGGTTGGGAGAAAATTGGTGACTAATGTTTTTATAGAGAACTACTGAAGTGGTGTGAGTCTCATCCTTTCAAATATGAAGTGGTAAGGGGTAACTGCCCTTTTAACAAGCATACAGTTGAGAGCTTAATCGATGGTATCTGTGGGGTGGCATAGTAACTGGGCTCTGACTGCCATCCTCCTTAAGACACCTAGAGACTGAATGAGGGGCTGCTTTGGGGTTAGAGGAGGCATCAGGAGAGTTATGGTGTGGGTGTGTCAGGCCTTAGGAGCAGACCATAGGAAACAGAATCTCTCTGTGTTCCCCTCCCTCGCTTTCACCTTCCCCAAGGCAGGAGTCTAATCTTCCCTCTCTTTTCTGATTGTGGGTCTTAAGACCCTCTGCAGAGAGGGTTCCATCCTGTACCCTGAGGGAAGAAATGCTTAGGTCATGAAGCTTTCATAAAAATCCCCAGAGCACCAGGTTCATGGAGTTTCCAAACAGGCAAATGTGGAATTTCCTGGAGGGTGGCATGCCTAGGGAAGGCATGAAAGCCCTGTGCCCCTTCTCCATACATACCTCCTTACCTACACATCTCTTCATCTGTATCCTTTGTAATATCCTTTATCATAAACTGGTAAATGTGAGTTCTGGCTTCTGGAATCTACCCTGAATCCTGGGAGCTGCCCAAACAAATTAATCAAATCCAAAGAGGAGGTCATGGGAATGCCCAACCTGAAGTTGGTTGGTCAGAAATTCTGGAGACCCAAACTTGTAACTGGTATCTGAGGTTGGGAGTGCAGTATTAAGAACTGAGCCCTCACCCTCAGGGCTCTGATGCTACCTCCAGGTAGATTGTGTTGGAATTGAACACATTCAAGCAGCAGACACCAGCTGGGAGTCTGGTGTCTCCCAGCTGGTGTCTGCTGCTTGATGTGTGTAGAGAAAAAGCCTTCACACTTGGTCACAGAAGTCTTATTCTGAGTTGATAAGTGTTATGGTGGTGCTATGAGAGTAGAGGAAAAACACAGTTTGAGAGTTTTTCTCTAAACAGTAGAAGACATCCAGCCTCTGGTCATCTTGGATTTGGTATGATAGCACTGCCTATAGGGACAAAAAGACCCCAACAGCAATTTCTAGAGACTGTGGAAACAGGTACAAGCAACATCTGGAACAGTGAGGTACACACTGTAAGTAATCAGAACTCCAAATAGAAATTTTTAAGGAACCACTGAAAGCCCCGGCAAGGGTCAGATTTAATTTGCCACCTACTTTATTAAGAACATGTTTTTCCCCTATGTCCCATATTTTATGAGCTTAACACTGGGGAGTCAGAAACCTAAATTATCAGCTCATAATAAGTTTGGAATGAAAAAAGGACCATATTCTATCCCATTGCTAGCAGCTTGAAGAAAAAGGATTAGTAAATCAACTGCTAAATCATGTTGTGAATTGGCATTATTATTCAGAACTGGATTTCCAATT